>NC_141274.1:2110000-3365000 GCF_054856545.1 Hippocampus guttulatus
TCTATCTATCTATCTATCTATCTATCTATCTATCTATCTATCTATCTATCTATCTATCTATCTATCTATCTATCTATCTATCTATCATGAATGGGTGTGACTCGAAATTGACCTGCTTTGTTTCATTGAGCACCATCATCCTGGTGTGACACATGACAGCACAATATGGATGTGGCATGTATAACAACAACACAGCTCTTAGTGTACTGCCCCCCTCCAACCGCAAAAAGTCATGTCACCATAGCAACGAGATGCGAGCTGCCTTGTTAAAGGTAATGGAGAAGTATAAATATTAAGAATGCATTGCAGAATGCTTGATCAAAAATAAGCAGACCGTTTTTTTGTTGTTGTTGTTGTTTTTTTTTTTTTTGTGTTGTTTGTCCACCAGCCGCCCGCATGGGGCTACGCCAGGACACGTTGACGCCTCTTTTCCTTACGTAATCGTACTGGTAGTAATTACCAAGCATTAAAAACGCTGCTATTCACTTTAACATTTGCTGTATGAGTCCACAAAGTTGCGTAACATCTCAGTCCCATCCGCCGCGGGGAATGGACGCAGCCCAAATAGCAGGAAACAGGGGTAGACTGTATGCGGTTACAGATTGATCAGCATGACGACATAATGTCAAAAGGATGAGCCTACCTGTCCGCAGGTTGAAGGAGAAGCGGGCTTCGACCAGATGAGGGGTGTCGCTCCTGGAGCGCAGTCTGCGGATTAATCGGCGGTCAGTGCTGTCCGGAGTGGTCGCCATCAACCCGGGCCAGGGTCCACCGGTGACTGCTGGCCGACTGGGGCGAGCTCAAACACCACCACCAGAGCGGCGGCCACGCCGGGAGGAAGATTTCGTTTAGGAAGAGGAGGGGGATGGGAGAGAGAGAGAGAGAGAGAGAGAGAGAGAGAGAGAGAGAGAGAGAGAGAGAGAGAGAGAGAGAGAGAGAGAGAGAGAGAGAGAGAGAGAGAGAGAGAGATACACGCACACACACACACACACGCACACACACGAACGTGCGTCTCTATCAGGGCAATTTACGGAGTGACATTAATTGACTCAAGAATTGGGCAAAGATCCTCAAATAAAAAAAGGAAATAATTCACAACAAAATGGAGAGAAATTTCCCCGTTGTCTATTGAAAACATTTTTTTAATAAAGCGTTTTTGAAGTACTACTTGATGTTCAATGACATTCAAAATGCTGTGACGCAGCCAAGCGTGTCAATCTCTGTGTGTGCTTGCATATGTTTGTGCATGTGTATATGTACATTTGATATTTATAGAAATTTATTTTGATGGAAGAAACCATGTAGTATTGCATTCAGGAACGAGTTCAAGCATTCTTTTCAACCAGACATTCTTTGAAACTAATAGCAGACAAAATTGTAGCTGCTTTTATTGAACCTGATGTTTTGTATAAATACGACTAATAAATATAATTAATAATAACTATTAATGAATGAATATGAATATGACAATACGACATTTTATTATATACATATGCATATATTTTTATATTTCATTCTCCGATAGCTATATGGTCTTCTTTCTATGCAAACCTTGCTGTAAATTGTTTAGCGTTAAAGTGCAATTTTAAAAAGATCCCACAAGAGGTCTCTCGCTCCTCCCCCTACAACTTTCAAAAGCTGCACGACACTTGTATGAGTAGATTTATGACGGTTAATTGAGGCTTTGAGGTTAATTGAGAACAGTTAGACACGATCCAGGCCCATCGCTTGCCAATCGTGAAGGTCCCAAAGCAATAAAATAGAGTTAATTGGGTCGTGAACATATTTGCAATGAGAGCTCCTTGAATATCGACGACTCGTGGTTAAAGCAGCGTTTACGACACTCGTGTAAGATTTACGGCTGTTAGTTCTGGCTAGAAAAGTAAACAAGCCCACCCCTCTCCGCCGCTTTGCAAGTTTGTAGAGTTTGTAGACACCAAAGAGCTACAAAATACAAGTAAGTGCGTCTTGAACAGCAAAACAATGCAGTATCCTTTTGCTGCATATTCCGGTGAAACAATTCCCTTTAAACAACACTTTAAAAATGTTCTCCTGTCGCTGACGCGTCGAGTTTGTGAACATCTCGCGAGGTTTCAACGGTAAACCAACAACACAAACAAAAAATATCCCCAAATACAGGTAGGTTCGTCGTTAACATATTTGCATCGAGAGCTTGTTTACCAGTATAGACGTATTGGTTTTAAAATAACTGGTTTTAAAAAGTTCCTCCAGCTACAGCGAGCTAAACTAGCCTTTGCCCGACTCCCGTAAATTAACATAATGCGAGATTGTATACGCAAATAAACTACATAAATAAAAAAAGGTAAACGTTACTTTTCTCTTTGACAGACATCGCAACACCAACATTAATGCGAGTAATAAAAACAAAACAAAACAAAACAGCAACACACTCAAAAAGTAAGTGGAAGCCGTTCATGCTTATTGCGAAATTTTAGATTCCATAAATGATGTGACAAACCTGTTTGTTTAATTTCGTAAATCCTGTTCGGGCACATTTTCCTTTTATGCTAGTAGGACGCACCCATAAATCAACACAGCACTTATTATGAAGAGTAAACGGGTGTCATATTTTCCTTTTTGTGAATACAGCACTGTATTACAAGTGCAGTTTATTTGAGTAAATCACAGCCCAAAAAACCCCCATCAAATTTTATAAATGCAATGTTCAGATGCACAAATTGGAATGGAGGACATTCTTCAAATGCAAAAACATTTCTGTTCCTGTGAACCCGCATCAACCATTTGGATGAGTGTTAAAGCCCTTATTATTATTATTTTCCACTCTTATTTGACCCTTCCATATTTCTAATCCAATTTAAACATTCTAACTTGAAGACATTCCAACATTTTACACCATCCAAGGTATTATTTTTTTAATTAGCTCATTTCAGTTTCCCAGCATTCCACATCCCCCTTAAAAAAAATCTTTCCCAACAAGGCATTCGACAAAAAAAGTTCACATTCCTGCATTATTACATATTTTACATTATTCCCACCTCCTGAAACATTTCTTGTCATTTAACCAATGACAAAATATTTTTCAAATTCCACAATTTACCACATTTAAAAAAACTAAAATATAATTCCACAGTGTTTCAGCTCAGCTTCACCTTTTCTAAATTCACATCATGTAGTATAATTTAGTTTTTTCTTTTTTTAAACCTCTTTTTCAGTGACAATGCTGCTTCAACGTCGAGCTCTTATGTCAGTTGGCCTCCGCTTGTTTTCCAGTCATGCGACCAGCGGACCTTTGGCGGACAGCGCATGCTCTAGCTCAGGTAGAATCACTATCAATCAACTTTTCGATAGAATGTGAAAAAAATTTTTGTGGTGATATTTCATCAGTCATGAGGCACACCCCCCCCCCCCCACCCACCCACCCACAAAATATCAAAGTTATACAATGTTGCTCATTTTATTGTGTGAAATAAATATTTCATCCGGTACAACTCAGCCAGAATTTTAGCTTCCGCAGATTGTTTCCCCTCACTGTATGCATGCCTGAGGATTTCATTTTAGGATAATAGTACTGTTATTCCAGCGACTAATATAGAGCAGTCGTAAAATTCCACCCTCCAACTGTAATACTTCCTGTGCGTAGTTTTATTCTTAGAATATCCCATCAAATATTCGGTTTTAGAAACGTTTGCTTGTTTTGCAGACATGTCGGAATTCCGAAAGGTCTTTTCCAAAGCCCAGCACATTGCAATCATCACCGGGGCCGGAGTGAGCGCTGAGAGCGGAGTCCCGACATTCCGGGGTGAACATGAGAAATGGAGGAAATGGCAGTCCCAAGTGTGTCCTTTGTTTTTATGACAGATATACCTGCCTCTTTGCCATTTTTTAAAAATAATTTGTTTCTGGAACGGCAGCCAGCAAAGTTAGAAGCATTATTTGTTGCATATTTAATGTTATTTACGTTCTGCTGCCTTCCCTTTCATTCCCATTGAAGCAAACGTTGATGAAAAGCACTGCAATGTATCCCTTGGATTTGACAGGACCTGGCTTCCCCAGAGGCTTTCTCCCGCTACCCGTCACGTGTGTGGGAGTTCTACCATCACCGGCGAGAGGTGGCGTTGAGTAAGAAGCCCAACGCGGCGCACCTGGCCATCGCGGAGTGTGAGGCCCGGCTGAAAAAGCAAGGCCGCGAAGTGGTGGTCATTACACAATGCATTGATGACCTGCACCAGCAGGCCGGCTCCAAACATGTGCTGAGGATTCACGGTGGGTGGCCATCCTGGACTGAAAAACAAGACTTCAAGTTGTTTGTCATTGGCAAAATGGAGGCCTGAGATTCAAATATCAACATTAGTTGTGTTGTCAGGAAAGCAGTTCAATTGCCTGATGAATAAGTAAATACTTCTTCCCACTGCTTCTGTCTGCAGGCAGCCTGACGGAGACACGTTGTTTGAGTTGTGGCGATGTGGAGGTCAACAGGCGCAGCCCCATATGTGCTGCTCTCAAGAACAAGGGGTACCATGCACAGCCTGCCCGAACACCATAAAACCTACCGCGCTTATGTTTTGCATTTTCCCCTCCCTCTTCTTCTTGTGTAGCTCACCGGACCCGAATGTGGCCGATGCAAACATTCCAGTGGATAAACTGCCAAGGTGAGACGAGTTGTCCGATTTTCAAAATTCTTGGTGTGTTGTACTCAGGGTGAAGTGGCCATTCCAACCATACTCGGCATTTTGTCAGACTGTCATTTTTGGGAAATCTTGTCATGGTGCTACTTGTATACTGTGTTTATTGGAAAATATGTTTATGTCCATCTGCTGGTCCCAAAAAATACTTTGAACTTTCAGTTTCAACAATACAATACAATACAATACATGCTGATTTATATAGCGCTTTCACAACAGCGGCAGCTGTAACAAAGCGCTTAACAAAACAGTTAACATAAAGTAAAATAATAAACACAACACATAACATAAAACACGGACAGTCGTGCAACATACTAACACGCACTGTAACTAATGGTTTGTTAGATAGGTAGACCAGGACAACTGAATAACGTAGACATGTGCTTTGTGCTTGGCTTGTTTTGCCACTCTTCGGAAAGTTAAAGGTACTGTAAGTACTGCAAAGGACAGTTCACCCACAATAATGTTAAATTATCATCTCACTAACAGTGTCAATGTCAATTTATTTCAGTGTCAATTTGTTTTCCTAATACACTCCTTGTTTGGAGCTCATTAGGTTGTTCAGTGAGACCACATAAATGCAAATACTGTATTGTTTTTGTTTTCCTTACTTACTCAAGTTAAGCACTAGAGGGCAGCAGTGTTCTAAAGATGGATTTACCGTGCAGGTGCAAATGACAATTTTCATGTAATATGTCAAGTGATACATATCGGGGATGGAATTTGTTTATATTGACAGAATACAGTAAACAACCATGTAAATCCATAAGCATTAACACCGCACAGTGGCAATGAAGTTAAGTAACCATATCCAAACCTCACGATTATCACTATATGAACCTCATGATACAATAATTATCACAATATTGTGGGGTGGTTGGTGATTTAAAAAAAAAAGGGTCGCATTACTGTATAAAAATACTCACATAAAAATCTCAAACTGAAAAAAATAAATGAGTTGCACGGTTGGCGACAGGTGAGCATGGCTGCCTCACAGTGCAAAGGTGCAGGGTTCGATTCCGGCTCCGGCCTTCCTGTGTGGAGCTTGCATGTTCTCCCCGGGCCTGCGTGGGCTTTTTCCGGGTACTCCGGTTTCCTCCCACATTCCAAAAACATTTGCATGTTTTTGGAATCACAAGGGGGGATTGTGGGGGGTGCTGGAGCCCATCCCAGCCGTCTTCGAGCAGTAGGCCGGGGACACCATGAACCGGTTGCCAGCCAATCGCAGGGCATACAGAGACGAACAACCATCCGCGCTCACACTCACACCGAGGGACAATTTTGAGTGTTCAATCAGCCTGCCCTGCATGTTTTTGGAATGTGGGAGGAAACCGGAGTACCCGGAGAAAACCCACGCAGGCCCGGGGAGAACATGCAAACTCCACACAGGGAGGCTGGAGCTGGAATTGAACCCGGTACTTCTGCACTGTGAGGTCGACGCGCTAACCACAGGACCAACGGGCCGCATGTCCCATTCATGCGGTTCTAATTAGCGGAGGTCATAATTATACATAGAGTTCAAAGACATAATACATTTAATTTGTTTCAGTGTTAAATGTGTTTCTTTATTGACAGTGAGTACACGCCGCAAAGCACAATTAGTTCTAATGTACTCATAACTTATTGGTCACTGCATCAACAAAACTGTTGTCCCATATGAAACCACAAAGCAGCGCACAAGTGCTCCTTGCCAAGAAACAGACTGATTGCTCAAAGTATACTTTATGCTTGAACGTTCGTCGCCCAATAAACCGCAGAGTGTATAAACCTTTGTTCCCGCGTCATCAATATTGGTCATGTGGGATCTTGTCTTGAACAAATGTAATCACCAGAAACTTTACTGTGCTCTTGACAAGGTGTTCGGAAAGCGATTGCAACGGTCTGCTGAGGCCGAACGTCGTGTTTTTTGGGGAGACGCTGGACTCTCACCTCCTGACCAAAGTGGAAAAAGAACTAGAAATCTGTGATCTTTGTCTGGTGGTAAGTAGTGTGGTAGTGTTATCTTGTTACTAATGATACAAAATGTAATGGTTTTGATTTTGGCCTCTCACGATCATAAAGACATTCTGATCGGAGAAAAACGTTTAGTGTGCCGAACGACGCAGTGTGTTCCCGACATTGTGGAAGCACCTTGAATGCACCATGTTGCAGAGTTGCAAGGACCCTCTATACCCGCTTGCAGCTCGAGTCAGAGTCTGACCAATGACCACTGCGAGGTCCTTGTTGTTCCTGTAGAAATTCTTCTTCTTCTTATTATTATTATTTTCGATCAATAATTGCATTCGGGCCTGGTGAAAAATGTTACAAATGTTTATCATTTTAAAAAATGTATCTGCGTCCCAGTACCAAGTGGCCCCGGCTGCATACTGGTGGTTGGGAACCACTGGCCCTCCCTCGCCCATTATATAACAAAAAAAGACATTTCAAACAGTGTCGTGTAGTAGGTTTCAGCCGTTTTAACTACTCCTCAATGTTGTTACCCTCGAGGTGGGTACGTCGTCTATCGTCTACCCGGCAGCCATGTTCGGCCCCCAGGTGGCATCCAGGGGCGTCCCGGTGGCAGAATTTAACCTACGAACAACACCAAAGTCCGAGTACTTCACGTAAGTAGGAATCAAAGAACACACACACGAGTGGATCAAATGATGCGGCAGATGTTGGCGTGACGACGCCTTCGACACCATTTGGCCCTTGGAGCGGCTTAGATTTGTT
This sequence comes from Hippocampus guttulatus, assembly GCF_054856545.1. Lineage (NCBI taxonomy): Eukaryota > Metazoa > Chordata > Actinopteri > Syngnathiformes > Syngnathidae > Hippocampus > Hippocampus guttulatus. Next base: position 2,117,377 of record NC_141274.1, read on the forward strand.
TTATTTTGGCGCAGGTACCACTTCCAGGGTCCGTGTGGAACGACGCTGCCCGCAGCCTTGGCTCCACACAACTCGGAGGTGGTCTAAAGACAAAAGAGGATTGTCGCCGTTGTTTTCTATTCCAAGTGTTTGCCTTATAAGCAGTTCTAATGGCTTGGGTGCATAGAATGTAGCTCTGCAGATCTGTCAATACTTGAATATAGTGCTCAGTCCATGAAAATGGGCTATTTTCTAACTATGCAGATTGATTGATGATTAAGGGGGAGGTAGTGTTACACATGCAGTTGTTTGCGTATACAGCCATTTCTTACTCTGTTTACAATATTACTAGACAATGGAACTAGCAGTTTGCTCCCACTGGACATAACGTGGAATGACTTCATAGATTGTAGACTCAAAACTGTCACCATCATGAAGCATTCTGTCGAGGCGTTGTTTTGAGTAACCTTCCCAACCGTCATTCATGTTAACTCCGGGAAAATGAAAATCAAATAATGGACACAAAATGGATCAAGAAGGTGTTTGCAAAGTGTCGTCGTCCCTCGGCGGTATTGCGGCTTTAATTTTTTTTTGGGGGGGGGGGGCGGCACTGGGCTTTGGAGGTTCTGCTGTATACGTTGGCCGTTTTGTATTCTGATAGGAGGCGCAGGGAAGAATGTCACGAGGAGTCGTCGGTGTGAGAGGAGAACATTTCTTGCCTCGACCAAATGTTTGCTTTAAACTTTACAGGGCAATAGTAGCTCACGTTACAGGCGTTTATTCTCAGGCTCATTGACATCAATGTGCTGACACACTATTTGCGTTACATTTACTTTATTCTTACAAGCAGGGTAGATGGCAGCGAAATGATTGCTTTATGTTTCTCTTAAATGATCATGCACACTTCCTTACCAGATTACATGAATCAGTCAGTTAATGCAATTATTCCGAAACTGATTAAAACATTGAATATGCACCTGCTGGTCTTGCATTGTTATTCTATTTGATGTCCTCAAAGTGAGCCACAGAGCGATTTTTAATATCTTAACCAAAGTACTGTAAGAGACATCACACAATGATGAGGAACAGTTTTCTAGATGATGTTGTAATTTGCCACAAAAGAACAAAAACTTTTTTTCAGTCAGTCGGCTAGCCAAAAACTAATGACCCATTTACTCGTCTCACTGTGTTTTAATTTCACAAAGGATGCATATTTATATCGGATCACACAGCACCAATGAACATGACTACTGACATGCCCAACAAATGGTATTGTGTGGTCTGTTCCGCCTCTAACGAGAAGAACTATCCGGCTGTAAACTCCATGGATGGACGCACATATACAGTCCAATATAATGTGAGCCCGTGCATGGGCAAATATTGATTTCCTTTTTCTGCGGCTGACTGATTATCATGTTACTGGCGAGACGTGAACCGGAACTGTTTTGTGCTGCAGACACAGCATGATGATCATTCTTAGCGAAAATGTTTTTGTTCTTTAATTTGGTGATAATAATTGACATGATATAAACAGCGCCGTTGAGAAGTGTGGGGTCGCCCAGACTATATTATGTTTCCTTTAGTTTTTTTTCCTGAAAAAAGGCAGTTGTTTTTTTTTTAAAGCACATTAACAATACCTAGACCACATGTGGCAAAGTCAAGGTCCGGGGGCCAGATCTGGCCCGCCACATCATTTTATGTGGCCCGCGAAAGCAACTCAAGCATGTCATGTTCCAGGATGCTTGCTAAAGTCTGAACCAACATTTCAAATTGTCATACGTAATCCACAATAACAGTCATTATTCTTGACTTCTGATTTTAAAACTAGTCATTCATCAATTTGTTGTGCGCTGTGTATGTAATATGTGGAGGGGATTCAACATTTATATGGTTTCCCAAAATTCATAACGGCCCTCCGAGGGAAACCGGAACTAGAGTGAGACCCGCGACAAAAATGAGTTTGACACCCCTGACCTAGACGATATCCCTGATTAATTTATAGCCATTAAATTTTTTCTTCTTTAAAAAAATTAAATAACATGTTCAAAGTGATCCCCATCTTGAATGCTTATATATTGTACAGAGTGAAAAGCATATATTTAAACATTTAGTTGCCGTTTTAAAACGTATTGACTAATATCATACTAAAAAGTAACATTAACAAAAAAAAAAAACATGATTAGAATAAATATAGTACCGGTATTTAAAAAAAAAAAAGCTTTTAATTAGCCGACCACAATGGATCCCACTTCTTTATGTATTCTAAATGAAATGAACGCACATTTAAAGTGATAGTTGCTCCACGTAGCGGGGAAGTTTTGTGAATTACAGTCGAGTCAACCAAGCGATGGGCTTTTTTAGGTCACATGATGGTACCTTTCGGTAAAACCCAAACAACAAAATGATATACAGCATAGCGTACAATAATGTGGGTTTTCTTCTTAATAAGGGCCTTTAAAATAACCACACAAGGTGTCAGCTGTAAATCCATTGCAGGTATTTTCTATTTATAGCACGTCACAATAACAACACTGAGGGGGAGACGGGCGCGGAATCCGACTTATCACGCGCGCACACTCGCACAATCTTCTCCCACTGTCATCTTGCTAACCTTACCTTGAACCGTGTGTGTGTGTGTGTGCACGTGTGCGTGTGTTTAAAACGACTCGGCTGCCATGACAAATCCTTACAGTTAATCCCACTTTTACCCTCATCCTTTTATTATTTTGGGACCATTGTGATGCCATCTTTGTGTTGCCCTCCTTGTGTTCTGTGACACAAAGACCGAATAATTGACTGTAATTTTAAATTTTTTTTTGATTTAACATCCAAACAGAGGTGAGCATCTCTCGCCCACCGTCTGCTACGCAATGGAAATAGGGAGGGAGTTGTTGTTTCTAAAATGGGGGCCCAGGTGCAGGCTAATCTGTTCTAGTTCGCCACTAATTAGGATCAAGGATCGCGGCCACTTTCTCTCGACTATTGATCACTGGCCAGAGAAGTATTTGTCTCCTATATGAGAGCAGGACCTGGAACACATTCATAGGCTCCCCCGCGGGCCTGTTTTTTGATGCTTAAATGTGTCAGTTGGAATTCCGTTTTTGTAATCAGTGGAATACAATGTGTTTCCGTGAAGCTGGATTAAACCCACGCAAGCACGGGGGAGAACATGCCAACTCCACATAGGAAGGCCAGGGTCCAAAATTGAACCCATGACCTCCGCACTGTGAGATGGCCATTCTAACCAGTCGATCACCATAGGAAATGATGACTCTCGTGTCAATCAAATTTTATCTTGCTGAATGCATGTATTCACCAACTACCGTTTTAGGTTTTCCATCCAACATTTTCTAACTCTTATCTGGGGTCAGGTCGCGGGGGCCAACAGCCTTAGCAGGGAAGCTCAGACTTCCCTCTCCCGAGCCACTTGTTCCAGTTCCTCCCTGGGGATCCTGAGGCGTTCCCAGGCCAGCTGGGAGACATCGTCTCCCCAGCATGTCCTGGGTCGTCCCCGGGCCCGACATGCCGGGAACACCTCACCGGGGAGGCGTCCAGGAGGCATCCTACTGTGATGCCCGAGCCACCTCATCTGGCTCCTCTCGACGTGGAGGAGAAGCAGCTCGAGTCTGAGCCCCTCCAGGATGGCTGAGCTTCTCACCTTATCTCTGAGGGAGAGCCCGGACACCCTGCGGAGAAAACTCTGGTGTCCGAGATCTCGTTCTTTCGGTCACGACCCATAGCTCGTGACCATAAGTGAGGGTTGGAACGTACATTCCTTCTTTCCCACGACGGACCGATACAAAGTCCGTTTTTATTTTTATTTTTTTAGGTTTTCAAGTCAGGTATTTGGTTACAGAACTTGTGCAGATGTTCAGCGAGTATGGTCTATTTTAGGATGACATGTGATGTCATCTTCTTGAAAACACATTTCCAGCAGGCCTTAAGTGAGCATTAGATGGCATTCCACCTTGTTTGGCCCGCCTTTTAAACCGCTGCGCAAGCGGCCGGCGTGACCTTGCCTCGCCGCCCGTGAACTGTCAAGTAGACTATCAAGAGATGAATTATGTCTGAATCGCGGCTTTCGCAATGTAGGTTGAGGCCGCACAAACTGATACCGGCAGCGTGAGGGTAAGATGTGAATCTTTTTCTTCTCTCCCTTTTTTTTCTGCACTTGTGATTTTGTTTTCAGATGTGACAAATGGAGTCTTTCGGTTTCATGCTGCAAGGTAACACACGCTTGTTCTCTAGAAACAATTCCCTTAGAAACATGTCATGTTTTAGTCAAAATACCTCCAAGAATCAAGTACACGTTATGCTCCCAATTTCTTGCCTTGCTGAAATTGAAAAGGGTGAGCCGGTCTCATGCAAATGTGACGTTGGGACCCGAACTGCTTGGCCGAATCATTTCATTACATTCTTTCATTTCATTCAGTGAGACCAAATGCTCTTCACACATTTACATGATTCTTTTTAATTTTGATGATGATGATGACTACTACACCGGTTAACAAGTTTTGAACTATATTTTGGAATTAGAAATGCAAAAAAACTTTACTAGATTAATTTTTTGCGCAACTTCCGCATTTTTTTCTCAAGGACATAAAATGGTCATCATAACTTCAGAGGCATTTAAACGCTGTTGTGCCGCTCTGCTTTACATTTTTCACCATATTCCGAGCCGTTATATGTGGATGATCTTGCACAGAGTATGAGCAGGACTTATCAGCAGTAGCAGCGAGCTACGTTAAGTGGCGACTTCCTTCCTCGCACATTTTAATTAAGAATGACACAAGCTCATTCGCAGTGTGCCGACGTTTCCTCTCAGGGATCTTCTGTAGGCGGCTGTTTCATTTGCTGGTGTTGATCCAAGGCGTCTGCAATTTTCAGGGCGCGGGACACCTCGTTTCGCCTGGACCACATTGATTACAATCATCTGCTTTCAGGGTCTAATCATGTTGGTTTGAATTCAGGGGTACACGTTGATTTTTAACTCAACCGATTTTTTTTACATGCCAAGAGACTCCCAGATGTATTTGTCATGTTTCACGCCCACAAGAGAGGAAAATAACTTTATTTGTAAAATGGTGATTACTACGAAAGCGTGGTCAGATGTTACTCAGTGCTGCACCCAAGTGGCAGTTAACAACACTACAACCATATCGTGAATGAATAGTAATTGATACTGTAACCATTTTTTGTGTAAACTGCTTATCATTGTTAACGGATATACAGTACCGAATTGAGTTTCTGGCAAAGTAACTGTAGTCAGATTACTTCGCTGGGAACAGTAACGCATTAAATAAACGGATGCGTTACTTTCTAACGTGTTACCGGCATCGCTGGTGGCCAACAAGATCCCCTTGTAGTATAAAGCGACTCATGTCGGAGTAGATTTTAATTGCCACCGATGAGGTGTTGAGTCATCAGGCTGTTATCAAATGCCGAATTTGCCACGTAAATATGTCAGATATGTCATCATTTCAGATACTGTCCTGATGCTCGATGCCTTTCAGTCTGAGGGGATGAGTTTAGTGTGATGAAAGACAAGAAGACAAAAAAATAGCAAGTGAAGATGAGAAAGCGAGTACTGTATCTCCTTGCCTGGTGCCCTTGGTGTGGCGCTTGAAGGCGTCCAACTCCCACAGGCCCCCCCATGTCTTTTGTTCTCACAGGGTATATGAGGAGGAGTGTGAGCGTGCGCTTGCACCTGAAGCCATCCAAAGTGCATCGAAGAACACTTTTCGGTGTCATTCATGGGCTCGACGTCCCAAGATTCCTGCTCACCTTCACATCGGGAGCCACCTGTCAATCAAGTTCAAGTCCTCACACACGAACGAGCACGTGAGTGTCACATGTTCGACTCATTGTGACATGGTCTTATGAAATGCAGGGAGGTAGGGGTGGTGGGGGGGGGGGGCACAACATTGAGCATCATTGAGATTGAGACAGGAAGGAATATTGAAACACTGATGAGGCAATGATGACACCAAATCAATGCGAGATTAATCACGCGGCGGTCAGGCGGCTAAAAATAACAACGCGGTTTTGTTGTATTTGCATATCACCTTTGTGGCGGATGACAACAGTGTCCCTGCTAAAACCTCACCAGTAGAAGAGCGCTAAAAGCCCTGCACTCTGTAAATGCCAGCGGCAAGCGTGTTCTCACCATGCTGTCCCTTGAAGGAAAACAAAATAGACCATAAGAACGTATCAAAAGTAATACAACAGCACATTTTATCGTGTTGCGCAGCATATTTCTCATTTACAAATTGTCCGATTTTTTTTTTGTTGTTATTTGTTATTTATTGAAAAACTCACCTATTTACTTTGCTTTTGCTCAAGCCAAAGCCCTGACTGACCTAAGTATTGCTTTGGTGTCTAGATGGCATCATGGTGCCAAGGACTCATGTTGAAGCAAGGGGAGGAGCTTCATTTCGTCAGGCCGCCGAACTCTGTTAATACAAAAGTAGTGCTTTGCTGCAATCTTGTTGCATCTATGGGGACTTCTAAACCTTTTTCCCGTCAATCACTCGTGGGTCCATAAATAGTGGGGAAACTGTGATGCTCAAGCCATACCTTGAAAATGAAATGCCTTAAAGGAGTCACATTCTGCATTTTTTGGTCACACCTTAAAACAGTTCCCAGGTGTGTTAATTGCATGACCATGACATGCTTTTGTCACCTTACATTAGCTTCACAACAGGTGTCGAAGCCCTTATTCAGCGGATTCAAATTGACGAGAGCAGAGCCCTGAGTGTGTGTGTGTGTGTGTGTGGGGGGGGGGGGGGGTGAGCAACAGCCGGTAAAGACAATAATAGCGTTTTCAGTTCTGGAGGCATGACTTCATATATCCCACTCTAAGTATGGCACACAAATTCACATCGTGAAGCACAAATACCCAGCTGGCGCGTCGATTTCACTGAGTAATCAACTATGCGCTCTTTATCATATGCTAATCCTGTTAGCTAATGCTAATTTGTTCAACCAACAAAACGCAGTGCAGCTATGCTTATCTTTTGGTTTTGTTTCTGCAGGTTTAGTGTATTTGACAGGGTAGCCCAGCAGTTGCTGAAAAATGTCTGGATTTTTGCCCAGCTGTGCTGATTATGTCATTCATAGAGAAACTCATTGTAGAGACATTTAACATTTAAATTGGGCCCGCAGTGAGGAGCAGAAGGGCTTGCTCAAAGCCACATTTTCAGAAAAGGGCAGATTGCAAAAGATTTAGTCGGCTGTTTAATTTTGCACTTCATAGAGAGGCAGGTCCTCCAGAAACACAATTATTTATACAAGCCATCAAAAAGTCAAGTTTTAAATGGAAATGTGTAACGTTAATAACCAACTCTCAGTAACATCCAGTTATACTCCATCTATAATTGATCTCATTTGGAAAATATTCTGAAAGTTGACCAGTGAGTGCTCTTCTATGCGTTCCCATCGGACTGCAGAGTTGGACTCCTGCGAGTGGAATAGCGGGGAAGGGAATTGGGGGAGGCGGACGGGGGGCAACAGAAGGCATGAGTGTCCTTGTAGCTTGTATGGCTGGACTTGTGCATGGACTATCCATCTGTCAACTTTGTTCCTCCCCAGTCTGTGACTGCATGGTGACTAATCTTTCTGTGGTAATGAATGAAACAAGAGCTGCTGCTGGTGGTGGTGCCAAAACAGAAATGATCTATTTACATACACGCATGCTGTCACTTATTTGTGTTCTCGAAGAAAACCGTGCGAGAGGCTTCTCATTGGGGTGCTAGCCCTCAAAAGGGTTGCTCCTTTTTTCAACTCTTTATTCAAACAACAAAATATCAATCAAGCCACATCATTTCAATCGAACCAAAGTGTGCTAGCTTAATTCTAGCATATAATGCAACGCGCTAGACCAGGGGTGGGCAATTATTTTCCCTGGGGGGCCAAATGAGAAGCAGAAAATATTGTGGAGGGCCGGGCCAAAAGTTAGAAATAGATAGAAAATAAAGGTGATAGCACAATGTCTTTGTATGCCAGTAATAGTGTAACATTCTCCTCCACCATCACACTCAGCACCGGTTCTCCTCAAGGATGTGTACTGAGCCCCCTGTTGTTCACGCTCTGCACATTTGACTGCTCTCCGACTCTTATTAGCGGTCCAGTTTGCGGAAAGTTTTTAACATGATAACAATCAAACCATTCCAGGAAATGTTCATTTACTCGAGCCACAAGCAATTCACTCTGAGCATGGAAATTGCCAGAATCGGACTGAGTAAGAATCGCTTCCTTGTTTTTCAAAGTCTCGTAGATTTGAGTCTTTCCGACTCCAGGCGTCTCCTGAATGTTTCGTACTTTGTTACCCGCTTCGTTTAATCAGATACATATCACTTTCCCTTCCATGGTCATTACTCTCTCCCTCTTTCTTCGTCTTCCCCTCCCTCCCTGTGCTCTGCAACTTGAAGTAACTGCGCCACCTGGTGTTGAAATACCTGCCATTACAAGTCCAAACGAAATGAATGCAATCAAACCTTAATTGTGCACCAATCTTCGGCGGGCCGGATTAAAAAGACCAACGGGCCGGATCCGGCCCGCGGGCCGTAGTTTGCCCACCCCTGCGCTAGACGCAGGCTAACTAAAATAGGCATTGATCTTACGAGTACGTATTATGTAAACATTCAACCAACTGCCACTTTAAAACACACAGAGCAGAAAGACACACGAAAGAGTGGATACAGCAATACTCACAGGCATATATTGTCTCTGATCTGTGGGAACGATGACTATTACCGGAGTTTATGGGTTGGCAACCTTCTCTGCCTCTTCGACTTGCTTTTGTCTATCATGTAAAGTTTGCACGCTGAACTGTGATTGGTCGTTACTTGAGCTCTGACCAACTATGATGTCATTTTCAGTCAACAGCAAATGGCAAAATGCGCTTTTTAAAAGTGTTAAATTGTAAAAAAATAATGAAGTTATCACATTCATTACAGACAAAATATTAACTTTTTGCTGTTGAAATTTGCAAAATTTGTATCCCTTTACTGCCTCATCATTTGGAATGTTGTGTAATTTGACAGCCAACTTCTTTTTTATTATGATGCTTCTGTATTCAATAATGACTGATCAATAATCAATATTGTCAGAAATAAAGGTCCCGGAATCCAGGTTTGCTCAGGGGGGCTTCAGTGTATAGAGACTAGGTGGTCTTTTGGTCTCAACGCGCTTTTTTTTTTGGTCCTCAGGCGTTGATGGATGCGAGCAGGACGCGATCGTGTTAAGCAAATTCGACTGTTTTAATGACGGAAAGGCGTGTAGGTGGTAGACGAGAGAGCGAGAGAAAGGGGCTGCTGTGTGTGGACAGTCCCATTATTATGGTCTTGAGACTTAACGTCGGCCTCTCACTGCGCACGCGTGATCCCAGCTGAGCCTGAGCCCCGTGAAGAGCCGCTAAGTTGCGAGTGGACGTCGCTCCGTCTTCATTACAGATATTTATATTTTTGTACATTTGTCTTGCTAGAAAGAGATGACGCGCCTAGTGCCTTGTCGTGGATAAAGTGCGCCCCCCCCCCCCAAAAAAAGGAATCGGACTACATCTTCAGTTTATGAATGGCCCCGACATGGAGGAAGCGCCGTTTGAGAAAGTCCGAAGCCGGCGGAAGAGGAGTCCGTGTCCGCCGGGCTTCCCCGTGAGCAGCATCGCCTGCGAGGACGAGTTCGATTGCAAGGAGCTGGAGTCTCTGTTCCAAAACTACAACCTGAAACTGGAGCAGACGTCCACGCTCAAGGCGCTCGCCGTGCTCATCGTCATGTCGTCGGCGCTGGCCGGCGCGGAGCTCCTGGGCGGCCCCGGCCACCTCACCATCTCGAAGGGCTCGCACCCGGTGCACTGCGTCGTCTTCACGTCGCTCTTCATCGTCACCAACGTCAAGTACCTGCAGGTGACCCAGTTGCAGCAGATCGTCAACCTGAGTCTGCTCTTTGGATTCACCTTCGCCTTCCTCTGCTGTCCCTTCTCGCTGGGCGCCCCGGGCTCGGAGCCGCAGACGTCGCCCGACCAGGGCGTGTGGCAGCTGGTCCTGGTCACCTTCGTCGCCTACGCGTTGCTGCCCGTCCGGACACTGCTGGCCGTACTCTTCGGACTCATGGTGTCCATGTCGCACCTCATTGTGACCGCCACCTCCGTCAGGACGCAAAAACTGTGGAGAACGGTGAGTACACTTACGAACGCGCGCGTGCACAAGCACACACCCGTATAGTACACGTACACGTATACGCGTAAGCGCGGGGCACCCACGAAAATACACACAAATACACGCGCGGTCACACGTATACTTGACACTCGTACTCGCACGCGCGCAACCATGCAAACATGACATCCGTGTACACAAATACCCATCAACCAAAAAAAAAAACCCCACATGAAAGAAACAGTCGCTCACACACGCACGTGCACTTTCATACTGAAAGTCTGAGTGTCTCATTCGCGCGTTCACTCACGCACGTACACTCATTCGCGTACGCAAACACTCACGTAAACACGAATACACGCACGCGTGAGCACGCTCGTGCACGTACACTGACACACGCTCCAACTCAGATTGAGTGTGAGATGAGGGCTGAGTTCACTTGGTTGTGGGAGAGGGTCTGGGCACGTGCAGCGGCCTGGGGAAGAAACCGCCCAGCCGCAGGTTGTCCATTGCGGCCCAGCGCCTTCCACTTGCCAGACATTTGCAGCGGCAGTGTGGGGAAGGCGAGTTCCTCTCTGCCTTTCTTCCCTCATGCCTCACTGTCAAACCCGCGCGTCGCATTGACAGCTTGGGGCATCTCCACGTAGCTATTTCTGTGCATAGCTTTCATTTTTTTTTTTCAGGTGACCTTCCTTGCATTTGAAATTTGCTTTCCCATTTCACTCATCTTGGAATGCATCTTTGAATGGTTTTTTTCCCCACCGTTGCATCTTATCAGGCGTTGTTACCCATATCAATACTCACTACATTTATTTTAATTACATATGTAATTGGGTCAGGATTCACTGCACTGATGACAACCCCAAAGTTTCCTGCTCACTTGGTCAGCCTTCATTTTATTTTCAGCCTGACATGGATACCGATGGAGATTTGGAGCCGATATTCGTGTGCGAAAAACATTAGTACAACCTCCCAAACATTGAATGCCTGAAATATTCAGTTACCAGCTGGGATGAAAACTCGGCCCAAGAATAGCCATGTAGCGGCCGTCACTTGCCGAAAAAAATAAATCAATACCTTTTTTTTTTCGGGGCTTCATGCGCTGAAAATGCACGATTGTCATGGGGCGCGACCATCACGCGTTGAATCGTATTTGTTGAAGGGGATAAAGGAGGGAGCCGTATAGCTGATCTTGAGACTTTTATCAGACTTTTAACTCATTCACTCCCAATGACGTTTTTAAACGTCTTTTCAGACTTGGTCCAGAATTGGCTGGTACTGAATGAGTTAAAGGAGTCCAATGCTGATTGTGCGTCAAAATGCTCAATATTGGCACTGCTGAATGTCCAGAGTGAAAATTGCTCTATCCCACACGGAATCCGGGTCTTTCCCGGCTCGGGGTGGACTGATCCAGGCTGAACCGCACAACCGCACATGTCGCCGAAGAACCGTCTTGTAAAAGGCCTTGACAGGAGACACAGTGCATGACGTCACTTCCCTGCACTTCTTCTTGAATGACACCAGTTCGCCCTTTCCTCACTCCAAATTTCCTCTTTTGCGAATGTTATCTAGCTACTTTTTCTCTCCTTTGGAAAGCTTTACCCTTTGGCAACATCACATTTGTCTTAATGTGTGCATTGTAGGTATCGAGCCGCCTTTGCACAAGGCTCAGGGAGAATTATAAGGAATAATGTCTCTTATTGTATATTCTTTTTGAACTTCTTTTTTGGCAAGAAGAGTTGCCAATGGACAAGTGTGTTATCGATCTGTTACTCCAAATATTGATGTAACTATATCCACAGGACACGAACAGAAGCTATTCGCCGCAGACGCTATTAAGGTGTTATTACAGGCCGACCGGGGTTGGTGCAGGTGTGGTCTGTGTGTTCGGGGCTCATGCTACGACGCTCATCTCCAGGCTTAATGGATTAGCTCTCTCTCTCTATCTCTCTGCGACCAACACTGTCCTTCACACAGCTGCCGAGGTGTCTCGTCGGCCGCATCGATGAGGGGTGGGGGGGCGGGTAGAAAACAATCTCCTCAGCAAATACGCTGTCATCGGCCGAGCGCGTGATGTACTGATCAAATCTCAATCATTTGCCCCCCCCTGGAGATGCGCACATGGCAACCGGGTTGCGCTGTGACTTTCTGAGTGATGTGACTGCTTTGCTCACATGAAAGCTTGGGTGGGAAGTAACCAAGTACAAATAATTTGTTACTGTACTTAAGTGGATTTGTTTTAGGTGTCTGCACTCCTGTAATTGCTGGTTTAAAGTAACCCAAATTGGGTGAAAAAGATAACCCCCACTCTACAAACAGTTGGCTCTGTGTAACCAAAATGGGGTCAAAGAGGGACCAACCCAACTTTTTGGGTTACTTACTGAACCCAAAAATTTGAGTCAAATGAATAACCCCCCAAAATTGTTGTTTAGTACAAAACAACCCCAAACAATTGGGTGGTAAATAAATAGACCCAGCAGTTGGGTCACTCCCATTTTTTTGGGCTATTTTTGACCCAACTGTTGTAAGAGTGCAGTGCTGGGTCCAAAAAGAACCAAGTCATTGCTCGTTGTTTATACCCAGACATTGGGCCCAGCATGTTGAGACAAGATTAAGATCCACTAAGGGGTTAGAACGATCCATACTGATGAGTTAATGAGACCAAGTATTGGGTTACCAGGCTAGCAGTATAGCCGGGGTTAAAAATAATCAACATTTACAAACATTATATAAGAAACAACGTTTACCTCTCAGGGGTTACCTGCTGGGTCAATATAATGCACAAAAACCACAGCTACCCAGCAAGTGGGTTAGGAAACAACCATGCAGTTTTTAGATGCTGCCAAAAAACGGAGTTGTACTCTTGCTTTAAATGCACCTTTAGTTTAATTGTTAAGAAAATGTGCCATGTGGTGTTCGGACTTGCCCTCCTTCCGCTGCCGCTGGCAGAATGTCGCTCCACTCCTTCGTTTCCAGCCACCTCCTTTGAGGCTGATTCTTATCCCCCAGGGTAGCCGTCACACGGTTTCTTCCTCCCCATCACTCTTATTTGTATGCCTCAGCAGCAGCTCGGGTCTGCTTGAGTTCACTGTTTTTGTCGAATCATTCCCCAGTTTGTCGTTTGACTGTATTTTGCAAGGAAGCGACGGCATGAATAGTGTAGATTCTGAGTCAGTGCTGAATGAGCTGCAAGGAGCTGTCCTTAGTCCTGAACTGGCGTGCCAGTCCTGTGCTCTGTGTCCTTCGCTGTCAGAAAAAAACTGTTACAGCAGGAGTTCCTCAAAAGGCATGCTCTCTATTAATGTTGGGTCGGTGAGACTCGAAGTTCTTCACGCAGTCAAAATAGGAAGGGGAAGAGTTTGCAACCACAATGCACTTGCTAGCTAACTACTACTACCCAACTACACTGTAAAAACAAACAAACAAAAATAAAAAGTTCAGTGGACTCAAAGTTTCAAGACAACAAACCTCAAAATTTGAAGTTGGGCAGTTCAACAAAATATGTTAAGTTTTGATGAAATGAAAATGGTCTTTTTTGCATTTCACCATGAATAAACTGTACTGTCCCCCAACTCAAAAATATTATAATTATAAAACAACTCAGCAAATTGTTTTGGAGCACAGAATTTGTTTGCCTTGTTTTGCTAACATTGTTGCCATAAATGCCAATAATTAATATTTTAAAGTTGTACCAACTTCAATTAATTTTTTAGTCCAAAAAATATATATATTTTTGGTCAATGTACTACATTTGTTCCGACTGTATTTTCTATGGTTCATAAGAATGAGCATTTCACTAAATGTTCACTGTAGTTGGGATAGGCTCTAGCTCACCTATGAGCTAATGAGGTCAAACACTCTATAAAATGCATGGATGTTTTGTTTTTGTTTTGTTTTTTTTGTTTTTGAAAGAAGATGGGGTAATGTGTGTGAATGTTCTCCTGTCACCATAAAGGTCACAAATCCTTCACAGAAAAGGTTATTTTTCAAATTGTACACACATCAGGCCTGGCAAAAGCATTAGTATTTTAGTAGTTTATTGTGCAATGTTTCATGAATTTTCATGCATGTTTAGACCCTCAAAATTAACATAAACTTTCCATAGCTGATGTGTAATCGAAGTCTTCTTTAGACACCAAACTAGTTGGGATTGTAATGGACAGTACAATCTATCAAAATGTTCTGAGCTCCTGTTTCCATTCAAATATCATTTAACCAGATTAAATCGGCCCCGAGAAGTTGCCGTAGTTCAGTTTCCCATCTTGACGTCACGTTGTACTTCTTGAGACTGTGAATTATTTGAGGAGTGAATCAACATCTCTGCTTGTGGCATCCAAGTCGTGCACACCCACTTTGCATCCATTGCTCCAACACATGGATAATCAACCATCAAGTGCACACAGTCGTTAGAGTAATTCATTATTAACAGGATGGCAGCGTACACATATCTTGTTTCCATGCCGATGTTGCATTTCCCAGAATCAAATTTCTGAAGCATTATCATACTGTGAAAGTCGTTCAAAAACACCTGAAATGCATTGCAACAACAATTCCAAAAGCAAACGCCCGCTAAACTATACACGGTTGCTTTGTAACGACATCCAATAAAACCATCGCTTTTTGTCGGTGCAATTTACAAATAAAATGGCAGCGTTCATGCCTTGCTCATAATTCCTCCGCAAAATGAGTTTATAAAAACGTCACTGCTTACGTCCTTGTGGACGGTGGTGATCTAGATGCACTGACTCCAGTCAGTGCCGTGTGAAGGCCTGCTACGAAAGAGAGCGTCCGCATACTTTGTGGAGAAATACGCGCATTCATATTCACTGCACATGTCTGTGGTGCTGGAGCTGTGTTTATTGTGAGACAAATCATGGCAGGATCGCACTAATGTGACTTTATGGCCAAGTAATGCATTGTGAATTGGTTTCTTGTTATAGGGACCATTAATGACAAATAACCTGAATATATACTGAGAATCCACGAATACTCGGGTATTAACGGTGCCTACAGCAAAAGTAAATGTGAGGATCTTGTTTGGTTGATGTGCAATGCCAACCAACCTTGGTGAAATGGGGGATGGGGGGTGGGCGTGGGGGGGTGGAGAATCAAGGTTGAAAGCAGCCATGCTGGCGTGCGGTCATCTGTTGTGATGGATGAAGCCGATCACACACCCACTCATGCTTCCATGTCGTAATCCCATTGAAAACTTCACATTCATCACTCATTCTCCTTTTCGATACCTCAGATTGATGATTGCCACTTTTCAAAAATAGAGAGCAAACGCAAGTGCACGAAAAAAAAAGCATATGCAAAGTTAAGTCACATCTGGTTTGTCGTATTTTTTGTGTTGTTAGCTGGCGGCCAACACGGTGCTGTTCACCAGCGTCAACCTGTCGGGCCTGTTTGTGCGCATCCTGACGGAGCGAGCCCAGAGGAAGGCCTTCCTGCTGGCGCGCAACTGCATAGAAGAGCGACTTCGCATGGAGGACGAGAATGAGAAACAGGTGCATGCCACAAAAGCACTTTGGTGCCGGGGAATGTCAACTCATTGAGTCGAAAATACACAACTATGCACACGTTTGCAACACCGGGCAAGACAGCAGAGTGTACGTGGCAACTGTACTATAATAATAAATTCTCTTTTCACTATGCAGATTTTGATTGCAAACTGTGCATGACCAAATACCGTATTGGCCCGAATATAAGACGGGCCTGATTATAAGACGACCCCCTCTGTTTCAAGACTCGAGTTTGAAAAAAGACTTTTTGACCACCAAATTAATTTATATACAGAAAATAATTACAGTACATCTGAAACAAATGATTCTAACAATATATTCGAGAGAAAAAGCATGTTATTTTGCCTCATTCAAATCTTAATATCTGAACATTTAAATATGTAAACTAAGGTGCAATTACATTCGTAAATGAATGGCTTCTGGTTTTTGAAATGTAAATTACATCATAACTTCTCCTCAGCTGCCAGTTAACCTGGCCGATCTTCGACCCACTTTTCTCCAGATTGTCGCTACGTTTCTCCATTTTCTGTTATCTCTTCTATTATTTTCTTCTCTTTTCTTTCTTACCGCTATTTTTTATTTTTCTTCTTCGCGCTACCACTATTTTTATTTTTATTCTTCGTGACAGGGGGGTCAAGTTCAGCATTCGCTTCAATGGTATCTGGCGCCATCTAGCGTCATGAATGGGTATAATGTCTAGACCCCGAATATAAGACGACCCCCACTTTTTCAGTCTTATTCCAATGCAAAAATCACCGTCTTATATTTGGGCCAATACGGTAGATACTATACAGTATAAATGTGAACGTGGACAGCAGCAAGAATAGCTAGCAGTAGTTTTCTCTCTAAGCTGCACACGTGAGCAATTGCGCACACCATGACACTGGCACGCGCCACGCACACATGACTTTTCCACACTCATTTTTTCATTTCTATTCCAGTTGGATCTACAAACAGGACACCACACCATTCCCACTTCCCTTCCAGTTTCAGTCATGCAACAGAGGTTGCAGTATTGCTCACCTTGGTACAAGGAATGCTGAGGGAGTTTGGATGCTCAGATGCATGGAAAAATTAGCGGGCTGCAGCAGCACTGCATGTCGCAAAATGTGACTTGTATCAATACATAGCCAATATACAGTGTTCCCTCACTACTTCGCTGCTCTGTTAATCCGACTTAACTTGATCGTGGGGTTCTCATTTGTGAGCATAACTGCAGTTTTGTTGATTTTTTAATTCATGTGTAACGGATACAAACACGCTGGGGGCTGTATATAGGTGCAGATGTAAATGAAAAAAAAAATATATCCACGAATAAATAGATACTATACTGTATGTACGTAAGTGAATGTCAACAGTAGAAAGAATATTCAGCAGCATTTGTATGTGGCAACAACTGTGCATGTTTCAACAAACAGGAAAGAATAGCCTTAGCCAATTGACTAACAGCTACAATTTGTAGTAGAATGAAATTAACTGTAATTCTAACAATCATGGTGTTTTTTTTTTAAATATAATCTTGCATCCAGGAGCGCCTCCTCATGAGTTTGTTGCCCAGGAACGTCGCCATGGAGATGAAGGAGGACTTCCTGAAGCCGCCAGAAAGGATCTTTCACAAGATCTACATCCAACGACACGACAACGTCAGGTAAAACACCCGCTCAGCTCTACGAGACTCCGCGGCCTAGTTTTAAACTTCCCACCCGATTTAAACTCATTAAAACACACCTAAACTTATTAAACACAATTTTAAAATACTTCTTTGTGCCTTTTGCTCGTACATTTCGCCAAATACAATAAGAGACAAATTGTTTATTTTTCACTCCCAGTTTATTTTTCAAACGTACACATACAACTAAAGAGAATTAAACATTGTTTAGGCAGCACCAAATTGTTTAAGCGTACCATATATAATAAACATAAGCCTGCTAGCTCAATGCTAACATTACATGGGAAGAGAACTGGACTGGCTAACATAATTTAGCATTTACGTTGATATACGGTAATGATAAACCTTTCAACAAGTGCAATTGCAACACACAAGCACAAGCATAATCATATTCTGTCTGCTCTATGAGAACGACTATTAATGGACTTAAATTGGGAACCTTCTCTGCCTCTTCTTGCTCTTATTGATGGTACACCTCTTGCTGTGGACCTAAGTGCTGTGCGGCATGTCACGGCATAACATGGTACTCCAGGTGGTGTGCCACTCTAAATTTGGACTTCGTTATACACTGCAAAAAATAAATAAATAAAAAAAATTATAAAATAAAAATTTAAATATGATACCGTAACAATCTGCAGTATATCTGGGCGTAAACAATGAACTGAGAAATTGAAATGACAAAATTGAAATGACAAAATAACTTCATGTGGCGTGGTGGGAAACCGAGAAGAGAGTCGTACTTTGCAGTGGAAAAGCAGCATCAGATAAGATCATCCATGCATTTCACAGCGACATCAGACCCGTCTCGGCACTCCAAGGAAATTCACCATCAACGCATTGAACGCTCGCATTGGGACATGTCTGCCTGCCAGCATTAAAACTGTCTTAGTGCATTTAAAGATTTGTCGTTTTGGATCATTAAACAGAAGCGAACCAACGTCCGCTGACATAAAAGATCCAATTAGGGACTTGCTAGGAATCCTATAATAGGCCACTAGTGGGCAACTTCGGGGGTCATCGAGACTCAGCAGCACCCTGGAGGGAAAAAAAGGCTTGTGAGGTTCTGGAGGAAGAGAAACTTAAATGACGTTTAAACCAATTTCGGTGATAGTCGATTGAGCAAATTATGTTTCAGCGGAAGGAAGGCGCCTCATTATTATTGGTTTCCCCATGAAGTGACACTCCAGAGAAACATCTTACTGTTGTTAATCAACATACTACACTGTAGTTTCTCTAACCAGCTCATAAAGCAGGGGTGGGGAATCTGCGGCGCGTTGGCCATATGTGGCCCGAAAGAACATTTAATCCAGCCCACCAGGCAATTAAAAATACATACATTAATTAATAAATTACACGGCAAGTCCAGAAGCATGCCGACAAAGGTTTCTAATATATGAAAATAAATGTTGACTATTTGATTAGGTGCTCATTCAGATGCAAAGCAAAAACTGAAACAAATCTTTTGCATTTTAAACGGTATGCTTTGTTTTAAGAAGCATCACTCATCAAATAAATTGTCATTTTATTGCAAAGTCTTTCTTTGACATTTTGTTGACATTTTGGTTGATCAAATTAAACTGAATTGCAAAGAAACATATCTCGTGATCATGTAACTGCATAACATTTTGAAATATACATTTCCTAAAGGAATTAGTCAAATTAACACATTTACGTCAAGCAGAAATAATATAGGATAGCTAATTTCAGTGATTAATTAAATCAATTCAACAACTATTATTCATTTTAAACATGATAATGCATTCTTTTGAATACATTCAACAGAATTTCAATTTTATTCATAATTGTGTCATATTTCAAGGTGGGCATGTACCTGATGGAGTGTCTCACTGAAATGTCCTGCATGTTGGATCGTAAACTACAGTACAGCACGTTTGAACCCCGCCCAACCCGATAGTGTGACCCCCACCCGCCCCTCCCACCACATATTGGACTCGGCACAGGATTTATGTCATTCGGGTGGACTTTAATAACTAGACACAGCGCGTGGCTCCGTTTCTTTATTATGCTTGGCCAAGGTGGGCACTGTTTTGATCTGATTAGAGCCTGGCCAGGCGGATATTGTTGTGATCAACTGCTAAAAATAAAAAATGGGATTTAACTCAGACTAACGTAACCGCTGCCTTTCAACAAGATTTGGCATTAAAAAAAAAAAAAATTTAAATAAAAGACCACACCTTTTATTGTGCTGTTTTCTCCACAATTTGAGGTACTTTCTAGGTGTGGTGGCAATAACATTTCTATAAAAAGTCGATTCTGCATATCATGTGCACTTTAATGCGAAACCCTCATAACAGGTACAGTATTTAAAACATTCAAAAATATCCATGCAGTGCATTTAATATTTTATCTGAAATCAAAATTTTAAATTGCTCCCAGAACCACAGGGTTAGATAACCAAATATGCAAATACCAAAATCAGTTGGGAATATTCATAGCAGAGATAGGGATCTTTACAAAGTCAAAAACAATGCCGAATAAAATCTTCTGCTACTTGAAGAGCCGTCTTACGTCCTGTTGGTGGATCACCAGGGCGGGGTATGACGTCTGGGGTGTGCATAAGGTCGTTTTCAGCGGGGGTGGGCAGGTGTCCTCTTTGAATCTGCAAACACACGTGTAGACGTCACCCCGTTACTTGTTGTTCCGGTGTCCTGTAATTTGTAACTGCTTTCAGGCCTTTCAACACAGAGAGCAGCCTCGCTGCATAGCTTCGCTTTGCAATGTCAATTTGTCAATTGGATTCGGGAGCGTTTGTACTCCACTTTCGCTTTTCAAAGTTGCCTGAGTTTCGCAGTGAATCATGGCTTATTATTGTTGAAGGAGCGGAAGGACACACATCCTCACAGAAACTGATGTATGAAATAATGGTATTTTTATGTCATCATTGCTAAAATTTATTTCATTTGATTAAATTCAAAGTCTTCAAATAATATAAAATATGCTTTCCCTCCCTTCAAGCATTCACTTTACAACACAGACTATTTACTTCATGTGAAGTATTTCCCTCATCTGCTCAAGGCTATTCAGTCCACCCCCATACATACAGTCCACATTGCTAGCTTAATGAAAAAATAGAATTGTGACATTTTGTTGAAAAACGAAACCATAACAATAACATAATTAGGTCTGATTTTTTTTATATGAAAATCCTGCACGTTTCCCCACTGACAGCTCCTTTTGAAATGTGTCAAACAAAGCTGCAGAAACACCCCTCCCTCCTCTGGGAGTAAAATTATGTTTGTATACTTGTGAAAATAACTCTCCTTTGATGGCTTTATTAGGCCATATTGTATGATGATGGGTCAGGGCATGTTCGCATTCAGAGTCTTAAATCGTTTCAGTGCACCCTAAAAATTATAAATGGCTCAAAGTAAATGATTTCTTCTTCTTCACACAAAGGCTTATTCCGACAGTCAATATCTTTGGCAGCCTTGCAGATCACAAGTTCACACGAGCGCTAAATGCGGCTTTTACACCCCTGTGTTCCACACGGATTTTAAATAACTTAAAAAATTATGCAGAGGCGAAATGTGCGAATACAATAAAACAACAACGACGACAACAATAAACTCAGAAAGTTTCATCAGCGTCTCTTGAACAAACATTCGTTCATGGCCAATAATGCATCCATGTTTCTTCTGCTGCATTTTTTGTGGGGAGAAGGTCACGTACTGGTTTTAACAGCTGATGACTGACGACCCCACACATGCTGAGCAAGAAAATCACTAAGTGTGCTTTCTGCTCTTATGTGTGCTGTACTCCAGATGACCAACTCAGCACACCACACATGCAGTATTACCATATCACTGACATTTATGTTGCAATACCAAGACTAACCTGTGAGAGGCAGTATGTGGTCACAGGTCTTCCCAATTTCTGGAAAATACAAACAAACAAGGAGTAGAAGAAGAAATGGAATCTAAGCCAGTTGTTTAAGTGGGCCTGGTACGGAGTACCAAAACCTCTTAATATTAGCCTCTAGCATTGCGGGACTTTACGTGAACACACAACTCTCTCTTGTCCTGGTTCTCTCTTGCGCTGTGTGATACTCATATGACTCTTTCACTAATTCGTGTCTTTCAAATAAAGAAAAAATAATGCTTCTGAGGACAGTTTATTTTGCTGTGTGCGCTGTCATTTCAACACATCAGGGAGACATACTCAGAAACGTAACATGCCGACAACACAAAGGCTAACTTCAAAAGAGAAGCTTACTAAATAATACATGGGGCCAATGCAGCCTTGAATGGCTTTCATTTTGAGGTTGCTCCCCGTGGTGGCGTCACGGTTAGCTTGACTCGTCTTATCGACATTTCGGCTTGCCTTATCACAATTTTTATTGCCATTACGACCAACATCGACACAGCACATATTCAATATCATATTCAGTCACTAATTTAGGATGCTACGAAACTGCGAGTAATTACGCCATCATTGTATGATCTGGCAAAAGTCTCCGACGTTTGCGGCTCACAGCTAACCTCCAAGCTAGCAACTGTGCCCAGCCGGCAACAGCAAGAAGGTTGACGGCTGTTGCTTTGCTTTGCTTTGCTTTCTTTCCTTCTTTTTCACTGATGTGGACACGGATGTTCCAAAAATCTAAACGGTTGTTTTTGACATTGGGTGTCTCATTTAATCTTTTTCTGGTATCCCGTGATCGGGCCTTTGTTGACTTTGTTGCAAGGGGTGCTCACATTTGTCAGTACGTGTATATCCCTAAAACAACAACTTGCTATTGGAAATAACTGGAAGGAAATATTCACTTCAGCAAGATCTAAATGAAAAATAACAAAAAAAATATTTGGCTGGAAGCCTTAAGTGGGCCCCGCGACAGAATCTATTGTGTTGTCTTGAGGGATTAGATAACAGGACATGTGTTGTGTAGGCTGCCCATTCAAATTCAATTTGGGTTTTCTCCAGTTTTTTTGCTCTATTATTGGCCGCTGTATGTACCCACAATGCAGTTAAGTGTCACATTAGGCTCACTGTTTGCAGATTTGCACAAATGCAACATTCAGCGTTCTAAATATTTGTCTATCACAGATGGCGGTCAATTCAAGTGTTGGCATGAATTAATCCAATAGCCTTCTCCTTCAGTGGCATCTTTCAGTGGAAATGTCTACGATGCAGAATGGAGGGTCAAAGTGAAACTGGCAATTTTCTGACTGAGGACAAGGATGGGCTACTTCAATGCTGCAGGGGGCCACCAGTTTTCATCACTGCTCTTCAGGGCCTCACATAGGACCACACACACTTCCTGACCAGATGTATGACAAAAATGCAATTTTTAAATGTGGACAAAATACGTGCTCTTTTTTCATAATACATTTGTCATTCAAGGACGTCACTAAACTGCTGAACAGTAATCCAATATTAAGTGCTCGAACTAATATTGTGAATCACAAAAATCAACACACTCAAAATTTTCATATTATTCTGGAACAATGTTTGTCCTGCATGTCATTCCAAATCCCCTAGGCCTACTGGGGTTGTAGTATAGGGCAGTATAAA
Source organism: Hippocampus guttulatus (assembly GCF_054856545.1). Classification (NCBI taxonomy): domain Eukaryota; kingdom Metazoa; phylum Chordata; class Actinopteri; order Syngnathiformes; family Syngnathidae; genus Hippocampus; species Hippocampus guttulatus. Next base: position 2,140,230 of record NC_141274.1, read on the forward strand.
GCCCAGTGTAAGCACAACTAAGACATGTCTGTCATCTAGTGGTGAGTGGTGGAATTACAATTTAAAACTATGCACATTTACAGTTTGACATCTGCAGTCGCATATTCACAGGTTTTTTCATTTTTAGTTTTTAGTTTCTTTTTTCTTTTAAATATTTCGGGGGTTTTCCATGATAATGAATCTTTATCATTTTATTTTTTCATGGAGAATTTTGTGTGTTCGTAAAGTACAGGTAAATACATTAATAAATAATCATTTTCTGCCCCCAGACCGCGAATTCCTCATTCCTGGCTTTGTATTCTGCATCTCATGACCTTAATATGGAATGCCATGTCACTGTGAGAAAGCACATGCAATTGAGTAAAAAGGCAAGATGATTCATAGTGGGACTTCTTTTTTTTATGGCTCTTAGGTACCATTCAGGAGTGTGATCATCTTATAGAACAATCTTATATGAGAGAAGATAGTCAGGTGTTTGCTGTTGTTGGGTCGGGAAGGGGCCAAATCGGGACAAAAACAGCCCCATTATTTTTATAAGTGTGCCCGGCCTGAAATACAAATTCAGTTACGTCGCCACTTTTGGATCGGACCTCCGTTGTCGAGCGAGGATGGCCTGTATGCTTGGTGGAAATGCCAATGGAAGGATCACCCGTATTTCCTTGGAGGAAAGCACTTCTAAACATTCCTGTCATCAGACACTATTCTCTATCGACCAATCAACAGACTGCAATCATTAGCAATTCTACCACTGCCATTTGTAAAAAAATCTGTATGACTATGTCGGCAGCCTACCAACTAAATTCCGCACCAACTGGCCTGCTTTCGGAGAAACGGTGCTAACAAGGTCCTGACGGCTGCATAATATCCCTGAATGACTCCTCCAACAGCAAACGTCTTCACCTTGATCCCCGTGAGAATACTCTGGCTCCTATTTTCAGTCACTGTGTGTTCGACTGTGCCGTCAGTCAAAATGGGGCAGATACTCTCTCGCTCTCTCTCCGTCTCTCTCCCTCTGTCTTTTTTTTTAATCTTTCTTTGCCTGCTGCTGGCCACTAATTGCCATCTTTGATTCGTTTGCGTCAAAAACCCAAAGTTGCGATTCAAACCGACCTCCTAAATGTCATTTGTAGAGCTCCCTCGCTGCTAATCTGATCTGGCACCATATCATGACAGTAACAAGCCATTTCTCTTTTTGCCTGGGGGCAGCATCCTGTTTGCAGACATCGTTGGCTTCACCAGCTTGGCCTCCCAGTGCACCGCCCAGGAACTGGTTAAACTCCTGAACGAGCTTTTTGGAAAGTTTGACGAGCTCGCTACGGTGAGTCTGTTTGTGTTACGGCTAATTTTGAATAGCGGTGTGTATGGCTGTTTATTTGTCACACGCAGTTGAAGTTCACTGTAAAATTGACACGATGCAAAGAATACAGTTTTCTCTATGGAGGTTAAACTGACATGTAAGATCGGAATTAAGTGCTTGGGTGATCGAGTACACTTTTTACAGAAGTCTGTCAAGAGCCACATTAAATCATATACAACTTTGAACAGGAAAAGTAGCAGGCAATTTAATTGTCTTAAATTGTCTTAGCTTTATTGTTGAATAAAACCCTTGCTTTAAGTTCCTTGGATTAACCGGGGGGGGGGGGGGGGGAATGCTTCTCAAAATTTGAAATTTGCTCCTCAAATGAAATCACAGGTTAGCAAAACAGCTCCACTAAGAAAAACAAAACGAGCCCCGAAATTGCATTGCTCAAATGCCATTTCCTGTTCTATGGTTATCATCACGTTTCACATAACAAAAATCACACAAAAAAAGCCAAAGGAGCACTTGTGGAGATAATCCTTTGTTTGACTTTAGAAGCATATTTTCCTTAGTGGAAGTCTATACCACTCCTTAAATCGTTCGAATGATATTTTTTGCATATTGCATATTTAGCAGGGCCCCTGGAGGATTTTCTCAAAAGTGAAATGACCCCTGACAGGAAAACACTTCCCCTCCCCTTGTCTAGCATGAGTTCTATGCTCTTGGCTGTCAGCTCAGCATGGTGTCACAGACAATACTGGAAGCCCTTATGATGCGTAATGTGATTACTGAGAGCTTCATTTGAGGAAGACTCTAATGTGGTCCGGATTCGCCCCGGGCTGAATTTTTCCTTCACGCTGGCTGCGCGAAATGACTGACTGGAGTTGCATTTGCAGCTCCTCCACTTTTGTAAATACTTCACTGAAAAAAAATGCATTCGCGCATAGTGGCTGCTTCATTTTGTTTCCGGTTTGAAGTCAGACCGCAAGATATGTCCGACTCAATGTGTAATTTGACTTGAGCTTGGCTGAGTTCTATTTTTAACTTGCATGTTTACATGCATCAATGGAAATGACTAAGGCTTGATTTACACCGTTTGTTTCAAGTGATACAATTCAGATGATTTTTCTTTCAAGTGACCCAATCGGGGTATGCGTCATGGCAACACATAAGAAAAAAAAAAGGCAAACCCACTCAAGAGCCGGGTGAACATGACCACTCAACAAAGCAAAAACTGAAATCCTGAATCAAACCATCAAACTCAGAACTGGGAGGCAGATGTGTTTTCCACAAGCCCGCTGTACAGCAAACCTAAATCAGTGATTCTCAAAGAGGGCTCCCTCAGGTGGTACGTTGGGTTATATTTAACTTTTGGAATAGAGAAATTGGGTTTTTTTTAAACTATAATTTATGTCCAAATTTAGTTTGTTTTGTGTGTACTGATTTTCATTGGATCGTTTTTTTTTAAAAAAAAGTTGGGTGAACTCAAAATTTCTAATTGCTGAGGCAAACAATTTTCTTGCGTTGTTGTGAAAACCAACATTGGTGCCATAAATGTCAAGAATTGATACTTTATTGTTCCAATGTACTGTTTTAGCCCTCCCCAAAGTACAATACAAGTTCTGTTTTTTTACAGTGTATTTCCCCCTCAAAAAAACTATTCCGCGACTATGTTTTAATTTGCTCACGATGGTTGCAGAGCTTAGTATCTTTTTTAAGTAGTACAGTACTTTAATATCGGAATAATAAGAAATACTTGCATCCCATTCTATTAGTAACAGGCAGCCCAAGGTTATTAAAAATTATTTTCATGTTTTATGTCCATTTTGGGGGCGCCCAGTGTCCCAGTGGTTAGCGCATCGACCTCACAGTGCAGAGGTACCGGGTTCGATTCCAGCTCTGGCCTCCCTGTGTTCTCCCCGGGCCCGCGTGGGTTTTCCCCAGGTACTCCGATTTCCTCCCACATTCCAAAAACATGCATGGCAGGCTGATGGAACACTCCAAATTGTCCCTAGCTGAGAGTGTGAGTGTGGATGGTTGTTTGTCTGTGTGTGCCCTGCGATTGGCTACCAGACGGTTCAGGGTGTCCCCCGCCTACTGCCCGAAGACAGCCGAACACCCCCTGCCACCCTTGTGAGGATGAGCAGATCACAAAACGGATGGATATCCGTTTTGGTGCAACCAGCTTTTTCCAGGTTTATATTTCTGAGATTGTTGACGTGATGGCTTGCAACTTGTCAACCGATGTCGTAGCCTCACCCCGACCCAAAGCGCTCCTTCACTCTGATCCATTTAGGCAGGAATTGACGACTCGCAGTGACTCATCATAGCAGTGGTTACTTTTCTTCTTCTTCCTCTTCTCTCTTTCTTTTTTTTCCTTACAAAGAACGGGTGATGGCACATGGCCACCGGGCGTCATCTCGTAATCGCATTCCAGCACCATCCCCACACCACCTGTCCACTCTCTGGACCGGTCGAGCTGCATGGGATGTGCGCCAGGAACACAGAGTCCTCCTAAGTAGCGCTTCATAATGCACACCAGTCACTCGGTTGTTCCTCACGTATCTCCACCTTGTAACAATAATATTTGTTTGCTTTTTGGATAAAAAGAAAAATTGCGGGGCCACACTGTGCCCTCGTGGTTGGCAAGTCTGCATCACAGTTTTGAGTTTTGGTGTCCGAATTTCCGCTCCGGCCTTTCTGTGTGGAATTTCGACACTGTTCTCCCGGTACTCTGACTCCCGTGTCATAAACACATGCAATGTTAGCTTCATTGAAGACTCTAAATTGCCCCGACCCTAATAATGATTACATTGTACAATAGTAAAATGCTTCCCTTTTCCCCATCAAGAAAAAAAAAGTGAATACTAAGTAATTATCTCTGTCCATAGATAATATTGTTCACATGGATAACGTGTGTATTTTTTCCATCCATCCATTTTCTAATGCGCTTACTCTCACGAGGGTCGCGGGGATGCTGTTGCCGATTCCAACTGTCTTCGGGCAGTCGGCGCAGTTTATGTATTTTAAATTTAAATGAAAATACTTTAGCAGATGTCTTTCAAAACGATCAAAAGAATCAAGTATTCAAGCTCGCTCTACACACCCTACATTTTCTTATTTTAAAGTTGGGTACAAAAAGGAGGGAGCACATTACACTATGTTTGACTTTAATAGCTGATAGCTGATTGGAACGAATCAGCATTTTACTGATATATGTATATACAGTATATTTATACACGGACAGTGTCACGCAACTGCCCATCTCGTTTTTTGTCTTTCGTCCTACGGAGAGCCATTTCCTGCAAAAAGCTGATAATAAATTGAGTTAGGCATTTCAAATAATTACTGGTCATTTTAAGTACTACAGTACCTTTTTTGCTAAAAAAAAAAAAAATACAACTTTGTTGTCTCCGGATTAGCACGTTTTAATGAAAAAAAAAAGTATTTCCAGTGATGCCGGTAATGCGTTTGAAAGTAACACGTCACTGTAATATGTCAACTTTTACAGTAACAACGAAACTAAACGTGTTGTTTTTCTCAGCGAAGCAATCGGACGACAGTTACTTGTACTTCCTATGATGTAGTGGCAAAACCGGTTGGCAATTTTATGTTAAGTGAGGTAGTCGGCCTCTGTTCAATTTAACTAATGAACTAACTCGTAATCTAATTGAGTTACTTTTAAAATGTGGTAATCAGGAACATAACTTAAGTAGTTTTAAAGTCAAGTCTTCAGTATCGTAACTGAGTTACTTTACAAAGGTAACTGGGACAACTGTGTATAATATTACAGCCCCCCCCCCCCCCGAAAAAAACCTCTCCAACTTTAAGAAAATATTTCTCAATAGTCATGCCTGGCAATATGACTTCTTCTTAAAAAAAAAAAAAAAACCTAATTCATGCAAGATGATTTACTTCTCAAAAATACATATTTTTCTCATAGTCATTTTTTTTTCAGGAATAGATTGTAGTTCAAAAAGTATCCATTTTCGGGCATCACTGCAATTCCTTGTCTGATTAACTCAACCAATGTTATTGTTTCAGAGCTTTAGCCCCTGTTAAAAGCCAACTTGGTCTTCTTGTCCCACGGGAAAAGAATACATCAAAATTGGGTTTCCAGGAATCCCACTCACACTGATAAGTGTCGGCACTTTGATTCCCACCACCCACTAGAACGCAAGCTGTGAGTAATTATAACTCTTCAGCGCCGTCGCCAGAATCTGCTGACTGCTGCTGAGACGCAAGATTAGCGCCGTTAACACCTTGAGAAAGCGTCGGGACCTCGCCACTCCCCCCCCAGAAAAACAGAGATTGTTGTGAACAAGACCCCAAATTTGCCGCAACGCGTTACATCTCAAGTTCTGCTGATGTACATCAGAATGATGGCAAATGTTCACTGGACAGCTACGAGATGGTGGTTCATTTCCAAGCGTGCAAATTGACACGCCAACTGGTCTCCTCGCTCGATAAACACTTCCTCTCCTTGGCTGAGTCTCCAGCAGGCTGTCCAGCACCCTAAACAACAGTTTCTGTGGCGAGAGGCATCCTCATTGCAGTGCTCTGCAACATTTAGAGCACTGGCTACCCTCTTTAAAAAAAAAAAAAAAAAAAATGGGTGTGAAATTTACAATGAAATGCTGTCTTGTCCTTCATTAAATAATGTTAAATTGGCAGCAATATTTTGTAAATTGCTTCACCATATACAACATTTTCAAGTACAAATACGTGAATCATAATTTTCTGAAGGATTTACAGATGACTGTAGTTTGTACATTGTAAAATTGCCACGGGAAAAACAATATAACCTAGTGAATATAAGGCTGAATATAACATCACATTTCATTTTCAAATCCACCAGAATCACGTGACACCGCCTGCGCCGCAACTTAGACCTGGTTTCATCTGGTCTAAAATATCATGTACTTTCTGTCACCAAATTGTCAGAGATTGTCGTATCTTTTCTCAATCGTGCTTGTTCGATATATCAGATTCACGACATCAAATGGCATCAGCCATCGGTGACAACCGATCACTCTGATTGGCTGTGAGCCAGCCAACGAGACAAAAAACAAAAATGACAATCGCAAACAAATGGAAATGGAATTTACTTAGACTCCTCTTGCTAAATTTTGCTCTTTTCTTTGCTTGGATTTATTTCCTCCCGCATCATGAGTGTGTTGGGCAAGGTTGCTAGAATATGTGCATATATGTGTATAGGTGCAGGCCCATGTTTGTCCTGCGCTTCATTGTCGTCTTTCCCGTTTTTTTTTCTCTCCTGTGAAAACACCTCCGTGCATCACCACCGCTTCCAGACTCCTCCGCTCCTTAGTTTCTCAGCTTCTTGATTGACGCGCAGCAGCCCACTTCCCTCAACGCCGTCTGTTATGCCCCGTGGTTCTCTCGGCGCTCAGTCTCACGCTTCCATTTTTAGATGGCTCAATGATTTATCCATCGACCGTCTTCTTGCTCTTTGAATGGGGTAAAGTCCTCTTATCGTTCTTGCTGTATCAGCCTCAGAAATTCCCTTGGCTGTTGCATGTGGTTTCACAATGACAGAGCAGTGGGGCAAAGATGTAATTACTTTTAGCTTTAAAAAAAAAAAAAAATGAAATAATGAAGACAAATGTTTTCCAAACAAAAACAAACAAAAAAAGTCACAAGAAATAATATTTGGCCTACAGGAATGAAAGTTGTATTTTTCAGGAAAACAGTTTACAAGAAAAAAAAAAAAAAGTTGGAATTCTCTGGAAGAGAAAAAATAGATAAAGTCATAATTTCACGTCGGTGGCTCGGTATTCCAGTGGTTAGCGCGTCAACCTCACAGTGCAGAGGTCATGGGTTCGATCCCAGCTCAAGCCTTCCTGTGTGGAGATGGCATGTTTTCCCCGTGCCTGTGTGGGTTTTCTCCGAATACTCCGGTTTCCCTCCCACATTCCAAAAAACATGCATGGATGGCTGATTGAACAGTCAAAAATTGTCCCTTGGTGAGAGCGTAAGTGTGGATGGTTGTTCGTCTCTGTGTGCCCTGCGATTGGCTGCCAACCGGTTTAGGGTGTCCCTGAAGACCGCTGGGATAGGTTCCAGTGGTGGATGTCCAATTGTCAGGATTTATAGCTACCATCTCTGCACTATCCACAAGTGGAGATCTTTGTGCAGTTCTTTACAAATGTACCGGTAATTGTAATCTCATGTGAATAAAGTTTGTTCCCGAGAATGTTATATGTGGCTGTAATGTCACAAAAATGTAAAAAATAGAAATAAAATAGATGTGAGAGAAAAACGGTTACATTTGTCATGTTACAAGAAACAAAATCATCTTTTTCAAGCAAAATAAGTGGCGAAAAAACACATCATGATCGTTGATGGTCCTCATCTTAAAGCATGTGCATACGCCTGTCCTCAATCAATCGAACTACATCTGTCCTGTCCCCACGATGCAACTACCCCCCCCCCCCCCTCGCTGAAATCTGCCATGTAAACACAACCAGTTGCCCTTGTGGGGTTTGCCTCCCGAGCAGATGCGAGGATCACCGTTAAGTCCCGTCGTTCCAATAGGACGACAGTGGGCTTGCTGCTCGAAGCTGTGCTGATCAGAGCTCTGCTCAAACCAAACAAGCCAATTTTAGACTTTAACAGCATGTGCGCCCCCCCCCCCCCCCTTAGCCCCCTGGCCGTTCCTGAACGTCCAACGTAAACATAATTTCATTTACACTGAATGAATTTGTCATTGACTTCTGAAATCTGAAGCAGGTTGTCCCACAAATGAGCCACTGCTCACCCCGCAGCCCTGCATACCTAACAATGGCTTTTGTTGCCATGATGATGGTGAGTGGTGGCGCAAGAGGCTGGCAAGGAGTGTAAACTCCGATGTGTTTGTAAGACAACAAAAGCTTTTTTGATTGCATTTTCACTCGTGGAGGCAGCACTTCATCACTAAGCCGCTGATTTGCTGATCCATGGATGTGGCGCATACAGCTTACACATCGGCAACAAATGCAAATACCGCCCGCTGCCCACATTGACGACCTTACTGGTTATCAGATGGTAATGCTGTTAGTGAATGCTATTCTGTGCTAGCTTGGCAGCTCTGCTTACCGTTTGGCTCCATGATCACTTTAGAAATGTCTGATCTTCTGTCAGGCTAGCTTCCAAGTCATAGGTGGACAACTCATTGAGGCGGTGGAGGGCGGTTGGGGGATTGTTATAAAAACAATTACAATTAAAAAATGTTTTTGGTGTGCATAAAATTTGGAGATCTCCAATGATCTTAATTTTTTGTATTTTGCATTAAGGTATATTTATTATATACTATTATTGAAACAGGCTGCATGTTACTGCACAGATGCATTTTCCACTTGTGTTGATGTCTGCTCAACAAATTTAGCCGACGGAAGGCCCCACTTGCTTTAATCACATTCAGGAAATTAACATGTAAATCAAACGACAGCGACGGCCAAAGATTCAGTTCTCTCCTCGGGCGCTTTTGGGTCTAAACTTGGAGGATGTGTGGATTTCGAACAAATAACAACATATCCTCGTGCCTCATAGTACTGCTGCTGCTGTCATCTTCTCAAAATTGTGTTTGTGTGTGTGTGTGTGTGTGCGTGTGTGCGTGCGTGCGTACGTGCTTTATTTTACAGCTTGTTTGCCTCTTGCTTTGTGTCATCCTCTTTCTTGGGACCCTCTGAAGGGTGTACTCATTTAAAATCATATGCATATGTATTGAGTTTTGTGTGTGTGTGTGTGTGTGTGTGTGTGTGTGTGTGTGTGTGTGTGTGTGTGAGGCCACCACAGGTTGTACGGCCACATCACACCTGTTCCATTATGATTGTGATCATTAATTTCTATTGATGGAGAAAAAAAAAAAAGAGCAAATCTACTGTATGCGTCTTCTTCACGTCTTTACCACATAGTCCCCCTCCCGTGGGTCACGTGACGTGTGGTAATCTCGCCCGGGTTCTCAATCAACTGCTAAAGCCACAGTGCAGATTAGCACAGGAAAAGTACAGAGTGGCAGACTTTAAGCACCGGGTCTTTCCCCCCGCTCGCTGCAGCCTCGCCTCGTTGCCATAGCGCCATCTGTTACTGATCCACCACCTGACCCGAGCTCGCCCAAAGAGGCCCGATTGGCTCACCGACAGCACAATACAATCTTTTTTGAAAACAACTTATCTTCACGTATCTACTGTATTAGAAACTCCATTGTCCGGAACACCAAACATGGGCATCAAGGCAAAGTGCTTCGTGTCACTAGAGTGTTGTCAACCGTAAATATTCTCCTGTTTCTGTAGCCTTCCATGAAAGAAGAATGATGACAACAGCAAATGTATTTTTTTTAAGCCTTTGAATGCACCCTGTAACCTGATAGAATGACAAGTTGTCCACTGTAGTAATCGTTGTCCCTGAAAGGGTTTATCAATGTAAAAAAAAAAAAAACCTTAAGGGACATAAAACCGTCTCTGGTTACAATTTGCTGTTGACAAGTGGAATTGTGAGTTGCAGCCCGACTATTACCACTATCGCTCGCAGCTTTCAGTTTCTGAAGGCTAATTTAGACACGCTTAAGAAAAGATAGCTGCGACGCGTGACACACGATGCTTACGTGAAACAAGAAGAAACTGAAACGTCTACATCGACGCCAAACAAATTTTGCGCTTGGCCTTCAGCAATATTTCTTCTTTGTAAATGTGATTGTTTGTTCATGAGGTCATTTGTGCCTTTTGGTTGTCCTTTGTAAACATCTGCAAAATCTGCGAACCTCGCAGCTAGCAGCGGCAACTTGCAAACATGCAGATCGTCCGTCGCCGCAACACAGGGCGACTGGCATGTTAAAAATAGCCCGTCCGTCTTCCTCGCCGTGCGTCCGCGCTGCCGCCAATGTGCATAATTATGAGTCTTTGTTGCTCTTCGCGTGCGCGGCCAGTGATCCCATTACCTCCATGGAAACAATGAAGGGGTTGTGAGCGACGGCGTCAATGGTAACCCGCATCCCCTGGCTCATACGCTCCGATAATGGCGCTTTGTATTCTGTTTTCTTGCTTACTGCCAGCGGGCCGTGGAGGGACCAAGTCTTCACATCGCCTCCATATATCAGAACCAAATATGCGTGGCTCATTTGCATAATTTGACATGCTTTAAGCAGTTCGGGGTGACTGTGATGTAGGATCAAATCTTCCCCAGTCTCATTTGACCTTGCTTGGCATTGATCATGCATGATTATACGCCGCATATATGCCGTTATTGTCCCAATGACAGTGTGTATTTGTCATGCGCGTGTTGCTAGGAGAACCACTGTCGCCGCATCAAGATCCTGGGTGATTGCTACTACTGCGTGTCTGGCCTGACGCAGCCCAAGACGGACCACGCCCACTGCTGCGTGGAGATGGGACTGGACATGATTGACACCATAACGTGAGTGATCTGACAGTCCAGCTGTCCACCGTGCCACCATTGTGAATTGTAAGGATACAAAAACACTAAAATGCCATTTTATATCGCTTTACAATCGATCATGCTTGCCAGAGGCTGAGCTGCACTGAGTTTGTTTACAGACTAGTCATGTGACTTGACCACACTCGAGTTCCATTTCTCGTCCCTTACTTAGGTTATGTACGGAACAGAAGTTTAAATGCAACACCTTTGTTTTTTTTTTGTTTTGTTTTTTTGCTCCCATCAGGGTTATAATAATTTGGGATTTCTCTTGTTTGCAAGAAATAAAATTATCTAGATCCAGATGCATGTTTTCAGTAGACTCTACATCTACTGTATGTATCTGGATCCAGATGATTTTATTTCATGTACCAGTAAATTTAATTTTGAGTAAATTCAAAACAAATCTTTTCCTTTATTGGGGAGTGCTGGATGTTCTCCACTTGTTTTTGTGAAAGGGGGTTTGATAAATGTGTTCAGTACTGGTGTATCAATCCATTTCATGACAATTGCCCAGTGGGACACATTGGCTTTGTCTATACGCATACATTTATAATGTCTCTTGTCAGATTGCATTCCATAAAATATAATCCTTGGAGTTTCTAATTGGATCTCCTCCACAGAGAACTCGAAGGACAGAGAAAGATCATTCCTAATTTGATACGTTCACGACTTGATTTAAGTTTGACTATGAAGATTGTGACATTGCTTAAAGTTGCTGTGATCCTCTTTGGTCATCTCTATTTTGGGATTGAAGAGCAAATTAGAGCACATTTGAAGAAATGTAATCCTTGTGCAGCTCTGCAAATGTTCCTTTTTATACTTAGAAAGAAGAGAAAATCCATATTGGTGATGTTATACTGTTCAAGGTTAAATAATTGAAGAGCATTTAGTGGACATGTTTGCTGCAGGTATGCTTTAGTTTCCAATCAGCCATTTCCTATCGTGCTTGTATTAATTTAGTGTCATGAATTAGATGAAGCCCATACCACGTGACTTTTGGCAGGGAAAGCGAGGTGCTGTTTTTTTTTTGTTTTTTTTTAAATTCTGCCTCCCATTTATTTTGTGTGTAACTCCACCGATGACCACTCGACTAGACTTTACAAACTAGAAAGAAGGATTTAAAAAAACGGAAGTATTTCATCTCAACCTAGTTTTGGCTGGAGATTAGTGAATCTCAACTCAACTCGGTCCAATTTAAAATCGCAGTGCAGTTTAAGACCCAAGTTCGAGACTGTTGGTTGGGATAAGGAGCCAGGGCGCCCAAGTCAGGACCAAAATCCATCACTTCGGTTTTCTTTTCATTGAAATTCCATTAAACCAGTGCCATTCAGGTCTTGATTTCCTCCAGACAGAGTAAAAGTGGCCTCAATGAGAAAGCATCTTTTCTACTCAGCAGAACATAGATCTGACAGCCATCCTGAGTGGAAGCAAATCCTCTTCCATCCTGCTTTTTATGCCAACAGAAAGCAAAAATGGATTGTTTACTGTAAACGCAGAGGGATTGGTATACTGTAACACTGTGCAATGTTTTTGTTTTTCATTGCTCTTTTTCTCAATATGTCAATGTATCGTTTTAAATATATTTGTGTTATTTGAAAAGTGTGTTTCAAGACCAGAGAACAATAATACCTAGGACGTATTTAAATTCTATATTTCGATCTCGCCGATTTCACTTATTTCAGACATAACTGCCATGATGGATGGGGGTTTGCTGTAATGCAAAATATGTTTGTCCTGTACACATTTCTGGATGTGTCATCATGTTAATAAAATTTGTTGCTGGTACTCTCAGGTCAGTGGCGGAGGCCACGGAAGTCAACCTTAACATGCGTGTGGGCCTGCACACGGGCCGGGTGCTGTGCGGGGTGCTGGGCCTCAGGAAGTGGCAGTATGACGTGTGGTCCAACGACGTCACTCTCGCCAACGTGATGGAGGCCGGGGGACTGCCTGGGTCAGTACTGGGCAAAAGATTGACATTGACACCAATCTGATCTGTGAATGCTGAGAGACAAGGGCGAAACGAGTCAATTAAAAAAAAAAAATTACACCTGGACATCACCGGCTTGGTACACTTTTATTTTGAAGTAGTTTCCTTCACCGTGAGGTGGTGTGACTGCTGACTTGATTCATCTTCCCGACTGTAGGTGGGGCCAGTTTATAATGCTGTCACAATCCCCTGCCACCATGATCAACACATCATCCTGAAATCATGTTCAAAAGCTAATTTCGGAAGCTAGAAAAAAACTCCACTATCAGGGACAACCATTCATATTACCATGAGTAATAATAACGCCAATGGGTATAAACAAAAAAAACGGTCAAACTGTGACGACTGAGACACGAGCATTCACACTGACACTATCTGCATGACAAAATAATTATTGAGGGAAGTGTGTGAGAGAAAAATATTCACTTACATGCTACTGCTCATCAAAAAATGGAGCATTAAGTCTGAGAGACAAACATTCACACAAATGCATTCGGGCTCCATTTTTTAAAACGGTTGCATGCCAAGAGAAAGCGAGGCAATTGGGTCCAAAAAGTACTGTCTGTGAGAATGCCGAAAGAAATCTATTCACATTGATGTTACTGTTATTGTGAATCAAACACTGTCACGTGATAGCGGTGAGACAATTATTAGGCAAATTCATTTCCACTCCAGTTTTATTTACTTTTGAATGCTGAGAGAACGCAAATCACGCTGTTTGACTATTGCACGTTGAATCAAATGCGTGTGAGGGATGCGTAGAGATGAGCATTTCGACTCCAAAAATGTTATTGTGAAGGCTCGACAAAAATAAATCATACATATTAAATACTGTGAGGCAGATATCTGTAAAACAACAAAAAAAAAAAAAGGAGAAAATAATTTGTGAATGCTTAGCGACAAGCATTTACACTTTTTCATGCTATTTTGCTGACTTCTTAATTTCTTTTTGGCTACCTTCCACAGGAAGGTCCACATCACCAGATCTACACTAGAGTGCCTGAATGGAGACTACGAGGTGGAGCCGGGAAACGGTCACGAGCGCAACGTCTTTCTCCAAAAACACCAGATCGAAACTTTCTTTATTGTGCCATCACACCGACGCAAGGTACACCATTTTCCATTTCCTATCTGCCATGTGCTCTTCATGTCCAGGCCCTGGAGAGGCGGGCGGGGGCGGGGGGGGGGGGGGGGGGTGATGACTACTGCCACACTTTCAGTTGTGTTCTTTATGAGGCCGCGGCCCTAAGTGAACCCTTAATACATTCGAGGGTGTACTGTGCAGAGATAATCCACAAGGAAAGTCAGATAAGGCTCAATTGAAGTAGGAGGCTTATCTTTTGGTTGCTTCTCCTGCACTAAAATCTCGCAGGAAGAGAAAAAAAAAAAATACCCCGAGTGTAGTGTAAAGCATCAAGCGTGATCTAATGGAGCTCTCACACATTTGATGTGCAGATTTAGTCACTTCCAGCCTCTAATGAACTCAACTAGCCGGGGGAGGGGCAGGACAGGGGGTCGGGGAGGGGGGGGGGGGGGCGTCTTTCATCATAGATTAGCAGAGTCGAGCATGCATACAAATGCGCGCGTGTGGCAAACACGTCAACAAGCAGCTCTCTTCTCACATGTTCTGCTGCTCCTCTCGTGGCGGAAATATAAAGCGCCATCTCTGCAAGTCTCCCGTGGAAATATACGATTCAAGTACTCGAGTGCTAAAATCCTAGTAAAAATTATTATTCTAAGTGGTATTCTTAGATTGTAATGATTTAAGTGCAGTGTGTGAAGACTGAAGGTTAAGACAGTTATGTTTGGATACTACACTCACTACTTACCCCCCCCCCCCCCAAAAAGTTTTAGAATTTTTTTGTAGATGCCTCAATATCAGGATGGAGCCAAGAAACTACGCTGAAGTGAGTTCATGTCGACCAAAGTAGTGCTTTGGTGACATCATGTTGAAGGGAGTTGAGAAGCTTTATTTAAACAAAAGTACGACTTAGCTGCTGTTCCGTGGCATATTGGGACCAAGAAACTATCTTGAAGCAAGTTGAGGAAATAAATGTAGACAAAATTAATGCTCCACTGCCATCTTCTGGTATATCTTGGAGCCAACAAACTACGTTGAAGTGAGTTGAGGAACTTTATTTACTCAAAAAAGGTGCTTTGCTGCCATTTTCCGGCATTTTGGTGCCACGGAACGATGTTGAAGTCAGTTGAGGAAGTGCTTTACTGCCATCTTGTGACATCTATTCTCTATTGCTGATCGATTTTTGCTCTTTACGTCAGGCCTCAATCCTTATCCCGTATGACTAGGCGGTGGAATACTGTTTTGGTCTTCTCATATATGAGAGAAAGCTATTAGTATTTGGCAAAGTAATTCGACTCCACTGCAAACTGCATCCACGTGAGGATAAGTGGATCAGATGATGGATGGATGGATGGTTGGATGAATGGATGGACGTTTACCATCAACTTTCAATTGATTTGATGGTTGGATTTTCCAGTAAAATAAAGACATGAAACTGCACTGCTCTCTTTTTGTGAACTGTATCTTATATGCGAAAAATAAAATATTGAAATAAAGCGGTGCAGTATTTAAACCCAATAAAACAAATATATGTACTGTATGTCTTATTGATTTTTGGATGACACGGTTGCCCATTTCTATACTATTGGAACCCATGTTACATATCACAATATATGTCATAAAATGCATACAACATACTTTAGTCAATCTGCTCTGTAAAATGAATTAATCTCCCGATATACTGTGTATATATATATATATATATATATATATATATATATATATATATATATATATATACACACATTGTTTTTCTCTTTCTCGAAACCTTTGCTAAATCATAGATTTTAGTTGAATGGTGTGACGTGACAACTACACTATCTGCCATGGAGCTTTTTTAAAAAATATATATATACAGGTATACCAAAACTAAATAAAGTACATTATATTGTAACCGTGCATCGAGCTCAATGACTCAGCTCAGATGTGCTGAAACTAATAATATGACCTGTGGGATTGACCCACATTGTCTCTGTGGTTCAGTTCCTAATCCTGCTAGTAATGACTACATGATGATGTGAACACCCCCACCCCCCCCCCCCCCACACACACACGCACCTTAAATAATACACCTATTGCAATCCCCGTCAATCATGACTGCCTTTTTCAAATCCTCCTTGCCGTCTCACACAGATCTTCCCAGGATTGATTCTGTCGGATATCAAGCCGGCCAAAAAGATGAAGTTCAAGACGGTGTGCTACTTGCTGGTGCAGCTCATGCACTGCCGAAAGATGTTCAAGGCTGAGATCCCCTTCTCTAATGTCATGAACTGCGAGGATGGTGATAAGGTAACCACTCCTGCTGTGCTTATATTTGTTTTTGGGTTTTTTTTTTTTGGTGGGTTGCGTAACTAGACCTTATGCGGCTGTTTATATGTTCATACGTGGGCGAGTGAGTATATTTCATCCCAAAAATTCCCCATTCATTGCCAATCAGGCTTAGTTTCCAGCAAAGGTTATCGTTCATTCCAACGGCACATTCGACATTACGCATTTTACAGCATTCCCATTTGACATTGAAATCATTCAACTCATTCAGTTCATCTTGATAACGATTTTCAACTTGACAACAATTCCCACTGACCACAAATTCAACCTTTTCACCATTACAGCAACCACCAAAAAAAGAAAATCCTATTTACTGTACGTATTCCCAATGAACACTTTCAACAAAACAAAATTCACATGTTCCCTTTTTAAAATTCAAAGCGTTCAGCTCATTCAATTCGCGTGCCAAAACATCTGATTTAACAAGAATTCAACAATTTCCCAAATGAAGTGACCACAAAAAAAAGTCTCTATTCATTCTCACTTACACATTCGACAAAAACAGATTCATGTTTCCCATTGCAAATTCTGAATGTTCAGCTCATCCAGAAATGATTTTCAACATGCTAAAATTTCCGGGCCCCACCAAAAATTCCCCACTCATTCCCAATGACATTTTTTTTAACTCGAATTACATTCAAATACCATGTCACATCACTCCATATTATTCAATATAATTCCACAAATCGGTCCACCTTACAATAGTTGTTCATTCAGCGTTTCAGCCTTTTTGTGCAATTTCTCCAGAAATGGCAAATTACGATTGTTCTTGCTTTATTTGTTTATTTTGTTTAGCTTATCTGAAATGGCCCACGTCTCTTCTTTTTAAAAAGCCGAACGTTGCCCACGAGTAGAAAAGTCTGATCACCCTCGTTCGAGACGAAGGAACAAAAAAATGTATACAAAGTGTTGCTAT
The DNA here is from genome assembly GCF_054856545.1 of Hippocampus guttulatus. Classification (NCBI taxonomy): domain Eukaryota; kingdom Metazoa; phylum Chordata; class Actinopteri; order Syngnathiformes; family Syngnathidae; genus Hippocampus; species Hippocampus guttulatus. Next base: position 2,157,274 of record NC_141274.1, read on the forward strand.
TTATGTGGACTGTACACTACTTTCTGTATGAGTGCAGACAAAATAAAATAAAAACAGAGGCGCTCTGTTGACGCTCCAGTGCCGACTATTTTGCACCTCTCCTCACTGTGGCTGCCAAAGACACTTAGTCTCAGCAGGGTGCATCCACTAATGAAGTTAAATGTGACGGCAGCGGTTTCATTTGAAAGTATAATCAGCGGCCCAGTCGTATTGTTGACGTTTTTTTTCCAGCACGATAACCCTTCCCAAATGCAGCCGTTACGACCTCTCCTTCTTTTTCTTTATTTTCTTCTTTTCTCTTCAACCCCCCCCCCCCCCCCCCCACACACACACACACAGCGGAGGGCCATGAGGACAGCGCCGCAAAAGCTGAGAAACCGGCCCAACGCTCACCAGGCCAACGTGGTCCAGAACAGCCCCAGAACGCGGGTCAACCGTTACATCGGGCGGCTGATCGAGGCCCGGCAGACCGAGTCGGACACGGCCGACCTCAACTTCCTCACGCTCATGTACAAGTGCTCGGAACGCGAGCAGAGGGTGAGCTACGCTCGTGTAAAAACAGCAAATGGCACAGTTGGGATAAGAACACCACTCCGAAATGGAAGTGATTAAACATGAACGTGGTATTTTTCTGCCTTTTTCGGCAGCGTTACGGAAGGTACGGACGAATCCGCCTGGCATTTATCTGCCTTTGATTCTCACTTTTCTTCTGTTCAAGATTATTGTAGATCATGAAAACAAACGAAATAACTCAAACAAAAATTGTAGAAACACTTTCGGAATGATCTCTACTGCCCACCCTCTGCTCTTTTTGGTCCGAAAAAGTACCATCAGATTCCGGATGAGTACTTCACCAGTGCTGTGGTTGTGTCTCTGATCCTCGCTGCTTTGTGTGGCCTCGTCTATCTTCTCATCATACCGCAGTATGAACTGTACTTACTCACACCCCGACTGCGCATTATTTGTCGACTTCTTCTTACACTTTTTTTTTTTTTTGGGGGGGGTGGTTCAGGGGGACAGTGGTGCTGGTGCTGCTTGTCTTCTGCATCTGTTTCCTGGTCGCATGCATCATGTACCTGCATATCACAAGAGTACAGGTGCGTGCAGCTTGGTCACTTCCTTCTCTTTCACATTTTATCATCATCTTCTCAAAAAGAGGAGACAAGGCCTGCGTCATTCTATAAAATTCGACTTGATCAGTTCAGTTTGGAGTCAGTGTTTCCAAGGGGGGGGGAACATGCAAACTCCAACAGGAGCCGGGATCAAATCCTGCACCTCTGCACTGTGAGGCTGGCCTGCTAACCGGTCGAACACAATCCCGCCTCCCTAATTATTACTGAGCGAAATAACTGACATGTACCGGTACATGGACATAAATTCTCTCATGCTTTTGTGAATCAGTGTTTTCCAGGATGCCTGACCATTCAGATTCGCACTGCTCTCTGCATTCTCATCGTGCTTTTTATCTACGCTGTGGCCCAGGCCTGTGTGGTAAGTCACGTGCGAATCGAGTTCATCGCGTCATGAAGTGCATAGCTTGAGTTTTGTTTGTACTCTATATAGGTGGGCTGCATGCCGTGGCTGTGGGGTCCCGCCAGCACCAACGGCTCCGTCGTCATCATCGACACCGACAACGGCGCCGGCCGTACCATGGCCGAGATGCCCTGCGAGGGCGCCCACTACGCCTTCCTGTCATGCGCGGTGGGCACGCTCACCCTGGCGCTCTTCCTGCGCGTCTCCTGGCTGCCCAAGATGGCGCTGATGCTCCTGCTGGGAGTGCTCTATGTCACCGTGCTGGAGCTCAGCGGTTTTCGCAAGACCGCCGGGTGGGTGAGGCGCGGTGGGGCGACATCAGACGGGCTGCTCGGCAATCGTGCCAGTAGGATGCTTGTCAGCGCCTTTGATTTTCCACAATTTCCTCATTTGGAGGGTTAGCCCGCACATTTCATTTGGGAAGTGTTACGTTTCTCTGATGCTGTGCAGGAAACAGATTAGCAGGAGTTTGGGGGCGGCTTTACAGTACATACGCTCTGATGTACAGCATGTGTGTGTGTGTGTGTGTGTGTGTGTGTGTTTCTCATTTTCCACCCTTTTCCAGCGCATGCGTTCCATTCTCACCATTTGAAGTGACAGTGGAATTCTTTTGATTTAGCCTGGCTTTGGAACCCAAAGTAGGAGCACAGTGACCTACTGGTTAGCACATTTGCGTCACAATTCTGTGGCTGTGGATTCAAGTCTCATTTGTATGCTCTTCACATCCCAAAACATGTCTGTTTGGGTCATTCAAGACTCAAAAATTTTTCCGCAGATAGTGATTATGACTTTATGAGTTTGAATGAAAGTATTTAATGATGTGATGTGATTGGCTGGTGACCAGTTCAGGGTGTATCTCACCCATGATAGACAATCGACGGACGGCCGTATAGATATATTCTGCTTAAAATGGCTGTAATTTCTGAATGAAAAAGACCCTAGTTTGTTGGGAATCTGACTAAAGATAATCATGACATTGAAACCAGAATCACAGTTCCTTGATAACATGCAAATACGCACCCTAGAGGCCGTGATCTGCATAGACGAGGACATCAGAGCAATCTGATTGGACACTTGGTAAATGCCTCGCTCATTGTTACATGCCCTTTATTTATTTTTTCTGGAAATTCTTGTGTATCCCTAACCCATATCCAGGAGCGCTTTAGATGAGGAAAATAACATCGGAGCTCTCCTTTTTTGGACACACATTATGTCATACACTAGTCAGGGATCACGAAATTGCAATTTCTACAATCGATTGATTTTAGTCCAACATTCACACAACTAGGCAAATGTTGGACTGAAATCCACATTGTTGTATAACTTAACATGTGTTGGGGGATCGCCTCAAGCCTCCCGTGTAGTTTTTCTCGGGTGGTCCGGCCCCCGGTGCTGACTTTGTACCTTGGTCTTGTCCACAGTGGGGGGTCCTTCCACATCCGGGGCTACGAGCCCATCCTGTCTTTGTTGCTTTTCGTCAGTGCCCTCGCCCTCCACTCCAGGCAGCTTGACCTCAAGCTGCGCTTGGACTTCCTCTGGGCTGTGCAGGTCAGCCAGCATGTCTTCATCACCATACAATGATGTGCTACATCACAAAAGTGGACTATTGATATACATAATACAATAATTATGTAGATAGAAGCTGCCAGGTTTCTGTTCTTTGGCAATAAATGGGGTCAGTGGTTTATTTTGGCTCCATTTAATTTGGAAAATTACTATTTTGTGTCGTGAGAAGCTGAAGTTGGCGAGAAACGATGTGAGCAGTTAAAATGGAAAGGTTTTACTGACCCCAGCTGGTGAAAACGGGAAGTAATATTGTGGCGGTTGAGTTGGCTCCAAAATGTCGCACTTTTCTACACTGACCGTATAGATTACATTTTCAACTGAAAAAAGTGTAAAAGAAAGTTGATGGTACAGGTGTTTAGTCAGAAGTAATCGTGGCCATTGACGCAGACCAAATCCATTTTGAAATAAAACAGAGAGTATGATTCCTAAGGCAACCATGTAGGCAGGAAGAGCCACAAACAAGGAAGAGTTCAAAATGTCCAAATACGTATACGCCTGAAATTGCATTTGTGGTGGGTATATTGATCTAAATATCGGGAAATTGATACCAACTTTGGTTCTGATATTGAGCGATCACACTGAGACTTAAGTTTCTGTTTTTCTACCCTCTCTGCATTGTCGCTGTTTCATCAAATGTAGGCCAATATTTCTTTCAGCTCAAGGCTTTTTCGTTACTTTATTTACATTTTTACGGACAATGTATTTTTTGGTAATTGATTTTTCACAATTTCATAAAGACCTTCAATGAATACTTGAATGTCATTACATTTGTTTCTTCTAATTTCGGAAACGCGACCGCAAAAAAAAAAAAAAATGTCAACAAAATTTGCTGTTTAACCTTGTGCACTTTTTTAAATTCAGAAATGACAATGGGGAAGTTTTGTTTAGTTGCTGCTGTATTTTCCTCAACAAAACCTCAAGCATGCGTCACCTATCCGAGGCTAACATTGTTAGCTAATGCTAATCACTGTGTGTACTTCCAACAAAACTCAGTGCAGCTCTGCGGTGTTTCTGCACCGTTGTGTTTCAGTGTCGTCCGGCCATAGCTTGAAAGTGGCTCTGGAGCCTTACCGCAGCCGAGCGAACCTTGCCCTCATTGAAACGTGCCATCTAAATTAGCATGAGTGCAGAAATACTTGCTCACAGATCACTTTTTAGAAACAGGCAGATCAAAAAAGATTTACTCGGTGGTTAGGAAATTCAGAGACCCATCCATTGGTATACAAGCCATTTTAAAAAAGTGCATTTTCCACAATATGTCCTCTTGAATTTCAAACTGTATCCAGCTACGTGTGTCGCTAACCGTACGAGCGTTGCATGTCTGCGGACAGGCGGAGGAGGAAAGGGATGGCATGGAAAAAGTCAAACTGGACAACAGGCGGATCCTGTTCAATCTGTTGCCGGCACACGTGGCCCAACATTTCCTGCTGTCCAACCCCAGGAACATGGTGAGCCCAGCTCATAGACAAGCAGACACACACAAACAGGTAGACCATCACGAGAAGTGGCAAAAGAAGTCGTCACGGTTACACATCATTTCTTCTCTTTTTTTTTTCTTTCTTCTTCTAGGACTTATACTACCAGTCATACACGCAAGTAGGCGTCCTGTTTGCCTCCATCCCAAACTTCAACGACTTCTACATTGAGTTGGATGGCAACAACATGGGAGTGGAATGCTTGAGACTGCTCAATGAGATCATTGCAGACTTTGATGAGGTCTCGTTGTTTTACTTCTGACTCAGTATGAAGAGCCATACGCTTGGTGTGGATTCTAAACCTGAATGTGCATCTTCCAGCTCATGGATAAAGCGTGCTACAAAGATATTGAGAAGATCAAGACCATAGGCAGCACGTACATGGCAGCCGTGGGCCTTGTCCCAACCATTGGAACCAAGGTGAGATACAACCACGTGTGTGATATTTATGCTTCATGCCTCCAAAAAAAACAACTGTATTTACAAGAGACATTCAGATCCATGCCTCTTTTTTTCATTTTACGCAGCCATTTCGCGTAGACCAGCTGTGCCACTTGAGGGGAGAAAAAAACCCCCGATTTTTACTTGAACCGCTGACCGATGAGACCTCTTGTGGGCTAACCTACAAAACAAGCCATCACTTGGCTGAAGTTAGCTATCAAAGTAAACATCAAAGAGTTCTATTTCATCCTTACTGACCGCTATGGGGCAGTGCTTAAAGCACTGAATGATCAGTTCGAGTGTATGATCAGAACGAGTATATATTTCCTACACAATCTTCTGACGTGAGCACGAGTATTCCGAGTAACAGAATGCTCCAGCAGTCGGTAAGGATCCATAGAAATATAGTTAGTGATAACGTTTGAATTATATGTATATTTAAAAGAACCACACAGCTTTGCCTTTAGGAAAATCTGTTCCGCCATATGCTAACAAACAATGAAAAAGCCCATAGAAAGCCGAACATATAGCATCGATGTTGCACCATTATAGCCCTTGAAGTGGTGGCTATATGAACACAAATGATGGAGCAGTTGATGTAGACAGCTAATATATCAATACTCACAGCCATATATTATTTATCCTGTGAGAAGAATGAGTATTATTACTGCAGCTTACTGAGGAATGACCGTCTCCATTTACAGCATATCCATATGGCCAAATTAAATTTAGAAGCTAGCGAGTAGACTCAAACAGTCCTACACGCAAATACAATACGATACATCTTTCTTGATATGGCGAAAATGACATTTTTTGTTTGCTTTTTCAGGCCAAGAAGTCCACCTACGACCACCTGAGCACAATCGCAGACTATGCCATTGAGATGTTTGACGTGTTGGATGAAATCAACTATCAATCTTACAATGAGTTTGTCTTGAGAGTGGGTACGTCTATGCACGCTCACCAACGACAACATACAGTACCAGTCAAAGTATGAAAATTTGTTCATGGGTTGTTTGGTTTGCTCAATGTCTCATGCCGGCGCAGGGATCAATGTTGGTCCAGTGGTGGCAGGGGTCATCGGGGCACGGCGACCTCAATATGACATCTGGGGGAATACGGTCAACGTGGCCAGTCGCATGGACAGCACGGGAGTACCAGGGAAGATTCAGGTCAAAAACAAAATTTTGCATATTTTTCAGCCTTTTCCGTTCAAATTGATGATGTGGAGTAGTTTGTGGAATGGGACAAGCCGAAATGGAAAGAAGAGGAACGGTAATGCTAAAATGTGGTTAATTATTAATTATTATAAAATTGAGATCAATCATTTTCGTTTTTTTTTTTTTTTTTTAGTTTTAGTATTATAGTTTTGTTTTTTTTAATATATGGAGTATTTGCCAAGTGTAAGATGAAAACAAAAAAAAAAGTCTGAGTTTTGTGTAATAAATTAGTAAACACACAGAAAAAAATACCTTTACAAGAAGGTAATTCATGATATTAATTGAATAAAAACAAAGAATATTTTTATCATGATTATTATTAGTTTTAGTTTTATAATTTTTTTTGAAAGCATTTCCATTTTTGTGAAGGAAAATTTTGTCTCAATTTTAGTTTTCCGTTGACCTTAATATCCTTGAATCCAGGTGACGGAGGAGGTCTACCGCCTGCTGAACTCCGACTACGACCTGGTGTGCCGCGGCAAAGTGAGTGTGAAGGGCAAAGGTGAGATGTTGACGTACTTCCTGGAGGGCAAGGTGCAGGGCGTGGGCACGGCCACCACCTCCTCGGTGGTACGCTCGGCCAGCCTGGCGCGCCGCATCCACTCTTGCGGCAAAACCAGCGTGCCCGCCAACCTGGGCAGCGTCTCCTCCGTCGCCGCCTCCCCCAACAGCCAGCCCACGTGCTTGCCTTCTTCCCGCGTGCCTGCGGTGGGTGAGGAGGAGGAAGAGGAGGTGGGGGAGGATCGAGATGTGACAGCGATTGAGATTGAGGCTGTGGCGACTGCGGCTGATGCTGCGGTGTAGACACAAACACAAGTGTGTGACCTCAGTGAAGGTACGAAGAGCCAAGATGGAGGCCTTGAGGAGAGTGGCCTGCATGTTTCCTGCAGGTGTGACGCTCATTGAGGAAATGAGTCCAGACAATCACTTGCTGTTTCTTGTTTTGTTTTATTTATTTTTTTAGGGAATTTCAGCTGCTCTTTCTTCTTTGGACACACTCGGACACTCCATCCTTTCTTTGCAGGTAAAACAAATTCTGCAGAGGGGGCTATTCTACAGTATGTGTATTTAAAAAAAAAAGACTGATCTTGCTATTGCTTTTGCACAGTCCTTCTAATGATGCCAAGGATGCATTGTATTATTTGCAGTCGTCACACAGTGTTTCTTATGGTGCACCTAAGCATGCGCGTGCGCGCGTGCACTTGTTGTGAGTGTGTATGGTGATGGATCATTCGATGACACAGCACAACCACATTTGGAACACTTTTGCAGACACATTTCTTATCACTGGTGCATGATCTTTTTACACCTCGACAGCCATAGCTACAACCCCCCCCCCCCCCCACCCCCTGCAAGAAAACCAAAGGAATGATATTTTCAACATGCCATCCACCAGGTTCGCACATGTGACTCTTTCACAAACCATCTGATAAGCTCAAATGTGTCTTTTTTTTTCAACCCCACTTGAACAAACTACAGTGGAACCGCTAAGGGTTGATTGTAAGGCATTGAAGGATGCTTTACATTTGTTTTTATTTTAAAAAATAAATTAAAAAATAACAATAATACTCCTTCATTTGGAATATGTTTTTTTTTCTGGGTGAAGGGGGAGCCAAAGAAAAATCAAAAGAACTCATCCTTTGTGCAGGATGTCAAGTAAACATCACGTCAGTCGTGGAGAACGCTGAAAAACAAGGACCATTTTGCAATTTTGGACTTTTAGAGGCTACGATTGGCTGGCAACCGGTTCAGGGTGTCCCCTGCCTACGACACGAAGATGGCTGGGATAGGCTCCAGCACCCCCTGCGACCGTTGTGAGGATAAAGCAGATCGGAAAATGGATGGATGGGTGGACTTTTAGAGGTTCCACTGTATGTGTTTCACCACTATTCTTATTTAATGGAGTAAACACATACCGGTAATTGTGCCCTTGAGATACAAACATATAACACGAGCGGGGAACCTGAGGCCAGTGTGCAATTCTTACAAAAAAAATAAAAACACCCTTCAATCTACTAATGCTCATCATACCTCAGAAAAAAGATTTGTAGTTCTTTATATCAGAAAAAAAGTTTCCCAAACCAGACACACAGTATTACATGAGAGTACAAAAGCACACAATTGCACAAGACCAAATGTACTTTATAACGCATTTATAACACAAGCAGCCATCAAACCAATGGTTGTCTCACATTCCTCTTCTAGGTATACAGTGGCTACCCACATATTCACGGTTGAGCATTTCTTTGGCATCCCATTCTCCATGTTTTCATTAAAAAAACTCATCTGTTCCTGATCTACCGTAACGAGGCGAAAGAAAAGTCAAGATTTTTCCTCCCAAAATAATGTCAACAGTAGCACACTTTTTGTATGTACTTTGGGAAAGCAGATCTGAGGTAACAATGGTTAAAAACACTGCCTGCAAGAAACACCGAGGGCCCTATTTTCGTAGACGTTAAGCTTGGCGTAAAAACTGGTGCATGTTGATTTTCGTGCATGTGCAAGCGCCCTTTAGCTTGTTTGGGAATTTGGCAGACGGCGCTGCGCCATGGTGGGCGTTCCAGTGGACCATTCTTTGTACATGTCCCCTACACACCTGATTATTTGATGGTACAAAGTAGACTAAACCTTATACGGGCTAAGAGCAGGTCTAAGTTGTGGTACAGGTGCTGTCAAGAAGGAAAACTCTGCCCATGCGCACAGCTAGCCCTCGCTTGGCGACACGAAAAAAAGGGTCCTGACTATGCACAGGGTTCCCGCTCTTCCACTTGCTTTTTATTTCTGGACCTTTTAAAGACTTTTGAGGGCTAAATTAGGCATGTTTTAAGGACTTTTTCTCCATTAAGCAGGGGATTCACGGTGGATTTAATGAACAGAAAGACACATATCACTGAGCTGGTGTTCAAGTCACTGCTGCCAAAGGAAGGGCACATCTTTATTTTTCGGGGCAATCGGCTAACCCTTTATTTGACATACTGGATGTCAAATTTGCCCCGAAATGACCCGAAGTGATCACGTGATCATCATCGGAACTGATCGGAGGCGGCGGGAAAAGCAGAGCGGGAACCAGGAAGGCATGTAGCCCGACAGCGGGGTTTGAGGGAAAGGGCGCCAGGCGCATTTTCTGACAAAGCTATTATTTGGAAGGATGGGGAAAATGACATACACATATGAAATGAACACCACAGGTTAATTTTTAAGGATTTTTATTGATTTGAGAAGCTTTCCCTGAAAATTAAGGACAACTAAGAACATAATTTTACTTCTTTTTTTATGGATTCTTATGAACTTAAAGGACCCGTGGGAACCCTGGTTGTAGTCTCGTGTTTGTCTATGTCTATGTTTGTCTATCATTCACTCTAGCAAACACTACAGTCTTGTTAGCCTCCGTTGGGGTGTAATAACACAGTACGAACGCTGCACTGAACTCCACTGGTAAATTAAAGTTCTACACTTTAGCATTCGCTCTTCAGTATCCGTTGAGTAGTATTTCTCCTTCTCCACCATCTGCCACGTTAGTTTTTTGATATGCGGGCTTGGCAGTGGACGCAGTCTACCCATAGCTGGATTGCAGATCCTAATGATTTGTTAGTGGTCCACGCTTCCATAAAAAAAATTAGAGCACACTACTATCTAATTTCACTTTAAGATGTTATCCCGTTTCTGAGATCAGCCATCTTGTTGTCAAGAGACCGGACAGTGGCTAGGAACAGGCTAGGTAACGATGGTCGCGTAGCTCACCTGCAGAGTGAAGTCCAAGGATGATGTACAAGAAAAGCGACCATTAATGTTCGTGTGACCCCGAGAAGGGCGTTTCAAAAGCGTTTGTGAGTAGATGCTACATGAGCATGTAGCGCTCTTCTCCTGCCTTATCAACTGTACGTCGCCTCGGGTAAATTGGCCGACAGCTACTTTGTCCACTCGGGCTTTGGGGTTTAGCAATGTAAAGTCCGTGTTTTGCTGTGAGCTGTTGACTGTAATTTCTTTTCAAAGGCACAGTAATGTTTGACGATGGGTGCAGGTTGTGGTTTTGGATCACATTTTGTGGTATTTTCTGGTTTAAATTATGAATATGCTATTGTCATCACTTTTAGGGGAAGGTCGAGAATTGGCGGAAACTCGCTATTTGCGGTCAGTCTTGGCCCCTTCCACCCACAAATTGTGGTGGTCCACTGTACACCATACAGCAGTATCTTCAGTTTGGATCAGCACCTGCGTACATATGTCATGTTTCTGCCTTATTTCATGTCAAGCTTCAACCGTCTTTGTAACCTGCCTTTTTACACATATTCATTTTGATATGCAGGTCATACTCTTTAATGTTGTTCTTTGTAAATACCCAAACACCTGTAAACTCTGTTACAACGTGTACAGTGTAAAGATGGTTGATTGAATATTTTGTAATAAATACAATATTGGTGTATAAAATGATGAGAGGCAATGGCTTTACGAATCTGGTATGTGTGTATATATATATATATATATATATATATATATATATATACATTTTATACAGGTATATATAAGATTATTAGGGCTACAACTAATGATTATTATTTTAATAATCGATTATTCTGTTGATAATTTTGTCCATTAATTAATGAATCGGATTAACACAGCAAGTATTAAATTACAGTCCTAAAGTCCTCAACAGGACATAATTTCAAATTGACAATATCGAAAATGCACAAAGGTAAATCAATTAAGATTACATTCAGTTGCTGTTTTATTTTTTCATAATGTGTTAGAGAAGAGGCAAAAATGTCGATCATTGCTTCCCAAAGTAAAAGCAAAAGTTTGCACGTTTTATTTTGATCCAACACAAATAATTCTGCATTCATGAAGGACTACAGAAATTTAAGATTATTTGCCACTGATAAACTGAAAGGATTCAATTAAACTCGGTCTGAGTGAGTAATTGTGTTGTTTAATTTAATCATCAATTAATTGATTGATCTTTGCACCGGTAATATACATGCTCGCCTTTCACAATCATCATGGGGACTCACTGGAAAAAAAGAAAAAAAACCACGATTGACCTCAGAAAAAAAAGGTTTGTTATTCCTGGATGGTGTTCAAGTACATGCACACACACACACACACGCACATGCACACATACACACACAAACATTCACACACCACGTGGAGCAACGAGGGGGAATCTGAGGTAAATGACAGTTCACAAGCAAGCTGCCCTCCTACCGCCACAAGCCAATGTAACCTGTAACACAAGACAAGATCATGACATTCAGTATGTACTGGATTACAGTCAAACCTCGGTTTTCGACCATAATCCGTTCCAGAAGGCTGTCTGTAATCCTACACTACGGTACGAGGTACCATCCCTCCATCCATTTTCTGAACTGCTTTATCCACACAAGTCCAGTCTCGTCCATATTAAAAGTTTGCTGGGGAAACTCAACTTTAAACTTTTTGGCAGCTTCCTTGTCTGAACTGGCTGCCTCCCCATGACGAATCACTTATTTTCCTCAACTTTTCGAACCATCCTCTGCTTGCTTTAAAATCAAACTCTTCAGGAGCAATGCTAGGATCCTTTTTTTTTTTAATCAAATCTCCATACAATTGTCTTGTTTTGCCACATATCGTATCTTGGCTAAGACTGTCCCCAGCTAGCTGTTTCTCATTTATGAAAATAAGCAAATGTTTCTCCACTTCCTCTAATATTTGTGGCCTTTGCTCACTAAACACACAAGATCCTTTAATCAGCCACATCACTGATTTTATGATGGTCTTTCTTTTTTAGGATGCTGCTGATTTCGGCATGCCGAACTCCTTCGCCAACACAGACACATGCACACCTGATTCATATTTCACTATCAAATCTTTCTTAAATTCAAAGGTTTTGCGGACTATTTTCCTCTTTTTTTCAGCAGCTTTACTACTTCCACTTGCTTTCTTTGTTGCCATGCAGAAATAACAGTCCATTTGCATCGACCTCAACAAACACGTCTGCTTTTTTAAAAATCTTTATTCAACACGTCTGCTCACAATGGACGCTTTTTGAAAAATATTTGAACACGTCTGCACACATTGGGCGCTCTTTCTTAAAAGAAATCTTTATTGAACACGGATGCGTCACTTCTTCGCCAGCCCGAGGAAGCGTCACTTCCTCGTGTAAGGAAGTCGAGAGAAGTCGAGTGGTGCATTCAAGTGCACTCAGTTCGATCTTAATTCGAGGCATAAAAAAACTCGAAATATTTGGTCGAAAATCGATTTGATCGAAAACAGAAACGTTTGAAAAACGAGGTTTGACTGGATATACAGGTATATCTTTTATTTAACTCTTAATTATAAAATAAGATTTGTTGTTCACCCCGCCCCTACTTTTTACTTCACAATGAAGAAACAGGATTGATTTGATTTTGTCCGCACCCGCTTGCCATTAGGCTCCACACTTGACATGAATCAGTCATCAAGCTCCACACCGTATCTGCTGACTGCAGACAGCGAGCGCTCTTGTTTAAACCACTAAACTGCCACAATGGACAGTCAACTACAGTATGTGAGTTTTTACAACCTCTTGGTCAACGTTTCCCGTTTGAAGCGTTACAGTAGTCTAGTGCAGTGCTATCAATTGTTAGATGTTGTCTTAATCTCATGTTGTCAAAATGTGAAAAGCAGAATGAAAAAGGCTGTTCTAATACCATTTCTAATTGAACCAGGAAATCTAATCTTACTTAATTTTTTTTAAACCTAATTCAACTCTATGTTGGAGAATAGCAAGCTGTGCAAAAAGTACTGGACCATTGGACATGTGCCTTTCAAAAGTCAGACAAGGTCAAATGAAGTTAATCTGTAAAGGTTATGTTCCATTTTAGGTTCATCTTTACAATTCACCCGTAAAACAAATAACCCCTGACTCTTTGTCAGGAGTTTAAAAATTGCATGTTGACTGATTTGTACGAATGTAAATAATAAGGGAGACTTGGTGCTGAAAAACTGTCTTGTTTCCCAACTGTGGCATTACTTGTCAAATAATTCACAATCACTCCAAACAGTCTCAAATGCTGGATGTCATCCCGGAGGAGTCCGACCTGGAGGATGCACCCGAGACAAGCCCCACACCCGAACACCAAGAGCGTGAAGAACACGATGCGTTTACAAGTGACGAGGATGACGACGTCCGATTGAAGGTTCTCAGGCCAAAGCGGATGTCTCGCTCCTTCAGTGACGAACCTTCGCCGCATCAGATGTCAAAACAAAATCCGGAATCATCGAAACTGGATTCACCGTTGGGCGAGGGGAGCACAACGAGGCTAAATGCTAGTCTTCACTCATGGGAACGATTCCCAAGGCCAGTAAAGAGGAAGAAGCGCAAAACATCCTTGATGAAGAAAAGGAGGAGGAGCAGAAACGGCAGCCTATCCTCAATGCAATACACGGTAATTTAATGGTAACATTTACGTTAAACACAAAACGAATATGAAAACAAATAATCTGTTCATGTAGGTCTCAAACCGTTGCATGATAGTATATTTAACTGTCCATTAAATGGTTCATATAACATTCCTGTCATGCGAGTGAAAATCAAAATGGAACCATTGTAACTGAACAACAGTAAAACTACTCACCCGTGCCTTTCTTTTAGGCTTAAATTGTCAAACCTTTTTCCTCTGGACTAGCATTTTTTTTCATTCCATTTTAACTTAACTCTCATGCAAGTGCAAAAGTAAGTAAAACTCCCCCGTTGATTTCTTCTAGACTCTTTAACTGTTGCCACTGTGGCCACCGACCACACTGAGTGACCCCTGGATATATATTTTTTTAAATGCTCATAATCATTAAATATGTTTTTCATGGGAAAAAAAGGGAGGAATTGGTGAAAATCCATGAAAGATCAGATACAATCCAAAATGAGGAAAAATATTGAGGGGGGGGGGGAATAAATCAGTCTATGTGAACCTACGGGTGTCAAACTGCTTATGCAGCGTTCAACGGCAGTTTCTAAGTTGTAATATCACCAATCTCCACAAGATGGCAGACATGTCTCACAGCCCTATGCTACTATGTGAGTAAGCCAAATATTTTTGGGCGGTTTCAGAATGAGATGCAGGGTAAACAGTACCGAAATCAAATGTCATGATTCTGTTCTTGTGTCTCCAGCAGGTGGCAGAGCAGGGCCTTCCCTCCATCTTGCTCACCTGCTGCTAATATTTCATCAGTTAGCCAAGGACAGCCTGCTAGCTGAGTCTGTTGGATTATTGAGATTGTTTGCTGCTCATACTCGTGTTGTTTTCGAGGCCTCTTGAGGTCATCGTTGTTTTTGCTCTCTCGTCCCTCCTTAGTAAGTATTGACATTATTTTGTTTTCATGTAATTGGACTCTTGTCAATTTGTTTATATTCTCGGCTTTACCATTACCTTGCCTTTTGCAAGCGCTTGTTCTTTATCTGGGCTCTTTGTGACCAGCAATTTCTGCTTGATTTTTGTTTGTGGTTATTATTGTTGTTTGCTTCAACCCCTTTGTTTTTGGGTTAGGATTCTAGATCTTTCATGGATACATTGAAAATGTAAGATTAGAAATGAAAGATATAGTCAAACTCGGTTTTCGACCATAATCCGTTCCAGAAGGCTGTTCGAAAAGCGATTTGTTTGAAAGCCAAATCTATTTTATTAGCCCATGATTAGGGGCTAATACACTATGCAGAAATAACACTAAAACAGTCAGTTTTGCGTAAATCACAACAAACATGTCTGCTCACAATGAACGCTACACAAGGAGGCATCACTTCCTCGTGTAAGGAAGCCGAGAGGAGTCAAGTGGCGTATTCGGGTTTGGTCGAAAACCAGTTTTCGGTCGTAATCTGAGGCATATACATCTCGAATTTTCTGGTCGAAAACCGAGGTTTGAGTATAGTAAGAAAACATGCTTTTTTTTCTTTTTCTTTTTTTTTTTTTCGGTCCATGTATATCATTTCTGTCATCCATGTGGTGAGGAATTGTGTGGCCACAGAGTCACACCGATGTTAAAATCGTTGCCCCCTCTAGCATTAAAGATGCCCATCACTGGTATAGGTAACACTTCTAAAAAAATGTCAACTACATTTGATGTAAAAACAAGTTAACCACTGAAATTGAAATGAAAGTCCAACTACTCGCTCATTAATTTGTTGAAGGCTCAAACTGGTGCCATCATGTTACCTTTAATGCCAATGGTTCAATTCATAATTGCATTTTCTTTTCTTCCACATAATTGGAAAATGTATCAATGGTGGATCACTCATAGCTAGGAGGTTTTTTTTTTTGGGGTGGTAATGTTGTCTTCAATACCTTTTTACAGAACGAGGAGCTTCCCCAGTGGCTGGTGAACTTGATGATCAACATAGAAGAAGCGAAAACGCATCAGCTGGTCATTGAGTGAACGCCAACCATGGGCAAGTGTGTTTTGTTTATTTTT
Source organism: Hippocampus guttulatus (assembly GCF_054856545.1). Classification (NCBI taxonomy): domain Eukaryota; kingdom Metazoa; phylum Chordata; class Actinopteri; order Syngnathiformes; family Syngnathidae; genus Hippocampus; species Hippocampus guttulatus. The sequence continues at coordinate 2,172,926 of NC_141274.1, forward strand.
CCCCTCATTAAACTTTTGGATGAATATTGACTATGTTAAACAGGTCACCTGTCAGCGTTTGTTGGTTGATCTCCACACCGGTGTCAAATAATACAGCGCAACTTCGGAAGCGGTTCACACGCGCCGATAGTTCACATGTTAACTGGTTTTTACGAAGTGACAATGATCTTCCTGATTTGCAGTCATGAATATTGAACAGGTTTAAAATTGGAGATTATCTGATTAACTGTTTTCAGAGTAGACTGGGTTGGGGGTGGGGGGGGGGGGGCGGAATCACACCCCGCAAGATAATCACTCAAAATAATCTTGAAGAGCCAGTCGATAATTAGGGCTTTATCTGAATTGGGGTGGAAGTTTAAATTCAGCCTGATTACGCTGGTCTTTTTTTTTTTTTTTTTTTTTTTTAAATAAAAGATGGAAGTAAATTTATCTGCGAGCATTCACCACTCCAAAAAAAAAAAAAAAAGCGAGTTCTACAAGGAAGTCTGCGAATGAACCAAATCTCATCAAGGTTCTGTAAATCATGAGTCACAGCACATGCTTTATAAATGTGTTCAATTTACTTTTTATTTTATTTTTTGTCTGCAAACAATAGACATCTGGATTTAGATTTTTTTTTTTTAATATTGTCCACTTAAAAATGTACCAGGTATTGTATTTCGTGCTGCCACTTGACAAAATAAAACTGAGTATAAACCTTTTTTTTTTTTCTCAGTGCAGGAGAAAAGGACTATAACGGGAAAATACCAGCATATTTTGGCCCTTAAGATCTGTCTGGGGGAGGACATCTTTTAACGTAGCAGCTCCTCAGCATACATGTTATGCATGTTGCTGGAGTTAAGCAGCCCACCCACAGTGATCACAACTTTTGTTGAAAGGCAGACGTCTCCCTGTTCTTCGCGTCCTCATTTTGTGAAATTCAGCAAATAGTCACTTATGTTGTTAATAGTAATGATGTCCTGTCTCGATGAACTCCTCTGATATTTGTTCACTGTCGGTGTGCAATTGAATGTTAAATGTTGAATGTTGTCAAATAAATTGAACACTAATAGAGTCCACTCCCTGCTCTTTGGCTCACTCTCTGTACCATCAACCAATATAGATAACAAGCACTGTTTGATCCGATAAGACATATAAACTGATCCGACGTACATAAAGGATGGAACATTTCATCTAATAAATCTACTCTTACCTTAATCTGGCATTTGTAGTGGTGGGAGGGGGTGAAATGGATCAAATCATTTTAAAGCTAATTTTTGTTATTAAAATATGTTTCAACTGTGTGTTTTTTGCAACTTTCTAATTTGTTAAAAACGGTCAGAAAAAAAAAAAATCTAGACGCACACATTTTGGAAGCGTGATAATTCTCTTTAGGGGTGCTTCAGAACCCCCCAAAATGGGCTCGTCGCGCCTATGGTGCAGCATAACTCAACACAAAGTGAATAAATGAGTCAATTGAGATGAGAAAATGATTTCAGTACTTTTTGTAAATTTTTTTCTTTGGTTTTATGCTCTGCTTTCCTAATGTGTAAAAAAATGTTGCTTGGGGAAAGACTATTTTAATGAATGTGTCAACCGCTGTATATTTAACTTAAGACCTCGCAATTGGGAAGAGGCTATCTTGCTGTTTTGCAGACAGCCATCATTCATTGTGTCAGTGGGCCCTGTGTCACCACTTTCGGTGCCCAAAACTTGGCTCGCCCAATTGGAAGGAAACTCAGTGATTCAACTTCGTCCAAGTAAATACTGGATTTTTATTTTTTTTTTAAATTGGGCGAGGCGGGGGTATGCTAATGCCTTTGTAGAGACAATTGTAAAGCACATCAAAAGTGAAGCCAGGGCAGCTGTATGCTGTATTTTGACACTTTCTACCAATACTACACGGAAGAAAGTGACCAATTACCGTCAGTTGTCTTCACACAAACATGTTATGACTCTAGCGGGATTATGCAAGAAAAGGGGATGCCTGCATGAGTGTGTGTTTTCCCGTGTGGGTGTCTCATGGTCTTATCTCCCTTTCCTGATAAGATGAACCTTCACCAAAGAGGAACAAAATGGGTTTTGCGCTGTCAAAACAGCGCACACAAAACCAAACATGTTTTTCCGTCCCTCATTGAAGCGTCTTAAAGCCGCATGTGTTTTCCTAACCTCTTCACTCACTGATGAGTAAAATACCCACCCCCACCCACCACATCCCTCCGGCCGCACCATCCCAGCTTGTTTTGATGTCCAATCACAGTGTCCCAAAGTCAATATTGACCGCAGACCCTGTGAACCTTCAACCACGCACGTCAAGCGGGGTCAACTTACTGTTTATCACGACTATGACACAAATATGTTATAGCTGTAGGCGGCGTGTCAATCATTAACACTCGCTAGAGGCGATGCTCAAATACGGCCGCGCTGGCAGGCGGCGACAAGAAAAGTGCAAAGGGTTGACATGTGTGGATTACGCGAGAAGACGATGCTGGTGACGGCCGTGGTTTTGGCGGCGGCGGCGGCTGCGGTGAGGTCATCCCCGATGGTGGGCCCCGAGCCAATTCGTTGCGCCCCCTGCACTCAGGAGAAGCTGAGCGAATGTCCCGCCGTCCCGACGGGCTGCGGGCAGGTGCTGAGGGAGCCCGGCTGCGGATGCTGCATGGCCTGCGCCCTGGAAAGAGGGAGCGCCTGCGGGGTCCACACGGCCCACTGCGCCAGCGGTCTACGCTGCCTGCCCAGGCCCGGTGAGGCCAGCCCTCTCCACGCCCTCACGCGGGGGCACGGCGTCTGCGTCGAAGACCAAGGTAGTGTCGGCGCCCCATCTCTTGCGTTTCACTCTCAAAGATGAAAATGCTAATCTGACGTGTTCATGTTCAGAAAATGCTGACGGGGAAGCGGATCACGGCTCCCTCCAGTACATGCTGGGCTTTCCCAATCAAGACGCCGCAGACGCTCAGGAAAGCATCAAGGCCAAAGTGAATGCCATCCGAAACAAACTGGTACAGCAGGTGAGGGGGAAATGTCATGAAAATGAAATGTTACTCATTTTAGTGCCTCAAATATTAAAATTATTTATCCATTTTGGTCCCTCATTCGAGAGTAAAATTCAGGCTTCAAAATAGAATGACATTTTTGTTCGATCATATAGTACGCATTTCAAACAACGCAAAATTCAATCTAGTGGTAAAATGTGTATGTGTGAATATATATGTGTGTGTATATACATATATATGTATACGTATATGTATATCCATATATATGTATATGGATATACATATACATGTATACGTATATACATGTATATGGATATACATATATATGTGTATACGTATATATGTATACGTGTATATATATATATACGTATATACACACACACATTTGGGGAAAATGCAATGAAGCGATTACATTTCTTTTAATTCCACAAGGGACTATTTATTTCAATCCTTCAATACAATTTAATGTAGTCATTAAGATGTGAATGTAGAATAGTACATCAAAACAATGACAATGTAGCGATTACAATGATAAAAAAAAATCTTTCACTGGAAAATTATTAAAATAAGCAAAACAAATTGTATTTATTTTACCATTTGTATTACCTTAAGAGAAAATTCAATTTAGTGATCTATATTTGTATTTAAAAAAATTGTACTCTTTGAAATTCCTCAATTGGAAATTCAATTAATTTTTTTAAAAAAAATGCTTAATAATCAAGCACAATTCAATGTGCGAAAACCTGAAATGGAAAAGTTCCTTCACCTGCGTTTAAAGCTATTGTGAGCATATTCAGAATAAAATCGAAGAAGCCTCCATTAAATACTCAACAGCATTGTGTGTGGCCAAAAGAATTAGCAGTTGATGGTTACCGGTACTTGTTTTCCCGCTCAGGGTCCTTGCCACATTAAGCTCGATGCCGCCCTGGACGCCATCGCCAGCTCTCAACAGAACCTCGGCGAGAAGTTCACCACCTTCTACCTCCCCAATTGCGACAAGCATGGCTTCTACAAAGCCAAGCAGGTGAGGAGCACAAAGTGTAGCTCGCCCACCAAATTTGCTTGTCACCCCCCCTTGACTTTCTCATTTTGGTCTTTTCTCAAGTGTGAGTCATCTCTGGTGGGACCTCCCGCTCGCTGCTGGTGCGTCTCGGCCTGGAACGGCAAGATCCTCCCCGGAGCCGGCAACATCCCCGGCGACTCAGAGTGCCACCAGGAAGTCACTCACTGAAGCAGGAAATTATACACACATACACACACACACGCAGGGACACCTTCGTCCCATTCACGAAGCCGAATTGTAAATTATTTTATTTATTCATGACAAGTCATTTTTCAAAAAGTGTTCCCGTCTTTTTTTTTTTTTTTTATTGTCAATTGTAAATAGGGCAATACTGTATACATTTGTTTCTGACTGAATAACTCCATTCCTCAAAAACCACAGCCCTGCAACCACTGCCAAGCCCCATTTTAGGGCCTTCTTTTTTTTTTTTTTTTCTTCTTCAATTCATTCACATCGACACAGCCGGTCATTCATGCAACATGTTGACATTGTCTGCATGCATCTTCATTTTCTCAATGGGGGATACTTAATGTGCCGCAAGTATGTGTATGCTGGTCAAGCACAAACATATCAGGGCTCATCCAAGCTTCTACATTTGTCTACCTCTGCAGTTACCCACCTCCTCCCCTCCCTTTATCCAAAGCGTCACTGCTTTATATATAATATAAAATCTGACATTTATTCTTATATTTATGGAATATTCCAAAGTTTATTTTGTCATCGAGGACTGATGTACAGCAGTTACTGTATTTTCTGTTATTTATGTGTATATGCCAAATATATTCTGTTCAAAAGTCTTGTTCACTTGATTTTTGCCATCCTGTCCAAACCACGTACTTGGAATAGAATCGGAAAACCCAAATGTTAGGAAGCAGCAAGTATTTTATTGACCTCCACTCACATGTGGCACTTTTGCCACATGTATAGTTTTAGGAGTGCAGCATGGACAAAACTCGGCGTGTCTTTGAAAATGTGAGACTCCACACTGGATGAGAGAGAAAAAAAGAAGACAATTGTTTTCTTACTGCTCTCCGTGCGTGCGTGCGTGTGTCTGTGCGTGCACGTGGTATACTCAAGAAGACCGTAATAATCTCCATTGACAATCATGAGGGAAAAAAATCACTGCTCACACAGCTCACACCACAGTACAATCAATAAGAATAATCTTTCAAATAATCAGGCCTTGCTGGACTTTGATTGGAAAAGGGCCCGCGGGTTGGGGCTAAAACTTGTCAGTGTATATGTATCGTGATTCCGGAAAAAAAATAAGACATTGTAATGTAAATGTAAGACTGGTCAAGTCTTCCATTTATTTTATCAGAGCTGCAAGTCCGCTTTTTTGGGCTGATTCCAAATCTGCTTTCTTCTGTAGCCCGTCGGGTATTTTCTAATATGTCATCGACAGTAGTTATATATTTATTCCTGTTTGAGTTAAGGGTGAGATTCAGCAACATACTTTTTATCTGAAAAGGTATAGCTATAAATGACAATGCACTGTCAAATCCGTATTACATACCTGATTGTGTTCACAAGAAAACCCAAGAAAGAAATAGAACAGACAAAAGACACGCATAGGGTAGTTTCATTGTGCCTTTATTAGGTAAAAATAGACCTTTGAGGGTTTGCCCTTGTACTGTACATGCAAACGACATATTTACCTCAAGCAGGGTTTGCCACACATTTTCAACACGCTTACAAAAATATGTCCTGTTAAGCCATCACAACATACACTGTACACAAGCCAATGATCAATATAAACCTGAGGCAAGCACTATTTTGCAAGAAAGAAATGGAGCGCTTGTTCAGCGATGATTAAAAGAGAGAATAGGGATGTTCGATAGCACTTTTTTTTTTTCCAGACCGATACCAGGACCAGTACTCACTCTTTGAATACTCACCCATACAGAGTATGGGTGAGTATACTCTGTATGGGTGTATACTCTGTAGTATACTCTGTACTATACTATTTCAGTTCAACCTGACTGAAACAATGGCTACCAGAACGAAGGAGTTGCAGTCTCTTTTTCTTTCTAACTTATATTGATTTAAATATTAGCAGTAACCTTGAATTGCTGTGCTAAATGCCGCGATGTGGTACGCATTGAACAGGCTGACTCGCTGGTTAACGCATGAATGTAAAAGCATGTTTGTAATTCGTTGGGTTGAAGCAACAGCCAGTGTGAAGGCCCTCCTAGAATTGATGTTTGATGTTATTAAATTGACTATTTGGGGGGGGGGGGGGGGGCTTAACATCCTTGAATCCAGGTCAAAATGGTGGTATTTTAGGAGGCCTGAATATGAACGCCAGCCCCCCCAAAACCGCCCCCATGACCAAAGGCACTAGCACCCCTCAGAAAGTTTGAAGTGCCACTTTCAACGATCAATACAAAGTGCGATGGATCCATACATTTATGCATCGAAGACGGATGCATAAAAATGAATAGCAAGTCGGCCATTTTGCTCAAAATTCCAGAACTCATACTTGGCCCAACTCTGACTTGGGAATTCGGCCATAGGTTGGAGGAAGATCCTTGACAGAAGGACAATGCTTAATTCAGAAACTTTTATGCTGGCATCAAACTGATGATTTCAACCCCCCCCCCCCCCCCCCCCCAAAAGTGTGACCGGCGTGCAAGTTCATAATAATCATAATTATTATGGCACCACATCTGTGCGTTCCATCGGCTTAGGACATGAATCGCCCGAGTCTTCATTGTCAGAAACTTTTGTGAAGAATCCATCTGGTTCCTTGTACAAAAAGGTCCCGCAGATAGAGAGAGCAAACATCCACATATCGCCTCTCTCCCAATATCCTCAGTGTCTCTGCTTGTTTACAGATCTTTAGCCCTCCCCCTCCCTCAAGTCCCACTTGGGCTCCTATTGGCCTTGCGAGCTGACGTGTCGGGCGACTCCTCGCTCCTTCCCATCGAAACCTGGCAAGGGCTGCCCGTATTTATCCACACACCAACAGAAGCCTCGCTTTCTGCCCTTGGATGGACGGCACTGCAAGTGAAGAGGAGGGAGAAGGTGAAGCTAAACGTTAAAAAAAAAAAAAAATCATTGAATGTGCGGCATTATGGCTAACGGGCCACTTTAGTCGATGGAGGAGAACGGCAATAGTTAAGAGGCATTAATGGGCAGATTGTGCTTGAGTGGACGCAGCCTTGGCCGCGCGGCGCGCTGTGGTATTTTCAGCAACTTTTATGGTCCACCTCCTGTTACGCACACATATAGAGGCCTTGAAGGTAAACAGAAACCTGCTCAAATATTTGCTTAGGGACTTTCGTGAACAACTGAGAACCCAGATCTATTTTCAGGAGCCGGTGGCAGCACGAATCATCTGTTGCTGATTATACCCCACAGCTCCAAATTATGGGTACTACAAATGACTTACAGAGTCTGCGTGGAGCTACCCCAGGGCTGTTATTTTATTGCCAATTTTACGAAAGGTCAACCCCTGCTCTAGTAAAACGCGCAGATCGGGATGGAAGCTGTGCGTCCTCATCGCAACGCACTTCTGCGAAGAATAGCAAAGTGTTGGAAAATGTCTCCGAGGAGACGTTTATTGCTATTAAGGGATGGGTTGGCTGCAGATGATGTCCGTGTCCAAATTAGAGCAGACCACATGAATGGAAGCACCGGAGGCCTGCGTGCACGCTGCACATTGCGCTGCGTCCACTCTACATAAACAAAGACAATGAGCCTGGCTGCTTATGAGATGATTGCAGGAGAGCACGTCCATTAAGCAGGAGGCCGGGCTGTGTAATAAGAAAAGCGACGCAGAGGCGCCCTAAGTGCCTCCATATGAACGCATTTATTACAACCCCATTGTGGGCTGAGCCGCTGAGCGAGGGATGCAGGAGTGGGGGTGGAGGAGGAGTGGGTGTTGGGAGCGGGAGGGGGGGGGGGTTGCGACGGGGGCACGGCCGCCGCTCTATTTCTGGGAGCGCTTCTCAAAAGTCCAGCAATTATGGGGCGAGGACGTCGGGTGCCGGCGGCCACCTTGACGTCTGTCTCGCTGGGAAGATTCCCGAGCGTCGTCCCAGTCAGGCAACGCCACTGGGGTTTGGGCACTGCGGTCGCAGTCTCCAGTGCCAGTGGCTCGGGGTCTACCTCACTGGTGTGGCGGTGCAATGATGAGGCTCTAATAACTACCGATGAATACAGGAGGACAGATTCACATCTATAATTGGGCTGCAGGAGGCCCACAGTTTGAGTCACTGCATTTGGGCTTTGAATCTCCATTAATGCAAAAAAAACAAGTAAGACACTTGGGCTCGCTCTTTTGAAATAAGAAAGCTCTTTGGGGCAGTTCATGTTTTGAACGGAACTATTTTGAAAGCTAAAAGCAGTCTTAGAGTGTTGTTGCCACAGAGAGTCACTGTTTCTTTTGCTGCAGTGTTTACGTCGCACGCCTTTCTTGTCGCGACCAAGCCCTTTTCGATCTGGCCTCGGGACCAGCCATTTGCTGGATATTGGGGTACTGCCCAGGATTTGAACCCGCACCACTTGCATGAAAGGTCGCAGCATGTTCCGCTGCCAATGATAGTGAGAATCGGGTAGTGAATTTTTACACCCTTATCCCAGCGTTCCCTTCTACACGCGCTCTGGTACTACATCAGAAAACTGGGTTTGACTCCATCGTCTCGTCTCCGCCTCGTATGCAGAACAGAGACGTGGTGAAAATTTTCGGCTTTGAAAAGCAGTGAGAAAGTTTGTTTTCGTGACGCACGACCATTAACACCGCTTGTTGATCCACCGATTGTACTTCTGTTTCCTACCTGCTTTTTCTTATAAAAGCCTTTCTTGTCGCAGTTTGGTATGCGGAAACCTCGAGGGTTGAGTGTGTCCGTAATCTTGAGGCTGCCGAGGATGCTCTCGAGCTCTCGCCGACAGGGACCCTGCGCATAAGAGAACACCATTAGCAGTTCCGGTACGTTTGTCATCAAATTGTTGTGTGTCAGCGGTTGTCTGTTCCTGTTAAGTTATGGCTCAACGAAGACATTAAACACATTAAATTTGCCCGAAGGTGTGACTGGTAGCCTGTCCAAACTGCAGTCTGCTTTTCACCCAAAGTCAGCTCGGAAGGCTTCAGCTCACATGGTAGCATGTCTGCTGCCATAAACCTCAGCTACCACAGGTGGCGCCATTTTGCGATCCACGTCTTCACCAACTGGTATGTACGTTTTCCGTTTCATTGTGTGATAAGAATGGAGCCGTTGGTGGTGTAGTGGTTCACGTCAGAGGCTGACACGGGAGACAGATTGATTCCCACTTGGTGCCTTTTGTCCTTTTCTTGTGATGAACTGGTGGTGCAGTCCAGGGTCAAGTTTGCTTTTCGGGGGTAGCGACAGCGGATTTTCTCAAGTTCTTCCTGATTTTCCAGCTTCTTGTCGCTGACTTCCAAGTCAGGACGCAAAACAATCAGAGAGATAGTCATACCTCGGTTTTTGACCACAATCCGTTCCAGAAGGCTGTACGAAAACCGATGTGTTCGAAAACCGAAACCACGCTCTTTAAAAAAAAAAAAAAAAACATCTTGATTGAACACGTCTGCTCACAATGGAAGGCTACACGACCAAGCGTCACTTCCTCATGTAAGGAAGGCGAGAGGAGTCAAGTGGAGCTTTCAATTGCGCTCAGTTTGGTCGAGAACCGATTTTCGGTCGTAATACGAGGCATAAAAAACTCGAAAGTTTTGGTTGAAAACCGATTTGGTCGAGAACAGAGACGTTCGAAAACCGAGGTTTGACTGTAATCTGGGTCCAATTCACTTGTCTCTTATCAATGCAGTCAATTGTCTCAGAGCTGCATTATGCGGGTGTTCTAGCACGGCCATGTGAAATTGATTTTGGAAATGGCCCAAGTTATTTTTCCAACCATGTCCTCTGATCTGAATCAAATTATAAAAAAAACAAAACATGACGAGTAAAGACATTTAAATTAAGTCACATCCTGAAATAATTATCTGACAAAATGCAGACATCCCCAACAAAAAAATGCTGTCTTCCAGCGCATTTCCGGATTTTTATTCTTGCATATTCGTACTTTTCCGCTGTCGTTTCTGCTGTCATTTGACCCTTGTTTTGGTCTTTGGGTTGTGCGTAGCTCACACTTTAGCTGATCTGACCTGTCAGAACCTCTTCAACTGTTCTCTGTCGTGTTGTTTGACGTACACAAGGATCCGGACGATGGTGGTCAAACTTGCTCAAACACCAGAGTTTGTTTTTAATCCGCCCCAACATGATAAATGTGTGTGTGAGTGTGTGTGCGGGGGGGTCAATTTTCAGACAGACAAATTCCATAATTCAATTTCCGGTAATGTTGACTTGCAACACGACCAAGGTGTACCCTGCTTCTTGCCCTAAATCCATTGAAATAGGCTCCCTGACATAGCATAAGCGCTATAGGAAATTGATGGATGGATGTGGGAAGGGGGAAGCATGAAAGCAGAGCCAAAAAGTCCTGTCCTAAGCTCCAAGTACTCTGGTCGCTAATTAAAGCGACCATGCAGCCAAAGCCCAGTTCTCGTGTGCATTCACGTCTTTGGCCAAAAGAGGAGATGGAAATAGTAGCTGGGCTTCCCAACAGGCACTCAAGCCGGCCAATCCATCATCCGCTGGCACTCCGTGCAGCCGGCACGCGGACGCCTTGTGGTCAAACAACCGCCTGACCCAGGTCAGCCGCAGGGCCACGGTCCCTGCTCGCTACCCATGCCATTCTGTTGGTCGCGGCGCCTGCCAACCTTCAGCACGCTTCCCCCCCCCAAAAACATTTCATCACCCGCAGGAGGAGAAAAACACCAAAACACAGAAAGAGAGATCGAGAACAGAAAAACATTCCAACTCTGGAGGAAGGAAGCTATTGGTTGTGGTACTTACATACTCAGGCTCCGGTTTGATCTCCAGGGAGAAGTTCTGTTGGTCTGTCAGGAGTGGTCCAGGCACGTCCTCCATTTTAAAGCTTTTAATTCTCTTCTGCTGCTCCCGTCGTAGGATTTCAGCCTTGGCAGAGGGCGGGAAGGGGTTAAGCGCAGGTCTCACGGGTCCCGTGGGTCTGCTATGTGCACTGTGCGTGTTCTGGAAGACGCCACTGGTAGAGTTGTGCTCCTCGTCCGGAGTCTCGATGGTCTCTGCCAGTGTTTTGAAAGAGCACGTGGTTGTTGGCTGTGCCGTGTTTTGGTCGCAGACCCAAGCGCACACAATCAAATACCGCTGGGTATCGTTGTTTTTCGCGGTATGAAAGTGATTCCAACATACTAGAAAGTACAATCAATCCTTAAAGATACAAACGCTCTCGGGGCTTATTGTTGGACTCCATGCTGAAGTCGAACTTTTTTTGCAAGTTATAAAACAAGTGTCAATGGTTTAAAGATGATGCACCCCATTAAGAAGCTACGCTGTGATAAGACTTTTTATCTAATCCCCAAAGAACTCATTACTGCATATTATTGGACCCCAAGGTACTGATTCCAGTCAGGGTATAAAAGGTTTAAGTCTTTTTCATTGAAGCGCCGCCCTCGAGGCAATCCAAATGTATATAATGTTGAATTTAATGGTTCACCCCACTATACCATTGCACCCAATTAGGACTTAGACACCCTTTTACCTGTCCAGGTATGAACCCAAGATGTAATTGTCAAGGGGATTTAGGGTAATGCATTTGAGTTTACCATCCCAATGACAAGCCATATTGTGATAACGGTCCATTTCTCAGTCTCAAACTACCACAGTACAATCATGGTACACACTTGAGGTTATCACTCCTGTGATATGTCATATTGTCATTTCATTTCCAACAATCCATTAAAAAAAAAAATACACCAATGCACCCCACCGGGCTTAGTTTTGGACACCCCAGTGCCTTATCAAGGACCAAAATGGTGCAGTCAAGGATGTAACGGCAGTTCATTTAAAGGTGCCACAAGCCATACAGTGAATAAATTGCTAGCTCCACCCCTAACCTCTCCACCCACAAAGTCGTACAATACACTAATGTACCCTATATTGTGCTTATTTATAAAAACAGTCGTATCATCCAGGAATTAAAAGGTTAACGTTATGACCCCAATTTAAAGTGCAGTCAAGTGTCATGGATGTAAAGTTATATACGCCTTTGTGGATACTGACTAGCCAGACTGTGATGATATTCCATTTCTACCCCCCACAGAATCCAAATACACCAACTTACTCGACTGGATTTATTTTTAGATACTGTGGTTCAGGTAGGGTGCTGTCAAGTGTCATGGGTATAAGTGAACCAATTAAACAACAGCCGTAGCTTTGCGTGTACCACCTGCAGCGACAAGACATCGCACCTTTAAGAGTCCAGCGAGAACCATATGATAAATGTATGACAGAATAAAATTAGTCTCATACTGAATTGTCCATCATCCATCCATTTTCTATAGCGCGTTTTCTCATTAGGATCACGGATGAGCAGGGGCCCATCCCAGCTAACTTGGGCTGCACACTGGAACCTGACTCACTTCAACGTAGTTCCTTGGCATCAAGATGCCAAACAATAACACTGCAGTATTACTTTTGCCCAAATGAAGCAGTTCAACTCACGTCTACATAGTTCCTTGGCACCGGGTTGCCATAAGATGGTGCCAAAGGAATACCATCATTGCTTTGGGATTTAAAAAAAAAAACGGCAAGAAGGGAAACTTTTCAGCAAATAGCAGAGGATATATTCTCAGCGAATTTGCAAATCTGACATTCACTCTGCGCCCATGCTGAGTTGAACTTACTCTTTACTTTTTGCAGCTCCCATTGAAGACCCTCTTGTCCCTCTCCCCCAACACTAATTAGATGTCTATAAAGGTCCAGTATGAGCCATAAAGACAACCCTGTGCTCATTTTGCGCGCCGTTCCAAACTCCTCAATGCACGCCAGTGTGCACCCATGCACGCTGTTAAAGCGAGCGTGAGTATAATCAAGGTGCACGCATACCTGGCAGTTCATTGACAGGAGGCGTCGGTCTCTCCACGAGGCGTCGAGTGCTCGTGGCGTTGGCGCAGACCCCTCGTCCCTCCAGAAGCGCCTGCAGCGGTCTGGTCTCGCCTGGTTGGTGCTGGCAGGCGAGCCCGGCGCCGCATCTGCCCGTGTACACGCCGCACGGCTGGCCGAAACTGAGCGCGCACGTCAGGCAGCAGCCGCAGCCCGGCTCTCGGACCCTCTCGGCGCAGTCCTTGGGCAGAGGTTTGCAGGACAGGCGCGCGCCATAGTCGCACGGCTCGCACTTGATCACCGGGCCCAGCGCACCTGACCCGCAGCCAAAATACGCCAGCACGAAAGTCACGCAAAGGGCGCGGAAGCACGAATCCATGGTGGCGTGTGTGGCCGGGGAGAGTAATCCTGCCGCGGTGACTCCTTCTGTGCTCTCATTCGCGTAATCCCACCGCACAAAACATCCCAATATATAGACCCTGCAACTGTAGTCACTCCCCCCGCGGAACTCCACTGATGGATTGCCTCCACTCCACCCTGCCATTTCTCATCACAGCATTGTACTTGGCTTTATTACTCAGTCTAATTTACACACTCACGATTTTATACCCCCAAACCTTTAAATTAGTTATTTCCCAATCTGCAAGTGACATTAATTAGCATATCTGCAGTACATTGAAAAACTACCAATAATCAATCGATCATCGCTAAAATCGTGATTGTTTCCCTCAAAAAATGCAGACTATTATTATACATCCTGCATAATTATTTGCGAATCAAGTGCGTCTTACGCTTTAGTCGAGCCTGCGCACAAAGTCACCCATAGGGGTGCAAACGTGAAATTGTGAGTGTGTGAGTGACCCTTTGTTGTCTGGTCTAGTCAGGGCCCCAAATGGTTTGGCCCTTTACTGCTTTAGCACAAGAGGTGTGTCAGCAAAGTACCAGAACTGGTGGCACAAATTATGCATTTCAAACTCGTGTTTCAAACTGTGAGTAATTCCACTTTATATGCCGAGCATTCAACTGACACGTTTACAAAGAGATCACGCGTGGCGTATGCTTTGTTTGGTTCGTAAAAAGAGGTGACAGTTGTAGCAAATCAACTCATGGCTGCTTCACAAGACAGCGCCCTTCTCACAATGCCCTCAGCATCTGACAGTACCTGACCGAGAAGCCCCGGAAATGTTGTGTAGTGATGTTATATAGTGATGTTGGCATCTTAAAATAATGAATGGCATAAATCAGGGGGGCCTAAGTCAGGTGCACGAGAGCCCCATGTCCAGCCTGTTTTCGATGTCTCCCTCATCCGACATAACTGATTCAAATTATTAATAAATAAAATGCAATTTGGTTCCGGGTTTTTTTTTTGTGTTTACTAAAAAAAACTGGAAAGAAAATGACTTTGTCCATTATTTTAGGAAGGTAACATCAAATAACACTGATCAATACATTTTGACAATTTTTTTTTAATCCAGACTGCAAGTCAACTTTTCTAAATTTGTTGGGTTTTTTTGCAATGATTTTGGATCTGCTGTCATTTTTTTCCCCTGTAGCTTATCAAGGATAGTAATAATAATAATAATAATGTTATAGCAATAATATAGTATGTGATATAGTAATATATTTAGTAACATTTACGAGTTAATGGTTAGGTTCAGCAAAAGGTGGCATTTTTTTTAGCTCTTTACAAGACATGGTACAATCCGTATTGTGCAAGCTTTTAGAGGTCAAACAAAAAATGAACATATCTCAAAAACCTGATGTGCTAGCACCCAAAAAAAAAAAAAAGAGAGACTTTTTGAAATCAGCATCAAAAATATGTTTAGGGACACATAAAAGCATCTCTGATTCAAGTTCTCCGTTGACCAGTGTAATGATTCACATTTTATCAGTTCATTATGGCCGTTGGATGACTTGAAAATGGATTCCCATTCCCCACCTCTGCTAAAAAAAATGAGACATTCCAACCTAATTATGTCTGTGGCAATTACAGATCATCGCGGGACTATGTTAAAAATCAATACAAGTGCCTCTCGTCTCCTTAAAAGGCTTATGCTGAACCAGGCTTGGCACTCTGCCCGCCTTCTCGAGCTCTTAACCGGGCAACTCTGCAGCAGAGAGTCCTTCTCAGTGGAATGCCAAACATTTGTTTCGTATTCAGGAAGAGAGTGGAGGGGAGTTGGGAGTCGGGTGGGGAGGAGGTGGGCGGGGAGGGGGGGGGGCTGATTTTCCTCACTCTCCTCCTCAGAAGGGGGTCTTTTTTGAGCCACCTGCACATTTTCCGCATAGCAGCAGTCAACGTCGGCCGCTGCAGGAATGTCATCCCACCGAGCAGCCACTCAATAAAGAGAGAGTGTGAAGAATGCTGCCAGTGCAGACACACACACACACACACTCGCGACATTGCTGTACTGTACATGTGTTAAACATGGGCTGCCGAGTTGACACTTTCTAATCTGGTGCAATTTGAAAAGTGTTTTCCGATCATTTGGGCCAGTCAGGTGTAGCTAAAAATAAACCTTGCTGCAGGGAACGCGGCAGTCTTAATAAAGCACATATGTCCATGCCCCGTATGATACTCGCAACTCAATAACGCCTTTATGCGGAATTCCTTTCCACTATGCATGAAAGTGTTAGTTCACCCTAATTACATGCTAACGATGCACCCGGCAAGAGTCTTGTAGTCTGACCGAGTTAAAATATGGCTGGACCTGGAAGCGCTGAGCAGTTTGATCGGAACAGGTGCCAAGAAGCGCATATGGATGACACCAGAGGTGTGGGTTTTTTTGGACAAAAAAGAACTTTCATCTATCTGTTCTTTTTCTGCCTGTGGACTTTGGTGGACAGGTGGGGCACACCTTGGACTGGTTGCTACGCAGCCTATCGCAGAGAAAAAAAATTGTCAAACCAAACTACACTGCAGTAATATTTTGCTAGGCGGCACGGTTATCGACCGGTTTGCACGTCAGCCTCACAGTGCAGAGGTGCAGGGTTCGATTCTGGCTCAGGCCTTCCTGTGTGGAGTTTGCATCTTCACCCCGTGCCTGCGTGGGTTATCTCCGGGTATTCCGGTTTCCTCCCACATTCCAAAAACACGCATGGCAGGCTGATTGAACACTCTAAATTGTCCCTCGGTGTGATTGTGAGCATGGATGGTCGTTTGTCTCTGTGTGCCCTGCGATTGGCTGGCAACCATTTCAGGGTGTCCCCCGCCTACTGCCCGAAGACAGCTGGGATTGGCTCCAGCACGCCCGTGACCCTTACGAGGATAGGCGGGTTAGAAAATGGATGGATGGATAATATTTTGCCAACAATGACATAAGTTTGAGATCAAAGGCTCATTTTTTGGTGTTTTAAATGGTTTTAAACCCAACTGTCTTTATACTACAATGCACCCATTGGCTTGGATTTAAATTTACACTGGTCAACTGCTAATTTCAATCAGATATGGCTTTTATGTACCCGTATTTTTCACCACGCTTTAAAAAAAATTATTTTGTCTTTTCGTCTTTTGTAGCACATCATTTTCTTTGGATTTTAATTTTTTCATATGTTCATTTGTCTGATTAAAACATATGCAATACGGATTTTGTGTTGTAATATACTGTATATTGATCTGTTTCTTAAAAAAATCCACCAGTTCCTGAACCTAACCATTAAGGAATAAATCATTAATTAATAATATTCAATATATTACTATCACACATTAGATTCTTATTATATTATTATTATGAAAATCTGATATGCTAGAAAAAACAAGGGCTGATTAAAAAAATCACAGCAAAAAAAAAGTTTCAATATCTTACTTGCATCAGTGATTTAAAACAATTTTTAAACTTCTTGAGCAGTGTTATCAAATGTATCTAAAATATGATCCAAATGGTAAATATTGAGCAGGTTTGACGCAAGCTTGGGTAGGAAAAATCATCCCTCACGATAATCGCTCGGGATAACCATCAGGCCTTTTGTGATCTTGATTGGGAAGTGGCCAAATTGAAATCTGCTCTGACCGCTCCCACAACGGCGCACCCCTCTCTCTATCAGATTCGATCGAATTTGCACATTTGGGCGTTAGTGCTCTTAGTATTCATCATCCAATTATTATTTACAAATTTCAACATAACCACTGCTCTATATCACGGTACATAGAAAATGCATATTGTAAAAAACCAAAAAACAAAACAAAAAATGCCATCTGGTTAAGCGGTGTGCCCCTGCACCTGGTTCACTATTGTGATTACTTTTTTTGTTGTTGTTTTTCAGAAAGTACTGTTACGCTTTTCCAAACATTTTCTGTCATGATGAAGTAAGTTTTAAGTTAAGTGAGTTCAGTCCATTGCCCGAACTGTACGGGTTGTTATTTTCGGATAATTACCTCAATTTGAACCCCATTCCCCTAACCACTGTTTATGTCTATGAACACATACATACTGGATATAGTCTGTAGGTGTGTTTGGGCGAGACAGGAACGGGTGGAGCTGTTGAGGAATGAGCCTGTTGTACATATCACATGACTAGTTGGGTAACTTCAGCGTCCCCCCCACTGATCTTATCGCAGATGGACTGCATGCTAACGACTCTATATATACCAATTTAATTGAGCTCTGGCTGGCCCAAATGCAAAGAATTTCAAAGCAATGAAAAACATCTGGTGATTTGTTTGTTTGTTTTCATTTTCAGTAAACTCAATAATAGTGAATTGGTTCTCGGGAAATTTGAGCTATTGCCAAATTGTACACTTTCTGGGTTACAGTATTCCATTTTGCAGGTCATGTTGGTCCGTGGTCACAAGGTAACAGTAGATTGGCTTTAAGGACACAACAAACTCTACTTCTTCTTGTACTGCTACTTGTACTTCTATTTCTTGTACTTCTACTACTTTTACTTCTGCTACTTCATCTACGTTTGTCTCCGTGGTTGATTCTCAGTTAAGCTATTCAATGCGTTTGGATGAAGTGCAAAATGCAAATCTTGCCCCTCAAACTGCGATTTTTTTTTATTTAATTTTCAAGCCTTTATGTACTGACATGTCAATTTTAACTGCCCAGTCTGATTTTTTTTCTTCAGGGATTGGAGAGAAGCCAGCTACTACTTTTTGGGGAATTCTGACACCTCGTCACCCCCCCTCCAGGCGGCACGAGGCTGTAATTAGCAAGGTAGAGGACGCCGGGAAACGAGCTCGCGACGTCGGCCCGTGACAGTTGCAGAGTGTCGGTTTTGAAATGATCCACAGTCCCCCTAACTCCCTCCCAGGCAATATGGCTTCCTATGTCTGCACTCGTCTGACTGGTCCAGACTTTAACATGTTTTCACACATGCGCGCACATTTCCTCACAAGTGTGAAGGAGGACTGACCGCTCTGTCAGTCGGGCACAAGTGGACGACAGAGAAACACACAAAGTGCCTTTTCATTCACGCTTCATTTATATTAGTCTGTTCACACTTCACAGCAATGAGCCTGGCTTTAAATATACAGTGCGTGAAAAAGCACCTGAACCAAGTGGCTCCGGCCATGTACTGTATCATTACAGACACGCCATTAGTCATTGTAAACAAAGACTCAATTAGGGTGGCGATATCCCTTCCAGAGCCTATTTATAAATGCTGTATTTGTTTTTGCAAGTGCTGGTGGTCTGTGGTGATGTGTATATTGTCGAGAGCAAGTTATCACTGCTGAATGTCAATAGCAGTCGGTGGAAAAAGGTTGAAAGGAGCAGTGGGCAGCCTACGGCCTGTGAGACAATATTCAACCCTTGAGAGCATTCGAGACCGCCCACCATGGAATTGTTATTTTTAAAAAATAATAAAAATGGGGGGGGTGAAAAGATATGTAACCCACAAACACTCCTGATAGGCAGAGTCATTCCTGGGGAAATCTTGAGCTGCAAAGGACTCTATAGCCAAGGCACATGATTATAATTGCAATTGGTAACATGAATAAACAGCAAATTTTAATGAGAGAGGCCATTATGTGTCCCCCAATTTTTTTTGATGTTGATTAACAACAACAACAAAAAAAAGTCTCTACTTTTTTTTTAAACATTCGGTTTTTGAGATATTTTCATTTTTCCAAAGTTTGACCTATAAAAGCTTGCGCAATACAGGTTTTACCATGACTTACAGTTATGTTTGAGGAAAAAAAGAATTCCACCTGCTGGACTCAACCGTTAATTCATAAATATTACGAAATATATTTCTATATAGGGTAGCATGGTGATCGACGGGCGGCCCGGTAGTCCAGTGGTTAGCACGTCGGCTTCACAGTGCAGAGGTACCGGGTTCGATTCCAGCTCCGGCCTCCCTGTGTGGAGTTTGCATGTTCTCCCCGGGCCTGCGTGGGTTTTCTCCGGGTGCTCCGGTTTCCTCCCACATTCCAAAAACATGCATGTCAGGCTGATTGGACGCTCTAAATTGTCCCTAGGTGTGAGTGTGGGCGTGAATGGTTGTTCGTCTCTGTGTGCCCTGCGATTGGCTGGCAACTGATTCAGGGTGTCCCCCGCCTACTGCCCGGAGATGGCTGGGATAGGCTCCAGCACCCCCCGCGACCCTAGTGAGGATCAAGCGGTTCGGAAAATGGATGGATGGATGGTGATCGACTGGTCAGAACGTCCGCCTCGCAGTGCAGAGGCAAAGGGTTCGATTCCGGCTCCGGCCATCCTGTGTGGAGTTTACACCTTCTCATTGTGCCTGCGTTTGTTTTCTCCGGGTACTCCAGTTTCCTCCCACATTCCAAAAACATGCAAGGTAAGTAAATGGAACACTGTAAATTTTCCTTTGGTGTGACTGTGAGCGTGAATGTTTTTTTTTTTTGTCTATGTGTACACCC
This sequence comes from Hippocampus guttulatus, assembly GCF_054856545.1. NCBI lineage: Eukaryota > Metazoa > Chordata > Actinopteri > Syngnathiformes > Syngnathidae > Hippocampus > Hippocampus guttulatus. The sequence continues at coordinate 2,192,738 of NC_141274.1, forward strand.
TGCGATTGGTTGGCATCTTTACATATTCTCCCCGTGCCTGCGTGGCTTTTCTCTGGGTCCTCCAGTTTCCTCCCACATTCCAAAAACATGCATGGCAGGATAATGGAACACTCTAAATTGTCCCTCGGTGTGATTGTGAGTGCGGATGGTTGTTCGTCCTGTGATTGGCTGGCAAGCAGTTCCGCCTACTGGCCAAAGATGGCTGGGATAGGCTCCAGCTCGTCCACGACCCTTGTGAGGATGAAGCGGTTCAGATAATGGATGGATATTATTATATAACCTTTTATTCTATTGTTGTTATAATATTATGAAAACCTGATTTATTGGAGACAAAACAAGGGCAGACTCAGAATCAGCACCCCCGCCCCCCAAAAAAATGGAGAAAAGTTTCCTTGCATCTCAGATTAAAAATAAAATCATTAAAAAAATTGAAGGCGCATGTCACCGTGGTGTGGACTGATGTCATCAGGTGGTTTCCGTTGTTACGTAATTGGGTGTTTTGACCCTGATCCGACAGTGGATCTCTGCTTCCTCACTTTCTAGGATGTTTTTACTTGGCTGCGAAGCCTGCGTTCATGGTGTGGCTATCTTGGAAGTGGGACTTGGACCAATTGTTGCCCCCAAAAGCTCAATATTGAAATTGATTTAAACTGCAATTGATTTAGACTATGACGATTGGACTACTCCTTTGAAAGAGATCCAATTTCTCTGTTTATTTCTGCACTGACAAAGATTCAGTTAGCTGACTCCAGTTTTCAGTGGTTCAATTTATCTCACAAAAAAAAAGAAAGAAAGAGCACTAGTTATTTCGGCATCCCAGAACACATTTTTCCGTCGCCCTCCCTCTCTCCTTCACTTTAATATTTGTTCCCCTTCGAGGAAATAGATGCCCCGTGAATTAAAAGCACGTAAAGGGATCTGCTTGCAAACACGTGCTCTCATATCTCTGAAAAAACCTGGCCCGCTGCTGTTTATTGCCACAGGCCTCCTCTACTGTACATGGTAGATTTAATGCTTTCTAAATACAACCTGGTCTGCTCTCTTGTGTATTTTTTCTGCAATTACCTCTCCTGTGTCATTAATCTGCTGCTAAATTCATAAATGATGGCAAATTGCTGCACGGGCCCCCATGAGTTATCCAAACCCTCGTGCCCTCGTGTAGTCTTCACAATATTGCTTTTTTTCCCCCCTTCCAGCTTCTTGTATTACAAATAACAGAGCAAGACGAGCTTTCGGTTCCGCTGCAGTCGCCACACCTGCAGGCCTGCGCTTCCTTCCTGCCCACCCCGGGAATTCTTAACTTTCACCACCTGCAGATGGACAGTAAGGAAGAGGTGGAGGAGGATGAAGACACTTTCCCTCCCTCTTATATTCTCTCCCACCGCCATCAAGACAACCTGCCCAGGCTTGTGTTGCAGGTAAAATTCTCCAGCGTTTCTGTCCGCAGCAACCGAGGTTGCCTTCTTTTTAATCCAACACTTATTCAGTGGCACCTAGGGCAGTGCAGTTGACTTGTGGTTAGCACCTCTGCCTTATGGTTCTACACTGAAATTAATGGTGTGTTGAATTGACTTTATTTCAACGACGGGATGCTCAAAATAAAATGCTCTGGTTCCAGATACATTTTTAAATCAGATGCATAGTCTACGTAAATCACATATCTGGTTCCAGATGGTTTTATTTTGGGCAACCACTTGACAAAATTATCCATTTTCTCATCCGCTTATCCTCACAAGGGTCGCGGGGGGTGCTGGAGCCTATCTCAGCTGTCTTCGGGCAGTAGGCGGGGGACACCCTGAACCAGTTGCCAGTCATTCGCAAGACACACACAGACGAACAACCATCCACGCCCACACTCACACCTAGGGACAATTTAGAGTGTTCCATCAGCCTGCCATGCATGTTTTTTTGGAAAGTAGGAGGAAACCGGAGTACCCGGAGAAAACCCACGCAGGCCCGGGGAGAACATGAGAACTCCACACCGCGAGGCCAGAGCTGGAATTGAATTCGGTACCGCTGCACTGTGAGGTCAACGTGCTAACCACTGGACCATTGGACCACCTTTGACTAAATAAAATGGAGTAAATTCGGCAAAAACGTTTTTGCAGCTTAGGTTTGAATCTCAGCTGAGGCCTTCCTGTGTGAATAAGGACAAGTTCTCCATACACTCTTCAAGATTGGTAGGTGGATAATGACTGCTTAAATTGAATGAAGGGAGTTGGTTGGCAACTTCAAAATAATGCACAATATTTAATACAAATGTTTCATTGTTTTTATTTACAGAGCACAACGAAACAATTCCCTTTGCATATAAGAATAAACTGTAGCTCAGAGGTCCAGTATACAGGAGGTACACTTACATAAGGACATTTTACCATTTTTTTTCATAAGAAAGACAGATCCACACTGTGGTGATATAAGCGAAAGCAAAATGGAAATACAGGTTATGCCTTTCACAGCAACCACACGGTACACATAATACATGTCCTGGAAAAGACCGAATGAACGTTAAAATTACGGCTTCTTTTTAGACACGGATACAAGAAATATAGTGAAACATCCTCCAGCGCTGTAGTTCTGAAAACAGCAGTTTTCAAAATTTGCGGGAACATCTTCCCCTAGGGGGCACCAGAAGAAGGGGAGGCGCAGCAAAATGAGAAGGACAAAGCAAAGAATTTTGTAGCAAAATTGACTACGGTAATTGTTTTTTTTTTTTTTTTTGTCAGGTGCCTTCAGAAATTCATTTTAACGAGAGTATGGACTGTTCTCCTTCAGCCCGCAAGGGGTGCCAAAGATCTTAAGAGAGGCAGTAGAATGAGAAAAATAGAGAAAAATACTTCTAAACTAACTTCAGGTTGTTTGACGTGGAACGAGAAGATAATCCATCCCACGAAATATATTTTTCAGCTTTTCCCCAGCCACTATTGGACAATTCTGCAGTACAAAAAGAAAAGGATTTCTTTCACTCTTTTAGTTGAACAAGGGCATGGCAGCTTCAGAGAAATAAAGACAATATTTGGAAACCCGCTATTCAAACTTCATGTTAAAGAATCAGCTTTGAGGAGGGTTAGGACTAAATTCATGGCAGTCTATTGTATACAGAAATACTGCGCCATCCGTATCTGAATGAATAGAAAAGCTCGAGAGAAGAGGAAGCCCATTTTGTTACTGAGGTCACGCCACCCCTAGGGGGCACTATAGGACTTCAAGGGTGAGGCAATGCAGCGTGAGAAAGAAAAATAACGTATCAAGAAATAAAAACTGTTCGTAACAAAATTCTCTTTTTTGGTGGTGCTGGGGGGGTTGAGAAAAATAAATATTATTTTTCTTTCCAAACTTTCGAATAACTTGATGAGGATTTAACAAGGGATGAACGTAACAGTGTTGTCCTCACACAGTGTGTTTCAAATGAGCAGCAGTTTCAGAACAATAAAGAACAAAGAATAAGATTCGGTGATGGCAATATGAAGACTTAACAAAGGGTGATAATACAGCGGTTTATATTTGCAGCTCTTGATTTTCAAAGTAGGGGTAATCTTGAAACAGACTTTTTTTTTTTTAATTCACTGGGTTTGGTCAATATTGTTTTACTGTGAAATAATTTCATAGTGTTGTTTTCAAATGTTTTATTTAAATGTTGAATTGGCTCAGTGTCCCACAAAGTCATGCATGGGGACGTGCCCTCATAAAAAGGAAAAACAAAACCCCCCCAAAAGACAATACATTTGATATAATTGGACACTGTAACCAGCTTGTGTCATGGGGTAGAGGAATACACAATATATATTAGGGTTTACTTAAAATCATTTTCATCTCACACACACAATCACTCGCTCTTTTTCATTTTTCATGTTGACAGCTGTCGTACACACAGAACGGAAGACTTATAATGCAGAACATGATTAAGTATGGTTTAAAAAAATAAAACTTTTTTTTATGGTGCATAGATCATATATGCACACTATACATCCAATCAAACCAATTTATATACACGCACGCCACTCTAACACACACTTCTCCATGATTTCGTAAATGAAATGACATTATTAATGCCCTTACTGTTTAATAGTGAAACATCTCATATAAGGGTGTGGAACTGAAGTCATGAGAGTCCATGTTCAGCTGAACGTCTCGCTCGTCATCCTCTCACATTTATAGTTCCTCGTTTTTCCAGGAGGCGGGCCTCCTACTTACTCTTCAGCGAGCCAATCATCACCTTGGATACAAAGTTGACGATGGCGCTGGCCGGTTGCTCGGGGTCATGCTCAGCAAACAGGTGGCACACGTTGTCCATGGAGGTGCCACTTTTTCTGGCCACGAAGCCAAAGATCCTGCGCAGAAGCGGAGCAACGGGTAAGAGAAACAGCGATTGTGTGAAAAGGCTCTTCGGCTTCTGGTTGCGTATGAATCATGTCCTTACTTTGCTGACGTGCAGCCATCCCTTTTCCACCTGTTAGGAAAGAAAAGTAAAAATGGGAAAATTACACTCACAGGCCACAACATGAGGTGCACCCACATCCTCTGAATGCAAATATGCAATGATTAGCTGACATCTGGAAAAAGATGCCTCAAAAATCAAACCCAAGTGAAGAACTAAAAGATTAACAAAGTCGTTCTGGCTTTTTCTTTGTTTGTTGGGAGTTCACGGAAAAAATAATAATAATAATAAATTAAAAAATGTCAAAAAACATGCCTCAAAAGTCAAACAAAATGAAGTTCAAGCACTCATAATATGGCAACAAATCGCATCAGACTTGTTCAGCGCAGTAAGCTTTTCATGTTTGTTGGACTTCTCAACTCAACTCAACTGTATTTATAGAGCACTTTCAAACAGCCATCGCTGCATACAAAATGCTGTACATGGAGCAACTAACATATACAACGGTAAAGCAACAAATCGGTGACAAAGACGGCAGAAAGCACCGAACAACAAAACCAAGAACAAATCTGAGTCATGCTGAGTCAAATGCCAAAGAATACAAGTGAGTTTTGAGGCGGCTTTTAAAGATTTCTTCAACTTCAACCGATCTTTTTCTGATTTAATTTACTGCACCCGTTTCTCAAATTTTTTCGAAAACTGGGTGTTTGCAAATATTTAAGTACTCTTTCCTGTGCCACATTTCCAGCGCCTTTTCAAGTTCCATTTATATTTATGTAGTTAGCACCACTTTTTGTTTTTGTGTCGGCGGCTCTGCAGTGCCGTCACACATAACATTTAAAAAAGGGTTAAAAAAAATACATCATGAAGCCAAAGAACAAAGAAAAACAATGTGGAGAAATCTGGAGATGTGCACACCCGTGGCTCGAGCTCGACATTTCGTTTGACCTTTGACGCCGATTTTCCCCAAGTGTCCCACTTTTTTGGACCATTTGACTTTGGTGCTTTTGGTCATTGTTTTTCCAGTAATCTCACTCACTTTCTATCTTGAGGATCCAAAGCACAGAAGATGACCGTGTTGGCATTGTAGTGCCTCCTGAAGAAAAGCCTACAAAGCAGACAAGGTCTTAGTGCGTGTGCAAACTATTATACTGTATTGCGTGGTGTGTGTGTGTTCCACTCACTTCCTCTGGTTGTCAGTGAGGGTGATTCCCTGCGAGGACACCTTGAAGTGGACCACTGTGGAAGTGGGAGGCGGGTTGGAGCTCAGGGTCAGGCCGGTGGCTTTCTGCACCGCCTGCACCCCCGTCAGGGACTCCATGTCGACCGAGCCCAGGTACCACACATTACAGGCTGTATACACACACAACAAAGATTAGCATTAACCTTCTCCTGACTAGACTGCCTCAAGGTTTTTGTTGTATTTACACTGACGATGATGATGAGGCAGACGTGAACAATAATGAATAAATGATACAAACGCCAAACTTGAATCGGCCTCGACTGATTTAAAATGGGGACACTCCCACATGACTCCACCGGCCTCCATCTGCGATTATTGGCTAATTTAATGATGGGCATGCCTCGAAAGTGGCATATTTACTACATTTTAAAATTTACAGTGGTTGTTTTTGACTGTGTGTTACGTCAACGTCAAGAGCACATTCGCGGTTTCACGTTTATCCGAGCCGGCCGGATACAGTATGTAGACCGGGGCTTGTTGAAACATGGATAAGTCGTCACGTTGCAATATTCTTTTTCTCCACTAGAGGGCACAACTAAAAACTGGAATACAGTCGTACCTCTACTTCCGAAATTAATTGGTTCTGGAACAGGGACGTGCGGTCAGGGGAGGCAGGTGAGGCAGAGCCGCACCTCTGATTGCGCATTGCATTGCGCAATCATCACAAACTGGGTTGATACATGCAACTGGCACGTGCTGCTTGCCGTACATCTGCACGTCGCCAATATAATGGTTGCAGATACGTTTATTTGACCTGCTTTTCCACAGTCTGGCTAATGTTTTTAACCATTCAAGTTTAATGGTGCGAGTCAAGTGCGATCCTTTTTTAAATTTGCTGCGTCGGACTGCCAAAATGGAAGAAGAGGATTATATATCAAAGCTTAAAAACTTTTCAAAACTGGACCTTCAGTCAAAAGTGGACGTGATTAACACAGCTAGACCAACGCCGGAGCGAAAATGTTTGCTTCAAACTACGGGACAGCCCGGACAACTTTTCAAACGGAGTGGTACAGCCGAAAAGAATGGTGATGTGGTTGTCCTTCGAAACCCGTCTTTACTGTTTTCCCTGCCTTTTGTTCTCAACTTGTGACAATGTCTGGACTAACACGGGATATTGTGACATGAAAAGCGCAAGGATCGATTTGGCATTGAACGAACAGCGGAGGCTCAACGTTAGCATCCACAATGCCAAGGTAAAGGAAAACCGAGAGATTTTGAAAGACCTCATTCATGCAACCTGCTTTTTCGCGAAACAGGAGTTGGCATTTCGTGGTCACGACGAGAGGGCAAGCTCTTCTAATCGTGGCAATTATGTAGAACTATTACATGCTTTTGCTGAGAAAGATGAGAGGTTAGCTAGACATTTGGACTCATCCACTGTGTTTTCTGGCTTGCCCAATAGAATACAGAACGATCTAATTGAAGCAATCAGTGATGTGATAATAAATGATCTAAAAAGGGAGATCAATGCTGCCCCATTTGTTGCTGTAGAGGTGGACGAGACTAGGGATATCACAAACAAAGCACAGATCTCTGTTATTTTGCGCTATGTAGCCAAAAGTGAAGTGGACTGTGTGGTGAAGGAAGCATTTTTAGGATTTGATGACGTAAGTGATAATGGGCGAGCCCCTGCTGTAGCTGCGTATGTCTTGGAAGTGTTGGAGAAAAACAGCTGTGTTAAAAAACAAGTAGCGCAAACATATGATCCCGATCGCTGGGACAATGACACTCAAATGATGGATATCACTGGATATGATCGATGGCTGTCAAAAGCATCGACATGCTTTTTAATTATGGCATATGAGGGCTTTTTCAACGAAACTGATGCACTTTTTAGAGCGCTGCAAAACAAAGTCATGGACATTGGATATTGTTGTGCGCGAACCCACGACACCATCGGAGTTGTTGAACGCATGAGACAGGACTTTAACACACTGTATGAGCGATTTGAGCAGAAATGCAGCACACTTGGCCGAAACGACAGCGGAAGAAATCAGTCAGTCAGAGATGAGAGAAAACAAATGTTCTACAAGATTATGGACAACGTCAGTGTTCAGATGAAAGCCAGGTTTGATCATTTTGTGAGCTAGCTTTCCTCGGTTTGGTCGACTGTACAAAATTTAATGAGATGTCACAACATTTTGATGACACCAAACTGCAGAGCCTGTCAAAATATGCAAAGTTTTTTGACTTGTGTGCATAATGTAAAAAAACAAAGAATACAGTAAAGAATAAAAATGATGGTCATTTAACTTTTAACTGCGTCCTCATAGTTTTTTGCCCTCTTCAGTCTCAGAAGTGGATTTTGCCTGGCGTTTTGTAATTAACTCAACCGAGGACCTTTGCTTTTGTCGGCTTTTAACAATCCTTCGAAAATGTCCAAGGCAAACATCATCAGCATAAGGAGCAATTACCCAACTGGTGAAAACCTTTTCTGTGTGATTCACATTTACGTAAAACTATCGGAACGCCTCATGGCCCGATGGCCGAATGACGAGGACGCTGCATAGACACATATCTATCTGTCTACCTACACACACAGACACATACGGTAGAAGTCCCTCTTAGCCAATGGGATGCCAGGATGATGCTCGGTAATAGCCAATGGCAGAGCAGCTATAAGTATGTTGCGTTCAGGAAATTCGGAGCTGCGAGTAGCAGGCCATACTGTATTTTTACTTTTCGTATCTTGATATTTCTTTCATAACAAGAGGCAATATTTTCCTGTTGAGACGTTTCGTAACTAGAAAATTTCGTATGAAGAGACGTTCGTAAGGAGAGGTTCCACTGTACTAGTTTTCTTCTTTTATGTGGTCAGAAGTTTTGAGCCTGTTGCGAGCTGACCTCAGCGTTAATGAACCATCTTGCACAACCCAAAGTAGACTTTAATGTTAACTTGATATATTTTAAAAAACCTAGCAGTTATATATGTGGACTTGTGATGCCAATTGAGAGCAAAAAACAAAAAAAAAGAATTGCAATTGTGTCACTTGACCCAGGCAGTGTAAATGTACCGGTACAATCAAGCTAAAGCATTCTTAGAAGTTACCTGCTCCCTGTTTGAGCAGTTCTGCAGCAGAGTTAGTGACTGACTGAGACATGTTCTCCACCACATCTTCTAGAGGGTCTAAAAAAAAAAAAAAGTGAGGGTGAAAAATAAACAGTCTCACCTAAAAACAAGTCACATATTCGAACAGAATCAAGTCTGAGAAAGAGTTTGTGTTTGTGTGTTTTTACCTCTGTCTGGTATGATGAGTTTACAGGGCAGGGCCAAGGGAGTTATTGAATGTTGACAAACTAGTGCAGTTAAACTTCCTGTCAAACAACAGCAATGTGTTTTGTTCAAAATCAACATACATGTATCATACACACAGGGGATTTGATGCTTTGTCACTCTACCAGGGTTTTTTTTTTCAATTTTAAACACGTTATGATTTGCTTAAAAAAAAAAGTCCTTACTTTTGGAGATCTGTCTTGAATATCTTTTGACCGGCAATGCATTTAAAATAAAAAAACGGAATGCTTTTTGCTGGTCAGGAATTAATATGAGGTATAATAATGCTGACAATAGAATCGTTTTCAAGCTGTAGAAAGCAGGCCTCTCAATACTTGTGTTGGTCAAATGTACTCAAACGTTTTGAAAGTAACTTTTCAAACACTCTCCAGGGCTTCATTTATCTGATTCAGGTTCCCTCAGCAGCTTTTCGGCTGTCAGTACTCAATGTACTGCGAAGAGACTCATGTAAACATATTTTAAACAGGAATTTAAAACTTTGTGTGACAGCAGAGATAGGCCTGTTTGTTTTTGTTTTGTTTTTTATGGTGCAGTGTTTTGATCAGGCAACATCATCACCCACAAAAAAAAAAAATAATAATCGTAGTGTGCTTTCAGTACAGCTGGAACAAAATTGGGCTGTAGAGTGCTAATTTATTCATTGTTAATCAGCCACAAAAATCACGAGCACTTTGATCCATGTTTGTTTGTATTCATTTATACAATGGTAACAATATCAAATGAAAAAATCCTGGATTGTAAAATGCATTCGCGAACAACAGAGGGCAGCAGAGTGTCTGCAGCGACGGATCAATTGACCAACAGCCAAATGATGTCACTCACCAAAATAGGGCTCATTGGGGCAACCCTTCAAGCGAACACCCTTCTGTGTGCACTCAATCAGGAAGTGGCGCACTAATTCATTGGCAAGATCGCCGCCTGCCAAACACAAACACACAAAACAAGGTCATTACCGTACTTAATGATCCGTGGCCCGTTTTAGCAGGACCCGCCCGGCTGATTGGCAGCAAAAACAGCAATTCCCTCCAAGCAAGCCGGGTAATTCCCCCCCCCCCCCACCCCCCCCGAAGTTGCCGCCACTGGTGAGATGAATGGGATTATGATTCCACAGAAGAGCCTCGGAGAGGGGGGGGGGGGCAGGAGGAGCTGAGGAATGTCTCGACACAAAGGCTGGGAGAAAGACCCGCTCCTTGAGATGGGTTGAGTTTCACACTCATAAGAAAGCACAATGGGCTAAGCTGAGAGTGAGGAGGCGGGGGGAACCGTGTCATGATGTCACCACAGGTGCCTTTGGATTGGACAGGGATCATGTCGAACAAAAAGGACAGGTGTGTGTAAGCATTGGCCAGAAAGGTATGTCTGTACATTTTTGTGCCGTTAGGAATGAACTTGAGAAAAAAAAGGGCAGCATGTATTTGGATGCACACAGTTTTATTGTCCCGCAGAGGTACAATGATATGCAACTCTGTGTTCCTTTGTGTCACGCTGGAACATGTCCAGAGAATGTTTGGTTTCCCGCAGTCGGCGGTTTTGTTCCAGAAATAACTTCTTCTCACTCAACAATCTCACTTGTGTGACCCCATCCAGGCAGGACAGGCGGATTTCCCAGGAGAAGGTTTCTGGATGAATCACGTCCTTTATGAAGGGCCGAAACATTAGCTGTTCATCCGAGACGTGTCAGGCAACGGTGCTCTGTTTTGTTTCATCGCAATGACGCCAAAGAGGAGCCGTACAGTGTGATGAAAGGGAGACTATGGTTCCGGCATGCGAGGGAGGGCGGGAGGTACAGTGGACGGTAACACGAGATGGCTTAGGGAGTGATTCCCAGGATGTTTTTGTATGTTTGATTTTGGGAAGGAGATTATTAAACTCTCTGAAAGGCACTTTGTCAAGTACGGATGAGGAGCTAAAACCAGTTTACAGGTGGGGAGACCACTTTACCTTTAACTACTGAATAGCGCCAAAGCTTATTTATTACTTGGGTCTCTTCGTAAGCTCACAGAAGAGAACAACTACCATGTCAATTTTCACAAAAACCTGAAGCATATAAGCTACAATCAAGCAAAGTAGAGGAAAAAAAAACTGACATTTTGAATTACAGAAATATTTACCATGGTTCTTGCCGAACTTGACAACTATTTAGCCCAATTTGAGCATTTTTGTGCCCTTCCCATCAAAGTCAGCAAAGACTTGATTGTCATATGTCTCGAAAATATCCTGATCAATTATCTTTTGGTGTACAGTGTGTACAGTGATCGCCCCCCCCCCCTTCCCAAATCAAAAGCGGTCTGAGCGTACAATTGTAAATGTCAGACCTGTTTGATATTAATCCTTCAAAGTCTTTACAGTACGCATGTGGTCAACTAGGGCGGCCCGGTGGTCCAATATTTAGCGCATCGACCTCACAGTACAGAGGTGCAGGGTTCGATTCTAGATCCGGCTTCTCTCTGTGGAGTTTGTATGTTCTCCCCGGGCCTGCGTGGGTTCTCTCCGGGTACTCCGGTTTCCTCCCACATTCCAAAACCATGCATGGCAGGTTAATGGCACACTCTAAATTGTACCGAGTTGTGAGTGTGAGTGTGGATGGTTGTTCGTCTGTGTGTGCGCGCCCTGCGATTGGCTCGCAACCATTAAGAGTAGTTCCATGTGTCCCCCGTCGACTGCCCGAAGACAGCTGGGATAGGCTCCAGCATCCCCCACGACCCTTGTGAGGATAAAGCGGATCAGAAAATGGATGGATGAATGGATGGATGTGTTCAACTCTGAGTTTGGCTGAGTTTTATGAACTGTGACAGCAGCCAAATTGGAAGCTTGAGTTTGTTGAGTAGGATATTGTGTTGTTGAGCTTGTAAAACGTGTCATTCCCCACAATGAAAATAACAAAGTTTGAGGTTAAAACTGCAATGCAGTTACCAAATGCAGTAAACTAAGCTTAGCTCCTTCCATTGTGTGCGTCAACTACAATTTGTTGTCCTTTTTGGAATTTCCCAGCATTCTGAATGATTTTGGGGATTTGTGGTCAGGCTATTTTTCCTCCTCATCCGTAGGTTCTTTCACATTCACAAAATCTGTTAGGATGTGAATAGTCTGCATGTGTGGACCCTATTTAAGAGAAGCAAACCACCATTGCACACAAGGCACCAAAGTCTTTATACTGGACATTCCAAAATGTTAAGATAACTAGTGAACAATTCAGCTACTCGGATGCATTTTGTACCTTTTTTGCTCTGCTGGAGGACAGAAGCCGGGGGTGTGGCCACCTTCATTGCTAGCCCGTAGGCGCCTCTGAAGGAATGGCTGTCGCGCACAATGAAGCAGCCTGGTTCCTTGTCCTTTAAGACTGAGATGGCTGTGAGACAGAAACATAATGATCATGAGTTGGCTTTAAACTCGAGTGAAAGAATAATTAAACCCGGAAGCAGGAATGAGCACAGACGACTTGACTTGAAACATTTGATGGCAATTGCAATGTGAGGAGCGGAGCTATTGCATTGACACATTTCTGCCAGCAGTGGTCGCCCTCATTTCAGGGCAAGACGGGCTATACCACACAAGACGCTTGGTCCCACTTGACCTTTTGATGATGAGTTGTTATACCTGTTGTGTGGCAAGTCAACAAACATCCGCACCATGCTCTGCTGACATGCAGTGCTGCAAACTCAAATTATTTTACAGTTTACCATCAGACGTCTGTGCAGTACATGTGGATCAAATTTGACAGCAATCAGACAAAATGGACGTGTTTATTGTTAATGCTACCTCGAAATGACCCAAAATGAGCCACTTACAACCAAAATAGTAGACTTCCTGTGCCCTTTCAGGGACAGGTTTTTGAGAATTTTTTTATGAGTCTACTAATGATAGATATGCCTCGTAAATTTCATGTTCAGCTAACTGGATTTGGACTGTTTCACCTGAATGAACATGAGTACAAAATGTGGTGAGTTTTTTGAACATGTGAAAATGGCCCTTTATTTGTCCTCAAATGAAAAATGACAAAGAGACCAAGCAGTTTGAAGCGGTTCTGCTGCATAAACCTACCTTGGTCTCTTGAGATGTCAGGCTTGTACCAGAATTTGGATGTGTCTTGTACAAATTTGACAGTAACCTTGCTCGCAAGCACATCTGCAAAACAAAACGCAGCAGATTGAATTCTGAGTTAATTTTCAAGGCCACTAGGCACTTTTTTTTAAGCTCTTGGCTCACCTGGCAGAGGTGAGCCCGTTCTTGGTATCTGAGCCGACAGGTCGGGCAATACGTTGGGGAAGGGGATGCTCAGCGAACTCCCGCTGTGTGGACTTGAGAATCCGCTCAGGGCTGGGGAGGCTCTTCCCCCACGTTCCCCATCTGACACCCTCTTCTTCTCAGGCAGATGTGGGGGTTGCATCAGGAAGGACTGTGATTGATTCTCATCCAAGGAGCTAAGGTTATCCCTTTCCCTACTCCCATTTCCGAGCAGCAAGACAGGGGTCAGACAGTGTGAACCGTAATCGAGACCTAAGTCATCCTGCTCGTCAAAGCTTTGGGCCGGACTGTGCCTGAGGTCATAGCGAGCCATATGGCTTCGCTGGCTGCTTCGAGGCGAGCTGTGGGCGTTAGGAGCCGGGTGGACGTGTTGGGGGCCATAGTCCAGTGACGTGGGATGCTGGGGGGCTTGCCTGTTGGAAGGGAAGCTGTTCAAAGATGCTTGACGGCTCAGGACGGGATGCTCTGGCCAAGACTGATTCACTGATGGACTTCAGTTGTGAAAAGGATGACAGGGGAAGATCAACAATGACAACACGTATTTTTATATACGGAGCTGGACGGAATCCTACCTGTCTATCCGCTGATGCGACCCAACGATGGAGGCAGAATGTGTCGTATTTTGTATCCTGTGGCAGCTGATGGCGGAATTTGACACACCGTCAACTCCAGCATGATTGATCATCTCTGAATATCCTCGCGAATCTGCGTGAGAGACAAGAAAATGATAGAGCTGTTTTCTTTCCATTTTGTGTTCATTTGAATTGAAAGAACCCACAAAGGAAAGCATAGAAATAGCCATATAACTGGGAAATATTGCCTCAGAGAAGAGCTGTGAATTGAGTCCAATCAATATTGTGGCTTACAGGAAATGAAAACAGGAGTCATCAATCTTTATAAAACTACCTACCAATTATTTCCGCCACAAATCGGATTCGATTGAGCAGACTGACATAATTAGGTAAAAGTGCAGTGTTGTTAAGCTTTAGGCGGTTTCTTTTTTAATCAGTTGTGTGCAGATATAGCGTTTGTATTTCCCACTGCGTACACAGAGAAAGTTTCAGACAGGGGGAAGAAAGGTTTGTCTTTGTCTCATGGCTTCCCTGGCCCACAGTAACCATGGTAGTGAGACAGAACTGAATGTTGAATGTTGCCAGGATTCTGGCTTTGGGTGTCTCTGGTTTGAAGAGGCACAGCAGGGGCAGCGTTTCGTTCCCAGGCCGTCCGAGAGAAAGATGAACAAGTTTAGGCCACAATGAGTTAACGACACAGGGAAGTTGAGTCCAAATGAAATACAAGACGGCAATACCAACTGTCTGTTTGTGGGCACCTCCAGATTTACAATGTTGCTGTGACGTTGTGCGCTTAACAGAAAGGCTGCAAACCAACACGATGAAAGGATTAAGTCCATTTTATTGAAGTCCTTCCCCCACATGCTGGTACGACTTCCTATCTCGGTGAGCAATCTGGAAGACAGACTGTCTTCCACATCGCAGATAAACCCCACAAAACCAAATGGGTGTATTTTAGTCATCAGACTTGTATTGTCTAAAGAGGTTGCACCATTGAGTGGAACAAAGAAACCAAAGACCAGTCAGGAAATCGTCCCAGGTTTGAATTTTTTGTTTTGGTTTTTGGTTTCTCTCTCAAAAACATCATTGTGAAGATGTCAAGTCACAGAGCATACAAACGTATGCATTGCCTTGACAACATTGAAATGGACTTACCGTGATCTGTCCTGAAGCCTCCATAGGAATGAATGCTGGGAGGTGGTGTTTGCCGAAATGACTGAGTAAATTCTGACACATTTTTCACTGAAAAGACAAAAACAAGATATTTTTATTTACAGTATTTTTTTACTGAAAATCCTTTACAAAACCTGAAGGGCACCTCATCATCACTTCAGATCAGACTACACATCTTTCCAACGAGTTGTCAATCAACAGTGGTACTTGAACCGCGAACCTCCATGTCCAAAGTCCTTACAGATGATTAGAAGTCGAAAGACAACCTGAGAGAGATTCACCAAACCACCCATTTCTACTGCATCGTTTAGATCAGCCTTTACAGAACCCTTCTGGTGGGCATATCCAACTGGCAGAAAAGCCTTAGACATACACTAGACCAGTGGCGTGCGGTGAGGTGCATGGTTGGTGAGGCACTGACTCCTTTAGTGTCAGATTTACAAATATATAAGGAGCAAAAAAGGGTAGCTTATTCAATTGGCTAAACATTATATTTGCAGATATACGGCAAGCAGCACGAGCCAGTTGCATGTATCAACCCAGTTTGTGATGATTGCGCAATGCAATGGGCATTCAGAGGTGAGGCTCTGCCTCACCTGCCTCCCCTGACCGCACGCGTCTGCACTAGACTAGAGGGACTTTAACAGACTCCTGGTCTAGGAAAATGTTGGTGACGTGGAAATGTCTCGGCACCCTCCTCTGGCTCTTAAACCACTAATCATTTTCTGAACCAGCGTCACACACTCGCATCATATGAGGACCAAGACAAACCAAATCATTGTGAAGCATCTTGCAAGAGTATTTTAGGGCAAAATAGTTCTCTTGCACATTAGGGAGACACTAACTCGACTCACCGTAGGGTGTAGGTGGCGATATTGGGAAGGCGGGCGTGGGTGGAGTTCCGCCACACCCAGCTTCAACACCGCTGTCTGCATCTGGAACTTGCGTCCTGTAGTCAGCACTGTTACTCCTGCACAACACGGTATGCTGGAGACAAACGGTATAAATGGTAAAAAGCCACATTGAACACAAAGCTAGTCGGGAAAAGCTGTAAGGTTGATCGTACCTGTGTCTGTGGTAAACGGGGTGAATGTGTCCTCTGGTTTCTGTACTCCTCTGGTCCCGTCCTCCCCGAGTTGCAGAACCTTGGGCGATCTGTGACGTCACTCCCTTGGCAACTCAGACTTCGTGTGACATCCGCTTTGTCGGACTGGAGAGCTGGACGGAGGAAGCGGTGGGTTATTAAATGTGAAACGAATTGCTCTAGATGTGTTTGGGTTAGCTGTTGGCACATTTGCGTCACGGTTCTGAGAATCTGCGGGTTCAAATCTTGGCTTTGGCATTCCTGTGTGGAGTTTAGGTATTTTCTGGGTGCTTGTGGGGGTTTTCTAACATCACTACGCCTTCCTCCTTCGTTCCACTTTTTCCATATGTGTGTGAAAGCCTGTTTGTGACTAACTGGTGACCAGTCCATGGTGGATGCCACCTCTTGCTAAGACTCTAAGCGCTATAGAAAATGGGTGGATAGATGGATGTGCTTGAGTAGCCTGTTGGGAATATCCCTAATAATGGGGTGGCCTATGATCGGTCGAGGTTGTCGCCCACAGCCGCTGCAATAGCCTAAAGACGATGAGGCATAAAATAAATTGTTATACTAATGGATAGTATGGCAATACCGTCCACACTCATTATCTTTTCGTAAGTGAAAAGGGGCTTAAGGCATGCTGGCAGGTTCCTCAAAGGCTAATGCCTGCAGTCATGGTTTGAGAAGACAGCTGAGGAATGCTAGTGAGCTATCTGGTAGGCCAGCGTGTGTATGTGCGGGTGGGAGGTTGCGGGGTCTCGCTGCTGTGACTACGCTGAGGAACGTCACTATTCAGCACTAGGGTGTTAATTTGAACCCTCCCCGTGAGCTCAGGACTGTCAGCCCCCCGAAGAATGCTAATGATGCCCAAGTGCTAATAATGGGGCTCATTAGTCGCATTGTCTGATGATTGACCAAGAGCTGTCAAGTCGTGGTGGTCACATTTTATGAACTGTCTGCTGTTGAGTCTATTTCTGTTTCACTAATCCAAATATAGTTTTAGGACATTAAGTTGTTTTTGCGTAAAAGCGATCACAACTAAAACGTCAGCAACAAACGTCTCTGTGTTACTCGCCAGGCTGACAACACCACGCAACTAGTGGCATCATAACATATAACTGATTAAATTGAACCTCAATTTTTCCTCATCGTCAGCCTTTAATGTAGCTCATTTTTTTCAGTGATTAAGTATCTAAACTAGCATGGTGTTTTTTGTTTTTTTGGACTGCAAGTAAGAGTGAATAAAATAGAAAAATCCATAACATATAAAGGCTTTTTTTCCACGCGTTTTTTTCCTCCCCCTTAAAAACGCCTTCTTGTAGCTGATATGCACAGACAGGTATGGCTTTCTTTGGACTCAAATGGAAAAATACTTGCCCGAAGGCTCACAATTCCTTCTCGGAAATTCCTCAGGCCAACCATCATCTTCACCAGCCCTCCACTTTGCCAGCCACAAATACATGCTGGAGTTGTGATTCACACGCAGCCAGATGTGGATGACTGCCTTTTCTCTCTGCCTCATTAGTTTCCGGCTAAAAACACAGACTTAAGTGCATTGCAGCTGTCATTGACTATTCAAAGATTTAAGTGAGTGGAACCTAATAGCCTTGTTGTTTTTCTAGGCTGAAATTCAAAGATGATGATCAACTCTGACTTTTCCAGCGTTGTGAACGCCACACTGAAAGCTATCAAGACACTTACATGCTGCCTTTGATTTTTGCGGCATCCACCGCAGTGTTGAGCACAGAACGGCAACGGAATGATGCAGCGCGGCACAAGCTTGCCCATGTTTGGCTTTGGTTGCTAAGTATCTGAACGGGAAGTAGCCTGGTGCCTCTTCTTGTTTTGGACATGAAATAAGCTGCACTGTTGCAACGGAAGCCTCAGGCATTGCTTATAGCAATGAAGAAGAAGGACATCTACCGTAATTGAAATGATGCAAGTGTGGCTATGCTACATCTTTGTACTGAAATCCTGTTTCTTTCACTTTCAACCAACGTGGTACATTCAATGGAGTGGAGACCCCCCCCCCCCCCCCATCACTTTTCTTTTTGACCATCTGATCAGTCTGGTGTCTGAGAGCTCAGGACACTGGGACACAATTGATTGATTCCTGCACTTTCTCTCTTCTTCCTCAGTTGTTTTCACTGCAGAACTCATTCCTGCAAGTCTCTTGCTATTGTCACTCTGAAATCACTCTGCCAGGGTCTTTCCAATTGGATGCAACTAGATGTCGTGACAATGTAGGTTAAAAAAATGTTAAACATGAGTATGCCTGCCACGGCAAAGGCCTCACATCCTCATTTGCCGACGGTCATTGCGCTGCAGTAGCACATACACAATGAATAGGCTGTTGTAATAAGGCTTTTGGGCATAGAGAACTGCACAATTTTGAGACTGTTGAACAAGGACATCAAACTCATTTGGGAAAAATAAAATCTTGCCTGTACAACTTTAGCCAATAGTAACATTGAAGAATGTCCATCCAGCTATCCACCCATCCATCCTTTTTCTTTCCAGCTTACTCCAGCGGACTTCTTTTGAACTGATCGACGGTCAATCAAAGGGCTCATTTTGAAAAGGTCAACCATTCACACCATCACAGAGTGGGAAGTTTCCAAATTTTGTTTTGTTTCCAATAAAAAAAATCCAAAAGAAGTAGAATAGCAAAAGAGACACGCCGAGGCCAAGAGTAATCACGCAAATGCGCTGATAATGAGAACAACGCAGAGTGTGATGTCGGAAAAAGGAGACATTGGCTCTTCACCTTGCCAGGATTTCCCCCAAAGTGACTCTCAATTTGCAGCTCGGGTTTTTAAAACTACCTTAATCCATGTTGACATTGCCTGATTTATTTTAACTCTTTAATGTACAAAATATGTACAGACAAACTCTTTGAGGAACAATGTTCAAAAAGGTCCCCCCTCCCTCTCCTCGTGTAATGTGCTGGTCCCCCTTCTGATAGCTATACGGGCAGGCCTGAACAACGCGCCGACCTGCGAAACTTACTGAAAACATCTGAAACAGCTGGCAGCAACCCTGCTATTTCTGCAACTCAAACACGCCGGGTTGGGAATGGGGAGGAGAGATTAGGGCTGTTCACTCCACTGTGCAGTGCAGGAGGAATTATGTTTTTAACTTTTAAGGTATCATAGCTTCTTCTACCTTCACCCCGGGTCAAACATATCACTTTATCAACATCGCATCACTGCTGTGTGACTCTCTTACCTATCTGCTGCGTGTTGTTCTCGCTGAATCGCAGATTGATGACGTTGGAGCACTTGGAAGCGGAGCCATTTACATGCGCGCCGCCGTTTCTCTTGATGGAGCTGCTCTTGCTGGAGAGCGGCACAAAAGTGGGGTCCAGGTCCATGATGAGCTGGTTGAGTTGATCGATGGAGTTGTCAATGTCCATGGTAAGAGATTTGAACTCGTCGTCTCGTTTGGTGTTGTTATTGTTGAGTGTTGCTTGCTCCTTATGAGGATCTGTGTCTCTCGGAGCGGAGTCCTGCTGCTCCGAGGTCAGGCCTTCTTTAGGTGAAGTCCTCCTTTGTTTGTTCCCTTGGTACCTTTCTGCATCATTTCCATCCTCAGGCATGTAGATTAACTGTTGTGCGGCAACCATCTGTTGTTGGCGGACCCAGGACTGTGTGGAATAGCTTCCCTGTAGGTAGACGTGCTGCTTTGGCACAGAAGCGATGCTGGGCTTGGAGGGAACCACGGAGTTGCTACCGGAGCCAATATGGTCCCTTCTCGCATCACCGTACTGTCTCTCAAAGTCCTCCATGGGAGAAGGTAGCGTGTGATGGAGCTGAGTCTGGCTTTGGCTTTGCTGCTCCTCTCCCCCAGGACTCCCAAAGCCATCTGAGAGGAGGGAGTTCTGGCTGCTTTTATGGCAGGATGACGACAAGGTCCCAAAGCTGTCCACGCTATGCAGGTCCTGGCCTGTAATGACCTCATCATCCAGGATGTCTGTTTCCCTCTCTCGAGGACCTCTTGAGGGATGGCCATTCATGTGCACTTGAGCTGGGATTATTTGATGCATGCCCACTCTTGGGGATGGATCATCCATCTCCTCCAGCGAGGGGTCTTCCACTCCGAATCCACTCAACAGCTGTTTGAGCTGGACTTTCTCCTGCTGGCTGGGACCCTGGTTGGAGCGGACGGTGGTAGAGGTAACGGCGGCGGACGAAACGATGGGTCTGTCTGTCCAGAGGGAGGTGCTAGACAGGCCCGAGTCGCTGCTGACGGAGAGGGCGTGATCGCTGTGGTCGGGACTGGAGGTGGCGGATGTGGTGCAGGTCCCTCGACCCAGTGTGGCCTCTCCTCCGTTGGGGGTCTTCTTGGTAGCTGTTTTGTCCTGGCTTAGACTTTGGGAGCGTATCACTGTCAAATAGGAAACAAAAGGTTTAGTGAAAGGGTAGTGAATGCGCTTTTAACTAGCCAGAGGAATTCTTATTTATTTATTGGTAGCATTTCTGTAATCATCAGAGATTCGCAAACGTTGCGGTCCACTGAGCCTGGCTTCAGTTCTCAACTCAGTGATAATGTGAAAGTGAGACAGGATGGTCATCTGTCTTTATTTGTGTCCTGTGCGTGCCTGGTGACCGGCCCAAGGTGCGGTTTGCCTTTTCCCCAGTCAGCTGGGTTCCAGTTCACCCTTGAGCATGAACCGAATCAGAATCAGGATCAGATTTATTGGCCATGCAAGAAACATACTAGGAATTCACCTCCCAGTTACAACCCGTTCAAAGGAACAAAGTCAAGACTGACATGGGCATGATAGAATGCGGATAAGCGGTATAGAAAATTGATGGATGACTAATGACTCCAATATCAGTCAATGGAGCAAATACCTCATGAGGTTTTTGTTTGCTTTGTGGGGCATCATATTTGTGGTTGTCCTTTTTATTGCGGTAATTGGCATCATGCCTGCAGAAAGGCAATGGAAAGATTCTGGGGTTTGGACAATTCCACCATTCGTGACCCGTAGTGAAAATTGTGCAGATGCCATTCATTTGCAGTCTGGACACGGAGGGATGAACATCTCAGGAAGTCTTTGAGACACTCCAGAAGTTTTCAATAATACGTCCCTTGAGTTGTGGCTCGACCCTTTTTCAAAAAAAGAGTTGCTTGAGCGATTGGAAAAGTTGGTCGCGCATGACGGACGAACGTCAGATCTCTTTTTTTAAAGACACCTTGGCGCCGTTTTTGAATTGTGTAACCATTTTGCACTTTGTTGCTATTGTCGCCACAACAACTCTTTGCCTCCCATCAGGCATTCCAAGGGAAAGAAAAACACCCTTGAATCCTAATGCTCAGATTATATAACAGACCTGGAGCGTCTTCTGCGTGTCAGACGGCTGCACGCCTTGACCTCTGCATTCCTCTCCCTGCTGTGATCAAGCCACCCTTCTCCTGCCGACTGCCCCTTGACCCTTGGCATATGTCCAAACAACCTCTTTAATTCTCGAGAAGCACGGGAGGTCAGTCATTTGTGGCCGGGCCGAGTCACCATCCATCACTCCAGAGACATCGGGAGCAATACTAGAAGAATTCTGTCTCACTGCTCGTTTGACTTTTATGATTCCACTGAGGAAACCAAAGACATACTTGACTCACTTGATCTATCGCCTAAAGTTCAAGCTTTTGCCTCACACCCTGGCCACATCTAAATACCAGCCATGCATTATAATGACCCCCCCATGCCCACACTCCTGCTGCTACTCCAGTATGTATGACTTACCCCCCACATGCACAGACACACTGGTGGGAACGTGCATCCGGCCTTGCTAAACTAGCTCGGCTCAGGCCTCCTCTCGCAGCTTTCCAGTAAATCCCTCTCGTAACATTCCAAGCAAGGTGCGAGCTGCTTTACAGGCAGATGTTTGCCCCCTCTTTGCTGACCATCAATCCCTTGTCATTTCACCACACTAAATACTCCTACCTTTTCCGCAACATGCAGGTGGGCGCACAAGAGAATCCACATCTCCTGAGAAGTTGATGAGCAGCGCAAGCCATACAGAGAAACGGCAGCGGACATGGCTTTTTCCTTGCCGGATAATGTTCAGGGTCAAAATCGCTGGAGTGAGTTCTTTCTCCAGCGAGAAGGTGAGTGTGTTTGCACTCCACACAAGGAGTGTAAAAGGTGGGTGGGGGGGGGGGGCTCCACATCTCCAAAAAAGGGCAGAGGAATGTAAACATGTGAGGCGGGGCTTAGGGGAAGGGAAGGGGGGGGGGGCAGGGGAAAGGCAGTAACCAGACCTCCTGGCCTGCATCAGAGGGACTACCCCAATGGGGGGGCGGAAGGATCACAGAATGAAAACAACATTCCTTCCTGACGACTTTTCACTCTTCAGAAAGATACAGTACTTTTTAATTAAAGCGATTGCCCTCCACTTTTCACAAGAAGCGGCATCCTGGTAGTTGTCCTCTTCCCGCTTGTGTGTGTCATTAAATCGCATTCCTATCATCTATAGTGTACAATATCGTCCAGAAACAGATGTGGCCTACACTCAATTATGGGGTTCTGGAATCATGTTTGACCTTCATTATGGAAGGCAAATTCGAGAGCACTGAATCTCTGCGGCGTTCTTGTTTGGTGAGTTGTGTCAAAAACATGCAATGATTCATGGAGAAATATGTTGACGTTGTTAGTTTGTACTTGTTGGTCTGATAGCTTCTTGTGTAAAAAGATGTTATGCAAAAAGGAGGATTTTGTTTGGTCAGAAAGTGTGTGACATGTCGTGTGTTGGGCATTTTTTTTTTTCAGTTTCGACAGCAAAACATTTGCATCTGAGTTTATTATGTGACATCTGAATGGATCAAACGGTGAATTTGATGGACCGACTCTATCAATTAACTACCGCAGCTGCAATTTTAATATTCCATCTCAGTGTGTGCTCATAGCGGGCGTCTGTGGCCTTACTTATTCCGTCCACTTTGAATGTTTAATTTGACTTCAGGGCAGCACAGCAAACTAGTGATAAGCACATCTGCTTCCTACTTATGAGGTTTGGGGTTCGATTCTGGGCTGCATGTTCTCCCACATTTAAAAACCGTGCATGTTATGTTTATTAAAGACTCTCAATTGTCAATGAGTGGGAAGGCTCATTTATCTGTGTGCCCCACAAGTGAGTGGCGACATTATCAAGGTGTACCCTGTCTAGTGCTCAAATTCAGCTTGAAGAGGCTCCATTTGTTTGCAGCAATGGTTCTATTCAACTTTTCATATGAATAGATAAATAAATGAAGTTGAGTTGAGAGGACACGAGCGCTGTAGAAAATGGATGGGCAGAATTTGACGATACTCCTCAGTGGCTCAATGTTCTGACATGCGCTTTGCACACGCCATCCTGTGTATTGATGAGGAAATGATGATTCGTATGTTTTTCAAAGGGACTCTTGCAAGACAAATGTGCTTGCTTTGGCTTGTGTGAAAGTGGGTCAGCAAGTAGCGAACATGTGAAAATAGAACTCCGAAGGAGCAACATGATGCCAAAATTGTATGTCGCCTTGTCGCCTGTGGTCAGCCCCAAAATGATCCGCAAGAGTCCTATAGCCAGCTCTTTAGGAGGAGGTCTGATCTACGACTACGCAAATATAGAATGCGTCCTTTGGTCCCAAATTCCTACAATTCCAACATCCCGAGTGTCAAAAACATGGACACTTGACTTGGAATGAGAATGCTGATCCTTCTCATTTCCTTCTACTCTGCGACGATAGAAAAGTAGCGACTAAACAAAATTAAAGCATTGTGCGGTTGTCAAGTAAAATGAATGGCCGATTTTGACTGTATACTAAACTGTTTTTGGGCAGGGAACGCTTAATATTTTCTTTGCCCCATTCAAATTCAACCGGATTTTCAGAACATTATAAAATAAAGTGTGACTATCCTTGCGTTCCCTTCTCAGTGTTTATTATTATGAGTTGGCATCAGTTGGCAGAAGGACACCTTTAAATACCAACTTCCTACGAGATTATATAGCGTGTGATAAAAGAGGAAAAAAGGTACCGATTCATTATTTCTCCTTTTAAAACCAACTTTCAATCATTTCCAGCTGTTAGTGCCCAACAAAAATACCGTTTTGTCAGTAAACACCCGCTCCAAACTCCTTTTAAATCCCATTCTTAATTCACGCCTAGGGATAAACACACATTGGGACTGAATGGAGAAAAAAAAACAGCCATTGAAGTAAATGAGTTCTTTCTCCCCTGCCTCAACACACGCCATTTTAGCACTTTTGTGGCAAACACTTTTGAGACTTCCTCGGGCTGTGTCGCTTTGGAGGCCGTCAAAGAAGGGGACGCCATGTCTACTACGTTGCTGGGAAGAAGATGTCGAATTCTCACAAAGTCCCGCTCGGATGTAGTGTTTACATGAGAAAGCAGGGCTGTAAATATCCCACATGAATGCTCCAGAATCAAGTGGCGGGGTGGGTCGGGGGTCGGGGTGGTGGTGGCTGCGGTTTTGTTCAAGTCCGCTCTTTTATTTTTACTTTTTTATTGAAGGAATAAACGTTTATGTGAGCATAACACAGGTCATCTTCATCAAACCTTCATAAAAGCATCCAGTGACTCATGGGAATCGGGTGGATCTGTATCTATTCCGGGAGGCTGTTGTGAATGGCGCGGTTGCGTGGAGAGCAGTGACCACACAGAGGACGGCACGCCGCCAGCCTCTGACTGCTGAAGCGCTACAGAGGGTATGCGATGGTTCAAGCGCAACTATTCATTTGAAGGAACAACAAAATAGAAATGCCCTGAGAACTCAAGCGCCTGCCTTTGAAGCCGGCGCTCACATTCTTCACAGCAACACTCCTCCCTTTGACATTATTGAAGCCGTTGCGCGTCAAGTTCATTTTTCCTTCTCTTCTCCATCCATCCATTTTCTACAGCGCTTGTCGGCATGACATTTGAAGCTGATCCGAAAGCCTATCTGAGCCGAATTTTGGGCAAGAGGCAGTATGCGCCACCCTGGACTGGTCACCAGCAAATCGAAGGGTACATATCGACAAACACGAAATCACACTCATATTCACAGCTATGAACAATTTATAAGATGGCGGAATACCTGGAGAAAATCCACACAAGCACAGCGCGAACACCCAGACTGAGAAAGGCTGGCGCAGAGAATCAGACCTAACCTCAAAACTACAACGCATAAAGGCACGCCAAGCACGAGGTAAAAGAGGTTTGAAAATGTTTTGAAACACTGCTTAGCCAGTTGTGAATGATTTTATGCTTTAATGATGTGGAAGTTAGACCCAGGAACAGATTCATTTAATTTCTATTATTTCCTACGAGGAAAAGGCTTTGAAATCAGAACTTTGAGTTTCCAGTGTACGGTAGACGCCGCGATTTGTAGATAGGTCCACCCTATCTATCGATCGATCTATCATCAAATTGATGAATCCCGAGTGCAGAAATGTTTGTTCCACTGCAACTTTGTGACATTCGTTCTGAAGCATTCACACAACCACAAACGTAATATCTGATGAAGAAGGTATATATGTTCAGAGGAGTACTTACGTGCTCCAGTACCTTCTGCTTCACACATGTTCTGGTAGGAGTCCCAGCGGATCAGCGGGTCGGCGGTATTGTAGTCCACAGTCACGTCCGTGCCGTTATGCCATCTGTCAGCACCTGAGGCCAAAAGAAACATCAAATCTTGCAATGACCTCCCTTTCAGTACAATTTAGGGAATACTGTGCCGTAAACTCCCGCCCGAAAATAATAAAACAAAGAGCAATGCAAAAGTCATCATATCCAACTGTGTTCAAATCCATCATCCATGTGTGCAGTTCCCATGTCCAAAGAGATTTATTTGTCTCCGACATCTTCATAAGAAAGTTGTATTTCAAATTTGCTTGGAGCCAGACGATTCATCCATGTCTGACACGGGGAGCATAAATCTCTTCATTGAAACAGACAAAGGACTTTGTTACCAAATTGTTCACGACAGTATTGATTTAACCCTTTCGGGGACAGCGGTTACGATAGTGGACAGCTTATCATGTTATCAGGTTACAGGGTGCATTCAAAGGGTTAAATGCTAGAATTAAGCAATGGGGGCGACACGGACCACTCTTTGTGACTTTTGCTCAATCTAGTAAGATCAAATCAATTCCATCCAAAGCCATCCCAATTTTGCTCCTTTGTAGTGTCACTCCACCAGCATGATGAACAAAATGGAATTGTCAGATTTATGCCCAAGAAGGGTTTTCATGTTTACTGGATTTATGCCTTCAACCACGCATTCCAACACACATACAAATTAGAACTGAAGTTTGTTGTAAATGAACGACCCTGGTAAAAGCCTTTTTTGAATGCCTTGACACTGCAGGGGTATCAAACTCATTTTTGTCGAGGGCCACATTGAAGTTACGGTTTCACTTGGAGGGTCGTTATGACTGTGAATTTTGTGAAACCATATATATGTTTGACCGCCTCCACATATTACATACACAGCGAGCAACAAATAGATGCCTAACTAATTTTGAAATCAGAAGTCAAGAATAATGGATTGTTTAAACATTGTAATTATTACATTATAGATGAAAATTTGAAATTTTGGTCCAGACTTTAACAAGCATCATGGAAGTTGGCATGCTTGAATTGCTTACTCGGGCCATATAAAATGATGTGTCGGGCCAGATCTGGCCCCCGGGCCTTGACTTTGACACCTGTGCTTTACAGGCATGAATGAATCTCATGATATTGTTAAAGTGTACCGTACGTTGCATTTGGTGTGTGTGTGTGTGTGTGTGTGTGTGTGTGTGTGTGTGTGTGTGTGTGTGTGTGTGTGTGTGTGTGTGTGTGTGTGTGTGTGTGCAGCACATGCACACATACACACTTTTTCTCTATCTAGGCTCCAAGTAAGCACATGCTGGGCTTCGGTACCTCTCTGTCAGCACACTCAGGACTACATTTGTCATTTTGCCTCTGCAACATCCCACATCCCTTCACCCCCCCCCCCCCCCCCCCCCCTAGGGAGGCAGACCAAAGTGGAAGGAACAGGGAAAAGGGATCGAGGGGGTGCAGGGACTGTCTGTTTTTCCTACATCAAGTTTCTTTCATTAGGTTGTGACTAAAGGAGCAAAGGGCTTTGAAAAACCTTTTGGAAAAAGGCGGACTGGAAATGGTCTGGAAACTTATTCCTCAAGAGTCAAACAACAACATGTGTGACGTCACAAATCTTGTGAGACTTTAAGTTCGTGAGCGTCTAAATGATTGTTTTTTGTTTTCCTTTGGCTTCTATGTGTTCTTCACCACAGAATCAAGACCACCAATGGCAAGGAGAAAAAGTGTGATGTAACCATAGAAGAGGAAATGAAAACATTGCTGTGACATAACATCCATACTGGCACCAGTAGTAGGACAAGTTAGGCTGTCCCGTACTTATAAAACAGCCATCGGGCATCTTCAAATGGTGAGTTGGTTGACTTCTTTTTATTCTTGAGTTGTATGAAACGTGTATGATTACTTCGGCATGTTGTAATGACCTGTTTACCAAAAACATTGCCTGTGTCTAATAAAATGTAACTCCGGGATGGGGAACTTAAATGACGGAGGTGGCCACAATTTTCCATCAGTGCCAATGGGGTGGGCCACACAAGACCACACAGTTCCTAACGAGATGTGTGACAAAACATCTCTTTTTAAAAATGAGCAAAATCTGATCAGTGCGCATGTCCGTTTTTTAGTGAACAAATGTATGTCACAGTACCTTAATATATTTCATGCTCAATCCACGTACAACGATCTAGCTTTTGACCGCAACGTGTGTGAACAATCTAAAAATAACCACATCCTGTGATCCCCTCCTTCTGTTACAAAGGGCTTTCGTGCAGAAAAATTACTATTCAAGGAAGGCAAAAAAAATGCTGAACAACATCCATCCATCCATCCATTTTCCGAACCGCTTGATCCTCACTAGGGTCGCGGGGGGTGCTGGAGCCTATCCCAGCCGTCTTCGGGCAGTAGGCGGGGGACACCCTGAATCAGTTGCCAGCCAATCGCAGGGCACACAGAGACGAACAACCATCCACGCCCACACTCACGGACAATTTAGAACGTCCAAACAGCCTGCCACGCATGTTTTTGGAATGTGGGAGGAAACCGGAGCACCCGGGGAAAACCCACGCAGGCCCGGGGAGAACATGCAAACTCCACATAGGGAGGCCGGAGCTGGAATCGAACCCGGTACCTCTGCACTGTGAAGCCGACGTGCTAACCACTGGACTACCGGGCCGCCCGCTGAACAACATACCAACATTTAATGCAAAAACTCACTCAATTAAAAAACCTAAAAATGATTCAGGCACCATGTTCGCCCTGCATGTCATTCCAAAAGCACAATAAAATGTATTTGGCCAACTCATATTGTAAGTGATGTCTGCCATCGAGTGGTCACTGATGATATTCCAACTTGAAACTTTACAGCGGGACCGGGCCACCCTCAACACTTCCTTTGCGACTGACTTTTTGTAATGAGAACAAATTACCGTATTTTCCGCACTATAAGGCACTTACTTAGGACTATAAGGCATGCCTTCAATGAATGGCCTATTCTAAAACTGTTTTTATGGATAGGGCATTATAAGGCACATAGAATAGAAGCCACAATAGTGGCTGCAGTTGCATTATACGTCCACTAGATGGAGCCACGCTAAACGGAATACGATATAATACAATACAGCTTTATTTATAGAGCGCTTTCATAACCTCAGCATCTGTAAAAAAAAAAAAAGCACTTTTCAGAGCATTTAAAATACTACGTCGAAGAAATCGGAATATTGATCCATATATAAGGCACATCGGATTATAAAACGCACTGTCGGCTTTTGAAAAAAATGGAACGCTTTTAGGCTGCACTTTACAGTGCGGAAAATATGGTACCTTTTTTTTTTTAATAAATTCAACTTACCAGGAATCTTTTCCGGTCCCTCTGAGAAAACTAGCTCCACTTTTCCGTATTCTGGAAATCTGGAATCTGAAACACAACACAATGATGCCATGAGCATGAAGAGACAATATCCTGTTTTGCGGATTGGATTTGTGGAGAAGATTATTGGTCTTAAAATGTCAGGAAGTGAGAATTAAACCCGATGTGCTCCTTGATAAAGGAGACGAGTCGTGACCTGTTGGGTTTTTTTTCCGTTTGTTTTTTTTTTACCTTTGTTGGCGGCTTCCATGTCCTCTTTATCGAACATCAGCTTATAGCCCTGCAGTGCTCCCGTGTGGAACTGCAGCCTGAAAATCACCTCACGCTCTGACGAAATCTCACTCTTGTGGTAACATTTAATCTAAAACGGGAATAAACAAAATAATGTCAAACTGAAATAGAATACTGATGTCATTCGTGTATATTGTGCGCCGTTTATTTTCCTGACCATAATGTCCCCTTTGAGAAGCTGGGCAGGCTCTAAGGTGACACAGATCCGCCCCCTGTGGCCTGGACCGATGTGACTGTCAGGGGAAAAAGTTTGAATCAAACAAATTTTGAACCCTGAATTACAATTTAAACAGAGAGTGACTGCACTACTTACTAGATTCCAGATGAATACACCGCTTGCATTCCCTGGTAAACTTTGACGTAGGGTCGACATACTGCAAAAAAAAAAGAGATGTTATTTTAATTAGGGAACCTCATTATTCATGATTCATCCATCCATGTTCTAATCACTTTATCCTCACAAGGATCTGGAGCCTATCCCAGCTGTCTTTGGGCAAGAGGTAGGGGAAACCCTGAACTGCTTGCCAGCCAATCGCAGGGCACACATTGACGAACAACCGTTCACGCTCACAGTCACACTTCGGACAATTTAGAGTGTTCCAATAACCTGCCATGGATGTTTTTGGAATGTGGGAGGAAACAGGAGTACCTGGAGAAAACCCACACAGGCACGGGGGAGAAATGCAAATTCCGACGCGATAACCAGTTGACCACCATACCCCCCCTTTTATATTGCATGAGTTAATAATATTCTGTATTTGACGGCATATCCCTGATGGTTATTGGCTAGCATGGCAACTGCAAGAAAAGCTTCTCCTCTACGGTAAATGTCCTCTACTGTCAGATGTCTTCATGGTTTGATTCGTTTTTACTTTATATTAGCTTTATTTCACTTTGGTTAACTTACTGAGGCCCTCGCCCAAAAGCTAGGAAGAGAATCATAATCGCCGATGTATATAATGAGAGAAGCATCCGAGCAAAGAGGAATTTTGGTTCTCTCTCTTAAGTTACCTTTCAGGCATCTGCAAATGGTGAGTAATATTACTTTATTTTAGTTTTATTTTACCGCAGCTAGTATATTTTACACTTGCGTGTCCCTCAAGCCTGTTCCGTAACATTTCACAATTTTACTACGACCGTATTTCCACACTAAAAGGCGCACTGGATTATGAGGCGCAATGAATGGCCTATTTTGTAATTTTTTTTTCATACATTGGGCGCACCGCATTATAAGATGCAATCTACAATGCATCCACTAGATGGAGCTATACTCAAGGAAACACCAACAGAACGATCAGATGTCAGTAAAACTTTTTTAATAAAGCAGCGACACAGTTCGCTTAACCAACAACAAGTTATAACATTGACTCGTTAACGTTGAACTCACTTGCCGCTGCTCTATTTCCGCGTTCAACTGTGTAACCGATTGCCTTAAGTTTGAACTCTGCATTGTCAGCATGTCTCGAGCAAGGAGCCATTTTGCTGTCGAAATATTACCATATGTGGCAGAAAACCAAAAAAAAAAAAAAAACAACTTTTAACCTCCAGAGGACTCAAAGTTGGGGATTCCGTGGAGGATGATGCAGTGCAGGAATAAAGGTGAGGCGTTGATCTTCATGGATCCGCTTAGGAGACTGTTGAGGATCCAAACATACCTAAAAACACAACGATGAATCAAAGTTAGACAGGCAAGTGTGCAGGAAAGATTTACTTCATGTTTGCATCTTTGCAATACTTAGACTCTTTGCATATTTTGTTGTTTCCTGTTGTCATGGGTTATTTTATTCAAATCAGCAAGTCATCAACATTTTCTTATTTGTTATTAATTACAGTAATCCCTCGTTTATCGCGGTTAATGGGGACCAAAACCACCCGCGATAAACGAAAATCCGCAAAGTAGCGAACAATAAACATATACAGGTAATTTTCTTTTTTTTAAGTCCGCAAAAAGTCCGCAAACGCTCCGTGAGAAGCTGCAAAAAAAAACAGCGAGTCACATAGAGCAACATATACAGTACATGGATTTTTAAAATTATTTTTTTTTTTCTCATGAATATGTTTGAAAAAATCCCAGATGCACCGAAGCCGCGATAAACAAACTGTGAAATAGCAAGGGATCACTGTGTTGACCGGATCAAAAGTGGCTACTTTACAAACTAACAAAAGAGAGAGCAAAAATACTTCTATTGGCAAATTTGGTCCCAATAGATTGTGTTCGCTTTAGTAACATTAAACGGCCATTTTGCCACTTGCTGTTGACTGCAATTGACATCACAGTTGCTCAGGTAATGAATGACCAGTCATGGCTCAGCATCAGTAAACATTATTTTAGCTCCGTTATCAGCGTCATTTGATTGTGCTTCTCATTTCATTTTATGGCAGAATAGGAGAGTTATGCCGTTTTCATGTGATCGTAGCTTCATTATGAGGTTAGTGGTTGCTGGGTTAGCTATCAAAAGAAGTTTTTATACGCAATATGACATTTTTGGTAGATAGGGCTTGCTCCATTTTATAGTTATCTTCGCAGTGCTTTAAGCAAAATTGGATTAGTCATGTCATTTGGTAGGTATGTAAGCATAATACCTCGATATAATAGTTACGGTGAGCTCTTTTTGTGGCTGCGATTAAGTGTTTTAATTTTCACATCTACCTGTGCTGTAGAATGGCAAAGAAATGGAAGTCACGTACTCATTAATGAGACTGAAAAAATATCAAACACGGCTTCGTAATCAGTGAAAGATGACATGTTCCTCAAAAGTTGAATGGCGATCCCAGAAACTGTCGTGGTTCTTACCGCTTCTGTGAAGGGGTCATGAGAGCAGACACCTTATCATCGTAGTATTTCCTCATGGCGAAGCGGTCCAATGCCTGATCAGCACTTTGAGGAAATAGATGGGATGGGGGAGAAACAATTTATTTAACACTTGCAGGAATGATGACTCCGAGAGATTCAAGTTGTGCTGCCCCAGTAATTAAAGTGCGTTAACCCTGACTTGTACAAGGTCAACACTGACACACATGCATACACATGCATAATGGAGACGAGTGAAAGTAAGCAGAGGGACAAGGGATTCCTGCAGAGAGGAAGAGAATGGCAGCTTTAAGTAAACAGGGAGGCGGAGAGGAGGCAGTGTGTGCACAACTCGGCCATTCAGGCATCCCTAAAACCAACAAGCGTGGGGGCCTTTTCACCCGGACCCTCGTGCCTCCACCCCCCCACCCCTCCACGCAAATCTATTCTTTTGTAAATCTGACGCATTCTCTTCTTATCTCTTCCTCTGACTTTTCTTTTTCAGAGACTCCTGTCTTTCACGTTCACCTTCCCGACCGCGTCCTTTCCATCGGACTCTTTCAAAGTGACATTTCTGCAGCCGCATTTACGCACATGTGCCTTTTATACAGAACCCCGCAAAGTTTTGACATTGCCGCGACTTTCATACAGTGACACGAAATCCAATAATGAGATGCTTACTGCATAGTGAGGTCAGCATCGGAGTCTGGTGTGGCATAAAAAAAAAATGATGTGGCTGGCCAGATCCCAACATTCACTTCCCAGTCCAAAAGGTATTTTGTACAAGTGCTTTCAACACAGATGGGGGAAGTGAATGTTGGGATCTGGCCAGCCACATTATTATTCTTTTTTTGTGTCCGTGGGAGCAGCAGATACTTCTCATTTCTTCCAAAATCGGTTGTCATTACAGTAAACACATATTCACTCCAAGGATGTTCTGTGCTGCCGTCGTTCATGATCTAAGGCTTTTAAGCATATACAGTTGGATTGTTTTCCAATTTTTTTTTTGCAATATTTTTTTAATTTTTTGGGTGAAGGGGTTGAAGAAACTATTATCCTAGACTTCTGATTTCAAAACTTGTTTTACCTCAATTTGTTGTCTATATGTAATGATATGAAAGGGTACCTAAACATTCACAGTATACGGTTTCACAATCATAACGGCCCCGTGAAAGAAACCGTAAATACAATGTAGCCCGCGACAAAAAAGGAGTTTGCCACCCGGTCGACGATGCTAAATGCATGTAAGGTCCCATTCACAGCGCCGAAGAGCCACAGCAGAAGATAGCGGCGGGGCTAAGCGATAGAGTGGTCGTCTCCCAATCCAGAGATTGGGGGTTCCATTCCTGGCCAATGCGACCTTGTCGAAGTGTCCTTGAGCAAGATACCGAACCCCCAGTTGCTCCTGATGCTGCATCATCAGTAGATAAATGAGGAAGCAGTGTAAAGCGCTTTGAGTACCAAAGGTAGAGAAGCGATATATAAGTGATAACCCATTTAGTTTGATTCCGGCATCCAACGTGTGCTAGATCACCAATTCCCAGTTTTTGCGAGTTGCGCGTAAAAGGCAACAATGGAGAAAAGTAAATGTTCTCTTTGCCGAGCTTCACTGGGTAGACCAAGTAAAAACAGTCACATGGACTGTCAAAGTTGAATAGATACACCGAAAGTGACACCGTGGCCGGCGGCTATTACAGTGGCCACTTTTTTCTCTCTCGAGCTGATTCATGTCATTCTATATGGGGTGATTCACCACTTAAATTGTGTGGTTTTCCCTTTTTTTTCCTCCCTTCCTTGTCAGCCTCTGAATCACATCGACCTTGAATTACAGGAGGTAAACAAATGACTTGACTTAGTTCGCGGTCCGCCGAATGAGTCACGATGCATTGTTGTGGTTTGCTCGACGGAGACGGGGAGTGGGCAAACGATGACAAACGGCGTCGAGAAGA
The DNA here is from genome assembly GCF_054856545.1 of Hippocampus guttulatus. NCBI lineage: Eukaryota > Metazoa > Chordata > Actinopteri > Syngnathiformes > Syngnathidae > Hippocampus > Hippocampus guttulatus. Next base: position 2,226,705 of record NC_141274.1, read on the forward strand.
CAAACATAAGACATTTATAGACACACATGAGCGCTTACCTGGCGGATACGTCTGTGAAGTGCACAAAGGATGAAATGACAACGCCGATTCGCCCTTTGCCGCCCTGGATAACAAGAGACGAGTCATCATGTTAAACAACATTGAAATGCTCTTCACAGTGGCTCCTTTAGTTAAAAAAAAAAAAAATCTGGGATGCTTTGTTTGCATTTCGAAACACATTTTTCCGCATTGAAGATAAGATAAGATAAGATAACCTTTATTTGTCTCACACTGGGGAAATTTGTAGTCTACAGCAGCAAAATTGGGGGGGGGGAAGAAAAAAAAAAGTGTTTCGATGCACAAAATAAATGTTTCATAGAGAACTGTACACAGTTCAATAAAAGTGCAATATAAAATATAGCATTAGCAATACAATATATTTGTAGAATAAATATAATAAATTAGCAATAGAATAGAAAACACAGCATAAGGTGGCTGTGCTATTTACGATGGTCACAGGTTTTCACGTATGTTTATTCAGCAGCCTGACAGCAGTCGGTAGGAATAGAAATAGAACGATCTCCGTGTTTTAAATGAGATTTTAAACAAATCATCACTCATACAGGGGTATAAATGAATTAACCATGGTAAAATGAAATGATTAAAACACACTGTACACTGCATATTACATCAACTGTCATACACGTTTAAAAAAGTTTCAGCGCCTGTTTCATTGGTCCACTGTGTTGTGTTTGGCAATTTCATTGGTCGGAGGTGATGAGGCTAAATGGAACTGGGGTATGAACTCGTTAGTAAAGACCCATAAATGAAAACAAAAGTTGCAAAGATGGCTGGAATATGGTGTGCACTCTAAATAATTCCCTAAAACACGAAAGGCAATTCCACTTCACCAAGAACGTCCAATACTTAAATGTTAAAGCACTGTTTGTTTGGCATTTCCAGGGGTGGGGGGGTCGGGGGGCTTGTGAATGCTTACCCTGCAGTGGACAACCACCACATGCAGCGGGTTCGCATTGAGCCAGCTCTCCATGGCTTTACAGATGGTGCAGATCTTATCGAGAGGTGGGGCATGCATGTCAGGCCAGCCAGTTTCCAGAGTCTGAAAACACACAACATAGTGTGAACACTACGCAATAGGGATGCATCAAAACCCGTTGGGTCTAAATATATCAATGGATCTTTGGCTTTTGTTGATATTTTTGTTCTTTGAAAAACATTACATAGGCTCCCTTCATAATTTTTTTTTTTTTTACTATTAGCACCCTTTATTTATTTACTGTTATTTTAACACTCGCCAATGTGATAAAATATGCACGTTCTGTTGATCTAGCTTGATTTTATTTCAGACACGGCAGGACCTCGGTTGACGTTCCATTCCGACAGCAACACAAATTAGTACAAAAGTTGGAACGTGCGAGAAAAAAAGTCATCATTAAGGCGAATATTTGTCTGAGAAACACATAGATGATAAATATAAAACAATCGCATTAACAGTCATGATGGCGCCAACCGACGTATTCTTGGGCCACTGCATGAACATGTTCTTCATGCGCTTTTAGCAACCTAAAAAACGGCATCACGTATGATGTACGGCAAATCCGGGCCTACCGTGGTCTCAAAAATCTACCTTTGGATTCATTCTTGACAGGTCATGTCTTTTCTCCGACAGGTTGATAATCTGTGGAAAACACAGGCAGTGAGTCAATCTGCATGTTCTTTTTGGACATCGATTCTCTAAATAGTGAATGAGCTCAGCATTAAAAAAAAAATCAGTACTTGGTCAACATTCATGCAAGAGTGACATCGATGCAGTGTGCGCACTTTGACCCCGAGGCCACAACGGCGACAACAGACTGTAGGCGTGCGTTATACTGACGAGGTAATTGTCTGCGTGCTTGGACTTGAGCATTCGTGTAACATCCTTCAGGTTGTGAGCGTAGATCTCTTCCAGGCATCCCCGCGGGAAGGACACTGCGATGATGCGCTCCGTGATGTATGTCAGGTCCAGCTCGTATCCCTCCTCCATGCTGAATGCGGGACTCTCCTGTCACAAAAGGAACGATACCGGTGAGTCAGGGCCTTCAAGCCACTTCACACCATCGCCACTTGCGACAGGTGACTTTGCCCGAGTCAATATTTGATGGGCAAAGTCCTCAGCGGTCCGTGCTTGTCATTGTGTCCGAGTTTTCCACCGATATACATGGAGAAGGACCTCAAAAAGCAGATAGCGTGGAGAGTGTTTGCACAGTAACGGTCGTCAGCTTAGCGCCACGAATGAGCAAAGCATCGGCTTGTTTATTTGAAAAGATTAAAAGCACTTATCTCTGCCAGTGATTCTCAACCAGACTGCCCGGGGTGCATGAGTGTGCCGTGTGAGAGCTCTTGGAGGCGTGTTGCGGCAAATGATCCCGTTTCACTCAATTGCTCCAAAAATGATTTTCTTTGCAAAAATGAATATATCTTTATTCAATTACCATATCTATGCCGACGACGGACAGTGCTAGACAGAACAAACAAATGATCTTCTATTAGATGACAGAAAATATATACAGTGGTAGCTCTACTTACGAAATCAATTGGTTGTGGAAGAAATTTAGTATCTAGAAAATGTAAGTTGAGACACGCTTTCCATGTAAATGCCCTAATCCGTTCCAAGTCCCCCCGCCCCCTCCCCAAATTCAGACATAAATGTTTTCTGCATAAAAATGCGTCAAAATATGTAACAAATACGTGTTACAATGAGATTATTGCACAATAAATGAGAGTTGTGCATAATGTAAAAAACAAAGAATACAGTAAAGAATAAAAATGATGGCCATTTAACTTTCAACTTCCTCCTCATGATTTTTTGCCCTCTTTAGTTCATGTTCTCTCTCAGAAGTGATATCTTATTACAATATTTTCCTGTTGAGGCGTTTCGTAACTTGAAAATTTCGTATGAAGAGACATTCGTAAGTAGAGCTACCACTGTAACTGAAACACGTTGGCCTCAGTGGATGGCGGGCTGTACTGAGCTCATGACAAGGCTCAAAGCCTGTCGACTTAATTCATGGATGACAGGACCTTGGCCAGACAAAGTCCTGGCCAAAAATACCTTTCACAAGTTGTACAAAACAAACAGTTTTCCCTTTATCCAGTGTGAAGGAAACACCTGTCAGCCGAGATTCATTTTTTTATTGTATTAACAGCTTCCCGGCGCACGGCCCTTATCTCTGTCCTCATTTCCTAAAAATTGTTTAAAAAAATCTCTAACCGACAACTCCAGAGGATTTTGGTTTCATGTGAGAGGGCCTGAGATTATGTCGAGGTGGGTCGAAGTCAAAATGTTTTCCAGTGTGGGCGGTCTGATTTTCCTTGATTGACAGTAATAGCAGTACAGTGGTGGCGAGGTAGTACGTCTATCTGCCTTGTAGTCAACAAATCTTAAAACCTCCTTTGTGGTGTTTTGATGTTCTCCACATGCTTGAATAAGTTTTCTTTAGGCTCTCCGGCTTCCTCCCACATTACCAAAACATTGATGTGAGGTTCACCCAAGACTTGAAATTCCTCATATTATGAGTGTGACTGCAAATTTTTGTTAATGGCTCAACAAACATGCAGTTTTGTTGGCTTCTTCAAAAGTTTCGGTTTGAAGAAATGCAAGGGTTCCGCCGATGCTGAGTTCACACACACAAAAAGTTATTTAGTGTGCTTTGAAATGGCTGGTCCACGTCTACTATTTCCAAGATTTCATGACCAAGAATAAATAATGAACCCATTGGCACCAGCGACATATCTTGCTCAAAGGACGATTGGGACTTGATCCAAACATAAGCACGCAAAGAGTTTCATATTTCTAAAAGAGGTGAAATCATATTATCATCCTTCTCATATGACCCTCTGATTGCTAACTGTGATTTAAACTATTGACAGTCAAGAACGCGTCTGAATGTGTCAATTGTGAAAAGCCTGCAGGCTACATCCCAACACTTTGAAGGGGGCCCGAGAGGGAGCCATGGAGCGGGGATGTTTCAGCCGAGCGGAATGAAAGAGGCCATGTGTCTGAAGAGGTCATCGCTCGGGGAAACGGAGCCGGGCGTTCAGTGAGTGTGCATGAAAGCCTGGCCGAGAGGTCCTTGGGGGATTGCTGAAACAAATGCCAGGGTTAGTCGATTTCCCTTGAGACTCTGTTGGAAACATTTTTTGGACTAATGGCAAATGAATGAACAGGCCGGCCAGCAGAGAGTGTCCACCTATCTTCAGGGCAGGGATGGGGGTTGGGGGGGGGGGGGGGGATCTTTGTACTTTTTGGATGTGTCAAAGTGCTTTGCTAACTGAAGATTAGATTGGAATCTAACCAACACTTAACCTCTGTGCGACCCACTGTTGTGAAAGTCTTTGTTTATTTGGTGTGTCAATGAGATGCAGAATGATTTCAAAAGAAAGGTTGCTTAAGGTTGGAGGCAAATTCCACACCGACAGTCACACGGAGTGTATACTGTAGATTGCACACCTACTGCACATGCCTGAAACTAGAAGAAAATGAGGCCACCAAAAAGAAATCCACGTCTTTCTGTTTTCCTCGAGGCCTTTGCAGCTCTCCAGAATGTGCCAAATACCAAAGCGGAGGTTTCTCAAAATCCATGAGCTAGGAATAGACATTTGCGCTATCCACAATGATTCCCAAACAAAATTAAATTATTACGGTTAAATGGATAGTCTGGCGGCCTGGCGGTCCGGTGGTTAGCGCGTTGACCTCACAGTGCCGAGGTGCAGGGTTCTCCAGCCTCCCTGTGTGAACTTTGCATCTTCTCCCCCGTGGCTGCGTGGATTTTCTCTGGGTACTCCGGTTTCCTCCGACATTCCGAAAACATGCATGGCAGGCTGACTGAACACTCTAAATTGTCCCTCAGTGTGAGTGCCCATGTGTGCCCTGCGATTGGCTGGCAACCAGTTTAGGGTGTCCCCCGCCTACTGCTCGAAGACGGCTGGGATAGGCTCTAGCGCACTCTGTGACCCTTGTGAGGATTAAGTTGATTGGAAAATGGATGGATGGATAGTCTGATATCATCATTACACAATGACATTGCTAATTGTCCCCATAAACCAATATGACATTAAATATTTCACCCAAAATCAACATAAAAATTGAACGGAGAGGGGTGCGAAAATTCAATCAGAGGTGATTCGTGGTCTAAAAATGAAGGAGGACCTTTTGTTTTTCAATAATAACAACATCGGTATACTCAACTCAACCTCCAAATTTCGGGAAAGGCTAAACTGTGGGAACTAATTTTAGTTAACGCTGTATTATTTATGTCACTCTCTTTGAAAGTTCTGAGCTCATGTTTCGCTGTCAACGTCATAATGTAACTGAATCAAATGCAGCTCCGCTGGTTGCAGCAAAGTCACGCACTCTCCATCAAGACATGACTACAATCAAGCCGAAGTCTTGACAAACGACTCCGTTAGCTACTGCCAACCCACAAAGACAAGATGAGCGTAGACGACCCTGACCGCGATAACACAATGTCTCGACAACCACCTCTCAAGCTTCCAGATTCATCCATCTCGTTCGTTTACCACCCACAATTGAAAAAAAAAAGCATCAGCAAGCTATTGTGTCACTAAGCCATAAGAAAATCCATCCATCCATTTTCTGATCCGCTTAATCCTCACAAACGTCGCGGGGGGGGGGAGGGGGGTGCTGGAGCCAATCCCAGCTGTCTTCGGACAGTCGGCGGGGGACGCCCTGAACCGGTTGCCAGCCAATCGCAGGGCACACAGAGACAAACAAGCATCCGTGCTCACACTCACACCTGGGGACAATTTAGAGTGTTCAATCAACCTGCCATGCATCTTTTTGGAATGTGGGACGAAACCGGAGTACCCGGAGAAAACCCACGCAGGCCCCATGCAAACTCCACACAGAGCTGGAATTGAACCCGGTACCTCTGCACTGTGAGGTCGACGCGCTAACCACTGGACCACCAGGCCGCCCGCCCTAAGAAAATCAATTGTAAAATGCCATACATTTACAGTACTGAGGCTTACCCGTTCCACAGCGAACCGTTATGTGCAGCCCTGCCTCAAGCTTTCAGCTTTATCCAAGACCACGTCTCTCATTCATCAGCCAAACCGACAGGAGCACTTGCCCCGGCACGCACTCAAGATAATTGCTCTTTAATTAGCTCTGACTGCTTTTGTTCTGGTATGAGGCACAAGATTAGGTCACAAAGGTAGACTAAGCTTTGCCAAGGAGCTCAAATCTTAAGGATGCACATGGCACTCCGAGAGCTGGCCTGGCGAAGGATCCAGGCTCGGAAGAGGTCCTTGCAACACTGACAAACCAAAAAAAAACCCCGAATAAAATAACAACAAATGTTGATCAGGTCTGCTCTGAACAAGCTGCGACAGGTTTATTAAGGTCAGGATGTTTGGGGGATTAGGGTGTGTCTCGCACACATAGCTCTTACCCTGCAGGTAAGAGTTTGGACTAGGTGGGCTCTTGATCCTCACTACATACATACAAAAGAGTAAAACATTTCGGAAAGGGAAGCAAAGGGCTGCAAAAAAGTGTTCGCGTAAACAAACCTCTTGTCAAGGGCGCCACCCTTTCATCTGGCCGGCAATTTATTACGGAATAATCTACCACACACGCAGCTGCCAACGTGAGCGGAACGTTTGGATTCCAAAACTTTGGCAATACGGGTTGAATCACGGCCGATGTTTTTCATTTTTGAGAGTTCATCGTGATGACAACAGTTGGCAAGAACTTTGCATACTTGGCTGTCCCAATGAATGAGACTGGGTTGAATCGCGCAGACGTTTGTTTGTGTCTGATTTTCCCGCTTGCTACATGCGTCGACAAGCTCCCGGGCTGTGTTTTCCATCACTGATGGCAATGTGGTCATCAGTTCAGCAGATTGTTTCTACATTCTTGTTTAAAAAAAAAAAAAAAAGGAGTCATGGAGGAAGATGAGGGAAACAAGCTGAACGCATGAAGAAACACTTCACGTTAATGCGTCAGTCATGAATTGGGTTCGAATGGAATCCAGTGAGGCTTTTATTTTCATTATTGAAGCAGCACTTTTGTAAGTTAGTATAATAAAGGGGATTCCCCATTTACAATAGTCCCGACACATTTTCCATGCTAGTATTTACTTTAAAAATATGAGGTTAGGCGGCCCGGTGGCTCGCGCATTGGCCTCAGTGCAGAGGTCGTGGGTTCGATCCCGGCTCTGGCCTTCCTGTGTGGAGTTTGCATGTTCTCCCCGTGCCTGTGTGGCTTTTCTCCAGGTACTCCGGTTTCCTCCCACATTCCAAAAACATGCATGGCAAGCTGATTAAACATTCTAAATTGTCCCTAGGTGTGAGTGTGAGCGCGGATGGTTGTTCATCTTAGTGTGTCCTGCGATTGGCTGGCAACCGGTTCAGGCTATGTCCCGCCTACTGCCCGAAGACGGCTCCAGCACCCCCTCCAGCGACCCTTGTGACGGATGGATATGTGAGGTTACGAACGGTGAGCAACTTGCATTCTCAGTGACATCAGGTTATGGTGTTCCACGACACAAAAGATCCGACACTCGGGTATGGACAGTATAGTTTTTCATTTCTTTGTTTGTTGTTTATGACGTAGAAGTGCTTTTCCTACAAATTTTGACTGTACTTCTGAATTTCCTACCGCGTGAATATAGGTCAGTGAGAGACTCAAGTGCATTTGGATTTATGTACAAATGATGGTGATGCCGCCACTCCAGCATAAGAACACCATAGCAAATTGAGTAACCTTGGCACGTACTGTATGCTGCGCATTCGCAAATGGTAACGAACAGGGCAGGCGTTTATTGGACGAACATGAAGCAAATAAACATTCACCAAGTAAATCTGCCTTGAGCTTACAGCATTATATGCAAACCCCACAAAATGGACCTGCAAGCTTTTTAACCCAACCACTTTGGCAAAACTGGATCTAAATATGCCATAGCAAAGGAGGCCAAGTCCGTTATCCCAACCCTCCGAAAGACATCTAGTTTTACCATATAAGCAATCGACCGAGGGCTACATGTTGCCCATTTGTGAGTCATGCAGCGCTTTTTAGCCCAATTAAAGAAAACTACAATTGCACCGCAAACGTCATGCCTGCAGACATATGAAAGCAATCTAAGGTTTTCCTACCCCCCCCCCTCCCACCCCACCCCACTACTTCAATCATTGGAACTCCAAGCAAGCTGACATATTGTGGAATCAAATACACTTGTTAGGCTTTAATGTGAGCTATATCGGTTGGACGCCGTGCTGACATTGTGAGCACATGATGGCTCAAATCCAAAATGAAAAAAAAAAATCATTGAAAAAATGGTACGAATGACCTATCATACATAGAAAATGGCAACAATGGCCGTCATGCGCGATCGCTACTTTTGAAGCACAGTGGTGGACACCATCAACTGATCAACTTTCGCTTTGCAAAATACAAAGTAGGAAATGCCAGCTGCTAAACTGCATGCCTTTTAAATCCTGCTGACTCGCACTCAAGAGTACGACAAAAAAAAAGATAGTGGGTACAACTAGCATGGGGAAAAAAAGCGATTTATTTTAATGCGTAGTTGTTGCCAATAAAACTGGACACCACACTCCACACATGGAGTAATGTTTTTTTTTTTTACGTTAACATCATATTTTAAACAGAAACCATTGACCTCCCTGTTCTATTCCATAAAGTAGTTCCAGTGTAAGCACGAGGTTAAGTATGGTTCTAGATCATCTGAGGCACCTCGCAAACTCTAAACTTACAGACGTATTGTCGCATGATGGACAACATGGGAATTTGATTGAACGGTACGGTGTTTTTTAAGGGTATAAACGGCTCGTCCTTACATGGGAGTGTCGGCGTGGGAGGAGCAGGAAGTCGTCGGATGGCTACTTTTTACTGCCCAAAATACATTCACACACACAAACAACAGAACAAATATATCCGTAAGGCTGTTTTTCTTAAAAATCGGGAATAATAAATGCAATATTCTAAACAGTCAAATCTAGTGAGTGACTTTAAAAGGAAAAAAAATGTTGAACTGGGTCAACATCTGCAGCCCTCGGCGTACAATGCTTTCGGAGAACAACTCTCTTCTTCCAATACTTACTACTTCTACTATTACTACTCTTCCTTCTGCAAAACCTGAACTGAGGCAACAGGACTCTTCTTGTTTGTTAGGTCCAGTTGCCTCGATTCAATGACCGTGACCCAGATGAATGGGATTCTACCTAGACCCTCCTCAATTGTCCATCCATCCATTTTCAACATTGCTTATCCCGAACAGGGCCGTGGAGAGTTGCCGGAGGTTATCCCGGCTGACATCAGACAGAAGGCAGACTACACCCTGAACCGGTTGCCAGTCAGTCGCAGAGCACAACTACTTGAAGTAATTTCCACCAGTCTGGTTGCCCTGTGGCACAGGTCACACAGGTCACAGGTCAGTCTTGGTACCATGACAAACATCAGCTCATCAGCAAGCTTCGCGAGCCCTGAAACAATCATGAACAATTGAATCAGGTGTGTTGGAGTCGGCAGAGGATCCAAAAGAGGCACGATATGGCTCTCGAGGAACCGGCGTTCCCTACCCCCTGTCATAGTCAGTCATGGCATGTTCATCTCAAGTTCACCATTCACTTAGAAGGTCAGTCAAAACACCTTTGTTTTTCCTGGAGTATCTTGCTCGCGTTGACAAAATCAGTCGGCCTACTGATGGTTGAAATCGCTTTTTGTGTACATTCCAGCGGTACAAGAGTTGAAATCAAATAGCCACTTAAATAGCTGTGATACAAAAAACAATGAACAAGTGTTGTGTTGAGACAAAATTACTGCCTGGTGCAGTTTGTCTTAACATGGATGAAGCCATTTTGTTTCCAATTTACAGTCATCATTAATTCATTCCAGGCAATCGAATCAGTTGGCTCTTTTTCGACTGAATTTCAACAGCATGGTCAGTTTAAACCCCCAAAACACTTGTTAGGCTTCAACATGACAACCACAACAACGGTGTGTACCCAACACCCAAGAAAACAAACAAACATAAAAAATAAAAAATGGGGGGTAGGAAAATCTTAGATTGCTTTCATATGTCTGCGTGATTATTGTTCCACATGATCAAACCCTACTTGAGTTTCTTGACTCCTGTTGGTTCAAATCAAATACCGGCAGTGATACCATCGCTCATGTAAATTTCTTCATACTTGGCAGGAGCCTTTGCCTCAAACTGCAGGAAAACATGTTCACGGTGACATAATAGAATCATTATAAGGCCAGAATTAGGTCCTGCCTTTTCCTGTCGTGTCTTCAGGCAGGCTCACACTGTGGCTATGACACCCATTTGAAGCTAACAAAACTGTAAAAAAAAAAAAAAAAAAGCCACAGATTTGGAGTTTACATTTTTAGCAAGTTTATAGGGTAACGCTAGAAGGCTAACATGTATTTGTCACACTTTTACATGTGAACAGAAGGGAAGAAAAACAACACAAGCCTCACTTTGTGAGAACAAAAAAAAAAAAAAAAAAACGCAGCCTGAAGGCTGTTAAAGTACTCCCTCATTATCCGTTCCTATCCCAAAGTCATGGTGGAATGTGTCCCAAAATGGATTTCATTCCCACTCTCACTCTATGTTCATCTCAAGCATTTCTTGGTCCTTCCTCTCACTTTAATGGCTTACACATGGCAGCCAAGTGGCGGCAACTCCCTTTGCCGAACGCACGTTGCCTCATCACAAAATAAGGGTTGTGCTTGTTCGACACATTTGTTTACCTTTTGCGGACATGCACCGTTCACATTTTTCCGACTTCCAAACAAAACCAGCAACAAAAGCCATAATTGGCAGTTTCAAAAGTGTTTATCCCGTTTTGCCGGGCGTGTACTTCATGTTGAAAGAAGGCTGCCTTAGAAGAATGATGCGCGAGGAGGGTGCAGATGGAAGCATGTGGGTCAATTGACCTTCCGTGCAGGGGAAAGGCCAACGAGTGATAAACTCGAGGTGAAGAGGAGAGGATCGCCGCCGCCACTGCTCTTGTGATGGAAGTGGGCTGGTATATGGCGTCAAAATGATGGCCACCCTAAGGCTGCTCTCACAACATAGCGGATGTGTGCTCCAAAGACAATCTACCAATAGATCCGAGTAAACACTGACACTCACAAAAAAAAGAGAGCCTTGTTCCTTTTTTGGTGCTCGGAAAAGACTCCCGGCTAAAGTCATCCACAATAATGGCAGCATGTGTTTCACATTATGAGCTGCGCCATATCACACCGAAGCCAGGAACCATCGCAAAAGTCATGGAGGAACACACTTTAACACTGCCATGGGGAATCTTTTTCTTCAGTTTTAGTACAAGTTATACTGCTGTGAAAAAGATGACGGCTGAGAATGGAAACGGAGCAGAGAACCTTCGCCAAACTAACCGATGTCTATTACCACTCTATTATGTCTCCAAACACATTTTTTTTTTCAGTTTTCGGAAGCAATGCAAAATGTACCAGGAGAAAAAAAAATTAATGCAGCAACTTAAAACATTATGTTTTTTAAGAATTTCATCGTTTGATATTTTGAGGCTTTTTTGTTACAGTTTCTGTGATAAATCATAAAAACCACATCTGGTCTTTTTAAAATAAAAGTTATAGACATTTATGGGAACGTTGTTAATTTAGCTAAGTAAGCAAGTTGTTTGTTCCTGAAGTATTTTTTCCTAATATTTGTCAGTTGGGGCAACAATAAAAGGGACAACAGTTCTGCAAACTTCTGAAATGCAGGAGCTTTCCAATTTTCACAACAACATAACTTAAAATATTTCGTGAAACTGCCTAATTTAAAATGTTAGTTTTAAAATTTCTTTCCTTTATGAAAGGATTTTGTTGTTCTACTTCTTCCTTTCATAACTTTGCTGCTGTGAATTGGGAATTTCTCCATTGCGAGACCAATAAAGGTTTTCTTATCTTAAATTTGTCGCCTTGAAATTTTGATTCACCCAATTATTTTTTTTTGTTCAGTGTAGGTTTGATGTGCTTTTCGTATTATAACATATCGAAGGGCCGAATGCTCCCAAGGGCTTGTATATGGCCCACGAGCCTCAGGTTTCCCACCACTTCTTTAACAGGTCAGGTTGACCGGCATAACTTCCAATAACAAGTACAAAAATAAACTTTCACATAGTGTGCTCAGTTTGAATGACTCCTTTCTCTGTCCTCAGACTCCTGTTGAAAGTTGTGGACGAACACACACGCGCGCACACACACACACACACAAACACAACACACACAATCGAGTGAGTGTAGGACGCAGGTCCAACGTAAATACGGTGTGAAACGTTCTGTTTTGCTTTTGCAAGCCCAATAAAACGAGTTTGTGGGGTGGCGGCAAAAAAAAAAAAAAAAAAAAAAAGATCCACTGTGCTCCACTATTACCTTGTGAGCAGGCAGAGGTTCAAATCCTCCCTGCAGCTGGTAATGATTGACTGTGTAAAGGCGAAGAAACAAGAGGAAAGTTCAGCCTTACCTTTGCAGACTGCGTGGAAGCACTTTTTGTGAGTCCTGCTTTGCCTCCCCCTCTTAGTCAGTCAGAGATGCAGAAAGGGCTGAGAAAGTGGCGAAGGTTTGAGGTCACAGAACCCTCAGCCCGTCATGGAGCTCACTCATTACAGCCTCGCTTTTGGACGATCGGGAGGGAATTCAAGATTGAGAAGGGCGTTGAGGGGCGATCCTTGCGGAGTGGCGCTGAAGCCGCCACTCGTTACCTCGGCGCACTTTCCTCCAGTCGAAGCTGCGCGCTGCAGAAGCAGCAAGTCCTGGCATGAGGATGGTCCTCCCACTGCTCGGATGGGGCCGTCTTCCTCCGGTTCCCCGCGCCTCCCAATCCAGGCCTGCCCCCCTCCCAGCCTCCTCCCCCAAACTCTGTCCGTTTGTTCACACGCACATTTCCTCCAGACACCCTCCCAACAGGACGCCGCCGCCTTCCCCCATTCCTAAATCCTCCAATGTGGAGACCAGGCTGGAAATGAATTGATACTTTATGAATGACCGTGCACTCATGATAGCACGTCGTGTAACGCGTGTATTATGCGGTCTTACCCATCTAAACCAATTAATATTTTTATCGACTTATGTTTAATTGTAGATTTTTATTCATGCTATTATTTTTATATATCTATGTTGTGTTTCCTTGCGCTATGTAATTACGAAGAACTACAGTGACTGAATTTAATCAAATTGACTAGTTCGTCCAATTTTGTTCTCATTTTCAAAATGAATCAATTTAAACTAAAAATAGGGATTTGGGATTATGAATTTACATTTTCCTCAGTGAAAACATAATTTTACTGTATCACGAAAAATCAATCTGCGTATAGTGAATTTTAGAGAGCTTCTCTTTTTGGATTGAATTATAAAAAATAAATTACGTTTGCCATCGAATTCAAATTTGCTGAGGTGTACCTGTATTATGAGTTTTAACAAGTTTTAAATTCGTTAAAATCTGCATTGTGTTCCAATTATTTTAAAACAGAGCATAGGATTTAGTATAACCTCTGAGGTTTTATTTTCTTTGACTTGCTCCCACCCAAAATGTCGAGATCTTATTTTTTTAAGTGAAAATTGGCGCCACCTTTTGGTAAGAATCGATACTACTGGTTTGTAAATAGAGTAGAGTACTGTACAGTACCTCATTTTTTTCCCCTCCATAAATATCCATTAAGTAAATTAATATCAGGGTGTCCCCCGCCTACTGCCCGAAGACGGCTGGGATAGGCTCCAGCACCCCCGCGACCCTAGTGAGGATCAAGCGGTTCGGAAAATGGATGGATGGATGGATATACAAAACAGAATCAAAACATGGAAATCAAGCCTTTATTTTTTTCAATCATTTTTGAGTAGTGTTAAGTGGCAGTAGTATTTTTACAGCTGATCAGTACTTTACTCAAGTCATTGTTTACAAAGTAAATGCATAAAAACATTTAAATTGAGCTTTTTTTCCTGCTTAAGAATAAAGCACATCAAAAGACAAGCTACAACAAAAATATCAAAAATGGCAAGAAGTACAGAAACTAAGTTGAATAAGCATTTTCAAATAAAAGACTACACTACAAAAAAAAAAAAAAGTATATTAAAATGGGTTGTTCCGAATATATTCAGGTATGCAAGGCTGTGAATTATAGTTAACGTAAGTTCAAAAAAAAAGAAAAACACCAGATCCAAACACTCATCCACGTCCAAATTCATATCCAATTCTTAAACATCCCAAATTCTCATATATGCAAGCAAAGACCTTTAAAAATGTTAAACTGTAAAATAGTTAATAAAAATCTATACTTGTAGTAATGACAAGATGTTGAATTAATAGTTGGCACTTGTGTTGTTGGATGAGAAGCCGTAGGAGTACGTAGATGAATAATCCACACTGCCTCTCCGAGACCCGCTTCTGGAGCTAGGCTTGGACCCAGACCGAGATCCCGGGTTGGAGACATTGTAAGGGCTGCTGAGTCCCTTTGATGACACGGACGAAGCCTGCAGCATCTTCATCCCGTTGCTCTCTTCGACCATGCAGCTATCCAAGGCTTCCTTGTAGGAGATCTTCAGCTTTGTCTTGGGACAGGTCAGGTTTTTCGGATAGTTGCGGGTATCCTGAAGTTTCTGCGCCCCAAGGCCATCCAGCCAACCTTTGCGGATGGCCTCCTCGATGGTAATGCGTTTTCCGCTGCTGGGTTCGACCAGGCCTCCAGTCAGGTACTGAAATTCCAGGAACCTCTGCCCGGCCTCGTAAGGTAGCCACGTCTCCTTCACCGCCTCTGCCGCGGACATCCTTCTCTTTGTCTTCACGTCCTCAAAACCAAGATAGGCTTTCTGCGCGGCCTTCAGCTTGCCGGCCATGGCTTCTTCAATCACACACTGATGGACAGCGTCCTGCAGTGTTAGTCTCTGCCCAGTTGCGGGGTTGATAATTCCTCCGGTGCTCGCCTGGGCCTCCAACAGTCTCTGTGCTGTGATGGTATCCAATATTCCTCTCCTGTGTGCTTCAGGAATGGTTATCTTCTCCAAAGTCTCGGTGTCGAATATGGCTCCCACGGGGCTCAGGTCATCAAAAAGCTCTGGGGGAGAGACTGTGATGGAAATACTGTTGAAGCGTTTACGAACGGTGGGAGAGGACGGTGCAGCCTGGGTGGGACTACTGCAGGTAATCACGTCTTCGGCACTGCTGGCTGAGATTGTCATATCGGTGCCGCTGCTCTTGCTGGAAATGTGGTCGGCAAACTGTGTCAAGGTTAAGGTTCCGGACCGATACTGATCCAGGGAGTTCTGGTCAATAATGCCACGCCGCATGCAGTCCTGAATGTCATATTGTGTCCCCGTCTTTTTGTCTACTATAACCAAGCGCGTTGAGCCGTCTGATCCTTTGATTGTGATTTCTTCCCACTCGCACTCCTGTTCTGACAAATCTAGAAAGGTGTCGTAGTCGATTAACTCGCGATGATAGGCCTCTCTCACTGACATCTCCAGATTAGTGTCTGGATCAACAATCACCACCCGCCTCTTGCGGAGGACATTACTTCGGCTCTCTTGAAATGCCTGTGCTTTCTTCTTGTCTTTAAGAGGCAGGAGTACAAGACCGGTCTTGGCATCCGTGATGCACCTCTCCTTTAGCTGAAGATAGGTTAGGTTCTCCTTTGTGTTTGGGTCAAAGAACCCTTTTGTGTCATCCCCTTCGTAGGTTAGGATCTCATTCATCTCCTCATCAAAATATCCTCGTTTATAAGCAACGGAAACGTCAATACGATGGCTCTGTTTTGGGTCAATGATCCCACCGCTGGCAATCTGAGCCTCGAGCAAACGGATTCCGTGGCCTTTCTCGATAAGCTCTTTCTCAATGGCCTGGAAAAGGGAGATGATCTTTCCTGTGGCAGGGTCAGTGTATCCAGTCACCGCCCTTTCTGCAGATAGCAACTTATTCTTAAATTCTTTTCCTACCAGGCCTCGCAGCGTGGCCTCTTCTACTGTCAAGAAGGTGTTGTTTACTGGGTCAACGATGAAGCCCGAGGCAGCTTGGGCTTCAAGAAGCTCCAAGGTGGTTCCCCTCATGAGCAAACCTTCCTTCATCGCCTGGTAAAAGGGCCATATTCTGTCATTGACCTCATCATAGATCCCTGCAATGCAGGTAGATCCGTAGAGGTAAGACCTCAGCTTATCCTCAATATCTTTGCTGGTGATCCGCCCTTCTTTAAGCCTCTGCAAATCGGTTTCATCGAGCAATTCAGAATTGATAAGCTCTGTCACAGAAACTTCCCCGCGGAGCCCCTTTACCGTCATGGGTTTGTCTGGGCCATGAAGCAAAAGTAAACCATGGACGGGTTCCACCGTACACTTTCTTCTAAGGTCACCATAGCTTGTCTTTTCTCCTGTTGTCGGATCCAGGTAGCAGGCGGGTCTTCTGTTCAAAGCTCTGTAGAGCTCCTCATCAATTAGATTGCGATCCAGGGCCAAGTCTTTTGGCAGGAACACACTCAGAACGGGGTCCAATATCCCCCCAACAGACTCCTGAGCCTGCAGCAAACGGAGTGCCGTCTCCTTGTCGATTCGGCCTTGTTTGCAAGCCTGGCCCGCAGACAACACTTTACCCGTGTAGGGATCTTTGAAACCAACACTCGCGGCTTCAGCTTTCACCAGGACGTCTCTGTCTTCTGTGTCCACAATCCCCCTGGAACAAGCGGTGTCCACGGGCATCTTGTCATTAAAAGCAGGGTCTGATATGTAGCCTGTTGCCGCCTGAGCCTCTAACAACATAAGTGCGCTCTCTGGGCTGAGGAAATTTCTGTTTTTTGCTTCAGTGAAGGCCATTTTGCCTTGAGAACCTGCCATCATACCGGCAATAATGCCTGTGCCCTTGAGATTCACTTGGATCTCAACGGCGACCTCATCCACTGTCTTTTTCCCCTGCAGCAGCAGCTCCAGAGTCGACTTGCTGATGATACCGCAGTCACAAAGCTGGTGGGCTGTGACTTTGCGACGCACCCCGTCAAATACAAGCTTCGAAGGGTCGATTGTGGCAACCTTCATATCCGTCTGGGTCTGTCTGTTCGACGTGCTCGGCCTTCTCTGCAACCTCTCAATCTCTCTCTGCAGTGCATCTCTCTTGAGACCTAGCTCTGTCACCTCCTTCTCAGAGCTCAACAACCTGCTCTTGTAACGTTCCTCAACAAGTCGAAGCTCTCTCATCAACCTCTCAATCTCATTCTTTAGACTCGACCTATCTTGATCTGTCTTGGACCTGTCTGATTCCCACTGCCTGAGCTGGGTTTCCTTCAGCTCGTACTGGCTCTTCAAAAGGGTGAAATCCTTGATAACTGTGTTTTTCTCGTCAATTAAGCGCTGCTTGTTGCGAAGCTCGGTCTCCAGGGAGTGTTTGATACGGGCCAGTTCATCTTCAAGGCGCTTTTGACGGTGTTTGTCCTGGTCCAGCAATTTAAGCTTTGAAAGCAAATCATCCCTCTCCAGTAGCACTTCACTGTACTTGCTTTGAGACTCGTGCACCATGATGGATGTCTGTGGAGATATGAGCAAATGCAAGATTAAAACATGTGAAGGGAGGTTGCCCAAAACCAAGTAGCTACGCGATCTCCACATACAGTGGACTTTCAGAACTCGGGGATTGAAGGGAGCTTGCCCAAAAACAAGTAGCGACGCCATCTATGTGTACAGTGGACTCTCAGAACTCAGTGATTGAGTGATTCAACCTAAAATTTTAAGTAAAACGTAGTCAAAGTAAAATACATTGTAAAATAATCAAATTAAAAAATAGATATTTCTCATTAATTCTACAGCGGGGGTTTTTTTCCTATAAGGAAAATTCATCTGAGTAAAATGAACAAACTACTGGAATGGATTCTGGTTGCGTTAAGTGGGTCCACTGTCATACTTTAACTCTGCATAAACAATTACGTACATACAATTTGTTTGAAAAGTGCCATATCGATAAAGTTTGATGGATGGATTGATTGAATTAGTACACGGTGATAATGAGTTAAAATCTGGAGTTGGTTATGGTTATAAGCACATGCGGATTGGAGCAGCAGCGGAGATTTATGACTAAACTCCCTAAACACACCATCTTGTGTTTGGCAATGTTGCATACATAAATGCTTGAGACTCCATAATTGTTCATGCAAAAGCAGAAAATTTGAAAAAAAAAAAAAAGTGGAATTAAGCAGAGGCGTTCCTTCGGTGCAATCAAAAATACCTCAAAGGACTGCTTTTGGAATTTGTCTATTTCGACCATAAGCTTTTCCCTCTCCTTGGTCAGGTCGTTGACGAGAGCCTGGAGCTCCGCTGTCCTCTTGCTGCTACTCTGAAGTTGGACATGCAAGGCTGAAATCTGAGATGCATTTTCTCCATCGGCAACATCCCTGCTCATCATCAACCGATCCCTCTCCTGCATAAGGACCCTCAGCTCCTCCTCCCGCATCAATTTCTCCTTTGTCAGGTTCTGAGCCTGAGCCTTCAGACGTTCGATTTCAACGGTGCATTCGTTGAGGTGGCGGCTCTTGTCCTCGATGGTTTTGTACAGACTTTCATTTCGCTGGTTGAACTCCACAATCTGGAGTTGATCGTGGTGGAGCTTCTGTTTCAATGTCTTCAGTTCGCCGATCACAGCTGCCAGTTCATCTTTGGTGACTTTGTGCTCCCTGTGGCTCTTATCCAGAGCATCCTGAAGAGCTCTGAGATCCTGCCCGTACTTTCTTTCAGAGTTCGAAGCCTCGACCTGAATCGACTTGAGGCTTGTGATGGTGGTGGTGTACCCTTTGCACGTCTGTGTCACCCTCTCTAACTCCGACTCCAGCCTCTTCCTGCGTGTGAGCTCGTCTTGGGTTGCCTTCTTTTGCTTCTCCATATCGGCTCCCATGGCATCCAGAGCGCATTGGAGTTCCCGGATGTGGCTCTGGAGCCTCACGGCACTCTGCTCTGCCTTGTTGCGGTCACTGGTCTGCTTCTCCAGCTCCACTCGGGTGATGCGGATTTCCTTCTCAGACAGTTTAAGCTTGTTAATTGTCTCCAGACAGGAGGCGTTGGTCGCCTTTAGCTCTCCCTCAGACTGTTTCAGGAGATTGATTTCCAATTCCAAGGCCCTCCTCTTCTTCGCTTCTTCTTCAATGTCACGTGTAAGCATGCTGATCTGACGACCTTTTTCTTGAATATTTTTGGTGGCCTCCTTGAGTTTGAGCTCATCGTCATCTCTCTGCTGCGTGAACTTCCTGATTTGCACTTCCAGCTCACTCCGCATCCTTGTCTCTTGGGTCAATGATGACCTCTGCTGGTTAGTCTCCATCTGCGCTCTGTTTTTTTGCTCTTCGGCGTGGGCAATGGACAGTTTGAGTCTACGGAGCTCGTCTTCGAGATCTCTCTTCTCTCCGGTGAGCTTCTCGTACTGCCGCCTCAGTTCGGCTGAGTCCTCTTCCTTCTGCTGCGAGGCTTTCAGGACAGTGGTCTTGGTGACGTGGATCTGGGTCTCGTACGTTTGCTTAAGTTGATTGACCTCCTGGGTGCACTGTGTTCTTACCTTTGAAACATCTGACTCGGCACTGCGGCGACGTGCCGCCTCCTCCTCCAGCAGTATCTTCAGCCTCTCCATCTCTCGTTCCTTGTCATTGACAGTTTTTTCCAAGTCAATCTTGAGCCAGTTAAGCTCGTCCAGCTCTTTCTGTCTGCGGCGAACGGCCGCCTCATATTCTTCTTGTTGGCTAGTGTAGCGCTCTTCGGCCAGCCTCTTTTTCCTCTTTTCTTCCTCCAGTTGGTACTTGATGCGGTTGAGCTGGTCAGTCAGCTCTTGGATCTGGCCGTGGGTACCTTCCAGGCTCTCCTTGGCGACAGATACTTGAATGGATGTGGTTCTCTTGACTTCCTCCAGAGAAATGAGCTGGTCTTTTGACTGGCTGAGCTCCAGCTTGAGGCGGGCCAACGCATCTTCCAGAGACTTGTTTTTCCCGCCACTATCCCCAAGCTGTTCCTTGAGGCGTCTAATTTCCTCCTCCAGCAGCTCGATCTTGGTGTTCCTAATCTGAGGAGAGAAAACCCGTTTAGATAGGCTTGATAATTTCTCTTCGGTCATCCAGCATACCAAGTACTAAAAAGTCCTGAAAGTTACCTTCAGCTCTTCCATGTTCTTCAGCAACTCCCCAAGAAACTTGTAGTAGTCACCTGAGCGAGTGAGGAGCTCGATGTACTGGGATTGGATGTTCGACGCCTGATGGTAGACAGAATTTCTAGAATCAATTTTCCAGTAGTATTGAACTAGACACCTATTTTGTGGGCGTTTATTGAAAACACAGGATTACAGAGTGTCCTTGGTTTACGAAGGGAAATCCCTTCCTATGGTGATGATTTAGCCAGACTATGTACATCAACTGTAACACCACGTAGTGTATAATTGACCTAGTTAAAGTTGTATTCCCAGTAAATATTTGTATTAATGAACTATAGAACTGTGAATTATAATTAACAATACAACTAGAAAAGGGCATTTAAAATATACAGTTATGTGAAATAATATAAGATTTTAAAAAAACAGAGACACAGCTCTGAGTATGATACGGTGGTACCTCTACTTACAAATGTCTCTTCGTATGAAATTTTCAAGTTACGAAACGCCTCAACAGGAAAATATTGCTTCTTGTTACAAAAGAAATGTCAAGATACGAAAGGTAAAAATACAGTCTGCGCTGCTAATCGCAACTCTGAGTTTCCTGAACGCAACATACTTATAGCTGCTCTGCCATTGGCTATTACCGAGCATCATCCTGGCATCCCATTGGCTAAGAGGGACCTCTACCGAATGTGTCTGTGTGTGTAGATAGATAAATAGATTGATATGCGTCTCTGCAGCGTCCTCACCATTCGCCCCTGCGGGCCATGAGGTGTTCCGATAGTTTTACGTAAATGTGAATCACCCAGAAAAAGTGTTCACCAGTCCAGCGATCGCTCACTATGCTGATGTTTGCCTTGGACATTCAAAGGATTGGTAAAAGCCGACAAAAGCAAACGTCCTCAGATCGGTTCTTTACAAAAAAACACTTCCGAGAGAGAACATGAACTAAAGAGGGCAAAAAACCATGAGGACGCAGTTAAAAGTTCAACGACGACCATTTTTATTCTTTCATCTATTTCTTTGTTTTATGCACGACTCTCATTTATTGTGCAATAATCTAATTGTAACATGTACCTGTTACATATTTTGATGCATCTTTATGCTTTAGAAAACATTTATGTCAGAATTTTGGTGTTATCGGAACGAATTAGGGCATGGACATGGAAAACACGTCTCTACTTACAAAATTTTCTAGCTGGGAAATTTCTTCCAGAACCAATTAATTTCCTAAGTAGAGGTACCACCGTATATGGCAGTTGTACACCACAACAAAATGTGAATCCTTTCATTTGTAATATCTTTCTAAAGCCAGATTTGGGATAAATCATTCTCATCATGCAAGTGTACTTAATGAAGCGACCAATGAGTGTGGAGTGCTGTGACTCAACAACTAAAACATGATGAATACCTCCTGTCTTATAACAGCAGCGGGCGACTTCAGCATGGTTCTCTTGATCGGAATATTAAGGAGCGTTTCCAGGCCGGAACTGTAGGAAGCGAGCTGCAACTCGTAGTCCTGAAAACACGACACACAGTCAGAAGAGAGGGGAAAGATTCATCTAGTAGCCCACGAATCTTTTTTTTTTTTTTTTTTGTCTTTAAGAGCACACATTTGAAGCCCGACCAACCTTAATGGAGGCGGCGCAGGTGTCTGCATCTTTCTGGACATCCTCCACCTTGTCTTTCTTTCCTTTGATTTCACCGTGAAGTATCTACGGAGAGGTTGTTCAGTTAAATGAGACTTTTCCATTTTGGGGACTATAGACGAATGTAAAGAAGGAAGCAGGGGTGGAAATATGCCTTCTGCTGGTTGAGGTAGTCCATGACCATCTGGATGTTAGTGAGTTTAACATTCTGAAGGCCGTCCTGGCGCTTCCGGGCATTGTTTATCCACTGGTCAGTGGAAGTGCTGTTCTGCTGGTAATTTTTCAGCTGCTTCTCGTGCTTCTCCAGATCCCACAATCTGAAAGAGGAAAAGCGTGGGAGGAGGAAGGATGAAGGGATGTTTTTGAGCCTCCTCCTTCCAAGAAGCCAAACAAAAAAAATCAAATGTGACGTTGTACTAACCTGGTATCGATTTGGGTTTGGATGCGGCGCCAGCGGTCAGACAGTTGACCCACCACTTCTGCGTATTTGGACAAGTCCACGTCGCACCTGTGGAAGGACTCCGAGACTTGACCGTTCCATTGAACCGCTTTGGCTAGCTCCGACTCCATCGCGGTCAGCAAGTCTTTTTTGTGCTCCAGCTCGATCTTCATTTGCTTTGAAGTAAATAAATACAAATCTGACATCATTTGAAATATCGGAAAATGTAATTGAGTAGATTCCTGATTGAAATTACATTTCTAAGAACAGATTCACACAGACACAGGTTTTATAACTGATTTCACAATGCCTCGCTAATATTCCATATGCAAACCACCTGTGACACGGCACGCATTCTTCTTTGAATTTATTGTGCCGTGTCCAATTCTTCTTTCCAGATGGTGCATTTTTATTGAAATTCCTCCCGCTCCCGTTTGACTGTTTTCTATTGCTCATCCTACCATACTTCATTTTATATTGTTCTTGTAACCCTGCAAGGTGATTTTTGTGACATGAAAGGGGCCGAAATGAAATGCTTGGTTCTTAACCTGTTTTTTTTATTTCTGGTCAAAGGAAGGAAAGGAAGTCAAAATGTGTAAAAACCTTCAGAGTGCTCTGGTAGTTGTCCAGTTCTCGCGGGTCCAGTGAGGTGGTTTCTTTTTCCGTCAGGCGGGCCTCATGGACTTTGACAACATCTTCAACCTGGAGAAGGGTCTCAAGCAAGGACTTCAGCGCTGACACTCTGTTGGCAATCACATGACATCATCGATTTAAACAACACTGAAGTGAATGCGTCCTTTTTGTTGTATTTCTTTTTCCAGGATGAAAGCGTACCTCTGGATGTAAGCTGAGTAGAGACCCTGCAGACCCCCAAGTTTCTGGCTGATGATTTCCAGCTCTGAGCGCAGGAACTTGGCTTGCTCTGAGTCGGGAGGGATCCCTTCCAGCTGCTTTAGAATCTTCTCTCTGAGGCGCAGGTATTCATCGTGAATGGAGTCCAGATCTTGGTGCACCAACTGGACAAGAACATTGTAGGGCACATTAAATCCAGCCTTGTCATTTTCAGAGTAAACCCTCGACTGGTCATCAGGTGATCATACGGTACATATAGACCAGCGATGGGCAACTTAAATGCTGCAGGGGGGGCACGCTTTTTAATCGGCGGTACTCGGTTACAAAGGACCACAGACTTCCGAGCCAGTTGCCCATCCCTGATATAGACAAACAAGCGCTCAAACTCGCATTCCCAACTGTGGACAATTTAGAGTTTCGAGCAGGGGTGCCTAAGTCCAGTCGCGTAGAACCCCTATCCAGCCTGTTGAAGCCTGATTCCAACGATCAGCTCATCAGCAAGCTTTTCAGAAGCCTGATAACGACACTGATCATTGGAATCAAGTGCGTTGGAGCAGGGAGACATCTGAAACTGGACACGGGCTCTCGAGTACCGACTTAGCCACCACTGGTCTAGAGCCCATAGATGCCACAAAGTGCTCAGCTCACTTCAACATAGTTCCTTGGCACCGAGATGGAATACGATTGCAGCAAAGCAGTACTTTTTGTTTAAATTAAGCTCATCAGCTCATTCCTCGTTCCTTTACATCAAGTTGCAACAAGATGGCAGCAAAGCAATGCTTATTGCTTTGAGTGAGTGACTTACTGCGGTTAACCGTGTTTACAAATTTACTCCCATATGCAGGGAAAAGCCACACAGGAGATCATATCAACTCCAAAGAGGGACGGCCAGACCCGAGATTCAAACCGCAACCTCAAAACTGTGAGGCAGAAATGCTAAGCCCTTGGCTATCGCTCTGCTCCAGCATTTTCAAGTGCTTGCAATTGTTGCCATTTACCTACAAAGTGATTCGTGCCATACCTGCAGTTGTTCGATGTGCACTAAGCACTCTTGCAGGCTGTTTTCCCCCGAGCAAATGTGCAGATGGCCGGTGAGTCCGGTCTCGGCCAGCTCCAGCCTCCTTCGCAGCTCCTGCAGACTATTGAGCAGCAGGATGCTGAGGGCCTGGATTTTGGGAGGCGCGGGTTTGCTTGGCTCCTTATCCTCCTCTTCAAATGCAAAAGAAGAAAAAAATTGTGATGTTAGTTATAATCAAATCAAATCAAGCTGTAGGTCATTGATGGCGAACCAGACAACTCACTGTAACCGGTCAGCTGGACAACCAGGGTATCATAATGGTTCTGGGCTTGATCAAAGTGGCCCTGGATGGTGAGTTTATCCTCTTCCCCGAAAAGGTCACAACCTTGACTGGTACGCAGAAACTCTTGGTAGTGGGTCTCCAGTCTTTTGATGATGCTACGGTACTCCTCGGGGCGCATTTTCGATATCTGCCAGGCAAACGACGACACGGGAGGTGAGCAAAAATCGGCCTAATTGTTGGAGTGGAGTCGAGGTTGTAATACGTTACCATGGAGAATGTGAGAGAGTTGATGTAGTTGATGTCCTTGAGGCAGTACTGCCACGAGATGAGGCTCTTGATGTTAATGTACAGCTGATTCCAGATAGCCAGGATGGCCTCATAATATTGCTCGTTCCTTAGGGAACAACCGCGTTTGAAGCATAAGAACAGACACGACGACTACAACACCAAGGCAGTAAACATGCGCTTGATAAAGCGCAAGTCAAGCCAGAATTTTCTTGGCAATGAATGTTCTATGTTCTACCCTTCTCAGGGGGGGGGCTGCCATTTTGCCCTGTGCTGACGACCGCTAGCAACTGAAATTGATGTCGATGTGCATTTGTTAGCGACTGCTCTTACTTGTTGGCCAGGCCGATGCTGAGGGGATTCGGCGGGGGGATCAGCAGACACACGGAGGGAATCAACATGTCCAGACCTCCTGGGCCAGTCACGAGCCACTTGCTGCGCTGCGTGTTGTCTTTCAGGATGCCCTCATTCCCTTTGAGGATCCCTTTCTAAAAAAAACAATTTCCAACAAACCACATCGAAGACATACTGCAAATTAAAAATCTTGACGAAGGCTTTCCAGATTGCTATTTATTTTGTCATTATACTGTCATGCAATGACATAATGACTGAAATACTTGTTATTTTTGCACTCAAGATTCCCTGACTGTTTTGGATAGAATCACACCTAAGGTGGTCAGGGTCTGTGTTGAACAGCCACTTCAGTTCCCAAATATGGTTCATTGCCCTTGGAGGACCCACCTGGTCCTGCTTGAAGTCACACAATGCCTGGACCATGATGGGGTTGTTGGTTGCTGTCGGTTCCTCTGGGTTGCGGGGCTTCAGCCTCACAATAGTCTTGGACTTGTTGACCAGGCTTTGAACCTGTCTCTTATTCTCCATGATTCGTTCCTTCTCTTTCTATAGGCAGTGAAAAGTGTGATTGGTGCATCCCATCCGAAAAATATTTTTTTTAAATCACAAACTAGAGAAACAAGTATTCAAAATCAAGTTGGAATATGTCCCAAAGGAATTTTGTATGTGCGCATTAGTACCTCCAAGAGTTTCAGGAGCTCCACAAGGTTTTCCAGTGGGGTGTTTTTGTTGCACTTGAACTTGGTCTGGACGTTCTCGCGGTCCTTTTTCAACTTCTCATAGGTCTCATTCGCCTCTCTGAAAAACTAAGCAGGAGATTTTTTTTTAAAAACACGTTTTTAGCATCTCCTGTCAGTTTTGACCATATACGACGAAGCCATTCAGGTGCTATTTTACTTGGCTGTAGGCTGCATTCTCCTTCAGATGAAGGTGAATACACTTGGTGATCTGGAGAAGCCAGCTCCACTGGGTCTGCAAGGTATCCATGTAGGCCTGAGGGCAGATACGCACAGAAAACCATCAAGAGGATCCAGCATGGACGACACTCACAACAGATAAAATTAGCACTTCCGAGGCCTATTTTGTACCCCCAATTATATAATAGGCGTCATACTCAGTCACATGTGCTGTCATATTGTTTCCTCGGCAATGCCTCACTGACCCACACATATTAGAGAAAGTACAGAGGGATCCGGAAGCCGGAAAAAAAAAACTCACTTCAATCTTATCCGAGGCTGGATGGTTGTTGCTCAGGAGGCCGTCTGCTTTCACCTTCAGCTTGTTCAGCTCCTTCTCTTTCTCCTCCAGATCTTTCATCAGCCTCTGTGTGAAGAAGAGGATCGAGGTGCCATGTCCCAAACGGTCCACCAAGTTGGGGAAGCGGCAAGAGAGCAAAACGTACAGAGTAGCTCTCTTGCTTCTTGGGGATGTACTGCTCGATGTTTTTGTCTCCCCAGTCAAAGACCAGTTCCTCTTCCTCCTTCTCGTTCACCCACATGATCGCGCGAGAGATTTCCTCAATGATGCTTTGCAGCTCGCGCAGCTGATTCACTCGGTTGTGTGACATTTTCTGCAATGAAACGCGCAGTAAATCAATTCAATCGATTCCCCAAAACCCCCGAGCACTTTTGCTTATCAAAGATTTTCTTCCTACCTGCAGGCTGTCCCATTCTTGTTCCATGATGTAAAGGTTGGACTTGTCACCCCTCATGCCCTAAACACAAGTCCTTTTTTTTAATTCATTGTTAAAAATGACCTCAGTTAAGAGGCGCTTCAAAAGACTGACAAACAAAAGGTCACAGAAGAGTGAAGCAGACCACGGTTACGTACCAGTTCGTCCCGGGCGCGGTCTACTTCCTGGCTCCTTTGAATAGTGCTGTGGAATTTGTTGTGGCTCATGATTTGTTTTTCGATGGTGGCCGAGTCTTCCCCCCAAGGAGCCGTCTGAATCATGCGCTGCAAGTTTAAGAATAACGTTAATAAGTTTGTGAATGTGAATGTGCATGTGTGTGTGCGCGTGTGTGCGTATGTCTACATTTTAAATAGTTTAAAATATATATATATATATATATATATATATATATATATATATATATATATATATATATATATGTGTGTGTGTGTAAAACGTGTAAACTTTAACTTTCATTGCATCGCATTGTACAAATGTACCTCATGAATTTTTCCAAACTGTAGCCTTCTCCCTTTTGTCCTCTAGGTGGCAGTCTATGGCCAACCCATCTTAACATGCAGTCGCAAGGAGGAAACTATTCCAACTATGCCCCTCTTTGTTCAGCTCTGGTCTTTTGATAAGAACAATCTCTGCCTGTCCCTGCACTTTACTACCATTTTTTTTCCACTCTCTCTTCTCTTTTGAGTCTTTGTTCGCACGCCACTCCCTTCTTCCTTGCTTACTGGGCTGAAGCCACACATGACGGCCTCTTTCACCAGCACCACTAAAACGTCTTCGTAAAAAAGCAGTCAGACCAAATCAGGTGTTATGTTAGTGTCAGCAAACAGCATTATGGGTGAGGTTTTGAAGAGGGCAGGAGGGCGTTTTCCCATAAGCATGTCGACCTGCCCTGTTCTTCCAACATCTGTCTGATAAGTGCCACAATTCACACTCAGTTACTGTTCTTTTTCGGCCTCCCCCTCGCAAACACATCGCTTCGTTCCCTTCAAACTAATCCGCCATATTCCCCTTCCCACGTCATTGTTGCACTCCTCGGCCTCGTTCACCGGCGGATCAGGTTTTGGCAGTGTGTCAATATGGTTTCGGTTACCAACAGGTCAGTGGGAGTGATAGGGAGAGTGCGCACCCTCCTCCTCCAACTCCTAGACTCATACATGCAATTATCCACGCAGCTTGTGCAACTTGGAATATGTCTTACGTGTTGCAACAACGCCATCTTCGAAGTTGTGCAAAGCTTTGAACATCTCTGATGCACGGGAAGGCCCCACAGACACTCGCAAACAAACTAAACTAAACTAAAAAAAAAAAATCATGTCTTGTCATCCCGAAATAATCAGAGCACATCACAAATAGAAACAGCAATGTAACTATATAATACAGTTTATTGTCTGTTTTTATTTTTGCTTTGTTTTGCTTTGCTGTCTGCGGCCAGGTTGGCATTGCAAATGAAGATCTGTCCAATCTGGATTAACAAAGGGAAAATAAATAACATAAAAATAAAATAATATTTATTTTTAAATGCTACCACAAGCTAGGCACTCGTCGCTATTTCTTGTGGAAGAGCTGACTGGCAGTAGTTGATCAGATTTATTCATTTTTAAAATTAAAATGTGTTCATATTGGTCTGTCTACTTACTTATTCATTTATATGTCTATTTTTTTACTTTTCCTGTGGTGTTGAGAGCCATTTTGTTTGTGATAATGGTTAGCACTGTTGTAAAATTGAAATGGGGAAATAAGTTAGCATTTAATGGCAAAATAATGTATTTACAAATATTCGCCAGTGTAGCAATTTTGACAAACTTTAAAAACCATTAGCACGCTATTTAGTTGTAGTAGTATTTAGTAGTGTGTGCGTGTGTATGCGTGCACCATGCCATGCATTTGTGTGTGGGCATGTATGTACATTACATCTTCGCTTTTACTTCTAAATTTGAATGATCATCTTTTGTGACACTGTAGACTTCAAAGTGACACTCAATAACAAGCTGATGGTCACAATCAATTTTCAGAGGTCTGCCATTGTTTTGCTATGTGGTGATCTCATCCAAAAGAGACCCAATGCTGCCATCTGCTGGCCATAGTTGGTGTTTTTTTTGTTTGTTTGTTTATTTTTTTACTTTCTAATACTCAAACTAGAGTTGGCCGTGACTTTTCTTTGTTCGTTCACATAAAAAAAAATGTTGATCCCAGCTGCCGTCACTGACTTGACAATGGCGCTCAAAGAGTTAAAGCGGAAGTAACATTTTGTTTCTCAACATTTGCACTCCAAACACCAATTGATGTCTTTAATGTCTTACCTTCTGCTGGCTAATCCAGGCCATTGCGTCTTTAAAGAGCCTCCCTCCTTCGGCAGCGCCCAGACTGCTGACCGTGTTCCGTTTGATGGTCATGGTGCCTATTAGTTGCTGTTGGACACCGCCATACATGTGCTCCAGCTGGTTTACACTGCAAGTTTAAAATGAGAGGAATGACATATTCAGTCTGACCAAGAATATCCAAATTGTTCGTTGCACATAGAAGGTAGACGCTTTTTTTGGTTTACCTGGAGAAGACGTCGTTGGGGATGCGCATTTGCTGCAGGTCCATTCCGTACGTCCTCAAGAGCTCCATATGATCGGACGCCATCATCAGCATCTTCTCGGCCTCCGCCGGTGGTCCGCCCTGGCAGGACAGCCGCAATAAATCAACGCGAGCCACATTCTCCGCTTTTCCCGCGACCACCCCTACCAGATTGGTATGTCAACAAGCCATTTTATCACTGTAGTGCAGTCACCAACTGACCACTAATCTGCTTTGTGCTCATTTCTAGCAATCGGGGCGCTCATGTCGAGGAGAGTACTCACACTCTGCAGGATCATCTTTGCTCTTTGCAGGTACTCATGACTCATGGCTTTCAGCTGCATTACTTTCTCTTGAATGTCCTCCACACTGCAATGCGACAAAGCAATAAATATTCCCGTTTTGACAGACAGCTTTCATTAAAACGGTTCGCGAGACAATTGCTACGGCTCTCAGGTTAGGAGGTTATTGCACCTAATCCATCCATGTCACCATTTCCCAACCATTATCGAGCAGTGACCCGTTTTTACATCAGGAAAAAACTGTCAGTACACCACCACACCCAAAAAAAAACCTTTATCGGTAAATAGGAATTAAGGCAAACCATTTGTATTGAATAGATAATTTTGGGACCAGTTCAGTAAAACCGAGTAATGTCCCGTGGCATGCTTGATGATCGCTCAAGGCACACGAACGTGCACCAACTGGTCGGAAAACACTGATCTGGGTTACTATGAGTGCCGGTCGTGGATTATTTATTTAATATTTAACGTCGAGGAAGTTTTCGTAGCCATTCCAAAGAACACAAAAGGTTGTTCTAATTAAAAAACAAGAACATACATTTATTCACATGAACACACACACACACACATTCTCCATGGAATTGATGTGAAGGCTTAAACAATTAAAAAAAAAAATCATTCCAAAAATAGTAATACGCTGTTATTAAGTATACAAAAGATGACCTTATGTACATTTTACCCTTCAACCTCTGTTTGATAAAACTTCATAGTAACTATTGAAGAGGTTGAACACACATGAATATTTTAGAAGTTGGCAGAAAGTGATAAAGCCTGATGATTTATTTTGTTTAATGCACTGAGAACACAGTCATATCTGGTTCTGTGACTATCATCATAAAACACTGATCTTAAGTCCCACAAAGTTGATGGTTGCGGGTTTTTTTTTCTTTTTTTAACATTTGAGGCTTTTTCAACGATCACTGTATAAATAAAATTACGCAATACCAACAAACAACAGTGTTATTTATGCTCTAAAGACATTCTAGGTTAGATTTTAACATTTTATCATTCTAACTTCAAACCTTCAGATTTGTTTCTTTTATGCGTACTGAGCAAACGGGTCTAGTGTCATATGTGGTTCAGTGGTTATCAAAAGTCTCTAAATAATGACATTGGCTTGACCTTTTTATTGTATGAATAAAAAATATATACAAATAGAGTCGACTGAAATGCTCAAATTCTGAAAGAAGGCTTTGTTAATAAAAGAGGAATAAACTATCGGCCACAATTTGCAAACGTCCAAAAGTCTGCGTGAGATCACCCAAGAGGGGAATTAGGGAGGGGCGTTCCAAGCATTTCCTCTGTTGTGGTCAGAACCTTATGCAAGAACATTCTCTGGAATCAAAGTCACCGCATAATCATTACGATACCGATTTTTTTTTAAAAACATGCTGATTCAGCACAGCTCCTACAAGGACTATGCCGTTTTTTTTTGTTGTTGTTGTTATTACTACGACTACTTTCGCTCTTGGTTGTAATTCTAATAGCCTTGTAATAGAGCAGTAACAGCATTCAAAAAAAATTAATGTGCCTTGGAACGATTATGTTTGATGAAGTTTGAGCGAATGCAACAGGTGATTTTGTCGCAACTTACCTTATGACACCTCCCCCGCCGCCGCCGCCGCCAGCTCCCATGCTAACTTGCATTTTGCGTCCGCCGGTGCCTCCTCCGCCGTGCATGGAAGACCTGGAGTAGGTAGTCTTGTGCGTCGTGTAGCCGCCGTCCGCCATCTGGTAGTCCCCACCTTGGAAACCGTTCCCAGACGCGAAAACGTCGTTCCTCATGTAGCTTGACGACGACAAGTCCGGTCGGGAATTACTGCGCTGGCCCATAGACGCCAGTCTGGACGTGGAGCCGCCGAACATACTCATCTCGGCACTGGGAGGGGGGTTATTTATTTATTTGTTTTGGTATCGGAGGGGGAAGTCAACCAGAGAGATTTTGTTGATTATGGGGACAGACCGTGCACCCTTTTTTGCCCCCGGTAGCCGTCTCCTGGTGCGCTGAGTTCGGTCTGCTGGGAAGAGGCGGAAGCTGAGCGCTTTTGGATCGCAAAGAAACCACACCTTTGACTGTGTGTGTGTGCGTGTGTCTGAGTGTGCGTGAGTGTGTGTGTGTGTGTGCGCGCGTGCGTCTGTGCGTGTTTGCAAAACACTCCCCACTCTTGCGCTGTCGCTGACAGGAATGAGGACTGAACTCACTCACTGACAGTGACATTCTACTGGTTGGCTCATTGCACGTCCAAGACTTTGCCAAGTTAGGGAATTGCAAGAGTGCATTGCGTTTGTAATGCACCAAATGTACATTTTAATAGGTTAACAACTTATCAATGTTTGTTTTTTTAAGGACAGGTGGCAAACGAATTTACACTTTACGTAGAATTAACAATGCTGATAAAACAACTATGCTGGATTTTTTTTTTGGAGGGGGGGGGGGTCAGATTTCTTTGTACTGCTTTTTCAGAATATCATTTTTGGTCATTAAGAAAAAATTTAAATCTGAAAAACAGGAAAACGATTCAAATTAACAGGTATTTTTTTCCTGAAAAAAAACCCTAAAAAATCCTGAAAAACAAAAACAATCAGAAAACAAACAGAAAGAATATTAAGAAAAAGCGGAAAAATATGCCATAAAACAAACAAAAAAGTGAACTAAAAATAGTTTAAAAAATGAAACCCCCAAAACACTAGTAAAGTACTCAGGAAAAAAAATCCCAAGTGAATCCAATACAATTCCCCCCAAAAAATGCTGAGCGACCTCTTAGCGCAAAAAATTGTTTTCCCCTTTTCTTATTTTATATAGTGGTTGTCCTGACAAGGAAAAAAATATCACTGAATAGACAATTTGCTGCAAGTGGTTAATCTTGACTGAAATGACAAAAAAAAGTCCTGCAAGAGCAAAACAAAACAACATCAGTGCTAAATCGGCAAAAAGTAGTAAAACAAATCCCCTTGCCTGTTTATGTATTTTT
Organism: Hippocampus guttulatus; assembly: GCF_054856545.1. Classification (NCBI taxonomy): domain Eukaryota; kingdom Metazoa; phylum Chordata; class Actinopteri; order Syngnathiformes; family Syngnathidae; genus Hippocampus; species Hippocampus guttulatus. Next base: position 2,259,255 of record NC_141274.1, read on the forward strand.
CAGAAATGTTTAATTTTTCTTGAGGCCAATAAAATCCAACACATTTCTTAATTGGGGCCATGGATGCGTAATATCTTGCTTCTCCGAATCTGTTGCATCTTTGATGTTAATGCCCCCTGCATGGTGTGAGCCCCTCTGCAGGGGCAAATCTGGAATTTGAGATTTAAGGGTGCTGGTAGATCTCAAAATATCTCAATTTTTTTGGGATGCTTACATTCACTTTTCGGGTGCTTGAGCACCCTTAAAAATGAGCAAACATGCCTCTGATCTTCTGAGTTGCTGATGTCCCCTCATTAAGAAAATGACAAGAAATCTTGCAACACTAGCAAGTTGAAGCATAATCTATTGTAAAGTCTCATTTATTAAAAAAATGGTTTTACCAATGCTCACTGCAAAGTCAAAGGTGAGACCTCACAAATCAAAACGTGTGAAATGAGTAAATCCTACAAGAATCGACTGCATTAAGCGTGTGTGTTTTGCCTTTTCTATTCTGCTTCTTTTTTTTTTTTGTCAGTGACGCAAAAGAGGAAAATAATGATGATAACCATAGAACAGGGAATTGGACTTTGGACTGTGACTCAGCAACGTTTGATAAGTCATACGAGATTCATGCAAACATGAATTCCCTGTGTGGTGACTTGTCCGTTGACACCAATTAAAAGAAGCAGCAGACGCAGTGGGGGGGAAAGAAAAATAAACCAATAGCTGTGGTCGCGTAAAGAATGTGTTGTTCCCGGTTCAACATTCTTGAGGTGACCAGGAGTTCCATTTGAGAACGTTTGTTGAAAAGCCAGTGACACTTGCAAGCAGCCCTTCCCTGACGACGAGCTCTGCGCTCTCACGCTGTCTAATTGCACCGTTTGCATGCGGCCACATGCAGGTAGGCGTGTCGGCCCCAGTGAAAGGCAGTGAGGAGTTCCAAGGGTGGGTCCGAATGCATGCAACAAACGTGTAGAGAAAGTAACCAATTGCCGCACACGCGTGTGCGTTAATGTAAGCACGGATGCGTAGTGTGAGGGGCCGGCTGGGGTGCAATTCAGAATTAGCTCATACCCACAACTAAAATGCGCCCACAAAGCATATTGAAATGCTGTCATACTAAAATGTGCATTTCAGTCATCTGTATGGTATCATATAGTATATATAGTAGTGAATGTGAGTGAAACATTTTAGTAGTGTGTGGAAAAAAAAAAACAGGAGGAGACTTTATTAAAATAGCACATTTCATACACAAGATAGCTCAATGTGCTTGATATCAAGGACTTTTAAATGCTTTAACAAACAAAAGTTAAAGACATTTAAGAGCAAAGGAAAGAAATAAAAGTACCTTACGAAAATTACTAACTGAGGTAGTGTGTCACAGGGTGTCAGTTGTGTGTCTGAGAAGAAAAAAAAAAGCACTGTGAGAGGATTTCCTTTGTTTGTGAATGGCTGTTTCGGTAGTGTGCAATGAGTGCATTTCAGTAGCAAGCGTAAAACTGTTTTCGGATGACGGGAAGAAATATGTGGTGTGTTGAGAGTGCTCGAATTAATAATGTATGAGCGAGATTTTTCTCAAATGTGATCAGGCTCTTTCAGTAGTGTCTGAGAGTATTTCAGAGTCTTATTATTATTATTATCATTATTATTATGACTATTATTATTTGTGTAGCACATTTCATACACAAGGTAACTCAATGTGCTTCACACAAACAAAGGCATAACACCTGCAAGACAACAAACAACCTTGAGAACTATGCCGACATTTTTATGTGGTCTCTGACTATATTAAATACTACTCTATTTTAATTATTGATATATAAAGTAAAACTGAATTAGCACAAAAAAATGATCTACGTAAATTAGCCTGCAACTCTGATTGTCCATGAGAGCGTTTCAGGCGAGCGTTTTCAACCCCTCCTTGTCACTATAAAATGTCTTCAGTGAGAGCAAGAGACAATGTGCCCTGTGGCTTGACAATTGCTGATCTATTGCAAAGTGGAGCGTCCTGTCGTAAACGTGTGGGAAAAAAAGGAGGGGAGGCATGGCTGTGCATAAGAAGTCAACTCAGACTCTTAAGTTCTCAACAAAACCAACACCCGGAGGTGGAATTCTGCCCTACTCTTCCTCCAACGTGTGTGTGTGTGTGTGTGTGTGTGTGTGTGCGCGCGTGTGTGTGTGTGTATTTCCTCTCAGCTACAGCGTATTCTCCATTTCCAAATAATTGATGACAGTCTGTTATAAACCCCCGTTTCTGGAAAGGCCGGTCTCAAGCTGAACACACCCACCGGCTGAGACACACCCAACATTTTTCCCTTTCTGAGCTCAGGTGTTATTTTTTTTTTTTTTCCCTCTCCAAATGCTTCAAACTAAACTTGACTGAACTCGTATGAGAACTCTGGCTAACGTGGAATGAACAACAGCAGCGAGGCCAGTGAACTTTGCTGCATTTTTCAGGGCTTGTGTTGCCGGGAATGAAAGTGTACATCACAAAATTCCCATGTAAAGACTCACGAGTGAAAGTTGAAGCTCTTTCCTCGTGCCATGTTCAGAATCGGTTTTGAAGAACAGAAGATAAAAAGATTATTTGAGTCATGAATTTAAGGTCGCAAATGCGGGGGGGGGGGAGTTTCGACTGGTGGGGCGTAAATATTTAACACGGTGTTTGCATGGCTCACTCCTGTTTTGCAAGCCGGTGAGGAATAATGACAGAGCGCAGTGACATTTGCTGCGTCCAACGCAACACTTGCTTGACTCCTCCATGTTACAATTTGCACTGACTGTGACACCACCTTGTGAGACGGTGTGACCTCATTTCCAGACACTAGTGTTGACATGATCCGCTGAGTAGACAAAAACTATATATTCAGTATAGAAAAAAAATAAGAAGAACTGGACTGACGCGCTCTCATTTGTTATGAGCAAGCATGTTCTCATTTCACTGGACGAGCCCAAATATCTCAGTGGTGAGAAATCGCCCTCTTTCCAGGACCACTGATGAATGTGTTGTTTTTTCTGCGAGTCGGCTGCACGGTGACCTAGCGGTTAGCACGATTGTTACATTTCTGTCGTTCGGGATTTGAATCCTTGCTCGAGGCTGACATAACTTTGGATTACGGCAGCACATAAGAATGGTGGTTAGAACGGTGGTTAGACCATATGCCTCACGGTCGATATGTGATGTATTTAAATTTCAGGTTCAGTGAAGACACCGCTTGTATTTTTGATCAATCAGATTTGAATTCACACAATGATGAAGATTTTTCTTTGTGGCGCAGATGATTTACAAATGTGCCAGGGCGCACAGTATAGCGACAACTACAGAGGAGGATATCCAATTTTTTTTTGGCCGATAAGTATCAGTGGCTGGATATCGGTAGCCTCCGCAACTATCTGATACCATAAAATAAGGCCCATATATAGTAGGCCCGATACCGATAACCTCAATCGTAATATCAGTAGTCGCCCATCCCTTCTTATATAGCTGCACAACATATTTAGGTACGAATGTATTCTTTACGTTTGGCTTTTTCCTTGGCTTTTTTTTTGTGTTATGTCTTTGCCAGTGTCGCAAAGTCGAAACATGCGACTATGACTATATCTATCTATCCATATTCTAATCCCCGTATCTTCACAAAGGGGGCGTGCTGGAGTCTATCCCTGCTGTCTTCGGGCACAAGGCCGGGTACACCCCGAACTGGTTACTAGCCAATTGCAGAGCACACATAGACAAACAACCATTCGTGCTCACAATCACAACTATGAAAAATTTGGAGTGCCCAATCAACCTGCCGTGCATGTTTTTGGAATGTGGGAGGAAAGCCGAGTACTGGGAGAAAACCCAAACAGGCTCAGTGGAGAACATGCAAACACCACACAGGAAGGCTGGCGCGGGAATCACCCGTGACTAGAACTAGAGAAGTGAAAATGACTCATCGCAACATAGTAAAGTTTCTCTATTGTAGTACCGAGATTGGAAAAGATAACTTTTATTTGTCCATTGTCTTCATAAAACCTCACAAATTTAGATTTTTAAGTCTGCATTTTGGTCCATTTGATGGCCATCATGCTATTTTGCATCACAATAATTCCAAGTATAATTCCTCTCATGCAACTAAAAACCGCAGAAAAGTCGCAGAAAAAAATCGGTTTATTTTCTCTTCATCTCCGAGAAGATAACAATGGTGTGAATTTAATTACATGCTTGTAAAACACACACACACACATCACACACACTCGCACACAGAATATACAAACGAGGCTAACATGAACTCGCCAAGGCAATACATTTCATAATAGTTTATGAGTATATCAGTTGAACTTTGAATCCCTTATTTCATGCCTAGTTCAAGGTGCAATCTAATAGTGTGCATGGGTGGAGTTTTAGTTCTTTCGGCATTTACATCAACCGCCCTCAGGTAGCTATAGGCGTTTGCGCCGTTGTGGGAATGAACACAGCTGACATGATTTGCGGCCAATCGAAGCGGCTCCCCTCATTCCGTTTAAAATCAGCATTACATGACCTGTGCCACAATTTAGACCTGTTTTCACCTGGTCTAAAGTCTAGTCTGCTTTCTGTCACCAAATTGTCAGTCACGCCGGTGGCTTGAAATAGAAAACGCCCTCGCTCTACCCAGCAAGGCGCAATGCTCTCTGCCAAATTCTTAAACGCAATAAAACTAGACTTGCCTTGGCATGCAAATGAAGCTGCGCCACCGCCTGTCTACGAAAATAGGGCCTACGTATTTTCCTGTGTTTATCTCATATTAACATGGACAGTCAGAAGCAAATGGGAGTACCAGCAGTGCTGTTTGCTTCCTAATACCATACTCACTACAGACACACCCTAGAGGGGTTTTTTTTCTCCAACCTTTTATGTATTACACATGTGTCGAGCCGGTTTAAGGGTACTAACCAGACTCTCTCTCTCTCTCTCTGCCACCCACACACAGACACACAGACACACACACACACACTGAGTCACTACCTGGCACAGGCCAGGGCGGCTGCTGACACACCTGCGTTAGTTGCCAGGGAGGAGAACAATCCAGGTTTGAACGTCAACAAACAGCACACAAGCGGGACGTAAATGCAGGAACGACGGTTGACTGGTTTCTGTTGGAGCACAGCCAGGTGTCTTAGTTTTAAGTTATGTGCACCCGCAACTTTGTTTGAGGGGTGTGTTTGCATAGAAGGAAAGTCATGATGCCTTTTTAATTGTTTCTTCACTTCAAAGGCAGTTAGAGAGCAGTTTAAAATGTTTGGATCTGATTGAATGATCGCACACAAGATCGTGTATAGTATATGCTCAAAAGTGCCAAATACCCCACTTTGTTCCCAAATATACTACTAACTGTACGCATGCGAAAAAAGAGAAGTCAGTTACTCCAAACTTCCTGCAGGGAGCACTAATATGTAAGAAACCACTCAACACTAAATTTTTTTTCCCCTCACTGAGCAACCTCATATTCCTTCACCCTGTTTTAGCCCGAAAGTTAATTAAAATTGTGATATAAAATTCTGTGAACTCCAAACGTTAACATTAATCTGTTAGAACAGTTACAGCCTTAAAAGCTTCCACAAAAAGGTGATCTTTGCATGTATTGACAAGTTATGACCACCAGGATGTAGCATTGCCGCACACAAAGTAATACGCTCTCAGAGGGTTTCTTCAATATATTTCATTGGACAACTGTGGTTGGGTAAAATATCAGCATTGTATGAGAAGTTTATTGCCTTTTTACACTGCCGTATGTTTTATTTCCGTTATAGTTATTATACTAATGGATGAAAATCCCCGCAACTGGCGCTTGTTTGCATGCTTTATACACCATTCACGAGTTATGTCTTCCAGCATATTTACTTCAATTACTGTTTTTATTGTTTGATGTATCACCCCTGTAAATAAGTCCATTTCGTTTTAAGCAAGGCTTAAATGTGATAAAACGTATGCGCAATTTATGCTTTTTTTATTACCAATGCAAACTTAATGAGCCCAAACATTATGATTTGGCAACCTTGTACAAAGCCACAGGCTACATGTCATAAAACGTAAATTAATGTGCACTCTCCTCCTTTTTATTCGGTCCACGATGGAAGACAAACCTCAAATGAATTATGCACACATACAATAAATGTATTGCTTCATTCAGGACTTTATTTAAAGAAAAATACATAAACAATATACTTGACATGTTCAACCACAAATTTGATTTGTTGTCACCCAGGGAAGATGAATGGTTTTCGGTTTCTTCTTCTACACAGAGTATCCATTTATTTGGTGACACTTTCATCTCATAATAATGTCCGATACAATATTGTGCCTTGACAGAGATAACGTCGCTCTATTTTGAGTGACACTGGAAGAAATATATTCATTTAACAATGTGGTTGTGGTATGGGCCATTGCACGACCACACAGCATTTGCTGTACATCTGCCAGCTGCTAGAGGAAATTATTTCTCATTTTGCTGCACATATCTGCAGTAATAAAGATATTGCTAAGTTACTGTCTCTCTTGTAGTGTTTCTCAAAACTAAAAATTGCTGTCTGTCATTGGGTGTGATTATCCAAATAATAATCTGGGACTGTCAACAGCAAAACAATGTACGTATAATCATAGCTAATAGTTTTTGTGTGATTAAAGCAGCATATGAGAGTAGCATAGTGAATAAGAACACTCCGAAATACAAACTTAGTTATTTCTTACTTATTTAATTAAATGAAAAAAAAACCCCACACACAGCTGACTGTTTTATACAGTTAATGCTATAAAAGGCAATTTGTACTAGAGTGAGTTTTTAACACGTTTACATTTTTTATGTTTAGAAATGGGAAACTAATTGGTTTGAGTGTCCTGCAATGAATTGGGTTTCCGCCTTTGAGGTTCAACTTTACGAAACAGCACGGAGAAACAACAGTCAACATTAATTCTATAACTTGACTGAAAAACTGAAGTTAAATTCGAGCCGATCAAATGGCAAACTGGCTGCGATTCTACAATCGTTCCTGGTCACGCCGTTGCCTCTTTTGTTGCTAGGAATATATATAACATCTGAATAATGAAATCTTTGCATAAACCAGCCATGCCTGCTTGTTTTTTTGTACCGACAATGGAGAGAAAGACATACAGACAAATGTATTACAGAATTATGAAACCAGTTAATGTCCGATTCTCATTCTTAGTGGTCATGTCACACATGACCTCTTGTTGCCACCTTTTGTCCCGCCCATTGGACGCTCAGTGTCTCTGGGAGTCTATGGACAGTGGGCGTGCAGAAGCTCAGCTTTTCTTCATGATGATTGGATGATCTCTCTGAGGCTGAATCTCTTTTTGATTGACAGCGAAATGAGCCAATCACCGATCTTATGGTGAATGCATCCTTTTCATTTTTTGAAAAGGAACGGAGAGTAGAATTCACGTATAAATAAACAGACACATTTTATGATGTAGGCCGAAATTTAGCTTCCCCTCCTTGACAGACCAGCATCCGCCACTGATAGAATGAAACCAAAGACCAAAAATTTGCAAAGGTAAATTTGGCAAGCTGTACAGAGACGAGATGCGGAGACTGTTCACGTCGGTCAGTGCCTTAGCCAATCAGGATGCAGAACGCAATTCACTGTTTAAAAGCATTTAAAAAAACTGCACAAAAAAAAAAATCCGTGAAACATGTATATACAGTGATCAGTGATCCCTCGCTATTACGCGGTTCGTTTATCACGGCTTCAGTGCATCGCGGATTTTTTCAAACATATTCATAATTTTAAAAAAATCATATACTGTATATGGAGTACAGTACTGTATATGTTGCTCTATGTGACTCGCTGTTGTTTTGCTGACTTTCGCAGCTTCTCACGGATATATATATATTTATGTATATATGTATACACACACACACACACACACATTATATATATATCTATATATAGATATATATACAGTGATCCCTCGCTATTTCGCGGTTCGTTTATCGCGGATTCGGTGCATCGCGGATTTTTTCAAACATATTCATACATATACATGGAGTACAGCACTGTATATGTTGCTCTATGTGACTCGCTGTTATTTTGCAGCTTCTCCCGGACTGTTTGTGGACTTTAAAAAATAATAAAAATTAACCTGTATATGTTAATTGGTCGCTACTTCGCAGACTTCCTTTTATCGCTGTTGGTTTTGGTCCCCATTAACCGCGATAAACGAGGGAGTACTGTATATATACAGTATATATTCATATATGGGCGTCAATTACACACGAATTGTCGCTATTCGCGGGTAGGCCCGGGGCCCATGTCACGCGGATAGCGGGGGTTCACTTTATGTCGAAAAGAATTAGCATAATATACGGAAACGGAACGCAAATGACCACCCCTCCCCTTCCTCCAAAAACACCAGCTTTTGTCAACGTTTTTTAAATATTAAATTGTCATTATTTTGATTGTATTTGATGACCACGAATACGCATATTAATGTAACAAATGAATTTGGTTGTTTGATTGGAGATGACGTCCCTTGCCTGGAGCCATGTTAGGTGAGTCCGCGTTTGCACGGGACTTCATGCTCAGCTCAGGTGTGTTACCAGCCTGTCACTTCCGGGAGCTCGCCGGCACCGACACAATGAACCGGACGACGGGGAGGAGAGTCGTCATATAGTTGGTGGACCGCTGCGTGCGCATCGGCCATACACAGTGGTGGCACAAGAAGTGTTTGCCTACAACAGAAGAGTCTTACTTCCAGTCCATTCGGTGTGGCTCCCCCCCTGTAACTGAGCGGATTGACGTAATGTGGAGTCGACAGGGTGGGGGGAGTTGAGGAGGTGGAGGCGGCGGAGGAGGAGGAGGAGGCGGAGGTGGTGTTCGTAGTGGTGGTGTTGGAGGGGGGCGCGCGCTGCAACCCCTCCTTCCCGAACACAAACCGAGGAGACATCCACCGGCGGAAGCGCGATGGCCGACACCGACGACCATCAACCGGAGAACGGCTTCGTGTCCCCCGAGAGCACGTCGTCGTCACCCGGTCCGCTGACGCGCATCGACTGTGCCGTCCTCCCGTTTCTTGGCGGCTTCGGGAAGTACCAGAAACAGCTGATCCTGCTCACATGGATCCCTGCGCTCTTCATCGGATTCAGCCAGCACTCTGACAATTTCCTACTCGCCCAGCCCAACAACACATGCATCCAGCCCTTCGCGAACACCAGTGCTTCCACCACCGCCACTACGACTGCCGCTGGAAACGTGACGTGGGCCCGCTCCTGGACGTCGGATGGCCCCCAGAACGCGAGCGGGCTGGCTGCTGGCGTCCACAACGACACGGGCGACGACACGCAGTGCCTGTGCAACGCGTGGACCTTTGAGCTGCACACCGGCCTTGTGCAAAACGTTGTCACGAAGGTAAGCTGTTGTCTTACTCCTATTTACACATTCATTCATTCATCCATCCATTCATTCAATGAATGAATGAATGAAGGGGGGGGGGGGGTCCGCAGGGTATTCTGTGCCTGACCACCTGCTCCATTTCAATGTTTTGCCCCATGAGTGTCCCCCAAAGCATGTCTATATGATTTCCATTACACCATTTCTACTCTGCCCTCTTTGACAACAGTCCACATTTATTATCTGGACCCTTGGCGTCACCTTACTGTCAGGCCTGGTGGAATTTGCCGGTGGTGGCGGCACACCAAGAAAACATAGTAGACCAGAGCCGTTCGATTTGGGGCGAAGGTCTTTAGGACGCACGCTCTGGAATAATACAACTCCTGACGAAACATCACCCCCACCACCTCTGCCCACCAGCTGCCCTGTGACTTAGCAACATACATTATTCCTGCGCGGCTCATTCGGGAGGGGGGGGGGGGCTTTTTCATGTCGCTTCATGTTATTGATCGAATAACCTCGCATTGCCGTAATTTTCTCATATCTGCACAGCAATTAAAAATCTGGCCAATTTGTGTGTAAAATGACCACGATCAGATAATGGAATCAAATCTTCGACACGCGCCCAACAAGGAGAATCAATGGAGATGAAAGTGCAATTTGATTAGCTCGCAGCTGCAGCCAGACAAGAGGAACTTATCCAGATTCCGCAAATGAATGCCGGTTGAGTTTTGCTGGCTTATCGGCACACACGCAGTGTGATTTTAAGCCAAGCTTTGAAGCGTCTTCGCTCTAATGGTGGTTGGGGCACCCTGGGCTCGTGTCCGCTACGGTGCCAACAGCCCATCTGCTTATCTCCAATAATGTCTGATTTAAATAAAGCAAACAAACCACAGCGACTCAGGACTAAATTGAGCAGTACAGTAATCGATTACATCTTCTGGTCAGAATGATTGATTTATTCATAATGCAGGAAATGTTTTACGGCTTCAACAGGGCACGCACACGCAGTTTTTTAATTTTTATTTTTAATTTTGTAACCAAATTTTAAACCTGAAAGACTGCCCTAGAACAATGTTATTACTGTTGCTTAGGTGCCCTGAAAGTCTGGACCCGTAGGCAATTGACTGCAATATATTAACTCATTCGGTACCAGCCAATTCTAGACCAAGTCTGAAAAGACGTTTATAAACGTCTTTGGGAGTGAATGAATAATAATAATTATCCATCCATCCATTTTCAACACCGCCTATCCTGAAGAAAGTCGAGGGGAGTTACTGGAGCCTATCGCAGTTGACTTTGGGTGGAAGGCAGAGTACACCCTGAACTGGTCGCCAGTCAGTCGCAGGGCACATATAGAGACAAATGACCATTAACACCCACATCCACACAGTCACTGAGTGGGAACCAATCACACCCTGCTTGCACACAAGTCAGGCGAGTGTACCACTTCACCGCCAGCGAATAATAATCAGCATATTTAATAATGATGGTGATGATCTTTTAGAGATGTCTGACAATCAGGCCCTTACTGCTTTTAATGAAAAGGGATTTGGGCTGAATGGTGCAATGAATTCAGTTTACCCAGCTTAAGTGGTAAAATATCTTGCAAGTGACTCTGTATTTTTTTTTTCTTGCGATATTAAAACAGTGGCTCATCCTCTCATGCTGGTGTCACCTCTGTGCATTCTGTATTTGTGTTGCCTTTGCATAAACACTGAGAATGTTATGTTGATGCCACAGCATGCTTGAATGGGTAGTAAAACCATACAACCTTGTCAACCTGGTGGCAAGGTCACCATGGGCAGAGATTGAATCAGAGGCAGCACTAGTCTACTCTCTGGATGCTTTCTATGCATTTTGCTACGCAGCTCTGGTCTCGCTACACTTTTCTCGCTTGCCAGAATTTGTAGATCACGCTCGCGTTTTGCCCATGGAAAAAAAGCGACGTGGTAGTTCTGCAAGGCTGGGTATCGATTCAGATTTCCAACATTGATTCGATTCACAAGGGCCCGATTCGATTCACTTTGATTGATTTTCGATTTAATCCAGGATTTTATAAAGTCCCAATTTATTTCCATTTGGAAAACATTCAGAAGAAGCAATGCTGCCAATAGTCGAAACATCTTGCTCTCGCTGAATATTTACTTTAAGAATTCATCCCTATGCAGTTGCATTAATCCTGTATTTTTTATTGAACATGACCTGATCAAAAAAAAAACAATAACAATTTCAATGTATCCAATCAAAGCATCTCCAACTGCATCTGCCTCGGGGCTGATGAGCACTGTGTTTGCGCCGGATTGCGTCTCGTTCAAAGATTTGTTGTGTTTCCAAAATACCTCACTTCCAAGAAGCAAATTTTTTTGCTCTCATCCTTTTTAAACATTTTTTTGAAACCCCAATACTTCCAGGCATCTACCTTCGAGCCGGTGAGCGCTGATTTCAGTGCTTTTGCCATGTTGTTTTGTTACGCTTCTCTTACTTAGTCTTGACGAGATCTTGCACGACTCGACAAGTCACATGAATTTATTGGAAAAAGACATTCGAAGGATCAAATTATGGTTTTTATGAATCGATATTGGGCAATGAAAATGAAATTGATTCAATTCGATTAATCAAAAATGTGTTTTTTTTTTAAGCCAGCACTACTGTTCTGCCCTCTGGGCTGTTTCAATAACATCAGGCAGAAAATCTGTAGCAATACGAAGGAACACAAAGACGACGACCCGAAAATGAACAATTGTGAAGTAATTTTGTTTTTAATTCTTTGTCCTTGTCATGTGAGATACTGTATTTACATGGCTTCCTGTTGTTCACCAGTAGTAAAAAAAAATGCATATAAGTTTGACGGAATGGCAACACCTCTCTTGTTCCTGGCTGTGTCCCACATTTTTGGACGGCCTTTTGTTGCTAGGCAGAATTGACAAAGTCATTGAACTGCAACAGGAAAAAAAAAAAATAGTCCATGCCAGTCATTGCCACTGGGCTGTTTGAAGATTATGTGATAAATGTCACATGCCATGCCAGCCAACCTACTTTTGTTGTCTAGATAGCGGCGCACAGATGGTCGGCAGTAGTCGGAAAATTACAGAAAGCACCCCCCACCCCCAAAAATCTGTAGAGCAGTCATTTGTGCCCGGCATAAACCACACACACGCGCACACGCACACACACACACAAAAGGCACATGCCAGTTTTGCCCACTGGGCTATTTGGTAGAAGACCAGCAGAACCAGGAGCGGTAAATATATTTTCGTCAAAAAGCACTACAGATAAGACTTTTTCCTGCACATTTACTTGACAATAAAAGCTAAAAGATAGATGCTTTGGAGGCGTCTTCATTTGCGTCGAATGCGGCGCCTCTCCCACTTGGGCTCCACCTCGTGTGCATTGCCACATGTTCCTGTCTCCAAGTAGATAAAATAGGATGTGGCAGAGCAGCAGGAACTGATGACTCTGCGTTTGCGCCTGTGTTTGGACAGCGTGGACACAATTGAGTTCAGCTTCCCATGATACTGTGTAAGTAAGGCAAGTGTCAACACCGGCCTAACACACGCACGCACGCACACGAGGCCCCATGTGACTGGACTCTTATGATCATGTGTGAATAACATGAGGCCACACTGTACTCTGCCACTGTACTCTGTACTCTGGCCACATTGAGTTCTCACTCTTCAGCTGCGAGGAAAGCTGCCTCCAAAGTTTCAAACGGTGAAGTGCTGAAATGAGACCATTCAAACATAATTCAATTCCTTGAGATACAGGACAATACTCCCCGAGAGGCTCTGAAAACATTTGGAGAATTGTCAGTCTGGTCAGTCGTTCTGTTTTCAGTTTGCAAGAGTCAATTCATGAGCTCTATTCCCGACAGATGCTTTTCAGTTGGTAGGGTGTGGTGCCATTTCTAGTACCTACTTCCAAGTGTGCCTGGCACATGGGGCTGGGTAATTAACCAAAATGTGAATGTGATTTCGATTTATGCTTCTTACAATCTTACAACCATTTAAATCGAAGAAAAACGATGAATGTGCAGAACGGCGTGGCACGTTTGCCAATTCCTGATGTTGCCAAAGAACCAGAAATGCACCATGTTGCTTGTGCTGCAAGCGTTGGGTGATTCTGCTCTCCCCTGAGTGTGCTCTTGGCTGTTTAATGACACCCTGGTTGGAGTTTATTGTAAAACTAAACAACTGGAAGAATTACACACATTGTATATTTAAATACGAGACGTGTTTCGTTGTTAATACATCGATTAGTGCTAATGCTAATGCTAAAGTCAAATCCTATTGACAAGCAAATAGAAATTACCATCGGCTTTGTGAGTCATAATCCATCAAATTACGAATACTCACACACAAACACTGCTGGAACACACACGCACACAGGTAACTTGACAATACTACAAATTTATGAAAAATAAGTTATAGTATCAGAGCACAATTGCAACTGTTGTCTTCTATTCGACTCTTACGTCCATTTTTGTACGCTTTGCCAATACATGTATTGCAGGAACAGCTGCTGTGTCTTATTGATTTTATTTTTTATTGCTTTGATTTGAATATATTCTTATTTTACTGTTGATTAAATTTTTTTGGTTGTTCTTTGAAGTTATAATTACCATTGAGTTTTCAAAGAATTCCAACACATTAACACACACTTCCACATGATATGGGATGAAATACGATCCCGCAGGCTGTTTTATTTATTCAATTTATTTTCGCTTTAGTCCTTTTCTGGGTTTACCACTCATCGTCGGCGCCATGATTCATGAGCGCCGCTTGCTGAGTTTAAGTCCCTTCCTTGCTGGCACTGAAAGTAGCATTTACAAAAGGTGGCAAAGGATCCAAAGTGGTTCATGTGAAGACCCGCTCTAATTGAGTCAAAGCCCTCCTCAGGGTCCGTCTTAATTGGACTGAGCCTCTGAAATGAGAATGTATCATTACCCTCTTGTGTAACTGACACTTCTCGGCTCACACTTGGAGTCTGAAACATTAGGGCGAGATCCAAGAGCATCGCCGGTCCGACGACGGTGTGGGTGGGTGTGATAAGGGAGGCCGTTACGTAAAAAGCGGCCGGGCCTCAGATGTGAAAGATGATTCTGTAGGATGAACACCCATGACGTGAAGAGGCCCTCACTGCACCGAGTGCACCTTATTCTGTTTAGCCAGCTGTTCAACTCCCCCCTCTCTGCCTGCTGCTGATCAGTGTAGGACACTCAGCTGTAAAAAGGAGGTGACCTCCGCCCACTCGCCCCATCAGCCCAGCAGTGCAGCCACTCAGGGTGCACGCGTGAGCGTCACCCGGGGGACGAAAGACGCCGGTGTTCGCCACAGATAAAACTTAAGACGAGGACCCTGCATGTCAGCTTTGTCTCTGATAAATGCAGTGAACATTTGGAGAGGCGGGGTTCAGTTATATCATTCATCACTAAAGTTTGGCGCAAGGTGTGGGGACATGATATCAGTATCGCACTGCAGATTTGTCATTTCATCACTGCGACATTTCAGGGTACACGGCTAGGGAAAAAAATATATATGCTAATGTTAGCTAGCCATATTGATTAGCCAATTTTAAATGTGAGAACCCCCCACTCAAAAAATAAGCATGTCTACTAAATGCTCTTTTAGTGTGTGGTGTACTTGAGTTGGTCAACACAGTAGCGCTGTCACTGGCGAATAATTTTAGAATAGGTTATCTCACCGATTAATCGGAATAGTCAGAAAATTAAGTATGACAAAAGAATTGCCAATTTTTAAGTTAAACAATGGCTCGAAATGCTTAATCTTTCAAAATAAATGTTGATTAATCTGATCATCGATTAGTTGTCGATTGATGGATTACGTTGGACAGCCTTACAAGGCAGAAAACGACACGTGTAACCGTATCGACATAGACTGCGACTCTCCTTCCTCATATCAGAGTTCTGTCATATGACCAAGACTGACCAGTGACAGTGACATCGTGCCGCGATATTACAGTTATTGTATTAGTGAGGTTTTTTTTTTTAATAGCTGTGCGGTCATTATCGTTGCCAAGCGCTCAATAATACATCGTTTTGATTTTGTTTTTCTGGTGGACTGGCTTGAAGTTGCCAGGCTTGAGCTTCCTATCGGTGTTTGTGAAATGCTGTTGCATAACTTAAAATCAATTTAGCTAGAGTATCTTCGAAACAACCTCATTACAAGTTAACTTCACCAGCTCCAGTATGGTTGCAAGTTTTGCATTTTCCTTTTCAAGTGTGAAAATCATGATTCAATAAATGAGTCCCCAATTACAAAAACAGCAACTTAAAAGTAACGTAAGCGTGAGTAACTCATTACTCTGCACCAGGGGTGTCAAACTCATTTTTTGTCGCGGGCCGGTGCAAAATCTCAACATTATTTGTTACCCATGACAATTCGGTACAGATTTCAGCAAGAATCATGATAGTTGAAACACATGATTTGCTCCCGCTGGCCAGATAAAATGATTTGGGGGCCCAGATCTGGCCCCCAGGCCTTGATTTTGACACCTGTGCTCTACACAGACAGTAATCATGTAAAGAAACCTTTTACTTTCAAATGCATGAACTCGTACGATGTAATATTTGACATGATGGAAGTCACTTGCCCAACAGTGACCGTGTCACGATTTGCATCTTTACTTTCTGCTAACATTTCGTGTTATCGCCACGACTTGGGTGGAGCTTGACCCACTGCAGTTTGCTGATTGGTTGTCAGAGAAGCGTCACTTCCTTGTGACAGCGGCACTGGAACGAGAAGGAGACAAAAGGCGCTGTTTCTCAAACAAAGCGGGTCTTTTTGTTGGAATGAACATGTACAAAGAGCACGCCATACCCCTCTTCGTCGAATTCATTCTTTGTACAACGTCACACTGCTTTGAAGGCAAGTCAACGGAACGGATACATCACGGAGCTAAATGCATATTAATTGTGTGGGGTGTCAATATTGTTTGTGACCTCCTGGCGGCGTGGAGACAACTAAGGTTTTGTTTGTGTCTTCCCCTCATGCTTGCCCGAATGTTCTTGTGGTCTGGCTTCCTCCCAAATTTCAAATACATGCATGAACAATGAACCGAATGAAAATGGACATTGATATGAAGTAGAATGCAATTTCAAAACGCAGAGGCTGAAATGTGGAAACAAAACCCGCTTTATTTCATGTACTGTACGTATTTCTATATACATTTTAAATGTAATGTCTCGATTAATAAACGCAGTCTGAATGTTTCCATGGAGTCTCATTGCTTAATGCAGCATGAAAAATGGAAGTGATAAAGCCACGGGTTTGTTTGCATTATTGTGGTAATCGGACTCATGATGACCGAATTGTGTTTACGCCACACTTGCTTGTATGAAGGTGTCGCTGTGAATCCTTCAAAAGGCTGCGGGGGCAATTAGGTCACAACTCCACTTGAAGTAGGAAAATAAACTTGCGTTTATATTAATTCACGGTTCATTTGCAATTACGTTCGCGTGAGCCTGACCTGGAATACCGAAACATTTATGAAATGTTATGGTGTCAAATGGACAGATTAATTTATTGCTTGTGTTTGTTTAAAAAAAATGACATGGGAAAAGGGCCTTCACAAAAAAAGAAAAAAAAAGAAAAAGCAGTTCAACGCCATCTTAGCAGTGAACCTAATTAGCAAAGAAGTGGGAATGAGAATTATTGGATGGATCGTGTCGATGGACCTGATGAAGTGACCAGTGAGTGTCTCCTGCTCTCCAGAGTTTTTTCCTCACTGCAGATGGAAAGCAAAGTGAAAGCATATTCTCATCCGTTCACTGGCTTTCTTTTTTGACGTGATATTGTCTTCAAGCCCCCACTCTGCACGCCTACCACTTCACAGTGTTTTCTACCCATGGGTGAGGTACAACTTGGAAGGGTCTGATTATCTCTGTTGCTAGGCAGTAACTATGCAGCAGTCTCGCCTGTTCACTGTATCTTTCTCAGATTGCTTTTTTTCTACCTTCTCTTTTTACTTATGCATTCCTCTTCTTCTTTTTTAGATCTGCTGTTCACATGTACCGCATGTATTATTATTATTATTATTTATTTTTTTCGCCTTTGCGACTCTAAGTGTTTCTCGTTCCCCCCACCTACTCCTTTGAAACATCCCACCCACGGCTTTAAAGTTCAGCAGGTTCAGAAAAGAGCAGCTCCAGCTCCAACTGTAAAGCACTTGGCTGAGCTTTGAATGTGCTCTTTCATTATGACTTTGATCATTGATTAATCGCGGTCGTATTTTTGCTCGGTGTTCCGTGACAAAATTTTACATAAAAGTGGGCTTCCGTTTGTTAGAGAGAAGTGGGGGGAGAATGCTTTGATGTGACATTATTATTATTTTTATTCAACTTAGTGCGAAGTATCTTCATTTAAAAAAAACAACGACAAAAACAACAACAAAAACCCTAAAGTATTTTAGCTTGTTTCCTCAATTAAACCTTATAAGTTTACATACTGGTACATTATGTAAAGTAGTATTTTAGTAGCACTAAATGGAAAAATAATTTTAATTAATTGCTGTAAATTTTCAGAAATCAAACTTCAACTGTAATGCTGCACATATTGCACCACAGCTTCACCGTCTCATTTTTTGACATTCTTGTTAATTCGAAAAAAATAAAACAACATTCTAACCAAAAATCTGATTGCATGCTTCGACGCACATTGAACTGAGGTCTTTGTTGAACTCCAGCATAGTTTCTGGGAAAAAAAATTGGTCAAATTCCAGCAGCGCCATTTTGACTTTAGGGTTTATTTCCCAAATCACGCTCTGTTAGCACCCCCCAATTCAACATTGTTTCCTCACGCAGCATAGGCCGCAATTGAGCAGCATGAATCCACGTTAGGTGTCTGACATAACCATTGTTCCACTGCAGTCGCAGTCATTTAAGAGAAGTCAGCAGACACTTCGAGGATTTTGACGGATTTTCTGTCCCCCCGCCCCGCTCTTCACGCTTCGCATTTCTGTCCGCTAATAGGTTTATCCATGCGTCTCGCTCAACTCTGCACACTGCCTTCTATTCATTATTCTCTAATGAGCAACACAATAGCAAGGCACCGGAACACAGGCGGAATGGGCTGCCTCGCGGACCAACTGCGCATGATGGGACTCGGACTGAACCTGATTGTTTGGAATTCTTGCTGAGAATCCATTCATATTCGTCGAGTAGCACCTTAAAGGATGAATCTAGAACACACCTTGTCTGTAAACAAACAAAATGAAGCTCAGCTTCCGGCTTGTAGATGTCATGGGCAATTTAAGTTTATTTTTTAAAGCATTCAATCTGTGAAGTTTAGTCATCAGTTTCTTTAGCATTTTTGTTCCCTTGCTTTACCAAACATGAACTGAACCACGACGTTAAAACCAAGGTATTCATCATATGGACGTTTTTGTTTTTGTTGTTGTTCTTTATGGTTCCACCTCAAGCGATTAGCCATTCCTGTGTTTTCACCATTATCGCCGGCCTCCTGAGTGCGACCCTAACTACAACGTAGCCCACAAAGAAAAACAGTCCCTTGAGTAGAACCTTCAGATGTCACCCTTCAGTATGTCGATGGTAACTGTCAGAGATGGGCACTTGACTCTATTTTGCCAGTCCGTCCTCCGTCCGCATCCTGGGTATGCTTCCGTCATCGTCCCTCCATCCATAATCATATAATTAATCGTCCTCCGTCCCCTTTCTTAATCGTTTGGATTGATCGTTTGTGAAATGGGTGTCCGTAGGCACTTTATGTTGTCTTACAGTACGTTCTCAAATACTGTTGAGATGAAAAAGGAAGGAGAGGAGTAATGTAATGACGACTAAGCGAGTCGTACGAACTAGTGTTGTGCTGTTAATAGCCTAATAGGAAAATACAGTGTTTGGCTACACTTTGGTTTGTTATTTTGCCTCCCGACACCACTGACTTAACCTGATTAGGGACGATTAAAGGGACGGATGAAAACCCACTTCGTCCTTCCTTAATCCGTCCATTGAAAAACATTTCTCGACCTCTCTGCCCCTCTCTGGCAACTGTGATATCACAATATGGCAGTAATAGATGGGAAAGTATGGTTACGAATAGCCCGGCAGTATCAAAACGCATGAACTTATGGCACAAGAAAGAACTGTTACTGCTGCACTCATTGTTTTTCATTTGAATGTTTAATATCTAAGGTGTGGAACTGTTTTCACACAAATATGAACTGGAAATGTGACTTTACTTCTATGTTAGCGTAGGTTAGTGACACATTGCAATGCATTTTGAATGCCTCGAAGCACTGATTTTTGCTAGTACAGTGCCATCACTATTTATGTCAGAACTTCAGTGATTTTGGTTATCATTATGAAAACTATTAACAGTTAGATAATCAGCTCCTTAATTAAACTCTGAGCTATTTTTGTTGTATTATGTTTGTCCTTTGCTGATAGCATAGCGGTACACTCGCCTGACTTGTGTGCGGGCAGCGTGGGATCGGTTCCCACTCAGTGACGGTGTGAATGTGAGTGTGAATGGTTTGAATGGTTGTTTGTCTATGTGTGTGGTCTGTGACTGACTGGCGACCAGTTCAGGGTGTATTCCGCCTTTCGCCCAAAGTCAGTTAAGATTTGCTCTAGAAACCTCTCTCCCAAGTTCAGTATAAGTGGTGCTGCAATGGACATTTAAAATAAACAAGAAATTGAAGAAACAAGGGTGGTCTAATATTTTCTCCATGACTGTAGAGAGAGGAACATGTGTCCTGTCGTTTTTGCTAGTGAGAGCTGCTAGCTCTATTTGCAGCATGTAGTTCCCATCAAAGAATTCACAACCTCGGTCAGTGAGAGATCTAGTTAATAATAAATGTGTATTGACGAATACCTTCTGCAGAAAATCATGCTCATGACATGTTGACAAGCTCCCCTAATTTTTGTGCTGTACAGTTTGGTAGCATTTGATGCTAGTCATCCAGTTGCACTGGGCCACAAAGGTCGCCGCATACCAGCTCATCTAGCCTCAGAATAGTTTCAGTCTTCCAACAAACTTTTCTGTTTTCATTCCGTCTCTCCGCTGTGAAGCGATTGCACAACAGGAACTTGTTTTGTGAGCCTCTTTTTTTTTTTTTTTTTCCTTCGAGCGACGGCGATACCAAAAGTGTGAATGAGTGGCATTCCTGGATCATGTGATAACTGAGTGATTCTGTGTAATCCTGGAGCGTTCCATTCGAAGCAAGTCGCTGTGATAGAGGTCATGTCAGGTTGAAGCAAGCGCCCCTAGCACCATGACATCCTAAAAAAAAAGAAGAAAAATATGCATTTAATTGAGAAACATCATGTAAGATGTTTATATTCTAACAACATGGAGAATGGGCACTATTTTGAAACATGTCCCTCGACTGAAACTAACTGATATCATCGATACCAGCTGTAGTGGAGACATAATGGTTGAACACAGTCAATTTCGGACACAGTGATTCCAACCTATTTTCTACCCACCGGAAATTATGTAAACAGAAATGATCTGTTCAGCTCTAGGGTTAACTCTTGGCAGGATAACGTCTTTATGCACTGTACAGGCAATGCTTAGTTACCATTTCTTCAATTTAACCACTCAAAAGTAACAAACGGCGTTCAGAAAAGAATCTGGGATTTGATTTCATCTGCATATTATTAGTTTGGAAAGTTCAGTAAAAACAACAAGTAAAAGGAGCGCATAGCTAAGTTAAACGTGGCAGACATTCTTTCACTTATATGACGCAGTCACCCTGCTCACGTCCCACCATCCTTCATGAGATGTCATGATCATTAATGGCCAGCGCTTCGGGCACAGCTTGTGTGGTCATTGACCACCACTGATCTCTAGCTTGGGAAATTTCTATCCAAGTCTGTCAAAAAGGGAACGCGCCACTTATAAATGTCAAACAACAAGACAGAATATAAAGTGGGTATTTTTTTTTTAACTTGACATACGTTTCTAACAGCTGTGTTTTAATGTGTCTTCAGTGGAGTCTGGTGTGTAACTCGGCATGGAAAGTCCACATTGCAAAATTCTCACTCTTGGTCGGGTCCATCTTTGGATACCTGGTGTTCGGAATCCTCGCAGACTGGTAAGACATCCCAAGAACGTAACACCCACTACAATAGTTTGACATTCAAGATGTTTTAAGATGGTACTGTAAATATTTTGTCACTGTTTCTTATTGTGTAGGTTTGGCCGTCACCCAGTGCTGATCATATCTGTGCTGTTTATGCTGGTGTTCGGCCTCACCGTGGCCTTTTCAGTCAACGTTCCCATGTTCAGCACGCTGCGATTCTTCGAAGGTTTTTGCCTGTCTGGCATCACACTGTCACTCTACGTCCTACGTAAGTACTTCTTCTTGAGGTTTTACAAAGTATTTGATTTTAGAACTGGGTGGCGGCCCGGATTAAATGTTCTCACGGGCCATCTTTTTGTATGAGGCAAGTTCCAAAACCCAAAGCAGTTTACAGTATAAGCAATGAAATTATAGTTTTGTGAACATTTTTAAGCCAGGCGCCCCCTCTTCAACATCCTAACAAAAGTGCCCCGTCCCACTCCCCCGTGCCAAACACTCACTCAAAAAATAACAAAACATCAAAGCCCACTTACAGCCAAGGCAACATGATTAATTATGCATCCTGTTGGGGGAATCCCTGTCATACAGGGAATGTCCATATTAAACCCTTGTCAACAGCAACAATGTAACTGCGCAAGTTTTATGCCAGGCCTCCATACTTTCACATACCGCAGTTTGGTGGACAAATATTTTTGTAGTTGTAGAAAGTCTTCTCAGGACTTTGAAAGCTGCTTATAGCTGTAAAGAGGGTTGAACATCTTCAAGTCAAGTCAAGTCAACAGTATTTATAGAGCACTTTCAAACAGCCATCGCTGCATACAAAGTGCTGTACATGGAGCAATTTAACATGCACAATAAACAGTAAGACATCTTCATATATTTTGATTTATAATGGTATAAAAAATGTTTCTTGATGTCCATATGCTGTTTTTTTTGGGGGGGGTGGGGTTTCAACAGAAGCAATTTTATTGTCGGGATTAACCTTTGAGTGTGAAGCACACCTGTACATGCTTGTTGAAGCTTTTTATTTATTTGTTTTTTTTTTTAATATTTGTATGGGCTTTTGTCTTTTCCATGTGGGCCTACCTGTATTTCTGATGTGTTTTTGTGTGACACTTGATATTTACCCTGGAGCCAATCTGTATTGACAAAACTCCGCGAGCACTCTGAGACGAAGGGACGGTCATTCAATAACACATTAGTAGGGAGAATCAATCCTGTCTGACCTCCACGCGTTCCCCTTTTAAGCATTCGCTGAAAAACTAACGTTGACAGTGGCCATAAACAACACAGTTTGCAAAAAGCGTCACGGTTTTAGGAGGTTTAGGCTGGGTAAAAAATATGCCACCGTCTTTTTCTGGCTGGATTTGTTTGCGATCGCCCGGCGTTGGTTTGTGCACAGCAGAGATGTAAACACTAATCCCCTTCCTTCCTTGATCATCAATCCACGTGCAATTAAGTCTCCTTCATGTTATCATGCTGCACTTTATCCTTTTACGTCATCCCAAACAGGCAGTGAGTATTCAAGGACCGAGCATGTGGCGCTTTGAACATGCTCTCCAAAAAGCTGTTCAGTAACATCCACCTCAAAGTTGGGGCAAAAAAAAAGAAAAAATGTAGTCCTTGACATGAGTCTCGTATATCCAGTGGATGGGAAATTTGATCGACAAGTTTGTCATAAAAAGACTCACGAGAAAGCCTAAAGAAGCCATGCCTGAAAACAAACAGGAAATGAGCTATCTGAGTTTAACCGGACATGCTCAAATTGGGCCCATCGGTATGTGCGTAACTCGCTTTAAATTATTTGTCACAGTCCAAATTTGAACCATTTGCACTGTACTTGAGAGATGGGCAAAATTCAAATGTGTAGCGTATGATTTTAGCACACAGTGTCAAAGTTTGCACACCCCAAAAACACAAAACCCGATGAACTCAACTCCACAAGGTCAGATCTCAATCTAACCCTCAAGTGGGATTCATAATGGCACCAAGCTGTGGGGTGTGTCCTGCCTCAAACCAAAGTGAGATTCATTTAATCGCTCTTTGCAGAGGATAAAGAATACAGTATGTGAGTACTGTTGTACTGGATTGTCTGCTCAAAGGGTTTTAACTAAGCCGCATAGATGCCAATCATTTCCTCAGTTAGCAATAGCCATAAGATAAGATGTGTGGTTGTTTTAAATACACGTATAGTTCGCTTTATTTTATGTTTAGTTGAGTAAACTTACACTGAGAGTGGCAAAAAACATCTGGAAATTTGACAAATGACAACTCGCAAGTCCGTTCACCATTGTCATATCTTAAGGCCTCGCTGCATTTAAAAACATGCAACATATTATAGAGCTCTCAGAACGCAAATCCTGATGCTGTAGTGGCCCGTAGAAAGTTTAAAAAAAGAAGAAGAAAATGTAGGAAACAGGATGCTAACTCATTATGTATGGCGGTTTAAAAAAAAAAAAAGCAGCTGCTGCAAGAAAATGTGGACACACACTTTGCGTCAGACTTGCCTGCCGTGCTGAGGCTTTAGAACGAGTTCAAACGTTGTTGATACGATGTGACACTTATACAGCTCCTGACGCTATCTGCCACGCAGGGAAAAGAATGAACGGGGAAAAGAAGGAACGCTGGCCGGGAACCGGGCAAAGCAGCCTCTTTGAATAAAGAGCGGTTGAAGGAATGTGGAGGCTCGGCATAGCTGACGAGGTTTCTCACCTGTGATTTGCACTTATTTTGTATCAGTTAAGGTGATGAAATCAAACGTCATGCTGCTGATTTTTTTTTATTTTCGCTGCAAGGAAGAAGCAGCCATTTATTATAGAATTGATGCAAGCTTTCCATTTATTTTATTATTTTTTTTTTTTTACCCTGACCCGCCAATGTGTGCTAGCCTAAGCAGTTAGCCAGCGAAGTGTGCAGGCTCTCCTCAGACTGCACCACTTTTTTTTTTGGGCATCATCCAGCACTTCACATTCCTCGCCCAGAACAATCCCAGATTCCCAACTAGTCTCCATGAACGGCCAAGCATAAAAGTAGAATGTAAAAACTCTCTATTCAAACAAACAAACCAAAAAGAATTGCAAACTTCCAACCACAAATGGGGTACCCCTGCGATCTTATGAGGTACCAATATTATTTCACTCAACCTCCAGTGAATTCAAAACGTAACAATAAAATCACACCGTTGTTTTTTGAATCAGAATTTTACTCACTTATCATGTGTGTTTTTCTTATGCTATGAAGCGTTTAAAAAGAAATAGCCGATGGATGGAAATTCACCCGTGCGGATGATGATCCATTTCGTGCTCAAAGCGTGCACTCGTGGGGCCTGTGCGTGATAAGCCCCTCCCTTAATTAAGCAAAAAACACTTGTTTAGAATGTTTTACGCTCTGCGAGCAGTCTGTGTAGTCGCTTGGCCGCCAGAAGCGATATTTCTCCTCTGCTGTTTTGCGTGTCCGAACGGGCACACTTGTGCACACGTTCGCTCTCGTACACGAGTGTGTGTGTGTGTGTGTGTGTGTGTGTGTGTGTGTGTGTGTGTGTGTGTGTGTGTGTGTGTGTGTGTGTGTGTGTGTGTGAGTGAGAAGGATGAAGAAAATGCAGACAAATCTGTGTGGATGTGTCATGACGGGCTTTTTTTCCCTTTACCGACGAAGAGATTTTTGCTTTTGTAGAGTACCGTCAGCTATAATAAATAAAGAAATATGACTGATTGCTAAATAGTGAGTCATTGCATGTCGTGGGTAAAGGGCAAGGTCAATGGAAAAAAAAAATGCCCATGTCAGTGCTTCTGCTGTTTAAACACTTGTGTGTTATTTTCACGTTGTCAGGCAGCTTGAGGACATCCTGGCGGAAAAGTTAACACACCAATTGATATCTCGCAGCGATGAGGCTTCATGATTGTTTGTCCACACAGGTAGCTTCCTTTGTGGTTGCTGAATGAGAGCAGACAGGTGTCATGATACTGTATGTACTCGTCTTAGCTTGGATAATTAAGCGACACGCGTAGGCGTGAATGATCTGGAACAACTGTTCAAACATGTTCATGTTGTGTGTGTGTGTGTGTGTGTGTGTGTGTGTGTGTTGTGTTTACGACACAACTTGAGAGCAAAATGTATTTAGATTTCAATTTTGAGGGTTGAAATTAGAGCAATTGCACTGGACGGGTAGTTGTGCTTTTTTTTTCCTTTTCTTTTTGCAGATGATACACACAGACTGCATTTTTAATGAACTTTGTTCAACCAATGTCTGAAGTCACATTTTCACATGTAATACATGTTAAAAGAAAAAAAAGCCATAATTCATTCAAATTGTCTTTTTCAGGCGGAGTGGTTGAAATCATACACAAATACACTTTGCCATGTCCTTGACACCCCCCGCCCCCCGCACCCTTTACAATCTTTTCTTCAGTCATCATCTTGATAAATGGGTCAAGGTGCCGATTTCTCCCTATCAAGGAGGGTTAAAGTTCCCTTCCGTGCGAGCTTTTGGCCCGTGCAAGCTCAACAAAGCTGCTTCTGCTATGACTCTACTTCAGCTTTCATCTGTCTGGCTGGAAAAAAAAAAACACTTTCCTGTTTGTGAGCGTGTCATGTAACCTCAAGCTAGCTCTCAAATTCCTGAGTGAAATCCACTGATTGACCACATCAACGCGGGCGATCTTAATTTGGCTATTGTAAAAATGAAAGAAGTCAGGGCTCGGTTCACATTGGAAAAAAAATTCCAAAACGTTATTTCGGGGCGGGGTCAATGTTCTGTATCGGTGACTCCTGCAAAGTTTTTGTGCTGATTGAACAAGTGTGTGTGTAGGAGGAAGGGGGTTAAAGTCCAAACAGACAAATACGCTCAAAAGGAAACACTCACCCAAGCTGAGTGTTTGACTGCACTTTTTAATGGCTAACTCTTTCAAGCACATGAATTAAAAAGATGGTGACCTGCGGCTTTTTGGCAGTGTCGATCACGTCCTTGATCAATGGCTATGGCCTTATTAATCGTCAATAGCTCCCTTTCATTACTCCTCGGTATCGACAGTGCCTCGGGTTACTTGTGTGCCAAGTCGAAACGAGTTTCCCTTGTTTTGTATATAATCTTGAAAGGTGAAAGACTGTTGCGGAAAAGCCTTCCAGAGATTTACCGGACACATTAAGTCAAATTGAGATGTTTTTTGATATATGCCACTGAGCTGCTATAAACGGAATTTCCTAATGTGGCAAACTGTCACCAACTTTCATTGTTGTTTAGTTATAAAGCCATATTAAAGGTGTACAAATGAGTTAGCCACTGTTAAATAGAAAAGGGCCTTCCTCCAAACCGCAAAGTTGGAAGCGTAGAACGATGCCAAATGTATTGATAAGACCAAGAATTAACATTAAGGGAGAACAGAGCGCGCATACTTAATGTCATTTAAATTACCAGTGGCTCTTCCTCCAGCCCCTCCTCGCACTGACAAAGCACTTTTCCTCGCTCGCACAAAAGCTCCTCCATCTGTAGGGCATCCAGTCGAGCAGCAGGGCTGGCTGGCTGGCTGGCTGCAGATCAGGAATACGCACCGTGCTGACAATGCTGCACTGGCCTGTCAGTCACAGCGAGCCAAAACTCATCAGCAGCATTGCACATGACTGAGCTCGCTTTGGTGCAGACGAGCACTTCCGACAATGACTTGAGCCTTAAAGAAGAGCCGGTCTTTAATCGCGGCTGCACAATCAAATACAGTCTAACCTCTAGTTTACGAATGTCTCTGTTCTCGACCAAATCGGTTTTCGAATAGGAAATTCGAGACTTTTACGACTCGGATTACGACCGAAAACTGTTTTTCGACCAAATTGAGCAAACCCGAATACGCCACTTGACTCCTCTCGGCTTCCTTACACGAGGAAGTGACGCTTCTTCGTGCAGTGTTCATTGTGAGCAGACGTGTTTGTTGTGATTTACGCAAATCTGACTGTTTTTATGTTATTTCTGCATCGTGTATTCACCCCTAATCATGGGCTAATAAAATAGTTTCGGATTTCGAACAACCTTCTGGAACGGATTATGATCGAAAACTGAGATGTGGTGACTGTACAAGACTATATCGGTAAATTAAATACAGTATATGGCTTGGGAAAGTACTGTATTGGCCCGAATATAAGACAGTGTTTTTTGCATTGAAATAAGACTGAAAAAATGGGGTCGTCTTATATTCGGGGTCTTGACATTATAGTATAATAATGTATAATAATTATACCCATTCACGACGCTAGATGGCGCCAGATATCATTGAAGTGAATGCTTAACTTGGCTCCCCGCGCCAACGTGAACCCCTGTCACAAAGAATAAAAATAAATATAGCAGTAGCACGAAGAAGAAAAATAAAAAATAGTGGTTAGAAATAAAAGAGAACAAAATAATAGAAGAGATAACAGAAAATTGAGAAACGTAGTGACAAGCTGGAGAAAAGCGGGTCGAAGATCGGCCAGGTTAGCCGACAGCTGAGGAGAAGTTGTGATGTAATTTACACTTCAAAAACCAGAAGCCATTCATTGACGAATGTGATTGCACTTTACATATTTAAATGTTCAGATATTAGGATTTGAATGATGCAAAATAACATGCTTTTTCTCTCAAATATATTGTTATAATCATTTGTTTCAGATGTACTGTAATTATTTTCTGTATAAAAATTTATTTGGTGTTCAAAAAGCATTTTCTCAACTTGAGTGTTTGAAAGTGCTCTATAAATACAGTTGAGTTGAGTTGAGTCTTGAAAAAGATGGTGTCGTCTTATAATCAGGGCCGTCTTATATTCGGGCCAATACAGTAATAGGATGTCGCTTTTGGTGGATTTTTTTTTTTGAATTCATGCACATCTGTTAAATGACCTTTTTTGTCAGATAATTTTTGGTTCAGTTTATGTCCCTCGTGGTGCTCTGACCTTGTTAAGTGTCATTGTGTCTCATGATATTTTTGAAATTATGTTACTAAACCCCACTTTATGTTTTTAAGTTACATTATGTCCTGTTTTGTGATGTGCGTCATGTTTTGCTGTGTCATGTTTTAGTTTATCATTTGCTTTTATCATTCGAGTTGTTTGGTTAAATCGAGTTTTAGTTCACTTCATGTCATGTCACGCACATTTTGTTTCGATGTTATTTACATGTGTGATAGCCACCGCAAACATGCAGGACAATCAGCGCACGTTGTTTCGTTCCACCTAATGATTGACTAAGTTGCATTTTAGAGGACAAACATTGGTTTTGTGATCAAACAAAAGACAAGCCGGAAGGATTCAACAAGCTGTGTCTTAGCTAATGTTTGTCACATTGCTCAACCCCTGAAAGCGTCACTGTTTTTGCAGTTAGTCACAGGCGGACAACTGCCTTTTTTCTGTTCGCTCATTTTATCTCCAAGGCCCAACGACAACGCGTGGGGCTCAAGATAAGGACACGTATCTCTGCAAACATTTGTGGCAAAGACCAAAAAGTTAGATGAATGAACCTGACAAGCTGCATGGCCAAAACGGCGTCATGTGACCAGTTAAAGGTTACCGTGGGTACAGGAAGTGGCGGCACTGAGCGCTTGTCGTGGTCAGCGGAGTCAAACAAAAAGTTTCGTCGGTTGAGCCGCGCTAGACGTCTGCCGTGGCTTGTATCCGATTCGTTTTCTGCTTTGGCTAGTCAGCAAAGCAGTCAAAGCTTCTTTTGGGATTATTGTCGTTGCTAATTGGCTCTGAAGTAGAGTTGATTACATCATTGTTGGACGGAAAAGTACAGGACAGCAGAATTTGGAAAGTTGAGGACATGGATGTTCCTAAAGGCAGTTTGTGCTACGAATTGTTCATATTCAGAAGTGTTTCCTTTTGCGACCATAAAGCATCGAAATGCAGTATCGATGACACTGTAATTGTCATGTGACTGCAAAAACATAACATTTATTTTCGTGAATGAACTGAATTGCAGACGTGTGGTTTGTCTTTTAGGAGAAGAGCTTTTTTTTCCTCCCTTTCTCGGGGGGGGGGGGGGGCACAAATACCGGTACTCTATATTAAAATAAACCGAGACAAATATGTGGGAACAAACAAACGACGTAGCTCCTCAGAATCGAGACACGATGGTGTGACCACGTCAAGTCTAATTGATAATAAAGTGTCCGCAGAACACAAAATTATGTTTAATGCTTTGCACTCATTAACAACATGCACGTGCGGGCGTATTTGCGACACTTCAATTAAACCGAAGGACTTGACATGCCTTGCTTGGTGCTGCTGTTTTGGTTAGCAGCTGGGCTCTGCCCATGTGGGATGTCTTTGAACTGAGATAGCTTGTTACTCTTTCTAATCACTATCCATTTTATTTGATTCATTATTTAAGGGGAGACTAGAAGTAAATATAAATGTACATATAAATACAGTATACTGACTGTGTTACTGCCTTTGCGTTTTGCACCATCACCACTCAGATGCAAGATCTAAAAGTTTGTAAAACCATTTTCTTGAATGAAACGTTTCCTTTCCTTTCCGCCCAAAATAGAACCAATTAGATGAAGCCCGTGATCGAGACGTTTTCATTTCCTTTCATGTAACGTAACAAGGCAGAGTGCGCTGATTGGTATGTCATTCTCGAGAACTTGCAGGCAAGTCTTTCGAGTTTGTGGCGTGAGATATGGTAATTTTGGTTAGCAAGGGATTTATGTCAGTTGGGCACTAGCTCAAGCTCAACATTGTGCGAATGCTGACCCAGCGATCTGAAGATTAGGGTCAACGTGAAGTGTAAGGCGCTTAAGGCTGCTTTTGTTTTCACTGTTTTTGCGTTTGTCTTTTGAACATTCGGTCATCATCGTACGGTTTCATACCAAAGTGACGCGTGTATATTCTTGCATCTGTGTGCGCTGTCTGGCCCGTTTGTTGCACATGATGCCCTCCGCCAAGATGAGGAATTCTAATCCCATGCAGGCCGCGAGCAGTGAACCGTCTTGAGTCGGGTCAGACTCAGCGGGTCCCGGACCCATCGGCCCGCTCGCCTCTCATTGGCCCCGTCATTCTAGCTGTGACGGTGTCCGCCAACAGAGAGCATAATTCGTGCCCGCCGAAGGCGGGGGACATCCTAATTGAAATTCCAGTCCTTTTATGCTGGAAACGAGCGGGATCGCTCGCCCCGACACCCACCTTCTTACGTTGACCTCTGTCACCTTACAAAGCCCGTTTTGGAGAGAGTTCACATTCTGGGCAAGCAGTGAAAGTGACGTTCAAGAAGATGGATGGATGAACACCGCTGATACTGTACCGTTCGCCCTCTGGGCTGTGTTTTGAAGCCATCCCACTGCGGCCACGAAAGGACTTCGCTGTCTGTGGTGACTTGCAGCCTGTGTGGTGTGAATGCAAATGCTGGAATGAATTGGTGCCATTCTAATAGTGGACAAATGAGCACAAGGACACTTTTTTTCCCCTTCATCCCCTCACAACAGTGCACTGTGCTGCTATGTTCAGTCTCACAATAACAGCATCTGCTGATTTATTGGAGATAATTAAAGTATTCTCGTCCTATTGTTGGCTTTCAGGGCTGCTTGGCACGGGTGTTTTGTTTTTAAAACTAGGGTCTGTGCTAGTTTTGTCGGAATGCAAATGTTACCTGGGAGTCATGGTAAAAAAACAGTAGAAGACATAAAAAGGCGGGGCAATCAATGTATCATTCCTTCGATTTGGAGGTGTTTTCCTAAGAATGACATCATCTTGAAAATTCATGTCAGTACCTGTGAGCCTGCGATGATCAACAGTATTTCTTGTTTTGGCGCATGACTCATCAACCTGAGCCCATGGTTACCATTCGCTGTTGTACTCACTCACATATTCACCTTGTTTCCTTGTTTTGTTTTGGGTCCCCCCGAGCAGGGATCGAGCTGTGCCTGCCAGGTTGGCGCTTCTCCATGACCATGGTGGCCAGTTTCGTCATGCTGGGCGGCCAGTTGCTGATGCCAGGTGTGGCTTACCTGTGCCGTGATTGGCAGGTGCTCCAGGCCGTCATCATCTGCCCCCTGCTGCTTATGCTGTCCTACATCTGGTAAGTTGTGACCCAGGTCCTCGCTGCAAATTTTTCAGTTCATTTATAAAAAAAAAAATCCTTTTCATGTTGAGGCACGAGTGGGCCATTATACGACCTGAGTGAAACAATGTCATGTGAATTAATGGCTATGTTATGTTTTCATTTCACCATTTAAAATGGTTCCAAGGCGTCTTGATAACAAATCTCTGACATAGGTTACCTCATGGGTCAAACCTGTACAGACCTTATTTCTTTTCTTGCGGAAATTCACCTATTTGAGAGTTTGGCTCCTCATTCCATATACAGTGAAACTCCTCTACAATGAAATCATGTTTACAGCAAGAAATTTTTCACAACTGGGGACTTTTCACTGTCGCAAATTTTATCTCAGATGTAAACACGAACACACACAAAAAATGTGCATGTGTACTTTTTATTTTTATTCCAATAGTGCATAAATATGAGCATACACTTATTTGACACTTCATATATCCAGCGTAGAAAGAAAAAAAGGGGAAAAAATTGCGAAATTTACGATCAGCATTTACTTTCACTTACATCAATTTTTTTTTGCTTCCTCCATCTTTCATTTTTATGACCTTTATCCTGTCTTCAAGCGTTAAAGCTTTTCTTTTCTTAACCCCTTGGTATGCAAAGGTCCGTTTTCTTTCGCCATTTTAGCAATGCAACGTTCGTGCTGCGTCTGAAACAAATAACTTCCTGTACTACTGCACATGTTTAAACCAGTGTAGTGGTTGCTGTTGCCGTTTCCGAATGAAGCAGTAGAGGTCGCTGTGGCATGCTGAGGTTGGATTAGACTTTTACGGAAGGCTTGTTTTTGTTGTAGTGAATCTCGTTGCGAGGCAAGAGCAGAGAAAAAGATTTCGTATAACGGAACAGGGGGATTTTTCGTTGTGGGGGGGGCAGAAAAGTGGGAATGGCTTTCATGCATAACATTTTTTTCACATTAGGGGGTATTTTCGCCCATATAGGTTATGTTGTAGAGCAGTTTCACTGTACTACAAAGTATGTATTTTAATGTCATGATGAC
This sequence comes from Hippocampus guttulatus, assembly GCF_054856545.1. NCBI lineage: Eukaryota > Metazoa > Chordata > Actinopteri > Syngnathiformes > Syngnathidae > Hippocampus > Hippocampus guttulatus. The sequence goes on from NC_141274.1 coordinate 2,291,731, forward strand.
TGGCGACAGAGCCATGGGTGGCTGCACTTCAAACCACAAAAGCCAAAAAAATTCACTGCAAACTGAGAAGCGCATATGAGCCCTCACAAAGCAGCATGGATTCTATTTTCCCCCCAAAACTGAGAATAATACTTGTCGATTGTTAGGTGGACCCCTACATGTGGCGGCGCGGACGCATTGGCAATCATGTGCAGTGCTGCTTCGTTTTGTTCTTTAATGTTGTGTTCGGTCCCTTGCAGTCCAGACTGCAAATACTTAAAAATAAAAAGGAGACATGTTCTTGTGTGTAATTCAACGTTACACGAATTTGTTCACTTTCTAGTGACCTTGCCCGAGACTGGAATCCGTCAGCGCACTCCGTCTTGTACTATATGTACACTGCTGAGGTCGACAAACTTAGAGGGAATTAGATTTTATGGTCGTGCGTATGCTGACGTTTGGCGTTCCTCCAAGGCCTACCTGTGCAACTAAAGGTGGTTACGCTCAGGAGCTCTTGAAAGGGCTACTCTGATCAAATATCAATATTGGAGATCTTAATGCACACGAGTGGGCTCAGCTGACTGCTGGGGCTTTCCTCTTTAGAGAGGGATGATGTACTGCGGGCGTCAGGCAAATATTGTTCGACTGTTGCTGTGCCAGCCACTTAGGGCAAATAAACACCTCGCTCCAATAGACGGCTCCTTATTTCCATCACTAAAAAAATAGGGACCAATTGTAATTATTTCAGTTTCAAGGCACTATTATGTGCATACCAGGCCTATTTGAGCTGTGTTTCTAACCAAAACAGAAGCACCTCACTGACGATGAATTCAAGGTTTCTTCCCAACGTCGATGACTCCACAGCCTTGCAGAGTTGTTATTTGGAATATGTTTCTATTTTTTGGATTATAATTACGATCAATTATAAATCGCTCCCGCGAATAGGTCGCACCAGCCATAAAATGCATAATAAAGAAGAGAAAAACCCCACTGGAGTCCGAATCGCACTGGAGTATAAGTCGCGTTTTTGGGGACATTTATTTGATAAAATCCAACACCAAGAACAGACATGTCATCGTGAAAGGCAATTTAAAATAAAAATGATAAAGAGAACAACACCATGAATAAGTGTACGATATGCTAGCGTTACATAACGCATAAACATCGAACTGAGAACGTGCCTGGTATGTTCACGTTACATATTCAGAGTTATCCAGATAACTATAGCATAAAGAACATTCTAGCAAGTTTACCAAACCATCCGTGTCACTCCTAATCACTAAATCCAAAGAAATATTCATCCTCCGTGTCACTTTTAAGCAACTCCGCCAACTACTGCGATAGAAGATGCGATGCGGCGCTTCCTCTTTTACGTCACTTACGTCAGAATCATCATCGATTTATCAACACCTGCCTAAAGCGCCCTCTTGTGGTTTAATGTGAAAATAACATGTGAAATGACAAAATAATGTGTTAATAATTTAACACATAAATCGCACCAGAGTATAAATCGCACCCCCGGCCAAACTATGAAAAAATACTGCGATTTATAGTCGGGAAAATACGATAATTCACATAATACAGGTTCTGTGCAAGACGAATAAATCCTTTACAAAGGCATACATAGAAATAAAGCTTAAAATGTAGATTTATATCTAGTATTCTACATCGAACAATAAGATACTTCTGCCTCCACTGCACATTACTGTCATCATATGTGAGCTAAAGCAGAACATGGCAGCTCAAAGCAGAAAAAAAATGGTGTAGATGGGACAGAAGAATCGAGTGCACTAGGAAAGATTTCCTCCCGCTTTTCATTTTGAGCTAAATCTGCCGCTGCAGATATGAAAAATGAGGTTGAATAGTCCATCCTCTCGGTGAGTAACCTCATCCCGCTTGAAAATGAGGTTTCGGACTCGTTTGTCGCGACCGATGAGCGAGGATTTCACTCTCGTCTGCTTGTCAGGATCTTCCCTGAGTCACTGCGTTGGCTGCTGGCCACGCAGCAGTATTGCCGCTCCAAGTGGATCATGGGACACATCGCTAAGAAGAACTGCGTCAACATGCAGCAGGACCCGGACAACATCCTCGCAGGTAAACAAAATAAATAAATAAATGAAATGAAATATTGAACAGAAATCAGCAGAGAGGTGCATTGCAGCGGCGCTTTCCTGCAAAAAGGCCCAAGTGAGACCATTAGATCAGTTTCCTGTCTGGTTGCCATGGCAATGGGCCACTCCTCAGGTAGAAGAAGACGCCGAACGCTATATTATTGCCACACGAGGACTTGCTTCGTTTTATCACAGCTCAGGTGGGCAGACGGGTGAGGGGTCGAACCCTTGAACCCACTTTAGCAACAAAGTGTGCTGTCGACGTTTCATACTTCTTTGCAACTTATTTTGATGCTGATTTGGTTCGTCGGCAGAAATTGACAGGATGGTTGCACCGACAACAGGTTGCAATATTGTTTCTGTTTGACATCCAACTTTGGGGAGTGCTCGTTTCACCACGGACCAGACATTTCCAGATTACGAATAATGGTGCCAAAAGTAACAAGTTTTGCGCAGCAGCATAAGAATACTAGGAAAAAAAACGCAATCTGAAGCCTTGATTATTCTGTAATTTTTTTCTTTTCTTTTTTAAAATGTTACTTATTTATTTTATTTATTGTTTTTTTTTTTAAATATTTGTGACCTAGAAATGTTTTGAATGGTGGTAAAAGCGTTCCATTTTGTACATCATACGTGATATTAAAAAAATATCGGCGTTGTATGAGGAATATTTCCGCCAACTGTATGTTGATTTCTGGACCTTCTAGACTCGTGTTTTCTTCTGACGTCCTTGGATACTGCATTTCATTGTAGCTTTTTAAAAAGCTCTGATGCAGCCACATGCGGAACAATCAATTGAAGAGTGCAGTCAATGCCGCACTGATCTTTAGCCTCGAGCGTCTCGCTGGGAAGTTTGCAGCTTGGCCATGGGGATCAATGTAAAAGCTGAGCGATCCGGTCAGCGATAACCCTGCAGGCACTGGTTTCTGGAATGTTGTCACATGCCCCAAGTTCACATGCATGGAAACGCCGAAGCGCAAAGTGTGACGTGTGTTTCACCGGCAACCAAACACATCCTGTAGGTGCCATTTCTTCTTTAATAACCCCTCCTGGGTGGTACCTTTTCTTAGAAACTGCTCAGTGAAGTATCACACCTGTCTTTCAAAGCAGCACCGGTGCGAGCACACATGCTCATTTTGGTAAGTTTGTATTGGGAACTTCGCACTCTCTATTACGGGGTGGCACGATACTGTTGGGGAACAACTCGGACGTGTGTGTGTGTGTGTGTGACATCATCTCTGGTCCTTGAATTAGTCTGCACTGACACTGGATTTCAATTTTGTTTTGTATTGGGATGCACCTACGCCAGTACAGTAATGGCAGTACTCTATGCTTGTACTCCTTCGATTCATCAAAATACTCTGATGCTACGACACCGATACCACTTCCCCAGCCTGCCATGCCACGTGAGCCGTATAGAGATACTTTCAGGGTAACACAGGTGACAATACTTAGCAGTCGAATGGAAGTGAAGCTTTTCAAAATGTTTGATGTGTTCTTAACTCGCCACAAGTTGTCTCGCCTATTGTGCTCCGCGCTGCTCATGACACCTTGGAGGCATTATCAGGTACTCTGTATCTGCAAGTACTGCAATGTCAGTAAATTCTAGTCTTGGTAATGTTGCATCCCGAGTATTTTATGACCAGTCTGGGGCATTTTCCCCCCCATTTAAAGCATGCAACAAAATTACACACATTGCGTTCTGCAAGGCCGCCTTGCTACTCTTGCTACACCTGCTTACTGTGGTCCAGATGGATTATAAAGTTGTTTCTTTATAGTTTCCTTTGAGTCCCAACCTAATTGAAAAGAGCTGAGTGAAATACAGTGAAGTAAAACGGTTTTCAGTCCAACGTATTAATTGTCATTGTATACATTGTAATTAATGTCAAGATTCCATCTGACTGCTCCGTGATTTGAATTTTTGTGTTCCCAGAATTGCAGAGAGCTCTTCAACGCAAGCCCAAAAAGACGTGCATCGTGAAAATGGCCCGAACGAGGAACCTGTGGAAGAATATTGTTGTGCTCTGCGTCAACTCGTAAGTGGGTTTTTTTTTTTTGGGAGAGGGGGCCGGGGGGGGGGGGGGGGGTCCGTGTGCCACACTCACTCAATTTAGGCGAGATTAACACTGTAAATTCAGTTTGCCAATTTCCATTTAAGAGCTACAATCTGTCAGATTTTTGTTTGTTTGTTTTGAACAGTCGATGTTCATGTACATTTTGAGTCACATATAGTATCCAGATGACGGTCTTTACATTCAATACATACTAGCATTAAGCAGAAGTAAGCAATAATACCAGCACATATATAATGCAAATAGGTCATGTTACGTTGCATTTATGTGGTCCTGAATCTTTTGTAACCGCTGCATAGACTCCACTGGCTACCATCAGCAATTATTTTGCTTATTTACTGACAGGCACGTCACCAATAGCAAATTTCTACTCGATCTCACGGTCTTTCTCTGTGGTGCAGTTATTTTTGAATGTGTTTAGTTGTCGTTGGAGCAGACATGGGCGTGTGTATATGTCACCGGTTTTTAACGGTGACGAGCTTGCGTTGGTGGGGCAAATCTCAATCCATCTTGGATTCCACTGTTCACTCGCAAATTCAATCCCTCTGTACTTATACCCATATATCACCGCTCCTCAATTCTATTTTGTCTTTCAAGAAGAGCACTTTCTTTCCATTTCTACCACGCTATCTGCTCTTCCCTCCATCCCTGACCTGCTCTTGAGCACGTACAGACACTCACCACGGCGTATCGCGTCACTGACTCCTGAAGTCGGCGTAAATTTTACATGAGCGGCCGTCCTTATGAAACTTTAGTCACACACACAAACGCAGACAGGCAAGGTGGGAGCGCCGCTTATGCTTTTGTGTGTTCTGCTGCGCAGGATGTGTTTGCTTGTGTGTCAACATGTGCGTGTTGACAGAGTACATTGTGGATTGCGTCGGATTACACAGAAGCGCAGTGGACTTTGAAATGTCCTTTTATTAGATGGGGTTGAATCAACACATCTTGCGCAACATCACGCGTGTTTCCTATTGCAAGTTTTAGGGTAATTTACAATCTGTATTTTTATTTAATTTTTAAAAAAATGCATGTACTGTATTGTAGATACAGTTAAACTCCTCTACAACGAAATCATGTTTGCAGCTAAAAAATCACAACAGGGGTTTTTCACTGTAGCAAATTTGATCTCAGATGTAAACTCTCACACACACACACACACACAAACATGTGTTCTCTTTATTTTTATTCCAATAGTGCATAAGTATGAGCATACACTTATTTGACACTTCATTTAGTCAGTCTAAAAAGAAAAAAAGGGAAAGAAATTGCGAAATTTACGATCAGCATTCACTTTCACCTACACCAATTTCTTGGATAATGTCTTTTATTTTGCTTCCTCCGTCTTTCATTTTGATCACTTTTACCCTCTCATCCAGCATCAGAGCTCTTATTGTCTTAGCTGCTTGACATCCAACGGTCCATTTTGTAGCCATTTTAGCAATGCAATGTTCTTGCTGCGTCTGAAACTATAACAAATACTTCCTGGACTACTGCCCATGTTTAAACAAGTGTGGTGGTTGCTGTTGCCGTTTCCGAACGAAGCAGTGGAAGTCGCTGTTGGATTAGACTTCGTTGTAGCGAATCTCGTTGCGAGGCAAGAGCAGAGAAAAAGATTTTGTATAACGCAAAAGGGGGTTTTTTCGCTTCATGGAGGGCAGGAGATTGGGAATGGTGTTAATGCATGATGATTTTTTCACACTAGGGGGTATTTTCGCCCATATATGTTTCGTTGTACAGGAGTTTCACTGTATTTCTTTTCCAATGTGTGCAGGCTAACAGGCTACGGGATCCACCACTGCTTCGCACGCAGCATGATGGACCCGGAGGCCCAGGAAACCACCATGTTTCACGACTTCTACGCCGACTATTACACCATGGCGGGCATTGCGGTGGCGTCCTGCCTGGCGCTGTGCCCGGCGGTGGGCCTGATGGGTCGGCGCGGCGGTCTCCTCATGTTCATGATCATCACCGCCTTGGCATCGTTACTGCAGCTCGGCCTACCCAACTGTGAGTTCTCACCGAGGATCACGTTCAATCAATCAAATGCTTTTGCAGTTTTGACACTTGATTCAACAATGGGTCTAATATTGTAAGAGGTTTTTGGATATATTGACCCCACCCCCTCCGTCCCCCCATTGTTTTTAATAATGGTAATTATAAATACTCTCTATAGTGAGATCCCAAATAATAGCTGGTACTGTATTAGATTTTTTTTGCCTTTTTGTCTCCATATTCATTTAACAGTACGATTTTTTTCCTCAATAATTTATTCAGTTGCAGAAAGTGCGACTGAATAAATATGAGGGGGGTGTACACAAATAATTGACACTGAAATTAGTGAATGGATTTGGCATTGTTCGAGGGTGCGAATATATTTTATTGTCTTTATTTTTCATGTTTTCTTTGCCTATTGAAAAACTCAAAATAAGTTTTGCTTGATACCAATTTGACGTAACAATAATTTAAAAGAATAACAAAGGAACGATCGAGTCAAATGTATTCCTTATTGTCTCTTCCAACCCACAGTTAGTGACTTTTTTTTGTTGTAAATGTTATTTATTGATACATTTAAAAATATATATATTTCATTTAAAAAGAAAACAACTCACAAAAATGTTATTTGGAACTCAAATTGTATTAGACGCAATGATAGCAGTATAAAATATGGAGCAGTGTACTGTTTATTGTCAGATTGTTGTGCCGTAAATATTAAATTATCGAAAGATTATGAGTATTCATAGTCCATTCTACAGCAGGCCGAGTTTTGAGGACGTATGGTAGGTTTGTTATTATGATTGTCGATAATTAGCTTTCAGTTTTTCCTATTTTGAGTCGTTTTAAAATGTGATTATGCAGGCTTAGCGAATGAAATGTCCAGTGCTTGCACAACGAGGCGTGTCTTGTGCTCATGTCAGCTGCTCATAATGAGCGTTTGGACACCACTGCAAACGGTTTGGGTGGTCAATGTGTACCAACAAGACATGAATCCGTTTACTCAGTTACAGGTGACTTAATGTTCAGCCCGTGTCAACACATCATTGTGTTGCATTGCACATTTGTGTTGTGACAAGCTTTTCTCATAGTCATTTTTTCGTATTTATATTTTGTGTGTGTGTGTGCGCCTTACGACTGATGCACCCTTTCTCCTGATGTGTCTTTCAGTGCTCGGAAAGTACAGCACCCATCTCAATATTGGTAAGCGTATTTTGCATGATTATAATCAAGTTTTGGTCGCTTAAGTAACGGCTGACTGGACTCATTGCACTTCACGTCACAGAAAAACAAAATAGGGCCAAATCCATTTGTGCTGCTAGAGCGCCCCTAGAGGCTTGATGTGCTGCCACAGTCTAAAAATACTCCACTCCAGTGCTATCTGCAGAAAATTGGTATTTTTGTTGTAGTGATGCATGTAAAAAAAATGAAATGAGACCGAACTAACACACATGCTTGAATATCTGTTTAGATAGCTCAGGCACTCTCAAGAAGAATTTCTCCATCGCCTTCTCCATCATCGGGATGTTCTCGTCCCATGCCGTCAGCAACCTGAGCATCTTCTTCTGTGCTGAGATCACACCCACCGTTATCAGGTAAAGCCCCTTGGGACCAGACCACCACAGCTTTGTGAACCCGACGGGGTCTACATCCCGGGGGTGTTATATGATATTTTTTCATAGACCTGTTGACCCTTCAGAAGGCTTTTTTTTTTCATTGAAATGCTTTCTATGTGTGGCCCAGAAATACAGTTTGCTTGTGTAGTTAAGACTTTTTACTGCATTGGCATAGCTTAGTCGCATTGCCACTTATGTACAGATGGAGCAAAATTCCTGCTGTGTAAATCAAGGACAAGCAACACGAGTGAGATGCAAAAGTGACTTCAGCCCTCTTGAATGGATTTGCTGCTCACTGGGTTGGCATAATTGAGCACGTTCCCCGAGAATCCTCTTTTGTCCACATGGTTGTCACATGAAGGCGACAGCTTGGACAAATCGCCTCTGAGCACTGCATGAGCTTGACTGTATGTGGCCAGACGGAAAGTGTGCCGTCTTTTTCCAAAGTGCGTGAAGGGCGCCACCTGGTGCATTGCAAGTCGCGCCGGCTGGAAAATGAAGTGGTGCTGCAGCACTCTTTTGTTGTCTCGAACGGGCTTTAAAATATGTCACAACGGACTCCAATCCAGCAGGGGATCAAATAATCACTTGATAAATCACAAAGCAATAAACAGGCTGTAATTTGTGTAGCTTGTTTATTAATTATGTGGGTAGAGCCTCTTTTGAAATCATTTAATTTCTAGACTCCGCCTTGGAAAATCCAAGCTCTCCTTCCTTCCACAGGTTTTCTCCTGGTTGAATGCTGTAGACTGACTCGGCCACTCCGTGACCTTAATGTTTTTCTCCTTCAGTCGCTCCTTTGTTGCCTTGGCAACATGCAAATGTACTTTGGTGCATTTTCATCGTGGAAGGCCCATGACCCATTATTGATGTTCTTGCTGAGGTTTTTATCCAAGAATTTAAAGTTTGTGACTGTGTTTATTGGTCCCTCAGTGTGGTGAGCCTTTACACCGAAATAGCCACAAATCTTAGAGAGAGAGCTTACACGCACAAAACCGCACGCACACACACACACAAATGATCTGATAGGGCTGGTCACTTCATCAAAATCGGGATTTCAGTTTTTGTTTAGTGTGGTTTTCAGCCAAATCACCTATTGAATGCAGAATACAAGCTTTTTTTTTGAAAAGGTATATTTTGTACGCCACATTTAGAGTGATGGTTATCATTTTTGATTTGGAAATACAGTACCTCAAACATCTGAACAGTTCTTTTCTTCTGTAAAATACCAACAATGAAAGAATGCGTTTGATGTCAAAATAATGTATTCACAATGAATCACCAGTGTAACAATGTTGCATTTGATCAAATTTACCCACAACAAAGTATTTGCACGCTATTTAGTAGTAGTAGTATATAGTAGCGTGTGTGCGTGCACGTGCGCCGCCCTGTGTGTGTTTGTGCGTACATTATGCCATCACATACTTCTAAACGTAAATAATCTCCTTCGTTTTTTTTCCTCTCTTTTGTGATGCTCTTTGTCATAGATTTAAACGTGACAAACATTTGTCGCATTTCCAAGGCTCCTCCAGGTTTTAGGAGTTGACATATTGTTGTGACACACGTTAGCTACTCCAAAAGAGATCCAATGCTGCCATCTGCTGACCATAGTTGCTTTTATTTGCTCTTGTTTTATTACTTCTCCAGCTTAATGATCTAACCACAGTTGCCCAAGAACTTTCTCTACCCATTCCCATAAAAAAAAAAAAAATGTCGGCTGCAATTGCAACTTTCTTCTTCTACTATTTAATGTAATTATTCGCCCTTATTGTTTAAATTGTTTTAATATATTTAGGTGGAACGGTGGGCGACTGGTAAACGCGTCAACCTCACAGTGCAGAGGTCGTGGGTTCGTTCCCAGCTCCGGCCTCCCTGTGTGGAGTTTGCATGTTCTCCCCGTGCCTGCGTGGGTTTTCTCTGCGTACTCCGGTTACCTCCCACATTCCAAAAACATGCATGGCAGGTTAACGGAACACTCTAAATCACAAGTGTCAAACTCGAGGCCCGAGCCAGATGCGACCTGCCTTATCATTTTATGTGGCCCGATGTGTGTCAACTTCCATGCGGCTTGTCCGTACCGAAATGTCAAATTGTCACGTGTAATAAATAACGGTGAGATTTTGCACTAATTTTGTTACCATGTTCACACTCACTCAAACAATAAATGAACAAACCATTATAGTAAATTTGGCTGAATCCAAAACTGATCATCCATCGATTTGTTGTGTACAAGTAATAATATACCAACATTAATTTAGTTTTACTGTCATAATGGTCCTCTGAGTGAAGTCGTGACCACAAAGTGGCCCGCGACAAAAATGAGTTTGACACCCCTCCTCTAAATTGTCCCTAGGTGTGAATGTGAGTGCGAATGGTTGTTTGTCTATGTGTGCCCTGCGTTTGGCTGGCAACCGGTTCAGGGTGTCCCCCGCCTACTGCCCGATGATGGCTGAAACAGGCTCCAGCACGCCCGCGATCCCTCGGGTAAGCGGATTAAAAAAATGGATGGATGGATATTTTCAAGTGTTAGAATTAAAACTTGTTACAAATGTATTTTCTGGGTGGTGTAAGTTCAATTTAAAGTTGAATTGGGTTGAATATATACAATGTCTTGAAATAATTGTGTTGATTAATTGTGATTTCAATATCAATCAAAGCCCAGCCCTAATATGATAAATCACCGATGTCCGTTTAGGGGCGGCGGCTTGGGCCTGGTCCTGGCGAGCGCCGGCTTTGGCATGCTGACGGCGCCCATCATGGAGCTTCACAACCAGAAGGGCTACTTCCTGCACCACATCATCTTCGCCTGCTGCACGCTCATCTGCATCATCTGCATTCTGCTGCTGCCGGAGACCCGCTACCACCCGCTGCCCGAGACGCTGGCCGAGGGCGAGAGCTACACGCGCCAGCCTCTGCTGCCTCCGCGCAAGCCCGGTGAGCAGCGCCTCCTGCTGGCGCCCTCCGAGAGCGCCCGGGATTACACGCGCGTGCACGATACGCCGCTGCATGAGGCGGCTGCCACCGCCGTCTCCACCATGGACTCCGCCGCCTCGCCCGCCATCGACTTGACTGCCCTCGCCAAGCCCGAGCGGCCCGATGACGACGACGAGGGAGCGCGCGCGGCGCTGACTGAAGATGATATCAAACATGCTAGCGAAGAGCGCCTCCTGTCTTCTACGCCTGTGCACTCGCACCCCCTGTTGTCGGACGAGGACAAGCCTTCAGAGGTAGTCCTTGCCTCTATCGAGCCCCTCGCTCAGGCCGTTGTCCTCCAAATGGACGACACTCTGCATCCGTCCCCTCCGCAGGAAGCTCTTTCGGACCCGGCCTCTGAGGAGCCCCCGCCGGAATCCCCCGAGCATCTGGACGCGGACCTTCCGTCCAAGGAATCGGGTCCGCCGTCGCCAGAGTACGCCGACACCGACCCGCCGTTGCCGGCGCCCTCTCCCTCGAACTCGGCCTCTTTCTGCTCAGACACAGACATCCACTTGGGAATAGAGGACGAATCAACGTCATCGTCACCTCCGCCGGACCCCCCTTGTGGCGATGATCTTTCTCCCCCTCCTTCCCCCACTCCAGACTCTGTTTTGCCCTCGTCAAGCCATACGCCACCGCCCCGATCCCCTTCCGCGTCTCCTCCCCTCAGCATTCCCCCTATCACAGAACCCGCCGCTGCCGCGGCGACCTCGGTGACTGATCATCCCTTGCGGGAATCCCTAGACTCAGACTCCGATTCCAACCCTTCAGGAGCGTCCCCCCCCCCTCTGCTGGTCTGTACAGTTTCCTCCCCCATCGACTCTGGCGTGCTGTCAATCAGCGCCAGCACAGAAAACAACGTCCTCACCGGCGTGGCGTCATCATGATGATGATGATGCAGCGAATAAATCCCCTCGCATTTAGAAAGAAGACCGTCCCAGCCTGGAGTTGGGGTGGTCTTTAAACATAATCCCTTTCCTTTTCTTGCACAAGAGACTGCTTTATGACAGAGCTGCTTTGTTTTGTTTTTTTTAAAGGTCAGTTAACTGGAAAAAAGAAAAAAACAATCACCAGCCTTTGAACTGCATCGATGGAATAAAAAAAAAAAAATCTGACTTTTCAAGAATCAATCGGAAAGAAGCGACAGAACGTGATGGCAAATGCTGCTGAGAAATGCACACAACTAAATGTTTGTCACACATGCAGTGCTGAACACGTTTTATGAGGCCACATTCCCCGAAAGTAGTTTCTTCAGCTTCAGTGAGGCCAGGTGAAGAATCTGGCAGCAGACCACCGAAAACACGTCACAAAAAAAGCCCACTGCCCTCCATAATCGCTGGCACGCCTTGCTTACGATGTGTTCTTTAACTTCTCATAATTACATTTCTTTTTTTCTCTGCGGATTTTCAATGGGTTGGAATCTGGGGATGAAGCTGGCCATGGGAGGAGCTTGATCCTCTTCTCTGGTCAACCGCTTGTATCATTTTCAGTATACGAGTATGCTTCTGCAAAAAAAAAAAAAAAATGGAATTCATTTGAAGGCTTTCGACACATCTTAACCAGGAGTGCCAGTAATAATGGCGGGCACTGTATATGCAGTGAAACCCGCAAATAGCAAAAACACCCGCATAATTGACATCTCCCTTGAAGTGGTTTACCACCCGTTAATGGCCCAAAATGGCGCTGAAGCACTACCCCCCCCCCCCCCCCTCCTCATTGTAGTCAATGATGAATAATATTCAGAACATTTGAGTTTTTTGGTGGTCCTTCCTATATCATCCGTGACAGAAAGTGAAACAGCGGTTTTGGTCATGACTAAAGCTGTTCATTTTGGATTTCTTATGCACTGTATGGAAAAATAAGACTTGTTTTGGGGCCGTGTACCCGAGTAAACAATCACAAGAAACGGCACAAAATAACCCCCACGCCCGTAAAAACCAAAATGAAAATGTTCAAATGGTGCCAAAAATTAGTATTGCGTGTTTTGGGGGCTTGTTTGGTGCAGCCTCCCCCCCCCCCCCCACCCCTGCCATAGACTGAATGTGGATGGCGGGAATCAGATCAAAGGAGGCAATCGCAATGTCTTTCATTGGAAGGAGCTGCATACAAAGGTACGTCATTTTGTATTGATATTGTCAATAGGTGCATAATTCCGTGTGCGTGCGTGCGTGTGTGTAAACCAAATTGAAAACTACGATTGACCTGATCAATGTACAAAGCTCTTCATCCTTGCAATATTGGTGACGCCTCACACCGGACACAAAAGAGTCGGCAAAGACAAAAAGCTTTTTTTAAAATTTTTTTTTTTAAATGAATGCTTTGAGTGCGGAGTTTTTTCCCCCTTTTACACCCACGGACAGTTAAACTGCTTTATGAAAGACTTGACTCTTTCGTCGATACTTGACAGTCTTGCTGAGACGTTTACAACCATAAAGCAGACTAAGGGTCATTACTGTAAAAAAAAAAAAAAAAAGAGAAAACTCCAAAGCCAGACAAATATTTTTCTTTCTTTAGTTTTGTTTTGGTTTGTTTTAAAAATGTGACTCATTGTCTCGCGTGGAATTTGCCCAGGGAGGAACAGAAAGTGGCACTCTCGAAAGTTCTCGTGGTGCGTTTTTATTAAAACATGCTCAACAAAAAAAAAAGAGAAAAATCACAGGTACTTTCCAACAACATTCTTCCTCCATGTGCGCTAATAACAAGATTGTGCTTTTTTTTCCCCCCCCCCCTCTTTCCTTCCTGTGAATGATGTAATGCAGCTTGGGTCAAAGTACAACAGTGGTCAAACGTTGTTGTTGTTTTTCAAGGTGGCCGTACGTGGCGGATGATCAAGTTGTGAAATATTAATGCCAGTGTCTGATGCTGCTACACACCTCAAAAGCACAAATTCCCTGCAATCATGTGACATCACAGTGGCGGAGTATTAGAGCCGCATGGAGACGAAATCAATAAGGCGCACGCCAACATTGTACGATAGTTTTTACCTGCTACAAGGGAGAAAAAAAAACATGCTTAAGTTGTGCAAAGGAAAATGAATTGTCATGAGAAAATATTCAATGGTACCAGGAAAAAAAGTTGACATTTTCAGGAATGAAAAAAAAAAAAAAAAGTTTATTTTATTTTTGTTACATAAGAAATGTTTTTCCGGTAACACAAGGAGAAAGTCATAATTTGAAAATAATAGTTAGAAGTTTACAGAAATGTCATTCTAGAAAGGAATAAAGTTATATGATTAATACCAATAATTTAAACAAACAATTTTTACAGAAATAAAGTTGTCATTTCATCCCAAAATTGTTAAACTATTTCTTTTCTTCAAATTATCATGGCATTTGTTTTTAACCAGTTTTTTTAAGAAGGGAAATATGTAATTAGATATTAGAATTCTAAAATAAGACATCTTCAGACAAAATAAAAAGTTCTGAGATGAACGCTTGAGTGGGAGTTGACTCCCTAATATTTCAACTTTTTTCATATTTAATGACGTTTTCTCAAAACTGTACCATTTGTATTTTTTCGGAATAGGCCTTTTCCTTTCTTTGAATAAGATCTCGATTGGGAAGATTTTAAACTCGGCACACTGACATGCTCAAGACTTTGAATATTCCCCTGATGACTTTTTTTTCAGCTTGCGCTTGTTTGATATTCTTGCCAAATGAAGTTTGTAAATTGCAAAAGTATACCTGTAACATGAACTTTACTCTTAAAAGACAGCTCTCTTTGAATTCTAACCAAAATGTGGCTTTAAAAAAAACAACAGGAAATATTCTGCCTTTTTTTCCTGCCTGTTTGACCGACTGAGACATTTTTTAAATAAAACATTTAAAAATATATATACATTGATCTTGGAAAATAACCTCTAATGACATATTGTGCAATATCACTTTTTTCTCCCCTCAAAATTTGAATGTTTTTTTCATCATGTCTTTTTCTGATATTTTCAATTGTCAGTCATCATACAAAATTTTCCAGAAAACGGTTTTGTCTTGTGATAAAATGTCTTCCTCATATAAAAATATCCCAACAATTGTAGCATTGACTCTATTTAAAATACATTTCCCCCCCCCCAAAAAAAAATTGTAGCATTGACCTATTTTCATCTATTACGACTTTTGATCTTAAAATGACGCAGATTCTTATAAAATGATCAGTTTTTTTTTTTTTTTTGTTTTCCGTTCATGTGGCTCTAATACTTCGTACATTCAATGGAGCTTTTCCCAAACAGGAAAAAATAAGTAGAAAAGGGAAGGCGGAGCTTTCTTTGAACAATTGATGATGCAGACCTGAACAGTGGAACGGGGGACATCTGCTGCAGACATTTTGCTTCACCTTTGCTTCCTTCCGTTTGTTGTGTGTGTGCGCGCATGTGTGTGTGCGCGCATGTGTGTGCGCGCGCGCGTGTGTGTGTGTGTTGCAAACACAGCGGCCATATTAAAATAGTAAACGAGACACCCGTGTCAAATCTCATCAAGCTTTTGCTCGGTGCATCTGAAATATAACAAGTACAATGAAACATCGGTGGACGCACTGATCGTTGGAACAGTGAATGTAAACATGAAGGATTAAACATAAACGTTTGCAAAGTGATCAAGTGTTCAGGTTCTGCTTCCTTCCTCTCTTGAAGAGAGATTTGAATGAATGTAAAAAAAAACATGGATTGTACCATTTCCAGTATGATTTCTGAATGTTCGGTTTGACGTCGATTTCCAATTCTTCCACGCACCTGTATATAAGGCAAACCTATTGTCAGAATAAACCACTATTTATTGATCTGCTGTTCACTTTGTTTTACCAAAGAGCGAAAATGTATGATGGTGGAACTTCAGTTTGAGCACGAAACCTTCAAGGTTCAACAACAAAAAAGGTCAAGAAAAGCCGACTGAAACATCTTTTTTTAATGTTTTTATTAAGACACTTCATTTTAGTTGAATTTTTTATATATGGAGTGTCAAGTACAAGATTGAAAAAAAAAAGTCACTCAGCATTGAGTAATAATATTGATCAACAATTAAACAAAAAAGGCTCCAATTGGGATTTTCCATTTCATTTTTTAGTTTGTTTCTATTCATTTAGGTCTTTCAACCAAATATATCAGAAATGCAAGAACGGCTCGACCGCGAATGAGAAACCCAATTCACGCCCACCGAAACTCGGCATTCGTCGTGGGCGGGTGTCCCGAATACGTCGAAGGGAGCCGAAGACCTAAACGACTGCTGTGTGTTGCCTTGCTGCATCAGCAAGGCACAGTAAGAATGAGTCGCGCTCTGACTGTGTGACTCCGTGTAACCAAATCCTGCTCTAAACTCTAAATCCTGTCTGGACAATTTCCTTGCAGGGAACACAATGAAGTTGCTTGGCAACCGGCTGCCGTGCAGGAAGAATGCCCCCGCTGTGAACGTGCCCTGTCTTTTTACTTTCCACTGTAGCCGGCTCTTGACTGCATCGTGATGGATATTTCAGCAATGCTATCAATCCTTTTAAAGCTACACACACCTGCACACACACACACACACAAGCATGATTAACACTTCCCCCAAAACGCAACAACAGGATTGAGATCCCCGCCGAATACAACCTCTGCTTGGCTCGTAGAGGACAAAGGGCAGC
Organism: Hippocampus guttulatus; assembly: GCF_054856545.1. NCBI lineage: Eukaryota > Metazoa > Chordata > Actinopteri > Syngnathiformes > Syngnathidae > Hippocampus > Hippocampus guttulatus. Next base: position 2,308,087 of record NC_141274.1, read on the forward strand.
TTAATGAGTAACTCGCCGGAACAGTAAAAAAAGTAGCAGTGTGTGCGCGTGTGTGTGCTGGGAGAAAGAGAATGGAGTAAACATGCTTTGAAGGCCGCCATTTAATCCCCAGCCAAACAGGATGTGAGACAAAAAGAGAACTTTGACTTGCATCTCCTTCAGTTTGGCTCAACCATATCAGTCAATTTTTATTAGTTTGTTATAGCGGCAGCAAGGTGCTCTTGTGGTTGGGGCGGGGAACCCCGCAGGCCTGAGATTTGAGATTGGGAACGTAGCCGCGGCCTTCCTGTAAGGAGTTGATCCTCCGGCTTCCTTCCACTTTAAGAAACAAAAGGATGCTGGGTTCATTGAATCCTTTTCAAAGTTCTCCACTGTGCGATGAGTAATGGTTGTTGTTTTATAAGATAAGATAAGAAACCCTTTATTAGTCTCGCAATGGAGAAATTCCAGATTCACAGCAGCAAAATTATGGAAGGAAGAAGTAGAACAACAAAATATAGGAGCTGCTGGAAAGGCAGCCACTCACGCGGCGCCATTTTGAAGTTTCCTGAGTAGGAAGAGTCGGCTCTGTCCTTTCCTAATCAGGGTGTCCATGTTTGTAGACCAGTCCAGTTTGTTGTTCAGAAGAACACCTAGGTACTTGTAGGAGGTCACCCTCTCTATGTCCATACCCTGGATGTTCATCGGTGCTGGTGAGGACTGTTTCCTGCAGAAATCCACAACCAACTCCTTAGTTTTCCTAGGGTTGATATGGAGTAGATTCTGCTGGCACCAGTCCACAAAGTCCTTTGTCAGTCCCTTGTACTCCCGATCGTCCCCCTCTGTAATGAGGCCAACAATCGCAGAGTCATCGGAGAACTTCTGAAGGTGGCAGTTTGGAACTGCCTTAATAACTTAACTTATGTTAAATTAGTCAAAGAAGGACGCAAGGTCAGCAGAAAGAGGGCTGCGCTGTTGTGGGCGTGGTCACTGACATAACTAAAATAGATTTTCATTCACAAAATTGAAATGAAAATGCTTAAAAAAACTATAATTAAAGCAAAAATGTCCCTCGTTTTAGTCATCAATTAATATCATACATAAGCTTCGGGGCTAAAATAGTGCCGAGTGATGCGCTAACACATAAGTTAACCCCCCCGCCAACCCCAAATATAGAACAATTGAGCACCTTTGTTCCATCAGAAGCGCGTCGACTTCACAGTGCAGAAGTGCAGGGTTCAATTCCGGCTCCAGCCTCCCTGTGTGGAGTTTGCATGTTCTCCTCGGGCCTGCGTGGGTTTTCTCCGGGTACTTCGGTTTCTTCCCGCATTCCAAAAATATGCGTGGCAGGTTAATGGAACACTCTAAATTCTCCCTAGGTTTGAGTGTGAGCATGGATGGTTGTTTGTCTGTGTGCCCTGCGATTGGCTGGCAACCGGTTTAGGGTGTCCCCCGCCTACTGCTCGAAGACAGCAGGGATAGGCCCCAGCACCCTCTGCGACCCTTTTGAGGATAAAGTGGATCGGAAAATCGACGGATGGATAGATGTTCCATCAGAGGCTAGACAGTGCAATCACGACTTGCTTGGTGATAATTACTTGTCCAATTGCCACCATTATAGCATGTAGCTAGCTTGCTAGCTACACCTCCACCGCGACAGTGTGTCTTCCTTGTGCGTCACCATTTACAAAATAACTCGGTGTCATAATTTAAATTCCAAATATATAGTTGGTGTTGTTTGGCCTACCGTAATATGGTCAAAGGTGAAGTTTTGCTTTTATTTTGTTTTGCCTTATACTGGATTATTTGTCCAGAGTGTGTTGATATAAAGAGCTGATTCACCCAGGAAGTGCAGTGATTTGATGTGACATCATCCAAAGAAAATGTGATGAGTGCACATTACGTCGCAGATCAAGTCATGTTATCGACACGTGCAGATGGAAATTCACTCTCACTCTCTCATGTCCCACCTGCTTGACATAGAACGTCCTCATTTTGCTCCTGAGGCAGGCCGATGCTGATGATGATGATGCAGCACATTTGGCGCTTGGGGATTCGCTGCGTCACAGCCGAGCTCTGCCATTGGCCGACGGGGATGCTGAAGATGCCGCGACGTCATCCTCCATCCGGCACCATTAATAACGCGTCTGAGGGAAACACTGACTCGAAGCCGCGGCGCAGCCCCACGACACTGACGAGCACACGTCGGCCGAGGCACCACAGGAGCGGACCCACCCACCACACGACCCACCCAGTCAGCCATCGTCCATCAGCGCAGCGCCCTGCACCATGAGGGAGATCGTGCACATCCAGGCCGGACAATGTGGCAATCAGATCGGTGCCAAGGTACTCAACTCGTCAAATGCTGAGAGTTGTCACTTTCACTCGACGTTTTTGCATGTTTCAACAATTCAGTTGTAATCAAGTCAAGTTCGGGTTCGGTAATCTATGAAGAAATGCATGTTTCATGTGATTTTGACACCAAGCAGATGCGGACTTGCTGAATGGAGGTCTCGCCAAGGGCGTGGCTTTTGTGTCTCGGATGTTCTGTTCGGGTGCAGAATCCTGGATATGTGTGTCATGCTCTTCCAGTCCCAAAACATCTCCGTTATTTCTTTCTTTCTTTTTGAGGGGTGTTGTTGTTTTACTGAAACATATCGGCAGCTCGGTGATGTGGTTATCACAGCTGCCTTACAGTTTTCAGGTTCAGGTTTGTATTTTCTTCCTGTGTGGAGTTTGTGTGTTTTCCTGGCTCACCCCCACCCCCACCCCCTCCTCCCATTCCAATCCAATTTTAGATTTATTACAGGAGGGGGGAAAAAAACACGTATATACGTCAAACAAACGAAATGAGCTCAAAAACATGGATGGTAGGTTAAGGAATGTAAAAATAAAATAAAATAAAATAAATCAATCGGATTGGAAAACTTGTTTAACGTTCATTAATGACAAAATAAACATGTCTGCTGCATTATAAATATGTGAATGTTACATCAATTATTCGCAAAATCTGTTATGTTAAGCTATTTAAAAAATGCACGTTGGACTAATTAAAACAAAAACAATAACGTGAGACCAAACCAAATATTTAAAGACAGCAAATTTCATTCAGCTGTGAATGTTTGTCTCAGATCCTGCACAGAAAATGGGGACCAAAGTATCGGAGCGGCTTCTGGAAGTGTCAATCATGGTCATGTGTGTTTTTTGGGACGTGTCATTGTGAAAATGCGGAGATTGTGCAAAGATGTTGGGACACCTACAAGACGTGACTTGAATGTGGAGTGTGGACAAAGGTTCTGGGACACGTCCAGGAAAGGAAAATGTGAGACGTGCATAAAACTGTTGTCTTCTAGTTCTGGGAGATGATAAGCGACGAGCACGGCATCGACCCGTCGGGCAGTTACCAAGGCGACAGCGACCTGCAACTGGAAAGGATCAACGTGTACTACAACGAGGCTTCAGGTACACAACAACCCCAAATTATAAACGCATGACCTTCCCCGCGAGAAAGTAGGTCCTGACACAAATGAACGCAATCAAGGAGAGTAAACAGCAGCTAAAAAAAGAAATCTTTCCTTCTTCTTTTGTCTCCATTTCCATGTCCACCTCCACCCATGTGTCCATAGGAAGCACAGGTATCTTCACTCGCATCTCATCTCGCTGCCTCCTGCACTTGCTGCAGTGGGGTTACCTTAGGTCACAACTCACTCAGCTGGCAGCGGCAGTCAATCACTGTCTATCAAACTATCTCTCCATCCATCCATCCATCCATCCATCTATTGAGCTGTTTGTCTATCTGTCTGTCTCTCGCTAGCAGCTAGCTAGCTGTCTGTCTATCTATCTCTCTATCCATCCATATATCCATCCTGAGAGTTCACATTGAAGTCCATACTCATTGTTGCGATGCTGTCAGAAATGCTTATTGCATGTTGCACACCGTAAAAATGTCCCGATTATCAAATATTTTAAACTTTTTAGGGTTTTTTTTCTTCATTGAAAAAATCTTAATGTTACAGATTTTTTTTTAATTAAAAAAAGTTACAGGGTTGAGATATTAATTTTATTTATTTATATCATGGACAGTACACATGAATAAGTACGTCAGTTAGCCAGGCTATTTGTCATCTGCAGTCGCAAGATGGATGTCAAATGCCACCCTAAAGGAATAAGAATAAAATGCATCATATTAACAATTTACTACTATTAAACTACAATTACATATTTTCATAATAATTACAATACATGAACTAAAAGTGCTATTGAGGCTAAAACAAATATCAAACAAGTAACAATAGTATGTAAGTGAGGCAATGTTTTTTTGTGACAAATAAGTAGCAATGATACATGAAATAGGTAATATTGCTTTCAAAAGAAATAAGTAAAAAAAAAAAACATGAAAATAGTGACTTGTGAGAAAAAAAGTAATTTATTCAAAGATGACTTACAGACAAGTACACAAGGTTTTTCAACAGAAAAGTGCCCATTACAATTTTCAGACAAAATGTTTGAGACATACTTTTAAAGTTACATGACTAAAGTCCAATTTTTCATTTTAAGAAGAATAGAATACTAAAACATATATATTTTTTGGTAATAGTAGTAACGACATATTTTATAAGACACCCACCACAAAAAAAAAAGTGGCGATGTTCTGAAAATAAAGTCATTTTTCTGCGAAAAGTCATAAAGTCGCGATGGGGGACAAAAAGCTGTTACTGGTGACTGCAGAGCACAGGGGCTCATTGTTCCAACAAAGACGAGGCTTGAAAGGAAGACACATTTTTGGGAAGGGCCTTGCTTGAACTGACAATGCCGACCTCAGCACTTTAAGAGGCTCAGTGGTCTGGAAGAAGCAATTCAGTGTGTTGCAGCCCTTTGCTGGCGCGCTCAACGAAAAGGGCGTATCAGGAAAAAAAAAACCCAACAACAACAACACGAGCAATTTAATAAGTCAGAGACAGATGGAGAGACATTTAGTCACTAAGTGAGGAATGATATCACTCAGTTGCTCTCTCCCTTTTGTCATCCCAAAGGCAGCAAATTTGTCCCCCGGGCCATTCTGGTGGACCTGGAGCCCGGGACCATGGATTCGGTTCGCTCGGGTCCATTTGGCCAGCTGTTCAGGCCTGACAACTTTGTCTTTGGTGAGTAGAATTATGACACCCCCCCCCCCCCCCGCCCTCCTCTCCCCTGAGTCAAACACACACACACACACACACACACGGTAAGTGTGTGAGTCTCCCGAGAGCACCCGACACATTCCGCAACCCTTCACGGTATTGTGCGAGTGGAGTGATGCATTGTTGGCGTGGCGCTAGGTGACACGCTGTCAGCTCTCCTGGTGGTCACAAGGGAAGGGCTGCCAATATCATCAGCAACAGTCCGGGCTCGAAGCCACTGGCACGTTGTATTGATTCTCATCATGGCCAAAAGGAAACCGTGAGACAGGAACTATTTCTAGCTCAGCCTAGTTTTTGCTGAAAATTATTGAATGAGAAATCCTGTAATCCTGCTTTTTACGCCCACAGAAAGCAATGACTGTAAGTGTTTTTTAATGTTTTGGCATGATTATTGATGTCAATTGTGAGATCAAACGTCACATCCAGCCTGGTAAATTAGACTTGCCCCAACACGAAAATCAAGATGCACTAGTTTTTACGCCGAACGCATGTGCACAGTCTGTGAAGATAACACCTCAGACGTTAGGGATGGGGATAGGGTGGATAAGGTTTAGAATTAGTGGTTAGGTTAAGAGTTATGGTTAGTGTTAGGGGGATTAGGGTTAGGAGGATAAGGGTTAGCGGGGTTAGGGTTTGTGTTAGGTTGAGGGTTAAGGTTGGGGTTAGCGGTAAAAGTTGTGGTTAGGGGGTTCTGGATTCGTGTTTTGGTTAATGTTAGAGATATGTGGGTTCGGGTTCAGGGTTCGGGTTAATGTTAGGACAAGGGGGATGTGGTTTAAGGTTACGGTTAGGGTGTGAGGGTTTCGGTTTAGGGTTTACATTTAAGGCTTAGGGGGGTAGTGTTAGGGTTCGGTGGTTAGATTTAGGCATTGAGGACGGACACAAACCTTTTACAGTCGTCTTATTTGTGATGGAACATGCGTCTCGCAGGTCAAAGTGGAGCGGGAAACAACTGGGCCAAGGGTCACTACACGGAGGGAGCCGAGCTAGTGGACTCGGTTATGGACGTAGTGAGGAAGGAGTCTGAGAACTGCGACTGCCTACAGGGCTTCCAGCTGACCCACTCGCTGGGCGGTGGCACCGGCTCCGGGATGGGCACCCTGCTGATCAGCAAGATCCGCGAGGAGTACCCCGACCGCATCATGAACACGTTCAGCGTCATGCCGTCGCCCAAAGTGTCCGACACGGTGGTGGAGCCGTATAACGCCACGCTGTCCGTGCACCAACTGGTGGAAAACACGGACGAGACCTTCAGCATTGACAACGAGGCACTCTACGACATCTGCTTCCGCACTCTGAAGCTCACCACGCCCACCTACGGGGACCTCAACCACCTGGTGTCCGCCACCATGAGCGGGGTCACCACGTGCCTGCGCTTCCCCGGTCAGCTCAACGCCGACCTGCGTAAACTGGCCGTCAACATGGTGCCCTTCCCCCGCCTGCACTTCTTCATGCCGGGTTTCGCCCCCCTCACCAGCAGGGGAAGCCAGCAGTACCGCGCCCTGTCAGTCCCCGAGCTCACGCAGCAGATGTTCGATGCCAAGAACATGATGGTAGCGTGTGACCCGCGCCACGGCCGCTACTTGACCGTGGCGGCCATCTTCCGCGGCCGCATGTCCATGAAGGAAGTGGACGAGCAGATGCTGAGCGTGCAGAACAAGAACAGCAGCTACTTCGTGGAGTGGATCCCCAACAATGTCAAGACGGCCGTGTGCGACATCCCGCCGCGCGGGCTCAAGATGTCGGCCACCTTCATCGGCAACAACACAGCCATCCAGGAGCTTTTCAAGAGAATCTCAGAGCAGTTCACCGCCATGTTCCGCAGGAAGGCTTTCCTGCATTGGTACACGGGCGAGGGCATGGACGAGATGGAGTTCACTGAGGCCGAGAGCAACATGAACGACTTGGTGTCCGAGTACCAACAGTACCAGGATGCCACCGCGGATGAGATGGGGGAGTACGAGGAAGATGAAATGGGGGACGATGATCATGGCCGCCATTGAGGAGGTGCTGCCTTGAGAACTGTAAACCGGCGTTGAATCGATCGCCACTGGACTGCTCTGTTTGTTTTGGACGTTCCGCCTCTCATCTGAGAAGGCTTCATCATTTAATGCTAATGTGGAAAAGCCAACTATTTCTGGTGCAATTTGCCTCCAACTTGGAGCATCAAATTTGAGTTTTCCACACCAACTCAGACTGGTCCGTCCTAACCAAGCCTTGTTGCATGAACTGATAAATCCTTCTCTGATGCGAGGTGGTAAAACATCTTAGACAAACAGAGCAGTCCGGCTGCGATCGATTCAATGCCACGAGAAAGAAATGCGATTAATGAGAAAATACACAAACCTGCAGTATGAGAACAAGAACAGATGTCAACATAGAGCTTCTCGATAGTACATGTCGAGTACTATCAACATGTTGTACATGTGACCCATTCTAAACGCTGATTGAAGCTGACATTGCTGTTTGTGTGATCAAAATTTAGGTTTAGAATTGCAAATAAAGGCTACACATGCATTTCGGCAACTGTCTTATTTTAAAGCAGAAGTAAAATGTCTGCAAAAAGATCTAATTCTGGGAAAGAGCAACTAAATAAAGGTCATTACGGGCACTTTACAGTAATGAGGTCGAATATGATAGCATACAGCAGTGGGAGTGCAGTCCGCCTATTTACTTTGAAGGGAAGTGTTCCAGGAAGGGGGTGGCTGACACTAGCAACACCAAAACATTGAATCCCAATGTGTTATTCATTAATGGTGGTGAAGCCCAATCTGAATAACGTGAAGAAACCCCCACTAATACACAAATATTTCTATTCTTGTTTTTGTCATACCAACATGAAACTGGGAGGAGCCGAAACGTTCTGAAGCAGTTACTCATCGACAAGTTTGCAAAGGCTGCATCAGCGCTATCAGCAGACGTGATGAGCACGAACGCTCTTGAAATGCGGCCACACCCTCTCCGGTCTGTCAGCCAGGGACGAACGCCTCATGATGAGCATATTTGCTTTGACATGATTGATGACCTCACACGCACGCAGAAAAGTGGAGAAGTGTGAGTGTGAGTACACGAGTCCTTTTTGGTCAAATGATGAGCAAATCTTTGTTCAAAGGAAGTGAAATTTTAAAAAAAACAACTACTCCGGCAGACACAATCTGATGAATTGTATAATTGATTGTGTGACACATGCAAATTTCAGTGGAATCTTGAGAGTTGATGAAGTAGCAACGGGTCACCTCTCTGACTCATTGTTGATCTTTTGTAGATCAGAAGGTGGGAGTGTGTGTTGGTGGGGCATTTGAAGTACAGCGGAACACCGATGACGTTGCACAAGTTGGAATTCTCCACGCGTTTGTGACTTGGTTTGGCTTCTTTTGCTGACTCGAAACATGCTAATAGACTCGAACTAGTGGCGGCATAACGCGAATTTGTATGCAGGTCAGAAGGCTGGCAAGAGGGTAGTACAGTTATGTGGAACAATCGAGTGAAAAACCGTTAGTTCGACAATACCTGAGCGTGCCTCCTTGCGACTGAGGATTCTCATGCCGCTGCGCAAGCTAGGTCATTAAGTATCCTCGAAACCAGGTGTGCTCATTATGTAGATCGCGATCGACCGGTAGATCGCGGACTGGTCCCAAGTCGATCGCGAGGTGTGTAGAGGAGAAAAGACAATTTGTGTGTCTTTGTGCATGTTAGTAATATATATTTTGTGTTAATGTACACTGCATCCTGTCAGTCTCATTTTCACAAAAAGTATGAAAAAAAAATCAACCTAGGGTGGCGCGTGACCTGCGTCACCGGAGGTTGTTAGCGCTCAGCAGTCTGCAATTGCAACTTGTGATCAGAGCTGTTACGCTATATCTTTTATTGTTATCATTATTCTCATTCAAAGTTTGTTTCGTGTACAATTCACCGAGGGCACGGGCAAAGAATAGGAATCTGGAGGGTCGAGGGAAGCACTGCAAAACGGTACGTGTGAGCTACGATAGTTAACAGGCTGCAAAAGTGTGTCGTATGCCTCCGTGTCAGGCTGTTGCTCATCATGGTGTGCACGTGCGCGGGAATGTGTTGATCGCGGGAGGTTGCTTGATCGAAAAGTCGATCTTCGGTCCAAAAAGTTTGAGCACCCCTGCTCAAAACCTTGTAGGTCAGGTTACCTTAAGAAGCGAGGACGACTTTCATTTAAAAAATGTGAGGCATGAGCCCTGTCAACAAGGAAGTAGAAACAGATCCGTTCTTTTCTATGATAATTGGAAATAAAATGATTGGAACGGATTGTTGCTAAGGGCGGCCCGGTGATCCAATGGTTGGTGCGTCGACCTCACAGCTCCTCCCTCCCTATTTTGAGTTTGCATGTTCTCCCCGTGCCTGCATGGGTTCTCTCCGGTTTCCTCCTACATTCATAAAACATGCATGGCAGGCTGATTGAACCCTCTAAATTGTCCCTGGTTGTTCGTCTCTGTGTGCCCTGCGATTGGCTGGCAACCGGTTCAGGGTGTCCCCCACCGACTGCCCGAAGATGGCTGGGATAGGCTCCAGCACCCCCGCCCCCCACCCCCAACCCCCTCCCGCGACCCTTGTTGCGGCCCAGAAAATGGATGGATGGATCCTCAAGATGTCACTTGCAATAACTCGTTGTGTGCGTATGGTACTTCGAGGGAAATAATGCATTGTTGTGCCACAAAACTCTGGCTTGCTGATGATATTTCTTCCAGCAGGTCAAATTTAGTGGAGAATAACTGAAGAGCTTGTTGCTAAGTGCTGCACGATCAAGTCAACTGGAGAAATGAATGAACGAGGGAAATCTGATTTCATCTCCTCAACCTTTCTTTTGCTTTATGGCATGGCCGCCTGCCCATGTTCTACTTCAGACAAGGAAGCAGTTGTCCACTACATATTTCCACATTTCAACGTGAGACACTTGTAAGAACAAAGCATTGCTGCATCGTCTCTCATGCGTCAGACATGAAGAGGCCGAGGGAACAAACTGCTGTCCATTCAATTTTATTATGACAGAAATTGCAGGTTTTTATCGCAATACAGGCTATTTACATTTAGAATGTTAGAACTTGTATCAAATATTTGCGTATCAAAAGCAAGGAGAGAAATATTTCTCCATCGCCGGGAAAAGCAATTAAACCAAAACACATACACAACTTTAAACAGCATAAAACAGGAAGGAGTGCAAAAGAAAACTAAATGTACTGCATTCATTACTCAGGTTTAATTGCAGGATTAATCATTTGTTTTTAAAAAGTTCTTTTTTTTTTGCAAAAGTGCTTGTGTTAATACAGTTCAGTTATTCCAGTATTTTACCGCAAGTAAACAACTGATTAGTTGCACTATAACTAACGCTCAATACGCACAAGGTCAACTCCAGGAAGTTAATCTATTACAAACTGATCGTTTTTCAAAATCTCACCAAAAGTGCCTTTGTCCACCGTCAGTGGACAAAGGCGCCATTAACAGAATCGTTCTGGGGTGGTGAGTATTTCAAGCTGAAAACGCAAATGCAGCACAGGGGTGATTCTGCTTCAAAGCCTTTCAGAATTAAAACAAAACAAAACAAAAAAACCTAACAAAAAAACTGAAGCACAGTATTTTCATCCTACTGCGCTGTGCTAAATGGTCTTACAATGTGTTTTGGAAAAGGATGGGATCAATTATTGATATCACCATTGTGTTGTTCTCTCTTAAGGGTAAGGTGCCATCGATGTATTTGTATGGGTAGTTTTTCAAAATATGATTATTATTTTAAACAATTGTCTTTCAAAATGTATGTTGGGTGAAACTGGAGTTTAAAACTAAATCAGCAACGTAAACACGGATGCACACAATACTATGGCGCAACCACAGTGACGCTAATCGCCATCGAAGTCACCGTCTCCACGGAACGGAAGATCAGAATACTGTGCATGGAACTCGTTCCACGACGCATTTTAATTGACCTGTGACCGTGTTTCAGTGCTGCTTGACTACCATCAGGGTTCAAAAAGGGCTCAGCAATTGTCTGCCCATGAAAAAACTACCCAATCTTCTTTCCACTGATATAAAAAAGAAGGTGTCGATTTGAGGGAGGCGTTAGCTAGCTAGTTTTGCTGTGAAATGAGACAAAGCCCATTTCTTTGTTTTAGCTGGAGGTGCAACCCCCCCCCCCAAAAAAAAATTTCTATGTGTTTCCAGTGAACATGCCGATAGCAAACATGACCTTTAAGCTCTCGATGAAGATTCTATATTCCTCTCTGTGACCGACACCTTCTTCCGCTGCTGCACCACCACTCTCTGGCCGACTTGCGACTTGGGTGTGGCTTTCAGGACAAAGTCCTCCTTTGACACTGTGGAATCTTGAGAAGGCAGTGAGAAACTCTTAGCCTGTACACGTTGACCCCTGACGTCCAATCCTTGCTCACTCGATCCCCGACCCGTCTGGACTAAGGCTATCTGCGCACCCCCGCCTGAAGACCCCTTCTCCACCACCACAACTTGTCTAGATACGGTTGCTTGCTCGCGAGATCCCTGACCGGTCTGGACAAGGGCCACCTGTGCACCGTGCCCCCCACCTGTAGACGCGTTCTCCACCACCAATACTTGTCTTGGTAAGGTTCCTTGAGCCGCCTGCCCATCCACAAGCACCATGCCTTGAGATCCCTGGAGGCCACCGACTTGAACCAGGCCTTGCGTCAGCCCCACCTGACCCACTCCCTGCTGCCCGACTTGGACCAGACCTTGCGTCAGTCCAACCTGCCCCACCTGCCCCACTCTTTGCTGCCCGACTTGGACCAGACCTTGCGTCAGTCCAACCTGCCCCACCTGACCCACTCCCTGCTGCCCGACTTGGACCAGACCTTGCGTCAGTCCAACCTGCCCCACTCCCTGCTGCGCGCCTCCGGCAACAAGCACCATTTGGGACTGGGGCTCAACGACATACATGGGCGCGGCGGCATAGTACAAGGCAGGCTGTTGCACGAGCAGCGTTTGACTGGGAATCACGACGTTGTCTTGGACGTGCACTTTGGAGAGTGTGGATGAACCCTCTTGGACAATCGTGGACATTCCAGACGTTACCTTGGAGGTGGTGAGAGTGTCGACATGGACTTGATCCCTGTCTCTAACGGTTTCAGTGTGAGTCTGGACTTGCTTCTGTGTGGAGGGCCTGACTGGAGACACGGGTCTAACTGTAGGATGGATACATATGCCCGCGTCCACTTGAGCTGACCCCTTGCAAATCTCAGCCAACGTTTTGAATTTAGGGTCCAGGTCATCGAGAAAGGAGAAGTCGTTGTCGTTCTCGTGGAGGCTGCAGCAACCCACAGAACCCGACAGAGACCCTCTGCCTTCGTAGTCATAGACTAGTATGGCATCCTTCTCCTGGGACTGCTGGGCAGCATGGTTGGACTTCTGCAAGGAAACACAACAATCATTTATAGAGTTGAGTTCAACTTGATGATGCTGTATTTCAAAGGTAGGCAAGCGAAAGCTCGTGGGCCATATACGGCTCACTGTGCAACTCCAAAAACAGACCAGGTGGCGCAGTGAAAAATAAAGGAATGTGAGGTTCTAATTTGCAGAAGGCTAAAAATCAAGTTCGCCTTTGTCTGTCTCTAGGACAAGTTGGAAGCAAAGTAATTTCGAGAAGGTCTTCACAGCGATGTGTAGCACTACTATTAGTGACTGGCATATTACATTTTGTCAAACCTTCAGTGTAGTCGTCAGAGGGAAAAGGTTCTCCATCCCTGTTGCAATTCCCGAGGTTGTATGGTACTCACACTGGAATAATATTCCTCCAGGAAGTGATCAGACACCGCCAAGTCGTCAAAGGCCCCGCCTCTGTACTGGGAGAAGTGACCTTGTCCTGTCATCATCCCGCCATCCATGCTGTTCATCCCTCCATGGCCAGAAAACCGGTTGTACTCATTGTACAGGTGCACATTGTCTGTTGTTAAGATGCAGTTTTCATTGCCAGAGATGAGTGCTCCACCCCCTTCAGCCAGTCCCCCGAGGTAGGCGTTTCCTCCAAAGGTGTTGATGTTCTTGGAAATAGTCACCTGTCCAGCATCTGGTATGTGGAAAAGTGGGACTTCCTAAAGGATAAAAGCCCAAAACCTGTCACACGTGAGGCTTTTTGTTTTCTTGTTGTTATTGACTAACCACAAAAATCCCATTACCCGATCTTCTCCTTGGCACTCTGTGTGATAGGAGATCAACTCCTGTTTGGTATCAAACGGAATGGTTTTGAAATCTGCTGCGGTTCCTCCACACAGGCAGAACAGCAGCAGAAGAGGCACCACTAAGACAACAACAGGACAGGTGATGCATTTGTACACATTGAAAGGAGAGTGCTAGCAAAACCTTAGTTTGAACATATGACGTCGCATTTGTGGTTGTTTTCATTTTATACAGCCATCAAGGATCAAGTTCCATTAATGAGACAAGAGGCATTTGTTACACCTCAATAATATTCTTTGACTTATACGGCAAGTACTAAAATGTTATTCATTGCCTGTACAGGTAATAAAGGTTTATGACAGTCTCAACTCTGGAAAAAAAAAAATATTTCATTGAAATTATTTCGATGGAAAGACAACCATAATCCACATTCAAGGTCAACAAAAAGAGGTAAACATACTTACAGAGCAGTAGGAGTAATCCTAACAGCAAAAGGAGAATTCCTGGAACGCCAAAACCCGAACGCCTTTCGATGTGGGCCATACACGTTCTCGTGTTTGCCTCGCACGTGCACACAACCACGTCGAGCATCTGAACATTGGCGCACGACTTTCCTTGTTGGTCCTTGATCTCAACAGCCACTTTGTACATGCCCGCCCACAAGTGCTCTTGATCTCGCAAAATTGCCGTCGTCTCTGAAATCGAAGACAGCGAACACATTTGAAAAATCGCGAAACTTTACTATCACATATTTTGTCTGGCGTGTGATGGAGCGAAGATAGTTGTCAGTGAAGGAACACTCATGATAACATTGGTCTACACAAACGACGGAGTGTCAGAGTGCAAGCTAACGTTAGCATGTGTGTTTGGCCATCTTGACGACTGTGCTGTATCAATGGCTGAGCAGTGAGCACTGCAAGCGTGGACCTTGTAGTGCCAAACGAAAAGTGTAAATAGGAAAAATGTCGTCAGGAAGTATATACTCGGTACTCGGTCTTACCATTGAGATGCTCCACTGACCACTTCCCGTGGCTGCTCGTCGAATGCACCGTGAACTCAAACGGAGCCGAGTTGGGGAACTCGTCTTTATCTACGGCCGTGACGTAGATGACATTTTCGCCAAAGCACATGGTGTGACTTGTGGTGGTCACTCTGGGACAGTTATCGTTGAAGTCCTTCACTTGAATGGCGATGGTCCCCGTGGCGGTTTTTGAGGACTCTTCTACAACGCAAGGAAGCATAACGCTCAAAGTCAATCGCTAAACATTTCTCTGTCCAATTTCGTTAGCTGTATGATTGTGGGTCGAGCAAGACTGGGGACAAAAAAACAAGATACACTCACGTCTACAATTAGGGGCAATTTAGAGGCTTCAGTGAAGAAAAACGAGGTTGATATTTGTGCTTATCACGAGCTCATTGCGCCTCCACACAAAACATTGTATTTGTACGAAACTCACTCTCGCTAATGCATATGATCTGGGCGTAGTATGTTCCGTTGATTAAAAACTTGGACTCTCGATCCGGAAGTTTATTCAGCCTAATTTCGGCAGTTTTCTCATTCACGATCAGCCAGTTGTCGTCGTCGCGGAATTTAACGTACCTAGAACAAGACATTTTTTTTCCTGAGTGTTAGTCAGACGCTCCAACTGCATGCGATGTGTGTTTGGACAAAAATATGTCAGACCTCACGTTGGTGGCAGTCTGGTGCGTGTCGCTGTCAATGGCAGTGTAGGTGGTGATGACTGAGTTGATGGAGATGGAGGTGTGATCCTCGGACAGAGTCACCACTTTGACAGACGGCTGGAAGCGGGGACCCTCCTTCTGATTGATCACGTTGATCTTCACAGAGTACGACTTTGAGGTTATGGAAGTGGAGGTCGAGCTTCCGAAATTGTACTTGGCCTTGTTAGAAACTACCACCCCCAAATTGAGGGACTTTATCTCCTCGTAGTCCAGCTCCTGCAATGGCAAAGCACAAGTACAGGGTTGATTTTTACAGTATTTATCCATTTATTTTCTGAACCGCTCATCCTGTTAAGGTCCTGGGTGAGTGGGAGTCTGTCCTGGCAGACATTGAGTGAAAAGCTGGCTTCATCCTGGACTGGTGGCCAGTCAGACACACAGAAAAGACAACCATTCACACTGTAACCAAGTGGGAATCGAACCCACCCAGTGTGATTTGTTTTGAAATGTACATCTTTCAAATTGCTTACCTTTTGAATCATTATTATCCCCTGGTTGGTTTGCGCATCGGTGGTGATGCTAAAATAGCCTCCTTCGTTCCCTGAGATGATTTGAAAGACGGCCAGCCAGTTGTCCGTGTATTCCAGGTCCAAGTCGATGGCCTGGATCCTGAGCACTTCCACATTGATGGTGTTCTCCTCCACCCTGCCTTCATACTGCACACAACAGGAATTGAGGTCCGCCCAAGGGATTGTTTCAAACCTATCGTGATGTTGTCTTGACGTACCGATTCTTTTTCCAGAGTGGGGATGTTGTCATTTATGTCCAGGATTTTGATCTCAATTTCACCCATTCCCACGTTTCCTCCAACTTGTCCGTTCAAATCCGAAGCTCTGATGACCACTTTGTATGTATCTTTTGTCTGAAGGAATACAGCACAAACATAAAAAACACTTTTGCAAGCTTCAAAGTTCCGAACATTTTTATTTTTATCCTCAGGGTTACCGGTAATTTAACTCTCCTGAAATTGATTCGAAATAGAAATGTGTTTGTTGACTTTTAAAGATCCTTGAATACGTTTCTTTTTCAGCTATAGTAAAAGAGCCTCGGGCATTGACAGAACATTCATTCATTCATTTTCTAAACCGCTTTAACTTGATCGTGCAGCACTTAGCAACAGGGTCTTCAGTTTTTCTCCACTAAATTTGACCTGCTGGAAGAAACATCATCAGCAATCCAGAGCTTATTACACAACAATGCATTATTTCCCTCTGAGTACCATACGCACACAACGAGTTACTGCAAGTGACATGGTGAGGATCCATCCAACCATGTTCTGATCCGCTTTATCCTCACAAGGGTCGCGGGGGGTGGGGGTGGGGGGGTGCTGGAGCCGATTCCAGCTGTCTTCGGGCAGTAGGCGAGGGACACCCTGAACCGGTTGCCAGCCAATCGCAGGGCACACAGAGACCAACAACCGTCCGCACTCACACTCACACCTAGGGACAATTTGGAGCGTTCAATCAACCTGCCATGCATGTTTTTGGAATGTGGGAGGAAACCGGAGGATCCGGAGAAAACCCACGCAAGCACGGGGAGAACATGCAAACTCCACACAGGGAGGCCGGAGCTGGAATTGAACCCGATACCTCTACACTGTGAAGCCGATATGCTAACCATTCAACTACTAACATTTACAGAACATTGAAACCCCCCCCCCCCCCCCCCAAAAAAAAAACCATCATCATGTGGATGTGATTTTTACCCGGTCATCACAATCTAATCAACCCAAAGTCATTAACGCTTCACTTCAGTCAACAATGCGCATTTACAAGAATCACTTGCTGCATACATGGCAGAAAGTGCCTATAGATTTGACCTGTCATGCAAGTACTGCTAATTCCAACCAGCCACTATTTGTAACACACGGTAACTGTTTAGGAGCTTTAGTGCTGCAGTTTTAGTTACCAAGGGATTCCAACTAGGCTCAGCAGCCAAGTCTTTCATGTCCGTGAGAGAACATGCGCTTCGATGAGCTGAGGTCATTCGTTATGTTGGTAACACAAGAAACAAACTCAGCCAAAAGTCATTGGCGGATTTCCACTGAAGCGCCTCACCTCCCTGTCCAGTGTGTTTCGCAGAACCGACACATCTCCGGTCTGAGAGTGGATGGCAAACATGCCGGCAGTGCTGCTCGTCTCCACGATGCTGTAGAAGATCTGGGAGTTGATGGTGCCCTCTTGATCTGCGTCGGTGACGACCACACTCATGGCAAGTGTCCCTGCGAGCAGACCGATCGATGGTTTCAGAAAAAAAAAAAAACCAAAAACTTTGCGATAAGTTGAAGCAAGCAGACGTCGTTTGGATACCTGCGGCGCATGATTCCTTGACAGATCCCACTTGTCCCATTTTAATGATAGGTGTATTGTCATTTTCATCCACTACAGTAATTCTGATGTCGACGTCCTTTTCAGCACGAGTCCCGTCTTCATATTTTGCCACTCCTTTTAACTAAAACAAACAAAAGAAAAACAAAGAAACCTTGGGCTTGACAGAGTGCCTGGTTTTGCATTAAAAAGCTCGTAGATCTAAGCGATCTTACATCATAAAAGGCGATCTCCTCTCGGTCCAAGACTTTATAGGCTTTCAAAAAGCCAGTTCTTTGGTCCACCCCGAATACGCGAATGGGAGGCTCGTCGGCACCGGGCCCCCTGAGCGAATACAGTATGGTCGTAAAGTTCTCTTTATCGGAGCGAATCTGTAACACAAACACAATACGTTAAAGAAAGCTCACTCTTCTCAACGGCATGAACAAATGCGAGCCAGTTGTTACATATGACGGCTCCTTTCTTTGGTGACGACTCTGAAAAGTACCATTAGCATTCAGTGCTAACACAAAGCCAAGAGGTTGTCAGGCTATGGTCCAACTTTTCACTAAAATATAGGTTCACCGTGGCTATTATGTTGCCATAATGGGAGCAAATGTGACATTAAATGTATCCAAGCGGTTACGGTGGTTTTCGATTTATACCATGATGACGATGATTAAGCGACCACTAAGCATCAAACCCCACATACACGTCTTTCATCACACTATAGTTACCCAAACCCAACATACAACTAAGATGCTCCAGCAAAATAGCTTTCGTCTTAAGTGGAGGTGCAAAGATTCATTGACAACAAATCGATTATCAAAGTAATGGATTATTTTAGATCAACTTTGTGTTAAATCATTTGCTTTGACAATGATCAACTTTTTTTGCACTTTAGCATAAGACATAAGTCATGATTAATTTATGTTTGTTCAATTTCTACGCCGTTAATTTAAAATTATGCCCTATTTTAGGAAAAAAAGGGGGATGGAAATCAAAACTTTTTTTCAGATTCATCGACATAATTGAAAGACTAATTAATTAGAATAATCATAAATTGCAGCCCGAGTCTTAAGGAGGTACACGACCACAATCCTTTTGCACTTTTTTGCTTCTGTCTGAAAAGTAGCACTCACTCTGCCAATGCTTATGCCGGAGTAGTCGTGGTTCTCCTTCAGCTGCCGAGGATGACGAATCCAATCTCTTTTCTGCCTGTGCAGCCCATTTCCCTCTGCCCGCACGGCAACAACCTGCAGGTATGCACAAGGAGGGGGTAGGGGGATGGGAGTGGGAAGAAACATTCATAAAAAGTGTGTCACAAGTGTGGTATTTCAAATACAATGCCTACAATAGATCACATTTTAATGCACAAAAATACAACGCACACACACACACATTACGTGTATGCATCAATATTTTTATGAGGATATAAAATGTAAATACATAAATGTATTAATAGACCATTGTGATAGGTACTGATGTAAAAAAAAAATTCACACGTCAATATAGGCCATTATTCTCAATGTTAAACAATAAAATCTTAAAATGAGCATCAATTATTAATACTATAGACATTGCACATGTCATGATAGTCAAAGCTGAATACATAAAGAAATAGCATAAAATGTATTTGTCAACAGATTCAATCTTAAATATCTACCCCCCCCCCAAAATGTAATAAAAATACATTCACAATCTGCATGCATTGTACCTGTTGACATTGTCATTTTTGTCCATATATTTTAAAAGATCGCCATAGGTTTTACTTTAATTTAATTGGAACAAAATACATGAAAAGTGAACAAAGAAAGTCCACAATTGTCAATGTTGACAAATATACATTCTAGGTTTTAAATTCCCTTTTAAGAACGTAATCATAATCACTTGATTAATGTACTCTAAAATCCCTGACATTTCACTTTCCTTCTCAATATATTGTGTCATTTACGCTTAAAATCCATCACGCTGGCTCCACTTTTTCACTTTAGATTATAGAGGAGGCACTCCTATGCGTAAAAATCACAACATGTCTTTAAATATCGCCACGAAAGCGCCGCGATCACTTTTTCTTGTTTCGTGCGCCAAACGGACCGAATTCCACTCGGACTTGAGGCAGTGACGTGCTGCCTCGTCCTGACACGAAAACCCAGAAAGAAGCCCGTACGCAAGCCCCACCTGAGTAAAGTCCGTTACTCTCCACGGGGACTGCTTTGAACGGCTCCATACTCACCGTAAAGCAACAAAGTAGAGCAAAAACGATGCCGCTCAACGGAGCCGCCATTGTCATGATGGTGATGGGGGGTAAAAAAAAATCAAAAAAAATCCACTTGTTTATCCTCAAATATTTGGACGTTATTTTCCGTCTATTGTTGCTGGCAAACTTTGGCCCTTCGCGGGGCTCGGAGGAAGAACATGTAGTGCAACGGGAGGGTGGACGGGCTGGTCCCTCCCTCCTGCCGTTAGCTGCTGCTGATAACGGGCGGAGAAAGGAGGTGCATTGGTGGTCATCCACTTTTTATGCAGAGCTGCCAGATTTGTACGCTGTGCAGACCACAGCAGTAGCAGAGGCTAAAGACAGACCAAAGTTATGCAATTTACAAGGGAAACTACTCAAAGTGATAAAGAACAGTACACACATTTCATCCCTGTTTACTGGAAGTCAAACTAAGGTTCAAGCAAGGATGAATCACAAGTTTACTTAGGGATTCTCAAACTGCAATTGTTCTAATGTATACATTTCTTGTACCGAAAATGCACTTCGGCGACTTTTCAAATCAGTCAGTTTGGGTAAAGAGCTTTGAAATGTATCCATTTGTGGGGGCAGGTGATTCGTAGTTATTTGAAGAAACAGTAATAATGTGCATCATTATGAATGTAAAGTATATTTATGTGATTGCTTTTTTTTCCCCAAAATTTTAAAAGAAAAATACGTCACTCGTTTTTAATTTGAATCTTTGGAAAGAATTTCAAATCATTCACTTATCTTAGAAAATATTAAGTTGAATGCATAAACAAAACATTTAATTTTACGAACATTTAATTCATCCATCCATCCATTTTCAACACCGCTTATCCTGAACAGGGTGCGGGGAGTTGCTGGAGCCTATCCCAGGTGATTTCGGGCGGCAGACCACACCCACAATGATCGCCAGTCAGGGTAACGGGGTAACAACCAATTATGGCTAATGTGTTTTCTGAGTTTGGTCACGTGACATTCACAAGCTGAGTCGTGATTGGCCGTTACCTGAGCCGCATAGGCACTATGATGTCATTTTCGGTTGACAGCAAGTGGCAAAAATGGCCGCCCCTGAGGTGGATAAAAACAGGTGGATTTTGCTGCTTCATTCATATTCCACCAACACAATCCCAATCTGAATGCCGTGTTTAGACAAGTGGGGGTTTTGATTTGACTTCTCCTTTAAAATAAATGCCTTTAAATGAGCCTTGGTTTGACTTGAGTATATGTGAGAGAGACAGGGAGGCCCCATAATAAAATGAGTGCTTCAGAAAAAAACAGTGTGTTCATACTGGTGAATATCATTTTACTAGAAATATTGATCAATTTGACATATTGTTATACTTTGACCATTACTGCACTAAACTTTCAGCGGGAGTCATTAAGTGTTACTTTTCTATGAAATGACAACAATTAAATTGGCCCACTCTATTCTCAAAAGCTCAACTGTCCATGGATGCGAGTGTGAAAGCTTGTTTACTGTATGTACGCCCTGCCATTGCTGGGGACTAGTCCAGGGCGGACCCTGACTATTTCCAATTTCTCAGAATCCTTCCGTTTCTCATTTTTTCAGATAAACACTAGACTCGACATTTGCTCGTAATATTGTGTGTCTGAGGCTTTGTGTTGTGTACGTGCACTCACCAAAGTGGATGGACGGGCATTCCGACTCATCAACACTGTGACTCATTTTCAACGTAAGCAAAGACATTTTGCAATAGCATGAATACAGATCTTTCACACGTTGGGAGGATTTTTATCATGAACTTGTCATTGCCTTTTTATCAGAAAAACCATCTACCCCCTTTAGATGAGTCAAACTGTAAATGATGCAATTTTTGTGTGTGTGTGTGTGTTTGTATCCCAGAAGCACACACAGACAACATTTCCTTGCAAAAATGTAATTACTTCCTCTCTGCCAGCCCTCTGACTGCACTTTGCATCGAGACAACGCTATCAGCCAATGTGTGCCTCTTTCTTTATCTGTTCCTGCCCACCTCCTCCCCCTGAATGCATTAAACAAACATGCACACCAAAAGTCACAGGGAATGCTTATGCGGTGCCAAAGGTGTGCTCCCAGGGAATGTCGCAGGCAAGGTGCAATTTTTACACTTCAGCGACAACACATCAGTCTAAAGACAGGCCAATGTATTTGAACAGTACACTGTTACTGTATGTTTTAATCCAGGTTATTTTTTTTTAAGTCATTGTCAGCTTTTGTTTAGTCATCCATTTTTCACTAGTCCTCATAAAAGGTGAGCTGGAGTCTTTGCGAGCTGACTTTGAGCAAGAATCAGGTTACTCCCTAGATTGGTCACTTGTTAAATACATGGCATAAGGAGACAACCATTGTGGGAAGTGATACCATCCGTGGTCTGGTATATGCCTCCAACTTGCAAAAATAGTCCGGTTTCCACTCCACCACTAACAATAGTGCTGTCCTCACAAAACTTGTGCACGAACTGACATAGCCAGTTGTCATGTGAGCGTGATGGTAGTAGACCCACAAAAGCAGGAGAACCAAGGACTACCGAACAAGATGTATTAAAAAACATTAGCAGGGGTACACTGGAAAAACAAAATCCAAAACACAAAGAAGGGAAAAACCTCAATAAACCAAAATAACAAAATGAAACCCCATGGCGGTAACACAAAATGTGACAGCAACATAAACAAAACATGAGTGTAACAACGATCTGACAAAGACTGACAGGAACCAGGGAAAAAAAATACAAGCAAACTGACGAGCCAATGTATGCCTGGGCAAGACACAAAAGGTTGGGGGAGCTGATTGGTTAACACAAGCGACCCGGATGACAACAGGAGGAAACAAAACCAAACAAAGACAAAAAGCACTGGAGGAAACAAAACTGAAATAAAAACAAATGTCATCTAAACAAAAACCGAATCATGACTCCAGTTAGGAAATAAAATGTATACTTGAGTAACAGAGGTGAATACAAACCAATTTTTTTTTTCAAATGATCTTACATCTCAATCCGATTGCTGAAGCCAAGCAATGCAAGGCAAAAGTTAAGTGACCAAGACGTGGTGCCATCTCTGATCGAATGGAGCTCCGATCATTCGGCCACCATGTGATTGGTATCAGAATCTGTATCGGCAGATCTCACTAATGGATGATCGTATGTGTATCCACAGCATAAAAACCTGATCGGTACAACCCAAGACTGATATGTTTCATTAGCACCTATGCTAGCAATCACATTGCTAGCAGATTTATAAAGAGAGGAATTTTTAAACTATTTACACATGTGCATGTAAAATCAAAATTGAATCCCTGCCTACACCTGAGAAACTAAGGAGAGTGCTATTGAATGTGTTAAGAATAAAGTATTCACATGTCCTTGATAGCATCTGCTGTGTCTGTTTCAGTCACAGACTGAGACTGCGGTTGTCTTCTTCTCTGATCAAAACAATTTTGTCTTCTACACTGATGAAAACAGTGTGTCCCCTAGTGGATACTCCATGAATTGCATCTTATTAAAAATATGCATTCCGTGTCTTTTATGCATTTTTTCACTTTTAAATGATCCTGCGGGCCTGATTGAACCTCCTTGGGGGCTGTTCCCGGCCCGCGTGCCGTATATTTGAAAGTCCAGCTTTAAAGTATAAATTTACCACAATATTGTCTGGTCATTTTAGAGTGCAGCAGTTTGTACAATCATTGCACACAACTATGAACAAAAATAGCATCTATGCTAGCATGAACACACCATGAGAGATGTTTTGGCTGGTCCACCAATATTATAAATCACTTAATCACTATGGTCAAGAATGTTCAATGATATTCTATTTATTGCAAAGAGGTGTAGCATCAACATGATTATGAATGTTTTTACTTGTGGCCATCTTATTCCCAAATGTTGCTTTAAGCTTGACGGTCATGGTGTCCTTGACTTTACAGTGCAGTCAATCTTAATGCTGCCATGAGTGTTCTCATGAGTTTGATTCTAAACTGTTATCCCGTTATCACTAAGCCGCTGTACAAACTACACACCAATATGAGGGTGCGTATGTTTGTCGAGCAGTGTGTATTGCCAGAAACCCTACCAAAACGCACGTGTCATGCCCGCTGGACTCGCCACTTTGCCAGGCACACGCCCGGAGAGAGTGGTTACATAAGGTGCACTGACAATATACCTCATTGGTTGACAGTCTATTCTGGCACTTGCACACAATCTTGTGACATTGATGTGACCTTTGCAATGAGATTATATGTACAATGGCACCGGCGGCGCGTTAAGTTTGGACACGTGCAGATTGTTTGGATACGAATCTTTCTCTTAAACTGAAATGCAAGTTGAAAGCTCTGATGTGAGATGTGTTGATTTGTTGTGGTTTTTCATTGGAACTTTCCAGACTGCCATCCATCCATCTATCTAATAAATTAACATATGTAAAAACAATAAAAAACCCTGAGGGCTCATATTCTGTGCTCCACGGATACGTGAGGTAAATGTTAGATGTTTTTCATTCAGAAATACTGTACTGTATATGAACATTGGACATCAAGCCCTTTGAATCAAAACGGCGGTTTATATCCTGTTTTTATTCAATGAAATGTGTGCCGTCGGGAGTCCGACACGCATGTGTTGACAAACTGTCAAAGCCTTTTTCGTACATCTGTCTTGCAAACTTTCAAAAGTTCCACTTTTGAGAAGTTTACTGCAACACTGAAGTTCACAGGAAAAATGACTCATCATTGAGTGAAGAGTTCAGGACTGGTGGAGTGTATTATAGGGAGGATTGTGGAGGGGGGGGGGCCGGCGGGGGGGTCGTGCTGTTTCAAACCGTGTGTGTCCGTGCGTACGCCCCAGTTTGAACGTGTCTCATAAGTCACTTTCCTTCTGGGAGTGACAAGACTATTTGCTGAGTCTGTTTTGCGTTTACTGTTATGGCTCCCAGCTCTGGGCGGTTTCCTTCTGTCCACGCCCATGACTCACTGCAATCTTCCTGACATTTTTCTCACCTTTCCTGTGTGCGCATAAAGTCTGGTTTCATTTCTACTTTATTTCTTGCTCTCACTCTGCTCTCAGTTCATGCTTGAGGACACTGACCTGCAGTGTTGTCAACCTTTTTTTTTCCTTTTCCCCCCCTCTTTTCTTTCCAGACCCTTTTTCGAGATAGCAAGTGGGAAGACAGCTTCCCCCCAATGCCAGGCTTCATTTAATGCACATTCCTGCAGTGCTAAGAGAGGAGCCTTAGCTGTGTTAAGGAAAGAGGAGGGGCACGCAGAGGTCATTCATCTGTGCAGACTTTGGAGAACTTCCACAGACCGGATACACTAGAAAAACAAGTAGACAAGACAATTGTGTCAAGGCTTGATACGCACACAGTGCATGCATTGTCTTCCTTTTACAGTAGTGAAGCAGGATTATTTGAGTGGTAGTGATATAAGGTGCAGCTTTGTTTTGGAAGAAGAAAGCTTTACGAGCCAATCTGCAAAAATAAGATTGATCTAAAAAAATTAATAATATTTAAAAGAATTGGGGAAACGGCGCCTTCTGCTGGAGGATATTTCAATTACTCAAATTTGGAGGAGTTTCCAGAGCGCTTGGTGCACACAAGTCCTCCTCCCTGCTGCAGAGCCTGCTGGGGCAGCTCAGCCTTTGGGTGGGGCGTTCAAGGTGTGTCCGGATTATTGACACACCGCCAGCAGCGAGGGAGAAGAGCGAGCGCAAAAGGTGCCATGGAGGCGTAGGAGAAGCAGCAGGATTCCTTTCTTCTTCATGTTCACGGCTCCCAAATCACCAATTGATTGCTTGTAACTTTTTCTCTTGTTTTGCGCCGTGAGAAGACTGCTTTGTGCTTGGAGCAAAGTCCAAATTTGTGCAAAAAGAAAAAAAAAGATGGCGAAAGCCGTCATTTTCAACGTATGCTTGGCGCTGGTGAGTCCAACATATGTGGGGTTTTTTTGTATTTATTTTATTCTTTAATGAACAAAGTGGAACATTCGATCCGAAGGTGATATTTGACACTAACGTTGTGTAACTTCAGATCCTGACCGGAGTCGAGTCTTGCTTTATCCCGAGTCTCCTCTTCGTCCCAGTGCCGCAAATTATCCCGGTCGGATACGAGATAACAAGAGGTGTTTTTTTTCCTCTTTTTTAAAATTAATTAATTCTGATTATTATTTGATTGAGCTAACCGGCGCTGTATCTATTCGGTTTAAGAACAAACCAAAAAAAAAAGTGACTAACCGCTGTTCTTCCGTGTATTGTAGTTAATGTGGCGAGCTGTGCGAGCGTCACTTCCAACGACCGTGCATTCGCAGTTCGGGCCAATGGCTCAGTGACGGCTACAACCGTCGTCGAGGTGTCGTCCAAAGGCAGAACTTTCTCCGTGTGGGCTCAACACAGCTCCGGGTCGCACATGCAGATGGACGTCAACCTCATTGCCAGCGCCCAAATGAGCAGACAGGTACAAAAGCATGACACTTTCAGATTTGGAAAAACACTCACACAGATAGTTGTGTAAAAAACACTCACTGGTACAAGTAGACAACTCGTTTACATTTAGTAAACCTATACAGACTGTGCAGTGTACTTAAAAGCTGTAAAAAAGAGAAGCCTTACAGACAATTATTTACAATAATACCCGTTTTGATAATTGCACAATGAAAGAAAGTTTATCTGCACACAAAATGGTTTCCCTCTCCGATTAACCTAAGTGGTGCTTTCACTGAGAAAAAAAGAACATGTTGAAGCACCAGCTTGCACTGGCTCAACTTGTTGCTGTCAAATAACTGACAAAAATGCTAAATTCGCTCAGGATGACTCAACTTCCAATGTTGGGGTAACACTTTACCATAATATATTACAATAAGATGTCAACAGAGTAGTATAACATATTGTTACAAATATTACAATTACTGAGTCTGGGAATGATTCAATCCCAGAATATCTGTCTTCTCTGAATCTGTTTCTGTCATTGTCAAGGTGTTGTCGTTGTCTCTGTTCCGCCATATCTTGCTGCCCTTTTTTTCTGTTCCATTTTTCAATCAGTCAAAATTTCACTCCTGGTTGCTGTTACTTTTTTCCGTTCAGGGATAAAACCAAGTAACCTTTCCATGTAAGGACTACAAAGTACTGATGTGTTTTCCAGAAAAAATCCATACTCAATGTGCAGATACTTGTAAAATCTGAAGTGCAAAGTATTGTTATAGTAACAAAGTATTTGTTCTGAATTACTTCATACCACTGTAATTGATTGAAATTACATCCTACGACTGTAATTGATTGAAACAACTGTTCCCGAAATGTGTATAGCCCAATGACGTGCTGAAACGGTACAAGAGACGCTGGAGCCCCCCACCCTTCAATATCATGGAGAATGACCGCGGCCCTTATCCAAGAGACATTGAAAGGGTAATGTAATGAAACATACATAACACACCAAGCATTTTAGCCCTTATGCCATTCAGTGTATTCTTTTTTTTTATTTTATTCAGAGTCATGAACATTGTCACTGTTAGGAAGGTTGTATTTTGAAATTGGCTACATTGGTGTTGGAACTGGAACTGTCGTGCATAACAGCAATTTTAAAAAACGTTTAGCCATTCGTGTCTCGATACAGTATTGTAACCATTGACCGACACGAGTGGTGCAAAGCAATCATTGGAAACTGCTGTCCGTATTTCAGACCACTGCAAACAATTACCACATATTGAATATATACCTCACACATTGTTGATCAAACCTCAACATTGTACTCTCTATGTGGAAAATCCCTCGTAAACAAAGCAAGCGATTACATTTATTTAATACAGTGCCATAAAACCATTCCCCATTTCTCATGGCCACTTGGGACAATTATTTTTACAGCAAATGACTCACACACGCGTACACACACACACACACGCAGGACACATGCACGTGTGTGGGTGCGCCGACAACTGTAAAATCAAGAAAAAAAACATACTCCCAACTGCCTTCAGATAAAAAGGGAAGAGCTTTCATTTATAAACTTGTCTCTCACACACACACAAGAACGAAGTATGTTCTCCTCCATTTGTTGTTATTATGAAGGGTATTCAAGTTAGGATAGGCCTGTTGTCGGATCAATTTAAAACATTTAGTTTCTGTAACACACGGCCAGAGAATTTGCCCCGATGGAAACCATATTATTGTGCTTGTCTTTGGATTCTGTTGCAGCTTGTGTCTGACACCGAAGCAATGCGTCAGGTATACTACACTCTGACGGGGCCCGGTTATGACAAGTACCCAGAGGGTGTGTTTAGGTTTGACAGCAATACCGGAATGTTGACTGTGCTCAAGGAGGTGGATCGCGAGGAGTTCCCGCAGTTCGCCGTGAGTTGGCGCTTTTCCTTCTTCGGAATTTTCAGTCAAATGTCATTTATTTCTACGCATTTTAGATACAGTGCATTTCCCCCTCAAAAAAGTGACGGAATTTGAAATATTTGAGTGGCGTGTGCTCGGGGGAAACAAAATTAAAGCACAAAAGTGCTCGTTGCCATCATGTGTAATATTTTTCATTCTATGCCCCAATCTGCTTTCCATTGGGTGTATTTTTATTTCCACATACAGTAAATGCATGCGGCACACGCTTGGTTGACTGTGTTCTAACACAGAAAATACCTTTTTGTTGCTACCCGAAAAGACAAGGAAAACTTTAAACCAGGGGTGTCAAACTCATTTCACATTGTGGGCCACATATGGTCAGGTGGGCTGGACCATTAAAATTATACCATACTCTGCTATAAATAACCAAAATATGTTGTCTTTCCTCTGTTTTGATATGAAGAAGCACAAGAACATGTTGAAATTTAATGAACATATCTATTCCAAAACACTTCATGAAACACCTTAGATTTCCTTAGACAGATGTGCTATTTACTTTTATCATTCACAAATGTGCATTGCAACTGATCCCACTGATTGTACAAAGGCACAAAACTTTAACAAGTAGTTGGTATTGACAAATATAGAAAAGCACTTTCAGAGTAAACGAGATTTATAAAGAATGGACTTTTGGAACCATTTTCACATGTGCATATAAAATCTAAATTTAATCCCTGCCCACAGTTTACAAACTAAAGAGAGTTCTATTAATGGTACTGGGTTCTGTCCACAATTTGGCAATTTTGGACTGTTGGAAGGTCACCACGTCTTCAAATCCTGGTACGAAGGATATGTGCAAAGAAGAACATATTCACATGTCCTTGATGCCCCGTCTGCTGTGTTGGGTCTGTCTCAGTGACAAACTGAGACTGCTGTTATCTTCTTCTCTGATCAAAGCAATGTTGTCAATGTTGTGGATAATCCATGAATTGCATCTTATTAAAAATATTCATTCCATGTCATTTATGCATTTTCTTTCACTTTTAAATGATCCTGCGGGCCTGATCGAACCTCCTTGGGGGCCCGTTCCGGCCCACGGGCCGGATGTTTGACATCCCTGCTTAAACCTATCTTGACACGCTTTTGGGGAAAAGCCTGTATTATTCCGTATCAATTTAAATTGTAAACTATTTCATGACCCTCACGGAATGAACACACTATTGTATCTACTCGAACTATTTATCCATCCATTCAACGAACGAATAAACTACAGTACGTTTGCTCAACCAAACAATTTTTTCTTTTTTTTTCTTTGCAGTTAATAGCCAGGGTTTTCGACAGAACAACGCGGCAAGAAACCGATGACCCTTTGGGCGTCTTTGTGAAAGTAGACGATCAGAATGACAATGCGCCTCAGTTCAGCGGCCAAATGCAATTTACCGTGCCGGAGAAAAGCAAAGCTGGTGAGGAACATGACACATGACTGTGGGCTCTTTGATTGCTTTGTTCTGACAACAATCTAGAAGACGATCACCCTTTTTCCATCCACAGGGACAATTATGGGAACGGTGAACGGCACCGATATTGACGAGCCAGGCACCGACCACGTGAAGATCCGCTATTCCATTTTGACCGAATTGGACCGATTTGCCATCAACCCAACGACGGGTGTCTTTACCACAGCCACAAACACATTAGACAGAGAGGTGAGAAGCGGTGGAGCCCGAGTGCAATTTGACTCCGTTCAATTCTACCATGTGCGATGTGGATGAAAATCTTCTTTCGTCAGGCTCAAGAGAAGTATAACGTGATTGTGCAAATCAAAGATATGGACGGCGCAGCCAACGGTTTGTTCACCACGGGCACGGCGACCATCACCCTGAGCGATATCAACGACAACCCGCCGACCTTCACCAAGAAACTGGTAATTGATTCACGAATTCATACAGCATTTGAGTTTTGTGGTGGGAGAAGTAAAAAAGATGCATAATATGGAACGGTCATGTGTCGGCTTCCGCTCTTCTTACAAGATTATTATTTTTTTGTTCTTAGAAAACTTTAGAAACATTTAACACATTTTAAAAGGAAAGAAATGAAACTAGTTTCTAAAATTACTAAAGGAAAAAAAAAAAGTGAACGAATGTTAAAAAGACCGTAGTCAAAGGTACGGGGAGGACAAAAAAAAGCAATGTTTTTAACCTGGATTTACACTCTGAGCTGATTTCACTTCTGTCAGAGGATTATTCCATTTGCATGCAGCATAACAGCTAAATGCAGCTTCACCATGTTTACTTTGAGCTCTGAGCTCCACTAATTGACCCAATTCTGTAGATCTTTGTGCCCTAATGGGTTTCTATTCAATCAGGATTTCTTTCATGTCTTCGGGGCCCAAACTACTCAGTGATTTATAGAGCAGTAGCAGAACTTGAAAATCTGTTCTGCTATTACAACAAACACAATCTTGTTCCCTACAGGGGCGTTCGGTGCAGCCATCGTTAATAATCCAAGCTTTCTCAACATATACAGTTGGACTTTTTCCCTCTCAATATATTAAAATAATGTTGTTTTTTTTGGGGGGGGGGGCTAGTGTTGAATCTCTTCCATCCCCCACCCACCCAAATTCTGAGTATTATCAGAATAATAAGAAGAAAACCTTTATTCGTCTCACAATGGAGAAATTCCCAATTCAGAGCAGCAAAGTTATGGCAGGAAGAAAGTAGAAGAACAAAGAGTACAGGAGCTGCTGTAAAGGCAGCCACTCTCGCGGCGCCATCTTGAAGTCATAAGAACATAACAAAATGGAATGATTACCAGCGTTTTGGGGAGAATTTTGAGGTTCTAATTGTTATTTTTCTTCCAATGCATTTCAATGTCCACCAGTTGGTCGAGATTTGTGGCCCAGGCGAGTCCCCCACGAAGGAGTAAATATACACGTTTTTTCCCAAAATGGATTCGTGTTGATTCTGATTGGTTACTTAACTCACTGATCCAGATCCACAATCCCGATCACATAATGCTTACTTCAGCAGTTTGTGATGATGGATCCGAAAGAGGACGGACCCCTCGACTCATAATCGATTCTAGTTTTCCCCCCAAAAAGTTGTAAGTCTTAAGTTCCTCCACACCGTTCACAAAATCGGATTGTCCAAGATGTCGGATGAATGAGTCCGGCTAAATTCCTGATTGCATGACTTACTCATTATGGGGTGTATTCCGATACATGAGTGTTAAAAAGATTGACTCTCAGTTCAGCCGATGATAAGCAATTGTTTCATTATTTACCAAGCAATTTTTTTTCATCCTGCAGTATGAAGCCACCGCAAATGAGAATGAAATCAACAAACTTATTCTCCGAATGCCCGTTGAAGATAAGGATTTAAAAAACACCCCCAACTGGAAATCTAAATTCATCATCACAAAGGGAAATGAAAATGGCAATTTCCGGATGGAGACGGAACCCACAACAAATGAGGGGCTTCTGTACATCGCAAAGGTGAGTGATTTTCAAATTGAAGCACCGCCGTGAGTAGTAATCTTGAAGTCAAGCGTCCGGTCGTCTTTTCCAGCCGTTAAATTTTGAGAAGTCCCAAAAACTGCGGCTGGAAGTCATGGCGCGCAATGAAGCTGAACTGACCGGCACCACGGCCAAGTGGGAGATCGTCCCCGTGGACTTGACGGTCGGCGATGTTGACGAAGGCCCCGAATTCACGGCGCCGACTATTCGCTTCACGGTCAAAGAGAACACGCCAAACGGCACATTGATTGGAACTTACAAAGCCCTCGATCCGGAAACCAAGAGCAGCGACGGCATCAAGTAAGCAGCCCCTTGCGCTCATTCGAGGTACCTCGCTAAAAAAGACTGACGAGGACTATTTGGGCCATTTTGCAGGTATTACAAGATCATGGACCCCGCAGCCTGGATCAACGTGGACAGGAACACCGGAGAACTCAGGGTGGCAAACACCATTGACAGAGAGTCCAACTTTGTCAAGAATGGAATTTACAACATCACCATGAGAGCCGTCGACGCAAGTATGACGCTTTTCAAACCGATCATAGCAAGAATTGGGATCAACCCAAAATGCACTTCATTTGGTCCGTCTCTTAACTTTTTAAATACACACGTGCCGCAATACTTACGCAACGTGCCATCCTCTAACGAGGCATTGACTGGCGAAATTCACAATTCACGATTAATCAAGCAGGAAAATATCCTGCTACACCTTTCTGTGACTCTTCCAGTGTCTCTGAATCGATCGCAACTTGCTGATGACGCTCTTGTGAGACTCAAAGCGCAGTGGCCACCATGGTCGGCACTGTTGATCAATTGTTACGCGTGGTCTTGGTCCCGTGATGTCAAAATGTAAACGGCATGATGAAGAGGACACCTTTGTCTCGTTAAATTGCTTCTAATTGGGTTTGGCAAATCACCAATCAGTCAGGTAAATGCATCCTGGGAAGGCATCTGCACGTCGTGTCACCGCAGACGGCGTTCGCGCCCCCCCCTGCTCCTTTCGGCCATTTTGTCGCCGCCCAAGGTGATGCGGAGCACCAATTCCTCGGCGCTTACCTGTCTGAGCTGCACCCATACTGGTTCTGTCGGGCCGGAGTCTTTGCGGGGAGTTTCAAATTCCACTTTGACGACGATGGTCTGCCTTCCGTTTCAGCTTCCAAGACTGGGACGGGAACGGTCATCATCCAGGTGGAAGATGTGAATGACAACGTACCGATTATTGTCCCCCCTGGCGAGAGGGTGATATGCGAGAAGGAAGGAGAACTTGGCTCGGTGTTGCTTGTGGCTGAAGATATGGACGAGTCGCCCTTTAAAGGCCCCTTCACTTTTAGCCTGCCCGATAACACAGACGGCAAATGGTCCGTGACCAGATTCAACGGTCGGTGCTCACTCTCCTTCCCTTTTCGATTCATTCATCCATGCTTTCATCACGCCCTAAAAACAGATCGCGTGCTTCCTTTGTAGACACGGCAGCTACGTTGCGCCAGGTCAAAGACCTTCCCTTGAAGACGCACAGGGTTCCCGTTGAGGTCAAGGATCTGCAAGGCAACGGGAAAATCCAGACAGTCAACGCCAGGATCTGCCAGTGCAGGAACGGCGCCTGTCTGACCAAGCCTTGGTCGGCCTCGCTCGGCCCGATGGGCTGGCTGGCGTTACTCCTGCCTCTGCTCCTCCTCCTGCTGCTACGTCAGTTCCTCTCTTATATTGTTCACATATATAGCGCACCGTATGTAGCAACTGTGTTTCCAGCGAGACAGTAAAGAGAACAACAGAAAAAAAAAAATGCAGTTTTAGACCAGGAAAGTTGCTGATCGAATTTGAATTTTGTGTCTCGTAATGGAGTCAGAAAATTGCAGTGCAAGAATTCAAATCTTAAACTAACTAAATAAATAAAAGAACAATAATACTACTCATAATACACGAGGCATAGAAATGGATGAACTAATTGTTGAAATTCTGTCCATTTTGTGGAGTTGAATGCTAATTAATCACAAATCTTCAAGTAATCGAGCCCCAAAAATAATAATAGTCAACTTGCTAATTATCTTCATAATCAATTCATTCAAATGCCCATTTTAGTCGTGGTTTCTTATGGTTAGCACATAAATGCTCACCCAAGGCCGGCTCTCATCTTTGAATTGGTCTACAAAGCATTTACATGATCAAGAGTCCAATAATATTTGTTGCTGTTTTTATTTTTCTTATATATTGTTTTTATTTCTTCACCTCAGTACTTAATTGGAACATTCAACAATTTTACATAGACATTGAACCAATTTATTAAACCTTTTTCCTATTTATAATTTAATTACATTACAAGATTTTGTGCCTTTTTTATTTTTGTTTTGTCTGTCCAATGTTGGAAATCAATTGTGGTCCCTGACTGAGCACAAAGCTTTGACCGCCACTGTTGTAGATTATAGAACATTATCATTAGAATAAACAAGATGTAATTGCCCTTGTAAGACAGTACAGACTAAAAGAAAAGCACAAAGCAATGATTTGGTCTCAAAGGCACTAGCAGGCAAAGGTTGGCACGTATGGGGGCGTGCCAGAGGCAGTGCCCATGCGAATAAGGATTAGCATCATACTTAGGGAATGCGAGCATTTTTAGATTTTACATTCCTGACTTATTGATTGACAAGTTTATTCAGCACCGCCATTTAACACGAGCCATGTTTCTCCTGCAGTCTTGCTGCTTGCCTGTTTCTGCACGACAAAGCCAGACTTGCAGATATTGGAGGACACAACTGACAGCGGTGGAATCCTGATTAAGTCAAACACAGAAGCCCCGGGGGAAGAAGTGGTAAGCGCAAAGGAGTGTTGCTTCTTCAAATACAAGCAACGTAAACGAACCACTTTTCAACCGCTGCTACGCTTTGTTTCCCAACTGGTGCTTTTGGTCGACAGGACGCTAGTCTCATCAAGGTCCCCCTCGCCGGCTCTGAAATCAAGGGCTCAGTGGCCAATCAGGATTGGCAAGTGAAGGGCTCCACCATCGGACGCCAAGACACCAGCCTCTACAAGACCGGCTTTGGCAACACCGAAACGGAGTTCTTCAGCGGACATTACGACAGCCAGTATGGAGCCCAACAGATGAACTACGACGCGAACTTTCTCAGCACCTGGCAAACAAATGGACGCTATTTGCACCAGGTAATGTTTCACTCCTACTTTTCTTTGGGGGGGGGGGGGGGGGGTGTTGAGAGAGGCAGCGCGGTTGGTTAGTACATCCGCATCTCAGCACAGAGGTGTAAGGTTCGAATCCGGCTCCGGCCTTCTTGTGTGAAGTTTGCATTTCTCCCCGTGCCTGCGTGGGTTTTCTCCGGGTACTCCGGTTTCCACCCACATTCCAAGAACATGCATGGCAGGCTAATGGAAAGACTCCACATTGTCCCTAGTTGTGATTGTGAGCGCGAATTGTTGTCCGTCTATTAGTGCCTTCAATTTGTTGGCATCCAGTTCCCTGCTTACTGCCTGAAAAAAGCTGGGATCGTCTCCAGTACGCCCACGGCACTTGTGAGGATAAAGCCGATCAGAAAATGGCTGGATGGATGAATGGGAGAATTTCTGTAGACTAGCCAACTCTACGACTTGATTTAGAATGCAGGTTTTGATTTCAGACCTTTGTTCCGTCGGAAGAAGTAAACAATAATACATCAACAATCATAATATTATATGTTGCATAGTGTTTCGCTGGCCTGGGCTGACTCTTCCTCCACCGATTTAAAATTGGGGTAATCTTGACATTACGCCATTGGCTGTCATCAGCTGTTACTTAGCTGAATTCACGATGAATGCGCCGCTAATGTAGCAGATTTATTTCAGACTTTATTTTTGTGTCTATGCTTTAGCTGTAGTTAAGATGAACAAAAGTTTGTGATCTGTTTTTTTTTTCTCGAAATGACACTGCCATCACATTTCCCCCAACGTTGTCATATGACGGCAGAACATTGGAATTGACTTGAATCATGCGGTGTAATTCCAAATTTAATGAAGGGCTGCCAAATTTATTTTTTTTTTTTACAAAGTAGATATAAGATAATACGGGCTGTCACATGTAAACATCTTTATTCATACGGTATGCATTTGTGGGTTTAATGTATGCCTTGCAGAAGCTTACCTATTTCGGGGGCGAGGAGGACGGGCGGTACGCCGATGACATCATCCACCAGTACGGCTTTGAGGGGGTGGGCTCGGCGGCCGGCTCGGTTGGGTGCTGCAGCGACGACGGCGGCAACAACGAAAACCTCGACTTTCTAAATACGCTGGGACCCAAGTTCAAAAATCTCGCAGGCGTTTGCAAAAAGACATGAACAACAAAGCCGAAGAATCTCAGTGTTTTGCCTTTATCGGATGCAGCGCGCCCCCTCCCACCCACGTGACGCCTGAACACGAAGAACGAAAGAAAGCCGAGTCATGTGTTTGTCTCTTTTGCTGGATTTTAATTTTTTTTAAACCTCTGCTGCCTTGTTTTGAGTCGCAGGCACTGATAACCTCGCTGACACTGTCATTTGTACATAACTGTTGAGTTGCGCTTTTTGCAATCTTGGTTTTGCAGGTCGTTAGTAGCTGATGCATTGATGTGTAGTGACAGGCTTTGGGTATTTTTGTTCTTTTTTTTTGGTGATAATTTAGTAACAAGTTCAGGTATTTTTGGTTCTACTAATTCGACTTGTTCATAGTAAATGACGTGCAAAGTGGGGTTGGTTATTTGTTGAAATGGTTCCCCAGTTTGTTTTGTTTTTATAGAGTTTTGATATTTTTCTATGATGAAATAATATGAACTAAGATACAGTTTCCGAAGAGACATTGAACTGCGGACTTTAAAGTAGGGTTGGGCATGATAAGAATTTCGTTGCTGATTAATCGCGTCTGGAGGCAACGGAGAGCAGCTGGCGCACACCAGTTGGCTGCGGCCACTCCCACCGTTGCCGTCTAAAGAAGTTCAGCACGATGTCAGCCATGAGACGTTGCGCTGTGACCGCTCGCAAATAATCAAGTCCAGAACTGTGTTTTATCACGCAATCAAATCATGTTAAAAAGAACAACGAAACACATTGAAATGCCCGTCCCCACTTTAAATTCATTTTGTGACTCGTCTGCTTCGAAACTATACGAGAGCTGCGCAAACGTATTCCAGCAGCGTCGGTTGCGATCGTCAAAGGCGGGTGTGGCTGCAGCAGCAGCCGCCGCCAGCGGTTATTGCAACATTCTGCCAAACCTGTGAAAGTCTGCACAAGGGCGTCAACTCGGCGACCAACGTATGACTGACACAAGACTGACAACGGCGACACAGAAGTCGAGTCGACGGGAAATCTGGCATTTCCGCGTTTTGCATTCGCTCGCTAACTGGCGATGAACATTCTAATCATCTCGTGAAGAATACGTTAAAGTAGATTTGGCTTAATTTATTGAACATTTGACTTCAACAGCCCGAATGTCTTTTCACTGTAACATCTGTATTGTGTGCGACTGTAATATAATAAAAGGCTCTCTTGTATGAGTGTGACTGTTTTTTTTTTGAATGCTCATTTTTCTGGCGGCCGCTGTGAATGATTTACTGGGTGTGGCAGCCTGGGCGTGCGTAATTTGAAGCATGCTGTGGGACACCTACGGCTACAAAAGCGCCCAACCTTGTCTCGTTGATGGATCGGGTTACAGTGCATACCGTACAACCCTTTTACAACTATGGAAAGCCGTTTGAGCATTACTCGATAGCTGTGGAATTCAAATTCGGGCACATGTAGGCCCACTGAGCTCTTTGTCTTCACCAAGAAGTTAATTCCGCACACGAGTTGAAGTAAAAAGAAAAAATCCGCTATAATCATTGATGTTTCTACACATCCCAGTTAGCAAAGGCATCTGGCCCGGATTCGGCATGAAGCTGGCACAGCTGGCCTTGAGTCGGCACTGGCATAATGCATGTGGGCCGAACACGGCCCAGGAGTGGCAAAGGAGGCACTGGCTTGACTCTGGCAAACCAGATGAGGGCCAGTTGTGGAGTGAAGTATTTGGGCCAGAAATCAATTTACAACTCCGGCCCGTATATGGCCAGCCAGTATTGAGCCACCCTTAAATGCAGTTTCAGATTTATTTTTTCAAAACACAGCCTTGTTTTACAATTGCACACCGATGCGGAATTCCATTCATCACACACACACACACACACACACACACACACACACACACACACACACACACACACACACACACACACACACACACACACACACACACGAGGTTCAATCAGGCCCGCAGGATAATTTAAAAATGAAAAAAAAATGCATAAAAGACTTAATTAATTAAGAATTAATATTTTTAATAAGGTGCAATTCATTGGGTATCCACTAGGAGACACTGTTTTGACCAGAGAAGACAATAGCAGCCTCAGTCCGTCACTGAGACAGACCCATGACAGCAGACGCTATCAATAGCACTCTCACATTTACACATTTAATAGCACTCTCCTTAGTTTGTAAGGTGTAGGCAGGGATTACATATAGATTTTATATGCACGTGTAAATGGTTTAAAACAGTGGTCCCCAAACTTTTTCCTGTGAGGGCCACATAACTTTTCGCTTCTCTGATGTGGCTCAGGGGTAGAGAAACCATGTGACACACGAGCGGTTGGGTGTTCAATCCCCAGAGGTTGCAACCATATCCCTTCCTTCTTTGACCAACATGATAATAAGGCTTGTTGAAGTCATTTTTTGAATCGGAAGTTTTTCGCCGAAAAAACCCCACCATGTATAGTCAGGCGTTTTTAGCCGAAAAAAAGACCATGTATAGTAAGGCGTTTTTAGCCGAAAAAAAGACCATGTATAGTAAGGCGTTTTTAGACGAAAAAAACGAGCATGTATACTAAGGTTTTTAGCCCAAAAAAAAGACCATGTTTAGTAATGCGTTTTTAGCCTGAAAAAACGACCATGTATAGTCAGATGTTTTTAGCGTAAAAAACGACCATGTATAGTCAGGTGTTTTTGGCGTAAAAAACGACCATGTATAGTAAGGCGTTTTAGCCGAAAAAAACGACCATGTATAGTAAGGCGTTTTTAGCCGTAAAAAACAACCATGTATAGTAAGGCGTTTTTAGCCGAAAAAAACGACCATGTATAGTAAGGCGTTTTTAGCCGAAAAAACGACCATGTAAAGTAAGGCGTTTTTAGCCGAAAAAAAGACCATGTATAGTAAGGCGTTTTTAGCCGAAAAAAAGACCATGTATAGTAAGGCGTTTTTAGACGAAAAAAACGAGCATGTATACTAAGGTTTTTAGCCCAAAAAAAAGACCATGTTTAGTAATGCGTTTTTAGCCTGAAAAAACGACCATGTATAGTCAGATGTTTTTAGCGTAAAAAACGACCATGTATAGTCAGGTGTTTTTGGCGTAAAAAACGACCATGTATAGTAAGGCGTTTTAGCCGAAAAAAACGACCATGTATAGTAAGGCGTTTTTAGCCGTAAAAAACAACCATGTATAGTAAGGCGTTTTTAGCCGAAAAAAACGACCATGTATAGTAAGGCGTTTTTAGCCGAAAAAACGACCATGTAAAGTAAGGCGTTTTTAGCCGAAAAAAAAGACCTAGTATAGTAAGGCGTTTTTAGCCGAAAAAACGACCATGTATAGTAAGTTT
Organism: Hippocampus guttulatus; assembly: GCF_054856545.1. Classification (NCBI taxonomy): domain Eukaryota; kingdom Metazoa; phylum Chordata; class Actinopteri; order Syngnathiformes; family Syngnathidae; genus Hippocampus; species Hippocampus guttulatus. The sequence continues at coordinate 2,347,172 of NC_141274.1, forward strand.
TTAGCCGAAAAAAACGACCATGTATAGTAAGGCGCTTTAGCCGAAAAAAACGACCATGTATAGTAAGGCGTTTTTAGCCGAAAAAAACGATCATGTATAGTAAGGCGTTTTTTAGCTGAAAAAAACCGACCATGGATAGTAAGGCGTTTTTAGCCGAAAAAAACGACCATGTATAGTGAGGCGTTTTTAGACGAAAAAAATGACCATTTATAGTAAGGCGTTTTTAGCCTGAAAAAACGACCATGTATAGTAAGGCGTTTTTAGCCGTAAAAAACGACCATGTATAGTAAGGCGTTTTTAGCCGAAAAAAACGCCTTACTATACATGGTCGTTTTTTTCGGCGAAAAATGCCTTACTATACATGGTCGTTTTTTTCGTCTAAAAACGCCTTACTATACTAGGTCTTTTTTTTCGGCTAAAAAACCCTTACTATACATGGTCGTTTTTTTTGGCTAAAAACGCCTTACTATACATCGTCGTTTTTTTTCGTCCAAAAAGGCCTGACTATACATGGTGGGGTTTTTTCGGCGAAAAACTCCTTCCGATTCAAAAAACGACTTCAATAAGCCTTACTTATCATTTTGGTCAAAGAAGGAAGGGATATGGATGCAACCTCTGGGGATTGAACACCCAACCGCTCATGTGTCACATGGTTTCTCTACCCCTGAGCCACATCACCACGTAACTTCTTGCTTGTTTCGTGTTTTCTTCAATAAAGCTGCAAATGGTGGTTCAAGAAAGATGTGAACTTGTTGCAAACACTCGGAATCGAACACCTAACCGCTGGATTTGGGTTTTCAGGTTTCTACCACTGAGCTAACCCACCACGATGAACCTTTGGCTTGTTTTGTGTTTTTCCTCAAATAGGTTGTATGTGGTGGTTAAAGACTAGACATTGTTGAAACAACCAGGGATCGAACACTCAACCGCTGGCGTGGTACTCCATCATGCTACCACTGAGCCAAAGCACCACATAGAGCAGTGGCGTTGTGTTTCTTTTATTAATCATGGTCGTTTTTTTTCGGCTAAAAACGCCTTACTATACATGGTCGTTTTTTTTCCGGCTAAAAACACCTTACTATACATGGTCGTTTTTTTGGGCTAAAAACGCCTTACTATACATGATCGTTTTTTTCGGTCGTTTTTTCGGCTAAAAACGCCTTGCTATACATGGTCGTTTTTTTTGGGCTAAAAACGCCTTACTATACATGGTCGTTTTTTTCGTCTAAAAACGCCTCACTATACACGGTGGTTTTTTTTCGGCTAAAAACGGCTTACTATACATGGTCGTTGTTTTCGTCTAAAAACGCCTTACTACACACGGTTGTTTTTTTCGGCTAAAAACACCTTATTGTACATGGTCGTTTTTTTTCCGTCTAAAAACGCCTTACTACACACGGTTGTTTTTTTCGTCTAAAAACGCCTTACTATACATGGTCGTTTTTTTCGGCTAAAAACGTCTTACAATACATGGTCTTTTTTTTTCGGCTCAAAATGCCTAACTATACATGGTCGTTTTTTTCGGCTCAAAATGCCTAACTATACATGGTCGTTTTTTTCGGCTAAAAACACCTTACTATACATCAGGGGTGGGCAATTATTTTTTCCAGGGGGCCACATGAGAAACAGAAAATATTGTGGAGGGCCGGCCAAAAGGCTGATCTCAATTCTGCATATAATTAACTGTACTTCTTGGTAAAAAGCATTAAATAGCATTGTTTTGACAAGCTGGTAAGAGTATATGTTATAATTAAGCAATGAAAACATGAGGTTGCCTTCCAAAAAATGTAATTTATTCAAGCAAATTTCACAAAACAATGGGAAAGGCAATTAATCACTAAAACGGCATCATAAAAACACGCTAAACATGCTAATAAAAATAACCACAATACAACTAAAATCATGCACAACTCAACCATTTAAAACTTTTTACATTTTTAAGTTATTTTTTCTTGTTCAGTGAGAGAAATCTAGTCTCTGCTGGGCTTTAACGGGTGCATCAAAATCAGGTTGCATGTCTGAGGTGGAGATGCGAAGCACAGCTGAAAGATGATCGTCAGTGAGAGATGATCTGTACCTGGATTTCATGAACTTCATCATTGAAAATGTTTGTTCACATATGTAGGTAGAGGCAAAGAGAACCAACATCTTCTGAGCATGTCTCTTCCTGTTTGGAAAGTTCTCCTCCTTGAGAGAAGAGTAGAAATCAAGCAGAGATCCTGATTTAAAGAGCTGTGCCAGTACTGCATCAGACTGCAGGTCAATGAGTCTTTCATTGAGGTATGTGGGCCGAGTGTACGTGCCGTGTCTGCCCCAGAGCTGGGCAGGACCAATTTTGCTGACTGGGATACTATTGTCTTGACAACTATACATTACTTCTGAGGCAAAACTGAAGTAGTTGACATCTGCGTACTTCTGTAGTCTGGAAAGTCGTTACGAGCATTTATCTGATGTGTGACATCCAGATTATAGTCCACATGCTACTTCACCAGTAAAATCATTTAGGGCACTAAGCGTACGACAAGGCACTACTTTAGTACTCGATTACTCACCGATTACAAGTAACCGATAACGCCATTGTATAAAATTTCTTTAAATAAAACAAAACAAATGTACAAGTACAGCCGTCTGTATATACACACATGTACACACACAAGTCAGGGAAAGCGCTATCAATCAATCAAACTATTTATTGCACTTTTCAGACATAAAAACACAACTCAAAGTGCTGTGCAATTAAAACTTCAACATTGCAACAAAAAAAAGAGGACTCCCTCCCCCCGACACACAGATATATATCCCCACAAGCATGCCTGTGCTTGCACACACACAGACAGACACGCACACACACTTTGAAATGAAAAAAGACATGGCAGGAAAAGAGCACCCAAGGGGAGCTAATCAACACTGAGTGACAGCCGTCACACCTCCCAGCGTGGACACCCGACAACGAGAGGAAACACCCGCGCTTATAAAAAAAAAAAAATATATATATATATATAATAATGATTAAACAGGGAGGCCCAGTGGTTAGCGCGTCGACCTCACAGTGCAGAGGTTCGTTCGCGGCTCCGGCCTTCCTGTGTGGTGTTTGCATGTTCTCTCCGCGGCTGCGTGGATTTTCTCCGGGTACTCCTTGTCGGGACTCGTGCGGCCGAGTTTTGGAGTAGTTGTGAGCTTGAAATACTCCAAAAAGCAGGTGGAGAAGTAGAGGCAGTGACACGCGCTGAGTAATTTGTAAACAAGAGTCAGCTGGGAGTGGAATTGATGGCTGGATGTTGTCTGCTCGTATCGAGCTGCCCAGAAAGTTTGGATGATAGGATCAATAGTTGCCTCACCCTGGATAATGAAAACCCGTGCACCTTAGTCATTCTAACCAGCGTGAATTTGGGTTATGCACCCCCCTCAGAACATTTTTAATCCCAGAACCCAGTTTAGACAATAGTTTCCCTGATCCAAACACACAGTGATCCTCCAAAAATGTTCTTAAGATCTGAACCAAAGTTCCTACGGTGGAAATTAATTCATTGATTAGACCGGTGATCTCATGTTGTGCGTTTCACGCAGTTTGTTAAATTCTGCACCTTTCTCTATTTTCTTTTGTTTATCCGTTGTCGGGTTAAATGGCAATACACAGGCAGTGTTGCTGACTATTTATAGAAGAAAAGCCTTCATTTTGTGCAATAACAAAGAATGGCATCCCTATATTATTGTGCGTGTGACTGTTCTTTGGCACAAAAAAGGGTTGCTTGTACATGATCTTCAATCTTATTTTTATGATTATTATTTTTTTTAAAGAATCATAAGAAAAAGCACCGTAGCATGCAATCAGCATCCCCCCCCCCCCTTTGAATGAATAATTCACAGCATAATTAAAATGGGGGAGATTCTGTAGATAACAAGCTTATCTACATTATGCAGCAAGAGCCATAAATAAGTCATCCAATATGAAAAATGAATTTGAAACCTAAATTGAAATTCGCCTTGACTGAAGACCCAGGGATTATTAATTCATCGATGATTTCGTGTGCATGTGCAGTAAATTATCCGCAAACAATTGTTTTGGAGAGTGTGCTGATCATGCATCAGTGTGATATACTGCAAAGGTGGGATCTCGTCAGAGATTACAGAAACACTGTCAGCATGTGGTCGAGTTGTAAACATCAAACCCAAATCCCACTGAGGCCACTTAATAGAATCCTGACAAGTCCAAATAATGAAAATAAGCAATTAACCCGAATAATTAATGAAGGCTCTCCAACCACAAAAGTAGCTCTCAAGCCACATTTTCACAAATAAACTCATCCTTTTTATTTTATTTTGATTGCAGTCCTTGTCAAAATGACTTCAGCTTCAATAAGGAGGTGAAACTGCATGATGGAAATTTGACAGAACAGTACTGCTCATTAAATCACCACAAGCTTTTTGTTTTGTTTAAAAGGAGATATGATTTGAATATTTTTCCCCACTATCTCAATTATTTGCCAGGTGTCTATGTCAAAATTCCGGTACACTTTATACTCAATATATTGTCTTGTTGAAATAAATCCATTGAGACAGCCCTCATTCTGCCCTGTACTCTGCTGAACCAATGAGGAGAGCTGCGATTGTTACCGTGACGACCATGGGTGGAGCCTGAGCTTTTCAACAACAGTGGAGACTAGGCCTGCCTCTTGTCATCTTGCCAGCAAGTGTATGCATGACAGCGGGCTGCATCTCACTAATGAGTGTGTGTGTTTTCCACAGCCACCAAGACAAGGCCTGTCTGGAAAAAAAGCACCCGATTTAATAGACGGCGTCGTGTCTAGCCTTATCAGAGCTGCTTCTGCTAAGATGCAATTAATTCCAAAGCAGCAGTGTGAAATTAATTTATTGCTTGTTAACGAGATTGCAGCCCAGTGTGAAAACAATCTTTAGAAAGGATGCTTTCCCTGCTTCACCTAAAAAAGGACAAGGCCTGGCTTGGATTGCTGGCAAGCAACTGAGGGTGTAACCCCGCCTACTATCCGATGAGAGTTGAGATAGGCTCAATTAATACCTTACAGACGAGACGGCGCTTACTTTGCTCCATATATTCGCATAGCACTGCTGATGCCATCACGAATGCCGTGTTTTGCGACAACCGTAAGCAAAGATGATCAAATACAACATTTACATTACATAGTCAAAGACGCCTTCTTGAGTACCTCGGTGCCGCAGCCGTGTAGGATGTGGCAACGTGAAGCCCATTGTGAATATGCTTCCTCCTTGGAGATGTATCATCAAGCAAAAACTCACTGGATTAATACAGAATTATTGCTTTTGATTGTATGATGATATCCGAGCTCAGGTTAATTTATATCCGCCTGCCTCCCTTATTTTCAGTAACATCGTGATTGGCTGTTGCTGAGAAGACTGGCCATCAATCAAGCAAAAAAAAAAAAAGACATCACTTTTTCTTCATATTTTTAATGTGATAAGCAACTCAAGATGAGTATAAATAAATAGTTACCATGCTAAAATAATAATAAAAACTTTATTTTAGAAATCCTCGCCATCAGCATGGTGAGACATGCAAGGCAGACCGGCTGGATTGATCGTTGGTGAAATGGGTGTCCGTCGGCACTTTATGTTCTCTGACTATACACTAGGTGGCAGTGTTGCTATAAAAACACTTTTGAAATGAAATACAGGTAGCCAATTCAGAAAATACTGTACAGTGTTTGGCTGGACTCTAACCTTGTTATTTTGCCACCACATCCTTCGGTTAGGAACGATTAAAGAGACCGACTTCCGTCTGTGCTTAAACCGTCCTTTTCAAAAGAATGGGCGTTCGTCCGGGACGGACTGACGGACTGTTCCATCCTATGGACGGAACGTCTATCTCTGTCATAAAGACTACAGAGAGACTAACTCCCTATTTTTTATGGCTAGGTAATAAATATATTAAATTTAAATTTGGACACAAACCAAGAGACATATCTTTAATTCTGCTTTTGTGTATTCATTGTGTTTGCACTCTTCAAAAATAAGGCTGTTCTGAGTGCTGTGATATTACCATCATGCACATTAGATGGCAGCCTTTCCCTCTCGTACGAGTAGAAGGCGTGCCGTCTGAGGCTTTTGAAAGGAGAACTTGTGAGGGGAACAACCAGCTGACAGCACTTCAGTTAGGCTTTAACTGTCACTTGTCTGACAACATCGCAAGTTTTCTCGTGGGCACACACCTGCTGGCTCATTAAAAAAGTCACAAGGGATTGCTCTATGACGTTCCGCACACAACCACACACAAGCTTTGAAGTGACTTGGGTGAAGCTACATTCTGCAACCGAAGAAGAGAAACTGGTAGAAAGTTTTCAGCATGGTACAAACTAATACTGTGTGTGTGTGTGTGTGTGTGTGTGTGTGTGTGTGTCCGATCTGCTTTATCCTCACAAGGGTCGCGGGGTTTGCTGGAGCCTATCCCAGCTGTCTTCAGGCAGTACGCAGGGGACAACCTGAACGGGTTGCCAGCCAATCACAGGGCACACAGAGACGAACAGCCATCCGCACTCACACTCACACACCTAGGGACAATTTCGAGCGTTCAATAAGCCTGCCATGCATGTTTTTGGAATGTGGGAGGAAACCGGAGCACCCGGAGAAAACCCACGCAGGCACGGGGACAACATGCAAACTCCACACGCATACATGAACTAATTATTAGATTAATTTAGCATAAGAAGCCATCAAACATCTGTTCAAAACTGCATATAAGCTACTTGAGCGTTCTGATCGCAGCAGCACGCATATGTGATGATCAATATAACACATCGCGTTCCAAATGATGTAAATTGGTTTTTCTCCTGTTTTTATAAATAGTCTATGCAAATGGCACCCGGCATGATCAAGTCATCAAATGCTAGAGAATAATTTGAATGGTTTTCAACAAACCTCCCAATGAATAACAGTATATTTTTGTTTTTGTAAAAATGCACTCTTCCATATTCCTGTGCACAGTGGTGTTTAAAAACTTTTAAATTATTCTCTAACAGTTGATGACTTGAAAATGATGTGTCCTGCCATTCAGTGGCGGGGCTAGACTTTTATCCTTGAGGGCCCACGGGGTGACCCAGGCTATCTCAGAGGCTACGAAAAACAAAAACTTGGAAAGACAAAATCAACATCATCCATTTTTAAACTGAATACAATTACACACACGTGCATGCATACCTGAAATATTGGCATCACCAGTTACAGATTTACAGACAAAACATTTTACAATAGCTGCAGTGGAAATAATAATAATAATAATAATAATAATGCATTAACGCTTTAGAAACCCATCATATATCTTGCACCCCCCCCCCCCCCTTCTTTTCATTTTCCATGCACCTTATGAAAAAGATAAGATAGCTCCACCAATGTTGCCATTTGCATAGAGTAGCCATAAAAATCTAAGAAAAACATCACTTTTGGAATGTGGTGTCTTGCACTGCGAAAACCACATCACATTGAATGAAGTGGTGTGCCGTGGTCCCTCGGCCTTTGGGAGGAATTTGGAAACCTTAATATACCTCCTCTCAATGATAAAAAAACATCAATATTACAGAGCACAACTGTGCCACCAACAAACGGTAAGGAGACTAATTTGCTCATCGATTGGATACGTGAAGGTTTTCGTTGAGAGTTTGGTTGGGCGAGTGCACGAGACCGTACTCTGTGTTCTTCATATTGAGAAACAGCCAGAGTTCAGATAACATCACACGTTCGATTTCATATTTTCAATTCCAACCCGTGGCACAGATCAAACTAATTGATCAAGAAGTAGAACACATAAATCCAAGTTTGGCTTAACCTTCCCTTGGTTTGGTCTGTAAGCAGGAGATCATTTTCATTCCTTTCACGCTACGGTCGGAAATCAACATAAGTAGTTCCAACCCCAACACTGCCAGCAAGTTACAGAGTGGGCGGTCGCCGAATGAACAAATCACCAAAGGAAGAGTAATGGACCGCAAGATAAGAGAAAGTGAACCAACCAAAAGAGATGATTTCTTTTATGATATTGATGTGTTTTCTCTCCACGTATCAAATGACAAAATAAAAGCACAAAACAAACAAACAAAAAAAGCGTGGGATGAAAGCGCAACTTTCATCGGGTTTCTCCTAATGAGGATCTAATGCGGATCAAACCGCACAATCCATCAAACATGTCTCACCATGGAATGCACATCACAGAAAATGTCGCACATTCATTACGATGAGGAGTAAAGGTCTGTGGTCCTCTGGCTATTCATCTCTACGGTCACACCAAAACCTGTGTTTTTCGCCCTTTATTCCTATAAAACCTTATGAACGCAACAGGGTGCACTTCCTGTCCATTACTGTCCACCCCATAGCTGGAACACGCTTTAGATCGCACGGCTCGGAGCAATGTTCTGAGAGATGTGATTTAAGTCCAGCGCAGCATGATTGGAACCTTGGCTGTTTTTAACGCGAGAAAAATGACAGGTGAGGCACCGACCGCTGAGGTGGGTGACATCCTCAGAAGTCTACGCTGCACTCACCCCCTATTTTGCAGTGCTTTCTTGGAATTGCTTTTCCAAGAGAAGAGTACGAGGGTGGTCTTATATCTTTGCACGGTATGGAGTTGGTGGCGGCGTTGTCGGATGACGATAGAATTCAGTTTCGACGGTGGCCACGTAACACGAATTTGATCTTCAGAATCAAAGTAAACTGTGCCGTCTAGTGCATCACTAACATAAGATAAGAAAACCTTGATTTGTCTCACAATGGAGAAATTCCCAATTTACGGCAGCAAAATTATGAATGGGAGAAAGTAGAAGACAAAAAGTATATAAATAAATACAAATATAAAATATAAGCATTTTAATAATAATAATATATATATATAAAATAATCATATAATAAATAAATAAATACAAATACAGTAACACAATTGTGAGGTGCGGTCGACATTTGGTTGAAAAACCACCCAATCAAAAACAGCGGTAAGTGAGCCTTCGTGTGTCATGTGACTATACATTTTTACACCACATGCTTTTGCAACAGCTTCTTGCTCGGTGGAATTCAATCTTTTGTCACTTATTGTCTGACGAGATCATTTGAGTGGCAAGCAATACGCTCAAAATGCCATGCAACTCGGGAAAACGCACATAAGTCTAGGAGTGATTCAACTACCGTATATGTTTCATATTTGCCGTATGGCAAATATGAAACATATACAGTAGTTGAATCACCCAACTTCAAATGTTATTGAAGTTTGTTGCCTTGAAATTTTTCAGTTCACTTTTGATGTTTTTTTTTTTTGAGAACCTAAACTTTTGCTGAAAAAACTATTTGCATTTTTTGTCGTCCGGACAAAGCAATGAATATGTCGAAGTTTGCTGAGGGGCTTACCGTACAACCACTGAATGAAACCAAATGATTTGGAACAAACATGAAATAGAGTCAGAAATGAGTGAAGCGTGTAGCTTTTTATATTGCATGTTAACCCTTTTGCGTCTACTATGCGATACATTTTTTTTAAAGTACAGTTCAGTTGTATTTAACTTTTAAAACAACATTTGCGTTGAAAGAAGTGCCTGGTTTAAAATGTTTTAAACTTCTGTGTTCTAGCTTTTAATGGAATCATTATCTATAGTTGGTACAATTTTCATTTTCCTATTTTTTTTAAACGCAGCGTTATTGTGCAAACTGTACACGATGTTACGGTGCCTTACAAAAATACTTTTTAGAATACCTACGATGTTGATGTATTTTAATATGGGTCAATATGGCGGTACTTCGAGAGCTAAATATTTAGGGAGGTGGTACGCTGCGTAAATAGTTCGAAAACCAGTGCACTAAGTACTTCAAATTACTTCACAAAGAGCACTGGAAGAATTCTAAGAAACTTCAAACCAAAGAGCGCAGCTGACAAAAAGATGAGAGGCAATAACAGACATGTCAGTAGGGCGGTGAGAAGACTAAACGCCTCACGGTGCGTCTTGTCAGAATCAGAAGAGCAGATACAATATTTTCCTCTCAATGAAAGGTGTCTCGCACCTGCTTGAACAAGGAAGGAGAAAAACTGGTGTGTGGGCTTGTGAGCTGAATGCGCAGCGAGCTCATGTCAGGTTTTAAGTCAGCGTGTCACCCCTGTGAGGATCTATAGACCACCGTCTGTGCGACTTGCTGCTTTGCCTTTTCTGGCAGCGCTTTGAGGCTGAGAGACGACAACCTGCCGGCTCGCACGAGGGTCGCGGACGGATAACCGCACAGACTGTGTGTGAGGTTTAATTGGCCGGTTGCGCATTTGAATTTCAAGGTTTCTCCCCGCTTAGTTGGGGCTTAAATAAGGGATGATGCTAGGGGTGGAAGGAGAAACTCAGATCTTGTCCCTGACTGTCACGACAAAAATTGCGCCCCCCCCCCACCCCCACCCCCACCCCCTCCACGGAAAGCGACAAACATTTCTGGTAAAGCAAAGAGTTATTAGTTCCTCTTCCTCTCTAACAGCATGTAGCCTGATGACGTATTAAACCGAAAATGCCGGAATTTGTACACCTCGGTTTAGAATTTCAATCAAACCTTTTCCTCAAGTCAAATCAGGCACTCAGCAAGGCAGACGAATCAATTCAGTTCAGGGTGTCCCCCGCCTACTGCCCGAAGACAGCTGGGATAGGCACCAGCACCCCCCCGCGACCCTTGTGAGGAGAAGCGGTTGAGTAAATGGATGGATGGATTCATGTTGACATTTCCGTTGACTTTGGCCACCTTCACATACAAGTTGTTTTCTGTGTAAATGCAGCCGTATTGGATATGCGCCACTTAAAATGGACAGGGAAATAGGCAAAAATAAAAAAAGGTGGATGGGAGGGAATATATACATTAAATCGGACGTTTGGATCTGCAATGTGAAACCAGCCTCAATCAATCAGTCCGAGGTTAGCCTGCAACTAAAAATATGCTTCTGACTTTTTGGCAACAGGATCTAAAAAAACTGCGCTGCTACCAATCGCCGACACAGACGTACGACTACATTGTTTAGACGCTACACTTCAAACCCGGATTTCCTTCATGTTTATGATGGAGCTTTGGATAGCTCGGGGAAATAAAATGTATCGATTTTTTATTTTTTATTTTTTGCCAGTCTTGACCCAGAACTCTCCTATCGGGAGGTCGAGCATCTCGCAATGCAGCCAACAAAACACAAATAGAAAACAAATGACAATGTGTGCTGTAGGAAACAGACGCTTTTGACCCTCTGTATGTCACGCAACTGGCTTCCCAAAATGCATGCTTGCGCCAAGTCCCAGCGAGCACACTTGGATTGTTTTCCCCAAATATTGGCAAGCCAATGAAAGATGCCAGTTAAAATTTGATTCAACCGAATGGGTGTATTGAATTGCCAAGAGGAAACAAAAGACTCGCGTCACGGCAGCACACTTGACCGGTGTAGACGTAACTTGTGTAACATAGATGCAGGATCCATCCCACATCAATTAAAATGAAAATCAATGTTACTTTTGAGTCAATCGTTTTGATGATGGTGAATTAAATGTGATTTTGCCTTCCATCCACATTCAAGCACAGCCGTAACAACTCAGCTTGCAGAAAACTGGCCAGGGAAAATACTGAAAACGTCGTGTCCAAAGTGTGTAGAACGGGAGTCTTTTTTTTTTTTCTTCTTCACTTTTGGCTTGCGTCATTTGAAATGAGCAATATTATTCCCTAAACTCGAAACGTTAATTGCCTGAAGCGCAAATGCCAATTATCGGGCCAATTTTGAGACATTTTCCCCTCATTGTTGGATGTCATTCCTGAGCAATTGGCCCGTGGTTTGGCGTATTGGCGGTGACAGGGACTGTGCCCTGATGAAAAATAGCGGGGAATAAAATAAAGCAAATAATTGACATGCCCCCACCTCATAGAAATGTTTATACATTGGTTCCTTGACAAAGCCATAACCAGCCATAAGTTTTTAAAGATACCTTGGGGACAGTGAACGCTGCTCAATTTCTTCACAGATATGATCACTCGGAAATTTTGGACAATTTTCCCCGGTCATCATCCTTCCAAAATCTTCTCATGTTTCCCTCCCACTGATGACACTTCATGTTCCAGTCACCAAAGGCCCTCCTCTCCATCCATCTTGAATGACAGCTAAAGGAGTGATGGAGGAAGGGAAATCGATGCATGAACATTCCACAGTCTTTCCTCTCCTCTGGCCTTCATTCCTCACCTCGGAGAGGTCAAATCAAAGCGATGTCATTTGCAATTCCCACAACGAGGAATGAATCACCCGATGCGTTAGCATGCTTCTTTCAGACGTATTAAATATGTCTAGACAGAATGACTCTACTGGATGTACGGAGGTCTTTTTAAAGTAGGGCTGGGAGTTTAATGCATTAATTTTGAGTAATAAAGAATGATTTCGCTTCATCCTGCAGCACTTCAAGCCTTCGTTATTACCTTAGTGCGAAACACTTTGCACTGAACACTAACAGCGAGCGAGTAAACATTAGCATCAACGAGTGCAAACAAGGCTAGTTTGTCTCCGTAAGTGCCTGAATTGGGAGGACAAATAAGGTTGGTCAATGGGTTATTATCTCCCCCGCCCCCCAACTTTCTTTTGAGTTGCCGGTACAGACAAATGTCAGACAGTACATTGCAATACTGTTAACATTGTTCCAGCGTGAGGATTACTCGTCCGCAAATTACTTCTTGATTTGTTTTTGACAGTAAGGAAACGTTTTTAAACTTACTGTAAAAATCCCGTGTATAAGACGCCCCCCTCACCTCAAATAAAACAAACAAAAAAAAGTTGCATCACAATCAGCGATTTCAACATCTAAAGCAGCGCATTTGACAAAGCCTGGTTTCTTAAAAAAAACTGATCGGTAGGAATCGCAACTGTCAGGCTGTCAGCATCAAAGTGTGCAAAGTCACTGACGTCTAATAAACTGCCTTTGAAAAGTAATCCAACGGCTCTCGCCTGTACCGAAATGTTTTATAAACACCGGCAACGGGCGCTTGTAGAATACGGTGTCAGAGTAGTTAACATTTTCTTTAGTGCCCTTAATCAGCAGCTGAGTGCTGTTAAAGTCAGTAGCAACAGTTGGTAATGGGCAATACCTAAGAGCAGGGGTGCCTATTACGTCGATCGGCCGGTAGATCGCCGACTGGTCCCAAGTCGATCGCGAGGGGCGTAGAGGAGAACAAAAACAAACAACTTTTTGTGCGTCTTTGTGCATGTTAGCAATATACTGTGTAAATTTTTGTCTTCATGCGCACTGCACCCTAATCATCCCATCAGTCTCATTTTCACAAAAAGTATTTAAAAAATAAAACAAAATAAAGCAGGTAAATCTTTGACCTACGGTGGCGCGTGACCTGCGTCACCGGAAGTTGTTCGCACTCAGCAGTCTGCAATTGCAGCTTGTGATCGGAGCTGTTGCGCTCTATCTTTTATCGTTATCATTATTCTCATTCAGAGTTTATTTCGTGTACAATTCACCGAAGGCACGAGCAAAGAATAGGAATCTAGAGGACCGAGGGAAGCGCTTGAAAATGGTACGCGTGAGCTACGATCGTTAACAGGCTGCAAAAGTGCGTCGCGTGCCTCCGTGTCAGGCTGTTGCTCATCACGGTGTGCGTGTGTATGCGCGTATGCGGTAACGGGTCGATCGCGGGAAGTCGATTGATCGAAAAGTCGATCTTCGGTGGAAAAAGTTTGGGCACACCTGCCTAAGAGGCTGGAAAAGGAGTCAAGTCAGCCGTTGCATCGTGACTGCCGGCAACAACTTCAAAATAAAAGCTTACCTATGATTTGGTTGGCTCAGGTTTATTTTGAAGTTCACCTTCTTACCACATTGGCGGTGTGAAGCATAGCATGAACTATTGTGGTTGGAGTGCCTAGGTAATGTCCGAGCACTGGTAAATGTCTAAAGCAGGTGATAAATTTTTGGGTCACATTAACACCTGTCCCGTGTATTATACTCCCCCCTGATTTGGGCTCATTTTTTTCGAGGGGGGGGGGGGCGGAATGCCTATTATGCACGGGATTGTACGCTTAACAGAACAGCAACAGCTGTTTAAGATCATGCCTGTCTACTTGTTTATTGTATTTGCGCTGAAAGACATAGCTTCCCAAGCCCAATATTTTTATTTGAAGAAACGCGATAAATAAACAACGCCTCAAATGACTTTTAATGAAGTCCCACTACTATTTTAAAGATTGTGCAAGTCGATTGTGGCAGAAGTTGGCTGAATACGTGCAGTGATGAACTGATATTGACACCCTACAAACTCGGGTCTCCAAAAGTCAAAGCCGCTTTAGGAATTTGACCTTTGGAGGCTCCAAGACGATGAATCCCTTTTAGGTGGAATGAATGCATTAGCCTCTGCCGGTGATTAATTACGAACAGCAAATGGCTGCCATTGGTGACAGCTCGTGTGATAACATTTCTTATCAGTGACCTCCATCGGCAGACCTTGCCATAACTCATACATTCCTGATTTAGAGCCACAGTTAATTTCATGATTGATTCCCCGATTAAAGAAAAATAAGAAATTAATAGAGACAGCAATTTCTCTTTCACATTACTTCCATCATTAATTGCTGCCAGTAAGATAGATTATGATCATGTCAAGCACAAGTCGTAAAACAGAATTTGGTAAAGCCACAAAGCCGGTGAAGATTTATTCTATACATGTTGTCGTATTTGTGGAAACTCTCTTCCAAATGTATAATCATGTTCTCTAGGTTTTGATGAGTTTGAAAACAACATGATATAATTTACAATAACACAGCCATTAGTGGGTCCAGGCAGGAGTTGTGGGAGAAAAAAACGCCAGTAATGAACTAATAAAAGTGAAAAGAAAATACTGCTCGTTTTGTACATGTCAGATCTCTGTGGAGCTAATTTATATAAACGGCATGATTTTGTAGGATTGCTTTATTGCTTTAAGGCGCCATGCGTCACAATACTTGTGTCGGTGTATTGGCTTATTTAAAAAGTTATTGTTGGCTATTACCGGCGGTGCACGGGGCTAAAATTGCAAATATCTAAATTCAGGAGTTTAAATTATTCCGTAACCAAGCTTATACCTCAATTCACTTTTCCCTTCATTGAAGTTACTTGAAATGCCATTTATTATATAAACATAATAAATGTGGACGTAAAGAAATACAGTAAAAGGCGCTCCATGGCGGGATCACTTTTATTTACTTATTTTTTGTGCAAATTAAATCTCTATTTTGTTCTGCCTGCCAATTATGTTTGGCAATTTGATGAGTGAAAACGGGAAGCATTTCTTACTGCCTGTTTTTTTGCAGAAGATGATTGAATGACAAATGCTTTTCAATCCTCCTTTTTACGTCAGTCGGTTTCTAGAATTGTAGATCATACTGTAATTTGACACAACTAAGTGAAATTGACCATTTGTATCTTTGAGCTGCTTTCATCCATCCATCCGTTTCTAGTATGCATAATGGGAAGTCGATCCCACCCTGGACCGGTTGCCCGGCCAATCGCAGGGGCTTACAAATGAACGAGCATTCACACCCCAAAACGAATTTAGAGCTTTCAATGAACCTAACAATCTTTGTTTTTGGAATGAGGCAGAATAGAAAAGTCAATATCCTCATGGAGATTTGAGCATACTGTAGATGTCCAGACTGTGAACCGATGTGCTAATCGCTATTTCACTGCACCGGCTTTTGCTTAAAAATGGCATGTACCGGGCGGCGCGGTGCTCAAATGGTTAGCAGGTCGGCCTCACAGTGCAGAGGTGCAGGGTTCGATTCTGGCTCCGGCCTTCCTGCAGGGAGGTGGCATGTTCTCCCCATGCCTGTGTGGGTTTTCTCCGGGTACTCCGTTTCCCTCCCAAATTCCAAATCCATGCATGGAAGGTTAACGGTACACTCCACATTGTTCCTTGGTGTGATTGTGAGCCCAAATGGTTGTTCATCTATGTGTGCCCTGTGATTGGCCGGCAACCAGTTCAGGGTGTACCCCACTGACTGCCCGAAGACAGCTGGAATAGGCTCCAGGATGCCCGGGACCCTTGTGAGGAGTATAGAAAGACCAAAGATAGACCAACGATAAACCAAAGATAGGAAGCGTATTTCAAAATCATTGCGGAAGATGTTCTCGGATTTAAAAAATGGAGACAGGGTAAAAAAAAAAAAAAAAAGAAGTTTGTGCTCAATAAGAATTTTTCAGTCATAAAAGCTTTCCTGCAAATAACATGAATACAAAAGAGCAAGGTTATTGGAGAGTGTAAGTAAAACCTTGAGGAGACAATCTGCTTTTAGATTCCGAAAAAGCATCGAATGTTCTATAATAGTTGTTTGCACCTGAATGGCAATCTTCCGGTTCATCGAGAGCACGTATGTCGAGCCAGCGAATAGAAGATTCCACTTGAAATTGTTGCTCATCTAAAATACACAAGGAGACATTCATTATTCATGCGAATAATTCTTTTATAATGTTCCATTATCAAACTAAGTGACGAGGGCCCTAATGGGACCCACATACACATACGCGCTGGAAAACGCGCTTTGGGCTGACAAATACTGTATTTTTATTCATATAAATGATGTTTATTTCAGTGGCCATGACAATTGAGAAGAGGGTAGATGAAGGTTGCATGTAATTATATCTGCCCACTGGCTTCATTTGATCACCTTCAAGTCAGCGTTGTGCGATAGCGTGTGCATATGAACGGATAGTATGCCATTGAGGGAAAAAAAAAGGTATTTTTAATAGAACATTTTCATAGCCGGCTTGATTTGAGTTCTACGGGATGATGTAAGTTTTTATGACTTTGACAGGCATGCTTCAGACTCCTAAGCATGCTGTTTACCCAAACTGTCATGTCTGCGTTCTCAACAGATGAGCACGGAGTCATGACAGCTGACAAAACACCGCACAGTTGTGGATTGTTGCTAATAATGGAGCCTGAGCGTATTCATCGTCATCATGATCATCATCATCACAGCTCGTCTTTTTTCCTGCCTAGCGCATGAGCGTGTTGAGGTTGCTGACAAGCTTAAGTGTGCTGGTGTGGGCTCAAACTAATTGGTGCAGGGTCAAACAAATTGCAACGACCAAAAATACTTATTTGACAGAAAAGTGTACCGACAAAGTTAAAAACAGAAATTGCTGGACAAAACAAAACAGAAACTAGTGGTCAATACCTTATTAGACAGTGTGGGGCAGCTAGTGAAGTTGTTATGGTTTCCCAAAAATTATAACCCTGACCCAGCTATGTACTACAATCCACATTTTACTGCATTTAAAAGAAAAAAAAAATATATATATATATATATAAATAAGAATCAGTGAATTGTGAAGACCAAATATGCGGTGGTTCACTGTTTTTTCGTTGGTTGCTTTTTGCACACAGCCCACACTCTGGGCTGCGGTCCTGCAAATAATGGTCAATCCAGCGCTAATGTCACAACTCCGCCACACTGTAGACACCACTTATATTTTTGTGCCCTAAAACAGTCACTATAGTTGGGGGGGGAGCCCAAAACCTTTACTCCGCATTCCGTTTTATAGACTCTTCTCAGATACCGTCATCACAGAGAAACTGCTCGGATGCTCATTTAATCACACTGGAATTTTTCCAAGGTGACATTATTGCTTGCATTCCATGTTGCACTGTGCTCACTCCCCCCCCACCCCACCCCACCCCCCAACAACCAGCCCTCCGGTCTTCCATCGCTTCCATTTTTCATTGTCATTTTAAACTGTCAACCTTTACTCCTGCGCTCTGCGTTTCTCTTGTGCCTTCCTCCGTCTAAGTACCCGTCGCTTCAAACTGGGAGCGCCGTGATTAGCACGCATGGCTGTTTGCTGGAATGGGGGAGGAAGCCAGAGGAAAAAAAAAATGTTGGCTTGCATTTACAGCTAATTACAATTCTATAAATATGGGGAAGGTGGGTGGCGTGATGGATGTAGTGTGTCGGAAGTGCGCTGAGCATGGATGTCCAGGCGATCAAACCTGGAATATCGAATGCATTTTGGCACATAGTGCCTAATGAACCAATGGCTTTTATCTGTTAATTACATGTGAAAATGGACACACACACACACGCACACACATGCACGCACACACACACACGCACAGGATTTAGCATTCCTCTCACAGTGCTAAACCATATCCTGACCCGGCGAGATAATGGACGGTTATTTCGCATAACAAATCGACCAGCGGCGGGCGCGTTCCTCTATTTTCGCCCACTCACATTTTATCTCCCCCCCCAACCCTTCCCAAGCTTTCATTTACTGCAGGTAATTCTCAATTCGACAAATTGGATGCTGTATCTGTTGAATGCAAGACTCTCTTCGTCCCCCCCAAAGCCTCTGAATTTATTCTGCTCAACGTGGCATCGCTGTGACGGCGGACGGCTTTCAATATATTGGGGAGGTTAATCCGGTAGTTGGTCTGTTGGGAAATGAACAAACGTGTCTCAGTCCTGATCACGGTTAACTTTTTGTACACTCGAATAAAAAGAAAAAACAAAATCTGTCTTCTATTTCCATTAGCTACATGGACAAAAAAAATGATGAAATATGAAGCATACTGTGACAGGTTGCTCTCAACTTTCCACTGAAGTGATACATTATAACAAGCATACAGATGCATTAATTTCTCAAGGTTTGTATAAAATAAAACAGAATTTCAATGGTACTTGTTTTCTAGGCCTTACTCTCGGAATGAGCGGAACCATCTGTGCTGTAAGAATTCCCCAATTCAGAAAACTGCCATTGCAGATTCTGGAGTGACAAATGAAACCAAAACAAAACAACAACCATGTCGCGTAAACTGGTATAATCTCTCATTACAGGATGAATTTGAACTCAATGTTACTGGTGGGGGTGTAGATTTTTCATAACAGCTTTATTTCCGATTAACAAGTTTCATTAATGCCCGGCAGTCAACTGGTTAGCGTGTCGACCTCACAGTGCAGAGGTCGTGGGTTCGATTCCCGGCTCTGGCCTTCCTGTGTGGAATTGGCATGTTCTCCCCGTGTCTGCGTGGGTTTTCTCTGGGTACTCCAGTTTCCTCCCACAATCCAAAAACATGCATGGCAGGTTAACAGGACATTCTAAATTGTCCCTAGGTGTGAGTGTGAGCGCAGATGGTTGTTGGTCTCTGTATGCCCTGCGATTGGCAGGCAAGCGGTTCAGGGTGTCCCTGGCCTACTGCCCGAAGACGGCTGGGATAGGCTCTGGCATGCCCATGACCTTTGTGAGGATAAAGCAGATCAGAAAATGGATGGATGGTTGGATGTATTGTATCCTTGAGAGGAAGAAAAAAAAACCCCATTGTGTCACTGAAACCATACAATGTAAATTCAGCCCTTTGCTCATCTAGGTTCAAGCAACAACCGGTACACAGCAATGCAATTCAGTGGGCCCTACTTTAATTCTGGCAGACCAAGTTGTCACACTCACATACATGCATGATCAGGAGGTGGAAGGAGAACTCTTGGTGCCCAATTTTACCCAGATAGACTTGCACTTGCCATGAAAACTGAACCCTGTATGTTGAGCGAAACTGAAGTTTCAACAAAAGAAAAAGAGCAAGAGAAGAATGCAGAGAACCGGCAGGAACCGAGACAGACAATGGAATGGGTATAACAATAATTGTTGTCAAGGACGCATTGTCCACAAAGTTTGAGAACGTCGACTTTTTACATACCATTTACGTAGTTTGGTGCTGCTGTTTTAGTTAGCAACAGAGCTCAAATGAGCTCTACAGTTCATTCTATCATTTCTGTATGACAGGTTCTATGAATTTAGGTAATTTCTAACACCCCCCCCCACTCCTCTTCCCCACCCCAAGTTGAAAAAAAAAAGGTTTCTAATTGAGACATGTCTATCCAAGTCGTGAATTTCCATCCAGTGTGCTGTGTGAAATGAGTCTTAATTGGAAGGAAAATGATTTGTTACATATAATGAATGTTTGTTCAATTACTGTATTGACGCCAGCAACACTTAGAGACAGGCAGAATAATGAAATGTTCTTCCACAAGCTGACAGAAGGTCGATAATCAACCTATGAAACAAAATTTCAACTTTTTTACACGGGCTGGCATAATCTTTGTATATGCACTGCTCTACAGGATAAACATATTACAAATGATACAGCTAAGGGCATTTATTTTGAGCAGCCTTTAAAAAAAAAATCATTTGTTTGACATTTTCAACTTCCTCCGCAAACACAAACATAAGCTTGACCTGTGAGGCCATTAGTTTTGGCCTCTTCAAGTGCACTCGAAAGCTCTTGGCAACTCTCCTCCCATGGGCACCGCTTCTATTTATTTTTAACTTGAGCGGCTGCACCTTGTCCTTTCTTTCGCGTTCGTCTTTGGGCAAATCTGACAGATAAGCCGGGAGGGAGGACGCAAACATTGCACACAACAAGTTCTCCTGGTGCTCACAGTTATTTACAATGAAAGGATTTCAGTAAACCCGCTCAGGTGGAATAGATTCGAAAAAAGCGGCTGTAACGTATAAAGAGCGCTATTAAACGCTAAGCCCAGTCGGGCTGGTCGCCCGTGCACACCGCAACCGTGTTGCAATATGTCGGAGACGTGTTGAAGATAGAGCGGCGTGCAAATGTAAATGCTAACTCCAGTCGGACGGCTTCAGCTAGCTTGCAGGCTTTTCTTAAAAGAACTCTTATGCAACTACTGATTGCTTCTTACACAGCAGGGAGTGAAGCCTACTTGGTGCAGACTGTTGCGCACTCCAAGCAAACAAGTCTGCATGACCACTTTTGAAGATCAAGGCTTGATTTGATTTGATTTTTCAAGCGGTTCCTCTTGAGCGTGAGCAAGCGTCTGTCATACGGAAAAAAGTCCAAGATGATCATTTAAAGTGAGAGGAGAGTGCTCCGAGGCACTTATAAAAAAAGAGTAAGAATGCTTGACAAGCAAAGTTCTCTCCAAGGGTTTGTTCACGCCACACGATTGGAGTAAAAGCTGGAAGGTTTTTCCTTTGAGTTTGCGAAAGGCGGCCATAAGCATGCCATCGCGGTACATAGCGTTGGAACGAGACACGGGTGATATTTGGCACAGCTCGTCCTCTCGGATTGATTTATTCCGTTTTTTTTAATACGTCACACTTTGTTGGAGAATTCCAGCCGTTCATGTTATATCCTGCTTATCATTTTCAGGGTTGCTAATAGCAAATGATTTAAGACTACAGCCTGGATTGGTCAATAGCCAAACACGGGGCACAAAATGAGACACACTGACATTTAAGTCCTTTTCACACTGCACTTAACACGCGGCATGTCGTTGGCGATATTAAATCCATTCATTGTCGATGTGCTATGAAGGCCAGATTAAAATCACGTTGAGAGCCGGATCTAGACTGTGCACCAAGTAGTAAGTGTCAGACTCCGCTCAGTAAAAATGTACCTTTGACATAACTGGAAGTCTCGGATTTGCATACAAATTTGGGTGACAAAGCTATGGTATGAAAAGGTACTCTGTCGAATATTGAGGACCAACTGTACACAATTTCTTTTTTGGACAGATGACGCATAGCAGGTTGTAATTTGTGTGGCACTCCCCTGTAGAATAACCTCAAGAAAAACATCAATTTATGATTTTTATTTTTGTCTTCTGTATTCCATTTGTTGTTTTGGGGTCTGATTGAAGAGCATGCTTTTTGGTCATGCGAACCTTGGAATTGGTCAAAATATAAAGTAGAGCATTTTAAGTGCAGCCAAAGCACCTGTCACTACAGTAACTTTTACAAATGGCGTCTACGTTAGAAAATGAAAAGGTCCCTGTAGTCAAATGCCACCACGCAGGAAGCTAAATTTCTCTCTCTCATCAGTATTATAAAGTGGCCTCTTATTGTTATGAGATTTTAACCGGGGCCCTTTATCTTGACCAATCACACCTGTCAAAATAACAACATGCTATAGAGCTCACGAATATTCTACATATACAGTAGTTTGAACAAATCTAAAGAAAAACAAACATTTGCATGCATGCAGAAATGATGATCGATAGGTTTAGTATGAATAGAGCGCAGGGCTGCCTTTGAATCTGATCGATTAAAAGCTGTGTTGATTGAAGGTCATCTGGCATTGTGAGGTGACGTGTCAAGATCCGAAAGGTTGCCAAGAAAAGGCAATAAATACAATTACTCCTTCACCTTTGTGCGTGCATATGATAACTGATCACCGACCCGATCAGAAAATGGAGAAAATTAAGACAAATTATTATTCAACTATTCGTTTTGGACAATTGGGATGGGCCCGGCCCACGAATAGCCTAATTTGCATGCAATTGACACATTGAAATTAATTTGAAAAAATCCGCCCCCATAATGTTGAACATTCAATATACGAATACCTCCCCACCCCAAAAAGAAATCGTAAAAAATTGAAAGTGAAAAGAAAAAAAAATCCGTGTATTATGAGAAATGTTGGATTTTTAATGATGGCAGCACAGAGTTTCCCAGGAGTTACCGACATCGTGTGTGCTGTCATGTCTTTTTATTTTTTTATGGTGTCAGTTTTTGATTGGCAAATTATGGCATCACAACAGATCATTCATTTCAATTCAAAATATCTGCTGATCCAATCTAGCCAAACGGATCGGACTCTAATAGGATTCCTGACATGTTGCGGACATTTGATTAAAGTGTAAAGTAAAGTGTCGAGGATGTTTTGGGTCGGGGATCATCGAACTGTTTGACTAAATCGGAGGATGATGATGTCAAACACGACCGTTTGAGGAAAAGAGGAAACTATGGTAGGCATATCGAGCACAGTCCACATTTGGTGAAGCGGTTTTTGCACCACCGCTGTGTAGGTGCTGTTCCTTTATGCAAGAAAATTTAATCTCGTCTCACTTTCCTGGATATTTGTCATTTTAACTCATCTTTAATCTTGTCTTGCTTTCCGAGATATTATTTGAAATGAAAATACTTTGGCCATATCAAACTTCCTATGAGAGATTTGTGGTATACCACATACATATTTTTTTTTTGAGCTCATAGTGACATGAGGAATTTCTTGAGGCCTTGCGGGGCTTATTTTATTTTTATTTTTTTCTCAAATGGCGTTAAAAAGATGCCTACATGAACAGCATAACTGTACCGGCCGAAGGTTCTACTGTATAAACCACTTGCAGTCGGCAACGCATCGGTTCAGAACCGCAGGAAAAGAGCGTTACTGCTTTAACGGTCGTTCCATCCTTAGGGTTGGAGTTTACTCGCTTTCGCCGTCACATTCCTTACTCCCGCCCCGAAAGGACGGTCCAGTGGAGCTGAAAATGGATACAGCAGGCACCCCGCAGGCCTAAGAAAAGCCAGAGGCCGTTAGGAAAGGTGCCAAAGAAAGCTTAGCGCACTCCATGATGAGCTCGTGTGGGCCAAATTAAAATCTAATTCTGGGTTGATGTCGAGAGCGAGCGAGCGGGAGAGAGAGAGAGAAAGAGAGAGCGAGAGAGAGAGTGTCATTTCTTCAATTTACACCACTCTTCCATTCCATTAGAGATGTAATTTCTGCTCATCAGACACTGGATGAAATTTGTGCCCCAAAGGAGTGTTTTTTTTTCTATTTAAAGTAATTAGCTGCTACGAACAGAATCGTGAAAGCATGCATGCATGTGTGCAAGCGAATGGATAGTGAAAAATTAGAAAAAAAAGTAGGCGGAGAAGAACTTCATAAACGTCTTGTTACTTAGTGATGGAGACTTAAAGGACTGACTCATTTGAATTAATGACCAAATCTCCGGAGAGAAACCGATAATGTTCTTAAAATGACCAAGTCCATTTCATTAAAAAAAAAAAATAATAATTTTCAGGACTTGTTCACAGTGAAATAAAACACTGAAGGTTTCATCTTTTGGCACTTTTTGGGGAATATGCATCAACGTGGTGTTACCAACCGGGAGTGCAGAAACTTGGACATGGCAAATTTTGAATGAAATAAATGTTTTGTTGAAATGTCTTTTCCCCAATACACCTCCTGTTACAGGGTTTGACTGTAATCAGTTCGGTTAGTTCCTTTGCTGTATTAACCTGGACAGAAGCAAGCATTTCGAAGAAATAGGTTTCCATTGCTGCTCCTGAAAGTATAAACAACACAAATACTTCCTTACCTGGCAAATTGCTCAGCTCCAATTTAAGGGATGTTTAACTGCATGTTGAAAATGGTCCCAAATGCCTTGTTTTACCAAGCTATGAATTTTAAACCCCACCCTCTTATCCATGCGCTGTAGCAGAAACAGACAAGGAAAATGACCGATTTTGAAGTTTGCCAAAAAAAAGCCCTTAATTACAAACACTCTCAAAGGGCTTCACGCATGCCCACAGTTGACAAGTATTCATGACATTCCCTGACCTGGAACCCCAGGAGGGCAAGGAACCCCCCCCCCCCCTCTCTCCCCAAGGGAAAAAACAAATCTGGGGAAAAATGAGAAACCTTTAGAAGCGGTTGCAGGTGGGAAATCCCCATTCCAGGATGACTTATCCTCAATGGATGTCTATTGGGAAACATTTGACATAATATTGTACGATACAATGTTAGAATGCTATATAAATCCATTCAACAAGATGCAATCGGAGAGGTGGGCGCCCCCCCTCTGAGATGGTTGATTAAGAAATCTTCAGAGCAGTGCCTCCGAGCGGTCGCCCCAGCTCTTGTCCAGCTCAGTGGGTGCAAATCATGTTCATAATGGCTCCAGCTATTGAATATTTCAATATTCGACTATCCTCCTGAAAATTCTATCCAACAATTGTGTGAGGCGTGAACTGCGATGTTTCCAACCTTGCTTCCCCATTTCGAGCTTCCTTGCAAAGCTTATTAGAAAACGGACTCACCCAGTCACCGACTGAGCTCTTTCATCCAGACGCTCTCCAGGCAGGGCAGGGCGACCATCATAAGAAAGGCAGAAGCCGTTTCTGCTCTTTGTAGCCAAGCCGCCGGCCTTGTGCTGCTGATTGGATTTATTGTGCTTTAGTCCGTATGAAGCGTCATTTGATCGTGCCCCGGTGACGCCGTCCAAACGGGAGGAAATACGCTCAAACTACCGCAGAACCTTGCGCTCCTGCCTGGCCCAGTAAGGGTGCTTATCAGAGAGCACAAAGCCGGATGATAAAAGGAGGTGCTCAGAAATAAAAGATAGACAGGCACAAACATTTTTTTTTTTTAGCTCTTGAATAGCTAACAGTGTGAAACCTTAAATGAGGGCGCCTCAACAGGGCAGCGTACTCAACGTGCTGGCAGAAAAAAAAAAAGGTGGCACATTTAAGTCTTTTGCGAGTAAACCCGCCAGTTGTCATGACAATTGAGTTGAATTTTATACTAAAAGTAAAGCTCTCTGATTAGTAAAGGAAAAAAACCCCATCACATTTTAAAATCAGAGAATATTACAAAAATACCACAATCAATTGGCTCGAAAGAGACAATGATTCAATTAATCAGCGAGTATGGACTGGTACATGATTTGATAGTGGACTGTGTTTGTTTAAGCCGCGAGGAGCGGGCCATAACATTCTCCATTTTATACCAAATCCTCAAAATCAACTTTAAACGTCATGTTCAGGCCACATTAACTGGTGAAGGCAAACAAATCCTAATTTAGTATTGCTCTTGTGTCTAGGATGCCTCCGCCTAACCAGGGGCGGAGTTACGTGGTGGCCATGGCCCCCCTAATCACTCTCTGGCAAACTCCCACTCCGGGAAGACTTGATCTGCCATTTGATTTTTATTTCTCTAGTCAGAGTTTGTCAAAATACAAGCTGGAATTTGCCCAGGATGGCTGCTGCAACCCAAATTGTCCGACTTCAAGCATGGGTCTTCAATAATTTTTGTCTCTTGTCATAATAGCCATGTTATCCAAATTCTGTGTTGATGGATGGAACTGGGGGATTAATTTTTTTTTTAAACCATCACCGCTGGTATGGATCGTGTAAGAGCGACAATCAGAATAAACCAAGCTAGAGAGGCTAACCACTAGCTCGTCGACAACCATCTTATTTCCAAAGCGCAGAGATGTACGAAGCGAATGTTACCTTGTTGGCGGCTTGATATTTTGCTGCTCCGCAGAGCGCTCCCGTCAGGCGACAGCAGCACACGGGCGAGTCAAAAGTCCTCTTGACCGGCCCACTGGAATACGAGTTGCCAAAAACACACTATTAGTACACTTCAAGTATTTAGCAATGTGGAGTAGTAAACTAGACTAGTCAACTACCGGTAGTCTTACTGATAAGTCGCCATTCTAACTTTGTGTCATTTTCGTTTTAGATCACAACTAGGATTGTTGTCAGGATACATTTGTCAATCGTAAACCTAATCTGTTCGAGGGTGATTAGTGTTGCAGAGGCATGTCTTAAAATTGAAAAAGAAAATGCGGACAAAGGAGCAGATTCCTTTGCAGGTACATTTAGAGACCATTGAAATGTTTGAAAGTAAATGCGAGGAAACTTGTTGACGATTCATCTCAACTCCAGCACTCCATTGTTGTACCTGAACAATGTGAGCGCCACCCGTCTCCTCTTTCTGCACATTCCATTTTTCATAAAACACCGGAATGAAAGCAGGACATTCATACCCGTAACACAGTGAGCATCATTCCGAAGGCAACCAGCAACAAAACACTTGATATTTCCAGAACATTTTTTTCCTATTATGCCTGACAAGGTCAAAGAAAAATAATAGGGTGAAAAAAATAAAACTTAAAGCAGCATACAGTGAAGTATGAATGACTTTCTTCTCGGTCCGGGCAATAAATTGATTTCAAACACAGCTCACTCTAACAATTCGGCTGCAGATTGAGAGAAGCTCGTTTACTGAAGCAGTCATTGTTGCCAACTTGGACTGATGTTTTAGAAACTTTTTTTTCACCCCTGTTGCAACTATCTTTCCAAAAAAAAGCAACGAGCAAGTTTGATTCCTGCTCGGAAACCGACATGATCGTTTTCATCTCGTTTTCCATTTGACAAGAAAGGAGCCCGGCGGCAGGCAATCATGGAGTCAATCATGCTGAACATTGCGTAATAAACTTTGCAAAATGGAACAATTTATTGTGATGGTGGCAGTTTTTTTTTTTTTTTTTTTTTAATGCGAGGTACTGTATGTATGTGATTCCAAGCCGCAAATACTTTGCGACGGTTTCCTGACCTCATGTGCACAAATGAACATGAGGGAATCACCCAAAGAAAGTTGGGAACTTGGGAACATTAAGGAAATAATATTGTTAAGCGTTAGTCAAATTTCATTCATCCTCCCAACATGGCAGCTGGACTTGATGCTGTAACCTGGTTTCAACTGAGCACAGCCTAGCCTCAATATAAATGTTAATTAGCATGCTTAAACCTGAACAACTGTCTTTTTGGTCAGTTTCGTCACAGGGTATTACAAACTGTTTTCTGGGTGATTAAAGTCCTGAAAATTCCTTCAGATCATTCAAAGGTTCTTAGCATGCTCTTTGAGGCTGCTCCCTGACCTTTCTCATGATCATCCTCACTCTTCCACTGTGGAAGGATGGCGGCATCATGACGCCAACAGCAGTCTGATCTCACCGAGCCTTTTGCTGATGGTTGGGGTGTCAAACTCAGGTCGTGGCGGGCCGCTGTCCTGCATGTTTACCAAGTCTCCCTGTTGCAACGCACCTGATTCAAATGAACAGGTTCAATGTCAGGCTAGCGCAGAGCTTGCTGATGATCTGATCATTTGAATCAGGTGTGTTGCAACAGGGAGACTTGGAAAACAGGCGGGACACCGGACCTCCAGGACCGGAGTTTGACACCCCTGCTGAAGCCCATACGGGCCTCCTGAAGGTCTACAATCTTGTCCCAGATCTCAGCTATGTGGTCTGACCCGTGACGGTGTCGATATTGGGTGGTAAGAAATTGGTTCCCTTGAACAGGTGTGCTTGATTCACATGACCAGTTGGGATCAGGAAAGTTTGGTGATTGGTTGAGAGGCACAGCTGTGTGCTACATGGCCACCAGCCAATCCGCGGGAAGCAAATTGCTGGCTGAACTGTAGGGGAAACACCCTCACGTACAGGTGTCAAACACAAGGCCCGGGGCCAGATTTGGCCCGCCGCACGGCTTCATTCAGTCTTCGAAAGCTAATAAATGGTGTCCACTGAATCTTTCTTGCTCTTTTCAAATCCAGTCTGTTCAGTCGTGGAAATCGAGCTTTACAAGCATTTTTTTCTCCAAATCTCTTCTTCACATGAATTGAACCACAGTTTTATACTTATACAAGTGTACATCTACATGCACATGTGGCGAAGACTCTCTGGAGCTTCCACGAATAACTCGACAGAAAGAGCTTTCCCCCTCTGCCGAGGTGAATTACTTCAACAAGCTTCCTTGATACCAATTTCTGTACTGCCTTCATGTTTCTCTGCCTGCCTTTGGTGACGACGCTTTGTTTTTGGTTGCCAGTCTCCTTTCGTGAGCGTTGGTGGGTGGAGCCTCCTGCATTTGCGCCTCCTGTCAATGACAAGACAGACGTGGATTTCGTCACGGCAGAAGGAAGGAAGGAAGATGCCAGCTTGTCATCATAATCGCAAGCTTTTTACATGATTGTTCCTTATCTGAATTTCATCGTTTTTTCCAGCCCTCTGTGATTTGACATTATTTTGTGTTTATTTTCGTTGTGCAGGTTTGATTCCGTGTCTGTTTCGTTGACTTCCAATCCCTGTGGCTTTTTGTTGCACTGTTTGGTTCTCATTTTTGCCTGCACGTCCGTTTGTACAAATTCTGTCGATTGCTCTGCCTTTGTGGAGTCTGATTCGCGTATCCACAATTCGGCATAGTTGCCTTTCTGACCTTAGGCTTTGGCATCTCAAGGCGCTTCCGAAAAATACGATACAGCACAATGCGTCTCTATTTGTATGGCACTTTCACAATAGCTGCAGCTGTAACAAAGCGCTTTACACAACATTTAACAGAAAATAGCAAAAATGGTACAACAGATAACATAAAGCATGGACAATAATACAATCATAACAACTATTCCTGCATACGTCTTGTTGTTTGAAGCAGTTAAACAAACACACAAAAAAAGAATAGGATGTGGAAAGGTTTTCAAGACAAAAATGCAAATACTGTAGATGAGGCAGTTTGATTTATGTAGCGCATTTCATTCACAAGGTTAACTCAAGATGTGTCACTTAGGTACAGTTAAAGGCAACATTTGAAGGCAAAATACAACATTAAAAAAAATAAGAATTGAAGACTTTTTTAAAAAAAAATGAAGAATTTAAGACATTTAAGAAAAGTAGAGCAAAACAAAGTAGTTTACTAAACTTCTTAAAAGGACCTACGGCGCAAGAAAATGAGTTTTGAAAAATTGATGCAAAAAATTCTCGAAAAGACCTTAATCAAAGGTATGGGGGCGGGGCTTATTCCATTGGCGTGCAGCATAACAGCTATATGCTGATGCACCATGTTTGCTTTGAACTCTGGTCTCCACTAACTCATCTGACCTGAATAGTGAACCACAAATCTGTGCATGACTACTGTATTGTAATATAGTCATATAGTAATTTACTCTTCAGAACAAAAGTTTTATTCAAAAGTAAAAAATATTGCATCACCAAGTACATTCTAAAAGTAGTTTAGCCAAGGCTGATTGTGACTGGACCCGCTCCACCATACCCCAGCGCTCTTTTTTCATCTGCCGGCAGGGGGAAGCTAGTAGGGCATAAAACAGAGGAGCTTTACGCTATCTCCCCCCATTTCCACTCCCCGCTGTGCAGGCACCTGGACCGAGTGCACCGAGCGATAAGAACATTCATCACGCACGCTCTCAGCTTTGGGAGCGCTTGTTGGGGTTGGTGCACCGTTAAAATTACCCCCCCCCCCCCACCTTCCTATCTCCCCCAAAAGAGGTGGCTGGCTGGAGCGCTGCGCTCCCATGTTGCAGGATGGCCAGCCAAGGAGGCAACGTGGTCCAATAACACAGGCTGTCAGCTCGGCCCGCCATGATTAAACTCGTCACCGGCTGGTGACACAATGACTTGAGGTAGCAGAGGGGTTTAGCTCAGTGCAAGTTTTCCACTGCTGCCTTTTGCCATGACTTTTCATCGCGGGAGCGTGCGTCTGTGAGAAACGGCAGAGCAGACACAGGCGGCGAGAGGTCCCACTGCGCCGCTGATTGATCTCTGATTTATTTTCCATGTAGCGGCAGCGGAAGAAGAGATTCCGAAAATTTGTCTCCCTCTCACTTCAGTTGCTGTTTTGCAGTTCTCCCTGCGGAAGCTTACATGGGCCTGACCCACATACGGCATCTCATATATATATTTGCATCACATCATAAGACTAATCGGCTGAGAAACTTGTTGGGCAAAATTTTCCTAAGGGTAATTATTGCAATGTTTTGCAAAAGCTCTCAGGAGAGAAATTATTCATTTACATAAGTGGTGTTACTTGAAAGAACTGCGTCTCCATCCTAAAACAATTAGTCTTGTTTTGTTGTTTTGTTGACATACACACAGCATCGTCTACGATCTGTACCTTGCGTGAGTAAAAATGCTGTCATCATCTTCACGGAGCATTAGCTCATTTGTGGACTGCGAAAAAATAAATCAATGCAGCTCTGCTTACCTTTAAGCTTGGACGTGACAGCAGGGGCAATGCACCCAGGGCGGGTGAGGGTGTTTGCATGATAACGTTTCAGACAAAGGAGTCGCTTGAAAGTGGCTTTGGATCTTCTGCCAACCTATTGAAAATGTTCAATACTGAAAACTAGTACTGTGTTGTATTGAAACAACAACAAAAGAGAACATAAAGAAATAAACGGCTTTTAATAAGCATAATTACTGTACTTGCTGTAGTATTCATCAGTTGGATGTGTCATTTTAGGGGCCTAGTTAGGAATGTCCTCGCTGGAGTCTGCTTATTTCAGTGTGAAAGTCTGTCGGGAGGAAGAGAAAAGTGACAAATGACTCTCATAGCTCCTTGAGCGTGGCCTCATTTTGTATTTGTGCGTTGGAGAGTTTGTCCCATTCCATCAGTGGCTGAAGGTGGAACAGCCACTGTGACTGCGCTTGTCCACGTGCAAGGCCATAACAATGCCTTGATCGCTAGTCCAAAATACTACTAAGTTGGGGCACTAGTTAGTCAAGGTACAGCTGTATTTGTTCACAAGTCCTTCAAAAGTCAGGTTTTCATGATATTACCTCATCTGACGATGGCATGACCCACAGATGTATCAGTATCACTTGTGTGTTTGTGCACGAGCGCGCTCTGCTCTCTACCTGATTGTTTGTGTTGACCTACTCCTCAGCGAGGTTTGACTCTTGACCCCTCCCTCCCCGAACAGCCCTCTCCTAGACGTCTGGAATATTTCAGCAGCCTTTCACCGTGCGTGAAAGGTCCAAGACGGTATGATTTATTTTCCCTGTGCTGGCCATAAGGGGCACCGCAGGGTCAAAAGATGAGCACTCTATTTTATCGTTGCTCTTGTATGTTGTCCTAAGAGCGCTAAGTCAAACGCTGACGGGTTTTATTGCACAATTATCATCCAACATCTATTACTGCGGAGGCTAAACAGCAGTTGGCCTGACAAACATGATGCTTATTTACAAGCGAGACACACTGCAGTCTTCGCAGTGGACAAATAGCCTTGCAAAAACGCCATGAATTACAAATGGGCTGAGACTGCTTCTAAAGAGAAGCTATCCAGTTTAAAATGAAACCATCCATCCATTCATAAAGTTCGCAGACGACACCACGGTCATCGGTCTCATCAAAGACGGCGACGAGTCTGCGTACCGCCAACAAGTGGAGCAGCTGGAGCTCTGGTGCAGCCGACACAACCTCGGGCTGAACACGCTCAAGACTGTAGAGATGATCGTGGACTTCAGGAAACATCCTTCTCCACAGTTGCCCCTCACACTATCCAACTGCCCTGTGTCAACCGTTGAGACCTTCAAGTTCCTGGGAATCAGTCTCCCAGGTCCCCAGTCAACACCATCTCCATCCTGAAAAGGGCCCGGCAGAGGATATACTTCCTGAGGCTGCTGAGGAAGCATGGCCTGCCACAGGAGGTGCTACGTCAGTTCTACACGGCAGTCATCGAATCAATCCTGTGTTCTTCCATCACGGTTTGGTTTGGGGCCGCCACAAAAAAGGACAAAATCCGACTTCAACGGTCAGTTAGGACGGCGGAAAAAATCGTTGGCACCGCCCTACCCACTCTTGAGGACTTGCACACTGCAAGAATCAAGACAAGGGCACGGAAAATCCTCCTGGATCCCCCGCACCCTGCCCACCACCTTTTCCAGCTACTCCCCTCAGGCAGGCGCGACAGATCCATGCGCACCAAATCCAGCAGACACTTAAACAGCTTCTTCCCTCTAGCCATTAACTCCATCATACAGTACAGAGACCATATAGAACCATTGTTAGTTTTACCACTCCCACGTGCTTTAAACTCTTGAAAACAACTTTTAAAGATATTGCTAATGTACTAGAATGCAGTAATTCGCCCTCCATTGTGTTTTCGGTCCATTCCAGACAACAGCGACAATAATTGAAATCCAAAATATAGAAATAACCCAGCACCCCTGCTAGTTTTCTTCATTATATTTGCTGCGAGGACATGCTATACACAGCAAGTCCCCAAATTAACATTGAATAGTACAAAATGAAACACAAGCACCTTCTCAGGGTGATAAAGCTTTACTGGAGTAAATCATGTCCACCCACAGCCACGCCTTGAAACCTCCACTTGCACTTTCACTTCTTGTCTGTGTGAGTGAGTTTTGGGATATATCTTAAAAGACAACAGCAATAAATCTGCGTCAGACTAACACGATAAATCAGCTGTTTTTCTGACTGTTTTAATTGAATCACATCTTATCAATAAAGACAATGTAATTAAATTAAAGATGCCATCTGGAATAATTGCTTGTTTGTTTCTTTTTTTCACCCCCCCCCCCCACCCCACCTCTCCAAATGAGAAATATAACTCAATTGTAAGTCACTGTTGTGAATGCAAATTGGTAAATGCTGTTTGTTGACACCCGGTGAAAACACTGGTGCTGCTATGAAGACTGTTATATTGGTACTGTAACAACAGATTAGGAGTGAGGTTTTCGGGGCATATACACAGCTGATGCCAACTTCAGAAATAGTGCTGGCCGATGGGTTAGCCTCTGAAGCGGAGATGGGCAAACTATGGCCCGCGGGCCGGATCCGGCCCGTTGGGCTTTTTAATCCGGTCCGCCGAAGGTTGGTACACAATTATGATTCGAGTAAATGAACGTTTCCTGGAATGGTTTGACTGTTATCGTGTTAAAAACTCGAAAGGCTTTAAGCTTACTGGTTAGCACACTCGACTCTCATCCCTGGGGATGGTGGTCACGTAGGTTTGAGCACTAAGCAAGACCACGACATATATTGTAAGTATAAATGCAGTATGTACATAATGCTACAAAATGATCATGTAAGCATTTATGCTAGCGCTAACCCAACATTGTGAGGTATCCTGGTGGGTCCAACAACATCATTGATGACAACAGGAGAGGATGCAGGGGGAAGTCGGGAACCTCAAGTTGTGTCGAACTCATCAAACCAAAGTCTTTATCTATTGATATTTGTTTTTAAATGCATCTGTCGTTTGGATGCATACACAAGCTAAACAACCCCCAAACACTCACTGCAAGCCTCTGGTACCTGCCTCTATCTCTTACTGATTTGACTTAATGCTGATAAATGAGGCAGCGGGCAACCGCAGTATTTGTCATTCGGAGTGACCTGAGTGGATTTAGCGGCACTCTGCAGTCTTTCTCTGTGCGCCTTGCATTTGTGGAAATGCTCGCAAGGAAAAACAGCCTGTGACGCTTGCGGTGTTCACGATGATTGCTGAGCATGTAACTGACACAGTAACTTGATAGCGAGCGAGTCAAGCTACTTTTGTATTGCAAACAAATCTACATGGGGATGTTTTCTGATTTGAGTTGATGTTAACATAGAAAATGTAATACATGAAACACTTTAGAAGAGGACATGCAGTATTATGGAATAGTTACGTTGACCTTACTTTTATCTGTCTTTGTTCAGTTAGTTGTAACTCGATAAAAATTTAATTTACAAAAAACTATTTCTGAAAATGGGTCTGTGGACCAGCCCCTCGACACTTTGCCTTGCTGTTACAAAAAAGTATTTGTTACTGAATAACCAGTCCGACACAACTTTTCAACTCATGACATTTTAGCTAGGCTGGGAGAAAATCCAGAGCCACTTTCAAGCGACGACACTGTGTGAAACAACAGAGGCACTGTTATCCCAAAACGCTCACTTCAGCCAGATTTCACACAGGAGCAGCACCCCTCCTATGTTGTCAAAGCCAAAAGGTAAGGAGAGCAGCATTGCGTTTCCAATCGATGATGAAGTAAGGGAATCGGAAGAAACTAAGGATAGGAATCCATAAAATCCCGAATCACAACCTTTTCCAGTGAATAAAAGAAAAAGCACCAATCAAACAAATAAACATACTTGTCTTACACTCTATGAAGTACTGCCTCCATGAAAGAAAATGCTTTGACTGCCTCAAGCGCTTGTTTGTTTCCCGACATGCTCTTGCAAGTAGAGCCTGCTCTAAGGCTCCGCCCCCGAATTTCACGGGGGTCAGACTCACCATTGGCCCCACCCTGTTACTCACTTGCATACGATGTGACTTCCACTGGCTGTTTTCAGCAAGACAAGAAAAAGAGTATGTAAAGTGTGGTAGATTTTTTTACCCTTGGTGCATTTTGACGAAAGCATATCACAGCCTGGGACCTGTTTTCAATTGTGAAAGGAGGGGGGAGGAAAAAAACAATCTTGCAATAAAAGCAGGATTTTTAGAGCGATGTGACGGGAAAGCAAAACTGGAATAAAGTCTGGGGAAGAATATAGAAGCAAAGCACATACCGAGATGATTTATGTTATTATTAACTCATTCCCTAGATAAAAAAAAAATAGCTTGTCATTTGAAAAAAAACTACACAGCTAATCTCTCCCTTCTGCAAAAACTGTGGTACTTATTTAAATTTTTGACTCCTAAGTAAGGTGAGAAGGAAAAAGAACCAGTAATGACAAAGAGGAAAAAAGTTTGAACCATGCGAACACAACTGGACCAGCCTGCATTAGTGGAAATAATCTGCCCCACACAATGAACTCAATGAATGTAATCAACCAGGTGTTAGACATCCGTATCATTCCAATGAAAAGGCCACTTGGTGTCAATTGGCGTTTGTGAATAGGGGACTACAAGAGATAATTGGGGCGGGATTGACCTTACCTTACAAAAATATATAAATAAATGATGGAAAGACTTTTCGCTAATTAAGGATTGGCTACAACTTCATTGAAACCAACTCAGGTAAAATTCTCACCTACAGAATTTTGAGTCTTCAATTAACCCCCGATGTTGATAATAGTTAAAAACTCGCTCTGTAAAATATAAACCCATATTAAACATCATCAAAAGTGGCCTAAACTCATGCTCACGCACGCACACACGCACGCACACAGTCGTATTTGTCCGTGAACCAGTGCCTTTCGGAGGCGCTGCCCGGTGAGTGACGCTCGAAGCTCTGACCGCAGCCTTTTGCAAATTTCCATCCATCTATCCATTTTCCGATCCGCTTTATCCTCACAAGGGTCGTGGGGGGTGCTGGAGCCTATCCCAGCTGTCGTCGGGCAGTTGGGGCACACAGAGACGAACAACCTTCCACGCTCACATTCACACCTAGGGACAATTTAGAGTGTTCCATTAACCCGCCATGCACGTTTTTGGAATGTGGGTGGAAACCGGAATACCCAGAGAAAACCCACGCAGGCCCGGCTAGAACATGCAAACTCCACACAGGAAGGAAAGAGCCGAGATTGAACGCACGACCTCTGCACTGTGATGTCGACGCGCGAACCACTTGACACCGGTCCGCCCCCTTTTGCAAATGTGGTTCAGTATTAGCTCTTCTACATGCCCCTTGCCAGTGTTTTCATTTGGTTTTTGTGTGTTTGTCCGTTTGTCCTGCGCAGTAAACGTCTGAATGGGCATCAGCGACAACGCTCAAATTTGCTGCTCTTGTTGTTCTGCGTGTGATGTTAAAAATTGCTGTGCGATGAAAGAACCCAGATTGAAAAAAACGAATCTTATTTTTTTGGGTTGCTGTTATTAGTATTGTTCGTTTGGCGCAACAATTACTGTTGCAGTGTCTCAAATGAAGATAAAACGTGCCCGAGGCTGTGTATGGAAAATGAAAAAAAAAAAGAGCTTCCATTGGACTACTTAATTCCACCTTTGAACAATAAAAGCAATCGCCATATTCAGGCTTATATTCCAATCATAGCAATTACCGCGGCCCGCTCCTCCGATTGCTGTCTGAACAATTTCGGCCACGCTGCCTCCATAAAAAAAACACTGAGCAGTTATTGTTATGAAACTTTATTCAAGTCATTGTTATTCAAGATCACTGCAGTCATTGTAATCAAAGTTTACTCAAAAGTTGTTTCAATAGTTAAGGCTCCAAGCAAAGCGGCTGAAAACTAAAACACTTCTTTCCAATTGAGACGAGAAGTTCTTCTTGATTCGAATGCCGGGATGAATATTTTTCATATTTTTTCACCCCTCTTATCATCGTGAGTCACTAGCGTCTAATTACACGCTTCTGCCTCTGAAATGCTCTTCAATCAATATCAGTTATTTGGGGATGGATAAACAAATTGACTCTTGAGAAAACAGAGGGAGGGTCGCGACAGGTGCGCTCAGTTCATCGGATTTAATAGAGCACGGCGGCGTGCCTCTGTTGTCGTTTCAACGCCTTCTGCGTGGGCATGACCGCAAAATGCGACATCGTCGTTGACAATACGAGATTCAGACATGTCAAAGAGTGATTCATTACCCTGTCTGGGAGCCTCCCCGCTTTACCGTGCTGTCCCCGTCTGGTATTCGCCCCTCCGGTTCGGCACCAACTTTGTCATAAGCTAAGATCACACTGATTCAGAAGTGCATAAGTCACATTCCAGTCCACACATAACGAGACCCCTCACATTTCGTGAGTGAGCCAACTGCTCCAGTTGGGAGGTGTGCCAGATTCTCCCTTAACAATCTCGAGTCCCACACATCCGTCAAACACAACCGTGAGAGGCAGCATTGTGCCACGGGGCATCCAAACTGCAAAGAAAAAGGAGCAGTACTGATGCAGCTACAATATACAGTGTAGCATAATGCTGTGTGCGGCCATGCTGCACTGGCTTGCATGGGTCTGCAAAAATAACAAATCTCATTCTACAGATCAGTTTCATGTGACGTTTGCATACAGTGAAACTCCTCTACAACAAAATATACATGTGCGAAAATACCCCCTAGTGTGAAAAAAATCTTCATTCATTAAGCCATTCTCCCTTTTCTGCTTCCTCCACAACGAAAACACCCCCTGTTGCGTAATACAATTTTTTTTCTCCACCCTTGCCTCGCAATGACGTTCACGACAACGAAAACAAGCCTTCCGCAAAAGTCTACTACTCCAACCTCAGCATTCCACAGCGACCTCTGCTGCTTCGTTCGGAAACAGCAACAGCAACCACCACACTGGTTTACACATGTGCTGAGGACTGAGGAGGCAATTAAGAACGCTCGTCTTTGTAAACAGTAACGTCATTAAGATGCGCACGCATCTTGGGGGCAATATTTGCCAACATTGAAACTCATCTAGAGCTCACTTCTGCGCAGATTTACACCGAATTGCACTCGAAACAAAGATGGCATCCATTGTTTTACTCCGGCAGTTGCATTGTTTAAAACCCCATTTTATAACTGCTGTTATAAATTGTAACCTTACTTTGAAACTCCCAAACTTCATTTCAACCTTAGCAGTACTCCCATCCATTTTCCGATCCGCTTTATCCTCACAGGGGTCGCGGGTGTGGTGGAAATGATCCTAGCTGTCTTCGGGCAGTAGGCAGGGTACACCCTGAACTGGTCGCCAGCCAATCGCAGGGCACACAGAGACGAACAACCATTTGCGCTCACAATCACACTGATGGAGTGTTCAATCAGCCTGTCATGCATGTTTTTGGAACGTGGGAGGAAACCGCAGTATCCGGGGAAAACGCACGCAGGTGCGGGGAGAACATGCAAACTCCACACACGGAGGCCGGAGCCGGAATTGAACTGTACTTTAAAACCCTAATTTGAAACCCTAAACCTACTCTGAAACCATCCCTTGAAAAGTGACTTTGACAGCCAGAACAGAATTTGAAACCTTCTGCTGAACCCGACTTTAACTCCAATACTCGACATTGAAACCATACTTTAACACCCTACTTTGAAACCCTACTTGATGCTCATATTGCACTAAGCAGCCAGATTCTTGATGTCATTGTAAGCATCCGTTTCTGATTCGATTTATGACTGGTTTTCCGAGCACTCACTCTTCACACACCACGGGATACTGAATGTCCTTGTTTATCGTAGTTGCTTGTTATTGATGTACTAGTGTAGCCTATACTACCGGAGACAAATTCCTTGTGTGTTCTACATACTTGGCCAAGAAAGCTGATTCTGATAATCATGCAGAATAATCTCTCAGGATAATCTTTCTGAAACATCCGGTAATTTGGCTTTTGATGACTTTGATCACAAGGTGGGAAAAATGCTCCGATTCGGCCCAAGAATCTGTATCAGTGCTATAATCAACCTTTTCTATACTCTATTAAAATGAACCACTGAAGTTATTTGGATGATATAAGCATCAAGAATGTGTTTTCTCATACCTGAATTTAAGAAGTTGAAAGACTTGTTAGAATGACAGACACCGCGCTTGAGGTTTTGTTGGACCTTGGAGGTAAAACCTTCCATGAAAAATTGGCCGAGGGTCCACTGCATAGCATTTCCTGTTAGTAGGTTTCTGAACTTCAAAACAGGCATTTAGTCAATAGCATTGCCCTGCACCCATGACCCCGCTCAGTCTAACAGTGACGTGCGGTCTCAAAGACGTGCGGCCAGCTGCGGCATAGCTAATAACATCGACGGCGATAACAACTTTGCACGCACAAACAGAGGCTGCC
Source organism: Hippocampus guttulatus (assembly GCF_054856545.1). Lineage (NCBI taxonomy): Eukaryota > Metazoa > Chordata > Actinopteri > Syngnathiformes > Syngnathidae > Hippocampus > Hippocampus guttulatus. The sequence goes on from NC_141274.1 coordinate 2,386,207, forward strand.
GACATATTTTTCGACAAAAGCACCACCGTCGAAATATGTGCAGATGTTAACTTCACACTGAGCCGGTTCACCACATCTGTTAGTTGGTGGGAGATCTCATTAAATCCAGCCCCCCGACATCCAGCGCTCATTGGCACATTGCACAACAAACACCGATGCGATGGAAAAGCTCTCTGGTCGGATATTATGACTTCCAACTGTTGCTACATTTTGATTTCATCCTCTTGTTAATACATTGCTAGCCATTTTCACACCCTTTTTTTACCCTAATATTGGGAGGGAAATTCCGTTTTTACACAAACTGTGTGTTGAAGTGGTTGAATGAAATTAATTCATCTGGATCGAGAAACATTTTTTAAGTAGACTATACAGCTACTCAAAAAATGAATCTGGTAGAAACTATTTTCAGTGCATGTTGTCCTTCTATGTGTCATGTTTCAGTTCCTGTTAGTCTCCAGTAGGTGGCAGAGGTGATAATCCCGAAACGTTATATAATTATCCGAGCATGATTCACCTCGCTGGGCATCAGAGGGATGCTCACCTCGGATCCTGAACCTGCCCTGCACCCCTCGTCATGGTGTCCTTATGTTTTTGACCAGCATCATTATTTGTACTTTGTCGGTCTTGTGATTGTTAGTAAACATTTTTTGTAGTATAATCTTATCCTTATCTACATTTGTGGGATCCACGCATATCCGGATCATTCCGGGAATGTTGCGGCTATGTTTAGTTGCATGCAGATTGTTGTTATTTGTTTAAAACAAACAGTGAAAATCAGCATTTTCAGTAAAATATGGATTATTAAAACTCTGCAAATCAGAACAAATAATGTAATACAACAAAAATATGATTAGAATGTTTGCTTCCATCAAGTCACCCAATTTATTTTGATATTATTGCGGCGGCCATACAGAAGGATTTTCAAACCGTAAATTGGGAATTGTGGTTCATTTTATTACACAAGGTTCTCCCCCCGTATCGGAACAATATCTTGAAAATACTGTATAACCTAACCAAATTTTTAAAAAAAAGGGGCGGCCCGGTAGTCCAGTGGTTAGCACGTCGGCTTCACAGTGCAGAGGTACCGGGTTCGATTCCAGCTCCGGCCTCCCTGTGTGGAGTTTGTATGTTCTCCCCGGGCCTGCGTGGGTTTTCTCCGGGTGCTCCGGTTTCCTCCCACATTCCAAAAACATGCATGTCAGGCTGATTGGACGCTCTAAATTGTCCCTAGGTGTGAGTGTGGGCGTGGATGGTTGTTCGTCTCTGTGTGCCCTGCGATTGGCTGGCAACTGATTCAGGGTGTCCCCCGCCTACTGCCCGGAGATGGCTGGGATGGGCTCCAGCACCCCCCGCGACCCTAGTGAGGATCAAGCGGTTCGGAAAATGGATGGATGGATGGATGAAACAAAGACATTTGCAAACGTCAAGGGCACAGCAGGAACCTTATTTCATTAAACCACCATCATCATCACTATGCAGTGTCAAGTGGAGGTCCCCTGCGGATAATATAATTGGCTCCTCGTACTACACAAGCAAGGTATTCAAACAAAACAAAACACAAAAAAAAACCCCCAGAAAAAAAAACTGTGGGCGTGCACACATGCTCGTGTTTGGGTGAGAAATGACACAAACATACCAGGTTGTCCTCATTAGTCATAAAGTCATGTGAGAATGTTTGCGTGCTCGCTGCACATCTCTACATTTAGCAGTCACTCTCCCCATCCAACTTGCTCTACTTTGCAAAGTGTACTTGGTGACAAATTTGCATACAGCCTGTTCGCAGGGGCCGCCCTCTACAACTCTTTATGGATGGCAAAGGAAGGCAGGCAGGCAGCAAATCGTTGACCTTTAAAGCTGCTTTGTTGGCCAATCCATTCTTGCACACACTGCAGTAGCGGGCCTCCGTGTTGCCCCTGCTAGAATTAGGTTGATTGAGCATGGCCGCAAATGGATCAAGCGTATCTTGTATGGACGGAGCCCAGGCGGGCAGCGCATAATCGCCGGGCCGACGTGGCAGCCAGATAGCGGGACTGTTTAGTTGGCAGGTTCCGATCCAAAGCTTTAACAGACTCCTGTGACTGTTATCTTGCTGTGCATTAAATTTGAGGTACAGTGAAGACTTGAAGTCCATCGTAGGATACAAGGTGGATGGCTTTGTATGGAAAACCCACTTCCAGTTTTGAAGGGAATTGGTCACGTTGTTTTTTTTCTTAATCTATCAAAAGTGGACTCAATAATTTTTTTTCACTTTGTTCTTCCCAGAGGAATTTGAAAAACCAATCGTGTGTCATTTTCTTGGCACTGTACAATTAAGCTATGTGTTGGGAAAGTTCTTGTATGCCAAGGCCAGTCCTTGAGAGCCCCCATACAGCCTTTTTTCGATGTGCCCCTCTCCAATGCACCTCATTCAAATGATCAGGAACGTTATCGGGGTTCTATTAAAAAAAAAAAAGAAAAACGAAAAAATGTTGTTTGGATTGTCTTTTTTTTTTTTTAAATAGATTCAAACAAAAATAGGGCACCCCGGTGGTCCAGTGGTTAGCGTGTCGACCTAACAGTGCAGAGGTACCGGGTTTGATTCCAGCTCTGGCCTCCCTGTGTGTGGAGTTTGCATGTTCTCCCCGGGCCTGCGTGGGTTTTCTACGGGTATTCCGTTTTCCTCCCACATTCTAAAAACATGCATGGCAGACTGATTGAACACTCAAAATTGTCTCTAAATGCGAATGTGAGCGCGAATGGTTGTTCGTCTCTGTGTGCCCTGCGATTTGCTGGCAACCATTTCAGGGTGTCCAACACCTACTGCACAAATACAGCTGGGATAGGCTCCAGCACACCCCGCGACCCTTCTGACGATAAAGCGGATCAGGAAATGTATGGATGGGTAAAACAAAAACAAGACTGAGGTGCTGCAGTAACAAACATTATCGGCTTTCGGTTGAGGTAGAAATCTATCCAGCCTATTTATTCCATCTTTCTTTCTATCTTCCAGCTGCGGCAGGGACAAGACAATGGAGCCGCTACTGGACGCCATTACAGTAATCCCTCGTTTATCGCGGTTAATGGGGACCAAAACCACCCGCGATAAACGAAAATCCGCGAAGTAGCGACCACCCCCCCCCCCCATATAGGTACATGTACATAATATTTATAAGGCCAAATTTAATGGTATACAGTACATGCATGTAGAAGTAAATTTTGAAGTAATTAACATGACTTAATGCTGTATACTAATAGATTTTAACATGTATAAATTAGGTTAATGAATAACAAAATACAGTAAACATATTAAAAAACTATATTAATTTTTTTTAAGTCCGCAAACAGTCTGCGAGAAGCTGCGAATGTCAGCAAGACAACAGCGAGTCACATAGAGCAACATTACAGTACTACATGTATATCATGTATGTATGTTTATGAATATGTTTGAAAAATCCGCGATGCACTGAAGCCGCGATAAACGAACGGCGAAATAGCGAGGGATCACTGGAATGTTTTTTGGGTGGGAAATGATCTGTTTTGACTTTCTGTTGCCATTTCATTGTATTTTTTTTAGACACCCGAGTATGCCTGGAAGGCTAGCATGGTGCTTTAAATCAATGCTGCGTTTCAGATTCGCTCTTTATGTCATTGCGGTCTGTATTTGCTCTTCAAAATGGGGTGGACAAAGATTACGACAAAAGTCAGATCTTTTTTTTTTTTTTTTCCTGGTCGTAGCGCTGCTGTGCTTCATGGCACTTTGCTTCAGGTACGCCACTGTGTGTTGGTCTAGCACAAGCAATTTCCCCCCCTCCCCGCCGAGAAATACATGTAACTTTGGTGGTTGAAAAGTGCTAAGATGTCCAAGAGGTATGAATAGTTTCACAAGCACTGATAAATATTCACAAACCTTCATATTTATAAGTGGATATATTACACTTTTGATCCACACATGTCCCAGACGTGTACACGCCGCAGTTTGAGAATCTCCGACTTAGGACCTTGCTCATACGCGGCATGTGTGGGGGTGCATGTGGGCAAATATTGCTAAAACAAAAGGATATTAAAATCAAGCGGGCCATAACAAGCGTCCCTCCCACACAAGTAACATGAGCTGAATTTTGGTATCCGCGATTTGGATTTGTTCCATGCGGGGGGGGGGGGGGGGGTGCAAGTTGAGCTGGATCGTGATGGCCTATCAAAAGCTCTCAGCCTCAACTGCCCTCAAGAGTCACATTGCATGAAAAGAGCCGAATTTACAATCTTAGTGGCACAGCAACAAATGTCAGCGCCAGTAATAAAATAAAATGCAACAAATTTCACACGCTCACCTTCCTTAAAAGCCAGAGAAGCTCTTCGTGTCAACAGACCTCAGTGGGCCTCTTGATAGGAGATTAGATGAGCTTTTGACAAAGAAAAGTGATGTGGAATATGAAGATTTAGCGCTTTCTCCTCGAGAATGTGTCCCTCCGCTGGGGGAGGCGCTCGCGCAGCTGGGGGCTAATGCAGAGTAGGATGGCTGCAGATGGAGACGTGCCGCGGGAAGATGAATCCCCAGCAGGGTCGCCGAGAGAGCTCCTGAGATTTTAATTATGCCCCTCCACAAAACACGACACAAGCGAGCGACGAATTAATAATTCATACGAGACGGCAGATTTTTGTTCGGTTCAACGGAGGTCTGCACGGCTTTGGAGTCAAACAAGTCCTCCTTGGCACTATTAGAGGTATGTGGTGTCATCCTCAGGAATGGCGAAGCAAATAGGGAGGGGGTGGGAAGGACGTTAACTTGTTATTTACTCAATTACCATTCACTATGTTCTTAATTGTGTTCATACACCAACAAAATCTAATCGATACATAATTATATATATATATATATATATATATATATATACGCATACAGGTATATTGTGTGTGTGTGTGTGTGTCGTAGTTCAGGTGAAGCTCAGAATATCTCTTGCATGATTTATTCCAAAGAGCAGTCATTGGCAAAGATGCCGTAATGGACTGAGGACAAATAGATAAATAATGCGACAGGAAAATCAATAAATAAGAAGAAGGCATGAAATTAGAACACAGACAAGGCGATTATGGTGATGCATGACGGGAATTAATCAAAGAAGCGCTTTGCCTTTGTCCTGCGTGTGCGCTCAGTCAGCCCACAAAGTGACACAAAAGGCTTGAGTCAGTGTGACTCATGCGGTTACACTTCTCGGCCTGTTGGGGGCCACGATGATCCAACATGAAAAGAAGGGTGAGCCATCAAGACGAGAGATGCTGTTTGAGATGCCGTGACAATGAGTCGCTCCCATCGGCGAGCTTCAGACAAGGGATCCACTGTTAGTGTTTTGTTTCATCATAGAAACCTTACAAACTGCTGTCTGCGTTGATCAAAATGTGCACCGCGAGGGTGTGAATGTGATGACTTCACAGAAGAGAAAAGCCCCCCTTTCTTTTTTGCATTCAAATTGCTCTGAGAACAACTCAATGGCAATTTACTTTTTTTTAATTTCACTGGTCTTATCCAGCGTAGTATCTCTCTGTTTAATTGCTTGACTTGACATTATCAAGGTAGAACATCTTACAATGCCAAGAGGTGTAAAATCTAAGACAAATTCTCATTTTCTTATCGGATGGAATACCGCGAATGCGACTCGACTGGAGAGTACTGCTGCTGCTGCTGCTTATCAATTCTAATTAAGTTTTCATTTCAGCTCGTTAGCGCCGGCAAAAGGAGCCCTGCGTGTGTGAAAATGGAGGGGGACTTCCAATTAAACATTTAATAGACATAATGTGAAGCTCAGGACTGGCGAGAACGGAGACATTTCTCACATTTGTGAGCCTGCACGGGTTAGGGAAAGTGGGTTTGTGAATTTGGATTGGGGTTTTGGGGGGGGGGGGGCAGGTTTTTGTCATGGTCCAAAAGCAACTTTTCATTTTTGGGCCACAATACCAAAAGGTATGTTTTAGTGCCAACAAAACATTGCCATCCCATACTTACAGTGAAGCAAGGTAGCAGCACCATGCTTGGGGGCTATTTTCTTCCAGCTGGGACTTAGACATGGTGGAAGGCATTATGAAGTGTTCCAAATAGGACCTTCAGGCTTCTGCAAGAAAGTTAAAAATGAAAATAAAAGACAAGAAAAGCCTACAGGAACAGCTAAAACGTCTATATACAGTATCATTGAATGGTATGGATCCCGAATGCATTCATGAAATGCAAATTGAATAAAAATCCATCAGGGTTCATAGGTCTGTGGACTCGGGTCAATTAGTGGAGCCCAGGTTTCGAAGGAAACCACATCGAATTGATCTGTTATGCTGTTCTCAAATGTCATCAGAAATGAAGCTGTGCTTTTTCACATTCCTTTGAAATAAGGTCTTAAAATCTTTTTTTTTTTTTAAATCAATTTCACTATATGGTCTTTTTGTCATTTCAGAAAGCGACTTTTTCTTTCTGCAATTTGCTTTTAAAACATTTGCTCATAAATGCATTTAAATGTTGTCAATGTACATTCTTGTAGTCATTTTAATGTTCTGTCTGCAAATGCTTTTCGGTGTTGTGCTTCTGGTTGTGTAAAGCACATTGAGTTACCTTGTGGATGAAACGCGCTATGTCTTGCCTTGACTTAGTGGTAAGTGTGTGTTGAGTTCGATTTAATTCATTGAATCTGATTGGTTAATTCCAGACACAGCCTCAACATATCGATGACTGTGTTGACTGATCAAGTTTTCACAAAGTGATACACTTCTGGGCGGAGTAAAACCTTCATTATCTATTGATCGATAAAACCCAGCACAGACAAAATGCACTTCAGCATGGTCTTACAGCGATGATCACGTGGTTGTGCTTGTTTGCTCTATTCCGTCAAATTTAATCGGGAAATCGCTCTCATGTTTAATGACTTCCCTCTGAAACTAAAACAAACAAAATAATTCCACTCATTGTATGTTTAAGCTGCAGCTGTTGTGAGAGCACTATAGAAATACATCCGTCCGTCCATTTTCTGATCTGCTTATCCTCACAAGGATCATGAGCTTATCCCAGCTGTTTTCGGGCAGTAGGCGGGGGACACCCTGAATCGGTTGCCAGCCAATCGCAGGGCACACAGAGACGAACAACCATCCACGCTCACATTCACACCTAGGGACAATTTAGAGCGTTCAATCAGCCTGCCATGCATGTTTTTGGAATGTGGGAGGAAACCGGAGTACCCTGTGAAAACCCACCCAGGCCCGGGGAGAACATGCAAACTCCACACGGGAAGGCCTGTAATACATGTAATACCGAATAAACATGTCAATTACAATTACATGTGTACAACATGAAGAAAAAAATGATTTCATAAGATAAGAGACACACAACTGTAGCGTGCCCACTTCATATCTGAAAACATTCAGTAAGCAAATGAAAAGTGTCTTCTCCAGATTAGGATGTGTCGCACCCCAAAGCCGTTTACGATCATCTTTCAATTTGTTGGCCTGAACTCTGCCATGATTTTGTTGCCATTACGGATGATTTTCAACTTTGCCAATTCATCGTCTCAGCTGAGCTTCGTTTGGGAGACTCCCTTTCGAAAAGTGAGAGACAATTTCAGCCTTCGCATCCAGCGAGATTTGTTTCCGTTTACCAGACATGTTTTCAGACCATGTGCTCAAGACTGCACCGTGCCTCCGGAAGTACAACACTGTACACGTCGATCAGTAGCGTCGCTGAGCAACATAGGGGAATCTCGCACTGTACATTTTGTTCATAACCAAGAGTGCGGTGGCAGTTAGCTTGCGCGGTTCGTTCTTTTCACTATATTATAATGAATTTTACATTATGAAGCTGTTTGCTGTCAGCAAAATCGGCAAAAAGGAAAATGAATTTCATGAAATCAGGACTTTGAAATCTGACCATTATAGGGGTGAAAACATAAATGGGGTACAATGAAAAATGGTTCGACTATAACAGGACAAAACAAGTAATGTGACTCACAATTTGAAAGTGCTGACTGCACGCTGCTTTGCAAAAGTAGCACAGAAACAACTTTTCTCTGTCTGCCAATCAACAGAAGAAGAGCGGCGTCTCATTAAAATCCACGCCTGGTATTGTCGACTTGAAAAGTCCACTCGCGAAATATTATGACATCCCACGTGGAGATGGAAGCAATGACTGAAAAGCGGTTGGGATGACAAAAAGGTCAAAGGACTTTGACTGGTCGGCGCCGAGCCCCCCTGGGACCAAAATGGCCAGAGGGCACGGGATGGTTGGCGGACAGATTGCTCACACAAGATAAAGAGGAGGGGGGGACAGACTGAGCAGAAGAACCAGGAGTCTGCAAACGCAAGTGATGGAGTGCTCGGCTGCGTATGATGACCGGGATCTATCACCTGTCTTTCCTTTCCATAAGGGAAACCATTACCGTGATTGATTCCTTGGTGGGACTGCTGCTCTTGTTGTTTAGAATCCAAGGAGAGACGTCGATTGTATAGCTGGTGATAACCAAATGTGTGCTTGTCGTTAAGGGGCATTATCAGCGCAAGACAGCCGCTTTGGCAAAGCCACTTCTGAGCACACCAGCCCACCTTTGTGGTCAGGCCTCCAAAAATTGGTCAGTGTTGATGCAAGAGCCGGTAAGATGAGGCCAAACGTCCACCGCCTTCCATTATCGCCATCAAGTTGAACAGTTGGCAAATCACCTTTTGACAGCAATGACTCATTCAGCAGGTCCGTATACACTTTGGCAGCCGACGAGGCATCATTAGAGCGACAGGTCACGAAAAGGGAAGGCTCGGTGTTCGGCGGATCGCAATTACTGGGATGCATTGGAGGGGTCAGGACTCTTGGAGATCCATGTCAAAAATATCCAGAGGATTATGTTTACTTGTCAGGTGAGAGCGAGGATGATCGTAGATGATCGCTGGTCTAAAGAGCCCGCGGCAGCTGTCAGAATGGGAAAATTATCCGATCGGTAATATGCACCAACAGCTGTACACGCTAATGACGTTCCAATCTGCCATGAGCAGGTCGAAAGTAACTTGACTGAAGATGGGGAAATGTATTGAGCAGTGAATACAAATAAGACTTTTTGTTTTATTAAGGCACTCCTTTCATGTTCTGAACTCCTGAAAAATGTATTTATGATAAGCGTTTAAACCATCCATCCATCCATTTTCCGAACCGCTTGATCCTCACTAGGGTCGCGGGGGGTGCCGGAGCCTATCCCAGCTGTCTCCGGGCAGTAGGCGGGGGACACCCTGAATCAGTTGCCAGCCAATCGCAGGGCACACAGAGACAAACAACCATCCACACCCACACTCACACCTAGGGACAATTTTGAGCGTCCAATCAGCCTGCCATGCATGTTTTTTTTTGGAATGTGGGAGGAAACCGGAGCACCCGGAGAAAACCCACGCAGGCCCGGGGAGAACATGCAAACTCCACACAGGGACCCCGGAGCTGGAATCAAACCCGGTACCTCTGCACTGTGAAGCCGACGCGCTAACCACTGGACTACCAGGCCGCCCGCGTTTAAACCAATGATGGGCATTTGATGAATTTACCTTACCGTATTTTCCAAACTAAAAGGCGCACTGGATTATGAGGCGCTCTGTCAATGAATGGCCCATTTTGCAATTTTTTTCATATATTGGATGCACTGCATTATAGGACGCAATCTACAATGCATCCACTAGATGGAGCTACGCTCAAGGAAATGCCAACAGAATGACCAGATGTCAGTAAAACTTATTTAATAAAGCAGCAACACAGTTCACTTAACCAACAGCAAGTTATAACATTGACTTGTTAACGCTGAACTCTCTTGCTGATGCTTTATTTCCGTGTTCAACTGCGAAATCGATTGCCTTAAATTTGAACTCTGCGTTGGAAGCATGTCTCTTGCAAGGAGCCATTTTTGGTCGACATATTACCGTAATAACAATACACAAGGCGCATCGGATTTTAAGGTGCACTGTGAGCTTTTAAGAAAATGGCAGGCTTTTAGGTGCGGAAAATACGGTAATTGATTAAAGGGAAAATTATTGATCAGTTCATTGTGTGTGGGGGGGGGGGGTTCCTTGTTTTATTTTATCTATTTATTTATTTACATTAATCGGTCATCCCATTAAGTGTCGTTTTAGTAGATTTTATTTGTATTTGTATGTATGCTTCCATGAGTGTTGATGCGATGAAAAGGAATATGTGTGAAGGGGGTTAAATAAGTGATGGGCATTTTTTCAAAATGTACTTGATAGATTTCCAGGGGATTAACGACAAATCAGAAGCCACGCGCTTTTTGTTGTTGTTGTCATCATTTAGTGTCATTTTGTATCATGTCATTGTTGATTGAATTTGTGTATCCATGAGTGTGATGTGATCATCAGGCAAAGCACGATTCACAGGTTTCATAAAAAGGTAATAGATTGGAGTAGTCAAAAGGGAGATAAAAGTGCCAAGAACAAAAACAAGAAAAATCATAGCAACGCTGGTGAAAACTAGCAACAGACTCCGTTGCATGAAAAAAAAAAACCCAGACATGGGCTGGTTTCTCGCCGTTGGCAGGGTACGAGATGATTTGACTAAGGACAGGGGTAGACCCACTTAACTGCAATTCAAGTGATTGTTCTTTTGTAATTATCATCCATTGGATGTTTTGAACTGCTGCTTTGGTGCCAATATCACATTGAGCAGAATCATGTTGTCGCGGCAAACAAAGCAGCGCAGCTGCTGCTTGCCACCAAGTTGTGCTCTTCATTTGGTTTCATTTACCATTAATCGTTTCCAGACAAAAGATCAATGAATTGCTCAAAATGCCCATCCCTAACTACTACTACAAAGTAACTTGTTTTTGAAAGAGTAAACCCAGCACCGGGGCTCTACTTTTGTTGCGAATGATCCCCTGTGTAGGTGCGCCACTATTTTCCCATTCTTTTATCCCAGCGTGTGGATTCCAGCGGGCCTCCTATTGCTTTATTTTTCTTGTATAAAAACACAAGCTTGGTGTTTATCTGCTCCATCAGCATCTGGCACTTATTACAGAGATGGGGTTGGGATTATTAGGATTACCAGTGGATTGAGAAGGACAGGATTCATAGCAAGGTTAACAACAGCAAACACCTCTTTTACCCATGCAGCAGCCGCTACGCAAAAAGCTGCATGCTTTCCCTTACTTCAGTGGTCCCTAACCTTTTTTGCCCCACGGACCAGTTTAATGTCAGACAATATTTTCAAGGACCGGCCTTTAAAGTGTGGCGAATAACTACAACAAAATAATATGATATGACCTGTTTGACAATGTGGTATTTTTTAAACATAATAATAAACATGAATCATGCAATGAGGAACGTCCTATCTGGCCGCAACACTCTCTGGTCTCCGCGGTAACGTTGAAACGTCCCTTCAAAATAAGATATGCTGCAAATACAAAGTGCATGAAAGATACGGCTCACCATTGCCGCTTATTATGCAGAGTGGGAGATAAATCCGTATTTTAAGTAGGACTCCTGATACTGTCTATTAAATGTGGCCTTCTTTTTCTTGAAAGTCTCTTTTGTATCCCGGCAGGGCTTTTCTCCCCTTCTCAAAGAAACTTTCCAAAGATGTTTGTTTTTTACCCATTTTGTTAGCTCCTGGGTTTCATTTTCGCTGTAACCTATCACGTGACCGAGAAGCGCGCCTTGACCTGCGTCAAGTGTGACATAAATGTTGACGGATGTAACAGAGAATCCGGTAATTTTCAAAATAAAATATCGTTCAGATTCTGAAATAATTAAAACGGAAGTAATGTAAGTTATTTATTCTTTCTGTGCAGCCCGCTACCAAATGACCCACGGACCGGTACCGGTCCGCAGCCCAGGGATTGGGGACCACTGCATTACTTAGCAAACATCTTGGCCTTAGCCCACTTTGGGAATGAATTTCATGGGAAGACTTATACGGTAATGGCTCAGCGCCTCTTCAATAATAAAAGTGAGCGGCTTACCTGAAAGGGCAAACTGAGTAATTGTAACTGTATCTGTCACAAAGCGTGTAGTTCTTTGTGTATTTTGGTATTTGTTATTCCAAAAGACAGGCAGATTTTGAAGGAGCACTAATCCAGAGCGACAGAGGAATAAACACAATCCCTAATCTCACTGATCCCTGGCAAAATCATTCAATTAGACTCCGTCTGGCACCGCACACAGTGGGAGTGGCGGCGAAGGTAAGAATTTCTCACGGGAAAGGAGAGAGCCAAGCATACCTAATGACTGAATGCCACACACTGGAAGATCCGTAGAAACCTTCTTGGTGGATACACGGCAACGTTCATTCATCACGACCATTGCGACAGCACTTGTCGGATGAACTGGAGTCCGCCCCTGCTTCTAATAGACCGAATACAGCCAGTATATGAAACGGTACATTTGTGTACTGTACTATCAAGGCCGGATATTCTTGTCCATCTTCCCTCCACCGTGCAGGAAATCAGAATGTTGCTAACATTAGGAACATATCACTTTTGCTAGGCCCTCCTTTGGAAAAATAATTGTCCTAACACTTGCTTGCGACCATGCTTGTAATAGCGTCCACAAGCTTGCAGATAAAATGAAATTACCACGTATTTTACCATTTACTTTGATTTCATGGTGACTGTGAGGGCCGGTCAGTCAGTGTCTGTGGGCGAGCCGCATGTGGTCCCCGGGCCGCCGTAGTTGTACCAGGTCTGTGCTCTGGTCTAAGCCAATTGCGGCGCACCCATAGACAAACAATCGTTCACACCAATAAGCAATTCAGACATTTGGCAAGAAAAGTGGGGTGCATCATGGACTGATCACAAATCACTCGCATGGTGCATATTGACAATACAATACAATACAGTACTGACCTTTATTTATATAGCACTTTCACAAGAGCTGCAGCTGTAACAAAGCGCTTTCACGGTAATATAACACAACACATAACATGACTTCGACAGTCATGTAATCAAAAGCATATTCCAGCACACGCCTTGTTGTTTGAAGCAGTTCTAAATGAAAGAGGAGGGAATCAAAGTATCTTTTTCACCAGTGGATCAGAGTCGTCATGCTCCAAAAATGTGCAGATGTCTGCTGCGAGCTAAGTTTGAAAATAAACAAGAACCTGTAGCATCCATTGATGAAAAAAGGAGATTGGTTCACTTCTCCCGTCCCATGTAAATCCGCTTCAATTCCAAGCGCTGACTCTCAGGTCCAAATGCACATCAGTGTGAAACGGTGACGCTCCTTGATCCTCAACCTCAGCTCAAACAGCCATTCATCCTGCAGCATCAACACAGACTGTCCAACAGCGCCCACATCTCATTTGCGCTGACCGTCAAATAGTGCCGCCCCATCAGAATCAGTGCTGGTCCACGCGTGCTGCCGAGAAAGGCGCAACCATCAAGCACAGATTATTCTTCTTCGTGGCCAAAATGCTGAAAACAGTGCAGGACGGGTCCACACGAAAGACAGCAGACACCATATGACAAAACAAAAAACAAAATCGCCAAAAAAGCAGTGCTCTTGTAAAGCTCTCGCAGGTGGCTGCCAACTACGGCGCCATCTTGATGAAGCAAAAAAAGCATGGCCGCTCACTGCGGACTTATCAGTGAACTTAATTTGCGGGGGGAATGTGGGAGGATGCAAAACACAAACTCCACACAGGAGATTCGATCGAACTGCCTGAATGGAATCACAAATGCTTTTGAAATTCCCAGGTGTTGTATAGGTTATACAATATAAGTGAATAAAATGCTCAGTAACTTGCCTCATAGACATTGTAAGAGATTTAAATAATATTAACATTTGATTAGTACTGTACTGGCAAAAAGCAGTGTATCTTGCTGTATAAAGCACAAGCCCCACCACTGGTGACCTTCCGTGCAAAGACAGAGTAGGTTAATTATTTCCTGGTCAGCCACATGCCAGACCTTCATGCCAGCTTCGACAACATCTGGCAGCGGGCATCTGGTGCCATACATCAAACCGCCTCCTCTGCTCAGCACGGCCCACAGATTCAACAGTCAACCAGATAAAACCGAGGTGTAAACAATAACAATAGCATATGAGACATCGACAAGGCGTTTCACTCCGAGTTGAGTCCTGCTGTACTTGTGGTTTGAAAACTGCGAGAAAGGCTTGAAACGCCCATTAATGCTCGCTCATCCACATTCACAGCGCAACGTCACCACACCACCAGCTGCCTCCTCCATGCCCGCCTCCCTGCCCTCGCCTTTGAAGCCACTTGCTGAAATGTCACAAAGCTTGAAGTGTTCCAAGCACTCCCGAAGCGCTAATGAACAGGATGAAAACACAACCATGTTGCTGTCACGCCAACATCACAGTCGGTCGGGGGGGTGGCGGGGGAGGGCAGGATTTCTTGGTTTAGGAATTTTGCCTGTCAGACTTCATCTCTTTCAACTCATTTCCACAAAGTAAAACACTTTGGCTCAAGATAGGTCACTGCGCTTTTGCTGAGACCTGCACCCGGCCTTAGTTACTGTTGCTAGCTTTGGCAAGCGTTTGGGAGACAACATCAATTACTCCGAACCTCAGGAATTTGAGGCAAACGTGCTTACCACTAAGCCAGTATTTGTAATTTGCGTATATTTGACTTTCGGCATGAAGTAGGCTACAGCATGGATAGGTTGTCAGCCAATCACAGGTCACCAGAGACTGCAGCTCTGTAAAAAATTAAGAGACCACTGCAAAATGATCAGTTTCTCAGCTTTTGCCATAAATAGTTACAGTATATGTTTGAGTACAATTAACATTATTTACTACTGTTAACAAAACTCCCAAGTGCAAAATGTTACCATTTGCGTCATTTGATTATTGTCACGGCTGTCTAGACCTGTATAGCGTATCTAAATTTAAAGGCTGCGTGTACATCAAATCGAACCAAATCAAAATGTTCACAATATTTTATATATATATATATATATATATATACAGTATATATGTATATATATACTGTATATATATACAGTAATCCCTTGTTTATCGCGTTTAATGGCGACCAAAACCACCCGCGATAAATGAAAATCCGCGAAGTAGAGACCAATTAACATATACAGGTAAAAAAATATATATATATTATATATATATATATATATATATATATATATAGTCCGCAAACAGTCCGGGAGAGGCTGCAAAAAAAACAGCGAGCAACATATACAGTACTGTACTCCATGTATATGGAATTTTTATTTTATTTTTTTTATGAATATGTTTGAAAAAATCCACGATGCACCGAATCCGCGATAAACGAACCGCGAAATAGCAAGGGATCACTGTATATACACACACGCTGTAAAGCAACCACTCACCCTCACACTGTGTTCCAAGTTAAGTCATGCTTCAAAAGTTTTTTATTTTTTGTAAAAGTGGCTAAAATATAGGAACATTTTAATATAAGTATAACATTTCAAGTGACCGCGACGATCCATCAATACTTTTTCAATAGCGCTTATTCCAATTCTTGGGTAAGCTGGAGCATCTCCCATTTGACATTGGCTGAGATGAGCTGGGGGTACTTTTTTTGTTCTGGCTTGGTCAACAACCAATCGCAGGGCACATATAGACAAGTAACCATTCAGATGTACGAACAAAATATCAAGAGTCCTCAATGAAACTACCCCCTCTGTGAAGGTGTGCTTATAAATACACAACATTGCTGCCAGCCGTCACTGAATGAAATGTCAGATGTAGCAATTGTGGCTTTTTTTTTGGTCAAAGCAATACAATATATATAACAACGTGTATTACTTTCAAATGACCTAAACAAGCACAATACTATGTATTCATGTCTGGAAGTAACAAGACAGTATGCCACAGTGAAAATATGCATGTTTGAATGTGTGCACAGTATAAAATATCAGGGGTTTTTTGTATCTGGGAATGTATGGCGAACATGGCCCAATCTTGGGGCGTATTCCTCGGCCAAAGTGTACGTCTGCCAGCATCAGGATAAATTTAAACAAGATGTGGCATGTTCTTGTTTCTTTGAAGGTGTTCCACATCATACCTCCACTCGGGCCGAGGGTAGGAGCACGGCCATAAAAGGACACTCTGTTTACCTTAACCTGCCAGCGTCTGCTCGCCAGATGTTCCCAAATCGCTCTTTCATCTCCTGGCTTAGAAAAACATATTTATAGACTTTGCTGCAAGTTTGTTGCTGTTTTGCACAGACGAGCACCAAGAAAAGTCAGCTTTGTTTTCCCAAAGGCTAAATTTAAACACGATTTAATTTGCCTCCGAGATCTTGCTGGGATTTGAAGGCATAGAAGGTTCAGCGCTCTGTCCTTCGGGCTCCTTGTTCGCGATGGAGTAAGCGATACCAGGAGGCTGGGGCCTATAAACATGGGCTCCATTAAGTCATTGGCTTTGGCGAGCAAGCGTACATACACATGTCGGCATGTCTCCCAGAGTCGGTGTTATTCTTACCTGAGGGTTTCAATTGGCTCCGATTGCTGGTGACTGTTAATGGTTATTCGAAGTCATTTTCTTTTTGGTTCGTGTGCATACACGAGAGCTGCGCTCTCACTGTACACATTAGGTACGCCTATAAAAACGAAATTATTGTCATAACTCCATTTTTTTTTATTGCGAAAGAAAATTCATTTTTGTTGAAAGGGGAAAGAGTATTGACCATTGACTTTTAATCAATTGCATGCATATACATGCAGTTGGTGCCTGGGAGTTCCTCCTCACCCATGAAGTGTGAAACAGAACAAGACCACTAATATTTTGTCGTCCATTTCTGAAAATGCGTCTGTGAGAAACCGCAACTGAGCCTACACCAGGTTCTCTACGCATGACTTAACCAGCTAGGCTTGATGAAGACCCACAGCTACTTTCAAGAAAATAGCATGTCAAGAAACATGACATCCCCCACATGTGCTAACAGCCCTGGTATCAACTCAAAGCCAAAAGGGGAGCAGAGCTCCATTTAGTTTTCTTGGACACACAGATTTGAGCTAAAAACAAAAGGTCTTGATTAGCGGTACAGACTTAAATAGCGCTCTGTGAAGGTTAATGAACTTGTGGCGGAAGTTATTTGTTTTTGGTGTCCAGGTGCTACAAAAACACAGTCTATTGCAGTGGTTCTTAACCTGGGTTCGATCGAACCCCAGGGGTTTGATGAATCAGTCTCGGGGGTTCGACAGAGCCTCTGCTATGGAGATTAAGACACACCCGACTCAACATGTCAATTAGTTATGACATGCCCGCTTGGCCATCAACGGCTTTTTCATTTTGTGCACAATTAATAAACATATACTTTATACTTATAATAATTGTGTTTACCTTTTTCTGTTCTCAATAAATGCATTTTTTTCAGAAGAAAAATAAGAAAACCTTTATTTGTCTCACAATGGAGAAATTCACAATTTACAGCAGCAAAGTTAACAAAGGAAGAAAGTAGAAGAACAAAAAGTTAGGAGCTGCTGTAAAGGCAGCCACTCTCGCAGCGCCATCTTTGAATCATAATAATATAATAACAACATAACACAACACAACACATAAGATAAAGACAGTCATTCAATCTTAACCACTTTTCTGCATCCTCTTTGTTGTTTGAAGCAGTTATAGATGAAAGAGGAGAGGATCAAAGTGTCCTTTCACCAGTGGATCAGGGACGTCATGCTCAAAATGTGCACACGTCTGCGACATGTCTTGAATTTGTAAAAAAATAAAATAAAAACTAATATTTTTGTTTTTCACGAATGAAGGGTTTGGTGAATGTCCATATGAACTTGTTGGGTTCGGTACGTCTAACAAGGTTAAGAACCACTGGTCAAGTGTAAGAAGCGCTACCCTCGTATAGTAAAAATGCTTTTAGTGTCTCCCATCCCCCTACACTCTGGGCTCTGCTCCTGCAAGTAGAAGCTACTCTAGTCGCAAGACTACACTGATAGTCTAGCCTGATAATGAAAGCCAGACTTGTCAAGGAATGTGAATCAGAATAGCTTTGTTGTCACTGGGCGCAACGAAATGCAACAAACAAAACCCATCCAAGAGACACACTGTAGAAAGACCATGACCAATACGGAAATATAGAATGGAAGTCCGCTGAGTCGCCTTATACAGTGCCTTCTTTTTTGCAGATGAAAAAGGAGGCGGAGGGGAAAAGAATAACCCCTGTAAGAGGAGCACAGTATGCACTTGAAAAAGAAAACCATAGCAAACAGGCTAGCACATGTGGAGGTTGGAATGACTGAATCTCGGTGGGGAACATTACAGTCCACCTGCAGAGGGTGCCACCACATCCTGTTCTCCAGGTGCGCCATAATAGAGGGTGGGGGGGGCCAGGGGGAAGGCAACGATGGGGTTGTGTACTGCATTTGTGTGATCGTACAAGTGGTTATGCGTGAGTCTGCGTCATTTGTCCCAGCTACATGCCAACACACCTTGTTGCCATGGAGATGACCCTCAGCCGCCACCCAAATAGGAATGAGAGAGGGCTAAAAAGAATGCAGTTTTGCAAGACAAGAAATTGCAGGTGTAAAGTAATATATAAGTCTTGGCCCTTATTTTAATGAAAAAAAAAACGAGTAAAATTAAAACCAAAAAAATTGTCTACTTAAAAAAAAAAAAAAAAACTCTTTTTCCAAAGAAAAGTATAGGTCAAGCTGCCATTTTTCTGTTCTTGTGCATTACAGTTTTACATGCATATGAATATTTATTGAGGGAAACTGGCTTTACCAGACGTAATTCTGAGGGAATTGTACCTCGACATAAAATTTTCAACGCCTGCTTTTGAAGCGAAGGCACATGTGATTTGAGGTCATACACCCTCAATACTTTCCATATACTGTATTGCCTGGAACGAAAATGCAATTACAACCCTACAGAGATCGTTTATAGGAGCCTGCAGAATCCCCTCATGCATGTTACGTTGACTGTCTGGTTCTCTAAAGCTTACGCTTAAACATACTTTTGGACAGTCTTTTTAATGTCATGTTACATGCATAGTCAGTACTTGAATGGTGAGTCTGTGCGCGTGTCCACTTGTTATATATAAAACTGTCCATTCTCTGTTCAAGCCACGCAAACAGGATTAGACAAATGGCTTTAAATCCCAGTTAACACCAGTTCCCATCACAGTTTCACTCAATTTGACATTCCCGTACTGGATTTAAATGGCTTTTGCACGCATGAGGGATTCACAGAATAGGACGCATGTGATCATAAACTGGAATCAGCTGCTGCAGTGTTGGCCGAGTTTAAATTATAGCAGATGTTATATCGGTGTACTGTGGGGAGTCCCCTGCTTTGAACCGTAGATCTGCTCCAGTATGAGTCCATAGAAACTCTTAATCTGGGTCACTTTTTAACAGAGTGAACCGGAAGCAGACGCACGAGTGGAATGGCGACAAAGTGCGCTGAATGTCAACACATAATCATCAATAAATGGTGCACTAAACGCAATATTTTATGCATTTGTTTGAACAATTGAAAACAGTTCCAGGTGTCCCAATAACATTTCTGTTTTTTACACGCAAATAGGGAGAACTTCATCCACTACACTGAAAACGGCACAAGTACACCTCACCAAAGACAAATAGCCCCAGAGTGACAGGTTCACCAAAGCAATCACATGCAGCGCTACTCCGAAGCTAATGCTAATATTTACGTCCAACAAAACTCAATACGGGTCTGCTTATCTTTTGGCTTTGACATGATAGCAGGAGAAGTTGCACCTGTGGAGAATATGTGAGATTTTGAATGAATAATATTTCACAAAGTGTTGGCCACCGGTGTCAAAATCAAAGCCTGAGGGCCCGCAACATCATTATATGGGGTATGCGAAGGTAAATCGTGTGCGTCAACTTCAAATTGTTTTTTGAAAATCATCTTCACTTTTAACTCATTCACTCCCAAAGACGTTTTTAAACGTCTTTTCAGACTTGGTCCAGAATTGGCTGGTACTGAATGAGTTAAGAACACTAAAATCTGAGAAATTACTTTTGTTCCCAAACCCCACTTTAAATGAAATTATAAAATTGTTGAAAAAAAACAAATATTTTCTGGCTTCTGTTTTCAAAACTAGTAATCCATTGATTTGGATATGTGATAAGATAATATTAAGCACTTATTTGTATGGGTTCCCAGTCATAATTGCCCTCGAAGGGAAACCACAACCCATGACTGAAATGAATAATATCTAAATGCTCCTTTAAACAAAATGAGCTTATTTGTTTGCATGATACACTGCTTAAGTTAATCTCTCGCTGCGTATCGCCTGCCAAAGCATGTTACATGACCTTGAGGTTGTCATGGTAACGCCAGGTATCATCAAATTAAACATAAATCAAAAACACATTTCATCTAGGATTTTGAAACGGATCTTGACTTATGTATTATGGACACAGGAGTGACCCTGACAACGCGCTGTGTGTGTGCCACAGAACTCATTTCAATGTCGAGAGCAGAGGTGGGACACATAAAATCCATCCATTTTCTTGACCGCTTATCCTCACAAGGTTAGTAGGCGTGTTGAAACATGTCCTACCTGACTTTGGGAAAGTGGCAAGGCACCCCCTCGATCGGTCGCCGGTCAACTGCAGAGCACTTATGGACAAACGCACAAACAACCATAAGCAGACACAAGCAAGGCGAGAAAATGCAAATGAGACACAGGATTTGCATCGCCAGCCTCGGAACTGTCGGCGCTAGCCACTTGTCCACCATATGCACAAATTTTCAATAAGAATTTTCCTTGAAGACAATAAAAGCATTTTGACATGAAGAGGCAGCCCTGCATGCATGACCACACCAGCTAAAACAAATACCCTTGGATCACTGCCCTCACTTGACTCAAGATCCTTGTCTAGCTAATCCTACGATAGAAAGATACACACATTTTTCAGAAATTCAGATTTCAATGTCACACTTGATGGAGAGCAGCCATTCCAGAGACCCAACAATTTGTATACAAGCCATTTCAAAGTTTTCCATATGTCCCCATTAAAGTTATTTTGTCTCTTACGAATAACCAAAATGTCCCAATGACAGCCATGAAGCTATTCAAGTGAGAACACATGTGCCACGTGGCCCACCCACGTTTGTTCCAACATCCACCTGCTCGCATTCTACAAAGTGCTTTGAGTTGCGTTAAGTCCATCATAATCGCTCCTGTTTCTCCGCCGAGGTCGGTCCATATTCCGGAGGAAAGCATGCACCAAAATAGAAATGAATGGCTTATGCTTTGAAACACTAAGCGCTCGGTCAGATGCTCAGCAGAAAAAGAATCAGGTACAATAAAGGGACAGCATGGACGCCCTGATCAGTTGTTATCAGCGGAACAGGCGTTTCAACTGCCACCTAAACCCTCTTCTTGCACCTTCGTCTGTGCCCTAATAAGTGACGCTTTCAAAACGCTGCCCGATTAGAACGTGTCCATTTGATGCCGGGGCCCTGCTGCTGCATTGTCAGCCTCGTCTCATTTTACACTACACATGCGCAAGTGTGTGTGTGTGTGTGTGAAGTGATATGCAGCTTCCTTGGAATGAAAGTTGTACCAGAAATAAAAACGTCAACAGCTTCACAGAAAGAAGAAAAGAGGTGCGAAAGCAGATGCTGCTTCCTAGAATGTTATGTCGGCGGATACGACGCATCGCACTCTCTTTGTGTTGATGCAGTACATCAGATCGCAGCAAGTGAGACTTCGGCTGCACACAGCAAATGGCTTTTATGTCGCCTTCGTTAAAGTTTGTAATCTGATGAGCAATTGACAATACTGCACAAACGTTCAAACGCTTTTTCGCAAATAGCCGCCGGGGACATTTAGTTACTCAACTACAGAATCGAGAGATGTTTTTGCAATTGTATTGAACCATGGTACTGCTATAGTACAATGTATGTGGAGTGCATCCGGAGTTTAAAACAGACCAAAAAGTACTATAATTGAGACATGCAGTTACGTCGGTCCCTGGAACAACAAAAATATACTCGCACAACATTGTGGAGCGATCATCCATTCATCATTCCAGCAATGCATCCATCATGCTTCCAGATTCAAGCTGTTTTAAGGAGGGGCAATATGCAAATTTTGACTCGCACACTGCGAAAACACTCATGTTCAGGCTGGCTCTGAGCATCTGACAGTTCCTGGCTGAAAAGAATATCCATGTACAGAAGCAACCTCCTGATTCACCCATCCTGGCTCCTCGTGAATTTATATCTCTTTAACAAGCTCTTCAAGGGAACCCATTTTGTAGACATGGATAACGTCAAGATGGTCCAGATGATGAGCTGATCCCTGAGGAATCCCTCCAGCAGCGCATGGAGGTGGGGCAGAGACCGCTGGAAAAGTGTGGTCGATTCCCTGGACGTTATTTTAAAGGGGGTTGTTTGGATTTGTAATATGGGACAACAGTCTTGGAACTTTTCTGACACATCTTATCCAGAATGTCACCAGATTGCAGGGAAAAGTCAAGATCCGAGCCAGTGTGGGCATGATCACTAAGTTGGAAAACTCCCCAAAACATAAACGTGGACTGACGCAAAATAATGGAGACGTCACATGTGACAGCCGAAAACAATATTAGTGGTATTGCAAGCTATGTGAACGGACAGCAATCCAAGCGGATCCGTGGAAGGAATACACTGTAAAGTTCCCCAGGACAAAACATGGACTCGCTTAACATTGTGAATGGAACACATCAACATCAACTGCAATGCTAATTGGCAATGCCAATGCTGTGTCAACACAATGTAAAATCATCTTTGGACAAGAACAAACTCTACTTTGAAAAGTTGCCTGCGCCTGACTGGAACAGATTAACTTTCGTTATTTCCTATGGCATGTGTTAGTGTGCGTTGTGTATGTTTTCACGCATTGTTTTCTCACTAATATGATTAATTCATGGTCACGCTCTGCTCTCGCATTGAGTGCGGACAAAGCTCCGATGCGCATCTCATCGTCCATTTACCAAAAAAACTAATAAGGACGACAGTGGAATAAATACATAGTCGAGGTGGGGGAAATAACATGAAGGAATGTGCCCGCAAGCACACGCTTCTTTGAATGTGGGGGAATAGAAACATGGGCTGACCGGTCGTGTTGACCACCCTTGGCCCAAGGGACACGTGCAGCACCTTCGCATTGCCCAATCGGAACAAAATTACTATTTTTAAAACACTCTGGTTATTTCTTACAGAGCTTGCCCTCAATCGTAATCCTGCGGAGATGTAACGAAGGCATGGATTACTCTTGCTGTGAAAGTATCAGTTTTTGTCATCAGCATTTGGTGCAACTTCGTGGAAAAAAAGACTGTAGGCCATGATTTGAGGAATGTGACGATTTTCTCCCGGTGCTTGCATGGGGTTATGCTGACTTCCTCCTACATTCCAAAAACATACAGTTTTTGTTGGGTCCATGTGTGCCCTGTGATCGGCTGTCTGTCCTACTACAGCTCTCATCCTAAAGTTAGCTGGGATAGGCTCCAGCGCATACTTGACACATCTTGATCTGTAGAAAATGAATGGATGCATACCGAATGCATGCTGAATACTGAAGTAACAACGCACTGTGCTTCCTGTACCCATGAAAAACACCGGCGCATCAGTCCACCACAAATTCTGCCATTTCTGAGTTGGGATAATTGAAGGTAACAGGCTCTTCTGTGTCAATCTGTGCAAGACCTTTTCGTTCTTTCGTAATGATGCCGAAAACACGAAACGAGCGGCTCAGCAGTGAAAGGCTCGGAAAGCGCACGCAGCTAGCGTCTCTCATTAGCCGCGCAACCGCCGTGTTGATGTTACACCAGCCAAGGTTACTGATGGGGCCCGTGCCAGCCTGACTTCAGCGGGTGGTCGATGTGAATTTTAATACTGAAGGCCCCATCGGGTAGTATGCCGAAAAAAGACGAATCGTAATTCGTGTACATTCGCTCTGTATGTTACTATGGTTACCGCTGTCTTCGGCCAACCGGAATATTCACTTTGACAGCTCTGAAATGCACGGTGCGTACACTTATACTTGTACTCAAGTGAGAGTACTGTTAGACGTCAAATTCAAACCATGTCACAGACTCATTTTCACCAACATCATGCACAAAACAGGAGAAACATTTGGATTTTGATAGCATGAGACCTTTGATAGTTTCAGACTCCATCAGTCTACTAAAGCTAGACAGAGTTTACAAACTTTGAAGTTACATGACTTGATATTGTTATTGTATGCGAAACCCAAGCAAAATAGAAGCATCATGCATAATAACTCGAATGTTTGTCACTTACGGCTGTTTGGCTGTCTTTAGGGAAGCAGCTGCGGCGCTACGATTTTACCCTTGGGCAAGGCTCAAATCTCAGGAGGTCCCCAAAACAAAAGCTTGGAAATATGTGATCAGCAACCAACATTGACTTTTATATTGAGCTTTTATATTGAGTACAATTCGTACATGCACACACAAACATAAACACAGTTACTAACATTCATATATATATATATATATATATATATATATATATATATAAAATATATAATATGTATTGTATATATATATACACATCTAAAGCAGGGGTCGGGAACTTATGGCTCGTGAGCCATGTGTGGCTCTTTTGATGATTGCATCTGGCTCGCAGATAAAATTAAATATTCTCGCTTGTTTAATTCATCCATCAATTTTTTTACTGCTCATTTCCTGTTCTGGGCTGCAGTTGGCTCCAGGAGCAATTTTGATTGGATAATACTGGCCTACGTTGGCCGTTGCTGCGGAAACAGATAAACGGCCCTTTTTGAATCAGCTCTGCTCGGTCTTTAGCTCAAAGCTAATCCTAAATGAATAAAATGGCGAAAAGAAAAAAAGATGACGAGTATGGTACACTTCAGGATGAATGGAGCAAAGGATTCGCCTTTGTGGAGGGAACAGGTTCTGCGGTGTGTCTGATTTGCAATGACAAAATACCATCGATGAAATGATCGAATGTAAAGTGGCACTTTGACACGCGCCATGTTACGTTCGCATCAAAATACCCTGCGAGAGACAGCGGAAAGGAAGCGTGTAAGCTACTGAGCAGGGTGCAAACTAGCCAGCAGCAACTCCGCGTATGGAGCCGGCAAGCTGACTATAATTCCGTTAGTTTTGCTGGAGTTTTAGCAATCATGAGGAACGGAAAACCATTCACATCAATGGTGAGTATTATCACAAAATTATTAAAATAAATAATTTACTCTCACTGGAGCGTTTCGCAGCCGAGTGTGAAGCGGTTGGGATGAAAATCAGCACCTCCAAATCTGAAACAATGGTCCTCAGTCGGAAAAGAGTGGCCTGCCCCCTCCGGGTCTGGGAGGAAATCTTGCCCCAAGTGGAGGAGTTTAAGTATCTTGGGGTCTTGTTCACGAGTGAGGGAAGGAGGGAGCGAGAGATCGACAGGCGGATCGGTGCAGCGTCTGCTGTGATGCAGACTTTGTATCGGTCTGTCGTGGTAAAGAAGGAGTTGAGCCAAAGAGCGAAGCTCTCAATTTACCAGTCGATCTACGTTCCAACCCTCATCTATGGTCACGAGCTATGGGTCGTGACCGAAAGAACGAGATCCCGGATACAAGCGGCCGAAATGAGTTTTCTCCGCAGGGTGTCCGGTCTCTCCCTTAGAGATAAGGTGAGAAGCTCGGTCATCCGGGAAGGGCTCAGAGTCGAGCCGCCTCTCCTCCACATCGAGAGGAGCCAGATGAGGTGGCTTGGGCATCTGATTCGGATGCCTCCTGAACGCCTCCCTGGTGAGGTGTTCCGGGCATGTCCCACCGGGAGGAGACCCCGAGGACGACCCAGGACACGTTGGAGAGACTATGTCACCCAGCGGGCCTGGGAAAGCCTCGGGATCCCCCACAGAGAGCTGGAAGAAGTAGCTAGGGAGAGGGAAGTCTGGGCTTCCCTGCTAAAGCTGCTGCCCCCGCGACACGGCCCCGGATAAGCGGCAGAAGATGGATGGATGGATGGATATTTAAAAGAATACAGTTTTATATATATTTATATTTATATATGGCTCTTACTGAAATACATTTCCAAATATTTTGCTTTTATGGCTCTCTCAGTCAAAAAGGTTGCCGACCCCAGATCTAAAGCATTGGCAACACCAGTTACAGAAATACAGTAATAAAACAGTTTTTAGAGATAAACAGGTTTCAATTGCTGTAATGTACAGGAAACAGTCAACTACATTAACCTGTAATTGACGTTGTCGCTCTTGAGAAACCACTCATCTCGTCCACCTGCCATCTTTCATTGTTACTTCTTGTCTGGCATCACTCACAGTCACACAATGTTATCAAATATCCAAGCTAGTTGACGACAGGCCGCGGAAGTTGTTATGGCAACTTTTTACCAGTAGAGGATGCTAACAGACATATAACTGCATATATGCACGACAAAGTGGTGGACAACAACTTTTAAGACACGTGCCGCGCTGTTGCCATGTAGATTTTCTGGAGTGGTACCTGGGGGTGGGGGGGTCCAAGCAGATTCCAGGGGTGGTGCCTGCCCACCCACCACTATCACGGCCTGCGGGTGGCAGGAGTATCTTCACTGGCTGCCCACCCAGGGAGACACTCATTCCAGAACCGCCACTGCTTCCTGCTTCGTGTGCACTGTACTTCCTTTTTAGCCTACACACCACAAAACTCTCTGCACTATATTTCCTGCTGGAAAACACGATACTTTCTTCTTACATTCCCACTTCCTGATTCTGTAACGCGACATTTTCTGCTTAGCTAGCTAGCACGATACTTGCGACCAACATGCCATCATTCCATTCGTGTTGTTCTATCACATTTCTTTTTTTTTTCCAAAAGAGAAGCTTGAGCTTGTGTTTTGCTTTGAGACGATGGAATGATGCGCTCACGTCCGTGCAGTAACAGTAATTATAAAGTCGGTCTTTGAATTGAACGACAAAGGCTGGAGTCTTTTGAAAAACTACTATACAGACTACTTTTTGCTGCCGCTAAACTCTGGTAAAGTTTGTGGAATGAAATTGTAGCCTTTGTCCGTGTGTATGCACGTGTGTGTGTGTGTGTGTGTGAGCAGGTGAAAAAAAGAGAAGACGAGGCAAACGTGCTTTTGTGTCTGTGTTAGACTGACTCAGTCTGTAGGCGGTTCTCCATTAGCACGCAGTGACTTCATGCAATAAGCATGCAAGGGCTGATTCCTCCCAGGCCCGAGTTGCTTTATCACACATGATAAAGCCTCTCTTCTGGTAAGAGGGAGTTTGCAGGGAGGGGATGTTTCAAAGGTGAGCAAAGCCATTTAAAAGGCCTCTGCTCCCACATGCATTCCGCTTCAATTGTCGGGAAAATTGGCAAAGCGGCGGGCATGAAAGAGGCTGATCAAGTTGAGCAAGCGTCAAAGTCTAAGAAGAAAAGAAAAGGTCCCACTCGACAAAACAAGACGAGGACGAAGAGGAGGCGGAGAAACAAATGGGTTATTTTTAGAGCGGCTTTCACAGCTGCAAGCGTTTTGTACAGCAACCAAACACAGGCACTCTTAACTCGGCGGGGATCAACGTGGGAACGCTCGTGACCATATATGGACTTCGGCGAGAGGCAGGTTGGTTTCTCTGGCGAGGTTGAACTTCCACTAGATTCCATGTCTCACAGAGGTGTCGAGAAAGGGGAGTTGCTGTTGTGTCTGCGCAGAAGTGAAACAAGCTGTGACACACCACTTCCATCTTTGTCCCGGTCTTGCAGATTTGCACAATATATGGGTCACGCCAGGGCGTCAAAGGTGTTCTTACAGTACACATCATTTAGACACGGCCTTGTGTTTCCAAGGTTTGCCTCCTATGAAAAACAGCTAGGTGGGCCGAGTACAAAAGCAAGAGAGGATTTGGTATCCCGCGACTCGAAAAGCTTAAGTGATTAATAAACCTCCCACAGTGTGTTTTCATATATCACACAGCCAGAGAGAACCGTGGGAACGTGTGGTCCAGTAATGAGTTTCCTACTGGTACGCATACTGTGTAACTCAGCTAGATAATTCTAGAATGGACCACGTGAAGGGCAAGCAATGCAAAACCACTTATTGATTGGTTGGATTATAAATTATGTGGTGAATGATCTTGCCTTTTGTTGGTGGTAATGTGCTTGGGAGAATCTCTCTCTCTATCCATCCATCCGTGCTTAAAAGAGAGAAAGAGGGAACACTATTGGTATGGATGGTAATTCTTTGGGGTGGATACGCGACAAAAAAAATTAATAAATAAAATAAAAATACCTGTTTACATGTGAAATGGTGTAGTGTGGTAAGTTCACATGATAAACAACAACTTCACATTGACAAGCAGCCAACATTCCACCCTGGCTGATGAACATCACTTCTAAAACGATGATGAAAAGGATTCGTGCAACGACCCCCCTCCCCCTTCAATACCAATTAGCTCTCCAGAGACTTGCATGGTCTTCTCCAAAGAGTTCATTTTAATACAAGCCGACTCGGCCTTGACTCGCCTCGCACAGCTTCATTCTCTCGTCTAAACAGACATGAAAGCTTGGCATGTAAAAGCCCTGTGGCGAGCTTTTGAAAGCTCCATGCGGAGATGTCTGCACGTGCAGAAAGTTTGGACACTCACCAAGACATCAGCGACGACATAAACATGGAACCATTTTCTCTGGCTCTCCTTTGGGTTGGGTTTCCATGACATAGTGTCAGTGACATAGGGATGGAATTTTTGGTGACAGTGTTCTTTATGCTTGCCTACCTAGGATCTCAATTTTTTTTGTTGCGTCAATTAATTTATCATTAAATTATGCGTAAAAAGAATTACTAAACTAAAAAATAATTTCTTTAATCCCCAATCCATTGTGAGTAATCAGTCAAATCCACAATTTCAAAAAAACTCCTTTAAAAACATCCCAAGCATGTTTTTTATCGCATTTATGGCACTTCTTTCTTAAGGTCTTTAAGACTTTTGAAATAATACATGCACATTTAAAATCATATTTTCAGAGAGTGCAAGAGCATTGGATAATATTATATATACTGTATATATATATATATATATATATATATACAGTATATTACGGTGTTGCAGTGTAATTACACTATGTGTTTACAAACTAATAACTCAACTCATCTCACAGTACACGTCAATAATCACGCACAATCATCATAAAGTGCACACACAGCCACTCTCACTTTCTGTAGGCATAAAAGCAGGATTAAAAAGGATTTCGCATTCAACAATGTTAAACAAAAAATAGGCTAAGCTTTGAAATACTTCCTGCTTTCATTATTTGTTTATTCTTTTCATTTTTGATTAAACAAAATAGATTCTTGAATGTCACCATTTAAAATGTCCTTCCAATTAAGTACTGACAAACGAAATTGTCAATTTAATGATAAGCGGGGTTGT
This sequence comes from Hippocampus guttulatus, assembly GCF_054856545.1. NCBI lineage: Eukaryota > Metazoa > Chordata > Actinopteri > Syngnathiformes > Syngnathidae > Hippocampus > Hippocampus guttulatus. The sequence continues at coordinate 2,415,520 of NC_141274.1, forward strand.
TGGCATCTGTTGGATTTAATTAAAGCATCTGGTAATGTAATTTATTTTTCAAACCAAGTTAAGTCATCAGTAAAGTTACTTTTTCGACAAGGTAATCTTGAATCCTGAAAATACCCCAAAACAAAATGGTAAAATTAAATCATCCAGTCATAACAAAAATCCCAAATACTTTCAAAACAAGAAACTATTGAAGCAAGAACGACCCTAAACATGAACGTGGCATCTAGAAAAGGTGTCTTGGGCAAACAGCAAGCAAGGTCAATAATCCGACAAAGACTTGACAACTTGACAGTCCTTAATTACATGACAAAGCTTGATTGTGAACGAGAAACAGGTGCACTGCTGAAGAGGCCCGCCCCCCCCCCCCCACCCCAACACCCCCCATCGGCCCCTCTCCCAGTCCAGCTGGCGCTGAAAACAAAAACAAAGACAGAGCAGAACATGACATTGTGGAGTTATTTACGTGCAATTTGTGCGTCCGTGAGTATGGACTGTTTCATGTCCGTCAGTGTAAACATAGCCAGATGGCATACTCGTCACTTGAAATGGACATGGAAATATACAGACTCACAAAAAAACAAAACAAAAGGAAACAAAACCCCAACAACAAAAACAAAAACAAAAAAAACCCCAAAACAAAACCGAAAAAAAAAAAAAAAAAGAATTGGGCACTGAAGCTGCAGAATGAATCCCGCTTTTAATATGGTGAATGCACCCCCCCCCCCCCCGCCCCCATCCCCCACACCCCAATCTTTTCCAAACAAATAAAACAGCATCTGGGACGTGCAGGCAGAGCACGCGTCATGTTGGTTTGTGGTGAATTGTGATTCGGGCGTCAAGATTGCAGTGCAAAGCCGGCCTCGTATGTCTTTGTCATTGCTTTTAGACAGACATCGACAACTACAAACCGTCGTCAAGAAGACTGAGCACCTCTTTTCGGAATCGCAGCCAACGAGAATCTCTCCGGAGGCAATCAAGTATGCGGACGTCGCCAGCGAGAAGTGCCCGTTACTAGTAGCCAGAGCTCATCATCGCATTTATCAGGGACGTGAATTTAAAAAAAAAATAAAAAATGGCGGTGGCTTTTCGTTCGTTTGAGAGACTAGACACAATCAACTGTCGCTCGGGTGGAGGCGATGCTTGCATAGAAGATTTGGAAAGTGTTTTTCAACTCAGCGGAGAAAAAAGTCAAACTTATTTCCGCCGGAGGGAATTGCAAACGCAAAGTGAGAGGGCACGTTGTAAATTGCCAGGGTGGCTTCTGTAATAAAGGAGACGTAGTCGAACGGTGTACTTTTCTTTTTATGTGCCAACAATAAGAAAAGATATGTTCTTCTCTTGATTATGGGGACGTCGCCCATTATCGCTGAGTACAAACTGCACAAATAGCACTCGTAATGTGTGCATTTTTTGGGTAATTATAGTAATTACCCAGGCAGGCTGAATATGAAAACATATATCGTGGAAACGGCAGAAGGGGAAAAAGGGATATATTAAAGGCCTTCTGCGTGCCTGGAGGCTTACGCATAATTTCCATCTCTCTCAAAATATTCCGCTAATTGTGTTTCACAGCCAATATTGCGCCCAGCCGCACACAAAAGAGAATGTAATATATTCCCCAATAACCATTCTTGCCCATTATACATTTATAAAGATGACCATATGGGTGGAACTCCTAAGATGAATGAATAAATAGTTCAAACAAGATATCACCTTTTTTTTTTTTTTTCTATCTGCTCATCTTGGGTTTATATCTGACAGTTAAGTTCCCTGTATGCAATTTTCTCTGCGTTATTTGCCGTAGTCAACGAACACACTCTTTTGATCAATCAATATCAATCTGCGGGCAGGAACCGGGATTGCTTTAGTAGCCACCAAAGCTTTTAGTCGAGGAGGGAGGCGGGGCCTTTATTGGAGGTTCGCCTTTATTGGAGGCAGGCTAAATTGATGAGACGTCTCCTCATTTACATCCTTTTTGATGGGTATATTTGCTCAGATGTTTGTATGAACGCGGCTTGTTTTCAGGCTGCCCAGCACAGCCGACGACAAGGCAACAAGTCTACTAGAAAAAAATAAAATAAAGAAAATCGTCGGGCGGCCCGGTAGTCCAGTGGTTAGCACGTCGGCTTCACAGTGCAGAGGTACCGGGTTCGATTGCAGCTACGGCCTCCCTGTGTGGAGTTTGCATGTTCTCCCCGGGCCTGCGTGGGTTTTCTCCGGGTGCTCCGGTTTCCTCCCACATTCCAAAAACATGCATGGCAGGTTGATTGGACGCTCTAAATTGTCCCTAGGTGTGAATGTGAGCGTGGATGGTTGTTCGTCTCTGTGTGCCCTGCGATTGGCTGGCAACTGATTCAGGGCGTCCCCCGCCTACTGCCCGGAGACGGCTGGGATAGGCTCCAGCACCCCCCGCGACCCTAGTGAGGATCAAGCGGTTCGGAAAATGGATGGATGGATGGAAGAAAATCGTCACTATTTACATGAGGGTGCCAGGCTACCAAAATAGGGCTCTTGGTACTGACACTAAACTAAACTAAAAGAGTGAGAGACAACGAACTGAGCTTTTTGTTTCAAACCCGAGTTTCTTTTCGAGAAACTCCAAATAGGTTTTACAGGTATGCGCTTCTGAGATGCCTTCCTCATCAGCAGTCGAGTAAAACAAACAAAAAAAGCCAATTTGACCACTCGTCATCTTTTAATAGTGTCTTGAACTTTTCGTTCGACTTTCCTGATTATGCTAATTGGAGCCGGTTAGTCACAAAACACACTCGCTGCCCTGCGATCACTCACCAAAGCATGTAACTCTCGCCGATATTTCCGTTATTATTGTCAGAAGACAAGTGTGAAAAGCATTGCTTTCCCAGTGGGAGTGAAACAAATGTGATTTGCTGCTTTGACTCGGCCGGACAGACAGGCTGCCGTGATTAATGTGCCACATCTTTGCTCACACACACACACACACACACACACACACACACACACACACACACACACACACACACACACACACCTGTGTTTTCATTCCATCCGCTGCTACGTGGCGCTGATGAAGTGACAAGTTACGACTGACAGACAACAGAGGCACATTCTACTGCACGTTTTTATTACTCTTGTTCCACCTTATTATTATTATTTTTTGAATCTGTGTGAAAAGGACAATACAGAAGAGAATTAAAAGAATAATCTTTTGTTAATCTCGAATTTCAGAGGCTAGTATCTGTCATGTTCTGGCCCGCCCTCGTTTTTGTTTTGTTTCAGCACCAGCTGGAGTGTTGGGCGTGACCCTTCAGCGGCGCACCTGTCTCTCGTCATGAATTCAAGCTTCAATGTAGTTATGGACTGCCAAGATCATGTCTCTTTGTCAGATTATTGACCTTGATCGCTGTCTTTGCTCCAGTGCCTTTTTCTAGACTTCTTGCTCATCGTCGCTTTCATCGCAATAGGTTTTGGTTTTCGAAGTATCTTTTGGTCAAACTATCGTTGATTCATTTTATGTTCGTGTGATTGGACTCTTATGATTGAATTTTTGTGGATTTTCGGTATTCAACCTTACCTTGCCGTTTGCAAGCGCTTTTTGTTTCTCATTTGGTTTTGCTGGCTTTTCGTCGCTAGCAATTTGGGTTTACTACCAAAAATCGCTTTTCGATAAATAATTATCTTTTGGTATCGTCATTTATCTGAGTCTGCCTTTTTGGGATCCACTTACCACCCGGTCTTTGTTCATATCTGGTCATTAAGTTTGGCTCTGTAAAATCCTCAATTATCACTCTGAATTAATAAGAAACACTCATTTGATTCATCCTGAGAATAACACATGAAAATTAAAGATGCACGTTAATGAAGCCGTTTATCATCATTTAAAGTGACTCGGGCACTCTGGTGGCAATTCCTAAATCGTGCTGGGCACTTGAGTGAATCCTTATAATTAAGGTAATTCGCAAAATTTTAGATGAGTAAGCCAGCAGCATTTTTTAATGTGTCACTCTGGTGGTTTGACTTAACATTAAATGCTATTCAAAATGTTTATAAGCAGAGTTAGCTTCTGCTAAGTGGCACTTAGTTGATTGCGGGCTGATGTTGTCGGCGGTGAGTAATTTGGGCACGGTGATGTGTCCATTCACCGCAGGCACACGGTGAGTTGCGTCTGCGCTTTTTCAACGTGCCATTCGTGTTTGTAACCTAACATCACATCCAATTAAAATGTTGATTAACGGGCTGAGATTCTGATAAGTAACACTCTTTGTAGCGCCAGTGCAGTCATTAAATTCTGTTTGGTGGCCTATTTCACAAAGGTAGAGTTTAGCCTGAATTGAACCAAAAAGCTTACTCAGTCATTTATTAACCCTTTCGGGGAGAGCGGTTACTACAATGGACATGCAGTCATGTTATTTGGTTACCGGTTATCATTATTGGTGCGTGAAAGGGTTAAAGCCTTTTATTTGTATCGTCTTTTTTGGGAAAAATACTGAACAATGTTAATGGTGCATTACGAGTTGTCCATCCATCCATCCATCCATCCATCCATTTTCCGATCCGCTTATCCTCACAAGGGTCGCGGGGGGGTGCTGAAGCCTATCCCAGCCGTCTTCGGGCAGTAGGCGGGGGACACCCTGAACTGCCAGCCAATCGCAGGGCACGCAGAGACGAACAACCATCCGCGCTCGCACTCACACCTAGGGACAATTTTTGGAGTGTTCGATCAGCCTGCCATGCATGTTTTTGGAATGTGAGAGGAAACCGGAGTACCCGGAGAAAACCAACGCAGGCATGGGGAGAACATGCAAACTCCAGACAGGGAGGCCAGAGCTGGAATTGAACCCTGCACCGTGAGGTCGACGTGCTAACCACTGGACCACGGGGCCGCCTAGTTACATGTTGTGTCTCGTGAAAACTGTTGTTAATTGTTACAAAAGTTTCTATGGTTAGATTATGGTACGTGCAATGACGTATTTATAGCTTTTGAACTGTCAACCAAGATGGCATTCAGCATTAGCCAAAGCAAAAACACGATCACCGGTTACCAGATTGACTAGCGATGGTCAAACTTTTTATTCATCTGTCTGAGGATTAAGGAACTCCTTGCACGGCGATTAAAAGCGAGGAAGAAATGTGGCGATAACCGACATTTCGCGTCCAACCGCACACTACGTGAACATACAATGAGTCACAAAGATAATGAGCTTCATAACCTGGTACAACTTATGTTTTAAAGTAGCCCCACATATTGATACTGCGCTTTATAATAACATGGGCCATAAAATACGATGCAGTAATCGCAGCTCAGTGTTAAAATGCATATTTACATAGCGTTCCTTGACTGAGGACTAGTCCAGCACGTACGCGGCTTCTCTCCAGCTCTGATCAACTTATCCAGGACCCTAATGAGGACAAGCGTGATAGAAAAAGGATAGATGGAAGCCTTTCATGTTATACTATACTTATGAATTGTTATTTAATTAAAACATAATACGCTATCATGAATATGCTCCTCGCTGTACAATAAAAGATTCAAAGGTACACCGCTGAACAAGACTGAATCATTGAAATGGATTCCTCAGACCTCCCCGCGCATCACAAACAGAGCACTTAAGGCGCACTCGCTGGTGATTCACGGACACTTGCATCATGTATGGCAGACTTCTGCTTATCCAGGGCCTGCAGTTTGATATTGAATCAATCTGAATTAATGATGAGGCCCCGTCAGGTCCATTAGAAGTACGGGCTTGACCATTGCATTTTTAATTATGCCCGAGTACTAACATATCGGCGAGCTGTCCCGCGTGTCACCGCACACAACGAGAGAGGGGAAATGACTTCACGTATTTCGCGCTGAATTTGAGATGAGACGAAATGTCGCACAAATTTCAGCTTTTTTGTGCGACACACTCTTTATCACTTTATTAGTTTCCATCAACCTGCCGTTAAAATTAAATGCATTTCAATGAATTAGAAAAATAATTCGTTTTAGCCCAATTCAAAAAGTCAAACTTACATCATGCAGATTCAATAAACACATTGAAAAATATTATATTATATTATTGAGAAGGTCAATTGCTACCTAATTTATCAAATGAAAATCTATCTGGAATGTTTCTCATGTTCTAGTTGGTACAGCTATAAACAACCAAATTATATCAAAATGTACACTCGTAAAATATTTTTGCTCCACGTGTATACTGAAAAAAGTTGTTTAATTTACTCCATTTAATTTCGTCACGTTGTCACACAAATTATAATTATTTGGAGCCAGATTTTTTTTAAGTAGACTACATCGACTTAAAAAAAATGCATCTCAAACCAGTGACTTTATTTCATGCAACCATTTGACAAAAAACATGGATGCACACGCAACATTACATGGAACGACATCATCTCTGCATTACGTACAGTTATCTTTAATTATCGCACTTTAAAACATGTAGTAAGACTCTACACTTGAGCAGAAACTGTTCATGTGTTTTGGCAAGTGAATTTAAACGGTCTTAGCGGTCAACTCTTGTCAATGGAGGTGAATTAGGTGGGTCAGAAAAGTTCCGGGGTTGGTGTGACAAGTGACGCATTTCAAACGCTAACGACCAAATACGGAGTTTTCCCCTTCAAATCGGGCCACTTTATTTCCCAACAAGAGATTCTGTGATTTGATTTTTATTTCGCCGCGAATGAGAAAGACGCTGTCTCACCATGACAATGCAAATGCTCACAATGCCCTGAGCATCTGGCAATTCCTGGTCGAGAAGACCGACCCCGAGCTGTTGCAACCTCCCTACTTATATGACCTATAGGCGTGATTTTTCTTCTTTCAAATGCTCAGGCGGACCCGTTTTCAAATTGTGGATGACATTAAGATGGCTGTAATGATAGCGCTGCGGGGAATGCCAAAAGAATCCTTCCAAGTAGCGAAGGTGAGACAAGGAGAACAATAGCGTCAATGTCGTGAGATAATTGGAGTGATCAAACATGTTTTTTTTCTCTGACTGGAAAAATAAGGAATTTAATGCGCGCACAAACAACAGCAACAATTTGAGGGAGGCAGTTTTTTTTTTTTTTTGTCATCTAACAGAGTGTTTACATGCTTTCTTGCTGTTGTCTTGGTTAACAACACAGTTCAATCTGGGATCAGCAGATAACTTCTTAAAGTCTCTGCGTGACCTGATGCGGTATTTGCCTTTCTCGGCATCTATTTCAGTTTATTTTTCTCCATCTAATTGGGCCACAGTGACAATCACAATTTGAGGAAATACGATATAGTGAGCATTTCAACAAAAACAAGCAAAAATGAAAACATGACCAAAAGTCTAAGACTTCAGGATCCCATGGCGATGACAGCCGCGAGCATATGAGAAAAAAAAAAAAAAAGCTTGCATGTTATGTTGACGGGATAAAAAGTGAAGATTGTTTTGTTGAAGTTTTTTCTTTTTTTGTTTTTTTGCAGAATGTTACCAGAAGCGAGACTTGTTTGTTGAATAATTCAGTTGTCAATGAATAATTTAGTCGTGGAAGATCAACAAAAAGGCCAATTTTTTTTCACAGCATCTGTAAGTCTTGCAGCTAACGTTAATGCTACGGGTGCTACATTTTTCCCTGTGCTTCCGCACAGGTACGTTCAACAGTCGGAACACCAATCAAGTTCCCAATAACGTTCTCTGGTAAGCTCAAAAGATATTAAAAGTAAAAACCCATTCTAAAGTCCAGCTCAACATCATTTTCCCAACTGCCTCATAACCATTAGGATCACAAACTAATTAAGTGCACTGGGAACTTTGAGTCACCCATGCAGACGGCGGTAACACACATTAACCTATGAGAAAGAGATCACAACAATAACATTCTCAGTGGAAACGTGGTCATCGATAATAGTTAAGAGGTGTGCTAAGGTTCGTAATTAGATGTTAGCTGCCTGCTTGCCGTGCCGGGAAAAGATTTCCGCAAGTCGTTGTGGGTCAAATGAAAGCAGTCAATATCTGATGTCGTGGCGGTAGCGATCGTGGATGTTGTAGTATCTTCATTTTTACAGTAAATGCTTGGATATGAATAAGAAACAATCAAAAAACATTGAAGTGCAGTAGCAATTGGGCATGCCTTCATCATTGTGTAACGTTTGTAATCTCAAGACGCCGGAAACTGCACAACCAATGGAATTAAAAAGTCGTTATTATTTGGCAGTTAGGCTTCTTGATTTGCCACCGACAAGAGCTAAAATACACAGAAGCACTAACGTCAAAACCAAATAAAAGTTGAGTTTCGGTGTTAGCGCGGGCCGTATTCATGTTAGCTAACAGTAAATTAGCCAGTGGTGGCTTCACACGGGGCAAGTCTCGAAGCATCTCATAGCGGCCAGCAGTCTCCAAGAAAACCACAAAAAGTGGCTGGAGTTGTTCCTTGTCACTCTTCGTTGTCAGTACTAGTACTAATAGGCGCGGCAGAAGAAAAAAAAATCAGGACAAGGACAGGGATTTGCAATAGAAAATATTTAACAGGTTCAAACATTGCAAAGGTTGAATTGAAGCATTGTTATTTGAAGACCGTTCACCTCAAATTCAAAAAGGCTTCTTCAGGTTTCATTTTTAAGTGGTGCCCACGTGGTGGTCAAAAGGGTTCTTGTTGTTTTCGTTGTTGCCCGTCAGTCCTGCATAAGGACAAGTCGTTCACCTGCCGAGTGGTCAAACTGCTTGTCAGTGGCCACATTTCCTGTGAAATGAGACAATTGGGGGGGGGGGCATTTTTGCAAGCAGAGATAGCACAAACCACCTCCTCCTGTTGAGATGGGTATTTCTAGTTGAAGATAGATGCCTTTTTTTGAGATTATTGCTCTCCTCACTGCACTGCACCGCGCTGAACAGTCGCCACTCATGAGCTGTTGTGCCACCGAACAGGTGAATGATCGGACGATATGCAGACGGTCGGACCACAATCATGCCAGACAATAACAGCAACCCATTTGTGACCACCCTCGAGGGACACGCCCACCAGAGACACGGAGAGACCCCACACCGAAACATCCATAATTTACGAATCTTTTGAGATCCAAGGTGGAAACGTCTTCGCCATATAAGAAGGGTCCGGATGCCTTTTATCAATTTTTGCGGATTACCGCGACCTGGATGACTGAAAATCTACACAACCAACATTTAAGATGACCATCTTCTGAATAGATCAGAGAGCAAAATCACCCTTAAGATACACCACACCAAGGATACTTTATCAGAGACATCCTTCAAGCCTTTTTCTAACTTTGATCGTAAGGGCGGGAAATGCACAAATTTGGCCCATTTGTCAGATTTTTTGTGCCCCACCTCAAAAACACGTGCATGGTCATCACACAGATTTGTTCAAACAGACTTTGTGAAACAGCATCTGGGGAACTCCTGAAGAGATATGGAATTTGCTCAATTCTAATTGCACAGTCCTGATGGGTCGAAAAATGTTCATCATTAGAGCCATTAGTCATAATAGGCGGCGCTTAGGGCTGGAGCTGACATCAACGAGCACACACTTGATGGCTCCAGTCAAGGGGGGGCGGCCGCCCGTGTAACAATCATCGCTTGTGACAGGCGGCGGTTCTTTGGAGCCTTTCAGGGGGCAAGTTGACCATCTCATTTCTTTTGGGGCTTTCATTATGGCGTATTGTTTCACGGAACAATGTGATTTATGAGCATGAATGATTGCTACATGCTTGCCATGAGTTGAAACGCGCGTTATGATGGATGATAGCAAGGCGGCCGGGTCGTAATTCCAATGCTGCCGGTGACTTTAAAGCGTTCGACCCACAGCCATCGATGGAAGCTCCCTATATATTTGGTGAGGCGTTAATCAAATAAAATTGCCCTGGCCCTTTCCGAAGCGGTCCGAGCGCATCCTGTCACGCTTTGCGCAGGGCAGATAAGCAGCGGCGAAAGGGCAGCGAGGTCATCTGCAGTGCGGTCTGTAATTAACTCTGCGGAATTAATTGTCGATTTCCGACGCTTCAAAGGAGTAAGGCACAATAAAGAAGTCAGGGGGGATATGCCGTGATTGGCTTTCACGCTAGCTTAGGCTGAAATTTGCGGATAATGGCCAACATTGTGTATTAGTATTCCATTACAGTCTAGCATTTGCTACATAAAAAGAAACAACCCACCAGAGAATTTTCTGTGCAGAGGTAACGTTTCACTCCGGCTTTATGGCCATTTAAGTGAAAACGTGAAGGCTTGTGCGAGAATAAAGTCAGTTTACAAGAAGGAAACTTTAAGAGTGATATATTAATTCATAATAATAAATTCATGAATTTATGAGAAGAGGTTGTCATTTTAATAGCAAATGTCAATTTTACAATATTAAAGTTTACGAGTCATCGTTTGGCGGGACAATTTGGATTTGATGAGAATTGGAATAAGAATTAGATGAATAAGTCATAATTACATACTAGAATTGATCATATACAAGCGTAAAGATTTTTATGAGACTACATTTGGAGAATATATATCATAAAACTAGAATCAAGCCATAACGTTATCAGAACAGCGAGTTGATGATGATTATGGTTAACTCAACTCATTCAACTTAAATTGAACGCCTCCCCACCAAACCCAAACAGCACGGGTATGGCCCAGAGCTCTGTTATGGTGGAACTTGTGGATGTCGCAAGCAAAAGACATGAGCGATAATACACCAAATATATTTGCCAACCGTCAACCGAAAGTAAAAGAAGAAATGAAAGAAAGAATGAGTAGTCATGGCAACTAATGTGTGACTTATCATTAGTTTAGCACGCAGTTTACGCCACAACGGCGATTTACTAAATAGAACCTTTTGCTACAATGCGATGCAGGATTCTAGTTATGGTGAGTCATTTTAAACTAAAAAGAAAAAAATTCCGGCCTCAGAAGCGGAGGTTTTGACGCCAACTGGAATTCGTTCATGACTGTCACATGATTAGGGAACAAATAATGGTTAGGGGTACATGTCTCAGGTGCAGTTCTTGGTCTTAATTTTTGTGAAATGTATTTTTCCCCCAAATGTGATTTATATTCCCACGTAACTTATAAAAGGACCATGTATTTCGGACTATATATTTTTTTCCAATGTACATCAATATACATACCACACTCTAATGGAATACAACAGGACCGCGTTCTATTCAAGTTTAGTATTCAGAAATGAAAAAAACTCATCCGCTTATCTTCCGCCCAGAGGTCAAATGTCACTCGATTTAAGGTCATTCAAGGGAACCCATAATATGAACAAAATGAAAGGATTTTTACTTGAGCAAAGCCCTTCTCTGGGTCACTCTATTTGAATTGTTTGTCCAAGCCGGAGCATCATTGTCCTTGAATTTCAAATTAATTGCGCTCTCAGCAATCCAAGGAGAACTCGCCTACTCATGTGCGCTCCATTGCGAATGCGTCACGTTAGCACAACGGCTTGTACGGATCGGTCCTTGGTGAGCCAATGTCAAATCTTGTACAAAAAGGGGCTCAAGCTGTCTGTCAGAATCAGACCAATCTTCGTCTATCACACTGAATCATCCATTGATCAAAAAAAAAACAAAAAACCTTTTGATTAATTTAGACAGACGTTTGTGGCCTCAGAGCCATTTTACAGATGACATGGAAGAGACTAATCACTCACAATGTGGCGGCATAAAAGACAAATGGGATGACGGGTTAATTAGTTTGGTTTCATCCTGTTATGCCACAGAAAGGTTTCAATTGGTGCCATCAATGGGATCACGGAGGGACAGGCAATGAGACCCAGCGGGTTTAGGAAGGATTACAATGAGCTCTACTGTAACCAAATTGTTGCCACGACGACTGGGGGCGGAGCCTGATCTTCTCCACAGAGTCTTAGTGGTCTGCTTCTTGTCATTTTGCGTGCAAGTGCATGCATACCAGTGTCTTCTCTTCATACACTACACCACACATGTCAAACTCAAGGCCCGGGGGCCAGATCCGACCCACCGTATCATTTTATGTGGCCCGTGAAAGTAAATCATGTGTGTCCATTTGCCATGATTCTAACTAAAATCTATACGGAAATGTAAAATTGTCATGTGTAATAAATAACGTTGAGAATTTGCAATAATTTTGTGAGCCTGTTTACACTCAGGGTGGCCCGGTGATCCAGTGGTTAGCGCGTCGACCTCACAGTGCAGAGGTACCGGGTTCAATTCTAGCTCTGGCCTCCCTGTGTGGAGTTTGCATGTTCTCCCCGTGCCTGCGTGGGTTTTCTCCGGGTACTCCCGTTTCCTCCCACATTCCCAAAACATGCATGGCAGGCTGATTGAACACTGCAAGTTGTCCCGAGTGTGAGTGCGAGCGCGGAAGGTTGTTCGTCTCTGTGCCCTGCGATTGGCTGGCGACCGTTTCAGCGTGTCCCCCGCCTACGGCCCGACGACAGCTGGGATGGGATCCAGCACGCACCGCGACCCTTATGAGGATAAAGCGTATCAGAAAATGGATGGCTGGATGTTGATACTCACTTGAGCAATAATTGAACTCACTATTACAGTTCACGTGACTGATTTCAAATCTCGTAATGCATTAATTTGGTAATAATGTGGTAAGAGGACAAAACATTTTTTTGCGCTTTCGCTGTCATAACGGCCCGCCGAAAGAAGATGTAACCCCAAAGTGACCCACATGATTCAGAAATGGATAATGAAAGGTGTCGCCCTTGAAGGGTGAACATGCATTCTAGAGAATCAAATATTTGCACACGCTCAACCACTTTCGTACATTGGTGAATAAATATATTAATTATCATTTCTGTGGAACAAAACCAAACCATTGCTGAAAGGAACAACTATTCGCACCCGTTCTGCGCTCTTTCTGTAACCATAAGATGCCACCCAAACATTTTACTAAGGACTCATGTCAGCATAGCAATATTGCAAGGGAATTCAAAATGTATTTCCAGGCATGACAAGTCAAATTACACTCAATCCAACTGTTACTGTAGCTAAATATCTCGAAGCTGGTCAGTTGGATGTCAAACTGTAATATGATGAAAAATTCCAGCAGAGGCAGGGCTCCTTTTTTCTTGGCTGCACCAATACAGTACTAAAGTTAATTGGACTAAAATATTTGACAATAACATGATATTCACAGAGATGCCAACCTGCAGAAACATTACAAATATTACAGCGGGACTGCATGCAGGAGAGTGTTTTATATCATATTTAGTATTAATGCTTGAAAGAAAAAAAACATTCAGAAAATTGTTATTTACTTAGCAGTGACATTTCAACAATGCACAGATTTTTAAATAAAGGCATGAACCCAAACATGTTCGTGCTTCTGGCCATACTCATGTGAAGACATTTTCAAGGACTAAAATAAAAACAAAGGATTAAAAATGGCTGTTTATATTCCAAAAAATGTTGAGTACCGGTACTATTATGACATCATGAAACAATGCAGTGTCATCGTGTTTTGTTATCTATCCATGTATTTTCTGAACCACTCATCCTCAGTAGGCGGGGTGCGTGCGCTCGCAAAAAAATGTACCCCAAACTTCAATATTTCATCCATCAGTACATATGAAATTGTGAATATGGTTATTAGGGTCGAGAACGCTTTCATTTCTCCTCAATCGGCTGGTTGTACATGTACAACCGAAGATTTATTTTCAGACGCCTTTGTGAGTACACACAGACACACACGCACACACAGCAATCTCAGTGTGAGAAATGTGAAGAGCGGGATACCCCAGCTGTTTTAGCATCATCATCCCACTGCTGACTGGACAGGTGCTAGGTAACAAATGGGACAAACATAAACGCTCAATTGCAACATCCCGAGACGTCATTTAGCTCCTCAAATGAAATAGTCATGTTGTCTCACAGCTCTGTCAGGCAACATCTTTCACAGCAGTTGCGGCTATAAAAACATAATAGAAAAAAGAAAACATGATTGGTGGCGCACCAACAGAATTTCATAGAGACACGGATGCATCTTTGTAAATACAAAGAGGCACAAAAGCCTTGCACTCAGTATTTTTGAGGCTTGCTAAGAGGGAATTTTAATTCACAAAATCCTTTCAGGTGAGGAAAAAGAAAAAAAGGTTTGGCTTTTTCACAATCACTTGGGTGGGAAACAACTTCTGCTTCAAAGATTCTTACAATGGTTGTTATGACAAAGGAACATTTATGAACAATAATTCAACTGATGCTTCTTTGTTTCTTTTGGAAAACTTCGGCATGGAAAAAAAGTTTCGCATAGTACAACAAATCCTATTGGAATTATTCTATTATATTATTGTTCTAATTATTCTATGTCAAACCAAAACATGAACATTCTTTACACTTTTTGACTATCATTAAAATATCTATTGATACAATGAGAAATCAAAATTGAATACCAATAGGTGGTATTCATGCTGGATTTGATTTGTAGGACTGCGAGGACAAGGGTGGGAGGGGGGTTGAGTCTGGATGCAGTTTGCATATTCTCCTCATGCCTGCATGGGTTTTCTCCGATTACTTACATTTTTCCCACATTCCAAAAACAGGTGCGGAAGGTTAATGGAACACTTCTCCTTCAGTGTGATTATGAGAGTGAATGGTTATTTGTCTTTGTATGTTTGTGTGTCCTGGCCACTAAAAATAAAAATAATAAAAAAAGCCCTATGACTACATTCCTATAACATACAACAATTTTCTTGTATGAAATGGAAATTAATTACCATTGCACCTGTACGAGTACAGAGCAAAAAAATTCACTAAACAGTTGAATACCGTCCAAAAGACATCAAATAATGACCAATAGAAGGAGACAGGAAGGAGAAGACTGACGAGTTGTCAAAACTCGGTACCCCGATTTTCTTAGGTGAAAAAGAAAAACACAGGCTGAGGCAGGGGTGTCAAACTCATTTCACATTGTGGGCCACATACGGACTCGGCAGATGTCAAGTGGGCCGAACCATTAACATGATACCATTCTGTGCTACGAATCACCAAAATATCATCTCTTTCCTTTGTTTTGGTCTCAAGAAGCATTGATTGGCGCTTTCATATCATTTGCTGCGTTGGGTCTATCTCGGTGACAGACTGAGACTGCTAGTTTTCTTCCCCGATCAAAACAATGCCGTCTTCTACTGTGATCAAAACAGTGTGCCCCCTAGCGGACATCCACGAATTGCATTTTATTTAAAATATTCATTCTGTGTCTTTAATGCATTTTTTTCACTTTTAAATTATCCCGCGGGCCGGATCGAACCTCCTTGGGGGCTGGTTCCAGCCCGCGGGCCATATGTTTGACAGTATGGGTTTGGGGGAAAAAAAACTCTCCAAGAGCTGCACAAATAGGTGATATACTGTAAACAATAATGACTCAAATACTTGCCGATACGGGAAGGGAGGGGCCGTTGGGAAGTGGCAGACGTAGAAATGCACAGACACACGACTGCAGCACCGCACCTGTACTATCACTGAGGAAACGAAGCCTTTGATCTTAGCATTGTATATTGTGTGATATGATCATGTGACAGTGTACATTTGGTACACTGTCACATGATCACGAGAAAGACCCAGCCATCAGACCCATTCTGACATGGCTAGAAATGTAGGATTGCAATGTTACAAGTGACTTTCATCTTTTTACATATCCAAAACCTACGTTTCTTGGAAAACAAGACAACTCGTACACGTTTACTTTGTTCAGTTGCTAACCTTTTTCATTTTTATTGTCTTCAAATTTTATTGAAAAAATGTTACTAGAAATAATTATGGAGAAAAGTGTACATTTGGTACACTGTCACATGATCACTCCTTCCACAAAGTTGTTTGCTCCTTTAAAGTGAGTTTTACCCAAGCACTCTTACTTAATATTCATTGTAGAAGAAAGTGGTTTTGCTTCAAGGCTGAGGCGCACTGTTCACCGTGAGCTCTTCGCAAGTTGTGTGGAGCTGGATTTAAATATGACCGGCCTCGGACACCGCTAACACAATACATTTGTCGAGGCCCAAGAAAAACAAGCCTGACCACCTGTCAACCTAAAAGCCCTTTAGAATAAATCTCGCCGACCTGTACCATCCACCGGGGACCAGCTAAGTAGAAAGAAATGGAGGTAGAGGAAAACAAAGAAACATTTTAGTGAGAAGGAAAAAACATTAATGATCCTCCGTTGAAAGAAAGGTGCCAGCAACACCAAAATCTAGCAGATTTAATCTTTTTCCATTAGTGAGACATGTTTACCGACCCGGACCCGCGGTGCCGTTTTAGTGTTGGCTTTGCAGCATAAGCAATTTGCAAGGCTCTGGGAGAGGGAAAGCACTTGTTAACTCTGCAAACTTTTAACTAGAACAATTAAGGCATGAAAAAACAACATTGGAATACAAAATAATAAAAGAATAGTCATCAGGCTGCCGCGACTGCCATGCTGCTAATTGCCGATATCTGGCTGATACGTTAAAGGCGACGTGACGTAAAGCCGGAAGGGCCAATGTACACGTGTAAAGTAAAAAGCTTAATTGCAAACAGAGCCACATTTGTTGTTCAACCGAGTTGTGTGGACAATGCAGAGCGGAATGGTAATTACAACCTGGAATTCAATTAGGGGACAAGACCCCAGACACAATATTTTATTCATCTAAAACAGGAGAGGTGAAAGCAGACGCTAACAAACGACAAAAAGTGTCAACATAGTCATAAACATCACAGTACCGAGCATTAATATATTACGCATCATATATTTATAAAGGAGCGATTGCACGTGACAGTTTTATGAAGGAGTATCAGGGCCACACTGAAATCAACAACAACAAAAAAGACATTCTACTACGACAATAGCATCCTGTTGTTTTTTTTTCTTTCAAGAAAAATAACACCTTGAACACATATCTCAGATGACTTTGGGAAAAATGCCGATTACACACAAGACTGGTTTTCCGTCAATAGCAGGGCAATCGAGGCAGACAACCGTTTACACTCCCATCCACATCGTCACTCATTTGGAACTGAGCTGATCAGGGGAGCGAACCACTCCGCCATCAGACCCATTCTGACATGGCTAGAAATGTAGGATTGCAATATTACAAGTGACTTTCATCTTTTTACATATCCAAAACCTACGTTTCTTGGAAAACAAGACAACTCGTACACGTTTACTTTGTTCAGTTGCTAACCTTTTTCATTTTTATTGTCTTCAAATTTTATTGAAAAAATGTTACTAGAAATAATTATGGAGAAAAAGTTACAAGTAGGACTGTTTTGGTCTGATTAGTATGGTATGACTTTTTTCTCAGAAGAAAAACAAACAAACAAACATCTTTTAACTTAACTTCACGAAAAAAAAATCCCCCCCAAGATTCCCTTATGGCTTTTTCTTTAAAAAAAAAGTCTTGATTTTATTCTTGTAAGAATTCAAATTTTGGGGGGTTTTTTTGGTTTGTTTATTGAACATAAAACATATACAGTAATAATTTGACAGAAAATAAGGTAAATAAAATAGTAAAAAAGTAAGAAATCAGTCTTCATTCAACACAGTTATTATGTTCAAGGGAGTAGGAAGAAGTAAAAAACGTATCTAGTCCTACCCCGTTATGTGTTTATATCTAATAAATCATTTTAATATCAATCAGAAAAGAAAGAAAGTAAGAAAAAAAGAAGTCTCCATTAAGGCTCATACTTTACCCTTAACCGTGATATTTTTACAATTTTTGGTTTGTATCGGGATTATATACATCCACACCCTGGCACTCTTGTGTCAATTTTCTCTTGTATTCATAATGGATATTTCAATACTTTTCTCTATTTATCAACTTAGTTCTGATTTATCATTATATTTAATGTTTAGAATTTATCATTTTAACTCTGATTGATGTAGGTTGTTTGTACTATTCTATTTGTTTTTGAACTCAGCAAGCGATTTACTCATTTTCAGGTCCGTTTCGAAATTATTCCACAGATTAACACTTCTTTGCTTGATGTTTGTTCTTGTTTTGAGTTTTTTGAATAAGTTGGTACCTCTTAAATCATAGCTGCTTTCTCGAATTTCGAAAAACTTCTGAATGTTTTGGCAGAGCAGGTTATTGTGTGCTTTGTACATTAATTGGGCGATTTTAAAGTCTACAAGGTCATAAAATTTCATCGTATTTAATTTGATAAATAGTGGATTTGTGGGTTCCGTATATTTTGATCTATCTAAAGGACAAAATCCGACTTCAACGGACAGTTAGGACGGCGGAAAAAATCGTTGGCACTGCCCTACCCACTCTTGAGGACTTGCACACTCAAGGCACAATCAAGACAAGGGCACGGAAAATCCTCCTGGATCCCCCGCACCCTGCCCACCACCTTTTCCAGCTACTCCCCTCAGGCAGACGCTACAGATCCATGCGCACCAAATCCAGTAGACACTTAAACAGCTTCTTCCCTCTAGCCATTAACTCCTTAAACAGTCACTGACGTAGTCACTCTTCTTGTACTACAAATACTGCTACTGGTTACTCTAAAATGGTTCAATGATTTGTTGTTTACGATGATACTAATGCAGCGTGTTATACCGGAGACAAATTCCTTGTGTGTTCTACATACTTGGCCAATAAAGATGATTCTGATTCTGATTAATAATTCAAATTGCTTTTTTTTGTAGTTTTAGAATAGGGAGTGTGTTTGTTTTGCAGGCATTTCCCCATATTTCCACACAGTAGGTCATATATGGTAATAATAAGGAAGAGTATAATGTGTACAAAGATCTCTTTAGCACTTCCTTGGTTTTGTAGAGGATCCCTACAGTTTTGGCTATTTTTCTTTTTACGTTATCGATAGGGCGGCCCGGTAGCCCAGTGGTTAGCACGTCGACTTCACAGTGCAGAGGTACCGGGTTCAATTCCAGCTCCGGCCTCCCTGTGTGGAGTTTGCATGTTCTCCACGGACCTGCGTGGGTTTTCTCCGGGTACTCCGGTTTCCTCCCACATTCCAAAAACATGCATGGCAGGCTGATTGAACGCTCTAAATTGTCCCTAGGTGTGAATGTGAGCGTGGATGGATGTTCGTCTCTGTGTGCCCTGCGATTGGCTGGCAACCGATTCAGGGTGTCCCCCGCCTACTGCCCGAAGACAGCTGGGATAGGCTCCAGCACCCCCCGCGACCCTAGTGAGGATCAAGCGGTTCGGAAAATGGATGGATGGATCGATTACGTTATCGATATGTGGCTTCCAACATAGTTTTGAGTCTATTACTAATCCGAGAAACTTGGTTTCATACGCTCTTTCTATCTCAATTGAGTTTACCATAATTTTAGCTTGGTGTTTGATTGGTCTTGTGCCAAAAACAATTAACTTCGATTTTTTTTCAGGTTAAGTGACAATTTATTTCTGTCGAACCAGTATTTTAATTTGTTTAATTCGTTTTCTACGGTTGTCAGGAGCTGTCTCAGATTTATTCCAGAACAGTAGAAAGTTGTATCATCGGCAAATAGGACACATTTAAATTGTTTTGAGACCTTGCAGGTATCATTTATATATAAGATGAATAGTTTTGGACCAAGCGCTGACCCCTGAGGAACTCCATGAGTGATTTTCAGTTGCAAAAAAAAAAAAAAATCATAGTATTTGGTAAAATTATGAGGGTTTTTTTTCCAATTAAAACAAAGCAAAAAACAATTTGCTTTGTTATAGAAAACTGACTTTTTTTTTCCAAAGGTAATGTCCTATTCTCTGAAAAATGACTTCTTTTTTTTTTATGTGTAATATTTTTCTGCACTATCCAGCTACTTTGATACATCATATTCTAATCGCACATGCTGACTTTTCAAAATAACTTCAGCAAGTGGCCAAACATGCCTATATCACAGTGATGATAGCTGAAAATATTTTTGGAGTTCAGGCTGCAACGGTGGTTAACAACAAAGCAATGCATGCATAATTGCCTGACTCTGATTCCCATAAATATTTTGCAACTAATAAGATTTATGTGTCTCATAATAGTCAAAGTATGCCAAACAAGACATCCATCAAATCCTTCAAATGAGTACAATTTTGTTGAGTGGCTGCTGTTAAGTAGGGAAAAAAAATGATGCAAGTTAGCCGCCGTGTAAAATATTTTACAGCTCCGCATTGAAAAACATGTTCATCACCAAAAAAGATGAATTACGCCTCTTTTTAAGTGAGGCGATATTCATCAGGAATGTTCGGTTTTTCAAAAGTCAACAACATCCATCTCTTGGTGTGAAGTTGACTCTTAAACCACAGCTTCCAAAGTTAATACCACGGCTTAATGGGGGAAGTAAAACCAACAGCGCTATGATGCGCTAGCATGGTGCTAGCCGCGCCGGGTGCCTTACATTGAACTGACGGCACTTTAGCAAGTTAACAGCTTTTTAGCTCCGTTAATGAAATAGTGTTAAGTCTCGCTATCACTCATCGGGCTCTGTTGCTTCCAAGGCCATGTCTGGTCTGTCTGCACGCCGTTATATGATGCGACTTATTGAGTTTCAGGAGCGATTGCCCATTTAAAAGCTTCAACCTGGAACATGTGGAGGACGCCACTTTATACGACTAAAAGCACCGTGGCGGCTTTCCAAAAAGCTTTGGAATAAATGTAATGAACAAAGAATCTCCATCCCGCTTCACTTGTCATGATTATTAAAGCCATCCTGTCTTTTCGTCTCCTTCTGCTCTTCCTCCGTGGAAATGTTTTCTTCTTTGTCAAAACACAATGATGACATTCAAAGGGAGTATTTAAGTACATTTTTGGCTTGGGCTTGAAAGAGCACTGAGCAAAACATGTGGATTTAGGAACCCATTTGTGGGCCCTGACGTGGTGCTCCCTGAATATATTTGCTCATAAAAACAGTCAGCAGCAGTGCAGAACTATAAGCACGCCCATGTCACACACTTCCGATGAAAACCATCTTGGTCACCTCTCTCAGAATGAGGCCTGATGAGAACTTAAGGACATGGTTATTGAATTTGAAGACTTGGTCGCAAGATAACCAATCGGGCCACAATTAGAATAGTTTTGAGAGTCAAATCTGAAGTAGGGAGAGAAGAGATTAGAAGTCGCAAACTGGTTTCAAACCGCCGTCTGCTGCAAAGTGGGAAAACGTCCATGACACAAAAGCATTGGCTCTGAGCCACATCTCATGCGATCATACGGCAATTTAGTTTTTGAAGATCAGCAAAGCACGTTTGACACTCAGCATATAGACAGATGTCAAAACCAGCCAGCACATACTGTATTCCTCCTCCGCTCTTAGAATTCTAATAAAGACCCACTCCCACGTGCTCATTAATAAAATATATGAATTTTTCTCCCACATTACAAAAGAGTTTCCAGGGCTCTTAATAACATGTCTCCAGTCCAAAATGCACAAAGGATCAATCCATAAATAAAAATACAACAAACTTATTCATGTTTAATACTGACTGAACGCGCTCAGGTGTAGGGGAGAGGGACTGGATTATATACTGTGAATGTTTAGAGCACTGGTGTCAAACCCAAGGCCCGCGGGCCAGTTCTGGCCCACCTTGTCATTTTATGTGGCCCACGAAAGCAAATCGTGTGTGTCAACTTGCTAAAATATGTACCGAAATTTGAAATTGTCATGTGTAAAAATTTCAACACTAATAATCTATTATTGTACAAGCAATAATTTTGTGGTTTCACTGTCATAATGGCCCTGCGAGGGAAGACGTAACTCCAAATTGGCCCGCGACTAAAATGAGTTTGACACCCCTGGTTTAGAGCATGTCCTTCATTTCCACTCCATTGCAGCAGAAATCCTTTGTCGAAAAGAACAGGACTTACACTTTTGGCAAGAGCAATGTCAGAGCAGCCCAAAATAAAATCGATGACACGGCTGACCAGCTGAACTTGCTAGAACATAAAGCCGGTGGAGCGTTATCAGCGCATTCGTGCAGGAGGCGCACAACGGCAGCAGGGAGAACAAGGACAGACCTTTGCGGCCTGTTTGATGAGGACGGACACAAACAAATAAACATTGTGGTCAGGGGGTGACCAAAGTAGACTCAGGCCGCGGTCGGTTGGGTTTTTGGTAAGGATGTCGATTAATGGATGAATGGATGCTTTGGTGGTTTGTTGGTTGATTATTTTGAATGCGAATGATAGTGCAAATAACATCGAAAAGGGATAGGTGACTGATTCCTGTGGTATGAAACGCACCTACTTTGAACAGTCCTAATTCAAACCTGACCTGTGGTTGGCTGGCGACCAGTCCAGGGGGTACTCTGCCTCTCTCAGTCAGCTTGGATAGGCTCCAGCACAGCCATGAATGACCCTGATGAGGTTGAGCCATATTGACAATGGACGGATGGATTAATATAAAGAGATCCAATCAAAGTCTTGCTCTCATATTAGACAAAGAACCGTTTAGAGACAGACAGACAGACACAGAGACAGAGAGAGAGAAAAAAATTTTTATTTTTAAATTGGAATGTTCTTTTGAATATTAAGCTAATGTATTACTGTGCCGACAGTCTAAATAAAGTACAACTGAATTGATTTTGTGGCATCTGCTCGTACACTTCATCCACAATCCACACGCGATTGTATTGATCACACCGAAGATGTCAATCAGCCTCCCCTGCAATAAGAGAGGAAGCACTCGAGGAGGGAAAAACAGCGCTACAATTAAGAAAGCGGCCAAAACCATTAAAGCGCCTGCTCGTTTAAGCCTCTTTCGTTTTTGGAGTGCACGCACTTCAATAGTCCATTACTGTGATGTACAGGTCGCAGAGGAGCAAAAACTCAATACGGGGGCTCAGACGGCATTATGAGCGATATCAAGTTCAGTCCGGCATCGACTCGACAAAGGAAGACGCTTTCAATGGCGTATATACATCACTTGTAATTTCTTAGTGCGATGGAGAGGAGATAAAAATAGCTTAAGACTGTCACACTACATCAAGTGTGACATGCAGGCGGACGGCAAAAACATGCCAGAAAGAATGAAGAGAAAATCCCTAACTGCAGTGGGCTCCATTTAAATCCACATAAATAATAATAATAATAATAAAAGTAATCAGTGAGGTCTTTGCTCATCGTGTCAGTCAGATACGTCAAACAAAGTACTCGCGCTGTATTGAAAGGCACCTATCAAAGGCTTAATATATGTGGAAATATCCATTCATCCATTATCAGAATCACTTATCGTCACAAGGGTCGTGGGGCATGCTGGAGCCGATCCCAGCCGTCGTCAGGCAGGAGGCTGGGGACACCTGGAACTGGTTGCCATCCAATTACAGGGCGCATATACAGTAGACGTACAAAGATCCGCGCTTACACTCACACCTTGGGACAATTTTGAGCGTTCAATCAGCCTGTCAGTCATGTTTTTGGAATGTGGGAGGAAACTGGGAGTACCCGGAGAAAACCCACGCAGGCACGGGGAGACCATCCAAACTCCACACAGGAAGGTCGGAGCCGGAATGGAACCCTGCACCTCTGCATTGTGAGGCTGACGCGCTAACCAGTCAGCGACCGAGCCATATGTGGAAATAGCTAGATCAAAATCACTCTCATATTCTGGACACATTTTTACACAACAAAAGACCAAACACGGGCAATCTGAACATCCAACCTGTCCCCCACATAAAAAATCATTTTCCCAAGCACTCTCTTTCTGACATGATTTGACAATGGCAAACAAGAAGCACATAGCACTTTCAAAGACCACATCCATTCTTGAGCCCACTTAATGCTCAAAAAATGCGCTTGAATTTGAATGGAAATAACAAACCAATGGCCTTGGTTCACACGCTTTGGAGACTTGAAGCAAAACACGAAGCCCAACAAACGGAGCGCAAAATGAGCCTGTGCTTGCTGACGGGAACAATCAAAAGGAAAGTCGGCTCACACAAATATGCAAACCACATGGTGGAAGTCATTGATAGTTGAGTGTCTTCTAACCCTTCATCGAAGTGCTTTTATAATAGATTGTAATCACACATTACGCGGTTAGCACATCTGACTCACAGTTGGGAGATTTCAAATGATTTTTTTTTTTTCGCTCTACTTGCGGAGGTTTGCGCCCACATTTGGAAAACATGCTTAGGTCAGGTTCTTTGAAGACAAAATTTTCTCCGGGTGTAAATGTGAGTGTGAATAGTTATATGCGCCATGTGATTGGCTAACTTGCGCAAGATGGATTTGACTATGCCGTTTCAGAAAAAAAAAAACATCCCACCTGTTGCTGAACCCAACCCAACCATTCGTTTTCAACATCGCTTATCCTGAAGAGGTTCGCAGGGAGTTGTTAGTGGCAGACTACACCCTGAACTGGTCGCCAGCCAGTCGCAGGGTACATATAGAGACAAACGACCATTCAAACCCACGTTCACGCAGTCACTAAGTGGGAACCAATCCCACGCTGCCCGTACACAAGTCAGATGAGTGTACCACTACTACACTTTCAATGACACGAAGCTAACCCATCTCCATCTATCCATTTTCTGATTCGCTTATCATCACAAGGGTCACAGGCATTAAATTGATCCCAGCTGAAATTCCAACCCAGATTTTCTGACTGTGAGGCCGACATGCTAAATAGTACGATGGATGCTGTGCTTTCTGGAAGTCAACTTATACATTTTGTTGAGTGGCGTGAAAAAAAAAAAAAAAAGTGTGGAGGGCCATTACATATGCCAGAGTTTGGAACTGTTGATCCAAGCCAATGGTGGGGAACTTGACTAAAGTCAAATCAAACCCCAGAGGAGCGTTATCCAGCCCAGCTCATATGATTAGGAATAAGTATATGCCAAATTGTTTTTTCAGAATTTAGTACGGCTCTCAGAGGACTTCCTGCCATCACTTTAGTGTCAATTTGTGACACATGAATGCATAAATATGAATCCGCTCTCATGGATCCTTCCTCCCATGCTGTCTGTTAAATGTCCAAGCGATGACAATTTAATGAGTCATTTTGTTCAACGTTTTGAAAAATCCAATCACGGACTTTTGCTTTCTTTGTTTTTTGAGGAATTCACTTTTTGTTCCTGAAATGATCGAATGCATCTCCCTTCTGGGCTTTTCCACAGTAGCTCCCTCTTGATAACAGCCCAGCTCGCTACTTTCTAGCGCTTGAAAATGTATATTTGACAACGTCCTTCATCACAAGATGCTAGCTGACAGTTTGACACCAAGAGATGCTTTGTTTTCCTATCAAAGCCTTCTTTCCCCACCTCTGTTTCTGTTTATATCGGAATGGCTTTGATGATAAACACATTCAACTAAATTTAGGCACCAAAACTCTTTTGCTGCTGCTGCTGCTCCGAAATGAAAATGCATCGCCATTAAACCTGCAGAAGGTCTCCAAAGATGGTCAGAGGACAATTTATTTTTAATGGACATCCTTTTTGAAAGCTGTATTTAATCATTATTCTGTGAAAGACATTTTCAGACCCTTTTTTTTTTTATTGTAACTAAATCCGTGCTTGTGGTTAAATGTAAGGAGTTTTTAAAACAAAGAATCACACTGCGGTTAATTATCTTTCCAATGGATTCATACCGTTGTCTGTTGCTCACTGAGGATTACATTTGCTGTGACAACACTTAAATGTTCTGCACTCTGCAAGCTGTTTTTGTCAAATTGGGAGGGCCGTTGCCAACCATTTTTGACCGTTTTGACCAATTTTTGATGGCCTCCAGAAATTGTTATTCTCTGGCTCTTTAAGCAAAACTTTCACCGCTTCCTTTCATAAGAAGTACATTTGTACCTTTCTTTAATAAAAGGCAGTTGAACATTGCCAGGTTTCTTGAAAATACTCATCTGCCAGAAAAATTCTGAGAAAAACAGCTTTTTGTGAAAGGAGTACAAGCAGAACTTTCACACTTTTTTTACCGAAAGAAAAACTAAACGCTTCTCTCCTAAATAAACACAAAAAGGTCATTTTAATTCCAAAATAAGTTTATTGCAAGATAAACACGAGACAGAGGCATGACCTATGTGTGACGTTTTTATGAATATCGAACTTTGTGTGCGCCTCCATCCGTGTGTTCATCAAGGATGACAATGGTACTTTTTTTTTTTTTTTTTTTTTGAAAAGGCTTCGTTTCAGAGTTGGCTGCCGATATCTATCCATACAAATATGAAATGAAAGCAATAAAAAGAAAAATTACACATACTTTACAATGGCTCGAGTGAAAGGTTAAGTCAGCAGGCTATATCTTCACATCTTGTCACACGGCACTCCCAATCACTCTCCAGCCACTGATATGATGCCAATGACAGACTCAATTTTCAATTCACTTTATTTATACAGCTCTTTCAAGACAACTATTGATGCATACAAAGGATTGAAAATTGAGTAAAAAACAAACCAAAAAAAAAAAAATCATAAGAGCATCGACCACAAAAGTCTCGTCTTCTTGCCTCGCAGTGTGACATTTCTGAAATCGTCCTTCGGTATCGAGTTATAAGAAGACGGCGCCTTCGTACTTATGACGAGAGATTGGATATGGCGCACACAATCACAATGTGGTGTACATGATTTAAAAAGTGACTTTAACAAAAAGGGGAACTACTGGAACGCACGTGTCGCATTTCAACTCATGCTACATTTGCTAAGAGCAAAGCTAGAAGCCGATTAGCAAAGGTGGTGTGAAACCACTTTGCTTCCTCAACTTCTTTTTGAAGACTACATAGTCCAGACCGCCTCCTTTTATTCATATCCATGTACTGTATTTAAACCTACAAGACTAAGATACAGATACTACACAATATCTTGCCCTCAGAACTGCAAGGAGGAGGGTGGTGCATCGGGCAGGGGCGTTTCCAGCCGAGGTCCAACGGGATATCGCCAGGTGAAAGTGAGGCAATCAGCTCGCAAGCAAGCAGTGATGCTATTGAGGACATTTCACCAAGAACTGAAATTTCATCAGCGCTGGCCTAGTATAAAGGATTAGATGCGTTGACTCAGACTTGACTCCAGCGGTTATGTTGGAGTTGTTTTATTTAACAAAGCTTCAGGCTGAACCATTCGGAGAAGCAAGGCAACAGAGCTCGACTGACATATGGACTGTGTGGGGTTAAACTGCTGAAGGAGTATACTGTACTTACCCTATTTCCTCATATTGTGGTTTATTTATTCAACAGCAGATATCTGTTGGGGAGAGGACTTTATTGGTTCACTTTTTGGAAGTACATTAAACACTATTATGGGTACATTAGGGCGGCCCGGTAGTCCAGTGGTTAGCGCGTCGGCTTCACAGTGCAGAGGTACCGGGTTCGATTCCAGCTCCGGCCTCCCTGTGTGGAGTTTGCATGTTCTCCCCGGGCCTGCGTGGGTTTTCTCCGGGTGCTCCGGTTTCCTCCCACATTCCAAAAACATGCATGGCAGGCTGATTGGACGCTCTAAATTGTCCCTAGGTGTGAGTGTGGGCGTGAATGGTTGTTTGTCTCTGTGTGCCCTGCGATTGGCTGGCAACTGATTCAGGGTGTCCCCCGCCTACTGCCCGAAGACGGCTGGGATAGGCTCCAGCACCCCCCGCGACCCTTGTGAGGATAAAGCGGTTCGGAAAATGGATGGATGGATGGATGGATGGATGGGTACATTACAATCTGTCAAACAATTGACCACAGCATTGTGGGGTAAACACATCAGCGTATACTGGAACTGATCACTACATAAATCATATCTGATAGTTTGCAGGGTACAGCGCATTGTGGTTAAGTTCCCAAACTTTACTTAATTCAAGTGCTGATGTTTCGCTTAGCAACAGAGTAAAAACCGGATCAGCGGCACACAACAGAGCATGGATTTCACCATCCTGGGGAGCAGACTAAAGTGAGGAAACCACCAAAAACAACCAAAAACTGGAAGAGGCTGCAGTAAAGGCCTGGAAAAGCCCGTCAAATGAAGGATGCAACAGTCTGGTGAAGTCAATGGGTCACAGATGTGATGCAATTATTGCCACCAAATATTCAGCTATTCACTTGAAATGAATCTACTCATTTCCATTCCAACACTTTTGCTCACCTGAAAAGTGGGTAGGTTCAAACTAAAGGTGCACTGTCCCGAGTTGTTTTTAGATGTAAATACCATGAAATGAAAGCTGGAATTCTGAACTTGTGTGATATTCATCTTTTGATCAGACACTCAAATGTACAACAAAAATAAAAGAATTGACCTTGCCACTCCAACACTTTGACTGGATAATTGTGATGCAATTGAATGGTTTTTTTTTTAAATGATTCTATGAATAACCTAGCATGATGTAAAACATTGTTTTAAATGTCCTGTTAAGTTTGACCCTGAAGCAAATTAAATAATACAATGATTTTCTTTACGTCCTTCAGGGAATGACTTGGACCTTCACCGTTCCACGGTCATCATATCACCTATCCATTTGGACAAATTTTAATGGTCTGTGCACCGCCCCCCCCCCCTTTTTTTTTGATAGCATTTGGTTTCTAATTGATCAAAGTGTTACCCTCTCGAAATGGGCACTCTAATGTCCCTCTGTGGGGAGATGGCTCAAATATTTCTCTCGAGTTCCAAGTCAATCACATTTAAATCCCTCACCTCCCTGAGTGTCAATTTTGTTCGTTATGCTCCCTCAAGTACTTAATGTCAAGAGGAGGTAAAACGCAATTTTAAAATAAATAAATAAAATAAAACTGTTCATCACTGGACGCGACGTAACGGTTTGTGGCATCATTAGCGACGTCCCATGTAGCGTAGCCACAGGGGGTTGCAAAACAAAATAGTCAAACTGGACTCCCACTAGACGAGATCATCAACAGATCAGCGGGACGTTAATAGCATCCCTACCATGTTCCTCCTAACAAGGATATATTGTTTATGACAATGCAGCAGAAACCCTTGTGTTCCCATTACTCTTAACGTGAACGCCCAACATTTTGGATGATGTGGTCGATGCTAGAGATGTTGACCAATCAATAATGTTGACAGCTAATTTATCATTTTCTGTCACTGCTGCTCAATGAATGACTTATCTTTTCAGTGAAAATGCCCCTTAAATGGAGATTACAGCCAGACTTTGGTATTTAAAGGGGCAGGAGCCATGCGCGAAGTTAATGTTTAACATTCCACTAATGCTGAATAATCGAATAAACAATTAACCCTGTAATTGCAATTAACCTCCTGATTAGAAGCTACTGAAGTTGCTAATTACAGACGTTTTTTTTCACACTAGATATTAATCAGCATGCTCTTTTTCTCCAAATAGTGCCCGGGTGGGCATTTATTGACTCAACTGCAGATGGTGACGAGACCGTTAACTGTAAAAATCCAACAATATTACTCTATGTTAATGTCAAGTAAAGCAGGAATTCAAAGCACAGTGAAAGAAATAAAGAATTCCCAAAAAGTCAACAATGAAGCAATTCATCAATTAACACAAGGAGCGCAAAATACATTCACCCCCAAATCTTTTTTTAAAAAGATCAAAAGAATCAAAAGAACGTGGACGGTGGATGGAGTCATGCTGGAAAGAAGACACCAACAGAGATGATCGCATGAGAGAATCGAGGTCAGGACCAGGAACAAATAAACACAATTATCAAAGCAGAGGTGCTGACTGATCACAGACGGCAAGGAAAATACAGGAAGTACAACCACGAGAATGCCGGGAATTGCCAAATCCAACAGCTCTGCTCAAGAGAGTAACAATGACAGTGGATACGTGTCTCCTAACCGCCACAGCTGTGCTTTTAAACCATGTTGAATGCAGGTAGGTTTAACATTAGGCTGCGCCCACCAGCGCTCACACCGGCGACGTCAAAACAAAGCAAAGGAACATTTAAAAAGTAAACAACCAATACAGAAATGCGGCAGAAAATGTGCCACGTTTGCACGAAGCAACATAGAAATGTGCACAGTCTGCTAACATTTTCAATTGTGAAATTATTAAAATATTCCCTTACCAGTAACATGCTAATAATGCGCACAAGCGTATACACAGTGTTTTTTCATGAAAGACGGCAGTCCACAATTTTTTACTGCCACTTGCTATTTTAGTGTGAAGACATTTTCAAGGAACAAAATAAAAACAATTGATTAAAAATGTCACTCGCTACTAGCTCCGCTTCAATGAGCCGTGGCTGTTTGGCATATTCCAACAAGCATATTACACTCACAGTAACGACACGGTGCAATTGGAATTTGTTATTCCCCGATGAATAAAGTTGCCATTAGCACACAGAAGTAGTTGCGCATTAATTGCCACAATAATCTGCTGATGAAGTTTCACTTTATGCCGCTGCCAATGTTCGTCGTCTCGTCTAGCAGCAATCGGGATTTCTACTAAAGTTGTTAGCTGAAAGCTAACGTTGGACTCGTCGACTAGTTTCCACGAGTGAGCAGTGACACCTGTAGCGTCTGCGGTGTGCAGTATTGTCAAACATCGATCGCAATTATTCACCAAGCATTATTGCTCGTTGTCAACCCGTTTGAGCAATGTGATTCAAGATTTTGTTGGTTTTTTTTTTTATGTCCATAACAATCAGTGTAACGGACGTAACGCGGTAGCACTCGGCGATTTCCTGAACAAAATGCAAACAATCTGGAAGGATTAACAGCTCTGTTTAAATTGACAAGGTTCGGAAACAAACCAGATGGAGTGCGGATCCACACAAACTCAACGGAAATATGTAGTAAACGAAGGACGAAAAAGTACTGGATTAACAGAAATCGCTGGCGACAAAGAGCCAGGAAACCCAAATATGAACAGAAAGTGCTTGCAAACAGCAAGGTAAATTTGACAACCCCCCAAAAAAAAATGCACAAAACGAAATGTCAATAGCCTAAACACACATAACTTAAATCAGACCAGAATAATTGGAAAAACAAAATACTTACAAAACAATGAACTTTCTGCAAAGGTGCGATGATGAACGTGAAGTCTAGAAATTGTCTTTCTCCCTCTCCCTCCCTGTGTCTAGCAAATAACAGCAAAAAAGGTCAATAATCCAACAGTGACTTGGAAACTTGACAGTCTTTAAATACTAAGCTAGGCTTGATGAGGAACGAGGACCAGGTGCGCCGCTGACGAGACACGCCCACAGCTCCAGCTGGTGCTGAAAACAAAAACACAGACAGAGCAAAACCATGACATAAATAAGGGGTGACCTCCACATTACTGCGCAGAAGCCATTTATTTCAACGAATTATGGAAATTTGAAGTAAAATACATCTTCATTGTAACACATTTGCACTATTTTCTGAGTGTTATTTGTGTGGTTTGGGGTTTGTAAACGTCACCCGTGTATTTCAATGACCTCTAGCCGGCACATGGTTTATCCGATCTAAGCATTTACAATGCACTCATATTCAAAGACATTCGATATATGCAAGGTTGTTTTCACATTTGGAAGAGCCCTGATTTCAATCCAAAGACATTGCATCACATGTGTTATTTTCTCTTCATGTTCCCATGAAGCAGATCCCAATTATCACACTTAAAACATGCACTGCATCTGTTGAGACCGCAATTTATGGAACTAGGGAAAAGTGCGTAATAAATAGCTTTGTTTGCCAAGGGGTAAAGTAAATCTACACAGCTTTGGGACAAATCATCAACATCAATACTTGTGTCGAGACAAACAATTTGTTTTGGATTGTAGCAAGAACTTCACGAGCCAAAAGGTGTTTTCCACTTTGCCAACAAGATTAATGATCATCACAAGGCCCTTGAAGGACCTTGCTAGGTGAAATCTGTTGAGCATGTCCGTATGCACAGATAGAAAATTTCATCAGCCATTATAAGATAACACATTTTGCCCCTGCTTTGCATGCGGCGGGACGCCTCGCTGTCCTTTGGAATCGCAGCGTGCTTAATATAAATTAAATTAAGAGCACAATATCGCAAAGGGGTGGGGGATATTTTTAGCGTGCCATTTGGAGCGTCTTTAAGCCTCAAGTTAATGCTCAAGACTGAGCGCATCTGTCACGTCCGATGTGTTTGAGAAGCAGAAGATATGAATCGATGTTAATACAAAATGTACAACTAAGTTTTCCGCCTACTATCAGGCATACTTTTTGGCCTCCTTTTTTGCAAAATGCCACTCAAGGTTGAGGAAAGACCATGTTTTGCAAATAATTCAGTATCACAAATGTGGCTCTAGCCCAGGGGCAAACTTTTTGGCTCGGGGGCCGCATTGACTTTTAAAATTTGACAGAAGGGCCAGGTCAGCACGAGCTATGGTACATAAAAAAAAATAATGCATTCGTTGACAGTCCATATCAAACATCAACAGAACAAAAGCATGAAAGTACTGTATAATATACTGTTTTAAATGACAAGTGTTGTTGATGACCTATTTTAGCCTGTGCATTGCTGCAGATGGGTTGTGATCAGACCAGTAGAAGTAGAGCGATACAGAGGTCCTAGGTGGTCGAAAAGATCCCCCCCCCCCCCTTACCGGTGTTCTGCAACTTCAAGTCAATGCGCCACCTGGCGGTGAAATGCCTGTCATTACAAGTCCAATTGAACTGAATGCAGTCATTCACATCGAACCTTAATTATGGACCAACCTTCGGCGGGCCGGATTAAAAGGACCAACGGGCCGGATTCGGCCCGCGGGCCGTAGTTTGCCCACCTCTGCTCTAGCCAAAGCTGGATCTCAATTTTTCATTTAGCCATGGCCTTCCTCCTACAATAACCACAATACAAAGGGTTCTTTGCCCTCCAAAGCCAATGGCAGTGTTGAAATATTTCAACAAAATCTTGGCACTATCACTATTATTTTTACCTCACTGGCTTTGTCCACGTCATAGGACCAAAAAAACAAAACAAAAAATACAACAACAAAGCTTTGCATCCTCTGCAGTCCTACTAAAAATAATCTGACCAGGGTAACTTGAAATTTTAAAATTGACACAAGTCCTCCAATAGTTCCTTTTTTGCTTCTTGCCATCTCAGTCTCACCCCACTTAGCTCGATCCGCCAGTCTCGCTCACAGTAATGCAAGATGGCACTTTCCTCACACATTCCTAAACTCTCACCCCAATAGGATTTGTCATCACATTTGGAAGCTGGTGACATTCATAAGCGATGGACTGTCAGGATCGATTTCAGTGTGATTTCACGACGTTTGGTTCCTGATGCTCTTACATCAGGCACTGGGGTGTGATCCCTGTGTCTGAACATCACAAATGTGACCACTGAAACCTGAAGTAGTCCAGTTTGGGGAAAGATATGCCTCTTGTGTGACTTTTAACTCAGCGAGCATAAGCGCCACAAGCGTGTTTTGCTATTTATTTTGGCTTCTTATGGAATGTCACTCGAGAAGAAGAAAATGATGCTAACCATAGAATGAGATATGGAAGTCATTTTAGGAAAACATGTTAGTTTTCATTGAAGAGTCCCCTGCAGTTCATGGTGACCAGTCAAGGGTCTAGTATACTTCTCACCGGATAGACCTCGTCATGCTAACAAAAGCCATACTTGCCGTTTGCATTCGACAGAACCAACACCCCACACCAGAACTGAATCAGATCTAGCACTATTGTCTGAGTGAAGTGCAAACTCGAATTCTTTGTCGTGTGTGACGTAAGGAAGAACCTTTATTAAGACATCTGCCAACTCTTTCAAATTGCTGGCGGAAATTCTCAAGGTATTGAATCAAGTGCAACTGTGCTCTTCTGTGTTGGACAATTTGCCTCTCATCCGACCAGGCTTCAACAGTTCCTGCACAGGGTTTTTGACTTTTTTAAAAGAAAAATTGACCCAGCCAGTCAATAGCTGGCATCAATGCGCCAAGCCATGAGCTCATGACTCAGTAGGCTCTGGTTTTTTGCTGTGTTATACCCAGGACGGTTCCTAAATACACCGGCAAAATGAACATATAATTCTGTATCGAAAGGCAAAAAGAACAACATATTTTTTTTGTGGTTTGACATTTATAAATGTTGAAATTGCCCGCGGTGGACTGGTCAAGATTTTATGATGTCCATAATTTGACCCACAAACTGATGATCTATGTTTTCATTATTTCCTATGGGGGTAAATTTAAGCAATAAAGCAGGGCCACCTCCTCTCGTGTTTTTTTTTTTCATCATTGGAGATCAGCTTCACTTATACACACCAACTCGTATAACTTAAAAGCACTTTAGTGGCGAAAGCATTAATGATCTACTGAGCTGCAACAGCGAGCAGCAATCAAGGTGACGTCTGTCTAATTTGTCCCAGAGGCAGTAGTGAAATAAAGGCGTAATGATGCGTTTATGAGAAGTGATTTCTGACCCCCCAGGAAACAAAGTAAATTTGGCACCAGAGCATTAGTACTCTGTCCCTTGACCTGACTCCCATTATTCTAACATTTGCATTAATATATAGCGGGAGAAATTTAATTGAAGGTGGATGTAACCTTTTCATACACGAGGCCCTTCAGTGGTAATGTCAAGGCGGGGGCAGAGTGCTGACTTAACCTACTCAGCCATTACATCTCATATATGCGATTTTTGTATTAGAAAAGCAAAGTGGTAAAGTGAGTGAGGGCAACCTAATTAAAAGTTGACCATGAATCTGCGTGTCTAAAGGTCAGCAATCAAGTCTTACTGTACCCCGAGAGGCACAAAATTAACCTTGTCGCGTTAAATTAGGTTAAATATACTTGTGGCCCACAGCTGTCAAAACAAAGCGCAGAAAAAAAAAATCATTAAAAAAAAACCCCACTGCAATTATTCTTTCTATTTTTAGATGACTTGCCGAATTGTTTATTAGTTCTTTCTTAATGTGGAGAACAGAACGCCGGCTCTGCCAACAGAAATACTCTTGTCAGCAAGTTGATTGCATTTACATGGTAGAGCGAAGCGCAGGCTGGAGCGCATTAGCGAGCTGAGCCGTGAGCGCCAGAGAAATAGCAGACCCTTCAGCGAATGCCAAGTGGGAAGTAAAGTTAAAATCAACAACTGGATAATGTATGCTCTGTATATAAGAAAGCGAGGACAGACAAGCTCGATGTTTTTATCTCATTACAATCCTAGCATTTGAAAAGCACAACACACTGTACTTTACTGTAAATTACTAGTTGAGGAATCAATTGCAAACAAGTTTGAGAATTAGTTTACCAGATGAGCCTTATCAAAGGAATATTACTTCATAAAGTTGTTCCATGTGGTTAAGCAACATTGTTTTTTTGTAGTTTGTATTTGCAGTTTTGTTTTAGTTTTTGCAGTTAATTAAAAAAAAAAACATCATTTTTTAGGAGTTAGGAGTTACTGCTTCCCTCGGAGGGTCGGTGAAAAATCTCAAAGTTATTTATTACCATGACAATTTGACATTTTGCTACAGATTTCAGCAAGAATCATGATAGTTGACACACATGATTTGCTCCCGCGGGCCACATAAAATGATGTGAAGGACCGGATCTGGCCCCCGGGCCTTGACTTTGACACCTGTGCTTTAAAGCATCATTGAGAGGTCTATCGATGGGGGTAAACAGCTATAATACGATCTGCCATGCAGTTGAAGAACTTATCTCAATTTGACTTATAGAGCACTTTACAAACAACCACAGCTGCATTCAAAGTGCTTAACATAAAGTAAAAACAAATACATTTAAAACAAATAAATGCCAAAAAAACAATATACAAAATAAAACACTCAAACAATGCTGAGTCTCACGCTGAGGCAAAAGCCAAAGAATAAAAATGTGTCTTAAAAGGAGCTTTCAAGATGGACAGAGACAGGATCTGGCTAACGTTTAAATGGAAGGTCATTCCAATCGGAGTGACCGGTAACAGAAAAGCTCTATTCTCTGAGGTAAGGTGGGGCGATACCATTTAAAGATTTATTTACAAATGAAACAATCTTAAAAGGAATTCTAAATCGTACAGGCAGTTATTGAAAGGAGGCTAGAATTGGAGTTATGTGCCCCCCTCCTCCGAGCTCCAGTTAGAAGGCGAGCAGCAGTAATTTGGACCAACTGGAGGCTTGAGGGAGGACTAGCTGACTTCAAAATTAAGCGCAGTGCTGTACTCCAGCCAAGATGTAAGGATGGCATGGATTACTGTATTTCAGTGCTGTTGTGAGAGGAGAAGCTCAGCTTCAGCCAGCTGCCAAAAAAAAAAAAGAAGCTGGATTTAATAACAACACCAGTTTGCTGGTCCAGTTTAAAATCACCTTCCAGTTTTAAAAACAAATTCCAGAACACAATCATCTAAAAAATCTAAACAAAATAATTACTTCTGCGCGGTTGGTTTGTATGGTTGCGTTATAAGTTTCAAATTGACGTTAAAATCCACGATCAAGGTGTTAAATCAGAATGGCACACTTGGACCAGCAGGATAAATCCAGCAATACTGACAAGGATATGATTAGATGGTGAGCGCAGCATCCTACTGTCACTGTTTTACCTCAATCATAAAAAAATAATAATTATTTCCTGCCAGGATGTAATTACACTCTATGTGTCCAACTGTGAAGCTGAAACTTGGTGGTGAGTAGATTATTATAAATACTGCTTTGTCTCACATATTTTCCACAAACGATGAAGCACATTTAATTTCACTTCTTCTTTTGGAGAGTTACTGTTTTCCTGGACGGCTTTCAACTGCCTCCCCACCCCACCCCCACCCAAAAGAATGTGTCACTCGGCCACTTACACTCTTGATGTTGACACTGAGGTTAGGAACGTGTCCTGGAAACACATTATTTTGGTGTTCAATGCAGACTATGGCTCTGAAGTATCTTTGGCGACATTTCAAGGTCACTTAAAGGTCACTTGATGAAAATTCTCACGAGAACAGAGCCTCCAAGCAAATAAAAATAACTGATTTCAAAACAAGCCGTAAACAAATCCATTAATTGCATTCATTGTATATGGCCGTGGCCAGCGTATGAGCAAACACAGCCGTTATTTGTTCAAGATAATTGCCTATGCGTGTTAAGAAATTCCTTTGCCGGTGTTTTCGGTTCCGAGCAAGAACATTGTTGCTATCTCGGTCTGAAAAAAGTAAAAAAGAAACATTATACATTACTTGACCAGAACCAAGATAAATAATGCTGGACAGATTGTTTTTTGTCTTGTATAGTCACTGAAAATAGCCCACTGGTACAACAAAAAAACGGAGGAAAAAACACGCTGCATTCAACACATCACTCAGATGTGACGCGCTAACCAACAACAACAATGGTCTTCTGTATTTGCTTGTCAGTGTGTGGCGGTTGGATTTGGAAAATCACATCCTTGTTAAAATACATAAATAAATAAACAATTTCAAAAGCTGACTAAGAGTGCCAGATTTGTCATCAGTCAATGCAGCCATGTGGAGATTGTGGAGCATGAACCAGCAACCATCGATGTATGGTATCAGCAAAGCATGCCAATTAGAAAACTTGTCATAATTGGAGTTCAGAACTGTCAGATTGTCTAATTTGATTAAAAATAATGGTCCTTAATTTTCCTCAAAAGCTTCGTCTCGTTCGGGCTGCTCCACATCAAGGAGGAAATTTTGACACCTCTGACTTCCCTGTCACTTTTGACACAGATGCATGATTCTTAATATACCTTAATACTTTGCCACAATCAATTTTTATTATATTTAAAGAACAAATCGATAGTTACGACAGAACATTTGAGTCTTGTCAATTTAAATCATAGCAAGTGCATATCATGGCTGAGATGTAATTGTTATCATGCCATCCACAGTCATCGTTTCATCAGGCACACATACTGTATAATTCGTGCTACAAATAGTATCTTGCCCAACACGTTCATAATGCAAGCAGAAACAAACAAACCTTGAGTAAAAAGCAACACTTGCAGAGGATGACGAGAGCTTAGTGTCATTGAGCTTTTTAGATGTCATTTCAATGAACCATCAATTGCAGTGTGCAATATAGTGTCGACTGTTGGTGACAATTGATCACTCTGACGGACTGTTAGCTCACAAATCAGTGCATGAGAAGTAGATTATGAGAAAGTGCACAAAAGCAAAGCAATGACAAAAAATAGCATTTTGTAATAAATTAAGATGAGCAAAATGTTGTCTTTTATTTAGACTTGATCCTGCTTGTATTATGGGAGTGTTGGATAAGGTTCAGCACAAGTGTGAATTATATTTCATGAAGCCCTGACTATGGATGGTATGATAAACAATGACTTCTCGGTTAAAGTGAGGGTTCTCGGCATATGCATGTGAGCTGATGGCCACCTCTCACTTTGTCACCCCACTGAAACATTTCTGGCTCCGCCCCTTTGTCCTTTCACAATTCTTGACAAACTTGGTAAACTCTAGATTTTATATACAGTCATCTCTCGTTTATCACGGATGTTATGTTCTAAAAAGAATTATTACGTATACAATACTGTATTGAATGAAACCAAAGATGTTTTCAGGCTCAAGCATTAACAAATAAATATATAAATGTTTTCTTACAAACAACTGACAGTTTTTAGAAATACTGTACAGAATGTTTGGTTGGCATTGTGGGTTTTGTCATGGAGAAAATTTGGCAAGCTGTACAGCGATGAGGTGCGGAGACTGTTGACATTAGTTGACATTAGATTGGCTAACAATCAGGATGCAGAATAAAATGCACTCTAAAAAAAACTGCACAAAAACAAAATATCAGTGAAAGAGCCAAGCTGTCAAAGATGAACCGTGTTATAGAGAGGGATTACTGTAAACAAAAATGCAGAAAAAAAAAGTTGTTGTTCATTCAAATGCACTGATTTTTGTACAAAATTCTCATGGGAATAACAGATACGCACTATTTGATCCCTCGTTAATTTAAGAACAGATGCTACACACGGCATATTGAGCATACAAAGTGCCATATTGTGAATTGTTAATAGGGGTCCACATTAAAAAATTAGCATCGCGGTAGATAAAGCTTATTAATTAATATGGACATTAACGCTACCCTCTAGCGATTAAAACTTTTTGCCTTATTGCCTGCTCTGCTCTAAAATTTTATTGCTATCCACCCTTGAACAGTGATTGGCCTTAATGTGTCCCAGATATACATAATGTCCGCTAAAATGTGAAAGTGTACCCCAAATATGAAATTCTTTTAGTGGTGATGAAACATGATGATGAACATCTAAAAAAAAAAAAAAAGAAAAAGAATTCCTGGATCTGTCAAATCGCGACCAAGTCGGTGACACAGCAGCTGTGAGCAATACATTTGTTCATGGCTGTGTTTGTGTGTGTCCAGTCAGGTGGTGCGAGGCGGCGACAGCAGTGAGCTGAATAGCAAATGTAGCATAGCGCACACCTGAGGAGCCATCGCTGTCATCATCCGCCGTTTATAATGCGAGGCAAAAGGGGGACACCAGGCGACATTGAGGACACTCTTGGTAACCTTTTTCCATCCGCCGTTTTTATCCTCTCATTACTGGATGACAACTTAAAGGGGACGTATAAAAGAGAATTGCCTTTTTAATGGTGAGTATACAAATCGTTGAGTCTGGAGTTTGGACTGGAGCGCATGCCAACCAATCACATGTGAAATCAAACAACCAAGTTGTTTTTCTCTGCCTATTTCTGAAAGTGTGTCAGTGAGCGAGCCCTTCTGCACTGCTAATTCACATTGTAACGATCCACACGGAGTTACTTCGGCCATGACATTGGCCACAAGGCCGGTTGAAGATCCACGGCCACTTTCAAGCGACACATTGTCTGAAACATTTTTCATGCAGACGCACCCGCCGAAGGTTTTAGTGTATGCACAGTGTAGCAATTTGTTCTCCTCATTCATTCATTCATTTTCCAATCCGCTTTATCCTCGGGTTGCGGGGGGCTGCTGGAGCCTATCCCAGTCGTTTGGGCAGTAGGCAGAGGACACCCTGAACCAGTTATCAGCCAATCGCAGAGACGAACAACCATCCACGCTCACACTCACACCTAGGAACAATTTTGAGTGTTCAATCAGCCTGCCATGCATGTTTTTGGAATGTGGGAGGAAACCGGTGTACCCAGAGAAAACCCCACACAGGTCCGGGAAGAACATGCAAACTCTACACAGGGAGGCCAGAGCGGAGATTGAACCCAAGATCTCTGCACTGTGAAGTCGACGCGCTAACCACTTTACCGCCGGGCCGCCCGTTTTCATCATTCACCGCATAATATTGATCCGATTAATCTAAAAACCTAAAGAAGGAAAGGCTCGTTACAGTAAGGGTCAAACACAAGACTGACTCAGAGAGATTGACAAACACACACTCATGAGCAAATTAGTCTGGGATTAACCCAACATGCACTTTTGAGAGGAAGCCACGGAGGGAAGGCACACAACCGCAATGGGAAGGATTGTTAACCACTGAGCCAAGGACAGATTTAGGAAACGCCACACTCAAACCAAAATTTTCCAACTTGCAGGGAGCAAGTTGGAAAATTGGCACAAGGAAAGCCGAGAGAAGCGTTTTTACATTGTGATTGAAATATCGTAATTGGAGGGAATCGTATCAGAATTAGAGCCAAGAATGGCATGAATCATCGTCGCTGAAGGGAATGGTATAGCTTTGTACGTATTGTGAAGGTATCGTAACATTGGCAGTGTATCAAATTTGGTTTCGCATCGGCCTGGGTGATAATAGAGAAAGTAAGCAATGGCCAAGCGATCCCTCCGACTTCATTGACACTCACACCTGTTGTCACATATGGACAAGTGGACGCCTGGCTCGACTTCCTCTGCCACTTCATCCTTCACACCCCTAATTCCCAGCAGGCTTCTTCCGGACACTTCTTCCAGAGAGCTCAAGGTGAGACGTGGCTTGACTGGTCGTGCACCCCCGCCCCTC
This sequence comes from Hippocampus guttulatus, assembly GCF_054856545.1. Classification (NCBI taxonomy): domain Eukaryota; kingdom Metazoa; phylum Chordata; class Actinopteri; order Syngnathiformes; family Syngnathidae; genus Hippocampus; species Hippocampus guttulatus. The sequence goes on from NC_141274.1 coordinate 2,456,169, forward strand.
TTGATGATGCTTCATTTGGCCGCCCCGTCACCCCTCCATCATTCCAACCCCCCACTCAATGTAAAAGCGGGCGACCCCAAACCGTGAGCCTATTGTTGTTGTTTTTTGTGTGACACTCACTATGAGGGGCAGGTTGACTCACTTCCAGCTCACTGACACAATCATTCACTGCTCGTTTTGTGTGTGTGTGCGTGTGTGTGTGTGTGTGTGTGTGCGCGCCTGTGTGTGCGCACACCGCAGGTCCAAAGCCTGTTAGACAGCCTGGCTAATTTTTTTTTTTCCCCTCGCTTTTGCAGGGTCAGCAGAGAACACGGCCAAGCTACTGTGATGACCGAGTGAATCAATGGAAGCCAATTAGACGCCACCAAAAAGGTGCTAGAGAGATTGAGCCTCTAACAATGAAAGAGAGGGGCTAAAAACAACAACAGATAAAGACCTTTATGTAATGGCACAAGAGAGGGAGGGAGAAAATGAGACATTCTTGGCCAGCCCTGTTTTTGCTTTCGCAACCCGAAACTGAAACGTGCTAAGTGGGACAAGTCAGAAATTATTTTAACAAACAGTGCTGTGAAAAATGCTGGCTTTACACTGCAGGTTCAAATGTCCAATTCGCATTTTAAGGCCTCAATCTAGTCTTTGTTTTTGTACAGGCAGCGCAGTGAAGTCATGCTTCATCGGCAATGTACGTCTATCTGTGCAGAGGTCCAAATCTCGGCACATTCCATCCTCCTGTGTGAAGTTTTCATATTCCATTCCAAAAACATGCACCTTAATAGAAGAGGGTTATTCAAGCCTTCAGTGTGTCCAAATGTATGAGAGTGAGTGTGAAAGATTGTCCAATGTATTTTCCTGATTTAAATAAATACAGTATGCCATATGGTGGTGGTTACATTCACAGAACAAACATGAAAACAACCCACGAGAGCAGATGCCAAAATTGCACGTCAATACCTCACAAGCATCAATAAAGGGCATCAATAACACAAAAGCAAACAATGCTACGTAAATAATACAAATATTGATTACTACAGAGTGTTGAGTTGGCCTGGGCTAACTTGTTTTGCCTCTGATTTAAATGATGTATTTATTCAATGGGCCATTTTGATTCATTAACTATGGATACCGCTATGATGTTGCATCTCGCCCACCTCTTCAAATAAACGCCCGGGTCATATTTCGATCAAAATGATTCTTTTGCCCTAAACATCTCCTCAGGATGCTGACCATCTCTTGCTAAAATCAGCTACATCCATCGTTAAAGAGATCAATCATTTCTACCCCTGAAATGAAATTATTAAGAAATATAATCTAATCAAAATTTGGTTCCGTTTTTCATGTTTTTTGAGAAAAATGAAAAATGACTTTTAAGAGGGTGAGGATAATTAGATCACATTTAATTGTCTCTACTTTCCCTGGATTTTATATCGACAACAGACGTTTTTAATATTTGATTTGTTTGGGCACACAGGTGTGTGCAGCCTATTTTTTTCACGCCTGAAAAATTCATCAAAGAACGGTTACAAATCTCCGTAACACTTCCACAAAAAAAAAAGGACTTTGACTGAAAGAAAAATAAATCCATGAAAGTATTGGGGGCGGGGAGGGGGGGGATGGGCAACTTTTTGAATCTGTTGGCATGTCAGGGGTGTATTTCATTGTTGTCAAGCTAGCATGTACAGGGGCATCCAATCTGTGTGTTTATGATGGACTTGCACTGGTAGATAAGATTTTATTCCGTGTTTGGAAGAAGCCTGATTCCGATTTGAACATAACCAATGATTGTTTTTTTTTTTTTCACTTTACTCTGCTCTTACACATATCCCAATTGCGCCACTTGAAAGCAAAACAGTAGAATTGTGTCACAAAAAACATAGTGTGGAAATAAAGCCTTAGCGAGCACAAAATTGCTCAAGATTTGTCGGCTCCTACTGACTGAGTGACATTACAGTCATGTGGTAGGATAGTGAATAGTGTGTGTGTGTGTGCGTGTGTGTGTGTGTGCGTATTTGTGTGTGTGTGTGCGTGTGTGTGTGTGAGGGAATAAAATGCAATGTGTCTCATGATCACCTCCTGAGTGAGCCAAATGAGCAACCTGCCACTAACATCTGCTGTATTGGCATAAAATGCTCTTTTCAGAGGTCATATAGATTATGTACTGTGCAGCAGTCATCAAGTACATATATGAAAAATTTTAATACAATAAAAAGGTAATGAAATAAATGAAAACAAACATGCAAAATAAATACAGGTCTTGAGATAGAAGTTTAATTTATTCCGTGACCATTAACCATAGCAATGAATGGCAATGGCAATTAATCCGTTACAGCCCCCAAAAAGAAAAATAAATGTTATGATATCAATAACTTTGGATTATATTGTACTTTATAAAAACATAGTTGTGATATATACTGTATGTATCCATCCATCCATCCATCCATCCATTTTCCTATCCGTTTTATCCTCACAAGTGTGTGTGTGGGGGGGGGGGGGCTTGCTGGAGCCTATCCCAGCCATCTTCAGGCAGTAGGCGGGGGGACACCCTGACCCGGTTGCCAGCCAATCGTCAGCCAATCGCAGGGCACACAGAGGCGAACAACCATCTGGGCTCACACTCACACCTCGGGACAATTTTGAGTGTTTTAGAGTGTTCCATGAACCTGCCATGCATGTTTTTGGAATGTGGGAGGAAACCGGAGTGCCCAGAGAAAACCTATGTAGCCACGGGGAGAACGTGCAAACTCCACACAGGGAGGCCGGAACTATCCATATATATCTATATATAAATAAACACACTGCATTCGGGGTAGAATTAATATGCTTATTATATTTCATTATTTGTACAAACTTTAGATGACTGTTCTTATATCTAGGAAGGGACTCTCTTCCCATTGAGAGACAGCAGTTTTTGCAGGGCATGTGTGACTGATATCAACTCACTGACATCCTTGATGACTCAAGAGTTTTTTTTTCCCCCTTAGAAGTGTGGTCAAATTTCAAATTGTACTACAGTACTTCAGTGTTTTGAAATCAGCGGGTACACTCTACCGTCTCTTGGATGGCTGATTTCTACTCGGATGTCATTTTTATAATGCTGTGTTGTAATTTATTCTACCTTGTTCTTTTCGGACATTACAGACATCAAATCAGGACAACGAAAGCAGAATGTGAATCATTTGCTAACCTGCAGATTGCTAATGAACTGTGAAGATAGCATTATGCACCACCATTATAAAGCCGTTCCTGCGGATTTAAAAAAAAAATCACCGAAAAGCGCCTACCAGTCAGTGTGGAATGTCGAGCCACAGCAATTATAATAATAGGACAATCTTGTAATCACATTAAAACCTAATGTACGTATCGAATCATCTTTTCTGCGTCCTGCAATATGGGATAATGTGCATTTAACTCATTTTTTCTGACTCAATAAACCGCACCAAAGCGATACTTAAACCACCTAAAATTTAAGGTGGTACCGGCGACACTGATCCGATACATATATTTTTTTTCCCATAGTGAGGCTAATAAAATCTAAAAAATAAAATTCAAATCATTACATCAAAAAGAATACAAGACATCAGCTGAGGTTTTTTTTAAACGTACTGAATTTTAAACTTGGAAGCACCGTGTCTTGATTGTCTGCAGCCCCAATAGCTCCACACATGATTCCTCCTTACGCCGTAGTGCCACTGAACACAGGAAGAGTGAGCAGCACAGTATGCTGCTACGCTTGTGCACTTTCCAAAGCGGAAGGAAAAATAATTCCCCCAGACGCATAATGTTTAGACAAGATCTCAATGCTTTGGTTACTTTCCACTGTGTTCGGAAATACAGAGCATATCAAGATCTGGTATTGCGGTATTGATATTTCAGAATCAGTCTGTTCATCATTAATAATTGAAGCTGTAAGCAGGGATAAGCGCCCCTTGTCAGTCGCGTAAATTTCAATGGTGCAACTGGTGTTCTGCACCAGGGCCCAGACGGCGTTATGGGCCCATAAAAGGAGGGGGGGAAAAAAACAGCTGGCCAGAATTTTCACAGAATCCTGATTGTGTAAATTGGATTGGATTGGATTGGATTGAATACAACTTTATTGTCAAATAGAATAGCTCGGGGTGGGTCAGTCACACTAAGTAGCCGATATGGTTGGGGGAAATGATAATGAGTCCAATCGCCTGTCAGTCACGATGAGTCTCGATGACGTGACGTGGAGCGCACAGGAAAAGAAAGGAGAAAAATTTACAAGATGAGGATAACGTTAAAATGACCAAGATAGACTTGTTTTTTTAATCAATGCTAGGCAAAAGCTAACGTGCCAACAGTGTTGAGCGATAGCATGTCAGCTAGCTCCATGAGTGAAGTGGCATTGACCTTAGCGCCGCGTCCCGCAGGCCCACCTGCGCATCTGTTGCAGGGTCGACTCTGTTCACACACTTGCACAAATTTAAGTTTTCTGGCAGTATGTAACAACGTGGATGGGCCCTTGTGTTCAGGAAACCTAAAGGTAAAATTAATTGATCAGAAGGAGTAATAATAGACTGAGCGATTCCAAGAGGGATTTCGCCCCACCTGGTGTGCAAAATAATTTAATAACAAAATCAGGTTGATTTCATTTCCTTTGGCCGTCGCAATTTTAATCCTGTGAATGAGCACAATGCGCATCTCCACAATCTGGCAAACCTGGAGAGCAAACAAGCTTCAAACAGCAGTCATTAGTCACACATTGTTAATAAACTCCTGTACCGCTTGCATAAAAAAATTGCTCCATACGAATGTAAATTATCCTACCATTTAAAATTATTTATTATTTCTTCAATTCAGCGGCCCGGTAGTCCACTGGTTAGCACTTTGACCTCACAGTGCAGAGGTACCGGGTTCAATTCCAGCTCCGGCCTCCCTGTGTGGAATTTGCATGTTCTCCCCGGGCCTGCGTGGGTTTTCTCCGGGTACTCCGGTTCCCACCCACATTCCAAAAACATGCTTGGCTGGCAGGCTGATTGAACACTCCAAATTGTCCCTAGTTGTGAGTGTAAGCGCGGTTGATTGGTCGTCCCTGTGTGCCCTGCGATTGGTTGGCAACCGGTTCAGGGTGTCCCCCGCCTACTGCCCGAAGACAGCTGGAATGGGCTCTACAACCCCCCGCAACCCTTGTGAGGATAAGCGGATCAGATAATGGATGGATGGATTTCTTCGATTCAAAAAACAGCATCCAAACTGCGACATTAGTGCTTCATAAAAATAAAAAAAAGGCCATGCTGAAGGCAGAAGTCAGGGGGGAGGCGGACTGGAGCGGACCATCAGCTACAAAAGTTGGCGAAAAATTCATTAATGACCCGATGCCCCGACAGGCTGTTAGTCGAGCACTCCTAAATCGAAAAAGGCCACGCGCGCAATCGAGTGAACAATTTGGTCTTTTCGCAGATCAATAGTGAAATTCAACACATTTTGAGCTACAATCACTACAGGTGCACAGAGATCTGAAGACACTTTTGCTGTACAAATGGATAGCACGCAAGAACATGTGGGGGCATTTCAATTTCTTCCCTTATTTTTTTTTTTTTTTTTAGTTAAGTAGACTGGAATCATTTATTATTTATACTGTAACTGCAAAAAGCAGTAGAGGGTTCTGGGATTATGAAGGAAAAGCTAAAACGTTCACTAAGAAACTAAATGACCACCTTACTAAAGTTTTACATTTCATTGTTTATTAAGATCCATCCATTTTCTAATGCGCTTAGCCTCACGAGTCGCGGGTGTGCTGGAGCCTATCCCGGCTGTCTTTGGCCAACGCCCCAGATGGCGGCACGGTAGTCGATTGGTGAGCGCATCCCGCCTCACGGTGCAGAGGTGCGGGGTTCAATTCTGACTCCGGCCTTCATATGTGGAGTTTACATGTTCTCCCCCGTGCCTGCGTGGATTTTCTCTGATTTCCTCCCACATTCCAAAAACATGCACGACAGGTTAAAGGAACACTCTAAATTGTCCCTCGGTGTCATTGTGAGCGCGAATGGTTGTTTGTGTGCACTGCAATTGGCTGACAATCAGTTCGGGCTCCAGCATGCACGCGACCCTCGTGAGGATAAGCGGATTACAAAATGGATGGATGTTTTATTAATAGAAGGGGTTTTCAGGAAAATAATTTATTGTAATTACGGCTTTGGTCCTGAGTTAGCATTTGTTAGTATATTTTAAGAGCACGACATGACTCAAAGATGCTTTTTTTAGAAGAATTAAGGAAACATCATCTTAAATTTAAAGCAAGACACTATAAAGGAGCTGAAGAAAACGGCGAAAAAATATATTCGAGTTACTATTTTTCAACTTCATCATAGTGTCTTGTTTTTGTTTTTTAAAATGGTGAGAAAATACTCTCCATTTCTAATCATCAATTTGTCATTTTTTATCTTGTTTTACTTTGCGATTATCCATCCATCCATTTTCCGATCCGCTTTATCCTCACAAGGGTCGCGGGGGGATGCTGGAGCCTATCCCAGCTGGCGAGTGGGCAGTAGGCGGGGGACACCCTGAACCGCTTGCCAGCCAATCGCAGGGCACACACAGATGAACAACCATCCTCGCTCACACTCACACCGAAGAATTTAGAGTGTTCGGGGACTGTGAGGTCGACGCGCAAACCACTGGCTCACCGGGCTGCCCATTTGCGATTATATTTAGCTAATTTTTTATTTCCATTGGGATTTTTTTGTCATGTGAAATATTGTTGAAGTAACACTTTTAGCACCCCAAGAATCACCCCTACAGATGAAAAATGCAATTTATTGAAAGTCTTAAAAGGTTAACCATGAATAAATATTCCTACTAAACATGCAATGTGGTTTATATCCAACTTATTGAGAGCTCTGTTAACACAAAACAATACACACAATTTTCAACAGTAACATTAGCAGTGAAGCTAGCGGGAGTAGGAGATTTTTTATTTTTTTTCATCCCCTAAGTTTGTTGCAGCTGAAATTGTGAAAGAACAAAAAGGTCTAACCTTTCAGGGCAAAAAGCAAAACACAATGAAAAGTGAATGACAATAGAAAATAGAGCCCTCCATTTTTTGTGCGGCATTTCAAATCAATATCGATTTTTAATTCGAACACAAACCAATGATCCTCCAATTGGGCTGCTCTGCAGTTCAACATGATTTTTCCCTAATCAGGCAATCAATCATTATTAGATGGAGATGCAGCATGTGACGGGGTGCAGCATGCAGATAGATACGTGCGCTGCGATTCGTCCTTGCTAAAACGACAAAATCAAACAGTTAAATCCATGCAGACAGGAGAGAGAAGAACACTTTGAATGTTGCCATCAGAGATGCCGCAAGATCTTACAAATCAGCTTTTTTTTTTTTAAACCAAGGGCGTGGCACCAAGATGCTTTGAGGCACACGTTTTCATTTTGGCCCAAATGTTTTCATTGGATAACAGCACTTTTCATCTTCTGCGCAAAACATACTGCAAGTATAAATATTTGTATGTTTTCAATGTTATTTGGCTCCATTGTTCCAACGGCAGACGAGATTGAAAGGGCTGATTTGGCACCAGAGCAAAATAATCACAGTATTACTTTGGTCTTTAGAGACGCTTTATTGAATGCATAACAATGACTCTTGATTGGAATTGATAATGGCTCTGAAGAATAGGCCGCTCCTTCCCTGCCTCTAATTTGTTCCAAAGCAACCTTTGACGTGCGTGCGATTGCCAATGACAAGGTAATTAGAGGAGTGTTGAGTGGGGTCAAAATATGTGTGTTTATAGAAAAAGAGAACGTCACAAAGGAGTACAAAGGAGTAGTATTCGGGCTACGGTCGAGAGAAAAAATAGATACCAAGAGATTGATATTGTAATCTTGTTATTGTACGGTACTGTACCATGAAAAAATAAAATACTGTTTATGGAATATAAAGCATTAAAATAGAACGCTCACATGTGAGAGGGCAGGCCAGTCTGCCGCTAGTGTCAGACGATAGGCCGTGTACATCTCCACTTCATGCTCGTCATATAGCACAAACCGAGAGACTCACGTGCCACCAAGCCAGCCACAGAAAACCTGAGTCTTTTGTTCACATTAAGTTGGTTTTATTCGACTTAAGAGTCCTGTCAAGCGTTTGGGATTGGGGGGATGGGGGGATGGGGGGGGGATCCAAAATGTCAGCAGTAACAGCACAGATAAAGTAAAACACACAGTAAAAGTTTATCCTTTGACGCTGACTGAAAAGAGGTCAACCGAGAAGTGCCGACATCACGCGTCGTGACAGTTCGAGGTCACGATTGGTATGACATTCAAGGCATTTTCCCCAGAAAGCCCTTCCTCGACTCTCGGCGCCTCGGCTGTATCCATCTATGACGGAATGCTACAAGTGCCACATTTCTCATGAAATCAGCAAAAATGAAAAGGGGATGTGTGCATACTTTGTGAGAAGTTCATCTATATTTGGCTTTTTGCTTTGCACCGCAGCATGCGCCTGAGAGGCGTGACCTGCGGGACATTCCCGCATCAACAAAAAGTCAGTATGAAGAAGCGAATGTAAAAGCTTTGCTGACCTTGTTGTGTATTCTTCCGGTGGCATGAAAGCCACCGTTCTGCAGCGCCGCGGTACAAGGCAGGCGGCCTCGGGGGTTCAACCACGGGTCCCCCCCCCCGAGACCCTCGGGCACCCTCGCTTATGAGAGTCAAGCGCGGTGTCAGCGCGGCGGCCGACATGAATCACACGGCTGCCTCCAACGACGTTATCTTGTCTCTGCGCGGCCACGAGAATATATAACCCGTCAACTGCACAACAACCTTGGCGCCTCCTTTGACTGCAAATTTTACACCAAATTGTTTTGATGAAACGTGGAACATGACCCCGTGCGACGTGAAATGCGCCGACACCAAATTGGATCGAGGGACGCCTGCGCTCCTCGCGGTGCTGATGAAAGATAGCCTCCTTCGGCATGAATCAAAGAGATGAAGCGGTTTGATCACACTCTCAATTAGATTAGATTACATAAATTGAAGAATTTGTTCAAAATGTGATATCCATTCTCAACAGGTCATTCGATTTGATCTCCTCCTTGCTGCTTGCCACGTTGAATATGAATGTTTTTGACAAGAACCACCACCTCGTCGTGTTTGGTAATTGCTTAAAATACAGACACCATGGCAACCATGTCTTCTCATAATAGGATAAGGGTGATGATCGAGAGGAAAGTTGTTTGTCTATTTGCGTTTACATAAAGATGGGAAGGTTATTTTTGAATTTATTATTTATTATTTATTATTTATTATTGATCTCATTTGAAAGTTACAAACCAGCAAGCGTCTACCTGGGCAAGTTGGCGTTTTGTTTTTGTTTTTTCTCCAAGATGGCGTCCGAGTAGGCAGCCATCAGTGCTCGTCAAGAGCCTTGTTTTTTTTTGTTGCTGTTGTTTTTGTCTTTTGTTTTGTTACATTGTGTGTTATGTCATGTGAACCTGATGTGGATTGCTTTTCGCATTTTTTTGGGCCATGAGAGTCGTCAAAGGAGAAGAATCTGTGCTTGGTGGTTGCGCCTTTTTGGCAGCACGCGTGTACCGGCACTGATTTTGATTGGGAGGAATATCGGCGCCATTTGACTGTCGGTGCCGGACAGCCCCGGGGGGGCTTGCGTTTTTGCGCCTGTAATGGGCAGCATTTTTCACAGCCCCATTTTGTTCAGTGGAGATGTGGGCGCTGTTGAACAGTCTGCGTTGGTGCGGACTGGATGGATGGCTGCTGAAGTTGAGGATGAGGAGAGAAGAGCGTCGGCGTGGAGCGTGGATGCTTTTTTGGAACAGTCGCCGCTTGGAATTGAAACAGATTTACATGAGACAGGAGAAGTGAACCTATTTATTTCTTTCGTCAATGGACGCTACAGCTTTTTTTTTTTTTTTAACTTTGAAACCTAGCTTGGTGAAAGGACACTTTGATTCTTTCCTTTTTCATCTAGAACTGCTTCAAAAAACAAAGTGCATGAGGGAAATGTGGTTAAGATTGTCCGTGTTTGTTTATTATTTACTTCATGTTAACTGTTTTGTAAAGTGCTACGTTAAAGCTGCAGCTGTTGTGAAAGCGCTATATAAATCAGGATGTATTGTATTGTATTTGTCGCTCTAATGATCAGGAAAGTGAAATTAGCTTGCATTTTCAATTGTATGTATTTTTTGGGAGAAATCGGTATATAACGAACTACTCTGATAGCGTCTTTTTCTCTTCTGTAATATGGACACGCCCCCACTGATTTCCCCCCCCCCAATATTTCGGTGTGACGTCAGTGGAGGAACTGGACACAATTTGTACAGTGAAAATCAGTGAACATACATCGCTTACAATGTCTAAAAACTGCACTCAAACGGCACCCAAAAATGTGTGGACATCTCTACTTCTGCCCACTTCAACCTCTGAAAATATCACAATAAAAAGCCTCTCCATGGCTCACTAAGAGTGAGGGAATTAGATAAGGGGGTGCTTAGCCTTTTTTTTCTCTCATGCACGCCTGGTTTTCTTTGATAATTATCATAATAAATTAGAAATATATAGCGCCCTTCAAGACACCCAGGGAGGCTTTTAACGTCCAAACAAGAACAAAAAAATGGATAATGCTACTCCTTGCTGCCTGCGGGAACCAGAAGCCCGCGCATCGGCTGCATTAGCAGAAAAAAAAGAAGGAAATTAAGCCATTTCCTTCCTAACTCTGACCAAAACACTTAATCTTCCAGGTCAGAATCATTCAAATGTGCGCTGCAAACTACACTCGTCGTACCAGGTCCATCCTCATTTGTGCAAGTCAATTTCACTTAAGAGATCCATAGTTTACTCCATTTGTCATCCTAAGGGACTTTATGCAGGCTTAAGACCTTCTTTTGGCGTGCTCCTACACCCGACCGACCACAATGCATCTGTTCGGCATGTTTGCTTCAATGTTCAAAATCTGTTTGAAAACAGCAGGACGAGGACAAAAGAAGCCAGGAAACAGTACCAAAATGTTACCGCCGTCAGGGCTTTCGTATCAATTAAATAGTCTGTGCACAAAATCTGGCCGTCCCAAAGATATGCAGAAAGCCATCACAAAAAACAACCTTAATCACTTCTGAGTATGGAGGTGGAGGGGCGATTTTAATGCTGACATCGTTTTTTGCATGAAGATGTATGTCACACAAGTGACAATATTCAGCCCAATAAGCAGTCCCTTGAATCAGAGTTTTCATTTGCATTCAAGCGTTCCCCTAATTACGACAAAACATGAACCATCAGGCGTGATAATCAATGACATGAGTGCAAGGAAGCACAAATCACTCGTTACCACCAATGAGCACTCCTCTTCCTTTAAGTGGAGACTGAAAGTGGGCTGCAATTGCACTGGCTGTTTGCTTACGATTACAATTCGCCCTCAGGGGCGGATGGTTTGATTTATAAGGGGGAGCAGGAGGAGGAGGAAGAGATCAGCATTGCACCCATCTCCTTCCCGCATGATATGCCAATAAAGGTGGAGAACTACATGAGGAAGAGGCGAACGAAAACTCAGCTCAGTTAAAAACACACGTGTTACTTTAAAGTGAAAACCTTTTTTTTTTTGTCACAAACTATACATTCCACCCCTTAGTAGTTAATTAGGTGTCAGCAGCACAACTGAGTTGCTTAACCTTCATCAACTGTGAGCCTGTAATGTAAGGAGAATTATTCATTGCATATTTTAGCAGCACGTGGAAAAAAAGGACACTTAAGTGAATGAACAGAATGCAAAAACTGAAGCAGAAAAAAAATAACTCCACAGTGAAAAAAAGATGAGAAAATGAGAGCTAATTGGGCAATATCAGGGAGACAGACATGAACATAAAACATTGACAGATATGAATTCCCGAAGATCCAATGTTGCCATGAGGAGCAATTAGCACAGGTAGCTGTGATCCAAATCACCTCCGGATGATAGATGGTGTGGTCTATTCTTCTAGATGTAGAAGCAGGAGCAAATTGGCTGATAACAATCACATTCATTTGAAGCTAATTAGCAAAGAATGTTAAAATGCACCCTACAAAATAACATCTAAAAGTACCATAACACGTTCCTTGACGGCGTAGGCATCGTTTAAAATAACATTTTAAGGAAGGTACACTGATTTTTAAAAATATTAAGCTACTTGCAAAATGTGATTCAAAATTGAGGAGGAAAAGCTGTGATTGTAGTCGATAAATAAAGTTCAGTTGAGAAAACCATTGTCCGAGTAGATCAGGCAGGGCTAAAAAACAAACAAAAAAATCATTGCGTTCATTTGAGCTCAAATAAACGGAGCTTTAATGATATTATATGTATACGTACATATTAATTATACAGATTTATGCAAAGACACTGATCCGGTTAATGATTTTGCACGATAGTTAGGAAGGAAATAGACAAATATCAATGTGACACTTTTTCTATCACTTCCACAACATTCCTAGGAAATCACAATGTCCCATCACTGGTAAGCGACTTTTTAGAAAGGGTTGCGGGTTAGTCATGCGGTCTTTGGCGGCTACTTGGTGGCAGCAGAAACCACATTGGTGACCCATACTCTAAATACACCCCTCAGCAAAAACCATTCCAAGTTCAAAGGCAAAAGGAAACATCTCAATTTTTTATGTAATACATCCTGATTTATATAGCGCTTTAACAGCAGCTGCAGGTGTAACAAAGTGCTTACAAAACAGTTAACATAAAATAAAATGATAAAAACAACACATAACATAAAAACATGGACAGTCGTGCAATCTTAACCACTTTCCCTCATACGCTTTGTTTTTTGAAGTAGTTCTCAATGGAAGAGGAGAGAATCAAAGTGTCCTGTCACCTTCACGAATGGAGTAAAACTTTGTGATTGGTCAGATATAATGCTCTATGCTTTGAATGAAGCATAAAGCAGTTAACTAGTCAGAGCGTCTACGATGTATTCACTCAGTGATCTGTGTAATAACAGGATTGCATTTTTTTTTTTTTTTGCTATCAAGGCTGACTAATATGTGTCTTTAGTCACTTCTGATAACAGTAAACAGAATGCAAGTTTTTTCAAACAAAACTCTGACTAAAAATTACTACATAAAAAAAACAGCCACACACATCAAGATGAAAGAACACCTCCATTGTTGTCCATTGTATGGCGTCTCACATTCCTCTTTTTTGTTGGAGTCGTTGGCTGGTAACGCTGTGACGACTGCTATGATGTCAGTTTGCAGAGCTGACCTGTTGGCATCCATGCCTTTGCACACAACATGCATACATCTATTCATCCATCAAAAAGATAAAACATTTTTTTAAAAAGTCATTGGAACACCACTTCTTGTGCAAATTGAGCGGGAATGGGCTCCAACTCACGACCCCAGCGAGTGTCAGAAACCAAATTGTTTGTTTAGATTTTGTTTTTCTTTTTGAAACAAACTGAAAAACATAAAATCATAATCATTTGTTATGTTCGTTCATGGCATCCAGTGATTATGTCAATTTTAATGTTTGTTGGTTCTAATTTTTATTTTCACACTTCTTTTTCAAAATGACCATTTTTTAACAACGTAACTATTTTATCAGGGATGACACAACACTAGGGGCAAAGGGGGCTATCGCTCCATCATAAATCCGTGTAGCCCCAGTTAAGCACCTCAGCATTTTATGTAATATGATCATCTATTTGTCTATCTATATGTATATCTTAACTTTTTCATTTCATTGGAACAGTGCATATTAATTAACACAAGAGTAAACAGACTTAGCATAAATGCTAGTTTTCAGCTATAGTCCCAAGGCAGGTGTCTAAAATAGCATATATAGAGCAATTATCTTCTCAGCCCTGCTATGTACCAGTCAAGACGCCTTTTATCCCAGGGAGGGTAAAAAAAATCATGGGAGTCCTCAGTGGTAATCATTTTTGTGTGTTTAAACTCAGACAAAAATGTTTCTACATATTTTTGTGAGTTCGCAAACGACACTGGGTAGCCCGTCCCCTATTGGTTAGAAGCAGAATAGGACTGTCGTTGCAACGGAGTAATCTGATTGGACGTTTCATTGTCTTTCGACGTCATCACTCATTTTGCCTTCGTAAATCCTCTTTGATGCAGTGAACCTCTTTGTTCATTACTGAGTTTTTAAACTTATACACCTTGCTTTTTAACCCCCTCCTCCAGCAGTTTAGTGTTGAGGGAGCTCACTCTGCGGTTAGCGACGTGTGACCAGCAGGGAGAGACAGTGAGAGACGCATTTAGAGTGGAGTGGACCAGTGGCTCGTCTTTTGTTGCGTCGGAGTGAAGGAAGCAAAGGAGAGAGAAGAGGAGGAGAATTCGAGCAGCTTCAGTACCAGCCAGTGCTTCTCCAGGATAACACTCCACGGAGGGGGCTGCTTCAGCCGAAGACGCCGCTTAGCCGTTGGTCTTAAAAAATCGGGTTTTCACCCCCCCATTTTGATTTTCGACCAACGTGTGGGATTGTGGTCGTGATTTCGAAGAGGATTTAAGACAACAAAAATGTACCGACGACGGGAGGGCAGCGGCGGGCTGCTTCTGCTGACGCTCTTGGCAGTGCTGCAGGTAATTTCCGAGTGGGACACTTTTGTCCTATCGTGTGTTTTAAACGTAGCGTCGCCACTTTATCGCACGTGAAAGCAAGTCTTTCTCATTCTTGCTTTTTAAAATTAAATAAAATTTGTATTTTAATAGACACGAGACTGACGGTGCAGTGGCGCGTGCAGTCGGTGCTAGCTTATGGTTCGTCCTCCCGTTTGTTCCAACTTCAGAGAAGAGCGGAAAGCTCTCCGGTAAAATGATTTGCTTCTAAAAGATTGAAAGTTTAGCGTTTCATACGCCTGTTCAAGTTGAGACGTTACACACGGCTAACCTAGTTTGAGAGCGCTTAAGTTGAATATCTACAGGGACAGCGGGGGAGTTGATTTCATCACGAAGACCCGTTCTCATCAGCCTTTTTGGTTGTTGAATAAAGAAGCTACAACAGTAAAAAATATATATATATATATACTGTATATTTTTAAAAAACACTAGTAGCCTACTACACACACTCAAAATCATCCAACTGTCCATGTTACCCCACTACACGCAACAGGGTGGCTTATGCGGCTTAAGGGCGAAATGAGTGCACACACAGCAGGGGGACATTATTAAGCACAAAGCAGTAATACTACACTGTTTCAAGCTGGAATACTTCTTCTATATTATTTGTTTTTAATCATTATTATTGCCTCTGAGGAGAGCAAACTTTGGCCTGTGGGCTGTATGAGCACCAACCAAAATCATTTCAAATGGTCCGAAGTAGAATTTCAATGTATTTAACCCACAAATAGGCTCATAAAATGTAATAAACAAACAGGGAAGAAAAAGGTTGCCCAGCCTTGTTCAATAGTATCCCAGCTCCGCTCCTCCCCCTATTCCCAAGGATGTTAAATTCCTCTGATTAAGCAGCGGCACAAATACCCACAATGCTTTTTTTTCCAGCGGGGGACCCCCTCTGTCGTTTTGCATTCTTCCCCAGAGTTCATGCTATGAGAAACGGGGTCAAATCTGGCGGACAAGAAACAGAATCAAGGCTGTTTAGGGAGTAGTAGACTTCTCCTGAAAATTGCTTCACATCCCATCGTGATTCATTTCTTGCCAGTTAGTCAGGCCAGTCCTCCTTAAAATGTGAGCGAAAATTCTTGATATATTTAGTTTTATCTCAATGAGTCATCTTAAGTGTGGGGGGTGAATCCGAATTCCAGTAAATGCACAGTTGGTCATCATTACATGTTTAGTTTTTTTTTTTTTTTTTTTTTTTGCTTCTTGGGTGTTCCGCCCCGTTTTATGGCAACAATAGCGGATTGTTGGCATGTAGCACCGCGACCGTGTTCCTGTTCTTGAAAAGTACACAGTTAGTGTTGATCAGAAAGGCCGACACAGAGGCTTGGCAGTAACTCCAGCCTGTGCCTAGGCCCCTCCACTGGGACAAATGGAGCTTGTTCTTGCCCAGCCATGCTTTTTGGCTAATGCTTAACCCTTTTGGCCTCATTATCCTAATTGCAGTGCCTGCTATAAAAACAACAGATGCTTTTGTACAACTGAGAGAGAGGTGGTGATTATGGGCGGAAGGGGGTGCTGGGGATTCAGAACATGAGCAAGAGGTTTCGGGAGGGCATGGGGTACACTTTTGTGGTTTGATTTATGACTCATCGTCGCACCCCCTCACCATCTTCCTTTCCACCACAGATTGCAGCAGAGTGCGGAGTCATCTCACCCTGCAGGCCTGGCTTCTCTGAAGATGTATACAAGGTTGGCTTGCCAGATATCATCGAGAAGGGACAGCCCCTTTTCACTGGTGGGTGTCGACTCCCGCCCCACGCCCCCCGTGTCTATGTATCGCTATGCTCCCCTGTTGTTTCATAGTAGTTCCGATGTAGAACAAGCCCAACATTTTTGAAAATTACCTCCCGAGTAGCTACGAGCCATGTCATTTTCCACATAAACCGGCTCACATGTGGTTCACATTTATATCGCCCCATTTGCTTACATGTTCCCCTTCTTTGTCGCTGTGAGCAGAGGCCTGTGTACAAAGTGCAGCTTGTTAGTCAAAAGTGAAAGCATACATTGTGGCTAACACCCTCTGCGATTTGCATCTTTCACTGGGGGGGTCCCTGGAGGGCAGATAATGAAAATCCATTGCACGCATTTCGATACCTATGCAACTTTAAAGTCAAGCAATTAATGTCGCTAAATGTTAGGTGTGTAGCACTACGATGTCAGTGCAAAGAAATGAGTCATCAAGTTAAGAGAATTAAGTTGCATTGTCATGAGAAAAAAAAAATCTCAGAGATATACTGTAGGTTGTAATGATACAGGAATAAACATCATAGACTTTTAGGTAGCATCCTTGAGGAGTCCTACCGTTACAGGATTTTTTATGAGAACACAGTTGTTGGATTGTAATTTAACAGGCGGTAATAGGCATAATGTTACAAATAAGTAAAACAGTGAAGAGACATTGTAATTTTATGGAGGAAAGTGAAGTCAAATAAAATCAGATTACATGCAGTTTTAATATTGCAATGAAAAAGTGTTAATTTACACAAGTAGTGTCATTGTAGTTACAAGACAAAATCCATTATTTTACCAAAATAAAGCCGCACTTGTACAGGAATAGTTATAATATTTGGGGGGCCAAATATGTAATGTTTCAAGAATAAAGTCATATTAACTCATTCAGTACCAGCCAATTCTGGACCAAGTCTGAAAAGACATTTAAAAACGTCTTTGGGAGTGAATGAGTTAATGCCACAATTGTACATTCACATATTAAAATGGTTAATGTTGCAATTTTATCAGGGGGAAAACCAACAAATCTACTGGAATGTTTGAAAAAAAAAAAAAAAAGATTGTGGCTATTTTACGATCTTAAAGTTGTACCTGTTTTAATTTAATCTCGTCAAATTACACTTTAGGTTCCACAAACACTGAAATACTCCCTGTCATCATCATCAATACGCTCAGCTTGTTTTTGGCTGTTATCCAAAGAGAAATACAACTTTGTCCAACTAATAGTGTGACGTTTACTCTCTGAAAAGCAGTTTTCTATTTTATTCTTTTTCGTGTGGCCCCAACTCTCCTTTGGAGTATAGCATAAAACTGGTGGTTTAAATTAGATCACTTTTGTCGACTCTCACATCAACGTCTTTGAAAATGCTTCAATCTTTGTCTGCACTAGCGTAATGAACTCCAAAAAAGGCACGACCAGTACTGCTATGACTGGCGTAACAAGGATGCAGCCACTGTGAAGCCACACATCGGTCTTACAAGCAGTAATAAAGGTGGAATATAACACCAATGTGCCATTAGCGAGGCTACAGCCTTGAGGTCACTTGAGCCAGAAAACATTCCCGCTTGTGTTGGATTTCACACTACGTGCCGAAAAGTTGCACACCGATGTCGGTGTGACTCCGAGGGTGGAGGAAGAGAGGCAGAAATGACAAGACGGGAGGAAAAGTGCTTGGGCGGGTGGCTGCAGCTTTCACTGATCCTGACTTCGTGCACAAGTTTCCGTTTGACGCTGCAGGTGATGGATTTGCCTCTGCCGGCTTGCGGATGAGCCGTGACCAGGGGTAATCAGGCTCCTTTTATTTTAGACCGCCACACCTCTCCAATGCACCCCCCCCCCCCCCCCCCCCCCCCTAAACTGGCTTGTTGAACTGGAGATTTCCTTGACAGAGTGGGGCACTCCTGTGTCATTGTAATGCAGCCTAGCAGCTCAGTAGCGTGGGATGATGTTAATGAAAGTGCATTCTCCAGTGGAAGGCTCCTGCCGTGGGTTGGGAGAGACAAAAAGACCCCGCGGTGTGAAGAGTTGGCCCAACTTTTTCAATTTTGCCCTGGCCATGCTGTTTAGGATATTGTTTCAGGCCACAGTGAAGCATGCTAGTGCTTGTCCTGTACCCTCGCATTTCATTAGCGTGGTTAATTTTCACCTGAAAGGGCTTCATTGATGAATAAAAAGTATTGAAAGGCTAATGTATTCGGCATAACAGGGCTCCCTCTCCATTCAGCACACATTACAACACATTGGTTTTCAGTTTTCTTTTGTCCCCACCAGTTGTTTTGGCTCTTTTACTAATTTGAAATGGATAGTCTGTGTTAGGTTTCAATAGCGTAACTCAAAACACTCGGGAACTACAAAGCAAAAGGTAAGCTGTTAACATTTTTGTCCCGTCTAATTGCAGTCTGTCCTTTTGTGGCAGATTCAGGGAATACACAGCCGGGGGGGATGGGGGGGGTGTAAAAAAGGTGGAAATGGTGCTACTTCACTTGTAAACAGTGCATTGTATGCACTAAATTGAAGACTTCCTGTGGATTTGATGTTGGCAAAGGGTGGCTGGCTAGGCCAGCACAGTTGATTGTAAGATTTAATCACATTCCTTGGGGGCGTCCTCTAGACTTTAACCATCAGCTGGCCAAGTGAGGCTATATTGATTTTCAATAAAAATGCATTTTTTTTCAAAATTAGGTGGCAGAGCCGTGCAAAGAAAAGCAGGAAGGACAATTGTTCTTTTTCGAGCACTACTATCCAGTCCGGTAAAAAGGAGGCAGCGCTCATTGTTAGCCAATGCAAAACCTTGACAGGCTCTCTGTCTAGTTGACCTTTCTTTGTAAAGAATAGAATGTTTGCTCTGGCCTGATAAGTCAAGAGTAGACCCCAAACACCAAAGTTATTTATTAACAGCCTTCAACAGACAAAGATAGCTGATCTTGTAGTTGCCTGATTAAGCGACGTGTATAACAAAATGGCATTCAATTCCAGGTAGGTCGTGGCAGCGGGTGGTTTGCCCCTCAGTGGAATTCTGGTGTCTTGTGAGAGTGGGTGTGCATTGTTCTGTTTTTATCCAGATGGGGCCTCAAAACCAGAGAAAGTGTGTCAGTCGGAGCATTATTCAGCAGAGGTTTCCCGCCCTAAAAACGGTGTTAATGAAAAGGCCGGAAGCCTTCATTGTGCTTGAAACACGTCCTGTAGATCCCTTCATACATTCTGCTTTCTTTCCTTCCGCTAGCATTTATGCGGGAAAAAGCAGTGTTTCTCGCTTGATTATGCATCACTGCAAGGACTTTATGTTAGGGGTGTCATGAGCCGTAGGATGGGGTTTTTACACTCGGCCAGCTTAATGAAGAAATTGGTCCCATTAGTGTCAGAAATCGAGACGTGGAGCAACATGTGCTTGTGTCAAGTCGATCTCAAGAATTTTTTGTTAATCTATCATTAAGTAAAATTGCTTGTCTTTGCATTGTTTACACAAGACGAACCGTTAAATAAACTAAAATGTCACCTCGCCAAATCCTTCACTTTGCCGCGACTGGGTCCGTTTTAAGAGTTATTTCTGCACTCTGCGCCCCGATCATTCTGACGGCCGTGTGTACAGCTGTGGCCACTTAGATGTGTTTAAAGGGGGCCCCCCATGTTTGGTGAGACATGACCCAGAACGACCCAGTCCTGTAAACCGGGCCAAGTAGTCATCGAGCTAGTCAAGCCCTTTTCCTGCGCAGAGCAATTCCGGTCGGGTCCGGATGATCGGATGAAGGTTAGACACACGGGCATGGCTTGATGCTACACGTCAGACCAACGCAACAGATATTTGACAGCTCCATGCGGGCTCTGCACTACGGCTAAAATTGAATACCTCGATAATGATATGATAACAATTAATTATGGGCTCAGTGGAAAAAAAAATCAATCCAAAAGGAAGTGGAAAGTGTAGTTGTATGGACAATGTAAACTTCACACAAGAGACCCTGCAGCGAGATTCAAACCCAGAACCTCTCCGCTGTGTGGCAGATGTGCTAACCAGTAAGTAGGTTCACAGTGCTACGCACACTATCCCAATGAAAGAGAAATAAGATAAACAGATGTCTGAAAGTACAGACCAGCGAGACTAAACTTCAAAGCACAGTGATTCAGCCAGCTCTCTGTTTCTTGCACGTTTCTAAAAAAAAATAAAATAAAAGTCTATCCGTAAGGGTATTAGGGATGTTTCACGAGGTCTAACCTTTGCTGTTTTTACAAGATTGTCATGTACAATTTATCGTGAAAACCTTAATTAACATTACCCTTGGAGTATAGCATTCGGACATTGGAATCTTTACATACATCTCAATCTTCCTATTTGCTAGGCAACACTAGCACGTTCATGTCTGGCTCCAGACTGGACCTCACACAAACTGATTGAAAATTTGTTCTGAACGAGAGACGGTGGCCTGCATGCACTGCACAAGTTTTGTCATGTCATGTTGGAGAGCCGGGGACCCGAAATTTTGTCAAGGACCCGCACAACATCTCACTTTGGTTTAGAATCCAAAATGCCACCAAATGAAGGTTGATCTATTCATTTATTTCTTTTTAAACCATAAAATCTGATGGATGCGTAGATTCTGCATCGACCACATCTTATGCCCACAGTTTTGAATGCGTATGTAGTAGCACTACCAACCTTAGATATATTTCCTTAATTTGACTTTAGCTGTCGATCCACGATAAGCAGGAGATGAGCCTTGTGATCGGCTGGCCTAAGTGGTATATTTAAGGACAAGCTTAAAAATGAGGTTTGCAACCACCTGAGCGGCATGCCGTTGCAAGCGGAGGAAATTCTATGATTGATATCATCGATTTTGTGATATTCATGTCTTCAATGTTAATTTTTAGCTATCACTACAATAGTACAGGTACTTGTCAACAAATAAGAATGCAGTGATCCCTCACTTATCGCGGTTAATGGGGATCGAGACCACCCGCGAAAGAGGCAAATCCGCGAAGTCGGAACCGATGGATGTACATGTGTATGAGTATATATAATATTTATAAGGCCGCATTAATGGTATACATGCATGTAGAAGTAAATGTTTGTTGTAATTAACATTCCTGAATGCTATATACTAATATATATATACACATATACCTGTACATACACACACACATATATATATATATATATATATATATATAGGATGTATAAGTTAGGTTAGGTTAGTGTATAAATAACAAAATACAGTAAACATATACATGTAGTACTGTATATGTTGCTCTATGTGACTCGCTGTTGTTTTGCTGACTTTCACTGCCTCTCACGGACCTTTTGCGGACATTTTGCGGCATTTTCGCTATTAATTTCTTTATTGATGAATGCTTTTAAAAAATCTGCGATGCACTGAAACCGCGAAAAGTAGCAAGGTATCACTGTATCATGAACAAGTTGATTTCATTCAGTCATGCGTTCAAAAAGTGAAATGCATACATTCATTCCACACATGACTGATACATTTCCTGTGTTGATTCATTTTCATTTAGATTACATCTGAAGACTAATTAAAAAACAAAACAAATTCACAATTCACATTCTCAAAAAATTTGAATAGTATGAAAATCATATGCGGGAGATGGGTTCCAGCTGTCGCATTCCTCGTGTCAAACCACTTATGAACAGCGTCAGAAGCCTGGACTAAAGACAAAAAGGACTGGACTGCAGCCTAGTGGGCCAAAGTCATGGTCTCTCATGAAAGCACATTTTCCATTTCCTTTGGAAACCAGAGTCTGGAGGAAGCGAGGGGAGCCACAAAATCTACATTGCTCCAGGTCCAGAGTCAAATTGCCACCGTCAGTCACGTTTTAGGGTGCCATGTCATCTGCTGGTGTTGGTCCTTTGTGTTTCCTGAAGTCCAAGGTCAACGCAGCCGTCAACCAGGGGAATTTTAGAGCACCTCATGCTTCCTGCTGCTGACCACTTTTATGGAGATGCAGATTTCATTTTCCAACAGGACTTGGCGCCTGCACACAGTGCCAAAGCTATCAGTACATGATGTAAGGACCATGGTATTCTTGTTCTTGACTGGCCTACAAACTCGCCTGACCTGAACCTTAGAGAAAATTTAGGGGGTAAAGTGAAGAGGAAGATGTGAAATGTGTGACGAAGCAATGCAGAAGAGCTGAAGGCCCCTATCAGAGCAACATCTCTTGTAACACCTGAGCTGTGCCACACACTGATCGACTCCACGTCACATTGCATTGCTGCAGTAATTCAGGCAAAAGGAGCCCCAACTAAGTAGTACTGTACATGTACATATTATTCAAGTTTATACTTTTCGGTTGGCTAACATTTCTAAAACTCCTTTCTTTGTATCGTCTTAAGTATTATTGTAATTTTCTGAGAATGTGCATTTGGGTTTTTCATTAGTTTTCAGATATCATCATCAAAATGAAAATGAATCAAACACTTGAAATGTATCAGTCTGTGTGGAATGAATGCATGCATTATACAAGTTTCACTTTTTAAAGAGTATTCCTGAAATAAATAGAACTTTGATAATGAGATTCTAATTTTTTGACAAGCACCTCCTTGTATTAGCGTTCAGCACTAGTGTGTGGTTGGGAGTGCTTTATGGATACATTTGCAGACACCACATAGTTCAGTCATCAAACCCCATTTTTCACATTCAAATTCGCATTCACGGATCAGGAACAAAGTGCAACATTAAGAATCACTGGGAGCCGTCTGACCCTTTTTAAAAAAAAAAAAAAATAGTGTGGGCCCTGCTGTGTTTTATATATTCTCTGTCATTGTAGAACACGAAGAACACCACCAACTCCATGGCCATTCCCCCTCCCCCTCAAATGACATCTCGCATTGCCTTTTATTTAACTACATGCACTTTGCTCATACCACCACTCCATCGCTTACATTCTCCTATTTTTCTTTCCAGAAGTAAATCAATGCTTGCAGTTCTTTGTTTACAGTGATCAATATGTATGTAATGAAGGCAGTGTTCCAATTCCCAGCCAAAGCATCACTGGCGGGTTGGGTTGAATAGGTTTTATTCCTTTTATTGTTTTCACCCTGCATACATTTATTTTCATCTTCCGTCACGGAATCTTTTCTCTTCTTCTCTCTGGGAGCACCATGGCCTAGATAACCATCACAAATTGTGACAGTTGATTGAATCCTGGCAGAATATATCTGTGGAAAAATCACCTTTGATGCACTTTGCCTACAATTTAACAAGGAAGCAGAGTTGGAGGCTTGAGTCGAGTGCAGGGGCCAGCACATTTGTTTTTTTTTAACAAGCTCCAATGCAGTGAAATAATAATAAGAACGTTAGCGTATTAAAGCTGGCGCAACCATCTGTGGCTAATTGGTGGGTGCGTTTCTGAGCCTGCTGGGTGGCAAGGCGGGATAAGGCGTAATTTATTTATGTCTGACCTTTTTAGGCTGGAAGTCCTTAGCTAACTTGGGGCTGTCTGAAAATAATCCTTTGCTCCGTGCAGGCACACCAAGCCTTAAGACCATTACGAGTACTTTGAAGAGAGCTAACATGGCGCCAATAACTTCTTATCACCTCTGTTCATATCGCAGTTATCAGCTAGAGGCCGTGCCCTCCATTAGTGGCACCTCGCAGTGTCTGACATTGGGCAGTCATCTGTTTCAGGGGGGTTGTCCATTGCATATAATTAGCTTGTTCAATTCAAAGGCACTAACGGTGGCGACGCATCTCGAGCCAAAGGTTAGTAGTAGAGGCTATTTGACCCATACAACCTCAATCAAAGGAAATCTTTACTCTTTGACTTAATATAGAAATATACAAAGCTGTACACGCTACTTGGTTGAACTTTCTCCTCTTGCGCACATGAAAAACCTGCAAAATAGGTGCATTAAGATTCTGAACAGCAGAACTGGCCTTTCCTTTTCATATATCGATAATGTTTGTCGGCCAGCGACAATTCGGTTTGACCTAACGCGGCAGGAGATCTGAGTGTCCAATATTAAACTTCACATCTTCATTCTGGCTTTCCGACGTTCATTTCCACACAAGTGCCGTCCCACCGCCGATATTGCCTTTATGTTCATGTTGAAACACTGTGAAAGCCGGATTAAACGATTTTTGGATTGTAATGTAGCTATGTGGCCGTGTTTGTCAAATTCAAATTTCAAATCCAGTGGTTCCACAGGCAGACTTGAAAGCCTCCCATTGAATTGCTCCTTTACGCCGTCTCGTGAAGGTGAGTGAGAGGCGTCGGGGGCTGTTGTGGCTGATTTATGGCTTATTTGGTTTGGGATCACACCTGGGTCCAGCCAATCTGAAATTACTTGTTCATTTGTCCATGCCACAGGTTGACTCATGCATGACAAGATTGAAGGAGCATTTTTTTTTCACACTTGGGTTTTTGATTTAAAGGGAAAAACACAGTGAAAGCACATTAAATGCAACGAGGTCATGTATAAATAACTGGTGACCTCACTTTCTTACACATATGCCTCCATATAACCAGGCTTGGTATTCTTCACTTGTGAAATCCGATTTTAGACAAGAAAATGCCGTCTTGCAATCAGAAGAGAATGCATCTGTGTTGAGATTATACTTTGCCCTTCTTCTAACTGATTTGTAGATTTCAGAGCCATTTTTCTTCAGCAGGAGAGCTTCTTTTTTTGGGGGCGGGGGGCTAAAGCAAATAACTCCATATCTCTTTCCCAGATCCTGTCTACAAGACAGCCTCTCTTCTGCAAGTCAACCCAGCTGCTTCTTTGGCAATACTGCCATTCGATTTAGACCACTCTATCTCCCCGTCGTGCCTTTTTTCCCCTCATTAAGTTAAACAGAATCAGAGCGTACAGGGCCTTGAAGGTCCTTACATTTTCCATCAGCAGACATGTGAAGGAGCCACTCCCCATACCCATTATGTTCTCTGTCTCATTAAATCTTTGGTGCAGGAGGGTAATATAGTCAGGCTCACGTGTTGTCTTTTTTTTCTTTTTAACACATAATTGCATTTGCTGGCTGCTGATCACTATACACTTAAGGTTGCCTTTCCACTGGTCAACTTTAGTTAAGTTTAAACAAATTCTGGGCTAACTGCTCTGATAGTGTGGGTCAGCTGATCACGTGTAAGTGAACATTGGACAGTGGTCCTACTGCAAGTCAACTCCGGCGTGGCTCAGATTATAATCGACAACTTTTTTTATATCCCCCAAATGAAAGCCCTGCGGCTAAAAGAATGATGTCGCTTATTTGCAGACTTTGACGATCTCAGAAACGTTAGGTTCTCCTCAATTCTTGGCCTCGCTGGAACACACTTGAAGTGTGTTTACTGTTCATGAATTGTTTTGTTGAGCTGGATGTGGAACTGGTTAACTCCGCCAGTTTTTGGAACAAATTGAAGCGTTTGCATCAGTATTCAGAGTTGCTCATGCCAAAAATGCAACATAATGCTGTTTACGCAGTCTTCAAGTTGAAGGTGATTGATGAAAAAGGCAGATTAGCTCACAAGCAGTTTTAATTCCGACAGTAAGGTTGGCAGTTTCTATACATATGTATTTTATTTTATTTTTTTTTATGTAGTGGTTGAAGTATACATACTGGGTGTAGCATATATTCCAGTGTGCTCAATAGAGTGAATTTTAAAGTACTCACATGGGTTACAACAGAAGTAACGCTTAAATAATACAGTTGGCTGCATGTAGAAAGTAGAACACACCCGTGTTTAGCTTTACCCATTGACGCCAGACTCCAAAGTCCCACTTCAAAAACCTCATGGTGGCACATTATGAGAGAACACAAATTGGCTCGCCATCACGCCTCAGACCAAAAAAACAAAAAAAAGAAAAACAAATTTGAAGCCGGGGCACATTGATTTGACCCAGATAATGTAACCATGGTCACAAAGAGGCGGCGCCCCCCTGCAACCCCCACCCACACCACACCAACTATTGTGTTCCCGGCAGAAGCTTCAATTTCAATGCACTAGTGCTTCGTTAGACACTAGCCTCTTGATGACTCACTAGCTTGTATCTCGTGACATTGTGCATGCATCATCCTTTCATCCTCTTTCCTTGCCCTTCCTTCCCCCGACAACGGATTTTCAAATGGAGGAGCTCCCATTGCTCCTGTCCGTCCCATGATGGATGTGATTTAATTGAGTAATGGAACTCCTTTATTCTGACCTTTGATGCCTTATTTCCTCAACCACACGTAGTATGTGGCATTTAAGTAGCATTGCGATCTATTCTCCATAAGGTTCCTTACAGATAGGCTTTAACAATTTAAATGAAACAACCTGTTTTTGTTTGATCTCAAGTAGAAATGTGATTTGGAAGTGCCTCCCAAAAACTAGTCTCGCTCATTCAATGAGCATACGCAGTCCTCGAGATTGCCTGTCTCAAGTGATCTACTGTGACCAGCTAGACCTCGCTGACATTGGCGCCTGCCCGCCATCACATCATACAGATATTATGATTGACCAGGAACAATTTCTAGTCTCAACTTGAGTGCACACCACGGCAGTAAGCAACATATCGCTTGGTGGCCCACGATGTCTGAGTTTATACTATCACTGCCTCTGTCGATATTTATTGAGGCTTTAAAGAGTGTGCGGCATGTCGCCACTTTATTTCCTGTACCACTGCCGACTCAGCAGGAATGAAGCTGGCGGGGGTATAGTCTGACTGAAGGGTATACTATAATCACAGGAAGCAGGTTTGGACATTTTAACACATTTCTATATGTACATTTTCACATGAAATAACCTTGAGGGATCGGAAAATATGCATGAGGTGCCAGGAAAATTCTCATTTTAGTTCTTGTATCATAGATTAAGGGGGTGGGGGGGATCAATCATTTGTCAAACATATTTGATATAGGATTGGCCATGTCATTGATCATGATGAAACAGTTAATTACTTTTTTAAAATCACATTTTTATATCACCGTCGACGAGTGGTTAGCACATCGGCCCTCACAGTTGAGTCATCAAGTTAAAATCCAAGTATTTTAATGTAAAGTACTGAATACAAGATGAATTGTTTTTTTTTTTTAATGTAAAGAACTGAAAACAAGATTAATTGTATTATTCGGATGTCAAAAATGTTCTGCTCAAGTTAAGGAGATAATGTCAAAGCAAAAACAATAAGCCCGTCGTTGAAAATCTATTTTCAAATATTGCGAGAGACACAGAATGTCAACAAAACCCAGCCGGTGTCAGTTGAGTCGTGTTTACCTTTGTGCAACCCGTCATTCATAAAATAAGGTTGATGACAGCGGTCACATTCATACAGTGGTGAAAATACAGATGTTGCACTGAAAAGGAACACAAGAAGCAGATACAATGGCGGAGCAGTCAAGACCATAAAACGCTGCTAGAAAATCACTGCTTCACAGAGACGAAAAAGTAATCTTGCATTTATACCATTTCATAGGTGTGTTTTATGTTACACCCCCAAAGTGGGTACGGTTCTATTTCCTCTTCGAATATACAACTGTTTACAATTGGTGCACTGTGAAATCTCAGCCCACTGTGACACTTTCTCAGCAAGATATGCCGTCACCTCTGTGCATGCTGGCCTACACTCCATCTTCTATAGGCCCCAATGTCAGCCTGCCACCCTCATGCTAAGCGTTCTAAGCATTGTGACCTTTGTAGAAGATAAGCTAAAGAGTTTTGGAATAACGGCCTCAGCCATTCATTTATGGCGTTGCTAACCATAT
Source organism: Hippocampus guttulatus (assembly GCF_054856545.1). Lineage (NCBI taxonomy): Eukaryota > Metazoa > Chordata > Actinopteri > Syngnathiformes > Syngnathidae > Hippocampus > Hippocampus guttulatus. The sequence goes on from NC_141274.1 coordinate 2,484,183, forward strand.
GAAGGCTGCGAGCCAAGGTTATTGACCTTTCACGCCTGTCCCTCGTGATGGAGGGAGCTAGACGCACACAGAAAATGAATTGGGCTTATTATATAGCCCAGGCTTGGTCGGCAGTTTTTGCTCACTGTTTTGTCTTTTACTTTCATTTTGATCACAGTTCAATTCATTCTGCATTACATGCGGCAGGAGTTCAAAAGGGTATGGTCACACAAGAACGAGGTAGTGGAAAGGGGAATATTAGTTTCTTGGCGTTTGGACAAGATTGTCAAAATAATTTCTGTGCACAGGGAGCTGCAAAAACAGCTGCAAACACCATCCATCCATCCATCCATTTTCCGATCCTCTTTATCCTCACAAGGGTCGCGGGGGGTGCTGGAGCCTATCCCAGCTGTCTTTGGGCAGTTGGCGAGGGACAGAATGAACTGGTTGCCAGCCAATAACTGCAAACACATTTCTATGAATATGACGTGCTATTTCGACTCGCATTTGAACCGTTTTGGTGAAAAATAGTCATGTTGTAAATTGGCCACTGCATCCTGAAGCCTCTTTCACACTGTGACTCAAATATTGCCACATCAATTGCAGAAGAGGGATCACACTTATCTGCCTTTGACTTTTCTTACCGGACTCATCCAAGTTATGTTGCTGCAACTGTGCGTACTTTCACACAGCATTGGTGTGACAAATAGAAATACTTGTTGTGTCGGGGGAGTTGCTTTCAACACAGCAGAAGTCAGTCTTTGGTGTTAAACTTGACAGCAGTCCTTACACCCCGGTGTCTTCCCAGCTTCTGTTACGACTGATACAACGATCTCAAAACATGGAAAATTAGGGGCTTGACTCAGCACTCCCATTTAAATGGAGCAATCACACAGAAACAAGCAGAAAAATGCTGTCTTTTTCTGCTGTCTTAAAAAAGGGCGATTGTGATCGATCTGCACGAGGCACGATATGAATTGCATGGAAGATTTCACTTCCCAAAAGTATGTATTCCAGTGTTTTTCTTGATTTACATTCAATTGCTTGAAATTCCCAACATTTCAATGCGATGTTTATGCGGTTTTACTTCAGGCTTATTTTGCATGTGGTCTATTTGTAGAAGTAATGCAACAGGGAGGGGGGGGGGTCTGATCAGACAGATACACATTTAGAGAAAAAGGAAACATGAAAAGAATGTCATGTAGGCAGCAGAAGAGCGAGCTTTGGGTCGACAAGATTGAGCTCATGTTATTCCAGCCTTGTCCTCCCTTTGCGCTTCCCCCGCCTGTAAAAAGCTGGCGGGGGGGTTAGGAAGGCATGCATTTATATTGGATCAACATGGCACGTCTGTTTTTTTTCTCCAGTCCCACTACTTGCGTTTATAAACATGAGCAGTCCCTTATGGGGCTTGGCTGACCACTTTTATTGACTCTGGAGAAGCATATCTTTGCTTGATGCATTGTTTGTGAATAGCACCACTACCCCAGTGGAAATAAGCCTCAGATAAAAAATAAAATGGGGGGAAAAAACACAGAAGTTGCTCTATAAATGTGTTTTGCCATTCGAGGACGTCCCCAGTGAGGTCAAACTTAAAAGCACATTTTTAATATTGTACATTTGCTTTGTTCATGCTGTGCTTTGGATGCTGCCAACTAACCTCAATTAGTGAGCAAGAAAACACATGCGCGCGTGTGCGCAACACACACACACACACACACACACACACACACACACACACACACACACACACACCATTTATGCTGCTTCAGCCATGTTAATTTAGAGGGAGCAGTTGAAGTGTTTGTTGATATGCAGCAAAGGGCTAATGCACAAGGAGAATGGGAGCTTGTGTGCGCACGCACATTTGTTTGCAGGACTCATCAGCATGTCTGGTACTCATCAAATTGTATTGCACAAAAAAAGGGAGGAATGTGTCCGGGGGTAACTGGGCCTTAAGGAGCGTGGGGGGGCTATTTTGGACCAGAAAATTTGATGCTGTGTTCAAGTGGAGACTGTGGACATGAAGTAGGTGGCTGCTTATAGACAATATATACACTTAAGTCATGCGCTCAGTAATACCAAATATGGTTGTCATCCAAACAACAATTTGACAAAAAAGTATGTCAGTAGCAGATAGTTTGGGAGGTCAAAGCAGTCAAATTTGCCCTCTAACATGAACTTGTTAGGGTATAGTTGTTTTTTTTAATTGTTTGTTTAGAGGGGGACACCCACATAAACAAGCACATTGTTTTTTTTAAATGACATCTTATGGAATAAATAGCGGAAAAAACAACTGTCGCGAACCCCTTCCATTGCCCCCACCAAGAATGTGTGGACCAATGGAGATGAGGTCAAAAAGCACAAACACGGCTTTGTTCTGCATTTGTCAGGGTTACGCCCTGTTGAGAGACCGTAACAGGCAACACCAGCACATATTACTCCATTATGTCGCTGTTGAAAGATTTACAGTTTGATTTAGCGGCAATGGATATTTGATCATGCATGTCCAAGTACAACAAAATCCACTGAAGGTGTGCAGCACTGAACAGGACACGTATGCAAACTAGAGCTGTTGCTTTATTTGAATGTCTAACGTCATGAATCGTGGCACTGGCGCTGTTTGTATTGTTGGGGCCATGCTGGTATGACGGCATTCTTGATATTATCGCAATATTTCATGATGAAACTATAAAACCTATGATGATAAATAGAATCAATTATGATGAATCAGAGTTTATATTCAAGGGAACGACTAAAAACTTTGAGAAACACGGGTTAAACATATAAATGCTTCGAACGAAGTATGACTATCTGATGAAAAAGTGTATCTTTCTATCTTTTAGATTAACCTTTACATTGAATGTCCAACTCCTGTGAGTGCGCATTGTTGGGCAACAACAGTACTAATATTGGATGTGTGTGTACTGATCATGGACTGTGAGATAACGATACAATACACCACAACATCAATATTGTGTTCCAGCCCTATTATTTAGTTACAGTACTTTGCTAAGGTCCCTAACATTAAAATTCGAACTGTCGTCAAATTCGTCTGACATGTATTTGTAGCTACATGTTGTGTTTCATGTCCGTTGCAATGAAAGACCTTTCAGCAGACATGACTCAGTCGCATTTTTGAGCCATGGATAGTGTTGCCCTTCATCGAGCTAAATTGTCAAGCAGATCATGCTGTCATGCTGCAGAGCTGTTGAACAAATTACAGGGTTTGGACGCATGAACGAGGTCTTCTGAAAACGTGGCCGCGGTCACCATAGCCTCTCACTTACTCTCTGATCTGGCCACTCATATATTGGTCTGTCTGCAGTGCGCTTGGAGACGGCAATTGCACCAACATTGATTTGTGTCTGAAATAAAGGAGGTCCGGACGCCGCACACATGCTAATGTGAGAGCTCTTTTTGCGCTTTTCCTCTCATCTACCACTTCATGTTTAAACACTTTTTTGTGAGCCGCACAGTTTAGAGGTCGATTCCTTAGCTCCTCATCATGCCTTTTCCCAGACCACCAAAGGGTCTGAGCATGTGAGCTCGGGCAGCTGTGTGGAATGAGTTGGAAAGGCGGGGTTGGGCTTTTGGTTGGCGTGTTCTCTGTCCATCAGAGTGGGTTTCATCTGTTAAAAAAATGGACAGCTTGGCAGACAATTTTCAATCATAGGAGACAGGGAGGTACCTGAGCAGCTTCCTGCCAGCGGCTTGGAGCAAAGCAAAGGTTTGGCCAGCACCAGCTATATGTATTAAGATAAGATAAGATATCCTTTATTTGTCCCACACTGGGGAAATTTACAGCCTCCAGCAGCAAGAATGTGGGTTGAAAGAAGAAAGAAGAAAAACAAACAGACACCGTTCAATTAAGTGCAATATAAATACAAAAAGGTATTATGACTAAAGAAAGGTTCCACACCTAATTCCAAACATCTTTCACATGTTTAAAATGTGAGAGACCTCACACATGACAAGGAAAGAAATTGCCATGTGGGATTACTGCGCTTACAGTGTGCGGTGCGCGCTTGAGGTGGCCAACACAGCGCAGCACACATACTCCACCGACAATTGTAAGTTGCCTCTTCCAAACCAGATGTCTGCCGTCGTAAAAAGACTGAAAAGAGATAGTAGTAGAATAGAGGCAAACCGATAACCACATTGCCATTGCAAATTCTTCTTTTGTCCTTTTTGTTCCGGTGAATGATTTGGGAGGCACAGTGTACAAAACACTTGATACAACCGGTTGCTCCCCTATTTGTGTCTGGCAACAGAGCAAGCTTCAGGTTGCTGCCTAATTGGCTCCTGTTTTGGTTCATGTCACGATCCCCGAATCCCTAGCTTGGCCCACTTCTGAACCACATACATTCTTTGTCACTGTTATGATCGTCGGTCTTGACTGTTTTGCGAGCAGATCGGGGAGGGGGAAAAAAAATCCACCAACCTATACTACAGAATAATCACTCGGGGTAATCTGTGCGACACATTTGAGAATAAAGCCATGGCACCAACATAACCGTTAAGAGCTCCTCTCGGTTGATGCTGTAAACAATAATGGGAGGACAGGCACAAGAGGAGTAAATTAATGTTGAAGGAGAAGCCTCCCTCCCGGATTCATGGGAGACTCTGTCTCTGTTCACGGCAAATATGAAAGAGCCTTTGTTAGTGAAGGGCTTGCTGCTGACAGAAAATAACTAGCCCCCCTCCCTCAACTTCTAAATTCATTGCCTCCTCTTCTGCTCATCCGTCACTCCATTTCGTCCCCCCCGCCCCTTCCCGATAAGCCTATGTGTTTTCTGTCAAAGTCCCTCATTTAGGATTCCACGCTGCGCCTGCTGTACGGAGGAGGGCCCGGGAGACAGTCGGCTGCATTGTTAGTATTCACTATCTCCCGCAGACTTCCTGCCACTGGGTGGGCAGTAGGAGTGGGACATGTACAGTTGGTGATTCATGTTTTCACCTGTGATGTCCCTCACGTGTGTTTACATTCCGGAGAACAGGACCGCCGTATACAACACGGGCGGTGTACTGTATTATTCCGATGTGGCGAATATGTGGCTAGCGAGCTTCACTCCTGGTAATGTTGTATTTTTAGCTCCTGCAGCGGTGTGCGGTATTGTTAACCTCCTTAGGCTATGCTAAATAAAGAATGGACTATCAGTAAGGGGAAATGGCTGCTTGGCACTGCGCTAACGGTGTGTCTTTCATCAGGTCACACATTGCTCTCCTCACACCTGCGGCTCATGACAGGATGTTGGCAGGTGTTAATTGCAATTGTATAACAGGGCATGATGCTCTGCGTTTTTGTGGCATCTCCGTCTCTCCCTTGGGTTCCACATTGTCGGGCTGCTCACAGTCATTTTGACTGTACTTTTTATTTAGTAAGTTATATTCACCAGTTAGAATGAGCTTTGGGCTTTGATCGTGTGCCTTGTTTGTTCAAGTGTGAATAGGACCATATAATACGGTTGTAACTTTGATCATAGTTTTGTGCTTTTATGATAAGGAAAACAGACTACACTTTAGCAGCACACGGCCCATTCTGGAAATGTGGTCCCTCCTTCGGACATGAATACATAATGTTAACATATATTGTAGCTTTCCAGGAGTTCGCTTTTTACGACAGTTCTGTTTCTGTGGAGGCAATGTAACTCGATTTGTACAAAAGTCACAACACTCTGTCCCAAGTATCTCGAACCTAATGGAATCATAAAGTAACACGAAGTAAATATTTGTATAGAAAAGATTTCTTGCCTTCCTGCCTTCATGTGCCGTTTGATGATTTTAATCTTATGCTACTGCGCAAGCTAGACCAAACTAATGATTAGGACAGGGGTAGGGAACTTGGGTTCCTCAAGAGCCATAGTTCTTGCCTGTTTTAGATCCCTCCCTACTCCAACACACCGGATTAAATTGTTCCTAATCATATCAGGCCTCGACAGAGCTTGCTGATGAGCTCATCATTTGAATCAGGTGTGTTGGAGAAGGGAGGGATTTAAAACAGCCAGGAAATGGTTCTCGAGGAACCAGAGTTCCCTACCCCTGAATTAGGAACATAACACCCATACTTCCTATTGCACAAGTTGTGTGGGTGCTACTGTGGCAATCAGGACTGTATTTGTCCTTTATTATTCATAGGACTGCAACTAATGATCATTTTCACAATTGATTAATCTGTCAGTTATTTTGTTGATTAATTGATTAATCGGATTTAAAAGAATGCGTTAAAATGTCCACCCTTGTATTCAAAACCCAGGATATTATTTAATTAAAATTGACAGTGCAGAAAATGCACATACAAAAATTTATGATGATCCAGTCACTGGTTTGGGACACAGGACAAAAATGTTGATCATTGTTTTCCAAAGTAAAAGCAAATGTTTTATTTTGATTCAGCACAAAGATTATCAGTCGGCTTTCGTGGACATATACAGAAACCGGATATTTACTGTTGAAAAGCTGAAATTTTGAGTATGTGCACAATTCTAAATGAAACGATATCCAAACGATTCATCAATGATCAAAAATAAGGATAATTGTTTAATTGTCAATGTATGGTCTCAGCCCTATTGGTTAGTTCCCTTAGTTTAGATGTTACTTTTTATTGGTTTTACTTCGCAGATCCTACTTTTCTTGACTTAATTTGGACTATCACTACTGTAATTATCTAATTTCCATCACAGGATGATTAAAGTCTCTGTCTATCTAATCAATAAAAGAAAAAGGTTAAGAAAATGTAAACGCTAAAGCGTTCTTCACCATATGTTTTGTTTATTTCTTTTGATTGTTATGAATAACAGCATCCCTCTGATCTTTGTCAAAATAGCAACGTGAACAGTCATCATCCATCTCGGTTGTAACAAAGCATTTTATTGTGATTCATTTTTTAGCAGTGTTGCTCAGAGCAACACACAACAGCGTTTGTGTTACAGATGTTTTTGAGCCGTTCGTCATAGTTTGCGTTTGCCAGCCTTGCCTCGGGAGTTCCACATAGATAGCCCCGGCAGAGACTCTATTGGCTCCATATTGACTTCCTCCGGCTGTCTCCAATGGATTTGACATGGATAACGCGTTTGGGTTTTGAGGCGCGATGGGGGAGGGGATGTAATAAAAGCAAGATACCCACAAATGAAAGAAAAGTGGGAGAAAGAGGGAAACAAAGAAGACTGAAATGAAGAGGGCTCAAGTTGGGAAAAGCCAAGAGGTTGTCAGGGGCAACTGCCTCACCCTCCCCACGAGAATGCTCTGGAGCAAGATTGTGGATGAGTAGGACTGAGTAAGACTTATTAGGCTCAAACAATATACTGTACATTTATCCGTAAGTGATTTAGAATGGATTTTCCCTGTGCCCCGCTTGGTATATACCGCTAATGAGGTTCGTAATTTTGTGTTATTCTATGCTTTAATTGTAATAGCAACGGCAACATTCATTTGTTTAATTCACTGTGCCGCATTGGTATTGTCGCAAAGGATTTAACTGTCATTCTCTGGAAACGATAAGGCTTATTAGGTCTGATGGGCCTCCTGTCTCATATAATCTAATGTGGCCATGATAGACAGAATTCCGGTCTTTGGATTCATTCGTACTATAAATTTAAGCACATTCCCAGGCCCTGTCCTCTGTAATGGGCCATTACAGGACATGTTTGTAGATGAAGGGGCCAGATGTCCTTAATGTGGTTGAGGGTCCTGCATTGGCTATTTAAGCGAGGAGGAGCGTGAGCTGGACACTGTCCCTCATTAAAGTGACCTGCTCGCCGCTAGAGTAGAGCCATAAAACAGCGCTTTAATGTTCTTAGCAGAAGAGCGCCACAGTTTGCCCACAGCTGTATCGCCGTAAAAAAAGGAATTTAATTCCATAAGAATGATCTGTTGTCATAGCTCATGGCACCAGCTGTCTGACCATTTTTTAATGCAACCCTTGGGCATATTGCACACTCTCCGTTGGCTGCTGTGATCTAAAAGCCTGTCTCCCTCTGGTCCACTTGAGCAGAAGAGCCTTGCTGGATTGGGCTGGACATCAAACATTCCACTCTGATTTGCAAGATCACACCAATTTCCCGTGTTACCACTGTATCATCTTATTTGATTGACTTAGGTCCCGGCACACCCATTGCAATGTACAGTGTCTCATTATATACATGCATGGCGGCACCCGTGCCTCTCTGGACACCCCGTCTTGTCTGTGTTTGGGCAGTAAAATTTGATGCACAGCTGCTATGGGAGCACATCTTGGGGTTCCTGCAAGGCTGATGACCTCCTAATGTGGATTCCAGCAAGGCAGAAAGACAAATGTTTGTGCTTCCAGGTCCTCCCGGTATCTGCAGCTGTCACGTTATCCTTTCTATGCCCTGGACCTTTTGAGCTCTGAATTGCAACCAAATATCAATTTGCTTACAGGACTTAAGTTATGTTGTTTTAGCAGAAGCCTTCATATTTTATATGATCATCGAGCTTCCATGAAATAAAGGTATCAGGTGGACGACAACAACCGAGTAAAAACATGAACATTTCATTTTGGGCTGGGCGGGTGAAAAGATTAATGTATACTATACTTTTGTGATCTTCATTCAGACGCCTTTGTCCACAAGACACTTTCGTTTAAAAAAAAAAAAAGTTTATTTTGAGGAATTCAACAGCCAAATCAGTTTCATGTAAACTGCCCCACATTGTGATTGTAGACACGTTCATAAACTTGGGTTAGCACCGTGCGCGTACATTGTCTTCCACTCCCACATTATCTTTAATCTAATTCATGCTTCTCAGTGGAACGCTGAAACCTCGTTTGTATGCTGGTCATAGCAAGAGCCAATGCAAATCTTATTTACACTTGCTGTGTTCTGCAGTGAAGAAGCGTCTCGTTTTCTGCCAATTTGCAGAGGCTACTCTGACCCCAGGTTCTGATGGATGGTTCTTTGAATACAATGGCCGAAAGAAGGAAGCCCCTTCATATTGATCCCCCTTCTCATGCACCAGGATGCAATGTAGGAGATACTCGCAGAGCACCTCCTCCACCACCCCAACCCCGTTCTGTTCTATTTTTTTTTCTTCTGCTTCTTTCTTTTGCAACTCCCCTGTCTGTGGTCTGAAAACTGATAGGCGTTCTACTGCTTCAGGTTGCAGGAGCCTTACTTTCAAATTTGGTGCTGATAGTAGAGGTGTGGCTTACAGGCATAGTGGGAACACAAGCAACAAGGGAGCAGACTCTCTCCCGTTCTGCCGCTAGGCTAAAAGCAGCCAGCTCATGCCTGATGTGAGACCTCGCTCAAAGGGATTTGTGATGGGGATGCTCTTTGACCCCTCGACGCCTACATTATGTAAATGTGTGCAGAAAACATGGAGGATGACACTGTTATTTCCACACAAATGCACTTTGTTGACTTTAAGTGCACATTTGTCATAAAAGCACTGGAACACGTTCCATCAACGATACTGGGCCAAAGGAACAGTCGTAAACTATTGAGAACGCAAAGGTAAAAACATCTAAGACGGGCTTGTCGTGTAATGGAGCTTCCTTCCATATGTTAGTGTGGTAGTGGTTGGTAAGGTAACCAGATCTTTCCCCTCCCCTCCGAAGCGATGTTATTGTCCCTGCGCACAAAGGATGGGGGTTGTGTAATATAAGATGGAGCAGCGCGGATGAGGTTCATGGACAACGCCCTTTCCCAGACTGTATCAGCGTGTATCAGTTGACCATTTCAGGAGGGATTTCAACCTTGGATTTCACTCCAAAGCTATGGAACTAGATGAGACTGGCTGCTACTTTAATATCGTGTGCTTTCCTCCCTGTTTGAACCTGTGGGTGTCATTTATGCCAAAAGGCAAAGTCTCCACTCAATGTATTTGTTCACTGCTTTCCCCTACTTGTTCTGACTAATGAATGATCACTCCTTTTGTGTTTTGAGCCTGTAAAAACACTTCCAGAGTCAGGTCCCGCAGCAGGACGTAGCACTGACAGGATTTTGATGTGATTATAAGTGTCTACTTGTGCAGCAGGTGGTGGGGGGCTTGCTTTGCTTCTGTGAGCTGTTTATACCTAATACTGTGATGTCTTGTAAACCACAATGTCTCCTTGTGTGGATTAAAATGGGCATTGATGGCTGAATATAATTCAAATGTGCTTTGTTTTTATTAGAATAAACATTTTTATAGGGGCGGGACTTAGATTGTTGAGGTGACTTATGTCCGAGCATGAGTGGATTTATAATTTCATTTCAAACCTCTACCAGGCAAAATACGTTTTATATAGATGTGCGTTTTGATGAATTCAGGACCTCTCCTTTTGTAAATCTCAGCACAAGTCAGATGGATGTGATTCAAACCATATGTTGTGTGGACTTGAAAGGGTTTTGCAGCATCAACACACACAGCTGGCTGACAGTCTTGTGATCTCAACGGCCTGTAGGCTGTCTTTTTTGTGGATCTTCTCGCAAAGCATGACCTCCTCTGACAAATTATTTGCCCTCCGATGATACGCCCTTGTTGAATGTTCCTTAAAAAGTGGCCCCAAGAAAGCAGAACGTGCTGGTGGTGGGTGGGTTTCGCTGCTGGCACTGGGTGAACGTTATTATGGTCGCACGCTCCCATATAGGGTTTGCAGAATTACACTCCAGATTGGCAGTGAGCTGGCCACGGACTTTGAGATACAGCCCACCCGCCTTCAGCACTGATCGTTAGCACTTCCAACACACTGGGATATTAAAGTTTGTTTTACAGCTCCCTATCAACAACCATGCAGGGCTGCAGATTATTGAATTCATATAATGTGAGTTATAAAGGCTGTCCATCTTTAGTGTCCATGTCGTGGTATGTGGACGGTGTGGTCCTGGAGGGGATCGCCTTGGCTAATAAGCGGATGTGTCATGCCCTGACCTCTGAAGATATTACAACAAGTAAAACTTTACGACTGCTGGAAATAGTTTTATCATGGCAATCATGACATTTCTGTATGAATCTCAATCCAGCCCAGCATGCTCATATCACTTTGTTCAGCAAGACGTAAGCAAGCAACGGTTATGGCCATTTAGCTGTCCCCTTCATCCCAAGTGCCCTAAATGGCATTGAATTTGAAAGTGTTAAGCAGTCATGCGTCCATTGCGCTGGAATGAACATATAGCAACGCCCCCACACCTCCCCCATACACAGAACTGTAGTTTGAGTTACGAATTATTTATTTATTATCGTTAATTTTCAACAACCAATTATACTTTTCCATCCATTGTGGTGGTGATCTACGTAAGGGTGCATTGATTCACCACGTGAGTCAACACAACACCATTGGAGCCGGCCAACCCCAGAATCGCATTGGCACCAAGAATTAGCCTGCCAACTCATAAATTTACGTACAAACAAACCCAAATGAAGAGCTCTGTGAATTTTTTGCACTTTATGTTGAGCCTTGGTGAGGATGTGTGCACTACTTTGTGGCCTTTCATAGTTGTTTCATCATTAAGAATAAGATATCCTTTATTTGTCCCACATTGGGGAAATTTACAGTCTACAGCAGCAAATTTGGGGGGTAGAAAGAAGAAAAAAAGTGTTTGCAAGCAAGACCAATCTAGACCAATCATAATGGCCTGACAAAATCAACAAATCCTATGGTGACCAAGACCTTTGCAAAGTACTGTACTAGTGGAAGGAAACTCTTCGACCAACTCAATCTTGCATCTGTCTTGCAGTCAAGTGAGGATCACAGTCTGCAATTAGCATTAGATTTCAAAATAAAATTAGTCACAGACCTTATATTGTTTTCTGTGGCTCAGAGGCAAAGGCTGAATTTTCGTAATACAAAGTTTGAAGAGCAAATCAGACCACCTGGAACAATTTAATCCCCCTAACTGTTTCCAACAAGGAAGAAGTGTCTTGTTTAATGTGCCTGCCAACTATAAATTTGTCCAACTCTGACCATGTCCTTGTAATGAGAAAGAATCTCCATATTCATCAAAGCTCGCCAGTCTTCTCTTTGTCAAATTCATTCGAGCATTTCCTGTTTTGTCAGCAGCATCTGCAACAAAGACACATCTTCCCATCTGCCATCAAACGTCTTAGTCTGGGATTAATTCAGAATAGTCACGAATGAGTTTGTCAGTGGAAGCAAGAAAGTACGACTAACAGAAAGGCATATTAGGAGTTGGGTGGCGGATTATGCGGAAAGAGTTTGATGTTTAATCACTCCTTGTGCATAAGGCGTGTAAAAGGGAGATAGAATGGCTTTCCAGTAAGCTCTCATAGAAGCACACTGTCCTTCTGATGAGTCTTGCCTCTGTTGGAGTAATATGCCGTGAACTCACACAAATGTGTGTTTCCCTGAGAGCTTCCACTGAAGCAGAATGATAGGACAGGACTGACCCAGCACAGAACCCCATTTCTCCTCTGCCTCTCATCTCTCGCTCGGCACTCGGCGGCTTGATTAGGGTAACGCGCGGCGAGGTATCATGCTGTTATTGCATTTTTATGACACTGCGGCTGTCCCTCCTGAAAGTAGCGCATAATCAGACAGTGATCATACCGAAAGCCACAATTCAGTCGTTTTACCACCTTGAAAATAATAGTTTTGATCATTACCTTGTTAAAAGAACAACAATTTGATACTGTCAAGGCTAACTTACTTGAGCAGCGGTCAATAATAGACGTTTACGTGGCCATTCGAAGCAGCACTTGTGCAACTTAGCCGAATGCCAAATGAATAGGACAATCTTAATTCCCAGACATGCTAATGTTTTATTCCCAGACATAATTGATTCATATGAACCACACCTCACAACTGTAGGGGGACTCGCAAAACCAAAAATAATAGCCTCCTCGTCTCACTGACGGATAAATCTGTAAAGTTGAAGCTGAACAACGTGACCAAACCTTTCGATGTTTGTGTAGGGACTGTGCCACCGTATGATGTGTGCCAGTGTTGATATATTCTGTGACCCTGATGAACATGGCTGGCCCTGCAAGGTGACAACATTCCGTCATTCCTCACATTAAAAACCCCAAGGTCTGGAAACATTTCTACAGGCGGTGTTTTCCAAGCGGAAACAGATTTGTACATGGTCATGCTTGTGGTTCGTTGTTATGTTATAGCTTCAGACAAACTGAGGACAGATGTGTTTGGAGTCATTTCCAACCCCCCATTCCGATCCCTCCTATTCCACCCCCCCCTCACCCCCATCCCCTTCTTGATTCTCCTCTCTCTTCCGCCCCCCTTCCACTTCCCCTAATCTGGGACTCATTGTGTCTGTAATAAAGCACAGCTGCACACATCCCTCTCTGCACCCACTCAGTTGAGCTGATTACATGGGCGTAAGAGTCCAGTCACACAGCCATGCTCCCTTAACACAGATAGTACACGTTAGTGGGGACGCTTCTTGTGTCGGACTCATGCCAGTGCTAATCGCTCACGCCTGACGTTGCATTTTTACCGGTGTACTTAACAGCACAGGCCCAGTTCATGATGATAAACAACAAGAGCCTAATTTACTAAGATCCCATGGAGTCGGCGCTAAATTGCATGTTTGCAATGAGCGCACCGATGTTGTTTGGTTTTGCGCATGATCTGCTATGATTGTGGTCTTTTACTAAGATCACAAAGAGTGGCTACTAAATTACGTGTTCACTCACTGACCGATTGCGTAATTTGCTGGTAACAGGTGCAAAAGTGTTGGAGACCTCCTTTGTTTTTGAAAGTAGATTTCACCATTTGGGAGCACACCACAAGTGCAAACTGAGACTTGACACAATAGAATTGGAAGTGGAAGTGCAAGACAAAAAACATAAGTAAATTACACAACAAAATTATATTACTCAGTTACACAACAGAATTATACCGTGTCAAAAATATTGGGAGAGCCAGCAACCACATAAGAGCCATGTTCTGGTTGCTTTCATTCATGGCAATTGGATGCATCTGCCTATCTTGTGTGGAACATTGCTTTTAAAACTTGGGAAAGCATTTTCAGGAGAGGCCCACATCAATTGTCACAGTCCCGATGAAATGACTCTGATATAAGGACATTGAGAGTTCAAAGGAGTTGAAGCTCCGATATCGGATCACTGAATTGTTGACAGGTTGTGATCATTTTTGTTGGCATGTAAAAAACGTTAACAACATTTGAAACGCCGTTTTCTGTTGCCTCTAATTTTGCCTGGGTGATGCTGGCACCGCTTTGTATGCCGGTTTACACCCGCCTTTCTGACATGCCATTTAAAGACATTGCGCATGCCAAATTCATCTGTCTACATGCACTACTCCGGAAAGGCGCAGAAAGAATTGTGCACCACTTTAATTTGACGCAGCCCTAGTTGCGGCCTATGATTAGATCACCTTCCCATCTTAGTACATTTAGCACTAAGGCTGCAAATATCTGCCCCTTACTTTTGTGGAATTTCGCCATGATGCTGGTTTTGTCAAATACAGTGATTTCAAAACAAGAATTAATCATCGCAAACCCTTTATGAACAGTGCAGTCAATGTTTTCATTCCCAATTTACTCTCACCCCAAAATTGTGCGGAGGTTCCGCTCTACTTTGTCATTTCCATGCAGTGCAATCCTGTGCGCATTATGTGAGACGAGATCTTGTAGCCGCTGTGTTTCAATTTGGCCGGTGGGATGATGCCAAATTGCTTGAACGCAGAAATAAAAAAATGCACTCATGCATGTGAAAGTGAGCAGTTCTAATAGAAAGATATGTCTCTTTTACAAATTGGAAGGCAGAACTGCTTCATTAAACAAACAAAAAAAAAAAGTGACGTGGATCGATAGGACTCTTGCCCTCATCTGTATCGCCAGCCTTGTTTCTACTAAACGGGTATGTGAGTGATATCGAAATGTTGTTACAAAATATCACTAATTAGGGAGAAAAGGTTCATTATGATGTAACAATTGAAGCATATACACAAATGGCAGGGGCAGAACAATTTTGGGACTGATATTTCTATTTCTTGAGGGGGGCAACGTTGTAACCGCGCTGTCGTCTGACTACCATGGCAACAGCTTGGGGCATCCAGGTCAGCTCAACTCACAGCATTCGCAAAAGCTTTTAAATGGATTTCTTTGTCTCTGGTTGGCAGGCAACTTTGTCATCCATTTAAAATCATGATGCCTTCATCCTTGAGACAGACTTTCACCAGCGACCATTTTCGTACTTCATTTACTTTTGATTTCTTAGGAAGCCAAATGGTTTGGGGGAGGGAGGGGGGACCATGCAGGTTAAAGTAGATTAGTGGCTGTAGCTCGATGCTTCCACCTAACGCATTTGACGACATTTTCACATGCAAGAATGTATGTTTTCCACATGCTTGCATGCTGTGCAAATCAAGCGGCATATAAGCTGTCAGAGCAGATAAGCTTGAAAGCTTTTAAGGGCAACATTGGTCTTGTCTTTTGGACTGTGTTTTTACACTTTTCTTTCTTTGTCAAGTGCAAGCTAATTGTGTTTCAAGCGAAATTTGACACGTATTGATTTAAACGTGCTACGGTGGTTGCACACACACGCATTGCGTGTATTGGCAGCTGCCCTAATCCTTCGCTTTGAAGGGGCTTCTTTTTCTTTGCTCACATTGTTTTCAAGACTTTTTTGCCCCCCCCCCCAGCCCCCAGCCCCCAGCCTTTCACTAGAAGCAGTGCCTGTGCAGGTTGCTTAGTTTTGTTATTATGAAGGGTTTTTTTTCCAGTAAGTGTGGCACGCGAGTCTAAAAAAAAAAAAGGATCATGGTGGGTCGGTGTGAGTCCGACACACCACCTGACTCATTAGGTTTGTTTCGCTCTGTCCTTTTAGGAATTTTATAAGTGATCCTTGCATTTTGTGGATATACATTTTAGAGTGCGCAAATCAGGAAATTTCAGAAAATGCATTGCGTCTGGTGCCTGAGAGTCTCAGATGCCATCACACAGTATAATAGCGGTTTGAAACGGCCGCCAGCCTCATCTCCTTTTGTCTGCTGCTTTGTTTCTGGGCCAAGAGGATGCACATGCCTCCTGTTTGTGCACTAGCGTATCCCAATTGGGGGAAAAAAAGAAAAGGCAGAATTCCATTGGCTCTGTTCTCCAAAATCCAGCATCAACTTGTGACAAAAGATATACATGACAAAATGACGTTCAAAGACTCAACGCTAGTTCGTCTTTATGTGTGCACACGCGGGTTTGTGTGGGTAAGTGCAAGCAATGGAGTGTTTTCCTTGTGCGCGCCACTTTAGCGGGATTGACTTTTTATATGTACTGTATATAATTTCCTCACATTTGTTAACTCGTATCGTGTCGTTATGACTTTACAGTGCATATCTCATAAGACCCTGCTAACTCATTTACTGTACACGCATAATCAATGAGGCCCCAAGATGGTTATCATATGACATCGCTTAGAGACATGAGGATTAGCATTACCCCTGCGCTACTATTTGTGAAGCACATCACACGGGAAGGCTCCTTGGGATACACCGGGATAAGATAAGATAAGAAAACCTTTATTAGTCTCGCAATGGAGAAATTCCAGATTCACAGCAGCAAAGTTATGAAAGGAAGAATTAGAACAACAAAATATAGGAGCTGCTGGAAAGGCAGCCACTCACGTGGCGCCATTTTGAAGTCAAAATAACAAAAATAACACAACACAACACATAGGACACAGACAGTCGTGCAATCTTCACCACTTTTCTGCATACACTTTGTTGTCTGAAGCAGTTATAGATGAAAGAGGAGAGGATCAAAGTGTCCTTTCACCAGTGGGTCAGAGACGTCATGCTGAAAATGTGCACACGTCTGCTACAAGCTAAGTTTTGAAAGCAAACGCGAAGCTGTAGCGTCCATTGACGAAAAAGAGATTGGCTCACATCTCCTGTCCCATGTAAATCCACTTCAATTCCAAGCCGCGACTCCCAGTACCACATCCGCATCGGCGCTCCGCGCTAACGCTCCTTTCTTCTCATCGTCGGCTCCTCAAGCCTTACATCCATCCAGCCGCAGACCGTTCAACAGCACCGATCTCTCCGCTGAACAAAGTGGGGCTGTGAAAAATGCTGCCCATAACAGGCGCAAGACACAAGCGCCCCGGGACTGTCCAGCAACGACAGTCAAATGGCGCCGACATTCCTCCCAGGCAAAAACAGTGCTGGTATACCCATGCTGCCGAGAAGTCGCAACCACCAAGCACAGAACTTCCTCCTTGATGAATGTCGTGGCCAAAACATGCTGAAAAAAGTCCACATCAGGTCCACACGACGTAACAACAAACACAAAGTGACAAAACAAACCAAAAAACAACAACAAAAAAGCAAGGCTCATGAGAGCACTTGCCGACGGCTGCCTACTCGGGCGCCATCTTGACTTGATGAATCATTATAATAGTCTCTGACTGGTCTGCTTCTTGCACTACTAAGTGAACGGTGAGCTGTGTGCTCACGCGGGCGATTTGACAGTTTGTCAGAATTTAATCACATTCTAATGTAGGATGCATCAATTTCATCAAAATTGATAACATGCGCTTCGCTCGGCGGTCAGTCTCTGTGGATAATGGCCTTGTCTTCCCGCACATTCATTTGCACAACCTTTGGTCTGTGGAAATCAAAGATGTAATGAACTGTGCGCTTTGTTTTCTCCCTCTAACACTCCCAGTTTAATCTGATTTATCAGTGAATGAACACCAGTATCACGTTCATTTTGAACATCATTGAATCCTCAAACCAATTGTTCTGTTCCCCATGTCCATAGCCAATGGCAAAAAAGGAAACTATTTGTGGTTTTTAATGATGAAAATTGTCAAATGCATTTTTTTTCAAACCACTTCTAGAACTTTTCTTTGCCAGTTGTAACGCGCTCACTGCACAGATGACAAATATGCATTCTGTCAGGAATTTAATGGAAACAATATGTCCCCACCGCTTCGTGCAGACAAACTGGGCGGAATTCTTGGACCGCAGTGATTTACATCCTAACCCAAATAAGCGCTAAAGCAAGGAATCCGTAGCACACGACCTTTATTTGATTTGTCAAGTTGTCTCATTTCTTATCCAAGACGAGGGTTTCCCAGCCATTGTATTGAGAAGCTGCACATGACAGATGGTATTTATTGCGGGTACAGAGAACATGGGTTACAAGTTTCCCACGTGCTGTAAAGCAGAACCGAGGCCACTGACATCATAGCAGAAGTCACCTAATCTGTTTTTCCATTAAGAAAAAAAAAAGAAAGAAAAACTCAGCACGCTGATGGTCCACCTCTGGGGAGCCCTTTGGCACACTTACTGTCGGCTTGTTTCTGCTTTTCCTCTCCCAGAAAAGGTAAGACAGGAACTTTCCAACGACTGTCATCACAAAGTCTTATAAGATAATCAAAAAGAGTTGTTTCGTTGATGGTAAGCTTTTTTTTTTAAACATATTGGCATCATGGGTCGGGCGCTTCCATTACCGCATTTGTGGCTAGCTTTGCGAAGGGCCCGTCGGACTTGCGAGTAACTGTTTTATGCACTCAAGACTCAATTCAGCACAGCTATTCCCTGCTATATGCTGATAGGTGAAGCTTAACCTTATCAGCTCTCGGCTCCGGTGACACAATAATCCACACAATGCCTGGCTGTGATTGCACTGTATTGTAAAATGATTTTATTTGCTTAACATACATCTGTAAATAACCACCCCCCAGAGCTTGTTATTTGCAGTTTGACCCGCAGTCATCCCGAGTTTCAAAAAGACTGTCAACTTGAATACTCTTTTTGCAGATAAACTGGTTTTGCCTGGGGAATAAAGGGCTGTCGCTAAATGTCACTGTAAAAAGCTCACAGTGGATGGTTTCGTTAAGCTATCTTTTGCTTAGCTGGAGTACTTAGCACTTTATGTGGGATTAGACGACCAATGGAGAGAGAGCGCCAGTGGTATTTCCCACCTGGTCAAAGCACACACCCTCTGTACCCTATGCAAATACCGATATACAGCAGCATTCTCAAAGAAGGCAACACCGTATTTGGCAATTGTCTTTTTAATCCAGCTGTAAAGTAGTCTTGCTAACACTAACCAAACAACAATGTGAAAATGACATCCTTTCGGGTCATTTCCCTGAATCAGCGAAGCATCCAAATCTTTCAGCCACTCATTCTTCCGTGGTGCTTATCGCTGTGCATTGCAATGTGGATGAGTGTGATAAGAGAAAGTCGTATCAGGATGCAATTTTTAGGGGGGACATCTTCATGATGTATTCTTAGCAGGTGTCCTCATCAGATTGAACATGGAAAACCACTCTCGGAACCACACAAAGCTGAGTTGAGTCGCTTTGAACTTTTATGAGCTGTTAACGGGTTACACTTGAATTGCGCATAAACACTTAATGTAATGTTTTTGTGGGGGGAAAAAAACAGTGCATAACTATTAATGCATGGAATGCTTTGCTCGTTTGAAGTGAATTCCTAGAACGGCTTCAAGGACTTCAGTCTGGCAAAAGGCAAATGTCCTTATTTACAGATCCAAGCTTTAGCTCCAAGCAGTTGACTGTGTGGAGAACTGAGTTGGCTGGATAAAAGGGGATGCATCATAAAATGTTCGCAAAGTAGTTTTGATTCTTTCTGGAGCAGAGCACAGCAACACCGTTTGAGTCGAGTCGCCCTGATAGGTCATCTTGGTCCACTCTTGAGGTGTTATGTCCTAGAGAAGCATTTTGTTGAGTTAGCACTAAAGCAGAGACGATTATGTAAAGGTTGGTTGAGGATATTATCAAAGTGCAACTGGAAAGAATCACAAACATTTACATTTTCGGCAAAAATATTGTTATAAAGTGTTAAACCCTTTCAGGGACAGTGGTTACTACAGTGGACATCTTATCATTTTATCAGGTTACAGGGTGCATGAAAGGGTTTAATGCAGTAAGAATTGCAGATTACACTGGTTTGAAGTATGGCGTCGGTAAACAATTTGGTGGTTTTACACCGCACATTGAGTAGGATCGTCAGCTAGGGTATGTTTTGTCTTTGTAGTCAGGGGGGTACTTTTGCTAGGGAGGGGCATGGGTCTCGTTCCTGGATCGATATGTGTCTGCAAAGAGTAATTGTCAACTGTTGGTGACCTCACTTCTTGGAAGCGAATGATGGCGCATGATGGCATGACCTCCCGTGAGATTGTTCCAGCTTGTCCCATTTACAGCACATTAGAGGGACTGCAAAAGTCAAGCAGGCCTAAACTTGGGAGATTGCAAAAAAAAAAGTGCAGTCACAGTCCACATTCCATATTACAAACTAAATTAAATGCAGCTCTCGGCATTGCTCTGTAACCATTTATGTGGGTCTGAGTATTTATTTTCACGTGATGGAGCAAACAATAGAGAGGTACGATGGTAGTTGGGGTTAGCCAGGGTTTTTGTGTTGGTTTTCAGTGATGGTGGGGGTCATACAAACGTTGAATAGGATCATTGAGTCGGAGGTAATTCCGGACCCCGGTGCAGGGCATTAGTTGGACAGGCCATTCTGCTGACGGGCCCGTTTGTCCCACCCACCCCCCTCCTTTTTTAACCCCTAGGCCCCTCCCTGCTGCATCGGCATTTCTTTGCGCACTGAATCCTTTATCGTTGTACCCATGACGACATGTCTGATGGGGCGTGGCAGCCAAGCTCTCATTCGGCCTTGTCGTGTGGGGAGCCAATGTGCCCAGATAGAGATTGCAATAGCTACGCCAACACATTGGATTTTTCAACTTTGATAAGTGAATACACACGCAAGGGACATTGCCATTTATTATCATTGGAAGTGGTTGTGCTTGCTGGGAATTTGTGATGTGAGTCTGGAATGTGGAGCCTCTCTGCGATGTTATGATGTTCAAATTTTCAGACTATGTTCAGGAGTTTGAGCTGAGCTCAGATAAAGAACTCACGGGGGGGGGCACTGCAGAGACTATTAAATTGCTGCTCAAGACATTCGCTGCATACATTTGACAAAAGGTGGGACAGCAGAACCATGGTCTCTTCAGGACAATTTTTTTCCTAAGCCCTTTTCTTCCCATGTAGCTGTTCTCTATAAACATCACAAACAGAATTGGGGGACGCATTCAAATCAGCATTACCCCTTCAGAGATAACATCAGGGCTGTGACAGAGGTGGGATGACGACTGCGTGTGAAGGAATTCTCCAATGCCAAGACGGGGCTGTGAAGTTGAACACTCACTTTCTCCTGCCCTGTTGTGTTGCGGTACAAACGACAAGTAATTTATGTCACACTGTACACTACCGCTGACGTCATCAAACGATGTTGCTATGCAGCATATCTGCCAATCTACTGTTATGGCTCTGGCACACCAAATTTGCAGGATCACTGGAGTTGAAGTCATAGAGAAATATAATATGTCTACCGCTACTCACAGTAATAAAGAAAACATTTATCTCTGTCATCACGGTTTTATTTTACGAACAGGGCGTGGAACATTCTGGCTATTAATTAGCCCTTTAGGTTAAACTTATGATCCCAAGTCGATCTACTACATCCTCCGCTCAAGCCCAGAGGAACTTCATCCAAGTGCAAATGATTCTCTGGAGAGGGTGTTGGGCCCCCGAGGTACCAGCAGAAAGAAAGATGAGGTGCCCCCTTGCAGGCTTTTGTTAAATAATGCCTGTATCTGCTTGAATAATTCAAAGCAGCAACAGCCAGAGCTTCTACACAAACTATAAACCTGGAGAATGATTTTCCATCTTTGCCCTTGTGCCATTTTGTGCGCTGTAAAGATGAGAGTTGCTAGCTGGGGATGACGGTCGAGATAAAAGGGTCATATAGTAGTAAAGACTGTCCATCCATTTCCACGCTGCTATTCTGTACTGCCGCTCACTTGTAACACAGCGTTGTAACGCCGCCACCGAGGCCCTCGCTTGGACTGGAGCCCCCATGAGACACCTGTCTTTGGTGTCTCTGTACATCTGTGTGTATGTTGTGATGAAATAAACATCACAAGCCTTCACTTGCGCCCTTGGAGGATTCATTCATCCAAGGCATTCCAGAATGCAACAAAGCTAGCATGTGAAGGCTGATTATACAGCACATGCGTTGGCCGCACGAAATCTGCACACCTAATTGTGGTGATACTATTTCGTCTTTTGCATCACCCCCGACGGCAATGGCTCTTTAAGTTCAATTTCAGTCGCCTCCTCTTCAAACTCGATATTCCTCCGCACCTGTTTGGAGCGATACCTTTGGGGCACAGCTTGAAGTGAATAATTTATGAGCATGGGGGAGGGAATCACAAAATCTTTGTGGACCTTCCGTTGCTCTGTGTGTTTGTCTAGCTGTCTGTCTTCCACCTCCTTTGTCTTTGTCCTTTTTTAAGGATTGTTTTTCACCACTGGGCCCATTCTTAACTTTATCTCTCCCTTGCAGTGAGGTTTGTCGACTGCAGCCGAGGGGGTCTTGTGCGCTTCGAATGCAATAACCCAGAGGACTTCAGGATAGAAGCCGACGGGGTGGTCTACGCTGCCCGGGATCTGCAGCTCTCTGGACCCCAGACGTCAGCGCTGCTGATCAAGGCCATTGATGACATGACTCAGCAACAGTGGATAACCCTTGCCAGACTGACACCCTCCGTCCAGCAGGTGAGTCAGCAAAACTTCAAACTGAACTTCAATCATAGTTTATCAAGAAAATATTTTCACGTTTCTTTTAGGTGATCAAAAGTGGATCCCGAGAACCGACAGTTTTCCGTTGTACTTTGCTGCATTAGAAAGCCAGTCTGATCAATTCGCGTCAATCAACTTGCGCTGATTACCCACACTGTAGTTTCCCAAATTGTAGCAGGTGTTCCATGAGACAAGATGGATGCCTGCTAATTAAAAGTTAATGTGTCAATTTAGTTGGAGCACAAACATATACTTAACACGGTCAACGTCTAGCGAGAGCAGATGCGCAACGACTGCTCATAAAAAAAGATTTCAGTGAGCGCGTCTTGTGATCGTGAGCTTATTGCCTCTGCGCCATCTCTGCGATACAGCAAGCATCTGTTTGAGCTCTCCTGGACAAGACGAGCAGTCGTCTGCGATTAATTACGTCGTCCAAGCGCTCATATGTCAACATTGTCTTTGGCCGAGGATAAGAGAAAGTTCACATTGAAGAAGTGCACATACCATATCGGTCTTTCTTGTAGTCAGGAAATGAAAGAAACTTCTAAAGGCTTTCTAGGATTGTAGGTTTTCACTCGAATACCAGGGAATTATGTGATCTTGCTCAGCAAGACTCTACACAGACAAGACATGTTTTCTTTCAGTTCTACATGCTCGAGACCATCGATAAACCATAGCCCAGGCCTCTTGTGTTGAACTGCCAAAGGGAAAAACAGCTGGCCACGTTCAGATTTGTTTGGATTTCATAACCATATCAATTCTAATACAATTCTGCTGAATCTATTTTGGGGTCATTTGTTCTTGCGTCCAGGACATGCCTATCTCTGTGTTTAAGTGAAATTTATCAAGTCATCTGAAATCAACCACGAATGACATGTACTGTACAACATAAAACACCAACTTGGGTCATAAGTGACGACAAGCGTTTTAGCAGATAGCGTGAGAAGCTGGCGTAGCCGCCGCCGACCTTCACTCAAAGTTGTTTCTCTTCAAACGGCACAAGCAGACTGACTCAAATGCACAACAGTCAAAGGCATCCAAAACACAGTCCGTTGTCCCCCCCAAAAGTGGTCAATTTAAGCTTAGCAATTGTGTCAAGCAAATTGGCATGGGGAAAATCGAGAGAGAAAAAACAAAATGAAAGTATGAATGGCAATAAACATCAATTAGCACAAACAATGTGTCTGCTTAGTCATATAGCGACTGGTGAGCATCTTAACAATATTGTTTTGAGACATTGACGTTTGGACATTTTAACACTTAGAATCCCAAAAGATTAGTTTTCCGATCAATGGACAACACTCAATGCAATAATCCACCCAATGTACGTAAACAATGTCATGACTAAAAGTGACACCATTATTTGTAAACGTGTGTGTACCAAGGACAATGTCAGGAAAGGGGCATGTTAATTTTCCGTGGTCGCAGATAAAAACAAATTGTTCTGTTATTCTTGGGGCCAGCAAGCACATCTCTTAGTCACTAACTAAATTAAAGTTGTAGCCGGTAATGATTTCCCAGCCTCTCTAAGCACTGTCA
This sequence comes from Hippocampus guttulatus, assembly GCF_054856545.1. Taxonomy (NCBI): domain Eukaryota; kingdom Metazoa; phylum Chordata; class Actinopteri; order Syngnathiformes; family Syngnathidae; genus Hippocampus; species Hippocampus guttulatus. Next base: position 2,508,258 of record NC_141274.1, read on the forward strand.
TTAGCCACACACAAATGCAACTGCGGGTATAGGTTTTAATGACACTATTAGTCACTGCTGTTGGTAAGATAAATACTTTTCCACAAACAGGTAAACTGTCAGCCTTTTTATTATTTTATTCATTTTAAACATCATAAATCAGGCTATGCCTCTGCATCCTGTGCAGAATGATTTCTTCATCATATCAGTGATTATTTAATTTTTATATTTTTTTTAATGATTATTATCACTGTGTTTGTTGAGAGAGACAGTTTAATCACTGACAAACTTAACAATAACCTCATTAGGATGAGAACGTGTCTACCTCCAATCGAACTCTGCAGCACAGCACAGCTACACTCAGAAGCGGAAACAAGGGAGTTTTCTTAAAGGGTAAATCACAATTCACTGTTGAGGCTCTGAAGCTGTCAGAACAGTGTGTGTTTGTGTGCGCATGTGTGTGTGCGCGTGCGTGCGGTTTGGGGCTTCGTAGATAAGATAGACGCCGGTGTGAACAATCCCAACACGCCATTCATCATTCCCAACGCAGGTTGCAAATAATTGCTACTCTCACTCATGCCGATTTTAATAAGGCAACAGATATTTCTAAAGCACGACAGCTCTCTTGTGTGTCTGCTTGCATTGTTACTTATGCAGCGTGCGCAAGCACTATAATCAAATTTCAAACATGATTAGTGGAAGCTGTCTGACAGTGGTCAGCGTGCGCTATTGTGAGTGCGGAAAGAGGTACGGCTCGTTGTAGGGTGGCAAAGTGGTAAATCATTTCTGTTTGGACATTCAAAGAGGGCAGCGCATAGCACAGGGATGGGGAAACAATGCTCAACTTTTTTTTTTAACCACATACTGTAGTTGTGTGTAAATATTTCTAAGGAGTTTCTCTTTGGTTTCATTTGTTTTTACAATTGCACAGTGGGCTGGATCAAGGTCTCTCACGGGCCATATATGGCCCACAATCTGGAGGGTCCCCTACCTTGGTTTGGTATAATGAGTTCAAGGGATTTTTCTTTTCTTTTTTTTATTGTTGTTTTTCTTTCCCGCCTTGTGTTCAAGGTTATTGTAACTTTCCATGGCACTACTTCAGTCCCTTCTTCATGTCTCTGGAGCGGCATAGGCAATTTGAGCCATCTGTGTGTTTAGTGTCTGGCTTGCAGGTACCATCCTCCTTTGTTTCAAATCTCATTCATTACAGCTGAGGGAGGATGGCAGATCTATTATGGGAGCCGGTTGTGTCTGTGTGGGTGCATTTTATCAGGACATGAGATGAGGTTTGCCATTTAAAGCCAAGCGGTGCTGCGGTTGTAATCCTGCTGCTGCACTAACTGCAGACACCAGAGCATGTCAAGGAGAGTTGTGTTGTAATGTTGATTGTCGAGACAAGCGAGTTGTGTCAGACTTCATTTTGAGGAAAATTTAAGGTCTATAAATTTATCACTGAATGTTCTGAACTGCTCTTTCGATGCTAGGGTTGTATTGGGCAAAATAATGTTAGTTATGTTAGCATACGGACATAGCTTGACTGTCCATAGCCACACCTCACGTCTAGAGGCTAACCAGTTACCTAACCGCGCCTACTTAAAAGGCATGCTGCTCCAGGCGCACAGTTGGTGCTGTGACTCTGCTTCATTTCCTTTTATTTGTTTTTAGACATAAGAGTGGCATTGATAAGACATTACAATGAATTGGTGGGTTTTGTATGCTGAAACGGATTCAGTGGGTATTGTTGCTGATATTAAAATAAACTGAGTTACGATCTTGATCAAATACTACTGTATATTGTTGTGCAACTCAGTAAGACCAGTTCTCGGCATCCTTACTGTTTTATACGAATGGCTAATTGTATCTTCCACATAAATTCAGTTGATGCAGCAAATCATGTAATGTTTTTTTCCAGGTCATGGAACTCGCTTCTGATCCGGCCGTGTCCAAGGATTTGAAGGAAATAACATTTCCATCACGGAACTTGGACAGCCAGCTGAAACGCATGAAGAGAGACTGGGTTATTCCCCCAATCAATGTCGCGGAGAACTTGCGAGCTCCATTCCCACAAGAGCTTGTTCGGGTAACTATTACCCCCCCCCCCCACACACACACAAACACACACACAATCATACTCCGCTCATATCTTGAGTGAAAAGTATTTTTTGCTTGATAGGACAACCTTGTAGCTCCCCCCATAGCCGAGAGCTTCCACTCAGAAGGTCATGGCCATGAGACTTGGAAGAAAATGTTTCGTATTTACGGCTCTTTGTTGAAGGTCACACCCACCGGTCACCCCCGCCGCCCTTCCCTGATTTTGTTTTAAGGGCCACACAGTACAACTGCCGTCGTATGATGCCAGAGAGAAATTATAAGTGCTCAACAGCGCAGTCGTTCCTTAGATATTTTTGTGCCTTTATCATGGCTGATGGACACATTCACCCGCCTTTTATTGACAACAGTCTTGCAGTTGAGGCTCGGTGTGGGTGGCTGACAAAGGACAAGCACTCCTCAGGACAGTTAAGGAGATCCTTCCGAGTATCCTCTACGCACATTTCTTACGTATTACGGGATATTGACGCAAGCCACATTAAATGAGATATTTCTGAGCTTAGTGGATAGTATTGTCAGGAGGAAATGAGATGCTCAGCAAGAACCAGGAAGACGGTACAGACGTCTTCAATTTACAACGAAGTGGCAACCATTCTCATCCAGACAGATCGGCAATACCACCCATCAATCAATGTTATTCCTCCTATTTAAATGATTTGTCAATAAGACACTCAAGCTACCAGACATTATTAGCATATATAATAGAGTTGTTGGGTACAGCTTTTGACATGAGGGATTGACATTACCAATTGTTATCAATTTATATAGATTTGGAAAGGGAAAATGATCATTTCCATTCAAATGACTTACAGATCGAAATAGCCAGTAAACAATCAAGGACTGAGTATGCCAAAAAGGACTATAATGTTTTGTCAACATTGATTACAAAAGAGCAGTTTCACAATCGACAACAATGGTTGACCCTGTTTATTTTATTTTTTTTAAATCAGAGATTGCAAGTCAACTTTTCTAGCTGATGTTTTTTATGCTGTTTGCATCAGTTTAAAAACCCACAGGTATTGGTTACATTATTACTGTATTTTCCGCACTAAAAGGCGCACCTAAAAGCCTTCCATTTTCTCAAAAGCTCAAAGTGCGCCTTAAAAGCCGATGCGCCTTGTGTGTGGTCATTACGGTAATATGTCAAACCCAGAATGGCTCCTTGCTAGAGACATGCTTACAATGCAGAGTTCAAACTTAAGGCGATCGGTTTCGCAGTTGAACACGGAAATAGAGCAGCAGCAAGAGAGTTCAGCGTTAACAAGTCAATGTTATAACTCGCTGTTGGTTCAGTGAACTGTGTCGCTGCTTTATTAAAAATAAGTTTTACTGACATCTGATCGTCGCTATATAAATCAGGGTGTAGTGTAGTGTTCTGTTGGCATTTCTTTGAGCGTAGCTCCATATAATGGATGCATTGTAGATTGCTTCTTATAATGTGGTGCGTCCAATATATGAAAAAAATTACAAAATAGGCCATTAATTGAAGATGCGCCTCATAATCCAGTGCGCCTTTTAGTGTGGAAAATACGGTAGTCAATTTTTTCACCTTTGTTGTAAAAAATCATTCTACCCGCAGATCCGCTCGGACCACGACAAGAACCGATCTCTGCGATACAGCGTGACAGGCCCTGGCGCTGACCAACCTCCCACTGGCATCTTCCTCATCGACCCGATCTCTGGCGAACTCTCGCTGAACAAGCCGCTGGATAGAGAGCATATTCCCAATTTCCATGTAAGTCAAGCCCTAATGATTTCCTTCTGATCTGCCTGTTAATACGCTCTCGCTGGCAATGTTGTATTTTCCCTCCTGGTTGGTATATGCTCCAGGGTCATGTGTAGCCGAAACAGTCTGCTCAGACAGACTCAATAAAGACTTTTGTGCCATGATTTGGCGCTCAGAGAACTGGATTTATCCGTCTGAGAATTTAAAGACTTTGTCCGTGTGTGTTCAATATGTTGAGATAATCTTGAGCTCTCAAGCAGTGCTCTCGACTGCAGTGGCTATCCTGTGATTTTGCATGTGCATTAGAAGGAATGATGGCTGAATGAGAAGCGAGAAGGTCATTGGATAAGCGACTTAGCCAACACTTTGCATTGCATTGATACAGACTGCTCATTAAATATGAATGATGGTCATTGACTCCAAAAAGCGGTTTGTCAAGAAATCAATAAAATAGATTTCAGCGAAAGTAAAATAGAACCATGACGTGGTGATATTTTTTTGGTGTTTTGATATCAATTTTTTTTTTTGAACCACCCTTCAAAGTGTGACTTTGTCTTCCTTCAGCTGAGAGCTCATGCAGTGGACCTGAACGGAAACCAAGTAGAAAACCCCATTGACATTGTGATCAATGTGATTGACATGAACGACAACAGGCCCGAATTCAACCACCCCATCTGGAACGGCACCGTCCCTGAGGGCTCCAAGCCAGGTAACGTCAGCAGTAGCTAAAGAAATAGCCGATCGCAATCACACGCTGTATATATTTGATTTGACATAAACATATACCGTTGTCTTCCTGTCCAAAAGGCACAGTTGTCATGACGGTAACAGCAGTCGATAAAGACGATCCCAAAACCTCTAATGGCATGATCCGCTACAAGATCTTGTCTCAGACCCCAGACAGTCCCACCTCCAACATGTTCACCATCAATAATAAAACGGGAGGCATCATTACTGTGGCAGCAGGCTTGGACAGAGAGGTGGGTTGCTTATTTTGTTGTCTTTTATTTTCTTCCCTTCGACTAACGAGTTATGTTATAAATGTCAAAACTAGATGGTAGCACATAATACGATAAAACGTAAAGGAGCGCCAAACATTCAGTTGTGATGAAAATCTGACTTGACAACAATCAGACATTACATTACCTTAGCTCCTTCTACTTGGACAGAATACTGTTAAATAAAGTCCACATTTCACTTTTTCTGCCTTTGGGTGTGGTATCCCAACATTGGAGGATGTGGGATCCCGTACGAGCGTGTGCGTAGTCGTGGCAAGATCCGTGCTGAAATATGTTGTGGTTATTTATTTCCAAAGTCTCCGTCCATCGTTTGCTCGATTCGAAATGTACAGTTTTTACATAAATGAGCCAAGTATTTGTTAAGTATGATGACAATCACAACTTGGGCATGTTTGTTAGTAGAGCCAATGAGCCAAAGTACATTTGCTGATTACCACGTGAATTACAAGCCGAGCTGGCCTTGGTTTTTTCCATTTAATCCGAGAAGAATGTTGCACGCCTCACCGATCATTTTAATAATCCCCTCCTCTCACATTCTCTGTCCTCATTTCCAAAGCACACGTCTTTTACTTATCCTTCCTCTGTGCTGTAAACAACCACCTTTCCCCCTAATTGGCTCACAGAGCTGTGGGAACAAAATAAATAAAATGAAATATAAAGCACATGTCGGTTGATGTAATCCTAGTGAGGGCAATCCGGCTTGCTTGCCTGCTCAATCACTTCCGCCTTGGGGCCGCCGTTTTATGTGCGACAGTCGCCACCATGAAAGTAATTTGCCCTATTCTCATTACCAAGTGACTAGTCCATCACCTGAGTAACTGTTAATGTGGAAGTAGTCATTTGTCAACTTCATGCTGGTGTACAGTAAAGTGGAGCAGTGGTGCAACTTCCTCTCTCCCTCCTTGGAGAATTAATCAATATTAGTCAAAGGAATAAGAAAGTCATTTTAACTGCATTACAATTTGGTTGTGCGCATTTTTATTTTTATGTGTGCTGCCACATTTGTCTGCTAAGGGCACTAGGAAATATCCTCCACAATTTGTATTATGAATTGACTGTTAATTTGATTTGAGTGGGACCACCAAATTGAGACTCGCCAGACATACGGTAATCTATTCTCTTGGAATGCTGGAATTTTGTGTGTGTGTGGGGGGGGTTAATTTAGGAGTCACCTTATTGACTAAACCGTCACCATCAGAAAATCTTTGAAAAGGGTATCCGTGAGGTGCATCATGTTGGACTGTACATTCCAATATTCAAGTCTGTGGAAATAGGTTTTACTACTCTCAAACCATTCATGCTTTTCCACTGCAGAAAGTGCCTCAGTACATGCTGATCGTCCAGGCCACTGACATGGAGGGCAGCCCCATTTACGGCCTCTCCAACACAGCCACCGCCGCGATCAGAGTCACCGACATCAATGACAATCCGCCAGAGTTCACAGCTGACACGGTAAGCAGTGAGTGAACAGCTACCCTGGATTCGCAACTCTGCCCAGTTTCGATATGGATGCGCTCCGGCGGCAACTGCGCTCTCTTATTTAGTTTATGTTCAGCTACACAAGCAGTCAGCCAGGCGTGGAGGCGCTCCCGCCCACACACATGCAACAATGGGGGAGCGCAAAAAGTCCTTTGAGTGAGACGTGATGTTATTGTGCTGTTCGATTACAACTGGCACCGAAATGACCATGACAAGATGATAAGAACCCAACATTTGTCTGATGACTAATGGTACGCTTGTTCCTGCAGTTTTTCGGCGAGGTGCACGAAAACCGCGTGAACGTGATTGTGGCCAACCTGACTGTGACTGACAAAGACCAGCCCAACACTCAGGCCTGGAACGCCGTCTACAAAATCACTGGGGGCGACCCCACCGGCAGGTTCTCTGTGCCCACTGATCCCACCAATAACGAGGGCCTGGTGACGGTTGTCAAGGTAAGGTTACCTTTTCGAACCTTACCAATTACATTCGTAGAGAGACGCTGTATAGTTCCCATGTTTCATGGTGTGACAGACTTTTGTGTTTTGGTCAAACCAAGATCACAAGCACATTATTGCAGACATGGCCGGAAAGGATAGTACCGAATCAAATGTTCACAGCTAAGACACTTTTACAAAAACTCAACTCAGCTATATTTCTAGAGCTTTTTTTTTTTTTTTTTTAAACAAGCACCGCTGTATGCCAAGTGCTGTCCATGGAGCAAAAATACAACAAACAATAAATGAATCAAAGACAGTAGAAAACACAAAAACAGTCAAACTAAAAATCAAGTCTCATGCTGAGTCCAAAAGCCAAAGAATGAAAAAGAGTTTTAAAAGGAATATTTAAGATGGGCAGCGAGGGGGCTTGCTGAACATTCAGCGAGAGCAACGGAAAAGGCTCGATCCCCTCTGAACTTCCGCTTAATTGAAAGCAATCACAGTAATAAATCAGATGTACTTGAAGCGGTTTTAATATAGTTGTGTCCTGCTGACCGCGTGGGCCACCAGTTGAAAATTTCCACTTTAGAAGAGCGCAAGATGTCTTATTGTTGTTATGTACTGTAGCTATCTAGACATGAATGCAGCCATCAACAATACAAACATGCAGTGGCATTTAGGAGCAAGTCTAACAGATAATAGTTGTTTATCAGCCAGATTAATTTGAGTCGTGTCTTCTCATTTGTATTTCAAACAGAAGAAGGTAATTAATAAGAAGCTGGCGGGCTTGCTGCTCTCCATTAATTCACCAAGGCACCGAATGAATATCTGAGTCTATTGTGGGTCTTTCACAGGAGGAGTTTCAGGGAGGGGAAATGGAAATGCTTTAATTTGCCTTGTTACTCTCACATCATGTTCTGCCATTTAATACGAGTTCCTCCTTCCCCCCTCAACCTATTTCACGTGATGACATATGCCTCGCTACCTCTGTCCTCTGTTTTCCCAGCCGATTGACTATGAAATGCACAGGGTATACGTGCTGACAGTAGAGGCCAGAAATGAGGAGCCTCTAGCCAGAGGCATCCACTCTCCCCGTCAATCCACCGCCACCGTCACCATACGAGTGCTGGACGTCAACGAGAGCCCTTACTTTGATCCCAACCCCAAACTCATTAAACTGGAAGAGGGAAAGCCGGCGGAGTCCATGCTGACCACCTTCACAGCGCAGGACCCTGATCGCTTCATGCAGCAAAGTATCCGGTAGGAGGTTAAAAACAAGCAGCGCCTACTGTATTCTGGTTAAATCGCACCCGATAATGAGCAACAGTTGTGATACTTTTTGACTCCCATCTGTGAATATTCATGACGCCATGTGTGAAATTGATAGGGATACGATGTTAGCTTGACTGCTCCTTTCAGTTCACTCATCGGAGCACCTTTGTATCTGTAGGCGCTTGGTTGCTCCACACGTTTGTATTTTTCCACAAAATGGATGATTGGATGTCGCCACATGCGAAACAAAACAGCCTTATTCAACATTGATAGAAGTTCGGTGAGGTGATTATGAATGTGACTGTCTTTCATCAGCTACACAAGACTCTCCGATCCGGCCAACTGGCTGAGGATTGATCCAAACAACGGTAGAATCACAACAATGGCCGTTTTGGACCGAGAATCGCCTTTTGTGAAGAACAGCATGTACAATGCCACATTCTTGGCCACTGACAACGGTAGGTAACCATGCACATTTGTATTGTTCAGCTCCTTCCAATGCGCTGCTCTCATGGTTTAGCTGCTTCCGTCGGGATGCTTCAAAGTGACTATTGTCAGAAGGTGATGCCGTGTACAAGGATCGATGTCTAATTGAGCCACTTGTGGGACAACAACACACGTCCAGCATGCCCGAAAGACAAACACTGACCACTATTCACCTTAAGGCTAATGTGTTAAGAATCTGAGAAGCATCCGGCTGCATGGATAAAGTCGACTTTTCCCTGAAGAGGATTTACCTCGGTTCGAGTTTACCCTGTTCTGCAGAGCATAGCGGAGGCCAACAGGCTTAAAAACGTTGCCAGCAAAGAGGTTTCTCGGTATTAATGGGTCAGGACTGGATGACTAGCTCCTTTGAGCGTGGCCTGAATGGTAAAGAAGCATCTTAGCACAGTGAATACATAGAGGAAGCCTGAGAGGAGCGACAGTGGCCTCTGTTTTGCTGCTTTAGTATTCCCATCCTGTGTCCTTGGTCAGGAAGGCGTTCTTCTCTCCCCCGCACGCACACACTCGCACTATCCAAATGTTCTAGTACCGCACTCTTTCTGTCTGCCGCCTCACTTGAGATTACTTTCTTAAATCAGTATGCCGTTTGGATGGGGCCAATCCCACTGGAGTCGATAGCTGTTTGGAAACACAACAGTCGCCTCTTCTTTTCTGCCCACCGCATATTTCCGCAATCAACTTTCAAGATTTGCATAAATGTCTATGCACGTGTGTTTCGTGGCAATGCAGGCAACCCTTTCGCCACTGGCACTGGCACGCTGCAGATCTACCTGACGGACATCAACGACAACGCCCCGAGGGTGTTCCCCCAGGAAGTGGAAATATGCGAGAAACCCGAGCCCAACGCCATCAACATTACGGCGATCGACGGCGACTTAATGCCCAACGCTGGGCCCTTTGCCTTCGAGTTGGCTAACATGCCCGTCGATGTTAAGAGGAACTGGACCATCACCAGGATCAGTGGTAGGAATGACTATGCTAATGCAGTAGTGAAGTCATAATTTGACAGTCAACAAATAATATGAAAAATCTCCTTTACACCATAAATATAAGACAACATGAAAAACAATCTGACCAGCCCAGTCCGCCGCTGAGTAACCAAATTCGTTGCGCGCCATTCATAACCTTGGAACTTAATATATCGGGACTGTCATAAGCAATTTCCAGTACCTGCTCAACTCATGTTTTAAACAAGACAGTATCAATTTGTAGCAGCTGCCCATTTTCTTGCAGCCCTCAGTCTCTTCAGGGAAAAAAAAAAAAAAAGTCTGCGTCTCATGTCAGCATCTATCTTGTCGAGTATTGACTACCGGTATTCTGTACCAGGCGAGGAGTGCTGCTCATGTTGGTAATATTAACAACCTGCGATTGGAATGTGGCAATTAATGAAAGGTTGAGCACATTCTGCTAAAAACCACCCAAAACATTTTAGCTAGAGAGACGCCTGTGCTGAAATACAATGTATCTTTTTTTGGATAATACCATTTGGATCATCGCAATGAGGAGTTTTAAGCTTAAGCAGCATTATCCAATGTCATTCAGTAGATTTGTGAGCCTCAAATCGAAAATCCTTGTTTTGGATTTTATATACTAATGCAAGTTGGAATTTGTCATACATAGCATATACGTGCATGTATCTGCAAATAGCGGCCGGGGGTGTTTTTCTTACTCAGCTGGAAGGAAGGCTGGGAATCTATTTTAACAGATTTTGGGAATAATAATAAACACCATTAGCATTCCAGTACTGTATTACAATTTATTTCCAGTCAAAGTGTAATTTAAAAAGGACTCCCATGGAGAAATTTAGTGACAAGAAGCAAGGCAGAATGGGCACAACAAATAAGATTCCAGTAAGCTTCCACCCTTTGTCAAGGAACACAGTTAAAATGGGCTCAGCAGTTAACTCCTTAATGTCAGTGTTTGAACAATTGTGTCCTCAAAGCAATTTGAGGGAAGTCTTAACCTCAGGTGGATGACACACTCACCAAACTAATTGGGCCAAAGCGGTTATTTGAGGCCAACCACTATTTGAGGAAATGTGGTATTTGTAGTGGTTTGACAAGTGTGCAACAATGAACATGACCCAAACAAGCCCACTTTTAAGCAGCCCTGCCTTCTCTTTGTTGCTCTGCAGGTGACTACGCCCAGTTGCGCCTCAAGATCGGTTTCCTCGAGAGTGGCATTTACGACCTGCCCATCATCATCACGGACTCTGGAAACCTGCCTTTGTTCAACACCTCCCACCTGAGGGTCAAAGTGTGCCAGTGCGACATCAACGGCGACTGCACTGACCAGCAGCACATCATGGCCGCCGGCCTGGGCACGGGCGCCATCATCGCCATCCTGCTGTGCATCATCATCCTCCTCAGTGAGTGTCACCTAAACGCTGCCATCGTAGATTAGCAGAGCAGCTAAACATGATCCCAATGACGATTAGATTAGCACGGGATTATCAAACAAATATATAGTTTACATCCGGCCTGAAATGCTAAGACACGGGATCCGATTACACGTGTATGAAAATACAGTATAAGCACGGTTCCGTTTTGTAATAGGACGCTACTTGTCTGTGTGCGCGCACTTTGCAGTTCTGGTGCTACTCTTTGTGGTTTGGATGAAGCGCCGCGATAAAGAACGACAGGCTAAGCAACTCCTCATTGATCCCGAGGATGACGTGCGAGACAACATTCTCAAGTATGATGAGGAAGGCGGCGGAGAAGAGGATCAGGTAGGAATGATGCCACTCACACGTACACACCCACCCACGTGCACAGAGTAAAAACCTTCAATAACACTGTGGATTATTTGAAAAGCCCTGAAAGCACTTGTTTTTGCCAAGCAATCAGTTATTTCAATGGAAAATTCTCACTCCAAAGGATGACTGAGAGACTGCCTTGGGGTCCTGGAAAATGTCTCCAAGCCAAGGTCTAAAACATCCTAATGTATCCATTCATCATAATACTGTCCCAAATATTGTGAGGCTGTCACTCAAATAACAGCTATGTTTATCACTTAGTTCAGCCGGAAGCAGAAAAAAAAAATCTTTTGAATTTGTTTAATCAGAGTGGCACTGAAAAAGACACACCAAACACACAAAAGTGAACACCAAATATTAAACGTTGAGAATTTTCACATTTTTTAAAATAAAAACAGCTTCAACTATTTTTTTTTTTTTTATTAGTTGGGAAGCACATTTGTTCTCAGTACTTTCTTGATTGGCCTTGTCGCTGCTCACCTGCCTCCACCATTTGATTGGCAGTCATGCCACATTAGGGAAATTACAATGCATATTTTTTCCCCCAAAAGGACCAGAAAACGGGCACAGGTTGAAAATAAAATTATAGACTATTTTAATATTACCATGGTTTAGTCTGGGACTCTCTCCAACCCACCTATTGCGACCCACTGGTGAAGGTGAATGCATTTAGCAGAAAGACAGCCGTGTTGGTGGACGAACAACTCTTTCCGTCTGTCGCCAAATGGAGAATTTGACAATTCAACTGTGAAGGTTCTGCATATGGGCAGAACAGTTAGAATCAATGATACAAACACACTACGGTCTAGTTGGTTCTGAAAATAATGGATGTGTTCTCCAGCGTTACTGCTTTTCACTTTACAACCCAAACACTCGCACCCCCACACCCCATCCTGAACACGCCAGAGGCTTGAATAAAAGTCCCGTCTCTGCATCTTGTCGCGCTGATCAGGCATGTAGCGACACAAATTCAATTGTCCTAATGACCCCTTGTTAGCACAACTGAATCAGTTCTTGGGGGTTGGGGGAAAGGCGGCGTCATTCCACATAGGCTATTCTCTCACCGGCTGAAGTGCGGCAGTGGTTCGCATATTGCACAAATAAGCGGGAGACCCCGCTCTGACCTGGCACAATGGCAAAATAGCCTGGGAGACTTGTAATTGGTGCGCTGATGTCATTTGGAGACAGGCATCTGCTGTGCGCCAATAATGAAGCTCTGTGTAAGGTAACAATATGACGACAAGACTGTCAAAACATCTGCAGAGAGAGAGAGAGAGAGAGAGAGAGAGCGACAGAGAGAGGTCCTTCCGTGTATTCATGTCCACACATAAAAACACACACTTTGTAGAGCAGCACGTGTCCAAAAAAAGAAGTAATGCTGCTCAAAAGCAAATGAAGTCCAAGCTGTCGTTTATTGAGAGCGAACAAATTTCCCTTCAAAATGGCACAAAGGACAGCAGGATAAAATGGCCTCGTCTGCGCTGTCCAGGGAGTCAATACTGGCTTAAAAAAAAGGGGGGGGGGGTTCGACTTTCCTGATGCTGTGGTCTGTATAATACCCACCTCTGTTCGCCCTATCTCCCACCAGGGAGGAAATTGAAGTGTCAGTCCATTTGGTGCTCTCACAGTGTACGATTTTAGCCGCTGCTGCACTGTGATGCAGTCACTATCGCAGGCAGACAGATGATCAAGTTGAGCTCAGAGAAAACGGCCGATTATATAGTTGCACACCAGCACGCTGTTGGAGTAAACAAGCTGATCAGTCGCCTACGTATTAACTCCGAGACAGCGTGACTGAGTCGCTGTCGTCCCCATGCATGAATGAAAACGTAGGAATCAATACACGGAACTGTGTTCCCGAATGAGGAGGTTTTGAAGTTTCTAAATGAAAAGTTCCTTTTTTTAATTTTTTTTAAATTTTGCGACTAGATGTGTTTTTCACACAAATATATACAGATTGTCTGATTAGGTGGATATGTAACTCCTATTAGGATTTTTTTTTACAGAGATTTATGGGGTTGGTAAAAAGAAGTACTTGGCGGCTGCCCCCGCAAGTAAACAATCGGATGCAACACAGGGCTGTCCTGTTTATGATACGTGCGACACGAGGATGAATGTTGAGTTATTAACACAATACATTCGGGTTTTCACTTGTTGGTTTGATATTTATGGCTTTTCATGAGTATTTTACTATAATTATGACTTTACCACTGAGCATATCTTAAGTGTTTGATTACCGCATATTATCACTGTTCAGTTTGTACAAATTCAGGTTACATCACTGTCACAGGAATAGAATTCTGTCATAAAAAGAGCACACTCTGCATCTCCAAATTGTTCCTTTTTAATCCAAATCCCCAAATGACATGTGGTTTTGCTGTGTTTCAGAAGAATGACAAATTCCAAAAACTAGTTTCTAAAAAGTATGCAATGTTAAATGTGGGTCATTGGCGCTGGTGGCTGCGTGTGCGAATGAGTCGTTCCCCATTAAGGCCTTCTTGCTTTGTTTCAATTCCCGTGACCCTTTCTGGTATGACTTAAAAAAAACACACGCACACACAACAGTGGCTGGAGTCAGCCTGGAACGAACCAAAGATGATGGATGACATTCTTGTATGATGACCACTGTTTTGATCCTACACTGCCTCGGGGCTCACTGGCATGAGTGTACACATGAATAATCCAGTTAGACAGGAGATGAGACTGATGTGTGCGGAGTAGAGTAGGTGTACTTTTCATTTATACATCACACTGCGGGCAAGGAGCTGTAAGTACGTACGTGTGTAGGAACTGAGCAAAGACACCTGTATATTGAAAGGGGATATTAGAGATAGACGGATTAGGGACTGTCCATCCCGCATGCTTATTAGGCGCGCCGTATCTTCTGCTGCGCTGATACCATCCGACGATTCACCCTCTCCCGGCCATGACTTAGCGTTGCCTTGGTAATGTTAATAGGATTAGCCTTGGCTTATGCAGAGCCACCATGTCACGTCTGGCCATTGATTAGAGTCTGCGCTTCCAGTGGCTGCAGCGCCATTCGTATGCCACGTCTGATGTTTTCACGGCTTTCCAGTAACAGTTGCACAAGGCTCGATGGTCAGCGGTCTTATCACACACGTCCATCCTTTCTCTGCAGGACTACGACCTGAGTCAGCTCCAGCAACCGGACACTTTGGAACCCGATGTAATCAAGCCTGTGGGGATCAGACGTCTCGATGAGAGACCGCTCCACCCCGAGCCACAGTACCCCATGAGGTCAGCCGCCCCACACCCCGGAGACATCGGAGACTTCATCAATGAGGTAATAAAAAAATAAATAAAAGCCAGGCAGTGCCTGTAAAAGCTGGCATTTTTTTGTATAAACATCCACCCGGAGGCCATCGCCTCGCAGGGGTGGGCAATGTATGACCCGCTTGCTCTGTTCTTTAATCCTGCTCGCCAAGGATTTAAATCAAGGTCCAACATTGGCCCCACATGTGACCGACTGCACTGGGCCAACCGAAGTTCACTAATGCACAATTTATTAATAAATGTGATTACATCAATAATTGCTTGCAAATATTTCATATTTTGAATTCTGTCCACCTAAATTGATCAATCACCTGTGCTCTTTCCATCACCCCCTTTCACTGACACATTGTGTGCTATGTACTCGCATGCATTTGGGCCACCGAGTCTATCCGCATCATTATTTCATCCATGGCCGACATATACCGTATAAGTACCCATTTCGTTAAGTATTGTTTTAAATGGGGAATTTCCCCATTGTGGGACGAATAAAGGTTTTCTTCTTCTTATCTTCGTGTATTTGCATGCAGTAAGAATACATGCTTCTCTACTTCATTCATGGGTAGGCCGACATACATGTATATAATTATGGACTTTGTTAAGTATTGTTTTAAATGACATTATCTTCATGCTGGGGAATGGGGAGTGTGGCTAATTTTTTAATCAGCTGCCTTGATCTCCCATACTTGTGGGCAATTTTGGCCACTGGGACGACAAAATTCACACACAATTCACTATTTCATACATAGGGAAAGCCTACATATATCATGATGACTTTCATGCAGTATTGGTTTAAATCAGGGATAGTGCAAGTTCTGGCAGGGCCACCACAACTTGGCTCATGAGAGGGGTGTGAAGTTTAACACACGACACTCGTGATCGCACGTATTATGTATTCTGCCTTGTCTGGGCTCTGCGTAAAAAGCACCAGCGAATAAAATAATGTAGGTCTACATTACCGGGTGTGGGTGTGTAAAGAAGCAAAAAACCACACGCAGTTCGTGACAAGATGGGTTGTTTTGCTGCAGCAGCATATGCAATCCCAAGGTGCATAATGAAAAGAATGAAAGGCTGAATTCTTTATGGAACTTTCCGATCATAAACAATTTGGTTTATAGAACTCCGCATTATGCCGACTCGGGGGAACATTGACCTCAAACAGAATCAATGAATATTCTGCTGATTGTTCTCCAAGACAAAAGAAGAACATTTTGGAGTCTTGCACATCTACTCAGACATGTATAAAACTTCCGAACGTGATGCTAACACACTTAGATATCATAATTATTTTTTTCCTCCTACAAAAGTCGACGTGTCAAAAGAGAAGTGAGAATGAAATATGTACTGAGAGTGCCTGAGGCTGCCAGTGACTCGAGCTTGACGGGACAATGTCAAATGAAAAGATCAGTCATATATTTTTCACCGGCTCCAAAAGACGTGTCTTTCACAGCATTATAAACAGAATATGCGCCTGCCTTTTGGATGCCAACTATGTTTTTAGATGAGCATTCTGGTGTCTGGCTATCCGTAGCTCGTACTGTCACTAAATGGGAAAATACGGCATTGAAGTCGCGGACAACCACAAACCGGGTCCCCAATCATTCCCAATTCCATCCGTTAATCCGAAATGAAACCTCTGACATGGGCGTGATTAAAGTTGCGCTGATTCTCCAGAGAGGAGCCCTTTACCTCACACCTTTTTCAAAGAGAATAAGGCATTAGGCAGCAATCCCATGGACCCAGTAATCCAGAATCCGAACCATAAATCTGACGTAACCCGCATGACCACTCAATTTTGACTCGAACCTCATACCCGAAGGGACAACCACTGATTCTAAATTGGCCAGTAGGTAAGAATCCTCTAAGGGTGATTTATGACATCAGTGTAGGGATGCCAATGCCAAGTTTCCAATAACGCAGAATCTAAAATGACTATTCGAGCATGGCCACAATCGAATCTTCCCCCTAATGAGCAGGACAAGTGGACGATCGTGCAGGGATCAAATTGCATTGCGTGATTGTCTAACCTTATAAAGCTGCCCGCGGCGTTTTTTGGCTGCAGACCGAGCGATGGGCTATAACCAGCGGAGCAATTACGCTTGTAATTGTAATGAACGATCCCGGTGTAATATTCCCCTCCAGATTATCAGGCCGGCAGCAAACACTCGACGGTGTCTAACAAGTGGGAAGTAATTGCTTCTTGTCTCGACACTTTAAATCAATCTGTCTCTTTTTTTGGAAAAAGCAATGCCAATGCTTTCCCAGTCACGTGAGGGCTGCTCCGTCTGCGTCCGTCCGACTCTTTCATCCGTTTATTATTCGGGAGTTGGCTTCTATCCGAAGCGGTCGGTGGCCAAAGCGCACGTCAACGCCTATGTGACCGATCCTTCAGGTCTTTGGAGCACGCTCGGTGAGGGGAGTAGTCTCCAAAAATCAATAGTGAAGAGCTCTCACGGCGCAATGATTTCTGGGAATGTGGAGGGCCATCTTTCAAAGCCCCGCCACAAGATAAAGGCGCACGTGCGTGACAAACGCATTCTCCCTTTTGCCCGAGCCACAGATGTGCTCAGTGCTTTTCGTGAGTATTTATTCATGAGCCCCAGATTGCTATCGAGATTAAAGATGACAAGGTATCGCTGCCTTGCGCTCTCAAATCTTCTGAAGAGCAAAGAGGGTGCGGCCAAGCTCTGCGCTCACTGTAGGATAAAGTTCACCTTCCGGGTCTCTCAAGACTGGAATTTACCCGAGTGTGACGAGTTGAAAGGAAGCGACACAATCCCCAAACACACAATCATCCAAAATGCCAACTATAAATCTACTCGCCACTGATTCTTGGCTCTCGGCTCAACGCGACTTCATCTTGACCACTCTTAAAAGTTGGCAGCAGACAGACCCGAGCACACATTCGTCCAGAATCCCGACCATAGCAAAATGAAGCCCGATGACTTCTCAAGCCTGACTAGAATCTGACCTCCCTCGCCCCGTAATAAAAGAAGAATCACTGAATGTCAGTTCTCGGCTCAACGAGCCTAAACCGTGACCCTTTATTATGCGATGGGAATGACGGCAACAGACCTCTGCCACACAGTAATCCAGAATCGCAACGATAACGTAGAATAAACTCATTAATACTCAAGTGTGACTCGAAACCGAACCGAAAGAGGAAGAACCGCTGATTCTTGATGCTTGCTCGCTTGTCATCCTCACTCGGCTACTACTGTGCTGTGACCGGAGGATGCAGAGAACAACCTCAGAAGCATCCAATAAACAAAGCAAACCACACATTTGATTCAATATTTATGACGACTTGAGTTTGACGGCAACCTGATCTCCCGCCTAACAAGCAGAGGATGAAGT
This sequence comes from Hippocampus guttulatus, assembly GCF_054856545.1. Taxonomy (NCBI): domain Eukaryota; kingdom Metazoa; phylum Chordata; class Actinopteri; order Syngnathiformes; family Syngnathidae; genus Hippocampus; species Hippocampus guttulatus. The sequence continues at coordinate 2,526,189 of NC_141274.1, forward strand.
GCAAAATCTTGTTCCAGGAATACGAGTCTTTATGTTGACCCTTCTAACACTTGTGAACATGGCGGACCTCTGGAAATTCAACCGTTACGAGCAACTTGTGAGTGATCCAAGTTCACGCCACCTTAAATCCACCTTCAACAATGTCGAAAAGAAAGATGACAGAAAATGATTTATATTTAAAACACACACGCTACTAAATACTACTACCTAATAATGTGCAAATACTGTGTAGTTTGTCAAATGTAAATTTCTTACACTGCTGTTATATTCGCAAATACATAATTTTGCCATTAAAGTACATTTTCGTCGTTGCTGTTAGAGGTAAAGGACTGGTCAGATGTTTGCGGTATCACCCCCAAAAATATTAATAATAAATACAAAATATAAAATATTATGAGCATGAAAGTCACTAATAGATCTTTTTACCGATCATTTTTTTTCAGTTTTTTTTTTTAGGTCCACAATAGTTGATTTGGATGAAACCTACCCATATTCTACTGATCACCCCCCCCCCAAAAAAAACCCAAATAAATAGATAAATTGATAGATATAAATAAATGGGGTGGGGTGAGGGTGAAGTTGAAACTTTGTATGTGTGCATGCGTACCGTGGTAGCGCAACGATCCGGTAGCCTTGAAAACAGGAGTCAGCATGCTCTTTATTGGCTGGCACTCAAAAGGTTCTCTCTACTTTTATGGCTGCCACTGAAAGAGTAAAGAGCTGCCACCCAGCAGTATTGGGAAATTGCTGGTTTATTCCCATTGATTTCTGATCATTCCCATGCAGAATTTCCATCATTTAGCAACCCTTTGGTTTTAACAGCGCCGTTGGTTTCCCTCTCTTGCAGGGCCTGAAGGCAGCAGACAACGATCCCACCGCTCCCCCCTACGACTCTCTGCTGGTGTTTGACTACGAGGGCAGCGGCTCCACCGCCGGCTCCCTCAGCTCACTCAACTCATCCAGCAGCGGGGGCGATCAGGATTACGATTACCTGAACGACTGGGGCCCTCGCTTCCGAAAACTGGCGGACATGTACGGCGGCAGCGATGACTAAGACACGAGGGAGGACACAAAAGAAGAAGACCACGACGACGAAATGAAGGAAAGATTCCTTGCGGATGTACTTGGAATTGTTGCAACTGGACTGTGAGAGAATAGAAAGGAAAAAAAGGATGCAGAGATTTTCTTTTTCAAAACAAAAAAAAACCCAACCGCAACCAACCAACCCGGCTTATTGTTGTAGTTTCCGCGTACATAATGCTTGTGGGCCGGTGGACGCGCACACCATTCAAGACTGTTGTTGGGTATTGACTGCGCTCAGTTACACTTGAACTTCACAGTACAGAAGCACTGGGATATAATGTGCCTTTTTGTACATTTCTTTTTGGATGGAAATGATTAGTTTTATGTTCAAGGCTTTAATGGTACTGACTTTTTTTTTTTTTTTGGAGTGAATTCAAAGCTAAGTATGTGACACTCTGGTACGCTTCGATCACCCCGTTTGTTCTTTTTCTTTCTTTCTTTCTTTCCATTTGTTTGTGAAGGCTTATTTAATGAAGGATCATCTTTCGGCCCGGATGGAAAGAACAATGAAGAGCAGCACTGTAGAGTTTGCGAGACTTGTCTAAAATATGACAGTTTATGCAGCTTTGTCGCAGCTAAGGGAGTTATGAATCACACTTTTGTAGCAGATTATTTTCTTTTCTTATTTTGTCTGGAGTGATGTAGTACAGTGTTAGATTAAAAAACAACAACAAAAAAAGAACTATTTTGATCAATGTTCACTGATCAACTTCATTTGCCTTAGTCATCATCTGATATTTTGGACTTTTCCTTCACTGTAAAAAGATGTGTGTACATAATGTTTTCTTTTTATCTTTTCTTTGGGTGTAGGATATGAACAAGTGCAAAAAGTTCCAAAAACTGTAAATGATTAATTTGGACATCAAAAATGAACCTTTGTTTTTTTTGTGCATGTTTTTATCTTTTAATGACGACGAAGTAAGAAAAAAAAAAGAGGTGCTCCCCAAATTTATTTACAAGATAGAGGGAAAAAATCAGGGTGACAGTCTATGTGTAAAAGCTGAGAGATTTTGTATGACAAGATAATTTGAAAGTAAAAAAAAAATGTTTGAAGAATCGTCGACTCGTCAGCACAACTGTTGAATTTGTACCAAAAAAAAAAAAAGCGTGGGTGAGGGGGTGTGACATGCAAGGCACTGATTATTAAAGCTGAGCTTTAATAGTGAAAACATTTTGGACTTGAGCTGTGTGGAAAAGCATTTTGTTCTGCTCAACTAATTATCTCTCTCTTACCCAAACTATCCAAATAAAAGTCCAGTTTTGGAGCTCAAAAATGTCCTCCTCATTCATTTGTATTCAAGTCAAATACACAACGGCTTCGGTTCACCACAGAGAAACCTGAATTTGCACGCAAGTACATACTTTCTTCTCTGTCTCTCCCTCATATATATGTTTGGCGCTTGTGAACGTGGTGACCTGTGGTGACCATTACAAGCAGCTTGTGGTTGATTGTGTTTGTCATTTTAAATCTACTACAAGAATAAATGAGAGAAACGATAAGATCATTTCCATTTCTAAGGAGAAGATATGTACATGCACACAGACACATGACAGATGGAATGCACACACACACTACCAAATACTACTACTACTACTACTACTATGATGAATTGGTGTACAAAAAGCAAAAGTAATTAGCATAAAAGATACTTTTGTGCATAAAGTAGAGATTTAAAGAAAAAACACATTTTCAATATTTTTGGGATCCAAAATAAGTGCCTTAGATGAAACCAACCCATATTCTACTGCTGATGATTAAAAAGTGGAGAACCCCCCCCCCCCCACCCCGACACTTTCTTTTGGTAGTTTCGATTTACATATTACAATAGAAAGATCAGTCACAATCCTCACAAATCCTCTCAGTATGATGGCACTCATTAGGTTTTGTTTTGTTTTTTCCTAATGGGTTGCTGTGAAAGAGTTGACGTTTGGCCAACGCTCAGTAGCAGCTGACATGTTTTTATTCCATAATAACAGTGTTAAGTTAAAATAGAGAGGAAAACTGTTTTGTGTTCAAAGCAATTATTTTTAGTCATGCCAAATAATCAAAATGGTTATACGTTGTACACAACCGTGTGTGTGTGTGTGTGTGTGTGTGTATACAGTCAAACCTTGGTTTTCGAACGTCTCGGTTTTCGACCAAAAATTTCGATTTTTTTATGCCTCGGATGACGAACAAATTTCGGTTCTCGAACAAACTTCGCACTGTATCCCATGTTCGTCATTGTTTTTCATGTTTCTTGTGCAGAGCGTGCCTGTTAAGTCCAATTACCCCATGGGGATAAAGAAAGTTTTCTGAATCTGAAACTGAGCGCACTTGAATGCACCATTTGAGTTCTCTCGCCTTCCTTACACGAGGAAATGACGCTTCCTCGGGTAGACGAGGAAGTGACGCTTCCTCGCGTCGCTTTCCATTGTGAGCAGACGTGTTCAATAATTCTTTTTTTTTTTTCAAAAAGAGCGTGGTTTCGGTTTTCGAACAATTCGGTTTTCGAACAGCCTTCTGGAACGGATTATGGATGAAAACCGAGGTTTGACTGTATATACATATGGTTTCTTACTATGATAGTTTTTAGAAATACTGTAAAAATAATCATTTTAATTGTCAATACGAGGTTGGACACATTGTGACTCACGTGTAATTCACAGGTTCTCTGACTTCGCCTCTTCATCCTGACCGCGCTTTGCTGGAGTGTCTTTTTCTACTGAAGGCCGTGGCGCGGCTGTCTTTGTCCGAGAGAAGGACACTATCATTTACACAACAAATTCATTTGGAGTTTTTGTACTGTATGTACCTTACAGAAGGAATGAACAGTTGTACAAATTTGACCAATCTTTTTTGACGCATGCTTTTTTGTCTTGCTACCAAGTACGGAGTGTGAGTGTTTTATCTGCCTCTGCAGTCGGAGATGACCATCAGTGTGGCTTTATCACCATTTCTGTTTTTTATTTCCATTGTTCTTCCTTCACCATGCTACTTTTCCTTCACTGTGTCAAAAAAAAAAAATGTTCAAGGCCCTTTTTTGTTTCCGACCGCAGGATCAAAACAATGTTCTTGTGGCCATATTGAGTCAAGGTGAAATCGATGTGACGGCACACATCTCCCCTTTAAAGAACAGTAGGTCAGATTGTACTTGACTTCAAAATGAAGAAAAATAGGAGACGGGGCTTGGAGCTGGGGGTGAGGGTGGGGGTGGGGGGGTTACGGGTTTGCCTGTAAGGCACATGTGCATGAAGGCCCCCGGGAAGGCGCGGGGGTGATGTGTGTCCGTGTAGCAATGGCTGCAAGGACTACATGTTCGCGTCCCCGTGTGAAATGATCAAAATCACACGTTTGGGCCTGTGCGTGTCTGAAAAAGTTACCACTTATGCTAACGCTAGACTGCCCTGGCTTCTATTCTCCAAAATATGAGCCAGTGTACCATCGCGACAATGCAGTAGCAGATATTTTAAGACACAAATAACCCACATGAAGCTCTCTCATCATGTGGATGTCGAGATTGCTTGAAGGAGGTCAGCCGCACCGAGCGGTCGCCTCTTTGAAAGTGTCGCAGGTGAGGAAAATAACTTACATCCCTGTACCGCACTTCAATTTCACAGTACGGATTATCCTCCCCGAGGAGGAGGAAGAGGAGGGAGCGTGCGAGACAACATAAAGGCGCACAAACCTCCACATCCACTATCGCTCGCACTTGGTTAACATTGAGAAAGTGGAGCGGGCGCCGCATTTGTATTCTATTCGAGATTAGAAGGACAAAACATGAGGAGGATTACCGTCGTTGACATTGAGAATTGTCCATGTAGACATAATGACTTGCACAAATATTCGAAAAAAATGACATGCAGTAGACACAACTATGCAAATAATAGACGAAAAGTTACGAATATATTAAATGAGAAAAAGTGCAAATACTTGACGATCAATGAAAGGATTTTCTTTTGGCTTCTCCTTGTCAGGGGTTGCCATAGCGAGTCGCTCACATGATTTGGTCGGCACAGTTTCTATGCCAGATGTCCTTCCTGACATTTTTATCTAACCTTAAAATCGGTAACGGCTGGGAATCACATGACCAAACAAACAAACAAACAAATACATAAATAAATAATACTGAAACTAATACTAAACCAAACTGAAGATTGCACGACTGTCTGTGTCCTATGTGTTGTGTTGTGTTATTTTTGTTATTTTGACTTCAAAAATGGCGCCGCGTGAGTGGCTGCCTTTCCAGCAGCTCCTATATTTTGTTGTTCTACTTCTTCCTTTCATAACTTTGCTGCTGTGAATTGGGAATTTCTCCATTGCGAGACTAATAAAGGTTGTCTTATCTTATCTTATCTTAAAATGAAGCCATCCATCCATCCATCCATTTTCTAATCTGCTTCTCCTGGGGGGGGGGGGGGGGGGTCAGCAGTCACAGATTTTGGAACTCGGTGCATCAACAAGGCACCTTGCATTATTAGGCGGCCATTTTGGTTACAATTTAAGACACTGGTGTCAAACTCATGCCAGATCTGGCCCGCCACGTCATTGTATGAGGCCCACGAAAGCAAATCAAAGCTTGATTTTAGACTTTAAGTGCGCCTTTTAGTCGTGAAAATTCAGTACATGCAACACATTTTTCTTCAGTGGATAATGAAAAATCCAATTCATTCGATCAAAAATGTAGAAATAGCTTCAAAATATGCCAATAGTGTGTAGATGAAAGTCAAATAAATATCAGATGAAAATACAAGAGGGTACACAAAAATATTTGAACAGAAAATACTCAAGTAAGATCTGAAAATATTGTACAAAAATACAAATGTTAAATGATAAATATGCACTAAGACTAATAAGCAAGATATGCAGATAGTTTATGAAATATGCGAATCTTAAAAATATGCAAAAATGAGGCAAACGCTAAATCAGATTAAATATATGCAAATATTAGAGGAAAAATATGAGAATATAAAGACGGGAAACATGCAACTATTCGGACCAAAAATACAATCAATCAAAAAGATTTGCAAGCCTAAGACACATTTTAAATATATTACAAAATACAAACTAAAAAGATACTTGAAAATAATCTAGAAAAATACATGACTATCCAAAACCAAAAACGAACAAAACAAACACATTTGCGATGATAAATATTAAATGAATATCCATGTAAATATGGAATATCTAAACACAAAAATATGACTGACAAATTCAAAAACATCAACACAAAAATAAAAAATATATAAAATGACAGAAGATGTAAAGATGAGAAGGGGGAAAAAAAATAAAAGGAAACCATGTTGGCCATGACCTCTGCTGCGCATTTTGTAGCAGCCGTAAAACACATTTTTGATGTTTTCCTCCTCTGGGTCACATCTGACAATGAGCGGGCGGGGAGGACGCCACTGCGGAATATATTCCATAAGAGATTAAAAGGACAATGCACGCGGAGGATTATCATTGACATTGACAGATGCCAGTGCCGTCGTCGCAATGACTTATTTGGCGCGTGCGGCAGAAATAATTGCTCATTTGCACATCGCTGTCTTTCCACTGACACACGGATAAAAATAGTGATGCATAATAAATAATTTGCAAAGCTAATTAAGTGGGCAGGGAACCACATCGGGTTCATCTGCCAATTTATGCGGACGTCTTTGATTGACAAAATGCACATTTAGAAAAAAGAAAAGAAAAAAAAAACCTCGGCCATATTGTCACTAAATAATGAATGTGCCATTTATTGATGTTGTTGTTTGGCTCTCTCTGAAAAAGCTGAGGTATCTGCTTTGGGGGGTAGGCAGGGCCAAAAGATGCCATTAATACATGAATTGAAGTGAGGATAAACTTTCAGTGAAAAGACTAATAGTCTGAAATGTTATTACAGAAAAAAAGTTCACCGTTTAATACGTTACGGCACTTTTCTGCGCAAAACAACACTGGCAAGGAAACAAGACCCCCCCCCCCCCCCACCCCCACCCCCACCCCCGCCTTACTGGAAAATCCAAATAAAGAAGTGGATGTCACCTTGTAACCCGATGGTATTCTCGAGTCGTTGTCTGCGGAAGAAGCCTGCAGATTGGTGTTCCAACAAGCACCCGTGGGTCCCGATTATCGACTGTGAACATGGCTTTCACCACATAGCAGAATTACACGTCACCCGAGCTCAGCGCTCTGTGTCTGTGCATGCGAGAATGTGTATGAATGTGGCTTTGTGAGCAAGTGTCACAAAGCCAACGGGGGACACGCTGTCGGTAAACATGAGAATACACTCTCCAATGTGACGGCCCCAAAAAAAACAAAACAAAACCTCTCTTAAGTTATTCCGCCGCTGACCTTTGTGGGGGGCCTTAGGAAGATGGATGCTGGCCGGGTTATCGATGGTGGGATGAGCGGTTGGGGCGGGGGGCGGGGGGGGGGGGGGGGTCTCAGTCTTTCTTGTGGGCTCCCTGCAGGCCGCCACTGAATGAATAAATAAGTAGGCTGGATGACAGAGCGCCGGCACGCTGGGCAGAGGGAGTCTTTAATTTATTGGTGTCTAGACCCGGTCAGTCGACTGAGATCAATGCTGTTTATTTCGCTCTATGTGTAGTACAGTCGTTTATCCATTTGTTTGTTTGTTTTGTCTTAAATTCTGGTTTGGGATGTCTTCGTATCATATTTCTTTCAGTCCAAAAAAAAAAATCTATACAAATATTTAGATTAAAATTAAAATATTTCAAAATGCAAGTTTGGCTATTTTTAGATAAGCAGGGTACCGTAAATAAATAGGAGCAAGGTGGAGCGCAATATTCCAATACCCCAACTTCCACCAGCCACAACTGCCCAGTTTCCGTTAATTCATTCTTGTGCGAACAGTGCCCCGAGCCCACACAAATGTGACACTGTGACCGCAGAACGGCAGACGGAGGAAAAAGAGAGGGTGTCTTTTTTTTTTTTTTTTTCACCCAAGGGCGACAACGATGTTCTCTTTGTATGATGCGCATAGGGCTGGATGGCAAATTTTCAGATCGTCTATTCAATGTCACTTCAGGATGCACCGCCAGCATAAGTTAGGCATTTGTCATCCGGCAGGGGCTCCATGTGCATGAATTGTTCATGCGCTCCACAGAGGACGTGTAAGCATAAGCTATGCTTACACCGACAAGACTTTTTTCGTTGTTGTTTCCGTTTCAAGAATCAGGCGCACGTACCATATTGTTTTAAAAGCCTCAATCGAATAATTATGCCAATTTAGAAGGCCCAGCTAGTTGCTGTCAACATTTGTGAACCAGCTAAGAGTTGCAGTCTTCGTGATTGCAAAACAAATGCACACACATGTATTGTGACACTTTTTTTTTTTTTTTGTAAATCAGTTTGATGATATTTAAACCCAAAGAACGACATTTGCAGCTATTTTGAGACACTTTTCTGCTGACAGTTGCGAGAGGAATACTCATTGGTGCCCGAATTTCAGATCTTTTCCAGGAAGCTGACATCATTGCCAGAAAACAAGCAATGATGCAGCAATGATGTCATGGCATTACCCTAAATAACAGAATGACATTGCTCAAACGTTATACCTACACAGCCTGGAGAGCATATTTACATGGTGTCTAAACGTTTTATAATTGGACATAGAAGCCAGAGTTGTCCCCCCCCCCCCATACCCCCACATTACTGATCGACTGATCTGTCTGTGCTCCGACACAATTTCTGAAGCGTTCTGCTTTCTTTTTAGAATGAGGCAGATAGAAAGCAATCAGAAAGAGGACGTGCAGAAGTAACGTGGATGGACAAGGACAGCTGGTTGTTGCCTGACTCAAGAGGGAAGAACAGAGGTGTCGTCTGTGGCGACAGCAAGGTCGGCGAGAGGGCGATCTGTCCCCGGAGGGAAGAGAAATGCTATCTTCCCTAGATTGAGCTTGGCAATTTGCAGCATATGACGTTCAAGCGCAAATGCCTCTGCATGTAGCCATGTGAGATAAAAATTATGAGAGAAGCAATTTAGCTTTGGCAAAAAAATAATAATAATAAAGTGAAAGAAAGAACCCAGAGGGACACCAGAAATCTCTTTGTGACACCTGGTAGCAGAAAGTAGATCCAGTATGAGGTGAGTCAAGCTTTAGAATCGTTGACTCAATTGACTGTGAATGCAGTGACAAAATACTGTAATTTCTCACTTGGTAGCTTTCAACCCCCCGCGAAACGAGGATCACCATAATGTTATTGTGGCCCGATACTACAATGTGGTTATTGTTTTTTTTCCCTCTGTCCTCTTTTCTCTGTCTGTCTTCTATCAGTCCTCATTCCATCTGACATTTCCAATAAATATCCATCAAAATACAAATAAAAGAGTGAGTACTGTATGTCAAACCCGCCTGCTGCACAACAAAACTGTTCTGGCATTAAAAAAAAAAAAGCATACAAAACAATTGTCATTCACTTGGGCCTGCAAAGTAGACGGCAGAGCACTGCAATATACATGGCATTCAAAACTAACACCTTGTCTTCCCAAGTCTCATTCGAAATGGCCAGTGTGTGCACGTTTAGATTTGAAATAAACACCTTTGTGGTGGTCAAGCACCTTGCAGACCAAAGCCCCTGCTATGCTGGTTCTGACTGTGCCTTCTTAAGAACATTATAAATATGTCTACCACAATATTTCTGTTTGCTGTCAGAAGATACTCTTACTGCAAGAACATTTTGAGTGAGTGATCGTTCCCTGGAAGAAAGAGAAGCATAGTCATACCAAGATTGAGCTTGACAAGTTAAATGTACTTACATTCAAATGCTACTATTTTTTTCAAACAAGATGTGACATATCATAACTTGACGAAAATCAATTTGGGAGGGAAAAAAAGAGTATTTGGAAAAAAGGAAGAAAAAGCAGAGGCACCCAAGCGCAGTCGTAACGGACTTCTATCAATCATTGTCTTATGAGATCTGGTTATATTCACCTTCTCATTACCTGGAGGAAATGTGATCAACCCGGTCTTTCAGGGAAGGCAAGTCGGTTTAACTACCTGTATGTAGAGGTTACATCTCAAGAAACTTTATATTTGGAGTAGGTCTCAAAAAAATATCCACACACGTAAAACGGCAACCGAAACACATATGAACAAGGGCCAAACAACAGGAAAACTCTCCAAGGAAGAAACCTCGAGCAGATCATAAACTCGATCCAGCCAAAATGCACAAGGTCACACTCTCAGGATCTTAGACCATCTTCAGGCTCAATTTCTCAGGTAAGAGAACAGGAATTGCCACTACACCCAACATACTTACACTACATGTTGTGATTTGACCTCATTTGGATGAGCAACTAAATGTAAAAATGGGAAGAGCAATGTCCCCTGGTAAAGAGCCCTGAGGGACACCAGTCCAGTGCAATGAATTCCTTCGTGGCACCTGGTAGCAGCAAGACGATAAGGTATGAGGTGAATCAAGGGTGAACAGATCTAACTCAGAGCTGATTTCCAAATAAGATGGAAATAAGATGGACAAAATAATTTCTTTCCTGCCAAGTTAAATATGTGAACTGGCACGACGGAGAAAGCAAGGCTTTGAATCCCCGGAGTGCTTTTAGATTTATTTATGCCTTTATACGCCTGACATCCCATCACCCTCTTGCCTTTAAGGGTTTAGATCCCTTGTTCAGATTTTCAACAGTGAATAAATTCTTCCAATGAGAACAAATAATGTCACTTTGGTTTCAGGCGGTATGGTCAGGGACTTCACCATCAGTGGTTAATAAATGTGCTTTAGGGCCAGCCGCGCCTGGATCAACGTGCTGCTGTTAGTACAATAAGGCGGTTATTGTAACGTCCACGTGGAGGAGAAAAGAGGCCATTGGCTAGGCCAGTCTTTCCTGTCTACTGAGCCTATTGTAGTCAAGCAAGGCTAGCCATAGCCCAAGGCAAAGAGTGACAAGCCATCAGCCAGGAAGGAACCAAATTGCGTCGTCGTCTTCTAAAGAACGCCAAGTCTGAGTCACACTTGCTCAAAGAAGATGTGATTCTATTCACACCATCCATTTGTGCTTGACACCGGATAATGGATCTCCAAAAAATCATTAGTCAGCTCCAACATATTCAGCAACCATCAACTGTTAAGTAGTGATAAACACAGCGATTACAAGCAGCCTCTAATCCCTTTTGCTCACGAGTGACGGAATTCCCGCATTGTAATAAATTGCTTTTTCATGCTAATGGGAGATGGGGCCCCGGCTAACTCTGGAGGTGTAAAACACATTTAGATTGCGAGTGAATGATGTCGAATGGGTTTCACCCCACGCTGACTCATCTTTCTTTCCCACAAATGGCTTCTCCTCACAATTTGACTGCTCGCCCTTAATTTAGAGTGAGGAGTCGCGATGATGCTCGCTGTGTGTGGCGGAAACATTTCCAGGCGGGTGACAGTCTTGAGCACAGATTCTCACTCAGGGCAGAATCCTGAGGCGTCGCAGCGGGCATTGTTGCGAACCTGCACCGCTTGCCTCATTTGCATTTCTCCGGTGGATGGAAAAGATACAAAACAAGGCTTCCATTTTATTGCGGCTGAGGATGAAATATTTACAGAGGCTGATTTATACTGCTATACAGTCTACCATTCGAAAACAAAATGACTTTTTAGGCTGCCTTACGATTTTATCACATATATAACAACACCCTGATACCTCCTCCACATTTAAGGAAACGAGAACATACTGTGACTGTATTTTCACAGTCGTTCCAAACTGTTCTTGGAATGGTTCTTCTGTTCTTCCAGTCATGTATTTTTAGAACAGAGCGTGCCTGAGTAGCGGCACAAAGAGTTTCAAGTTTATGCTCTACTTCAAAACATGGATGTATTGTATTATGCATGGGCAAACAAATGCACGAGGACAGATGCTGCAGTTGATTTGAGCACAGCTGTCCAGCCAAGTGGGTACCACAGACATAAAATCATGTTATCTATGTTCAAGGGGACATCATTATTTGTATACAGGGAGATGTGCAGTATGTGGTAGGCAAGCTGCACTGCACTGAGAAAAAAAAACAAAAAAACAATTGTAGTGGGTTATGAATACAGCCCAGTGGATCACCAACCACTTCCACGCTTACTCCAGCCGTCTCCTTTGACAAGCCACAAAGATCTGGGTTGACCCCTCCCACTCTTCTCCATTCTCTCGCGTCATAAAGACCCGCATCAACAGACTGACGAACAGTTTTTCCCTCATGGCAGTGAAGAGACAGATGCAGGAAGCATGAATCCCCGCACCTGTGCTTCAACAAACTTTTAATGCGATCTTTAGCTGCTGCCGAGAGATGCAACCTAATGAAATGTTGTTGTATTCTTTTCTAGTGACAATGTTTGTCTTCCTCTCTTCTTTTTCTATATGCCATACATATAAATAATTCAAATGAACAATAGTACAAATAAATAAAGTACTGTTAATTACTGTATTGTATTGCCCCTTCTAAAATTATTTGTGTGGGGGAAAAAAACAGTAATGGTCGTCATGCTTTACATCGCTTCCTGCAAGGCAAGCCGTTAATGGCATTGAATGCTTACAATTCGTACTGCCAATTCCTTACAAAAAAAAACACTGTCATGGGGACAAGATCTCTGTTGCTGTTATTCTTTTTTCTAGTGAAGTACAAAATACCAGTATGACAAATGAACAGAATTGCATGCCTGCCAAAGGAGTAAATTTCCCTTGTAGGTATTAAAAGTAAAAAAAAAAAAATCTAAAACAGTTTTCTGCGCATTTTTTTCTTATTGGGTGCAAGAAAATAAATTCCATGGAAAATTTAAATTGTTCATCACAATTAAGTGAACGAAACGGAAAATTGACATTAGATTTTCCGCACCATAAGATGCTTTGGAGTATATGGTGTACCTTCAATGAATGGCCTATTTTAAAACTGTTTTCATACATTGAAGATAGAATATAACATAGAATAGAAGCTACAATAGTGGCTGAGGTTACATCATGAATTCACTAGAGGGAGCTACGCTAAAGGGAATACACAATGCAATACAATACAGCTTTATTTAGATAGAGCTTTCACAACCACTGCAACTATAACAACTCGCTCTACAGAACATTTAAAATACTACGTCCAAGAAATCAGAAAAATTGATCCACATATAAGGCGCATCGGATTAGAAGGCGCACTGTCGGCTGTTGAGAAAATTGAATGCTTTTAGGTGCACCTTATAGTGCGAAAAATACGGTAATCCTTCCACAGTCACAATGGGCCTAATTTACAAAGATCCCTAAGAGCGGTTACTCAATTGCGTCTTCACTCACTAAAATATTGCGCCTGTTGGTAATGGGGTAAAAGCTTTATTTTGTGTGTGTGTGTGCTTTGCTGATTTTTTTATTTATTTTATTACCATTTAGGAGAGCACAGCGAGCACAAATAAAGTTTTAAGTGATGAAATTGGAAGTGTTATTGGAAGAGACGAACCTATATGATTGAGTTACTGAAAAGAAATCGATCGTTGATCATTTGGAGAGCAACCGCCTAATGGCCATGCTTTGCCTGAAAGGACTCACGCCGCGTGGAACAGAATCAGGGCTTCACATCTTCAAGCCAGCATTTCCATCTCCATTGACAGTATGTGCAACATTGCTATGTGAGGTTTTGCCTGCCGACAGGCCTTTTCAAACCACAGCGGGAATACATTAATAAAAAGGTGTCCATAGACAGACATGAGCCGCATATGAGGCCAAGATCAATAGTTAATTTAATAAAACACACCACAGTTTGACATGCATTACTGCCAATTAGCATCTTAAATAGGAAGCATGGAGATGCCATTTAGGCACATTAGTCAAGAACTGACTATGCAAAGGCAATAATTCCTCGGTTATCGTTGGCTGGGAGCAAGTCATTAAGCGGTTATGTGCAAAACAGACTCTTCGAAGAATTCTAACGTGGCATTGTGGTTTAAGTATCCGAATTTGTGACTGCCATTCGCCTGATTGAAGAGGTTGAAAATCGTGAGGTGGCTCTGCCTCCCTGCCGGCACAAAATAGGTGCGGGGGGATGCGGGGGGGGGGGGGGGGGGGGGGGGTTGACCTTGTTCTCCCCAAGTCTCAATGTGAACTGCGACACCATTAATGCTGTAATACAGCGATCAATCACTTTATAATGGAAAAAAGAGAGGAAGCAAGATTGTCTTTAGCAGATTTGCTCATTCTGCTCTCCTCTTTTGCTTCTGGCTGCTTTCAACGTTGCATTGTTCCACAACATGTTACAAATGAGCTGATAGTTCTGACGCGGCGCTTTAGAACACAGTTACTGAACCGTAAAGGCTTTTGGACGGGAGATGTTTAGCAAGGCCTCACTTCAAATGTCACTTAGCTTAGAATGCGCGCTTAAAACAATCCCGATGTTTTGCTGTCAAGTGGCGCAAGTGGGATGCGTGCTATGGCAGTGTAAAGACAGAGAGAGAGGGAAAGAATGAGAGAGAGAGAGAGAGAGAGAGAGAGAGAGAGAAAAAAACCCCCGCATGTATTTGTATTCCCCAAAAAAATACATGCTAAATTACCTCATGGTGGTAGAAGCAGAAGGAATTCTCAACTCTACAAAAACCATTTGGCCAGGCAATTTGCAGAATAATGCATCCAAACTAATTGGAAGAGGCTTCGTCACATATCAAGATGATGAACCAAAAATGCTGCCAACACAACAAAGGACTTCACAGGGGCAAAAAGTGGAAAGTCTTAAGACTGGCCAAGTCAATCACCGGACCGCAACACAATAGAGCATGCATTTTACTTCCTGAAGAGGAAATTGAAGAGAGAAATCCCCACAAAAAAATAAATAATAAGCAGTCACACGGCACTAAAAAGCGTGCTCACTTATAATCTTCACTTTACTACCTCGTAGTACGATATGTTCCATTTACGCTGCAAGTCGGGTGTACACTAACAATCTCTTCAAGCACGGGGTTGGAATCCTTTGAACAAAACGCGTCATCCACGTGAGTGCTCATATTACCAAACGTCATCATCCCACAGAGAGTTGAATTGCACATCTGCTTAACATTTTACACCGCTTCTTAATTTTGTCAGATGAGAGCAATGTGATCCAAATGGTCATTTTTGTCACTTAGGGCCGGTGAGCACGTTTGGAGGATTTGTTGGGTCCATTGGCTGCCATCTATCATCATTTCTGGACTAATGGGCGCAACCTTATCGAGGATGACATTTGTGTTTACGCACTGGAAATTACCTTGGCTGAATATCTGACACAACGCCTTCTGGTGTGTTGCAACATGAGCCGCGGGGAGTCATAATGCACGTCGACAAAAGATTGCATCAGAGCTTTCGAGGATCTTATCAAGGACACGATCAAAAAAGGCTCTCATTTGTGATTTGCATGTAAATCAAAACATGTGCGGCAGGGGGGGGGGGGGGGGTGCGTCATGAAACGTTTGACTGCATTTAACCGTACGGAGACACCCACGCCGGCTTTAAAGCTATCATGATGTGTCACTCAAACCCGAAGCAAAGAAGCAACCTCGCTGTGAATTTGCCTAAGTGGGTCTGTATAAGCAAATGACTGGGCATCGTGCGCCGGGCACAGCTACGTATCCAAATGGTGTAATTGATGTGAAATTATGGGCTGCATTCCATCAGCAATCACGCAGGGTTTGGCAGCCAAAGGAAAAAAACAAAAACTCCCATCAGGCTCTTGACTTAATTCTTCCTCTGAGGCTTGATCATCTAGCGTGAGAGGAGGACTGAGTGGGGAAGTTAGAAACGAGATGTGGTGGGGGTGGGCCGGGTGGTGTGGCGGTGCAACGGGAGGGCCTCAAGCAGAGGACACGTTTCTGCATTTGCCAAGCGCAGCACTTGCATCTCCTAAAGCCGGTAATAAGGTGGACTGCTTTCCTTTGTGTTGGAAAGGCTGCGATGGCTGCCAAAGCTTGCTGGAGGACCGATTGGCTGAGACAAAAGCGGCTCTTTGAATCCGTGTGGGTAGGATAGAGGAGCGAAACCAATGGAAAGCTCGTCCTGACTTGAGAGAACTCCCACCGACTCTGGTGGGAGACGTTCTGACGGAGCTGCCTACAAAGGCGAGGTGGAGAAAGGATGACAGGGTAGATACAAATAATTTGCTCAATCCGGAAAAGAACAGACTGCGGGATGCTCTTACCCCAGCTTTGCTTTCTGTCAATAACCCAACAAAGAGGATGCTACACATCACAAAGGCAAGCAGTTGTCACGAGGTACCGGAACAAGACTTTGAGATTTTGAAATTGCCCCTTGCTTATTTTGATGTCCAAATAAATCATCTGCTCGAAAAGAAAAGTCCTCCTGTAGGGACAACTTAGATTAATTGGAACTCAACATGACTACAATGCGTGTCGCGCGTCACATTTCCCTTGTGTGTGTGCCTGTCTGGATAAAGCCATGCTGTCTTCGGAACTCATTGAACCCAAAACTGTTAAAAAAAACAAACAAGACAAAAACCTTTCACTCCAATATTCAACAAACTTTGAAAGCATTTGAAGATAGTTCAATTCAACTACATGTTTTAACTTTTGCTTTTGTGAAAATTGGCTTTCGAACACTTAAACAACAAAGAAATACACAGTTGTCCCTTTTCATGAACCAATTTAAGGATCAGTAAAAACAACTTGATTGATTTGTTGCGCTAACTTATTGCCATAAATCTCCAAAGTTTTTCCAACTTCAGTTACTGCTTTGGACCAAAGTTCCACACAAGCTAGCCGGAACAGAGACTGCTACCCGCTGCAGTCGCACACGGTGCTGCTCTAAATTAAACGTTTCACTGCATAACACTATTGTTGAACATGACTTTTATATCACATTTTCATGCTTTCTATGTATGTTTGCCCCGGTGTGTCTAGCTAGATTAGCAATGAACTTGTGTTAACTGTAAAATAAATAATTTAGTTGATCAACTAAAACGCAAATGTTATGCTAGATAAGTTAAGCTATGTATGTAGTCATCTACATAGTCAGTCCGATATCCCAAAAATCTCCTGACTTACCCGTTTCGTCTAAAGTAAGCAGTCTACATCCAGGCCGAGCTAACAAGGCTAGCAAAGTGTGCTTGTTTGCAGTTTTTGTAAAGACATATTTTCTATAAAGCAGGTATTCCTTCAAACGCACCCAGTTCATGGATATTTACGATCTATGTAAAGACATTTATGTTTTTGTCAGTGTATTTCAGTTTGGGCACCCAAAGAATCATAAATATGTTTTCATTGTCTGTTTAGCACTTTCAACAATACACCGAGATAGTGGAAATACAAGGTTTTGGTTTGTACTATTGACACTGTACAACTGCAACTGCATTAACATTTTTCACGGTACTCATTTGTTATGCGTTATTTCACAAATCACAGTGCTTAGCAACATTGAGGAAGAATCGGTTTTAAACTTTTATCATGCACACTCCTAAATTTGTCAAGTGGGAATGTGAATTTTGAAGACCATTTTCACAGCCCAAATAAGTGATGCGGGGTCGCTATGGTAACGGTAGACAGTTTACAGCTGCTGGTTTGAGGGGGGGAATAAGGGCATAAGCTTGTTTCGAGCCGTTGCCATTAAACGCTGATACATGCCGTAAAAAACATGAATCACCATTACGTTTCATATCTTTTAATATTGCAGATGCTGTAAACATTAATGCCTGTTATTGCTCACATCCATCGAGTAATCATAAGTTTACGGGCTGGTTACCGGAGCGAACCGACGCATAACCAAGCACATATAATTGGATATGGTTGTGAGCAGCACTGCTTTATGACAGTTGCACCCCAAACTCCCACCCTAAGCCCAAGCCACGCCCACTGTTTTTTATATTCTTACAGGTGAGCAGTGAGGTGAGCTGAGTCGGCATCGACCCACTTCGGTAACAAGGTGCAACGAGATCCGTCTCAATGCGAGCAGCAGGTTGGCAATCCCTTATGGGAAGTCGATATTTTATTCATGGAGATATTACCGTCGTGCCAGAATGCGCCTGAAGACAATGATTAATATCTTTACAGAGGAAGTGTTTCTAAAAGTGCAAACCCGTTTGTAAGAAAGACAAAAGGGCTGGCTGATCAGCTAGGGCTCACTGGAGCTTAGATTGAAATACTCCATTTTACTTTGGGTCCGTAGAAAGCCACCTCACCCACATCCTTAAAATCACACACGCACACACACACACACACACACACACACACACACACACACACACACACACCGTGGAAGTGGTGGACCTGGCGATTAGAGTGCCATTAGCTGAACACAAAGGAGGTTCAGCTTTAGACTGTACCAGATTTATGGCGGGGGGGGGGGGGGGCTCAGGCAACAGTGGCCCTCTTTAAGCAGGCCCACTGTATGGTAGCTTTGTGGATTCAAGTTCCCGTATTTTCTGCATTATAAGGCGCTTAGGAGTATAAGGTGCACCTTCAATGAATGGCTTAAAACTGTTTCCATATATAGGGCACACCGCTTTATAAGGCGCATTGAACAGAAGCTACAATGGTGGCTGCAGTTGGGTTACACATCCACTAGATGGAGCCAGGCAAAAGGGATTAAGATATAATACAATATAGCTACATAGAGAGCTTTCACAACCGCTGCAGCTGTCACAAAGCGCTTTACAGATCATTAAAACTACTACGTCCAAGAAATCAGAATATTGAGCCATGTATAAGGCATATCGGATTACTGTATAAGGCGCACTGTCGGCTTTTGAGAAAATTGAATGCTTTTAGGTGCGCCTTACAGTGCGGAAAATACGGTAAAGGGATGCACGCATTGAGACTGCAATGACGGCGGCTCAGGAAATGTGGACTGGCGACAGAAATGTCAAGCAGGTATTTCAGACCACTCAAACCACTCGGTAGGAGGACTCTTAGGGTGCACACTGCAGAACAGTTGGTAGTAGTGCACGGAAAAACATTTAATAGGGACACGGCACAGTATTCCTGAGTGGGATTTTAATTGCTTACGGAGGGCACAGCATCTTGCCAAAGACATAGACAGAGATTATGAGTGTGTGTGCATTTACGGCATGTAAAATGCCTCAATTCCCTCATGTACGCAGTCATTTCACAACAGCGGGTGGAACTGTTGAGGGTTTTTCTAGGTCGACTTGTTAACGGCCAACATCACCGGCATTATAAACCACCGAGAGTGAAGGTGCGGCAGTGTATAATGAAGCAGTTATTTTAAGGTGAAGTTACAACATACACTTCTTTGCAGTCTACGGTGTAATGTGAGAAAGTGGGTCCACAGGACTGGCAAGGCCTCCTGTGCTAGCCAAAAAAGTACCACAAACACCGGAAAAAGTCAGATTTGTCTTCTTTAATACAAATTAATGATTCATTCTCTCGTGTTTCTCGAGGCTGAACTTTTTCTGACTCTATTCAAAATTGCCTCTGACTCACAACAAAAACATAATTTTACCATCCGTTTGACTGGTTAGTCAGAGCAACCCAAGTTCAACGAGAAAAACATTTCTAGCAACTATCATGTCTGCTATTAAAATTTGTTTTTTGTCATTTATGAGTTAAATATTGGTTCCCAGTGGCTCTAGTCCGTGAGTGTGCCATAAGAGATCATCAGGTGTGCTGGGAAATGAGCAAATGTCGCTTATTTGCACGAAGAACGATTTACTCCAAAAAGCCTATTTTTGTTTATTTATCGAAGCCAATGTTGTAACAAGCAGTACTAAATACCTTATCACGAGATGACAGAAGGCACAAAATTAATTTTTAGTGACTTTTTTGTGAGGTGGTTTGCTGTGAGATTTTTTTTTTCTCCAATTTGTGCCGCAACAAAGGTTAGGAAACACCCCTCTAGATGATGCCTGAGCATTATGGGCTGTTCGACTGCATTTGTGTGTCGTATCGACATGATAGCGGTGGTATTAAGGGGAGGAATTAAATTGGGGAAAGTTTCCGCCACAATGGTTAGCACTGAGCAGAGCAGTCGATCCGTGGATCAGGGCTTAGTCGATGAAAACTCAAGACACTTGTGTTTTTATCCCAAACATGCCGTACCTAAACATCTACGGCAGACAACATGGCTCTTGCTGCTTATGATGCATGTATTTAATACTTTGTATTGCCTCCACTCTAGTGGTAACAAACTAAATCATTGTTCCGCATAAAACAAGACAGCTTTATCCATTTGGCTGTGAAAACAAACGACACGCACACATGCTCAGTGTCACAGGTACAATTGCAACAGAGCTATTGGTGCGCTTGCGCTGAGAACTCTTCCCATTTATCACAATATAAAGGCGCGACAGCAGTCGCATTACTTAAATACGGTCCATTGCATTCTATACGCAAATATTTCAAAAAAGGGTGTTCAACAGAGATTTGTTGTATTTGCTACATCCGCCTGTGTTTGTTTTGCACTGTTTTTTTCGCGGAAACCTTTTGTTGTCTTTCTTCATGCAAATTTCCTTGACGCACTGAAGTTCATACAGCTTGGGGTTGAGAAATGTACCCTGTTTGCCCGAATATAAGACGGCCCCCTCTTTTTCAAGACTCAAGTTTGAAAAAAGACTTTTTGAAAACCAAATTAGTTTTTACATAGAAAATAATTACAGTACATCTGAAACAAATGATTATAACAATATATTTGAGAGAAAAAGCATGTTATTTTGCCTCATTCAAATCTTAACATTTGAACATTTAGATATGTAAACTAAAGTGCAATCACATTCGTAAATGAATGGCTTCTGGTTTTTGAAATGTAAATGACATCAAAAAACTTCTCCTCAGCTGCCGGCTAACCTGGCCGGTCTTGGACCCACTTTTCTCCAGATTGTCACTACGTTTCTCCGTTTTCTGTTATCTCTTCTCTTATTTTCTTGTCTTTTCTTTTTACCACTATTTTTTTTTCTTCTTCGTGCCACCGCTATTTTTATTTTTATTCTTCGTGACAGGGGTTCACTTTGGCCTGGGGAGTCAAGTTCAGCATTCGCTTCAATGATATCTGGCGCCATCTAGCGTTGTGAATGGGTATAATGTCTAGACCCTGAATATAAGATGACCCCCACTTTTTCAGTCTTATTTCAATGCAAAAAACATTGTCTTATATTCAGGCCAATATGGTACATAAACAAATACTCACTTGCCTAATAATTGTGCACACGGTGAGTGAAGTCAAAATCTGATCAATACAAAGTGCCCCCAGGGTAGTAACCGGCAGCACCTCCGTTCATGCACGCTCCTTATCCCAACAATCAGCAACCATTAGGGTCGACGCAGGCGGCGTTTGCTGAACTTCGCTTTCCCGCAGCGTTTAATGACAGTGCATGGTGGTGTCACATGTCTTTGTGCGGCAACGCTCGCAGCAGGGGGGGAGATGTGCTAATCACACACAAGGTGGCAGATGTGGAACGTGACACAGCACGGCGGTTGTTACCCCGTTGTATTCTGACATCTTGTTTTGCGGATTTGTCTCGCACCTCAGGTAACGACGCAGTCACCTTAGTCAATGCGATGCGCATTTTCAGCTGTCATGTTCTGTTCTTCTTTAATGTCAAACCACCAGAATACCATGTCGCACTATTTTTTGTCT
This sequence comes from Hippocampus guttulatus, assembly GCF_054856545.1. Lineage (NCBI taxonomy): Eukaryota > Metazoa > Chordata > Actinopteri > Syngnathiformes > Syngnathidae > Hippocampus > Hippocampus guttulatus. Next base: position 2,547,797 of record NC_141274.1, read on the forward strand.
GGTGAACTGCAGGCTGGGAGAACTTCACCTCCCGCCTCCCTCCACACTGTACACAGTGTTCTCATCCACTCAGTGGCTTTGATCACGCAGAGACTGTTTGCTCACACTTGGCTCAGTTCCCCTGCCAACAGGGTTGTCCTGCGCTGTGGCAAGGCGGAGAAAAGAAAAGGAAATGAACAGTGGGCCTTATTTGCCAGACAAGAAACACGAGAGATGAAGAAAGCACAATTGGGAGTGTTGTTGATATAATTGCCCATCCAAAACAATTAAACTGCCAGTTTGACTGTTGATCATGACAAGTATCTGCCCCGAACATGTTTTGATATACTTTGACCTAAAAAATAAGAGTCTGCAAATGAGTTGCAAGACTGTTTAAATGCAGGGCGGGGAATAGCAGTGGCCTAATTTTTGCAAGCTTTACGGTGATGGTTCAATCCAAGTTCCCATTAAGGAGTTTGCTAACAAATAGAAATTGGTCGACAATAAATAGCACGATTAGGCTTTACACAATCAGAATTTTCGCGGCTGATCACCAATCAGTGAGTTTAAAAGCCCAATTTCCAATCACCGAACTGCTCACAAGATGGAGCAATGTGACTAATTAAATACTTAACTTATTCAGCTATGATGGACAGACCCTCCCACACCCTCCAGGTCACCCTGACAGCACTGGGCAGCTCCTTCAGCCAGAGACCGTTACACCCACGCTACAAAAAGGAGAGGTACCGTCGCTTGTTCCTGCCGACTGCTGTCAGGCTATTGAATAGACAGACCTGAAAACTTGGACTCACCCCCACTCACCCATTTTTAATATGCATATATTTATATTTTATAATTTATTTATGTACTTTTGTTCTTCATATATATATATATATATATATATATATATAGCAGCTTGGTAGAGGACCCAAGCTGAATGAGGGACGGACACCACCCGAGTGGTGATATGAGGATTTTTTTTTTTTAATATGTATATATACACACACACATACTTTTGTTCTTCTACTTCTCCCTTTCGTAATTTTGCTGCTGTAAATTGGGAATTTCTCCATTGTGAGAGACAAATAAACGTTTTCTTATCTTATCCAATGCCAGCCGTTTTTTGTCGAATTGGGAGAGCCGGTGCCAGGCATTTGGACTAATTGTTGAGGGCCACTTTGGAGTTACGTCGTCCCTCAGAGGGCTAAATTAATATTTAATCATCGCATAGTATTATTACTTGTACACAACAAATTAATGGATTACAAGTTTTGAAATCAGTCAATTATTTGTTTGTTGTTTGTTCACTTATGATTCAAGTGAGTGTAATCAGGTTCAGAAAATTATTGCAAAATCTCAATGTTGTTTATTACACATGGCAATTTGACATTTCAGTACAGATTTTAGAAAGGATAATGGAAGTTGAAGCACATGATCTGCTTTCACGGGCCACATAAAATGGTGTGGCGGGCCAGATCTGGCCCCCGGGCCTTTAGTTTGACACCTGTGCACTACATCGTCAGCGACATAACTCTAATCATGGTTAGAAAATTGGGTTCCAAAGCTATCGCATGTGGAATATTTTCAGAGGCAATGAACCTGCCGCACATTCATTTACATGACACAGGCAAATCAGTCAAATAACATCTTTAGAATAATAGATATGCCACACTAAAATATAGTAAAAATAAACAACCATTTGACAAGATTGTTAAATGTTCTGTGCCAAAAGTACATGGCAACCTGAATGCCTGATGCCGATGTTCCAGTTCAAGACACTACAGCAAGAAGCTTCTTTCTTAGACAGCTTTTTGTCTACCAAGGACCTTCTGCAATTCCGGTTCATGTTCCCGGGCATATTCTGAGAAAAATACCAAAGATGCGAGGGATGTAAGGGAGAGAGAGGGAAGGGTTACGTCGCTAATCTCCATCTTTTCCAGTGAAACGCGCGCAGCAACAGACAAACGAGGTTGTCAAGAAGACATTAATAACATCAATAAAGCTGCCATTGTGCATCTCATTGCGATGCTCAGGAGTCACCGGAACGTCTTACGCAAATATTTCTCCTTTACGTCCCCGCCGGCTCATCTCTCCGTTGGCCGTCTGATTTGTGAGTCGGATGATTCAATCGCAGGTGATGGAGACACGGGGTCCCCTCATTAAACTCCACATCCGGGCTGATATTTACACTCCAGTGTGCCTCAAAAGAATTTCTCCATGTCCGTTTAGAACATACTAAACATTACCTTCCTAAAAATGTGTGCCTCATGAAATATTTCTTCACATTTGTACCTTGGTAGAGGACAAACCTTAACATGAAACAAGAAGGCGACTGTGTTCTTATCATGTGGACCAAGAGTGGCAGTTCTATCTATCTTGCTTTTCTAACAAGAAAGAACTGGCACAGGACGTCGGCTTGCTCTGGTGCCAGTCCTACTTTCACAGTTTGGAAGGTGCCAGAGTAGTCAGACTGATCTCAAACTCACCATGTGTTCCAAATTTCACTTACAAAAAGTTAAAGCGGCAGCAGGCAAGAGTTTCGCTCCCCGAGAGCTGACACAAGACACGCTCACATTCGAAAAAAGCCAATGAATAGACAAGCGGTTCTTGGTTTCTGGGAGGGGTGGGGGGTCCTCGGTTTCTGGTAGTCAACCAAATCAACCAACGGCATTTCGTTGAGTACGAACGGCGCAGTTTCCGCCCCAGCCAAAACGACAGGAGTAAATCTACAATAAATTATCATTCTCAGTTTTTGACATGGTTTTTCATTTCAGTATCATTTTTGTATGGACTAGAAATGTTTTTCAAACACCGTTTTCCTGGAAATATGCATTAGCACAGCATGACCGCCCTCATCAGTAATGTTTCAGAAAAATTTACAAAAAGGAATATGCACACACTATCCCGCTATTTGTGTACCATTAGCAGCTTTGACAACGCAGACTACTTACAATAGGTAAATGTCTCACAGCATGTCCTCGGGTTTATCTCTCTTCTTGCATTGCTCCATTTGAAGCTTCTTGCCACTGCACAAAAGACCCAGGGGCAAGCAAATGTAAATCTCTTCACTGGAGCCTCACTTAAATCAAACAGCTAATGTTTAAAGAGACTCCATGACCTCAAGGATGCTGAGAAGGTCACAGATCCAAGAGAACTTGTGGCTAGGTTTTTGTTTTGGTGTGGAGATACAGGAAGAGGCAGGTACAATTATGAACGCAATTTATTTGGGCGCAGATTAAAGAACAGAATGGACCATAAGTGGGTAAAAGTGGACGCGTGCGTGATGATTGCCTTGTCTTGCCGTCTTGTCTTGCTCTCTGGCCACTCAGTGCCATCGGGGAAATAAACAAGAGCAGCGCAGCAGGGCTAATTAAACACTGCTCCTTAGTGGCGCAGCCGGCAAACCACTGCAACTCGGATCCGTCACGACCTGACAGCAGTCGACGCCAAACGCTCGCCGTCGCTATGACCACCAAAGGAAGGCGACGGAAAGGGTGGCACGGCAATCCCCACGGCAATTTTGGCAAAGTGTTGAAATAATTAAGCCTTAAGCCTGTGCTACATTAGAACATTTTAGCAGTCTTACAAGAGCAAGCCACCTTGCACGATGTGCAACGGGGTCGATCATCAATTCGCTCCGCTGTGCGATGCCGCTTGCACCGAATCTTGGCTACGACGATGTGAACACCCGGTGGGCGTCAGGGCGCATTGAAAGGAGAAATTTAACCCTTTCGGGGACAGCGGTTACTACGGTGGACAGCTTGTCATGGTATCAGGTGACAGGGTGCATGAAAGGGTGAAAGGAGGAAAAGGAAATGGTACACACACACCAGCAATACGATTTAATTTGTACATTTTTCTTCCTTTATTATGAAAGTAGCAAACGCCTAGTTATCTGTCATCTCAAAAGGATGATCCTGACCGATTATCTTGTGACATGGTGAGTTAAGTGTGATTACAGCCTCACTGATCTATTCGGCCAGGCTTTGTATCGGTGTGTCATGGTGAAGAAGGAGCTGAGCCAAAAGGCGAAGCTCTCAATTTACCGGTCGATGTACGTTCCAAGCCACACTTATGGTCCACAAGCTATGGGTCGTGACCGAAAGAACGAGATCTCGGATACATGGGGCCAAAATGAGTTTTCTCCGCAGGGTGTCCGGGCTCTCCCTTAGAGATAAGGTGAGAAGCTCGGTCATCCGGGAGGGGCTTAGAGTCAAGCCGCTTCTCCTCCATGTCGAGAAGAGTTGGATGAGGTGGCTCGGGCATCTGAGTAGGACTCCTGGACGCTTCCCTGGTGAGGTGTTCTGGGCAGGAGACCCCGGGGACGTCCCAGGACACGCTGGCGAGACTATGTCTCCCAGCTGGCCTGGGAATGCCTCGGGATTCCCTGGGAAGAGCTGAAAGAAGTGGCTGGGGAGAGGCAAGTCTGGGCTTCCGTGCTAAAGCTACTGCCCCCGCGACCCGACCCCGGATAAGCGGTAGAAAATGGATGGATGGATGGATGATGTATTCGGCAAAGTGTCAGCGACGACGCTCGTAAAAGTTGTACCTGATCAATATGTATTTAAATATCCATTATTTCCCAATGATGAACAAGTTTGCGATGTCCTCCCAACACAAACATTTGTTTTTAGTCTACATGTATCTAGAGCTTGATTCAAATGATCAATTCATCAGCAGGCTTCGCAAAAGCCGGATAACAGATAGCTTTTCCTGGTTCTTACGTTGATAAGCTTGCATGAGAAGATCTGGCTGAGGATGAATTCAATTTTGAAAGGAATAAATAGCAAGGTCATCAAAAACAAAATGGAGATTTACAGTTCACTGGAGATCAGTCAACAAGAAGCTCTTTGAGTCTTCCGCATTCTGTCCCTGTTTATCTGTTTCCCCCCTGTGTGCAAAGTGTCGGGATTTTACATCGAACGTCAACAGTCGTCTTCCCTTGTTAAGAAGCCCTCGTTGTCGGAATGTGACTCACGTTTGCTCGCAATGTGAGTTCCTTGTCATTTGCGTTCGGCAGTGATTGCTGCAACTTTATGGACTGGGTGCCATTTACATTTTATGGAGTCGTCTTGTTGGCTGGTTCAGGCACACCGTCGGTTGATTTGTCTGTCCCACGCTGCTTGATATCGGTCGCAGTTTTTGACGGCATGAAAGGGACATCTTTCATCTTTGGCCCCGTCTCACTGCGAGATGTATCATCAGCGTTTATCAGCCACGACGGGTCAATTTTCATACAACCTTATGTCTGACATAAGCAAAATTGCTGTGTCACACAAGCTTTCAAAGAACAAATTTGAAGCATTTTGACACCACACTGGCGGCCAATAAGAAGAAAAAAGGCATCTCACCCTGGAAACAAGCTACATGAGCTCGTCTTTTTTATTGGTCGACCAACCATGACACCTACATGGTTTGAGATGTACCCACCCGACAGCAGTCCAAGTTCGCATCGCTTTTGCCTGGTTCATGAGTTCAGTCCAAGTATTAGCTAATTGGAAAAAAACAACAGAAAAAGCTAAACCAACGTGCATTCAAATGCATGCAAAATGGGAGTCGATACACACCTCCCAGCATTTAACGTGACACAAATTAAGTCCGATTGTAGGATTTTCAGATATTTCCTTTGGTTGCATTTTACAGCAAAGCTTCCAAAGCATAATTGGAACGTCATGATGATATGTATCTCTCAGGAGAAGAATATCAACGGAACACACTGCAACAACATTAAAGGAGATGCAGGAAAGTCCGTTTGTTTCCTGCTACTGTCCATCTTCATATGCTTACAAATGCTTTTCTTGCCCCTCAAAAACAACAACAACTTCTGAGCCCAGACACATTTTGCAAACATGCATAAAGTATCACCAACAATGTGGAAAACCATTTTACGGGATAACTTTTGGGCCGAAAATAAATGCTTTGCACAAAGCAACGCTGGCTTCAACATTAAAAAGATGTCCTTGCATATTCCAGGGTCAAATCAAATATGAATATCTGACTTACTGGCCCTCGGCAAATGGAATTAAAAAAAGGTTCAGATTGAGTATATTTGTCAAATATTTCAGCAACATGCTAACAAATTCTACTTTGACAATAGATTTTTACAAAGACAATAATTAACACTCTCCTGAAATTTTGTTGCGCAGAAGAACGCAAGTGGCACTGCGGTATTTGGCCATAAACCTCAAAAAATAATAATTTATTGTCAGCTGCTTCATTTTTACACATCTTGTTTAAAAATTGAGTTGTCATTACGCTATGAAATGATGTACAGTATTATTTTATTTGGGGGACTGGGGGTTACCGTACTTGAATCAAATAAACAACTGCTACCACTAACCCCCCAAAGTGAAATATTGCACCACTAAATGGCTTTTAAAGCATCGAAAACTATTAGATGGTGTAAGCCTAACTGGGCAGTGGAATATGTCAGGACACAGCAAGAGATGTTACACAGGCTACTTTCTCCCTCTGGTCGATAAGTAGAAAAACGTTGAGTAGAAATGAAATATAAGAGCTGCACTCGTGTGATTTATAATACCTTCCTGGAGCGCGAGCTGTTCCTAACTGCGTTTGGTGCCGTCTCGCAGGAAATTACGGACAAGCTTTTGTGAACGCTGGCGCGAGGGTGTGAATTGGGTGATTGAGAGCAGTCCGACATTAGTTGTAATGCAGCGTTTCGGCTGCGGAACTCTGTAAGCGCCCCGCTCAGGTTTCATCTCGCTGTGTTTCTCAAGGATTTTCGCCTTTGTACATAATACAGCATGACGGCAGTGATGTTGACAGAATCGCACGACGCCTCGTGTTTGAAAGAAGAGCGACAAGGCACACCGGAGAACGGTCATCTGACCAACTCGGCACCAGGTTTGTCTCCTCTAACCTTGTATCTTTCATTTGACCTCTGGACACTCCAGGTGCCACTTAAAATAAGCAGCTCCATCTCTGGTGCTATTCTTAAACCACTTACCCTGCCAGACGGGAGAGGAAGCTCATTCCCAGTGTGATGTTTATCTGACATTTTCCACAGGCCTGCATGCGACTCGGTGGGCTGTGATTGCTGGCAGAGCATATCTGATGGCAGGGGGCCCCTCCAGTGTTCCCTCACTGGACGCTATATAGGTTAGTGAGCTGCTCGGACAGTTTCACAATGCTTGTTTTTTTTTCGTCATCTTTTCACACGTGCGGCTTTAAAAGTCTGGGCGCCCCTGACAAATTCCAACAAAAAGGAAATCGCCGGCGAGAACATCGAACGCCTGAGTCCTCATGAATTAGAATCAAAGAACTGAAGCTAAAAATCTTAATACAGGGGATACCTCCATTTTCGAAGTTAATTGGTTCTGGAAGAAATTTCTTCACTAGAACATTTTGTAAGTAGAGACACATTTTCCATGTAAATGACCTAATTCGTTCCAAGCCCCACCAAACTTCAGACATACTGTAAATGTTTCACAAAGCATAAAAATGCATCAAAATATGGAACAAATACATGTTACAATTAACTTAATGCACAATAAATGTGTTGTGCATAATGTAAAAAACAAATAGAGGAAAGAATAAAAATGACGGTCATTCAACTTTTAACTGCGTCCTCATCGTTTTTTGCTCTCTTTAGTACATGTTCTCTCTCAGAAGTGGATTTTGCCTGACGTTTTGTAAAGAAGTGATTCCAAGGACGTTTGCTTTTGTCGGCTTTTTCTGGGTGATTCACATTTACGTAAAACTATCGGAAAGCCTTGTGGCCCGAAGGGCGAATGAGGAGGATGCTGCATAGACACATATCTATCTATATACACACATTGACACATACTGTAGAAGTCCCTCTTGGCCAATGCGATGCCAGGATGATGCTCGGTAATAGCCAATGGCAGAGCAGCTATAAGTATGTTGCGTTCAAGAAACTCAGAGCTGCGAGTAACAGCCCACACTGTATTTTTACTTTCCGTATCTCGAAATTTCTTTCGTAACAAGAGGCAATATTTTCCTGTGGAGGCGTTTCGTAACTTGAAATTTTCATATGAAAAGACGTTCGTAAGTAGAGGTACCACTGTATTGCAATCCTTTGCGGTTTTAGCTTAACACCAACCACACTAACGGTGGCACCGTTCCAAAAAGTAGCTCATGAAAAAATAATAAAATTAAGTAGCGTGTTGACGTGCAAACTAGAATGAAACTCAGAACAACGTAGACCTCTACCAAATCCCGAAAACTACGATGCCAATTAGCACCAAATGGTACAACGTACATCAACCACCAACAGTACGTATGCCAAAATCTTCTCAAATGTAGTCGAGGACAGCAGTGGATTCTCCCTTGACCCAACCCTCCGTTAGCCCATGCTAGCAAAGTGACCAAGGCTAAATCTAACAACATTTGTTGATTTTCGGGACGGGGTCAATAATCGGGCAAGTCATTGATTGTTATGAAGTTTGTCGAATGTGAGGAAGTGATTGCTGCTCGAAGCACATCTTGAAGCAATTGCATCCAAAAATTACACTTGCATAACTCCAATTTACCTCGCCAAAATGTCCAGCTGCTTCTCTCCCACAAGGATGTGTGCTTTGCATTTAAAAGACCACTTCAGACTTGCTGCAAAGGAATCAGACAAGAGCCTCAGAAATCTTTAATGCCAAATATAAATGTGCCATCTTAAGTGATACAGCGAGTCCTCAAGCAACCTGGAGGAAACTCGACATGTATGAGTGTCCTCAAACAGGGAAGGCCGGTTCATTCACTTCGAAAGGGTTGATTACCATATAAATATCGACTCATATCTTAGATGTACAAACAGAGACTCGTTTCAACTTCGAATCCAATAAGATTAGTCAAACAACAACATAAAAATGAATCCCGTCGGTTCCAGATGCTGTGCACTCACGTATCCAGCAAAGCACGCACGGCGTTTCACAGGAACCAAGAGACCCTATTAAGACATTTAATTGCTGGCAGTCGAACGAAGGCAAAACAAACATTTTGGGAGGACGTTTCCTCCTCCTTGATTCATAACATCAGCTGGGGGTCACTGAATTGCAAAACCGTGAGGCCAATTCTAATGGCAGCCACATGTGGGCCATGGGTAGAGTTTGGTCATGGTGAAGCCACAGTGTTAATGAGGCAAAGCATTAACTTCGGCACGTTAGCCATCAGCTTAAATCCAATTTTCTTCATCTGCCTTCGAGAGAATGTTCTCGAAAGAATTTTTCACAATAACGGCGAGTCGGATTTCCGCCTTTAGCTCACAAGAATGGCTCTCTGCGGATGCAAATTACCTGACCGCATCCTTGCAGGGCTTCCGCCATCTGCTCTCTTTGGATTCCTTATGCAAGAGTACGTCATTCAAGCAAAGATACACACAGCTCTAAATGACTTGACTTTGGGGGGGTAACAAGGGCATCGTCTGATCGTGAAACCTGGGAGTACATTGTTAAAGATCATCTGTTTCCTTCACTTGAGGAGTCCAGATCTGTGATTGATTGGCTGGCAACCTGTCCCAGGCTCTATAGACTCTGTCTCTCACCCTATGTCGCCCGGGATGGGCTACATCAACTCTGCAAATGATAATGCAAATGACAAGACGGAATGTTCATCTCAAATCTTTGTGTTCCAAGTACTTGCGAGGGGCAGACGGGGGCTTCTAATGTACTTCCAGCATATATGAGTGGTATGAAATGGTTCTTTTTCAGCTTCATGGTAGTTGCTCCTTAAATCTGGGCAAGGCAAGCTTCCAGAGACTGAAATTCAGTTTCAGAGGGGTAAACCAGAGTAACATTAGCACACAAAGAGTGACCTTGGATGCCGAGACACATACATGGGGAACTGGGAGTTGTTACTGAGGAAACTGGCAGTGTTACAAGCAAACACGGTCACACTAGTCGGCGCTCGGCAGATCCAGACAAAACCGGACGGACGGGGAATATCAAAAGAGTGTAAATCTCGGGGACGGTCAGAAAAAGGGGAGTCAAACTGGCTGGAAAACATGACTGCTTGGACGGAAAATCTGGAAAGGGTTCGAGGGGAAACAGCAGCTTATAATAGGAAGGCGGTTGATAACTATTTGAACACGGCGGAAAGACAACGGTGTAGGCAAAGGGAGAAAACTAACACCGACAAACGAGGACAGATTGTTCCACGACTTTTGCTCGTGATCACATTGCCGTAATGTACCTCATAAAATTAGGTCCATGTTTCGGACCTGATTTTCACCAACACGAATCAGTCGCTCACATAAAATACTGTATACCGTCAATCATTTTCTCAAAGCAGGATGTTCTTTTTCAATAATTTTGTCTTGAATTCATCTGACAAATTGTCTCGGACCCTTGGAGCACTTTCATATGTCCTGTCCAATTGGTCCGAAAGGTTTGTGCCATTTCTCTTCAGTCAATGCATTCTCTGGGAAACTTTTATTCTTTAAGAGGACTTTTCAGGGGCTTCTTGCATATAGATCAGGCGCACTCATCGATCATCCTTGAGCTAATCATTGGTGAATCTTTGCCATTCATTTTATCTATTTGAAGTAGTTTATTTCCATTCTGGACCACTGGAGATCATTTTTCCCAAGCACCTGATAATTTTCTATACTTGGAACTTTTTCACCTCTCCAATCAATGTTTTAATTCAAGTAGGCAACTCTTCTGAAGAATGCATGAACAGGCCATTTTCTTCGGCTCTCTGAGAGAAATGCTCGCAAAAAAGAATAAAGTGCTGGCTTCAAACGTAAATTAGGGCCACCTGATTTGACACCTGCTTTTTCACAGGATGAATGACCTCGCTAATTGAACAACAGGCTGCTGTTATTTACCACACGGCTCTTTCAATTCATTATTTTGACACACGCATTCGTCTGCAGTCATAAAACTTCAACCTACAGTATGAGAATGATTTACCTGCTTCGTCTTGGTGGACTGCTTTTATTTTGTTAAAGACTAAAAATCATGTTTTAAAGAACAGTTGTGGTGGCCAGTAGGGATACACAAACACAATGTCTTTTCATTGCTTGGAGCACATAGATAACGTGTTCTAACTAATCCAGAACTGTGGATGACTATCAGCACACGTTTGCTATTATTGTGGCACATACATACGGCACCTGCTGCTACCGCAATTTTTTTTTCCTTTGTCAAGGGGCGACACAATGCAGTTGCAGACGACTGTTGGATTGTGTTGCTGATTGGCAAACAGTTGTACAATCCACAGCACTTTGTGATACAATAATAGCATTGAGTGAGCTGCTGCTTTCTTTGAAAACGACAATCGTGGTCTTTTTTTTTCTTCTTAATATGGTGTCCAGTGCGTCTCCCGGGTGACTTTCCATTAGGATGGACTATTGTGAAGCATCCCCAAGCTTGCTTCACTTCATGTGTCATTGTCCTTGGTGGTAATGGCATCGATGTAGCGATGGGAGCGCTGATGCTTTGTGCGCTAGTGGCTTCAAAGACCACAGCAAGGTATGCTTTGCTATTTAACCTGCAGAGCAAACAAGCAGTATTTAATATATAGACTTGCTTTCACAATACTTGTCTTTTCTACTGGGAGGTAACTTTCCGACATTCGTATATGACATGACAACTAATGAAAAGGCTAAATCCTGCTCTCGCATGGGCCAGAGACAATGTAGGCTGAAGCCTGTACACATATTATAAATATAAAAGCCTTGATGAATGGATTCACTCTTCCAAAAGCTCTTGGGGGGGTATGTTCAATTGTCAGGAATCGTGTATTCGTGGTATTTTGAGAATTTGCACATTCTTTGCTATTCCCTTCGAGTTCATACGTATTAGGTGAAAATTTGCAGCCTTCGGGGACGGACAAAACATGGAAAAAGGAAGTTGGGAATTCAACGAGCTCTTGTGCCCAGCAGTTAACCTTATGAAGTGAAAACTATGCATACGTTGGTATTATTGAGGTTTTACAATTTTTGTACGTATTTCTGTTTCCATGAATGCTGACCATGTCCTGGTACATTGAAACGGTTGTCTCGATTGTGGTGAAGGAGAAGATTTGGAGACACAAGCAATAGAATTGCCCTGTTCACATTCCAAGTACTAATTTGGTAGACGGCGTAAGTACTGGTGCATCTTCTTTTTCGTGCCTGGGCGGGGCAAGCCTAGTTCACTGTGTTTGGAAAATCAGTTGCGCCTCGCTGGGTGTTCCCGGTGCACCTGGCATTTTGCTGACAAACAGCAGACTAGAAGTTATACCAGCTAAAAGCAGATTTGAAGTTTTCACTTCCACTGGATGGCAAGCTCGGTGGCTGCGTTCCCTCCTACCTGTGCTGGTTTAGGAAAATGACCAAAGAAAGAAAACTACACCCATGGAGACAGTAACTGTGCTTTGTCCACGGAAATAGGGCATAGAGATCTTGCTTGCTTTCCATCTTTTAATTTGATGAAAATCCATATTTTGTATCCATATTTCGTTGGTGCCAAGGCCCTCTCTTTCAATATCGATATTTTTCTCCCGACGAACGAATCACTTTGAAAATGTCATGATGCTGTTTTTGTGTGTCTCCAGCAGGTGGCAGTGGAGGGATTTTCCTTCAGCATGCACACCTGCTGCCAATGTGTTCATTCGTAAGCCAAGTATTTAAAGACTGGCAAGATCGCTTGTCTGTTGTCGGATTATTGACCTTGTTGCTCCTATTGCTCAAGTGCTGTTTTCTAAACCTCTCAATATTGTCAGTCGTTTTTGCACTTTATTATCCCACTATGCAAGTATTTATGTTTTTTGTCTTTGATGTTTTCATTTTTGTGCAGTTGGACATTAGTCATTTGGTTTGTATTCTCAGTGTTCCTCGTCTTGCCTTTTGTAAGCGCTTTTTGTTAAAGTATCGTTTTTCTGGTCAATTTGACCAGCGATTTCCGTTTATACTTTGTCGGTGCGTTTTTGCATTCAGTAAATATTTTTGTACAGACTTTTGTTTGTGTCTACATTTGTAGGATCCGATCGTCATTCAGTTCGTCCCGAACTGGGTCATAAAAATTTTGAAATTTTTCCAAGTATACATATCCTAATGTGAACGTGTTTTCGGGGTCTCTAAACTTGATCAGTGCCACTTCAATGCTTGCAGCTTACATTTCTATTGTAATTTCTCAGGTCTCACATGGACACGAAACAACCCATAAAGCATGGCGAGTCAACTACTGATTTGTGACAATCTTTTTCTTTTTGCTTTGTAAATATGCTCGCTGACTGCAAAGGCTGTGAATTAAATCGATGTCGCCAGATTTGCATGAACTCCACTGATAATGGGTCATGTGATGAAGGGTTTGCTTTCTGCCATACAGTAAACACTCAGCTCTAACCCTTTGCCATCGTCCTTTCGGCGTCTGTGCGGGCATGTAAATGTGCGAGTAATGAACTGCCTACATACAGTTAAGTGCACGCAGGTGGTTGGTGGGTGGCTGTATAATGATACTCAAGATGTTCCCCCAGTGGACTGTCTTACTAATGCAACCATTATGGAGAGTAATTGTGGCCAGAGCATAATGATTTGCAGGGAAGCAAATGTATCAAAATGAAATAAAATTGAAAGTGCATTTCAATGAGATGAGGATTGGGGAATTTTCTGTAAAAACAGTATCTAGACCCAACACATTAAAAGGGTTCTCTACAAAATTTGTCCACGGTTCAGTAGACTAAATTCAAATTCATAGCAATGTCCAAACTGTGACCAACCCCTGTATTTTTGGTGGTTGTTGACTAACCGAAAATGGCACAGAGACAGCTACGTCGCCGTATGTCGGTGAGGTGGATAACAGTCCATCTTCCTTTAATACTTTAAAAGCTGCCGGCAGACGATTGGGGCTCCCTTAATTTGGAGTATTTATTCTTTGTAGAGAGAAACACTTACAAGTTGACGAGACGTTCCTTAGTGCATGACAGACATTCCTGCGGCCTGTCTTAGACTCTTACAAATCATGTTTAATTCATCATTAGACTGTTGGCACTTTCATAAGAGTACTTTCAGGAGAAAAACAGTAACTATAAACCACCCAAATTGGAGGCAAACATTGACCTTTTAATGTTCCCCGAGACATGAAAAGGCAGAGAAGCTAAGCATGCTGAACGTTAGCGTGTGTACAGTGCACAGAACTTCGGATGCCAGGATGCTTCTGATTTATGGAAGCCTTCACTGGGCCGGTCCAGTCGAGTTCATGACAGCTGGCAAAGCCGTAAATCATCTGATATGTATGGCACACTTCCGATGGGGCTGATCTACTGCCATTGATCACCAAATGTCAACAGAGGTGGGATAGACACACGGCCTGCAGAGATTTTTATTCTTTAAATCAAGATGGCATGCCTCAAACGCTTGTGCATTTTGTGGAACCTCAGACCCCTCACGGGTAGATATATTAGTGTGATTTTCCAGTTTTGGATGAACCTGGATGCTTACTGATGTTTTAAAAGTAGAAAACACATTTGGACATTTTCGGACATGGGTTCTTCAATTTTGGGTTCTATTTGTATATCCGACTCCAGAGGAGTCGTGACTCACGAGCCGTGAAGCCCACCGCACATCCTTGGCCTGTACCGAATTTTTATTCCCATCTCTTTACGTTTGTATTTTCAAGTGATCCATGTCACTGAGTTTACATTCATTGAAGTTCAGGTAAAATCAGATTTTTAAAAAGTGTTAAAAGGGCATGAATCGACACCAGCAGGAGACCGTTACATAAACATTCATTTTTGTTTGCCTGAACTGACTGCGCCTTCCATTGGTTTGGATCCAGAAAGACTAGATATTTCAATTTTACAGTTCTCGTAAGGAGCACTTAAATATGCATCATAATGATTGCGCACATGTGAAATATGCATACATTAAAGCATAGCGTCCAGAAATATTTCTCTTCGCAGTCAGAGGGGGAATTTTTATATAAGTGGACAGTGAACCTAATACAAGATTCCGTGGACCTTTTTTTTTTCTTCCGGCAGCAAAGCTGAATAAGTCAGTGTGAGAAAGAGAGAAAGAACTCCTTTGCTGCCGCTGAGTGCCACGGAGAGGATGCACAAGATTGTCCGAGACTGAAAGAAGCAGAGGCCTGAAGGTTTTGTGCTAACACCGCCGTGTATTTGGAACCGTTCATCATTCCTTCCACCTTGACGAAGGCCCCAGTTCCAGCTGAAGGAAAAAAAAAAAAAAAGCCCCCAAGGCTGACAACACCCTGCTTCGCCGTGGGTAAGAAGTTCTTTCGGTCATGAGTAGGATTGTTGCATTTTGGCACTTGAGCACCGGTTTGTCGATGCTCTTGCCTCGGAATGTATTGTTGTTCTTTTTTATAAAGAAAGCTGCTGTTCAAGACCCACTGAAAAAAACCCATTGCGGAATACCAACACTGGTGTGCTAAAAGTTCAGAGAATAATCGATAGCTTGTAGAAATGCGGACATTGAATTTTCTCATTGCCCTCAGTGACGACCGCAGCCAATTTCCTGCGGGGGTGGCAAGCGGAACCTGCAAGCGTTCAATGGCAGAAGTGTTTTAATCGCTACGTCGCAGGCGTGAGGCTACCTTGAAGAGCAAAGTGCAACATGATGAATGATCGCCGGCTCGGCGCGCACGCTATGATTGTGCGGTGGAAGCGGCTGATAAGCGGCATCTGGGGCGATGATTAATTGATGCAAACACATTTCAATTTAACGGCCATTTGATCAATGATTAATAAACCGGCCCCACCCACCCCCAATCGCTCAACCACCTTCCTTTATAATGTGTGGAATAATACATCCTAATGAGCGTGAATTCTATTGAGGAGCTGAACAATTAACTGGTGTAAATTGAAACTCGAGGACATGCAAGTGAGTAAGCTTCCAGCCGTGTGATGTTTCAATGAAGCGGGCCCTTCATCCTTCCAATGAACTAAATGTAACAAAGAACTCATTTTGGGACAGTTACGCTCACACACATTCTTGAGGAAGCTGTAAATTGGACCGCAGATTTCTCAGTGCACCCTCAAGGTGAGAACAGAGCTCGTGAATGCACTGCTAGTAAGTTGGAAATTGTTCCCCCCCCAAAGGCATCGCCGCCTTCATTCTTGTTATCTTGCTTGTCTTGCAGTCTGGTAGCAGACAGGGAGGAGAAAAAAAAGAAAGAAATTAAAAATACACCTTTGGAGGATTGAGAATTGTCCAAGGGCCTAACTTTTAAAACGCTTCCCGTACACTGAGGCTTTTATTGGCTTTCCTGATTGCCTAGCAGCCACGGGTAATATATATATGGCTTTTCTTGTAAAGTGGGAAGTATCTACAACAGCAATTTCATGAATGTGTTGGCGCTTTTCTAACTCAGGAGGTCAAACAGATGCGCAAAATGGAATATTTAGGAAGGAATTACCCAATACAGGTCATGCTCCAGCCTCACTTTTAGCAAAGATCAATTGTTTTCAATCAAAGTCAAAACAAATTATCGCAATTTACCTTTACCTCCAGAAGACGGGTATCCCACAATACTAAAGTGGGGAACAAACTTTGCATATTTCTAACCTCTTCAACATTTTTTTTCACGTGATAGACCCCACACTTGCGTTCTTACATCAGTGTACTCAAAATAACCAAACCAGGACACCTCACATATTTCCACCAAAAATTGCATGTCTCCTTCCCCAGATTAGATGCTGAGTTGGGGAAAACTAAAAGTAGCAGTCAAAGAACAACTGGAAGAAGGTACAGTGAAACTCCTTTACAATGAAAACTTCATGGGCGAAAATACACCCTAGTGTGAAAATACTTCATGCATTCACACCATTCCCACTTTCCTGCCCCCCATACAATGAAAAAAAAAACCTTTTGCGTGATACGAAATCTTTTTCTCTGCTTTTGCCTCGCGATGAGATTCACTACAACGAAGTCTAATCCAACAGCGACCTCTACTGCTTCATTCGGAAACGGCAACAGCAACCACCACACTGGTTTACACATGCGCAGTAGTCCAGGAAGTATTTATTGTTCGTTTCAGACACAGCAAGAACATTGCATTGCTAAAATGGCGACAAAACGGACCTTTTAATGTCAAGCAGCAAAGACAAGAAGAGCTCTGATGCTGCAAGAGAGGGTAAAAGTGATCAAAATGAAAGACGGAGGAAGCAAAATTAAAGACATTATTCAAGAAATTGATGTAAGTGAAAGTGAATGCTGATCGTACATTTCGCAATTTCTTTCCTTTTATTCTTTCTACACTGACTATATGAAGTGTCAAATAAGTGTATGCTCATACTTACGCACTATTGGAATAAAAGTAAGGAGTACACATACGTTTGCGTGTGCATGGACACATTTGTGTGTGCGTGTGTGTGTATGTGTGTGTTTAGATCCGAGACCAAATTTGCTACAGTGAAATACCCCCTTTTGTGAAAAATGTCTTGCTGCAGATATGATTTCGTTGTAGAGGAGTTTCACTGTATATCAACTGTGATTTCATCTGGTGACAATATATTGCAGGTGAAAACACTTCTCCTTTTCATTTTTATTGTGTTGTTGAATGAGTTATGAGACACGTCATGCAAATGGTCAAAACAACCAATTGCTTCCCTTTTTGTTACGGCAGTCCACAAACAGTCCTTAACCCCATGATTCTTTGTGTGAAATATGGGAGCGAGCATTTTCAAAATTCCCTGGTGACATGAAAAATGCAGGTGAACGTCTGGCGATTGTTTGGCCGACATCTGCGACCTTGAACGGACCCCGACGAACGCACGAGCGCGCATTCTTCTACATTAGCAGACAGTCACGACTGTCCGCCCCTCAGTGGCAAAAGGGCCTTAATTGTCTATCGCATTCTGTTTCAGTTTGCCTCCTAATTGGCTCTTAAGGATTTGTGAGTGAAAATATTGGCACGGGTAGAATATTTACATTTGTCAGCCCCCGGCAAATTTCCAAAGGAGATCAGGGAAGAAAAACTTATCGCATCTCACACCGCAGTACGACGTATCTGGATAATCTTTTAAGAGACATCTGAGAATATCATGCAATTTAGCCTGATAATCGGCGTGCATCTTCAGCTATCTTTCCATAGGGGTAATTGATATATTTTATAGAAGCCCTCTGCTCCTTTATGTTAACTACATTGGCAAAGGCTCTGTACCCTTTTGTTCACCCCTGCATGAATAATTCATGAAGATACTGGGAGCAAAAAAAAAAAAGTATAGAAGCAAATATGTATTGCTGGCCATCCGGGAGCTACGGATGTGTCGGGCACAATGATAGGACAGGGAAAAGAATTAAGTGCTCCCATGTATTGCAGTGGCCCCCGCTTGTCCCTTCAGCTGTGTTCTCATCTCATGGAGCCAGTGTGGATGGCTGCATTAAGAGACACAGGTAGACTGATAGCTAGTGAAAGTGACCCTCTGCTCTCAACAGCGGTGCAGAGCTGTCCAGCATCAAGCTAAGCCACTTTGACTCTCTCGGCTGGCTTAATTGCTCTGTGAACCTGGTCGCAGCATTGAGCGCCCTGACTTACTGTGCCCCTGGGAGTGTATTACCACTACTCGGTCCAACTAATCGCCTCCTTTGTCCCTCATCATCTCCGCGCAGTTTGTCTACATGTAGCGACAAGTCAGCCATGACGTAGTTGGCGCCGTACCCTCTTTCTGCTACTCTCCGGGCCTCCAATCACTCTTATTTCTTTAATTCACAGATATTGATGGGTGCAAACTGAAGGATTTCTCTCATGCACCAAAATCAAAACATTTCAGCGAAGTCTACTCACCCCCCATAAAAAAAGTCTGACTCATCAAAAAGGAAAGTTAAATCTTCACTGTTGACTAGAGAAAGAAGCCTGATAGCTCTACCTTTTGTACCACTTTGAAACTTTTAGAACCACAAGTAAATTTAAAATCTGGTAGCCTAGTGTTCTATGAGGTTGATAAGGCACCACAAGCTCTTTAAGGTACGATGGTGGCTGGCCATGCTGACATTTGTATGTGATGAGGATTTTAAATTCAATTCTACAGTGAATTATGAAGGAAACCAGGGCAAAGACGCAAGTACTAGAGAAATATGACCTCTTCTCCTGGCTCTGGTTCGAACTCAGTGGTGTTTTGGACCAGCTAAAGGGTGTTTATAGACTTGTTTGGGCAACTTCCTTCCATCCATCCATCCATTTTCTGATCCGCTTCATCCTCACAGGGGTCGCGGGCCGTGCCGGAGCCTATCCCAACTGTCTTCGGGCAATAGGCCGGGGACATGAACCGGTTGCCAGCCAATCGCAGGGTACACAGAGACGAACAACCACCTGCGCTCACACTCACACTTAGGGACAATTTAGAGTGTTCAATCAAGATAAGATAAGAAAAGATATCCTTTATTTGTCCCACACTGGGGAAATTTACAGCCTTCAACATCAACCTGCCATGCATGTTTTTGGAATGTGGAAGCAAACCGGAATACCCGGAGAAAACCCACACAGGCACGGGGACAACATTCAAACAGGCACGGGGACAACATTCAAACTCCACACAGGGAGGCCAGAGCTGGAATTGAACCCGGTAACTCTGCACTGTGAGGTCGGCGCACAAACCCTTTGAGCACCGGCCCGCGTTTGGACAAATTGTTTTATTTTTTAAGTATTTTTTTCAGACGTAATGGGAGTGTCTCCTTCAAACCAATGCAACTCCATGACTCATTCTCAAACTTGATCATTTTTATTATGTAGCTTTGGCGGCACGATGGTTGACCGGTTAGCACGTCCACCTCATAGTGCAGAGGTGTAGGGTTCGATTCCTGGCTCGGCCTTCCTGTGTGGAGTTTCCATGTTCTCCCCTTGCCTGCATGGGGTTTTTCCGGATACTCCGGTTTCCTCCCTCATTCGTGAATTCGAAAATGGATGGATGGATGATCTAGCTTCAGGTTTTTCTTGTAGTTCGAACAGCAGCTAACAATCTTTTTTTTTTCTTGAAAAGAAATTCTGTCCTCCAATTCTGAAATAACCTTTTATTTTATGTGATGCCGTTTTTAATGATACACAGCACTGAAGCTACATGAGCTCTGTAAGGGTTTTGAATTTTTATTTCTTATATAGCCAGCTAGTAAATGTCAGAGCAGAGCCTAAACTCCAACTCTGAAATAACCTTTTATTTTATGTTATGCTCTTTTTAATGATTCACAGCACTGATGCTACATGAGCTTTGTAAGTGTTTTGAATTTTTATTTGTTCTATAGCCAGCTAGTAAATGTCAGAGCGGAGCCTAAGCAGGCCCGACAGCAGTCATTTTTGACAGAAGCAAGAACATTGGCGGCCATACCAACAATGTCATCCAAGTAGTCTCCAGAGTGTATGCGCACATTTATATCCAAAACTTATCGGAACGGATTGTGGCCAACAATGAAATCTTATTCTAAATATTGTGGCACTAAAAAAAAAAAAGTAACTAACTACGGCCTAGTTTGATGTTAAACTTTTCCCACATTCGATTAGCAACTTCAGTGTTACTCGGTTCGTTTGGCACAAAAGCACTTGTTTTCATTTCTTTCAGTCCACCGCATCTGAACTGCAACAACTGTCGATGAAATATGAAGGTGCAGATTTGAAAAAATCTGGCCAAGCATCTAACACATTAACACATACGTTTTACTCATAACTAAGTGACTGTCACATGTATCAGAAGAGCCTCGGACCTGCGAAGGAAGAAAGTCCAACTCTCAGTAACTCTCATGGGATGAGTTCCACCATGAAAAGTCAATTCGCTGAAGATAATGATGGACATAAGCTGACAGATGGAAGACAATATATGTAAGGATGGATTCTCCAATCTATAAATGACCTTCACCTTGTTTTCATTCAGGAGCAGGTGCCCTTTTAGTATGAGCTTCTGAATCGGTGTTTGGGCAATGACCTTTTAAAAACAATGAGATATTTAACCAAAGGATGGTGCTGGCATATTATCAGGGAAGGAACGGCAAACTCCGTGTGGTTAGAGGATTGGTTATACCCGCTTCACCGCTCTAACTGTTCAAAACCACGGTTTTTAGCTCAAACACTAAATGCTTTAAAACTTGTCAAATGTGGTGTATTTTGTTATTTTACGTGAGCAGTGCTCTGAAGCGCTTTGTTACAGCTGCGGCTGTTGTGAAAGCGCCATATAAGTAAAGATTGTATTGCATTGTATTACGCAAAACCATATGCACACATACTATATGTAAATAGATTGTTGTCACATTTGTGTTGTACCCAGTGCTATTTGATAAATCTATTTGTTGACTTTTTCAGTACGGCCCAGAAATGTAGCTTTAAGCGAACAGGGTGTCAATATGAGCCAATGTTGACACATTCGAAATGCACGGATAATTACTAGTTTGCACAGCACTGTCTTTGCCGAGCTGTAAAGTGCTTCCTTATTCTTTTGACTGGGGCTATTTTTTTTTTCTTGTGCTTTGCCACACATCACGGTAATGGTGTGTGGCAATGTAAGATCCTCCTCTTCATTCCCTCTAGTGGCGTTTCTCCCTCCACTAGCATCAAAGAGGTGCACAGCCTGAAACGAATGCACGTGTTAATCACCATCTCCAAAGAATTAAATGATCTCCAACCACTCTGACAATTCATGTGCAAAGGAGAGCTCTCAGTATTCATGAGAGCCATGCTGTGCATTTACATGGAGAACAGTGTCAAAACATTAAGTGGGAGGTTCAGAGGAAACGGTTCTTGCAGGAGATCAAACCATTTCAATGTTCAGTGAGAATTAACTTCCCCATGTGTCTCTGGAAGCATCTAGCTAATTCATTCTTTAACCTGGCTATGCTCCTGAAACGTGCCACTGATAACAGGTTTCATCACATTTTTCTTCCGTCCACAGCGGAATTATTTTATGCGAGTCATTCAGCACTTGATTGCATTTACCATGCCGTGAAAAAAAGGGGTTGTCTGTTTTGTTTTGTTTTGCATATCTATCACACACAAAGTTTTCAAAACATCAAACCAATTTGAATATCACCCAGAGACAACCCAAAGAAATACAAAATGCAGTTTTCAAATGACATTTCCATTTATTAAGGCACAAAATAATTCATCGTTTCACCAATGGCAGCAATTTTTCCTGGGCCTGAGAGAGCAGAGCAGCCCCAGTCCATCACACTGCCACCACCATGCTTCACCGTTGGGATCATGTTCTTTTAATCAAATGCTGTGCCATTTTTACACCAAATGTTAACGGGCCGCACACCATCCAAAAAGTTACATTTTTGACTCGTCAGTCGACAGAATGTTTCTCCCAAAGTCTTGAGGATCATCAAGATGTTTTTCGGCCAATGCGAGACAAGCCTTTGTATTCTTTGCTAACAGCAGGGGTGATATTAAAAATGGTTTGAGGATATGAAACCTCTGTATGTGACAGATATACAAAAATAAAAAAAATGAAATCAGGAGGGGGCAAATCCTTTTTCAAGGCACTGTACACAAAGCAATGGGGGTGTTAGAGTTTTGTTGGGGTGATAACTATGCAAATGTTTTTGCCGATTTATAGAATAAAAGCGAATTTTCTCCAGTTGTGGAGAGAAGTGTCTGAACTCTGCAAAACTTTCCCATGTTCTCCTTCTGATTTCTAAATAACATGAAAAGGTAGAATCAAGGCTTTTTTCCCCTAGTGAAAGAAGAGACTCTCCGAGCAAATTTGTCACCTCTGTTTCTTCAAAGGTCAATTGAAAAAGTGCTTTGTCACATGCATGCAGACTGCTGACACCAGAAACAAAATATTCATCACTTATACTATTTCATCATATGTAAATGTGATGCAGTTCATGAGGGGAACGAAAGCTTCTTCAGTGTTTTGAATTGTTTACCCATTAACGCTAAAACGTGCTTTGTGGCACAGTTGTGTTGTTCGACTGAAATAATCATTGTCAACATGCCAGTGATTGCTTTGCATTCAATTAGCAACGCTGTTTTTCCACAATAAGTAAAAATTGTCATAAAGCAGACAAAGTTTTCATTGGACAGCAATGATATTTAACAGCATCTCAAGTTTCAGTAGCTCCCAAAGTTCAAAAACCTTTATTTGAACAATGGTTCAGCAGGCTACCGAGGGAATTGGTCTGTTTATTTCCCAGAGAGCAGATTGTGAAGGAAATTGGTTTATACTTGCTATGAGCCATTGATCCATCGAGAACAAAGTGCAGATTGCCATTCCGTGGGATTGGAGTGATACGGGGGAGTTCTGGGAGCGATGGAAGCAGATAAACCACTATCAGCACTGTCTAGAAGGACAAACTATAGCAGAGGATATGAATGCTTGGCAGATAAACAATTGCTTTTTTTTCTGAGCAATTTTATGGTTTTGAGGGGTATTTCTTTTTTTTAGGAGTCAGTTTTTTTTTCTTTCATGATCTGCATCGCATTTCCATTTATTGAAAAGCATGTGTTTTGCATATCAGGCTGCTCTTTGTATACATGTTGAACTAATGATAACACCCAGCTGCAAATAACAAAAGGTGAAAAGTGCACATGACCTTTTCAAGGACACACACACACACGCACTCACTCATTCATTCATTCACTCACACACACACACACACACACACTGAGGGCATATTTAACTCATTTAACTCATTGAATAATTTTATCCTATACTACAGAATGGGAAGGTTATCCATTAGTTCTCCAGCTGGATTGACCACTTCCTCATTTGCCCATGCCCTCAGGTTAACACTATCATCCCATAATACTCACAAAAACAGAATATGGCCATCTTACCACCACCTGCCACCTGCACAATAAAACCACAAACCACTCTGCCTGGATATAGGGCTCTCAAGGACCTGCCTTGGGCTCCCCTGCCCCTCAAGCATTCAAATGGTCCACAACTCTGGAGCAAGTGTCAGCGCATTCCCCTTGTTCTTCAGCAACTTCATAGGCTTCAATTTACGGTGCTCCTTGATACGAGAAAGAAAGGTAGCGCAGCTTCATTCTCCTCTCCTTTCCCATCACAAAAACATTACCAGAAGTTGTTTTTGTAATCAGCTGTATTCATGATCACGAGCACATCAACATTAATGCTGAAAATCTCTTTGGTAGGGATAAGAAAAAACAATTAGGAAGCATCGGATGTCCGTATATAGAGACCAGTCTGAAATGGAGAAGTACAACTACTATTTACCTCAATTTGCTGAAACGCACAAACGCATTCGCGGATGCTGATGAATAACGTCAATACCGATAACACTTTAGTGTTTTGAAGAGAGGCCGAAAGAGGATTGAAGGGCTTGCAAAGGCCATGCCCGACTATCTGTACTTACAATATGTCAAAACATACTCCAGCTTCACAAGAGCCATTCAAGCTAATGGAGGCAATTACACAGAAATTATAACCTGTCTGAGAGCGAGGCTACAAATGAATGTGGTTGTGTGGGAAAGGAGCGCTCCTCATACAATCAACACATCCATCTATGGACAGCACACTTAACCACGACTGTGTCTGATACCCTTCTTCACTGTAGAGCTGGAAAAAGGAAAAGGGACAGACATTTCCATAATCTGACACAAACACTGACTTTGACCTTGCGTTACTTAACATCCTGCACAAGCTCAACACTTGAAAGCAAGTCTTATCTCCATTTTGATGAAGTTCAGAGAGCGGGAAATGGATTCATCCCTATCCCTTGTGGAGATACGGAAGGTTAAAATCTACTCACTCAATATTTTATGTATGATGTCAACCGTAGTGCTGCTTTTGAACTGCTACTTGCATTCGCCGTTTTGCGGAGGCCTTCCACTCATGCTTTTGATTTGACAGAGACCACTCCGTCTTTGGAACTAAACACACAAATATAGTTGGTTGGTTGATAAAACCATTTCAAAAAAGCAAAGTACTGTATCTGAAAACAGCTATGGTTAAAACAGCAATATTTCAAGAATACAAGCGTATACATGTACACCCTATACCCCTGAGAAGAAATCGCCAGTTTTACTGTGTTTAATGAATTTCAGCTCAGCTTGTTTTTTATGCACATAGCATCAGTTTCAAGTATTTGACAAAACGGTATTTAGGGGGGAAAAAACCCGTACCAAATAAACAGAAATAGGGTAATCTCTTTGTCCTACATAAATTAGATCAAGTACAGTTACTTTTGTGTGTTGTTGAGCATTCAACATCTTTTCAGAGAGGGCTTACCAAGTGTGGTTCAAATCAGGGAACACATCCCACCGAGTCATTACGGGGCTTCCCACGCACCAACAAGAAGTGCTAGCCACCAGTTAGCTAAGCTAACCAGAACTCCAATCAGGTGCGAGACGGACAACGGGCTAGTCTGCTGAATCACGACCCAGCTTTGTGTGTGTGTGTGTGTGTGTGTGTGTGTTTGTGTGTGTCCACATAAAAGAGACACTTTGGGGAAAGTCAACCACCTTTAAACATGACAGCTCACACTACGTGACAAGACATTTGAGCGCACACTTCTTGCTAATTTCACATCCACAGTGTTTTACACATGACAGTGGCCGAAGACAAATTACACTTCTTGTTTGAAATAATGGCACTGAGCTATTCCGCCAATTGTGAAATCTAAAGATAATGTGGTTTTTTTGGTCCAGTCTTAGCTAGCTAGCTAACGGCATACTGTGGTGGTGAAAATGGACCATGGGGTTATGACGAAGTCACTCGCAATTGTGTCAGATAACTGCGGATGCAAACAATGGTGCTCAGTTTCTTTTTTAGTGGGAGACGGACAACTCACGCCATGTGAAGCCTGTTTAATATTGTCTGCCATGACATGTAGTTACCTAAATATTCAGGTTTCAGATGAAGTCACAATTTTTGAAAGGCATTGTGCATTTTCTGTCCATTTTTGGATTTGTTAAGCTGACAATTTGCAAGAGAAACATCTCCGCGCATGATCTAAGACCTTGCCGGTGGGGCGGTCGGATTTAGAACCTCTGGGACAAGGGTGCCACTGAACCCCTTCAACACGGACTGTTAGAACGCACTTAAATTATTCATTTGAAGTAATAGTCTTGCAGATGAAATATTCATGGCACCGTAATGACGGATGTATTGATTTAAATAGCAAACTCAATGTTCGGTATTCAGCCGATCAGCTTTTTGTATTTTTTCAAGTGCTGGGTGCTGATTACAAATGAGAATCTCTCGTGTGGAAATCATTTAGAGAGAGAGAGAGAGAGAGAGAAAAAAAATCACACGACAGAAATCTGCAGTCAATGATAAGAATAACACTGTTCCACATTATTGCATCACTTTATAGCGAACGTCATTAGTCTGAAGAACAACATCTTCACCAGGACTTAATGACCACTTGAAAAATCAAGACTTTGTTCTCCTCCTCCTTTGTAATTAATATCTTCCACGTTGTAAAAAGAATGTCAGAGGTCTGGCCTCTGAAATCTCTAAACGCGTTTTAATGTTCGCGGAGGGTAACTGAATAACCGTAATTAATTTTGCTCCTGTGTTGGTGACTGATGAACAGAATTATTCTTTTCATATCTCTGTGCTTTTATTTCCCTTTTTCACCTTGTGAACTTCTATTATGGTCAGTCAATGGAATCGGTGATGAAAAGAAATTGCCGTCACATTGTACGTACTACATTATACTGATGTTAAGGATCTTGAATCCCACAGGTGGGGATGGAGCATGGCCGTTGGGAAAGAATGCATCAAACTAGCCTGTAAATATTTTTCTTTTTCATGAATATTGAAGGAGTTACCGTAAGAAATTCTCTCCAAGGCTGTTCAGTTGCATCGTATTACACAACCAGCCGACGAACTGCAGCACAGCCTCAACACTGTGTGATCATCCAGGTTGGTATTCTTAACCCGCCTCTTCCTAAGCATACTGTATTCCCTCCTATTCCCACTGCGGCACTAAAGACAGTTTTGTTGAATGAGCATACTCAAGGCCAGATTTACATGAGAAAGATCCTGTAAAAACTGACGGGTTTTTTGTTATGGTCATTGAGTTTTTGAAAAGTTCTAATAACAGATGACAGCGTTGTCTCAGGACGCAGCTGTGACCCAGCTGCAAAAATAGATGGGCATTCTGGATTTTGCATATGTTATGCCAGTAGCTTGAGCATGCGAGTCTAAATTGAGAAGTAGACAATTTGGAACAACATTCCTGTTGTGATATTCAGGAATTAATGCAACATACATGTATACATCTGCACAGCCTACATTTAGTGTATGCAGAAAAGTGGTGAAGATTGCACGACTGTCTGTGTCCTATGTGTTGTGTTGTGTTATTTTTGTTATTTTGACTTCAAAAATGGCGCCGCGTGAGTGGCTGCCTTTCCAGCAGCTCCTATAATTTGTTGTTCTACTTCTTCCTTTCATAACTTTGCTGCTGTGAATCTGGAATTTCTCCATTGCGAGACTAATAAAGGTTTTCTTATCTTATCTTATCTTATTTAGACAGCTCCAGATCACAGGATCCTCCCCCCTCTGTCCCGCCCCCCTTTTTTATTTAAAAACTAACATCCACTTTGAAACCTGCTTTTGAAAGGTTGCATTTTATTACTCCACCCCCCTCCATTTCTTCCCACAACTTCATGGACATGCAAGAATTTTGTGGTGGTTGGGCAGTGGTTAGCACCCATCGGTAATCCAAGCTAACATTTGAGACAATGCAAGCACATTTTTCATCAACTCGCACGTGTGTGACCAGTAAATTTGCAAATACATTCAATGACAATCCTTGAATTTTGTTTCTGTCAAACTTCAGCCCAGTTGTTAGCGCTGATGCCCAATGTCTAAACAAGAAGAAAGGAGCCGAACGCAACATGCAGGCAAAGATTAAATATGCTGAAAACAGTCGCACTAGTTTCCCATTTCACACACTGTCTGCATTCACTGTTCAAGTTTTTAACCACTCTGCAGCAAGTACAAAAAGTTAGTCTGGAGCCCTACAGTATCATACTTATTTACTATATGCCCACAGAAAGATTTATTGAGGTGCCCGGTTCCGGGTCGCTGCGCTGTGGTCGACCGGTCTATGTCCGGAGCAGTTTTTCTTACTTTTCTTGCTTTTTCTCCACATTTCTCACCTACACTCCCTGCTTTTTCCTAGCTCCACAGGCCCACGTTACCTCAGCGCGACTGTTCGAGCTATTAATTCCGCACTTTCCCCCCTTCGATTATCTTTTTTCATTCATTCGTTAGCCCCGGTGCTAACAGCTAGCTAGTGCTACAGCTAGCTCCTCCAGCTCGCCCGGTGCTAACGGTGAGCGCTCCAAGCCAGTGCTGACGACAACAACACTGCACCTCCACATTAATATTGGCTCACCATAACTTGAGACTCACTTTTTTACTCGAATTGCCCCACGGGGATAAATAAAGTTTTCTGAATCTGAATCTGAAGTTTGTACTGGATGCATTTCATACCGACAATGTGAATATTTCAACTTATTGCAACCACCCACCATCATAAACGGTGGAGTTCTTTAACATTAAAGCAAAGGGAGAGAGTGTTGGTTTTACTCGTGATAGAAAAGCAAAGTGTCAACCCCCCCCCCCAAAAAAAAACTCACAAGGCTTATCCACCGTTAAGGAGCACCGACTGAACTGAAAGCCTGACAGCAGCTGGGCTCTTTATGCAGAGCAGCTGTCATGGTTAGGAACTCCTGGGCTATAAACTGATGTTTGTCTGGAGCGTCCAACAGATTAAGCCACTCTTTATGGCAGAGAACAACAAACGCGCAAAGATAATTTGGTTTTATGGCATGAGAGCAGGAGTGCGGATTAGCAGCTTGTACCGCAAACGTTATAGTTGGTTTGAACATCGGCACCGTTTGCTTTAGGTAAGAAGAGGCGAAAACGCTGACTTTCAGAGCGCCGATTATCTAACTGCTGGTCAAGATCTTGGTTTAAGGCTGATAACGTGCAGTGCTTGTGTGTTTGTTTCCCCCCTAAATGATCATCATGGCGACTGCAGATGTGAAGGCCTCTGTATGTGTGTTTTTAAGGGATACAACCAGGTACTCCGGCTGCTTAATTTGGTTGACATTTCAGTACAGGTTTGTGGGGTGAGCGGCGGGGGATGAAGCCCAATCAGTTGATTGCCATAGTGAGAGAAGGGGTGAACAAAGAGTGCCGTGGTGTGATTGATTGATATTCTGCAGTCAGAGCTCGTCTCGTGGCAACAGCAAAGATCAACGGGCCCGAAGAGAGCGATAGCACAAAGACAGGTTGGTATTTAGATGGCCGCAGAAGGACGACTGCAAGCTCAGACGGGATTTTGACGTTTTCTGCTTCTGCGGCTTGAAAGTGATATTATGAATTGATTTCCATCTTACATGGAAATCCAAACTTTGGTTGATTGCAGAGCTTAATTTATTTGTTTTCTTCCTGAAAGTGACCTGCATTTGGAAAACCTTAGATTTATGCTAACTATTCAAATTCTGATGGCTTTGTGGCATCTGATGGATTGAGCCACATTTTCGGTTGTTTACTTGAAGTGCATTATCAGGTCATGAAGAGAACCTGAAGCCTAAACCCTCCAAAGTGAGATTGGGGCACATGCTCATTTAGTGTATAATACAGCAAGATATACATTAACATGTGTGGTGTTTCTCCTTTGATTGAAGGAATTGTTAAAACAACAAGCAGTAGATTGGAAGAGATTTAAAATGTAAAATTCTGCTGGCAAATAATACAGTAGGCACCCGCATATTTGTGGACAGACAATCATGACTTCACGTAGGACCACCTATTTTTTTTTTTTTAATGGCCCCAGTATCCGCGTTTCTGTTTGATCTGAGAAAAAAAAATGTTATAGCAAAATACTGTTTGCAGTGTGTATGTATTTTGGGTAGAACAGTTCAAAGGTGCATTTGAAATGTTCAATTGCAGCAGCGCAGCATCTGTTTATCGACGCTGTATGCAGTGAGCGCTCGGAGCAGTAGGCTACTGTTAGCTTCCGGCTCAGTCTTGTCAGCTCCTGCTGGAGCGTAAAGAGCGTCCATGAACACAGCTCATCACCACTTCGAGAGACAAGAGGATCTGCACTTTACTTTAAAACACTTCCTTCTCTGATCTAAAAGTATTTCTCCATCACTTGTTCACTCTGCCATCCTAAGCAGCAGCTTTGTGTGCGGGTCTGTAGCTTCATCGTCTGTTGCGTTTTAGCGGTCCAAGTTTGTATTAAAAATACTTCCTGGCTCTCAGCTCATCTTGTTGTAAAGAGATTGGCCCTAGTTTGGCTCGGAAGAGGCTAGCTAGCAGTTGCGTACTACAGTAGCTATAATCTTTAGCTTAGCACATAGCTAGGTGGTCGCTGTCGTTGGCGAGTTGTTATGTTAGCTTAGGGCTTCACCCATCCAGCTCAGTGTTTTTTATAGCATGCCAGGTGCCGACTATCCTTGAGGATAATTGTCAGAAAGTGTTAATAGGCGCCCGCGGGAGTACAAGAAATCCCAAGGAGTTGATGAGGTCCCGGCCCACCGAGCAGGAAACTGCAGTCCCGGAGGTCCAAAGAAAAGCTCATGGTGAGTTTTTCAGTTCTCCGAAGCACTTCTCGGTTGTATGTTAACTTGAAGTGCAAGATTAAAGTGGTTTGGGTTCATAGTTTGTGGTGTGTTTATGGTTTTAACTCTTAATATAAGCAATGGTACCTGTATCACTTTATTACATGTCACTTTTAGGGGGTGTCAAGTATTGCTTAGCCACGTGAATAGTAGGTGACTGATTCCATCAAAACATGACAGAACAACTCGGCACCTTCACCGAACGTCTCCACTGCTTGTCCCACCATTTAACTTATTTCAATCAGTACTTATTATAGACTCAATCCTCCCATCTGAACTGAGAATTAGCTAAAAGGGCACTTGGACAGCCATCTAAAAAACTGCAAAACAAATTAACCACAGTCTGGTTCTCTTTTGTTGTTTCTTTCAAAAGACAGAACAAGGAGAATGAGCCCTTTCGCCCAAAAATATTTTCAGTCTCTTAAAGCGAAAGGCGCTCATTAAAACTGACCTTTCAAAACAATCCGGGTTGACTTTTCGAGAATATAAATTAACCTTTGACAAAAGAGTTGACGAGAATGTGACACCAAATGGTAATAATAAACTGATGAGGCATCGGAGACGGTGTTAGATGAATGCATCAGCTATCCTTTTCCATCAGGTAGTTAATTTCATCAAAGACAGACCGTAACATCCGAGCACAAATCATATTAAGACAACAGTCTGAAAGACAAACTGTGACTTAATACATTTGAAGTTTACTTAATGAGGTCATGGGGCAATCGTGAGTTGAATATTGAAGTACCGGTAACTAGATTTATTGGGCTCAAATTGCCTACTTTGTCAACATAAGTTAACAAACTTGGAATGAGTGTACACTGCAGGTCCATCCAGCCAATTGCATTTTAAAGCCTGCTCTATATGATTTTTTAAAATATATTTTAAGGCACCCAGATTTAATTGCATGCATTCTGCTGTGATATCGAAATTGTGCCACTTCAAATAAGTCATCAGGACTGAAGGATGAATCCTGCCTGAAATATGACCAAAATAATAATAATAAAAAAGAACCGCAAGTTTTATGGAATTCGTCAATAGCAATAGCATGACCACTAACTTTCAATAATGCAAAGTTATCGTAAATGTCTTCAATAATGACACTGCAGATAGATTGACTGATGGAAAATAGCTCAATCTTTCATATTACAGAGGGTAGGAACTACAGTATATGGCCTCCTAGATTTTTGCTAACCCAGTGAAAAGTGCGTTAAAGCTTAAAAAGAGGCAAAGGAGGATTTGACTTTCTAACTGAGGGCTTAAAGCACAAGTTATCAGAAGGCAAAGGAAGCAGATTGGGAGTTTGAAAAAACTCCCAAAACGTTATGAAAAATTGTACCTGCAGGAAATTACAGAGTCCGACCACCACAACTCACATTTTGGAGTTTTTTTAAAGTGAATTTCAATGAGGACACCGACATGAAATTAGGAATAAAGATCAATTGCTAAAACACGCCGATTAACGCTGATTGACACACCAAATAAGACACTTCAATGATTTGCTCTCTAATTAAGAAAAAGGTTGGCGATCGAAAATGTCATTCACAAGCCTCCAGTGCTCTCCACGGAATCTTCTTGGCAACTATTTGCTCACAAATGCAGCAGTCTGCATATGGCATTAAAGGGCTTTATCAAAATGGCCCTGCCTCCGTGATTATCAAATGTGCCACCCATATTGATTCCAAAGTCTTACCTCTTCTTCCTCGTCCATCATTTATCTTTCGCGGCCCGAAAGCCTCTACATCTCCACCACCCACTATAGGGGTGTTCACACGGCAAGATTTGGTCCGGTGCTACGACGGGGCCGCCCCAGTAGAGCGTTCACACGTGCAAATTAGCTCCGGCGTAGCCCCGGAAAACAGCTTACACCGGACCAAATTTGATCCACCTCAGGGAGGTGGTTTAAAAAGAGCAAATGCTCGTTAGCGAAGCAGCACCGGTGTAAATTTGCACGTGTGAATGCAACTGGGTTAAATTTGCTCCAGAGCAAATGCTTGTGAAGAGTTTATGTACGGCGAGAATGCGTTGCTTTCGTGCTCTGTCGGACTTCCGTCATGTGTTTGTTTAATAACGACACAAGACTTTGCTGGTAACATCTTTCCTTTTGTAGAAGACTGGACTGTCTCGGAGTTGTTTGTATAGTTTGTTCATTTGTTGTGTGTTCACAACCCCCCGCTCCCCATATAATTTATTTTGTGATTTCCTCTCTTGATTTTCTGTTTGGCGCATTACGTGTTTGCTTTTCTGAGTGTCATTGAAGTCATCGTTGATTTACGTTTTCGGGGGCGGTCACTCTCGAGCAGAAGGCACGGAGACCGAGAAGGAGAAGGACGTACCTGTCCAGTAGTCGCTTGAGTTGTGTATACGTTTTAAAAAGAACCAACACGACAGCTCATTTGTTTTCTGTCGTTTTGCCCCGCTGCAGAAACTGCCGTGTGAACGCAAGTGGGGCTGCACCGACGCTGTGCCGGTGCAGACACGCTCAGTGGCTTTGTACGTGTGAACGCTCCACACAATTTGCTGCGGTGCAAAATATATCGCAACAAAATACATCGGTGCAGCGCCGGAGCAAATGTGTGCCGTGTGAACACCCCTTATGTCATACATATTCACTGCCGTCTCTTTCATTTTTCCTGTGCTTGTCAATACAGTACTTGATTCCTTTCCTTTATGCTTTCTGACTGTCCCACTGTCTCCAGGCAACTCAAAGGCTGTTTTATCTTGTTTGGTCCGTATCCCCGACAGACGTCTGTTTTGTACCCTCTCTCCCCGTCGTGAACCTCAGCATATTTCTGGTGAGGATCAAGTCATACTCACCTGCTGAGCACCTTTCAGAATAATTCAGGAGTGAAAGTGCGAGGCGGATGGAGCCCTCTTCAAATTGCTGCTAATGCAGTTATTATTTTGGGCATATAGACCATTCACGGCTATTCGTCAATTCGCAGGTCTGTTAGTTGCTCAATAATTTGCTCAGTGTGAAGGTGGTAACGGTTTGATCAATGGACTTAGAATGAAGTAGTCACACATTTTATCCTTTGGCGTAGTCTACATTATATAAATATATCCAAATAGCTTGTCCATACGAACATTTGCACAATAATCTTGAATCTCAAATGACCTCCTTGTCATGGTTTAGCTCTGTCTGTGTTTTGTTTTTGTTTTAGCACAAGCTGGAGTGGAGGGCGTGCCTCTTCAGCGGCGCACCCGTCCGTCCATGTCTTGTTCCCAATCAAGTCTGGTCAAGGATTTGACGACTGCCAAGATCACAAATCTCTGTCAGATTATTAACCTTGCTCGCTGTTTATGCTCAAGTGATATTTTCTAGACTTCTTGTCTATGTTCCTAGTCACTTTTGTTTTGCTAGATTCTTGTTTAGTATTTTGCTTCTCAAGTCATTTTGGACTACTTTAAAGTTCATGTGTTTGGATTCTTGCCATTTCGTTTTGAGAAATTTGGGTTGTCAAATTTACTTTGCAGTTTTCAAGCACTTTCTGTTCTTATCTGATTTTCCTGGCTTGTTGTTGCCAGCGGTTTCTGTTTTTACTTTATCGGTACTTCGTTTTTCTATAAATATTTTTTGTATCGCAGAGTTCATCTGAGTCTGCATTTTTAGGATCGACACTCCAACTGGTTCATCTTCGGACCGTGTGATGACTAGGACTCTGTGAGGCACAGCACCAAGAGGCATTGTGGGTCTGCCTTCCCATGGGCTCACCACCTGTAGGAGGGGCCAAGAGGGTCGGGCGCAAAGTGAGCAGGGTGGCAGCCAAAGACCTTGGCGGTGCGATGCCCGGCGACAAAAGCTGGCTTTAGAGGAGTAGAATGTCATCTCTCTGGCAGGGAAGGAACGTGACCAAGTGGAGAAGTTCCGGCCAGATATACCTGGGGTTGCCTTGATGCACGACATGGGCTCTGAAGCCAGTCCTTCGGAGAGACGAATGGACTCCCTTCCACTCCTCCAGAGTTGCCCCCGGTGAGAGGCACAGAGCAGTTGTGGGCATGCTTACTGCCCCCGGCTCAGTGCCTGTAAATTGGGGTTCACCCTGGTGGATGAGAGAGAGAGCTTGGGCTGGCAGAAAGAACCACTGCATCATAGCTCGCTAAACCACAGGTGTCAAAGTCAAGGCCCGGGGCCAGATCTGGCCCACCACACCATTTTATGTGGCCCGCGAAAGCAAATCAAGCATGTCAACTTCCATGATGGTTGCTAAAGTCTGAACCAAAATTTCAAATTGTCATCCACAATAACAGCTATTATTCTTGACTTCAGATTTTAAAACTAGTTATCCATCAATTTGTGTGCGCTGTGTATGTAATATGAGGAAGGGATCAAACATTTATAAGATTTCCCAAAATTCATAACGGCCCTCCAAGGGAAACCGTAACTACAATGTGGCCCGCGACAAAAATGAGTTTGACACCCCTGCGCTAAACCGTCATAATGCTTAGCTTTTGTGTGAAGCTTCTTCTGTGGTTACTGATCCAAAACTGCTAGATCCACGCATAAAAACAAGAACTGGCCATCGTAGATAGGTTTAGCCATGAACCACTGTGCTGAAGTTCCGGATTCGACTCATTTGGATGCTGTGTTTATCCTATTTTGGGAAGCTATCATCCGCCAAAGCAGCATGAATGCTTCCATTGCAATTCCCCTTTTGCCTATTTCTAATCACACATCTACCAAGGCTGCTGTTCGATTTGGGGTGAGATGAGAAAGGGAGTGTAGGTGTTCACATCTACCTACATGCACAAATAATAACTTCTGCCTTCCACTGTGTCGTTTGGTTGAGTGGGCAACAAGTTTGATGGAGGGGGTTTTGTTTTTTTTTGGCAGCCAACAGTAAACATTCATTGTCTCAATTAACATGACACTACAACACAATAAATGATCATGCCGACTGTCAACAATATTTTGCCGTGAAAATAGAGAAAATAGTCTGCCATATGAAAACAGTACTATATGAAATGCATTAATTTTCCTCAGTTAATCAGGCATATTTTGTCCCAATGGACCGACATTTCAGAGAAAGAGGCAGCAGAATGCGACTTCTACCAATCTCTCAGTGAACACGTAATGAACCGAAGACTGTGATTATTATGCTCATGCCAAATGTCACACAGGATGAAGCGGTGGTGACTGCTGACGCATGATGACAATTTAAAGGATTTTCATGTCAAGAGAAAAGAAATTATTACATACTACCAATCATTGTAATAAGAGTAATTTGAATTTACTCATCATGATACGATGACAATCAAAAGAGGAAAATATTCATCTAGCAAAGTTGTTTGAAAAGTGCAGAATTTCTCTGTGTAAAAGTATCATCAGCCAAGACAAGGACCATAGATGACATCCTCCAACATCCTTGGATTAAAAAAAAAAAAAAAAAAAAGAACTAGGAAGGCGTCAAATTATTGCTTCCTTGCAGATGGTTCTATCAGTGAGGAAATCATGGACTTTAATATGATGCAAATTAAACTCAAGGGATCAAAGCCGTCAAGTGCGCCTGCCAAACTACCTTAAGCAAAAATACGTCTCACGCGTGTGGACACTGACAAAGAAAGGAAACGTCAACAGCGAGTCCGAACCAGCAGAGTGGCGCTTTAATGTGCACTGCTGAGCACCACGAGATAAATATGCGACATGAGACGACACAATGAACAACAGCAGTACACGCTGCAGCGAGTCCAGTGCAGAAGGTTTAAAATCAGAATACGTCGTATGAACTCATTTGGGGTCCCGAATATTTTGTCATGGCCAGCAATTTTTACCAATGTCTGTGTATTATCATAAACTGCACCACCCCCCCCCCTCCCACCACCGAGAAAATTAGTATTTCCATAGAATATATTCTATATTATTCTATGCACATGTGGAATTTTTGCCTTGGTCTTGACATGTTACGCAATCGTGAAAACTATCTTTCATTGTGCATCTTCCCAGACAGTATTCAATCTACTCCTACAATTTCAACATTAGCCGCTAAAGTTCTCACAAAAATCACGCTGTAACCTTTTTGGCGTTCATCTTAAGAGATGTTTGTGTGTAATGGTCCTCCCACATGACATTCCACATCAAATGCATTCGTGAACCAAGAGCCCTTGAATCTGGATTCTTTGGCTGAAGAAATGGGTAGAATGTTCCAGCTATAGATAAAACATCCACGTTCACCTTCAAGCACAAATTCCAGAGATGCGCGAATGGCAGTGCAATCAAGAATATGAATGCGTATATTGGCTTTTTCAAAAGCCTTCGCCAAGGGCGATGAGTGGTGTCATCCAATTCAAAAAGATCTATGCCCGTTCAGAGCAAGAACACGTATCGCTAATCCCCAATGACATACAAGAGGGGGTAATCTACGTCCTTCCTCGCCCCTCAAAGTTAACGTGACTCTACTGCCAACGTATTATATCAATAACTGGTAAGGTGTCAGAGATCAACGGTACCTGCTATTTCACGATCGTCCCCTGTAATCAATAATACATGGACAGAGCCTTCAATGTTTTCTTGTTATTTTAAGCAAACCTTACAGGGGCAAGCAGAGCAGCATAATATTGGACTCCGCAAATATGATGCATAATACCCAAAGGGGGCCGCCAGGAAGATTGCATATGCAGTGATATCATTACAACATTGTCAAGGGAGAGCCGGTGTGTGCTTCATGACAGCCTTACCAGTGCAATCTGTTGTTATTATCTTCTATTCATCGAGAGAGAGAAAAAATATATCGTAATTTTTCTTATACCGCTGCTGCATCGGACCATATGTGGCTAAACTTACTACCGTCTGCCTTTGACTCGCATGAAACCAACAAGGACTGGGAACGGGTACTCAAGTGAAACAAGATTCAGGTAAGCTTTATAGGCTTAGTCCTGGGTCAGTATTCACCCTTTCATGCACCAATACTGATAACCTGTAACCTAATAACATGAGAAACTGTCCACTGGAGTAACTGCTGCCCTGGAAAGGGTTAAATTTTGACAGTATGGTAACTGGGAGCAAGAATATTGCAGTTTCACGGGATTAAAATCGTAGCTCTAAACTGACACCATGGGGACATCTGAAATAACAATGAATGAAATTTTTGGGGAATGTTTCTGTAAATAAACAGCATTTTTTTCCCATTGAAGACACCCTATTTTATGTTCAAACAAAATATCTAATATTTGGTACAGAAGAAATATGTAGGAAATACATGTCAAGAAATGTGAACATTCTTCTTCTATTTAAATTCTTCTCACTAAGTCACAGTGTTGCATCACTAGGGAGTTATTTTATAGATGAGACCCGTGGACTACTCATGTTGTCCATGGGGCTAAGGAGGACCCGCCGGCGCCATTTTGTTTTCTTTGGGAAATGCACATTAAAAGCACAAAAAAGCATCCGATTTGCAGTGTCTCTTTCGTCTCGCTCCCTCCCTGCTCCTCCGTGCGTAACTCACTCCTCCCCTTCCGGAAAAAAAAAAGCAATTAAATTCAACAAGGTGGCTTGTTTCCTCAACTCTGCAACCAGCCATTCATACTCCGCCCTGCTTAGACGGGCCCTCAAAAATAAAAATACATTTTAAAAAGAAAAAAAAGGGCATTACCGGTGACAGCCAGCTTTCGTGACAGCGGCAATTGACACCATAACTTTTTGAAACCACAGTAAACCGGCAAGCCTGTAATCGGCCCATGCCTAAGTGAGATACACCCATGCCAGCAGTGAGGCCGAATTGAGTACACACAAATGATTTCTACCAATGCGATTGTATAGCAACATCCGCATGGCTGACAAAGCTTTTGTTCAACAGTAACATTAAACATGAGTGGCTACCGTGGCATTACATATGGGCCTTTACTAACTGGAGAGATTGTCAGTTTCTTAATAATAGCCTGAAATCAAACTTTGGCAAGCTTTCGAGCTTTAAAAGAGGCAATATTAAATTTTCAAGACAGAGAATCATTTCATGGTCACACAGCATTTGTTTTATCCTAAGACAAGCCGATGCATTTCAGGAACCTCACTGAAAACATTCACATTTTCTTCATAGCATCCTGAAATTGGAGCTTTGCCAAAAACATGCAAAAGAGGGAAGATGTCATTTTTGAGACCAAACACAATCGTCTCCCGCCGTGGTCACGCAGCATTTGTTTTCTCGCAAGACGAGCTGATCTTATTTGGCAGCAGGCGTCTACAATGTCAAACATATTTCTTCATAACAGCCATTCATCCCACACCTTTCCCTGGGCTGTCACCCAAACACATCCACGTCCCTTCCTATTTACACCGGGCCCCTCTCACCGTGCCACGGCCCATCACACCACGCAGGGACACTTGACAGCTGTTTGTTGATGTGGTGCCACAGCTTATTCCCTGCGTCTTGTTTGTTTTGATGTCAGCGTTTCAGGATGACGGATGCTAGACGGGTGGGTGGGGCGAAGGGGCCAGGCGGGGTCGCCTGGTTTGACGGCCCACTCCTGACAACGCGGAACTGACACCATCGAGGAGCTTTTCCTGAATGTCAGGCCAGTTTGAGCTGACCGTCGCATTTCTTTTCTGAATGTTACACGACGGCCTGCAGGCTCCTTTTCAGGACAGTTAATTCCAGTGAGATGTACGCTATTCCTCGGTGAGGCAAGTGTTTCATCAAAAACCTTGAAAGTGGATAGGAAATGTTTTAAGGGACCTTCTAACTAAAATACTTTGCTATAAATATCTGTGAAGCTGCTACCGTGGATATCTCTAATAACGATCCTCGCGCCATCTGTTCCCGAAAGCATACATTTAGTAACGTCAATGTATAAATTAGCCGGAGTTCTGCTTGCGGGATACAGCACGCACACACACACACACACACACACACACACACGCACACACGTGTAGATATATTTTAATTATACTCATGAAATCTTGTCAAATGTCCTTGAGTCACTTGAATAGGGCAATACAAATCTAAGCTATTAAGTATTATGATATACAGCATTATGACCTGTCAACCAAGCATAAAATTGAAAGAGAGCTAAAGTAAAACTACTTACCCACTCTAAAAAGACCCTCGCTCGATGTAGGAAAGAAGACATGGTTGTGGCCTTTCATCGCTGGTATAATAACACTTCCTGAGTTCTGCACATTTCACACACTATTTTTTTGTTTTGCTGAAATTGGTCCATTTTAAGGGTCTGTTTCATGCACGTGAGTGACTGGACATTTTGAAACCTATTCCGATACACAAATGCTGAATGTCGATTTCGTTACCTTGATGACCAAAGGTTCATGGGTTTGACCAGATGAGCAATTGGTGGGAGCGGAGCTAAGTCCACTACTGAAGTGGGCTCCCGTGAAAAAAAAAAAAAAAAGATTTCACTCCCAGAGGCAGCAGTTTTTACATCACTGCGTGTATGTATATTGCGCATGGACATCAAACTCAAATACCCACGGCCACGGCGTCAACAGCTTCACTGAGCAATCAAGCATGTCAGATACTCACACAATTCTATGCATCCAAAACAAAGCTGCAGCTCATCTTACCTTTTGACTTTGATGATTTAGTTTCACGCATGGGGGGATGGCGGTGTTTCTGCATTATGGTTCCCTTGCATCACAGTTTCAGA
Source organism: Hippocampus guttulatus (assembly GCF_054856545.1). Taxonomy (NCBI): domain Eukaryota; kingdom Metazoa; phylum Chordata; class Actinopteri; order Syngnathiformes; family Syngnathidae; genus Hippocampus; species Hippocampus guttulatus. The sequence continues at coordinate 2,587,822 of NC_141274.1, forward strand.
CAATGTTTTAGCTTCAAAGTAGCTCAGGAGGTCCACCCAGCCAAGCTGATCATGTCATAAGATAAGAAAACCTTTATTAGTCTCGCAATGGAGAAATTCCCCATTCACAGCAGCAAAGTTATGAAAGGAAGAAGTAGAACAACAAAATATAGGAGCTGCTGGAAAGACAGCCACTCACGCGGTGCCATTTTGAAGTCCAAATAACAAAAATAACACAACACAACACATAGGACACAGACAGTCGTGCAATCTTCACCACTTTTCTGCATACACTTTGTTGTCTGAAGCAGTTGGGCAGAGAAACACGTGATTATAATGTAAAGTGAAGAATGGTTCACTCAGAGACACATTTGCAGGAATGAGTCAAAAAAAAAAAAAAAACTTACCTGGTTTTTAAATTTCACACTTGATGAGAAGGAAGGCACTTCAGGGAACCAATTATGTGAATACAAGCAACAGAAAAACAATTTTCCATAAAATATCCCCATTAAGCAATTGTTTACTGAAAAATGTCAGTTGTTAGCAAGCCTCACTGGTCATTATTATGCTAGTCATGAGGGATTATGTATTTGATTATTGCCATTTCATACATTTTATTAATTGGATTGCTCATATTGAGCAGCAAGGCCCTTTGAAGTCATCCTAAGTTGTCTTTCTGGTTCCAAGGTTATCATCATCCTTTTCCTCTTTGTGGTGATGTCACAAAAAAGCTTTTAAAAAAAATTAAAACACAATAAAACAAGTGACAAGCTCATGAAGCATGATGACAATTTCAACTCTTAATTTTGTTGACTTTGATGACTTTTTTTTCCCCCTAAAACATTTTGACCTGGATTTGACTTGACTCTGAATACTAAAATCTGCCACATCCAAATTTATCCTAGAATAGAAAAAGAAAACAGCCCAGGTTATACTAGATCAACAATCTGTTAGCCAAGGCAAACCCAAAGCTTTGTTTTTGTTTTTTTGCTGCTGTGTGATGAGAACTTATTGTCACTCTGGTACCCAAGCCAGTCATCAATCTTTGTTCCGAATATATCTCGTGAGTCATGTGTTGACAACTCGATTTCCTGAATAGGCCCAAATAAATTATCCTCCATATTGACAGGTCACAACATGGAAAATGAATCTGCTCGAAATTCCCACAGGGTGTTGACAAAAGCACTCACTAGAATGAAAGGAAACGTCACCTGTCATGGCCAATAACCACAGCCAGTCCATCTTACACCTCGACTCCCACCCACCAGCTAACCACCTGACGCGCTGCACATCACAGTCACTTTGAGTGACGTCCTCAACATTTAGGGGAACATTCAATCTATCAGAAGGTTAGGACTTTAAAAGCATTATTTTGCATGTGTCACCATGCAGTAAGTGAGATCAACTGGAAGGCTTACCTTACTGATTAGGGCTGGACAATGAATCAAAACGTAATCATAATTTCCGTGTCGGCTTCTCACGATCATAAAAGCAATACAATAGAAGAAAAATGTTTCATCGGCTAAACGGCGTGGTGTTTATGTATGTAAGTTCCTGTGCTGTGAATGTGCCCTGCAACTGTGTTACTTGCAGCAAGCATTGGAGACATGTTCTTCTGCTGTCCCTGAGGGTGCTTTAAGCTGTTTATTGACACCGGAGTTTACTGTACAGTAAAACTAAGCACACAACAAAATGAATTACACACATTGTACACTTAAAAAGAAAAAAAAATGCACTTGAGGTACATCAAAAACTTAATGCTAGCTACTCAGTGGAAAACTCTGTTGACAAGCTAGCTAAAGTTAGCATTGGGGATTTACCTTCAAAGAACTATTTCAAAGAATTATTCACACACAAACGCAGTAGGAATACATATAGACATGTAGAATTCACTCTTTGAAAAGCGAGCTACATTCGTACTGTTTTTTTTGACTGTTGTTTGTTTTCCAAAATCACATGATAGTGATACAGGAACTTATAAAAAATAAATACAACAGTGTCTAAAGCCCAGTAGTCTCCCCGTCATTGAAATGAGAATTCATAATTAAATTGTGATGTTATGACAGTGAAAATAATTTTTTCTTCGCCATAAATAGGGTCCATGATTCCAGCGGGTTGATATTTTTGCCGAAAGTATCAAAGTTAAGCTGAGTAACAAAAAAGAGAGAACCTGAGCAGAAAAGGCCAACGACAGCATTAGATTTGAATACAATCTGCTGCACGATGCATTTTATCTTCAAATTACACAAATAACCTTTTGTTTTCTCCCTAACCAGATCGTGGAATGGACATTTAAAGTACAGAGCACTGCTGTCATGACCAAAGCTTTTTTTCATGAACAGTCGCTTGATGAGGAGCCCCAGCGGGTTTTAAAAGTGTGCCAACTCAAAAATAGATGAAACCAATGTTCAGTCTGTCAGGCGTTTGTTTTGCGTAGCGTGCAACACAAATACTTTGATCCGCAAATGAGTCACCTCTGTTTCTGTGCACTGACACACTTTTCATGTTCGCTTATGTTTAAAACGGCATGCGTGCGGGATGCAAAGAAACAGGAGGCAGGCGTTCATACGAGTGAAATGCGAACGTGTAACATCACCTGGATGTTGCAAAAAGTGCAGTTGCGGTTGCTTGTTTCCTTTTGTGCTTGGGCACGAGAAGCAAAGAGCATCATGATGCACGCTGTGTATAACAGCAAACTGTACCTGTATTTTCTCGTCTAGAAGCAAAGCGACATTGACTAAAAAAATACCAACATCATTTATTATGCTGCCCTGAAAAGTCAAAATCAAAACTCGGGACAGGACAGGCATCGACTACCTTGCAGCCACAGCTCCAAACGGCCGCCTCAACAATGGAGGTGCGAAACACGGTCCACTCTGACTCGATGTCCCATGCCTCCCCCCCAGATGTGGGCAAAGTTCAGCCAGAGGTGAGAGTTGAAACTCTTTCTGACAGGGTTTTCTGCCAAGCTTTCCTAGCAAATACTCACAATACGTTTGGGTCTGCCAGGTCCGACCGGCATCTTCCCCCACCATCAGAGCCAACACACTGCCAGGTGGTGATCAGTTGCATTGGCACAAACAACATTCAGGACCCGTGTCCCCACTCAAAGGCGCGAGGATGCTACCCTCTCGTCCATCGAGGTGAACCCCAATATATAGGCACCAAGCCAGGGGGGGCGATAAGTTATGCCCACACCTGCACGGCGCCTCCTTGGGCAACTCCAGAATGGAAGAGTGTTCAACTCCTCCCAAGGGGACTGGTACCAGAGCCTCAGCTGTGTGTGGAGGTGAGCCCGGCTGTACCTAGTCGGAACTTCTCGACCTCACACACCAACTCAGGCTCCTTCCCTGTCAGAGAGGTGATATTCCATGTCCCTAGAGTTTGTTTCTGTAGCCAGGGATCGGACCGCCAAGGTCATTTTTGCCACCGTCCAGCTCACAGGGCACCCGACCCCTTTGGCCCCTCCCACAGGTGGTGAAGCCCAATGGAAGGGGGACCCATGTTGCCTTTTCGGCGTAAACCCGGCCGGGCCCCTTGGGTACAGGCCCGGATACCAGGCGCTCGCCAGCGAGCCCCCACATTCAGACCTGGCTCCAGAGTGAGCCCCGGTGACCCACATTCGGGCAAGGGAGAACATGTTCAAATTTGGTTTCTGAGCTGTGCTTTGTCTGGTCCCTCACCAAGGACCTGATTGCCAAGGGTGACCTTGCCAGGGACCGAAAGCCCCAGACAACTTAGCTCCTAGGATCTAAGGGACAAGCAAACCCCTCGACCATGTTTAGGTGACGGCTCATGGAGGGGCTCTCCGGAGTCCAATCTCTGAAAAGTGGACTTGATCACACCAAGCACTTAATTGTGGAACGTGTGAGCCATCTCAGTTTTCGCTTATCTTGGCAATTAGCACGGTTTCTTTGCCTTCCCTCATCAGGCCTTCGTGAGAACGATACTTGTCAGATGAGTAGCTCGTTATACACCTCACAAATGCCCCTGATAGTGCATATGATACAGTTTGGTTCCATCAACGCATCATATTTTCTTCATACACTGAGTATGGCTTTGGAAAGGGCTTTTCAGGTTAAACTATCAGTCTCGGCCAGAAGGAAAGTGACACGGGAAAATTGCAACCCCTTCGGAAGACACTGCAGCAATGTCTTGTTAAAGTGACAGGATCATCTACTTTGCCGTGATGTGGCAAGAGCACCCATTTATTAGCTTTTTACGTCTTTCCTCACCTTGGTTCTTATCAGCGAGCTGTCAAAATAATCTCGAAGAGTGAGTCAGAGTATAAGGTGGGATATTTGTAACTGTGTTGGGCTCTCCAGTGGGGCCTGTGAAGTTGAACACAAACTGAACCGGAGTACCCGGAGAAAACCCACGCTGGCACAGGGAGAACATGCAAACTCCACACCGGAAGGCCGGAGCCAGAATCGCACCCTGCAACTCTGCACTGTGAGGCGGATGTGCTGTTTGTGAATTAACGTGTGTTGGTTCTCTTTGTTGAATTCATGGGTGTGTTACACGCTGTCACCATCTCGCACCGTGAAAAATGTAGCATTTAAGTGCAAAATTGCCCTTCAGCTTTTTTCCTCTCAGTCTAAAAGCCCTTTGCCGTTTTCCCTTTCCTCCTTTCCTGACAAGAACACAGGTGATGTTTTACTCTGCTGGGAGAGGGGGGTAAAAAAAAAAAAACACGGGTGATCACCGTCTCTGAAATCATCGCTTTCCTCCATTACCTCCCCATCACATGACGAAGTCTCGCTGCTCCAAAGGGTTAGAAATTCATTGGAACAGGTGGAACCGTGGACCATATCCCATTAGCGAGCCTGCCAAAGGCCCATTCCTGGAGGAGTAAATGCTGCTCTTCATGCACCATAGGCACAAACTACTGAATGGAGAGAAAAATATATAGGCAAAGCCCCCTCTTTGTCAGAACCCGGCGAGCGAATAATGGACATAAAGATCACCATTTTAATGACGTGTTTTTAAAACGCCAAACTTCCCATTTGTGGTGGTTTCGAGAAACAGTCATTTGCTATTAAAGTCAGCAGCTGAAAAAAAAAAGCACTGCCGGCATGTGGAGCCTGTCATGGGTGCATGTGAAGGGCAGGCGGACTAATGTCGGACTTGGGACTGACTCGGCTCTTTGCTCCCCCCGCCGGCTTTGTGACTCTTCCCACATGGCAGCGCATGTAATGGCCACACTCGCCTTTCTATACATAGACCGAGACACAATGTCAAAAGCAATGACAATGGTGGGTCGTCCCGATTAGTTCGACTGGTTTTGTTGGGATGAGGACACGGGGCAAAAACCTTGGTCTGGAAACCTTCACAAAACAACACTATGCATGTTGTATAGATGTAGATCAGGGGTGTCCAAATTTTTTGGACCGAAAATCGACTTTTCAACCAACCAACGCCCCGCGATCAACCCGCTACAGCGCACGCGCACGCGCATACACACGCGCACGCGCATACACACGCACGCCATGATGAGCATCAGCCTGACACGGAGGTATGCGACGCACCTTTGCAGCCTGTTAACTATCGTAGCTCACACGTACCGTTTCAAAGTGCTTCCCTCGTTCCTCTAGATTCCTGTTCTTTGTCCGTGCCCTTCGTGAAATTGTACACGAAACAAACTCTGAATGAGGATAACGAAAAGATATAACGCCACAGTTGCAAGCCGCAATTGCAGACTGCTGAGAGCGAACAACTTCCAGTGACGCAGGCCAGGCGCCACCGTAGGTTAAAGATTTACCTGCTTCATTTTATTTTATTTTTTAAATACTTTTTGCGAAAGTGAGACTGATAGGATGATTAGGGTTCAATGTACATTAACACAAAAAATATATATATTACAAACATGCACAAAGACACACAAATGGTTGTTTGTTTGTTTTCTCCATTACATCCCTCGCGATCGACTTGGGACCAGTCCGCGATCTACGGGTCGATCGCGATCGACATAATGGGCACCCCTGATGTAGATGAATAAAATATCGAATGGGATACAGCGGGGGTCTTTGGTTTCTGTTCCTAAAGTGATGACTGAACCCAAACATGTGGGAATGCACCGTCGTCTATCAGTAACCTATGCTGAAGCCATGGGCAATTTTTTTGTTTGTTTTTGTCCAATTAGGTTTCGGGCTCTATGGGCCTCATTCACTCAAGGTTTGTGTATCAAAAACAGGCAAATTCTTGACTGCAACATTTTAGTAATTCAGGCCCCAAGTGTTGCCATGTCAATCTAATCTACGCATGGCCTTCAAAATCGGTAGTGCTGGCCAATTCAACTTTTCACTATCAGCAATGGAACTTTTCCTTTCATCACTTAACATTTCACTTTCAGTTCAGTCGAAGGTAGTTTTGTGCTGTTATCCTGCGCTCTATACAGAATTGATGGCTTCTACCATCGTGACGCAATACCGATACTTTGAAAAGGCGGCTATAGTCGAAAATGTCATCGAAAACAGACCCTGCTTATGACACATGACCTCGTATTCTTTCACCAAAAAAAAGTTGCAAAGTAGCTCCTAGCACGGCATTCAGACTCTGAAATCTCATCATTACAGTAAATATTTGGAAGAAAAACACTTCCAGCCTACAGTTATAAAACAACCATGTGCAAAAATACAAATGTGTCAACAATAAGCGTGCCCACTAATGCAGTATGGCCATATATTCTTGAGTGGACCAGTTCCATTATGCGTCGTTGGAAACGTATGGCGGTAGCATCGTAAAACAAGGACGCCCAGTGGAATGAAATACAAAAGGAGCATATATCACCATTTTACCAACAATGAACTTCAGGAAATTGATCCTATAATGTGACCTATGGTCTTGAAAGCTGCCATCAAACTGGGTCTCTCGGTAATTAGCATTTAGGCCCGACTTGATGTCATAATATGTCTCGTTGAAACCCGACCTCATACATGGGGTCAAAATTCACAATGAGCTGCTGCAATTACAACAGCTCATACCCTCAATTGTGCAAATTAAGTCCACTTTGTGTTTTTTTTTATTCTTTAAATAGTTTTGAAAGTCCGCTTGTTGCTAGGCAGAGGTTTCCAAAGGCCAACGGAAGAATGCATTGCACAAAAACAAATCACATCGTGGAGGATGTTTGGATTGCCAATACATACACAAAAAACAGCACCGTAAGGATTGTGAGACAGGTTTACTGATAAATTATTTTTTTGCCACTGACTCGATGAGGTTTATCAAATAAAAACACAATCGAGACTGCGAGATAAACAGCCTGGTGGAGCACTCCACGTTACTCTCCTGGCTGCTGTCTGCAACTGTTTTCCTCATTTGATGATAACCCTACCGCGAATGGATTAAGTTTATGTATGTGGAATTAAATGTAAGCATCTGTCGTCATTACAGTTTTCCCCAGATTCACACTCCACGCTATATCACATTTTTTCCGCGCAATCATTTCATTTATCGATTTTTACAGTATACTTCATGTAAGGCCTTCACATGTGGGAAAGGAGAGCCCTGATCGCCAACGCACTTTTCACCCATTCAATGAACTCCAGCAAAACCGTACAAATACAATGCGCACGCTGGCAAAAAATCTCTTGTCTGCCTTTTTAATAATTTGACAGACCACCGCGAGAAGGATGATGTCAGCAGCAAAATGAGAAATGCAAAACAGTACATTGAACAGGCCTTTCAGTCTGGCTCCGGCTTTCTTGTGTGGTTTGCTTGTTCTCCCCGTGCCAGTGTGGGTTTTCTCTGGGTACTCTGGTTTCCTCCCACATTCCAAAAGCAGACATGGCAGGTTAATAGAACACTGTAAAATTGTCCCTAGGTGTGAGTATGAGTGTGAATGGTTGTTCGTCTATGCATGCCCTGCGATTGGCAACCGGTTCAGGGTGGCCCCCACCTACTGCCCAACGACAGCTGGGATTGGCTCCAGCACGCCCGGAACCCTCGTGCGGATAAAGCAGATTAGAAAATGGATGGATGGATTTGCGTGTGCGTGCGCATGGGTGTAGCAACGCCCCCCCCCCCCCGTGCGTGTTCACTAATAGAGTTGTTTAGTCACAGATCTGTGTGACAGGTGGCCCTGCTGGCCTCCAGTGTGTGCTCAGTACAAGTGCTCTCCTGGGTGAGGAGCTGTCGCATCCACTTACACCAGGGAACCATTCCTCTGGCCCGTTTTTCTTCAACCGCAACTAACTTCGCCCCGCTTCTCCAGTGCGTGCCACTTTTTTCTGATGTTTCATATTCCCAAGTCAACCTTCTCTTTCTTGCTGGAAAAAAAAAAAAAAAAGACAAAAGAAAAAAACACGGCCAACTGTGCGCACAAATGCCCACAACAAACATCAATGCTCTTTAAAGCACAAGAGGGAGTGAGGCTCCGGCAATATTTTAAAAAGTAGCAGACAGATTTTTATTTATTTATTTATTTTTTTTGCATTTTGGCGTGTCTGACCAAACGCACACGCAAGCAACACAATACAGCACGCGTCCATATTCATAGACCTTTTTGTGTCAGTATGCGCTGCAAGTGCTGTCTCAGCAGAGCGTGGGTTATGTGTGACAATTGAAGCAGGCGTGATTGGTGCAGGTGGGGGGGGGGGGGGGGGGGGGGTTAAAGAAAATGTAATTTTTGTTCTGCATCAACAACATGTCACCTATAGGGAAAATGGTCCTCCAATGCGTGTGCTCCAAAAAAACACTTACTGTAGGCTATCAATTATGCAGTTTGAACTCTGGCATGCATGGGTAGTGGGGGGAGACAGGAGGAGGGGGGGGGGGGCATCTGATCGAATGACAAAGCTTACATGATTTAACGCAACAATATGGAGTACTTTGAGCCTAACAGCTACAAATTCACAGTGAGTGTATGCGCAGTGCAAATAAGGAGAATAGCATCTCTGTCATTGCTATGGCAACCTCACATCCCTTTTTTTTTTTAAAAAATATTAGTGGGCAAGCATGAACAGCTCCAGCTCGTGCCGATGGTGAACATGTCTGATTTCTGAGGTTCTGGGTAACACATGCTTGTTAGGTTCATCACGATTAAATTGTCGAAATGAGTCGTGAATGGGAGTGTGATTGCTTGTTTGTATAGATGTGGGCTGTAATCGGTTGGCAACCAGTACATGGGGAAAACCACTTCTTGCGCAGTGCCAGCTGTGGTACGGACTCCATCTCACCCGCAAAACGAAGGAGGACAAGTGTTTGAGAAAATTGCCATTCCGGTCACTTTCTAATTAGCTATTTTCAGTTTTAAGCACCGAGCACAGACTCAGTGACTCGAATAAACTCAAATGTTAACCACACACAAAAGGATTTTCACTCCTAAATTCTGAACAGGTTTACCATTTATGACTGTCAACCCCAAACTGTTTTTTTTTGGAGCCAATCAGGGTGGAAAAGTCACTCTTAAAACACACCAAAGGGTAATTGGTCCGCGTAATCTTTGAAAGGCATTTGATGATCGGGCCTTCGCTGACTGTGAGAGGAAGGAAAAACCTGGTTTAAAATCTGTCCGATTATCGGGATGTGCAAATTGTTAAAACAACAAAGAATGGATGACAAACTTAAAAATTGAGCATGAATTTTGATTAGCATTAAAATAAATGGCATTTCTCGTTTTACCTCATTTACAAATGAGCTGGCCGTTGTTTTTTTAAAATACCAAATTTGCTCACCCTCGGTCAACTCAGAATTGTTCATCCGTCTGAATGGACTGCATTGAGGACACAATTATCTTCAGTCCAATATCTGATAAATGTTTCGCCTGAGAAAAGTAAAAGCGCATTCACGCTGAACTCGTAATACATTTGGGTCTTAGTTTTTGTATTCTGTCATGCATTAGTAGGAGTAGAGCGAATGTCAATCAGCCTCTTCGCATTCGCACAATGAAACTCAAAAATGCTCTTTGCAAAGAGTGCGGCTTCACATGTTGCCAATACAATCAAAACAACGCTGAAGACTGCACGCCGGTCTTCTATTCCAACCATCCCATTGATCAAAGCATTGTTTCAGTGCCTTGTCTGGGATTTTGGGCACACCTGCGTCGCCTGGAAGTGCTTCTTCTCCGAACCACTCTGCTGTGAATGGAGAGATAAGGCTGATTGAAATATGCTCAGCTTTGGAAAGCTGGCAGGGAATTTTCATGCGGTGGAATTACATTCAAGGAGCGTGGCGTGACGTGCATAAAAGACCACGAGTGCCATCAGTCGGTTTGCATCGCCTGGGTCGATTGCTTGCAAAGCACACTGGCGCCACGCTGAGGTGTCTGTCAGCAATTGCAGTCGTTCGACGGCCGGGTTTTGAGGAAGACGAAACGGTCTGTGCCACTTCCGTACTGCCGAATATTGTATGTTATTTGTACTGTATTATCATACGCAAATGGTTTGATTATCTTCCAGCCGGTTACAAATTTCCATTCTGGCAATTTTCCCACACGCAATAAAATCATGCCCCGTGTCAAAATCATTTAATAGACTCCCATTATCATTTTATCTAAAGCCATTTGAGCTGCTTCAAATATTGCTGACCTCACATGTTTCCACTGCACGCACAAGGTGTACTTCTTAATAGCGCTAAGATCCCTACTTAGTGGCTTAAATAGACAACTTAGGTAGTGTAGGACCAAGTGTTTTCTCCCAAATTATAGACTAGTTGACAGACCCGCATCGGCATGTCAGATTTCTATTTTAAGGATTCCTCCTTTATTTTTACTGAATACCTAATCGTGTAACGTAAAACACGCAACAGGAGGTATTGGCAATAGATGCTCACTGATCTGAAGCCTCATGAGGTACAATGGTGTTTTGAAGGAGAGTTCCAAGCTTTATGCAGTTTACAGGAATGTATGCCCTGAAACTAAAAAGAAATGTGCACTTTTTGGCCTCTGAACTTTGGAGCTTGTAACGTATCGAACCAGGTACTCACCTGCCAACAGGACGGGCTCCGGCCAATGAGACAAGATTATTCTATGGCGCCCCTCCTACCCCTGTCAGTGATTATATACTGTACTTGCAAAAAATGATAGTTTTACCCACCCAAAAAAAATCATAGTTTTACAAAAACAAAAACAAAACAGATAAATATTGTCTATTAAGCATGTGCAATGTGAAACAGCATGTGGTGATCCTAAAGTTTTTATACGAGTATTATAAAATATTTATCCGAATGCTAATAACAAAACGCTAATAATGATAATGCTAATAATAAATGCTAAAACATTCCTAACGGCATGTCATGCAAAGTTTAAATGAAAACAACGTGCTTTAGACAATGTGAACTAACACAACCTCCAACCGGCTAACCTTTATAAACCTAAAAAAATAAAAATCAGTATGTGTTGTATACATCCTGGTTGGTCTTTCCTCTGGGCTTATTTTTCTTTTTAAAGGTATTCTCATAAACTGTCAGACTATACACAAGAAATGTGTGATGATCAAAATTACGGCTTTTCTTCCACAAATATTTTCTAATGCTGATTTTCGCCGACATCCTCTTTCCCTTCCGCCTTTGGGATCTGAGGCTGATGCTTCGTAGCATCTGCACTGGACTCCTGTGGGTTGCAGCCTGACAGCTTGTCTCCACCAAGGCTTGGTAATGAGAGAGGCTGTGTTCATTCTGTCTACATGTGTCACACGCTGTTGTTTTTTGTTTTTTTTTGCAGCTCGCACACGCTGTGGTTTTCCTTTAGCTAGCTTTGACGGCGATAGCAGCCAGCAAAAGCAACAATATCCAGACACCTATTTGTGGAGTTACGAGTGATGTCCAGCTGCCTTTTTGAGGCGTCTATTGTGTATAAATAAGTTATTTCCCCTGTTTCAACATTGCATCAAGCAAGCAGTAATGTTGCAGTGTTGACTCAGTGGCTGTTCTGTGTTCCTTGGAAAAAAAAGAAATCATTTGTCAGCACTTGCAAAAGAAGTCACTACTCACTACTTCTTAATTTGCTTCACCGCATCCCGTCACGCTCACGCATCCGGGCACTGACCCACACGGAGCAATCATTCCACAGTACATCCACCCAGTATATTGCATATGATGTGACGCAGTCAAACACAAAATTAGATTTTCATTACAATACTGTTTTGGTTTAAAAAAAAAAAAAAAAGGAAGTTGTGTAACAGTGGACAGTAGTCACACACAAGAATAATAATATCAACGCATCAAAAAAAATCAACAGTACCTGATGTTGCCGCAAGACAGCTGGGATAAGTTCCTCCAGCACGCCTGCGAGCCTTGTCAGGATAAGCGGCTCACATAATGGATGGATGGACAGATCAAGAATTAGTAGTATATGTGACAACGGTAAAAATAGTATACTACATCCATCCATCAATCCGTTTTCTGATCCGCTTTATCCTCACAAGAGTCGCAAGGTGTGCTGCAGCCTATCCCAGCTGTCTTCGGGCAGTAGGTGGGAGACACTCTGAACCGGTTGCCAATCGCAGGGCATGCATCGACCAACAACCGTTCAGTCATACTCACACCGAGGGACAATTTAGAGTGTTCAATCAGCCTGCCATGCATATTTTTCGAATGTGGGAGGAAACGGGAGTACCCGGAGAAAACCCACACAGGCACGGGGAGAACACGCAAACTCCACACAGGAAGGTCCAGAGCCAGGGATCGAACACACGACCCTCTGCACTGTAAGGTCGACGCGCTAACCACTAGGCCAACAAAGACAGGGGCTAGCACCTGGGATGGGGGGGGGGGGATTGCCTTACCGCTGGAATATGCTTGGACCCCCATAATGAATGTTTATCAGCATTTTCTGAAGAAATTTGGAGGTTTGTATCAAATAAAAATTGGCATGGTTGGGATTAATCAAAGTGCGAGAGCCGCCGGTGGGTGTTACTGGGTTGTTGTTGTTGTTGAAAGCCAATTCGTTGTTTTGTTTTTTACAAACAAAAAAATAGGTTGTTTTGTATAACACAGGAATTTGGCTCAAATGGATCCAATTTCTTGAGTCAGTGAAATTTTGACCCAAATTGGGTTGCTTTTGACCCAGCAGTTATAAAGAAGCAAATATGGCAGCGATAACAAAGAATCCTCCATATTGTAATGATGAACGATCACATCATGAGATGCTGCGATTTCCAACAGTTTCTCAAAACGACACCATCTGGGGGTTCCCCCCCCCCCCCACCAGCTCATCAAAGACTATTACTAACTATTTGTTCCCCCCACTGAGTGGAAAGTCATTGACAAGTCGCTTCAAATTGCTGCAAAAGACATTTATGATCTCTGCCCAATGGGCTAATGAGACAGATTACGTTCTGCTCCAGACATTGCATTTGGCTTTACACTTCATACACCACCACAAAGGATCGGAACTAAAACAGTCGTGTGACTGGACTTTCAGCCTTACATGAAGGGGGTTCACAAACACATGTCATGAACCTTTTAGAAATTGGAACTATTTTATAAGGGAAACATCCAAAACCATCCATTTGGTTTTTCTATCGCTCTCGCCCTCAATGTTGTCGCAGTTGCTAAACCATCATTTTTTAAATAACTGGATAAAAATTCTTTGAAAAGTAGTCCACAACATACAATTGACAAATAGTACATTCCTTTTTAAACTGCATCATAACATCTGTCTGCTGAATTTTCGGAATCCTGCTCCTGATTCCATTTTGGAGCCTTGGAGCAATATTTGGCCTTCTTTGTAGCAGTGCGAGTTATGGAAATTTGCTATTCGGCTGTCAAATCCTTTGGAGGTGAACAAGATCGGGTGAGACGTAAGTGAAAGTGGAAAAATACAGCATCTTAGAATAAAATCCGCAGCAGGTGACCAAATTGGCGAAAGAACAATGAGCAGGTGAACACTGTATTATAAGGTCAGCATTATGGCTGGATTTACGCTGCCTGGTTCAACGGACACTATTCCATTGCTTTGCTAGGCAGTGGTGCGATTGAGAAATGCTTCTTGGCAGCGAAAAGACAGAAATGGAATCGGATATCATTAAATCGGAATCAGGCCTCTTCCAATTGAGGATTTAAAAAAAAATCCGAGACAGTTAGAATATCTGGCAATATGACTGTATCTTAACTCATTCACTACCAGCCAATTCTGGACCAAGTCTGAAAAGACGTATAAAAACGTCTTTGGGAGTGAATGAGTTAAAAGGGAACGTAAAGCAAACGTTTTCTTTGCAAGAACACGTTCTGTTTCCCCACTAGTCCACACACAGTACTCGGAGTAATATTTTGTTTGTGGAATATAAATTAAACACACTAATCCATCCATTTTCATCCATGTCTGGAAGGCTGCCATTTTGGCCTTATACCGCCCTCTACTGTCATCTGAAACTGACGTCAAACTGCCTTCGGGCTTGAATTGCAAACGTCACAGCTCACCTGATATCTGAGTTTGGTCGGCTTGACTCGTACTACTACGCAAAATTAATATTAATCACAATACCACTTTCAGACCCCAAAAATATTTACTCAAACCTCATAACGCACAAAACTTCACTAGCTCACTAGCTGGATTCTAATGCACAAAAAGAAAAAGTCATACATGGGTTCACAAAATGAGCATCGATGCTGCGCTACTTCTACTACGCGCTACTAACCACTGGACTACCGGGCCGCCCTACCTGTGAACTATTTTATAACTATTTTTTAATGACACGCTGACATCTCGCATGATGACTCAAACTAACAAGTGAGCTAATCAGATTCCAGCCAAAATACTTTTTTTTTTTTTTTTTAAATCAAATGATCCCTTTGCCTCATTTAGTCCTTTATGCATCAAAGTCTTTTTTGTCATTCAGAGTGTGAGAGTGTGTGTGTGTGTGTTTGGCTGTATGTCAAAGCCTTTAGCTTGCGTAACAGATAGAAAAGGCTTGGCATGGTGCGCCGCCAACAAAGACGGGGTCTAACCAAGCACGCCTTAATTACTCGAGTCCCCAAGCCAATTTAGCTTACAGCCGTCTTGACCAATTCCTTCGGGATGTGCGAGTTATTTGACATTGTTATGAATATGCTCATTTTAATTGTTTAGCTAGGCAATGGAATTGAATATACTGCATGCGTTCCATTAATCTGTCATAATTATATGCTGGCTAATGAGGGACAACGGCGTCTCCCTTCCGCGTAGCTACTGCAAATAAGCTAACACTGTCGGTCGTTCCCCATTGCTGGTCACGTGTGATCGTCAAGAGCGCTACTTTGGAGGTACCACTGACCATCCTTTCAACAGTATTCATAAACTGCCTTTATACAATTGTGCAACAGAAGCCATATTTCCATCAACAGGCATCATAAATTATGATCCTAAATGGCCAAGGTAAGCGGAGGCTTCACAAAGAAAATGACCTCGGTTCAAATTGAATATCGTCCTGCGGTTCTCTTAATTAAACGCACGTGGGCCGTATCAACAAACATTCAGCGACTAAACTGCACTTGAAACGCATGCAAATTAGGAGAATTGTGGCAAAATATCAATAATTAGTCGAGCGGGGGGCTCCCCCTGATATGCGTGATGCCTCGCAGCTTTCATAGCGAGACTGCCTTCATAATGATTTATGTGGTTTGTTAATGTTTACGTGCGCGATTTACATATCAATGTAAAATAAAGGCATATGCCTCGTGGCTTTACTTGTCTTTGCGAGTCCGACTTGCGTGCTAATTGTTCGTATGGAACAAGTTGTACAAGAATTAGGTCAAATGTAATGAGCTAAATAAACGTGGGGTTTTTTTCTCCATTTCAGTGACATTCTTGTTTTCCAAACAAAGCTCACATTTTTCATTGCCACTCAGACTATTGCGACATGTCCTCATTTAGTGGCTGTCCCTCTATTACAGTCGACACCATAGCCCAAACACCTCACAGTGTGGCATCTTGTGTCTAGCAACTATGTTGAAGTGAGAGGTGGAGCTTCATTCATTCAGCACTGTGTCTAGCAACTATATTGAATTGAGAGGAGATTCATTTATTCAGGCCAAAGTACTGTCTGAAGGCCTTTCCAAACTGCATTTGGTCAGCTTGGTATTTGCGGGTTGGGGGGGGGGGTGCAAGGACGACAGCGTCCCGGCGCAAGCTTGCTCATATTTGGAAGTGCTTGCATGGTAGACAACCAGGAAGTAACAAAGAGGCTTTTTTCTCGCTGGTTGGTCTGTTGCTGTTAGTACTCTGACATCACACAGACAGCCTTTCTCCGATTGGATGCACATGCTGACATCACCGCTGAATATTTCTTGCGTTGAGGGCACGACATCCCACCCTTGAGCTCTTGTAATTCATACACAATGAATGGGTTCGTCAACGGTATGCTGCGCATTGCTAAGTGCAACGTGAGAACTCAGACAAGTAAATCTACATTCAATTTATCATTTGTCCCAAAAGAAAAAGCTTTCTTCCACCTGCAGTTGAGCGAATAAACATCTGGTGCCACTACGGTCAGCTAACCTTGACGGCGGTGTTGTGTTGATACTTAATGGAGAGTGAAATTAAGGGAGTGTAACAAACTGTAAGGCAAACATTAACATACACGGAAGAGTAAAAGTCACCTCTAAGGGTCGTGACCGCACCGATTTTCCAGTGCAAGATCATACATAAGAAGCCTACTTCTGACATTTCAATGGATTTCCAGGCCCATTTTGATTTCTTCTTGGACAAATGACATGAAATTAGGGTGAATTTTTAGATAAGTACCAGCTCAAAAAGATGAGATTTCTTTATTTTCTTTCACAATGCGGCATTTTCGGGTTTATTAGCACCGTTATGTAAGGGCGGTGTTGCCACATATACCTTAAAAAAAGGACCTCAGTCATTTGACGAATAACTTAATTTTAAAGGACCCATGTTAGATTACATGTTATTATATTAAAGTCGCTATATTTTTGATTTTATGGATGTGGGTAAGTCCAAACATGTCCGAACATCCTCATCAAAGACAAATGGAGTAAAATCCAAAATACTCGGCCAATTGTTGTAATATTTTTGGAGCATCAAGTGGGCTTGCATTTACATGTCCACGTGAATTTTGCTGACAATCGATCACAGTTTTTGTACATTAAGTCATGTTACTGTTTATTCTGCAGGAGGCAATATGAAGAGAGCATGCTCCCAACCTCAATCAAATCAAATACATTGCGGCTTTTGTTCTCGTACTTTCAGACTCTGATTAGGATATGCATAAACATGTGCACATAAATTTTGGTGACGATCAACCATGGTTTTTGTACATAAGTGACGTAATGTTTGTTTCTCTACGAGGTAACTCGAAGAAGCAAACTTACCACCTGAACAGAGTAAAAAAATCTGAAGACTTTTACTTACATGATTGACAGGCATGGCAAGATTGATAGATGGATGGGTCTGGGTCAGAAGGGGAGCCGACGTAAAAACTGTAGCAAACAAATCATGCAATTGATTCGCTGTTGCAATCCCTTATCTAGGGTATCACTTTCACTGCACACGGTCGACAGACACACATCTATATTCAGACCAAGTGCAATTAAGAGCGCTCAATGAATGGAAAATGCACGTTTCTGGAATAAGGTAGGATGGCCCTAGGTAGACCCACATTTCTCACATCGTTCTTAAAAATGAGAATTTATTAACGAGTCGTGTGCATTACTCTTATATTCGTTATCTAAAACACCCCATCCTTGTGGCGTTACTCAAAAATGTGTGTGCACTATCAAGCTGCCCTTTCAGCTGTCACTGCTGGGACGTTCAAATACCTCGGAATTTTGAGGATCCAGAGTTGTCTGACCAAAACAAACGCTAATTCAGCCACATCGGTGTAAAGGCAATGTCATTTTAACATCATGTTGCACCGTGTATGTGACTGAGCGATGTAAACACTCATACATTATTTTAGGCTTCTGAAATAGCTTCGAGACGTATCAAAGATTGTGCATACTGACGCATGTCATCGATGCATGTAAAAAAACACGCCTTAGGTTTTTAAATGAGAACGTTTACTTAGCGTCAAAGACCAGCGAGTGTTTAGATGAGCTCATTTCTCTACGAAATCAAAGCGTTTCGGACACATGTCTGCACGAAAAGGTGGTCGTGATTGCCGACACAAAGATGATTTCATATGCTAACGTCACCACACATACGGCCTTTAGCACATCAGGCTAGCGAATTAAAATAGTCGCTTTCCCTTTAAAATCGCGTTATAGCATCATTTTTGGAAATAAAAAACTTTTGAGGGACAAACGAATTGAAATATATATATATATATTTAGCATCAACACACCTGCAAGTAGAGCATAGGAGAGTGCTGTAAGTATGACTAATTCAATGACAATCTGGAACTTTATCACACTAAAATACCACATAAATATCTACGCAGAACACCCTCGATACAAGGCGCAAAATTACTAGCATACGTTTAGTAGTCATATATAAAGCCCGGGTTAATGATTTCTAACTCGACTCAACTTTATCAGTTCATTAGTTGCCATTTTCAACATTGGATTCCAACTTTCAAAAATCACAAGAACGCACCAGAGGTTGCGGTTCAAATGATTCATTTATCGAGAAAAATTATGCAAGTCCACATAACATGAGGAAATAATCGCACTTCCTAGAATAAAAACATTGCTACCAAATGTTAAAATGTATTGCGCACAAAAATTCAATAAATTGTGTTTCAATAATTGTTTAAAAACAAACAGTTCAATGCCATTAAGCACAATGTATTTTACTTTTAAAAAATTAAATACGTACTTTGACAGTGATTCTTTTGCTTATCACTAGAGGGACACCATGCACCGCTAGTTGTACCCATGTAACCTGTGGTGTCCGACTGCGTTGCATTTAAGAATATCGGTGACACAGCAGGATTTCTTGTCTTCCGTCAAATCGTCTCAATCACAAAGACTGACGAAAACAACAGAAAACAATGTCCTCCTTGTCATGTGTTGTTTTGTGTTATTTTGTCATTTTTTTTGGTTAACTTTTCTTTTGATGGCGGGGCGGACACCCGCAGCGGCTCCTCTTGTTTTGTGTTGAGAGGGAAGAAATTTCATCTGTGCTGTATGTTTCACATACAGTACATTTGACAATAAAGTTTAATCCAATCCAATCATTTATATTGATACAATCTAACCCTCCCCATGGACTTCATGAGAAAAAGGGCACACAGACACAATATACCTGACGAAAACAGCAGAATACAATGTCACAATACAAACACTTGCATTGTTTTTCATCAGGAGAAATTCAACATACTACAGTATTTTCATACAGCAAACAAACCAGGTACTTGGGTTTTATGGAGAGGATTTATTTGGTGTCGCTGATGGTCTGCCACTGTGCTGCCCATACATTTACAGTATATATAAATATTGGTGCGTGTGTGTGTGTGTGTGTGTGTGCGTGTGTGTGTGTGTGTGTGTGTGTGCGTGTGTGTGTGTGTGTGCTGCTTAAGGGCTGGACAGCACACAACCCTCCTCACATGACGATGAGCCTGTTTGACTCAACTTATGGTCACGCAGTGTTAATTATTGCACAGCGAGTAAAAATCCCTGACTCCTCCCAACTTGTGCAGGCATTATAACTCCCAAGAGGTGATGCCAGGCGTGCAATCCCAGGGTACCATTGCCGGATCACGTTCGAATGACAGAGCGGCCATCAGCTCCGCACAACCAGCTGCTGCTATGTAAGTACCGCATGACAGTTTATTACTGCATTTGGCTGTCTTATGAAACGACAGCATATTGTCCAACTACTTTTACAAATAGCGTCGACAAAAATTATTGATGTGTTGTATGGTACAAAATGTTATGATCCAGCGTTGATTCGCAAGGGTAAAATATCAATTGTTGCCCTGATGACATAACCAAAAAAGCACAACACCTTAAAGCGTTCGTAAATAGAACAGCTGAAGGCATTCAAAGGCCAAGCAAAAGAGAAAAAGTAGTTTACTGTATTTAATAAAGCAAAAGTTTTAAAGACATTTACAGCAAAGTAAAGAAGAAAAAAGTCGCCTTCGAAAATGAAAGGCCTGTATCGTAAAAATGATTTATAAAATGCATGGTTTTTTTTTGCAGTTTCTAATTTGTAAGAGAGACTCGTTTAACAGAGACTGCCATCATTAACACTGCCTCTTAGTGGAGGAGGGTGGGCCTTTTCACGCGTGAATGTTCAAACTTGAAAATAAATGCGCATCGCAGATGGATTTGTGTGAATAATTTTGAGACAAATCTCTCCTCATACAAAAAAAAAAAAAGCAATTTGCAATACTTGAGACTGCTAATTAATTTGTAAAAATAACACAAGTGCGTGGACTGAAGAAAGTGTCGGGCCGAAGACCAGTGAACTGTGCAAATCAATGAATGGACCAAAAATGTGCCAGCATTGCACAGGCAGTTTTGAAAATGCCAACAAAAATGATCATGACACATCATTGTCTATTCAGCAATACCATTTTGGAGCTTCTGAATGATAAAGGCTGACACAAGAAGGCGTCATGCCACATCAACGGAGCTAGCCCTCGTTTGCACCTGCTTTTCAGACACGCCATTTCTAAAAACGCAAACTCAAAGGACAGTTAAAATGATCAAGAGATTAAAAAATGTGTGATCACCGCTATAGATGTTACTCAAAAATAAATTGATTATTGCTTGTAAGAAAATGCATAATTTGCACAATTTAATACGGCATGCCTACGGCATTGTTGCTGCAAAACCCGCAAAAGTTTCTTCTCCTTTTTTTTCCTTGCAAATTTCTGTTTTTGTCTCAAGGAAATGACTCGCAACTCCCCCGTCGACTATTTACTAGTCGGCCTAATGTAGGCTTAAATTATGACAACTGGGAAGATGAGGCACACCGTCTCTACTTAAGGAAGCCAAAGCTCAAAGTTTAAATTTAAAAAAAGTGAACACCGATGAGGACAAAATAACGATTTTCACTCATGGAGACAGCATTTTATACACTTGTAAATTAGTGTGCAGATCAGTGTAAATTTGTGTGGCGCGTGCAACATTCTTCATTCTGTTTGCCACAGGAGCAAAATGACGGGAGTGGAACATTTAAAGACCAAGGATTTCTGGAGGGCCGTAGGTGCAGAATTCCTGGCCATGCTCCTGTTTGTGTTTCTCGGTGTGGGCTCCACCATCAATTGGTCAGCATTGACCAAAAGTACGACAAGTACGCCAACACCTGACCCCAAGGTCCTCATTTCGCTGTGCTTTGGCTTATCCATTGCCACCTTGGTGCAATGCTTTGGCCACATTAGTGGCGGACACATCAATCCGGCTGTCACGGCGGCCATGCTCGTGACCAAGAAAGTGACCATCGTGAAGGCGCTGTTCTACTTGGTGGCCCAGTTAGTGGGCGCAATGGCAGGTTCCGGGATCGTACGCCTCGTCACACCCTCCAACCTCACGGATAATATGGGCATCTCTGCGGTGAGCACTCTGGATTTGACATACTTTGTCTTTCCTTAAAAAAATAATAATCAAAAAATAATAATCTTTGTGTTTGCTCAGGTGAATGCAGAGGTGGGGGTGGGAAAGGGCTTGCTGGTGGAGCTGCTCTTAACGTTCCAGCTGGTCTTCACCATTTTTGCCACATGCGACTCCAAACGCACTGACCTCGGCGGATCGGCTTCCTTGGCCATTGGGCTGTCCGTAACGATTGGTCACCTATTTGGGGTGAGTACACCATGAAGAAATTTGGTGTAAAATGACGGTAAATTACTGGCAGCAGGGACACCGGTATTTTGCTGTTGCTTTACACGGCAATGTATTTTCACAGTCAACAGTGGATAACAGTGGCCGGTGTGCTAATTTTACACATCTACTATGTAGCCACAACATCACATGCATGACTTGGACAGAGCAGGATTCGAACAGCGGACCCATCAATTACCGGACGCTCTCCCTCCTGAACCATGGCCGCCTTGTATTTTGAATTCTATCACGAACACATCTAGCAACATTCATGCACCACTATTGGCCTGTCTGTGCCAAATGAAAAGCTTGAAGGTTCAAGTGAACCTCCGACGGTCCATTTTGAGGTCTTGATGGGGAAACAGATCAATATTGTATTCATGAATGTCTAGTGTTCCCATCCTTATGTCTAGGCAGTCTTGTGTATTCGCCAAAATGACATCCGACACCCCCATGGTTAATTTTGATGCATGGCAATTAATAAAGAAGTGGAATGGATTTTCTGTGAAGCGGTGGAGATAAGAATGCGGTGCCTATCTCCACCACTTCACAGAAAATGCTGTGTTATACTGATTAGTTTGTTGTTCTTAACCAAGCCCTAATGGTTAATTTACATATGGGGATGACGATTATTTGTTAATTTTTTTTTTTTTTTTACAATAACAAAAAGATTCTGTTCTAATCTTTAATTGATGACTAAAATAATTGTGAGTTGCAGCCCGAAGAGACAAGGTAGGTTCTCAGTGAGTTGAGCGTTCTCGGTGAGCTCCAGTCACTTGGAGATGATTTCAAGGTGTACCCTGGCAAGTTTCTCCATTTCTCGTCATTGCAGCCTACATCAACGCTAAAGTCTTGCACTTTTCACTCTGCAATCACTCCGCCATCATCATTTGTCTTGGCGACGGCGTGTTAGGGCGGCGCTGCGCCCGTATTTCTGACCAGGCGAATGCCCCGCCCCCCGCGAAACGGTATTCCATCGATTTGCTGGCTCTCGTCTGCTCCCCAGCGAATGCGCGGCTCTGTACAAACCCGCTTCTTCCTCAAAAGTCGCTTTTTATGGTTTAATAAAAGTGGCACTCTTCAATCCAGAGGTGTGGTCAGGGTAGGCAAGTGAAGCTGCGCCGCCCCCTGCTGGCCGTTCTCTGCGTGTGAAGAGTTTAAAAAAACAACAACTTTGCTCAGGAAGATTCTTGGGTATCATCACTGGGAAAACAAACAGTTGGCTTGTAGAGGACCTAACTTTGGGAACAACTTAACTCAAAGAACGAACCGCCTCGATGGGACTGACTGATTAAGACCGCCGGGGGCCCGGATGGCACTTCGTGACCCGGGTAGTAGTCAATGGTGGGAACTCCTGCCATTTACGTGCATGTTCCACAGAGCCAAGGGCCGCTATGTACATTTTCTCAGACCACAGTGTCTGATCATGAATGCAATATTGATCTGCCCTTCCATGATGTTCACAAATAGTCACTCTCACAACACGAAACGATGTGACACTGCGCTTCTGTGTGCTGATTCACACCCACGTGCCCATCTTTAGTCGTAGTGATCATCGCATGGCAACCTGCCGCTGGGAGCTTGCCGAAACCCTCCTCGAGTGCCCCCTATCCAGCACGCTTCAGATGTCTCCCTCCGGCAACACACCTGATTCAAAAGATCAGCTCATCAGCAAGCTCTTGAGAAGCCGATCATTTGAATCAGTTGTGTTGGAGCAGGGAGACACCTACTGATTTCCTCAAATGAATTTTCCTCGCTGTGTTGTAACGTTCCGCGTTATTGTGATGATTCATTTTTGGCTTCTATATCTTTGCAGATTCCATACACAGGAGCCAGCATGAACCCTGCTCGTTCCTTCGGCCCAGCAGTGGTCATGGCGAATTTTAAGGATCACTGGGTAAGAAAGTTTGATGATGTTCTTGAGTTTGAAACATTCCCTTTCGACTTATACCACCTTGGTAGCTCTTGGTTTAAATGGCGTGTGTGATTGTATCGTCATATCCGGCTCATGAATGAGATTACCCTTCACAAAGTTTGCTAGACCATTCATTTACTTTTGTCCACCTGCTAGAATCCCTCGAAAAAGTATAGAGGCCCCTAATAATAATCGGGCCTAATTTGAGGTTAAAAAAAAAAAAAAAAAGATCCTGAGTGATTTCTCACCCATCTGCATGTAGTTGAGTTTGGCCGATTCACGGACTCCAGCCTATTAAGTAGCGACTCAATCTATTTACCAGGGACAAAATGTTAACTTTCTTGTCAATTAGACTTTGCCTCTGACAGGTTGGTGTTGGTATGGGAACAAACAGCTTTTGTGGATGTGGTGTGCTTTCTTGGTTTTCATTTTTCATGCGTGGGGGACTCATGATTTAAAAAAGAAAATGGTTAAGATGTTGCAAATGGGTGTGTTTTGTACCCCTCTCTAGGTTTACTGGCTGGGGCCCATGCTGGGTGGTGTGCTCGCGGCTCTCCTGTATGATTTCCTCTTCTGCCCGGCCTGTGGCAAGCCAAGTCCAGGACAGGTGATTCCTAAGGACCAAACAGTTAACTACAAGGAGGTGGACAAGGACGGGCCAGGCTCCATGCAGCCGGTCAAAAGAAAGAAGAGGACCGATCGGAAAGACCCGCCGCCAACGAGAGAAGTGCTGTCCACTGTATGACGAGCAGATTCGGAATGAGAACGGAGAGTAAGCTACAAGACAGAATGACAAGAGTTTTTGGCTTTCATCTTGAGTCCCCCAACCCTACACCTCCCATGCCTTCAGATAATTCATCCTTGAATGCGTTTTCAGCCTAAGAGGGTTTGTGCACTGAACAATTTGGATGACAAGTTGCCATATAGCTTTGCTAGCAGCAGGAAGACGCCTGCAGTCCAAGTGGTGTTTTATGGTCCACCCAATTTACGTAGGATCTTCATTAGGGAACGGTGAACGAGTCAGCAGGAAAATTGGGCCTTGTTATTTTGGGATTAGTGTCACATTTACTCCTGGTTAAGCGTATTACGACACAACTAATGTACGGTAAGGTGGCCTACTCTTCTCTCTAATCAGTAGGGTTTGCACGATTCCAATCTATTTAAATAACATTTACTGTACAGTTGAACCCCGCTAATCACAGCGAATTGACCGAAACCTAAACCAGCCTACAAATAGCCTATTGTTGATGCCCATTGAAATTCATTGGATTAAAAAAAAAAAAGCATAAAAACCCAAAAACAAATCTCCCCAAAAAGCTGAAAAACATTCAATACACGGAAAATGGAGGGAATCGACACTAAATCTAAAAAAAAAAAAAATGGTCTTAACAAAGGGTGAAAAAAAAATCAGGCGGGACGTCCGCCTGACAGTGCAGAGGTGCAGGATTCGATACTGGCTCCGGCCTCCCTGTGTGGAGTTTGCATGTTCTCCCCGTGCCCGCGTCCCCCGGTACTTCCGTTTCCTCCCACATTCCAAAAATATGCAGGGCAAGTTAATGGAACTCTCTAAATTGTCCATAGTTGTGTGTGAATGAGAATGCCTGTTCATTTCTGTGTGCCCTGCGATTGGCTGGCAACCAGTTCAGGGTGTCCCCCGCCTGCTGCCCGAAGACAGCTGGGTTAGGCTCCAGCACGCCTGTGAACACCATGAGGATAAGTGAATTAGAAAATGGATGGATGGATGGATGGATGAAAAAAAAATCAAGAAAACGGACTGCATAAACTGAGAAACTTTAGGTTATTAAACGATGGCAGCACATAACCTAGCTGGAGTGAACAAGATTGTGTTTGTTATAATGTCTTGTTTTGCAGAGACGATCAGTGATGTCACTGATCAATCATGTGAATTAAGACATTACATTCGATCACCGATTTTGCATAAGATGCAAAATATCTGATGATCTGATCCAGTCGATCAGATCTGTGTAAAGTCTGATTTTCAGTGCATAGCTGTATGCTCTCTTGTGAAAAAATGTCTATTTTTTTTAATTTACACTGTGAAATAATTGTACTTCATACTCCAGGAGAATATATGGTTATTATAAATTTCATGCACCGGTTTACCTGTTTTATTACATCATCGAATAAAAGATGGATGACTCGATTGTTTAGCTTTTTATTTGAACTCAACTGTGTATCATCTGGTCTGGAAATTGGTGCTGTGAATTTTATGTAATGCGATAATAAAGTTTTACCAAAATATGGACTGTACATAACTATCGACTCAACACATCAGAGACGAATGACACTACAAATTTTTGTATCTTTTAGCTTTTGACGATCTGCTACCAAAAATCTTATTTTGTGGGCTGGGGATATGGGCGGCATTTCACACATTTTGTGGAAGCAGGTACAGCACTGGAGCACACCCCTAACACAATTTTCAAAAAAAAAAACATCCAGCTGCAAGTCACTTATCCTTGGATGACTTATGCTTGAGTAATTTCTTTTTAAGTGAAAATTCCGTATGAACTAATTCCATTGTGATTTGTTGCTCATCGTCACTCCCATGTGCATGACACAAATTGATGAGAATTACCCCCCCCCACCCCCAAATACACGCCCACACACACACTCGCGCGCGCACGCACAATCAGAATGCGACAACAGCATCACATCGTGGTCTCTTGTGTAAAATAAAGGCTCACCTCAAGTGTTTCTCCAGGGGAGGGCGTCCATGAGCCTTCAATGTGCACATTCCATTGCGCACTTGGAAATACTGTACAACTCAACACATGCGCAGCTATACCTGTGACTGATACGGCCCATCTAACTATTTTGCAGTTGTTGTCTCCAATATGTACCTAAGTTACGCTATAGGCCTCCCTAATCTCCTTATGACCAATTCATATAAACTCGATTGATATAAGCTTGATCCCTATGTGTGTGTGTGTGCGTGCGCGTGTGTGTGTGTGCGTGCGCGTGTGTGTGTGTGTGTGTGTGTGTGTGTATATATACCTGTATATATATATATATATATATATATATATATATATATATATGGGCGGCCCGGTATTCCAGTGGTTAGCACGTCGGCTTCACAGTGCAGAGGTACCGGGTTCAATTCCAGCTCCGGCCTCCCTGTGTGGAGTTTGCATGTTCTCCCCGGGCCTGCGTGGGTTTTCTCCGGGTGCTCCGGTTTCCTCCCACGTTCCAAAAACATGCATGGCAGGCTGTTTGAACACTCTAAATTGTCCGTAGGTGTGAGTGTGTGCGTGCATGGTTGTTCGTCTCTGTGTGCCCTGCGATTGGCTGGCAACTGGTTCAGGGTGTCCCCCGCCTACTGCCCGAAGACAGCTGGGATAGGCTCCAGCACCCCCCGCGACCCTAGTGAGGATTAAGCGGTTCGGAAAATGGATGGATGGATATATATATATATATATATATATATAGAGAGAGAGAGAGAGAGAGAGAGAGAGAGAGAGAGAGAGAGAGAGGTTATGGATCATTGTCCTGCTGCGGAACAACACAAGTACACGCGAGCTCGAGGTCCAGAACTGATGGCCAAATATTGTCCTTCAGAATTTTATGGTAAAAAGCAGAATTCATGGTTCCATCAATCAAAGCAAGCCCGTCCAGGTCCTGAAACAGTAAAGCATGTCCAGACTATTGTACTACCACTCCTGTGTTTGACTGTTGGTAAAATGCTCTTCTTAAAAGTTATGTTCTTAAGAAGATACAAATAAAGATGCTTAACGTGTGGTGGCTTCACACACACCGCACTCATTTGCAGTCCACATGCAGAGGGGTAAACATCTCCTTTTTTAACAGATTTTTTCTTCCACTTTAAGCTAACAAACATATAGTTTGTTCACGCATCCATCGAGTACAAACTGACTTCTTCACACTTGACAATTTGCATTTGTAATTTCTATCCCCAGCGTGGTGCAGAAAGGGTAAAAGATAAAACACACACCTTAAAGATCATTAGCAATTAATATTTGGGGATTCGTGGAGGAAAAACTGCGTTAAACACTCATTCAATAATTCATACTATAAACAAGAAAGTCTCCCACTTCCTTAATAATTTAGACGTAAGCTAATGTTGATTTATTCAGGAAGGTTTGTGCCACGAGCGCTGCCTGGAGTGCCCACATTTGAATTAAAGTAGGACAGTAGCAGGCGAGTCTGTAATAACATTTGTATAATTTTATTATTGCTCGCGGCCCAGTTCATTTCCTCCTCCAGTAGTTGCGTGAAATTGTTTGATTCTGCAAAGTGCCTTGAGTGTGGCGCTCCGGGCTAGCAGGGAGATGCAGGAACAGGAAGGCTTGGTGACACTCCGTTCTGATGCTGTCACACGCGTACACGCGCACTCACGCAGATAAATAACGTTTGCCATTGCCAGGCTTTGCTACACCAGCTCACTTAATAATTCACGCTGCCTTGAGAATATGATTGATTTTCCCACTCACCCTGTCACTCATGATGAATATTTGAGGGAAAGCATTCGAGAGGGTGTGCAGGTGTAATAATAAGTCATTCATTACACCATCACATCACATACGTTGGAGCGTTTGTCAATATGGTTCTGCAGAGCAAGGCATGCTTGGTATGCAAAGACATGGAACGCCCAACATGGCAAAACCAACAATCACACGATTCCAACTACGAGGACCTCACTGAGAAGAAATGCAGTTGTATCTTGGAGGGTGAAAAGTGTTGGATTTCCAAGATAAAAACTTTGAGATTCTTGAGGTTTAAAGCTGGTGATTTGAATTTGTAATTTTACTGGAGGGAAGGGATAGAATTTGGAGGATACACATTTTAGACAGTCAAGTCGTAGTATTAGATGAAATTCAAAATCATGGGGGTTTTTTTCACATCTTTGAGAAGGTTTTATTGGGTTTGCCGGATAATTTGGGTTGGCAATGAGCACTGTGCCCTTTTTCTAACACATTTTTATTCATTAGTCATAAAAAAAAAATCAAATAAATAAATATATGAGAATATTGGTATTCAAAATGATTCAATATGTGAATGTGTAATATGTAAAAAAGATTTACTTTGATTTGTTTTATGTTCTCCTCAAGTTGCTTTGCAAATAAGCAGTTTTCCTCTGGTATGTATACATCTGTCGTCTTGTAATTTGGTTGCTCCATTAAAATTTTATATCGATGTATGTGGCGTGCGAAACCATTCAGGGACAGTTCAATTTGAAAGTGGAACGATTCGATTCTGTTCGACTCGGTGGGATTCCGATTGGATTCAACATGATACGCCTCAGTTTGACAGACTAAGACGCGATGACTTTTTGGGTTGTCATGTTACGTACATTGAATGAACTTGTCAGTATTGTAGATATATCTCGCCAATGAACGACGATTCGAGACGTACCTCGATATATCTCAAACTGGAACGATTCGGTCCGGTTCGATTAGATATTAAAATTTCAATGAAAGTACTATTTTCCGTTTAAAACTGTTTTTTTGTAACACCCTTAATGGACACAGATTGATATATGAAAAAACAGGATATTTCAAACGTCCATCCCAAAGGTAAACAAATAAGTTAACTCTTTAGTAAATGCGCCAGGAAACCCAATGTGACTGACTACCCAATGACAGTTGAGGAGTGATTGACATTAAATTTGGGCAGCTGTACCTGCAGGCTGTCTCCTTTATAACTAATATACATGGAAATAGTCCCGAGAATCAGATCTTGGTCACTTGTGCCTGTAGTATAAATCCAAACTGTGTTTATGGTGCACAAGAGTGATTGCTACACAAACAATGCCATCTGGTAGCACACACCTGAGACCTCATTGTTTTTGACACAGGAAGGGAGGTCTACGATTGCTGATTGGTTTCCTCGGGGCTTCCAACCTCGCACCCCGCTCCGCGTTCATTCCTCCCGCAATTCATGCAGAGCAGCGCAAAGTGCAGTTTGATGAAACACATTTGTTTGACTTAACTCTTGCCTCGCCGTCGCGCCCCGCATCTCGGAGGCCTCTCGCCGGCCCGACAGCAATGGGGCTAATGAGAGGATGCATGTACAAGCGTGCCACTTGACCGCGGGACTTGTGTTCCATTTGGGTTTTTGGTCTGCGTTATTAGGGAAATCTTTATTATTGTTGTTGCCCTCAAGTGGGGAGCGTATATAACAGGATTACATTTTATTGGAGCCTCCCAGCGAGCAGCCGCCTCCTCCTGTCTTTCTTCCCCCTCACTGTCACCGACTTCTCTGTCCACTGTCCAGGTCGAAGAGACTGTCCACCTCTGAGTAAACATACTCGCTTCTTATTGACCTTCTAATGTTTCAGGAAGTGGGTGTGGAGGTCATATTCATTTGAGCTGACATCATGAATAATACTGCCGTCCATCCAATTGTAAAACAAAGTGAACCGCTGTATGTCACAACTTAAAACGGGGGTCGACAACCCAAAATGTTGAAAGGGCCATATAGGACAAAAAAAACAAATATGTCTGGAGCCGCAAAAAAAATAAAAAATAAAAGCCTTCTATAAAACTTACAATGAAAGAAACACATGCTGTATGTATGTAGGAGACTGGACTGTCGCGGAATTGTTTATGTTATTCATTCCTTTGTTGTGTGTTCGCAAACGTCCCCATAGAATTTATTTAGTAATTTCCTCGCTTGATTTTTTTGTTTTGGTGCATTATTTTCGCTTTTCTTAGTGTCAGCGAAGTGATCATTAATTTCCGTTTTTCTGAGGCTGTCTTTGAACGCCTCTCGAGTCGAACGAGAAGAGCGAAGGCACGGAGTCGGAAGCAGACGGGTTTCTCTTTGTCGAGACTGTTAAAAGCATAAATAAAGTGTACGTTTTAAAAAAACCAACACCACAGCTCTCCTTTTTCGGAGCTGCAACATATATCTATATCTATTTGAGCTATATTAGCCCACTATCAAAATCGTTTTCCATTTTCAAACATTTTTTTATAAAGCTCCAGGGAGCCACTAGATGTCGCTAAAGAGCCGCATGCGGCTCTGGAGCCGAATGTTGCCGACCTCCGACTTAAAAGAACCAGGACTGGGCCTGTTGCACACACACCCACACACACAATCGTTTGCATGAACAAAGACACAGCAAGTGTCCCCAGGTTGTTTACCTGCCAAATGAATGGCTTTACACAAAGTGCACCTCCATTGTTTATTTTAGGCCCAGCTAAAGTGGAGTATGCACATGCGGATAATCAGGCTGATTCCGACCCCGGTTTCCAGCCTTCCCATTCTCCTGATTATCGGATGTCCATAAAAGATGAGCCTGTGCCTGTACTTCGCAATCTTTGAAAAGTCAAGGCACAAATTTTGGTACTTAGTTCTTTTCTTGAAAGCATTGAGTATAATTCAAACATAAAGCCGCAATAATTTTTGGATCAACTTTTTTTTTTAATTACGAAGGAGCAGTAAGAAGAATATAATTCTCTTGTATTGTATATAGGTTGTCACTTTACCATCATCTAGACCAGTGATTACATCAACATAGAAGAAAATGTTACTGAGTAATTTATCACTTGTACCCTCAGCCTGTCACTATATGTTGCTGACATAGTGAGATAAACAACAACTACATTATTTGTAGTAAATAGTTTTAAAAGAAAAGGACCATCTTCAGCCCCTTTTTTTTTTGCTTGAGCACTGTATGGTGGTAACCAGGATAAGTACCGTAAATATTCTCTTAGACAAAAAAATAAATAAGTCTTTCAGATGTTTATCGCAACTCTCAGTTTGAGTTTACAGTCAAACATAAAACAAAGACAACCACAAAGCTTAGCCTTTAGCCTGCTAGCTTAAGGCTAACATAGGAAATGACTGGCAGTGCTGTGGCCGTGATACTCCTTTTTAAGAAATGAATACAAACCATGGAGCAACACATGTAAACAGAAAATATAACTACTCAGACTCATATACCACATTCTTTATCCTCTGCCAGAATGACTATATAAATACCACTGGGGTTGTAGGCAGGACCTGCTCTGCTGCAATATGATTTCCTCCTGCATCCAGGCAGGAAAGTGTGCGTGACACAAGTATGAATTGACTTTTTTTCTGCTCCCAGGTGGTCAAGGTATGCACACCAGAAAGAGCAGCATTGAAGGATAACATGTTTAATTCTATTATCTCGTCACAATGTTTTCCATCTATCTATAGCATATTGAGAGAGAGAGAAGAGAGAGAGAGAGAAGAGAGAGAGAGAGGAAGAGAGAGAGAGAGAGACTGAGAGAGATGGTGATCCATAGATGGCACATAAGATGAGTGATAAGTAAAGTGATGGTCATCTCGCTGATGGCAGCAGGCCTAAAGAGAGATGACGCCATTTTTAATAATGGCGTTTGAACAGAGGAGAGGTCAGACTGGTGCATGATGGGGAATCCCCACAATAATTCAGGACAAGCCTGAGCTATGGGCTCTCTCCAAAACGTTTTAAGCCTGTGTTGAGCAATAGGGCATGGTTGTATTTTGAATGTCCAGGGCTTGTTCCTTTCTCATGTGAGTGTATTTATAATGAGATGATATCACTCTGGCTGCTTGGAGCGAGCTCACATCTGCAACCAATCTGAAAAACATGTTCGCGAAAGTAGCACGCAGCCGCTGTTCTCCGAGAGAAATCCCCTTCTTCCTTTTCTCCCACAGAAACATTACAGCTTTGGCTTTTGGTGATTTGGCATGAAGCTGCCGGGAAATCGTAATGCACGTCCGATGCATATTTTCAACGTTGACGTGCCAGGACCGCCGTTATGAATGAGCTCCATTTGGTTGGAAAATGGCAAACGTATGGGATTGTGGTGGCCTGCGGTCATGCTCTGCTCACAATGGTTTGTCAGACTAATGACATAAAAATGTGTGTATACATGTGCGTGCAGCCTCCACATTTGAACCTCTGCTGAATCATGTGCCAGCCACAAAGCTCGGGGGCAAATAACTTTTGAACAAAACTTTGAGCCTCCATTACATTGCCTGTGTGGGACATGAAGATTTGGCGTATTTTCTGGGCGGGACGGGCAAGGCTGGGCATAGCTGGCCAGGTGCTAAATAGCATCATATGCATGATCAGCAATGCCGAGACAGCTATTTCCAGCAAAAGACCCATATTGTGATCACGCAGAAGTGGCAAAAGTACAAAGTAGAAGCATTGTTCATGGTTCTGACAACATAATAGAGACGAAACTTTCAGTAGCACTGAAAGGATATACCTTTGAAATTGCATTCTCACTGATGAAATGTACATGTAGCACGTCACCCAGACTTAAATCGTATGCTAGGCACAGAGGCCTTTTCACGATTGAGAAAATGTAAAAAAACGCTGCGGCAAAATCAATGCATTCAAGTTCGGCGGGCTTAGCGATTGGTAATGTAAGATGGCTGTCAGTGACTTCACTCCTATCGACGTCAAGTAAGCGGCATTGTCAGTCCATACATATATACATCCGTGCATGTGCCCTGTGATTGGCTGGCCAGCAGTCCAATACTATAATTAACTGACCATAATAATCTATTTTTTTTTCTTCTTTACTTAAAGGGGAAGTTAAGTCCTTTAAGGCATGTCCTCCGAGACAAGTTTCTCCTATGGGAGACCAAATAAAAAGTCAAATCAAAGTCAAAGTAATTGTTTTACCAGATTATGTTCGATGTGCCCCTACTAGTCCAAACATAGAATTTTGATTAAAATTATGTTTATGTATATAAACACAGAATACTTTGTTCAGACTATTGGTAGTGCTTAGAAAATATTATTGCTAAGAAAATCACTGACCTGACTTCCCCTTTAAGTACATTTCAGAGTCTGTATGCTATCACTTTTACTGGTGTACAACAGTTGAATCAATATTACTCCTTTTACCGTTGTTTTTTCCCTCCATCACACCAGTGTCTGTGCTTCTACTTACTCTAAGTACAGAATGTGAGTACTTTTGTCACGCAATGGGTGTCAGTCAATCACGAGAAACAGCCATTCATGCTCACATTCGCACTCAAGGAAGATTTTGAGTCTTCAATGAACCTAAACATGCAATTTTGGGGGGTATGGGAGCAAAACTTCTCATCAAAAATCCACCCAAGTACAGGAAGAAGATGCAAATTCCACAAAGGAAAGCTGCCCAGATTCAAATCCAGAATCTCAGAACTGAGCCAGAAATGTGAACCACTTAGTACGTTGCCCAATACGTTTCATATACAGTTGCCAACACTGTACAGAGTTCTTGTTGCTGAAGAACAAAAATACTTATTAAAAAGTAATTCACTTTGCCTCCATCTTGCTGCTGAGAGCATGCATGGCTGAACATTTCAAATGAGCTCTCCCTTCCACACACACACGCACACAAGCCTCAGGCACTGATTCAGACTTGATTGCGGGGAGAAAGAGTTAGAAAAAAAACTTAATAGCGACCAAGTCATTCTCTTCATCGCAGAAGCCATTCAACAAGTGGAGCAGTTGTATTTGATAGTGTTTAAAAAAAGAAAAAGAAAAAAGAAAATCAAAGCAGCAGCAATCTATATAATTATCATCAAGTGCTGTTTTTTCCCCCTGCCTGGCAAAAAGAAACACTCCATCCACTGGCCCCAGGCATCGTTACATCAAAACTAATCATAACGATTAACATCAGCTCCTGTGAGACGCCAGGCTCTTTTAAATTTAAAAAAATAAAATTACAGATTTCTCCATTCGATTGTACGAAACGCAAAAAAGAGAACGAGAAAAGGGGAGAAGCAAGGTTTGAGT
This sequence comes from Hippocampus guttulatus, assembly GCF_054856545.1. Taxonomy (NCBI): domain Eukaryota; kingdom Metazoa; phylum Chordata; class Actinopteri; order Syngnathiformes; family Syngnathidae; genus Hippocampus; species Hippocampus guttulatus. The sequence continues at coordinate 2,622,096 of NC_141274.1, forward strand.
TTGTGTTGGTTTTTTTTTTCTTGCACTGGGAGGCACAGAGTCATGCGCTAATTGTATCCTGATCTTTGCCTTGAGGGCTTGGGGAGCCCCGGAGCAACTATTCTCTCCCATTTTCTTCTGTCTACCTTAGCCAAGCTATTGCATTTCTCGCTGGCGGTTGCAAGAGAAGAGTCAGATAGGGGAAGAATTTTCTTAAATAGAAAAAAAGCGACTTTACGCCACCAGGTAAGCTCAGATTTCTTCTCGCTTTCGACCGGGGTCGTCGTGGAAGGTGGCGCAGCAGCTTTTACGCATGTGCCGGGGCACTTTGCAAAACACGTTTAACCACTTCCTGGTGTTTCCGCACTCTCTCGGGCTTTATTAACATAGACTCCAATCGAAACGCGCGGGCACGGCACGGGGTTGTTTAACAATATATAGCGAAAAACGACTGGTATGCCTAAAAACAAACAAACAAAAAAAGACGGGCGGCGAGTCGGTCGGTGCTCGTCAACGCGTCCTCGAGGTTGCTCGCTAAACTTGCTTTTAACTGGTTCGAAATATCTCTCAAGACTATTTCAAGCCGTTTTATGGGGTCGTGAACGCAGTCCGACTTCCTAGCTGGCCCGCAGCTTCTATTTGAAAGACGCCATTGTGGAGTCATAACGCCCCAGGCACTTTTCCCCCCTTCGTTCTCTTCGAAGAAGATCAAGTCATGATGTCCCCTTTTTAAGAAAGTAGAATCAAGCGAATACTTCCAGAAAGAATAATCAAATCGTGTATTCATTTTTGCATCTTCTCTTTTCCGACACCTTGCCAGTGGCGTCGTGCGTAAAAATGGTCCTGTTGTGATCCAGCATAGTTGATCAAGTCTGAACCCATTCCTCTTAATAAAAAAAAAAAAACACCCAACCCAACCCGAACACAACACACTCAGACCAATAAAATAGCCAATTAAAAAAATATTTAGAATACACCGATCTACGCACAAGACGCCGTTTTTTGCAATATATTTGGAATTGGAAGCTTTGAAAAAGAGATGCTGTGTGACGTCAGTAGTGGCCACTTGATGGTGCTGTTCGAAAACCACACAGCATCTTTGCAGGCTCTGTGCTAACTCATGGCAGTACTGTGCAATGCAGGCAAGACTCTTAAAGGGCCAGCCAGCTAAGTGCATGGAGCTCATGACCTCGCCTAACCTGCACAGAACATACTGTACGTCTCAGAGGATAACAATATCACAGAGTAGTACGACATCATGTTAACATAGTGTAAGTTGAGGGGTTCGTTGTTTTTCAGTGGATGGCTGTTCTTTACGAATGACAAAAGGAGAGATGGAATCCTTTAATGCAGTTTATTAAAAGGAGAAAGAAAAAAAAAACGTCTGCACCTCCGAACGGATGAACGAGAACACCCCCCCCTTTCAGTCACGAAAACACTTCCTGCTTCTCTTTAGCCAATCAGACGCAAGCAACATAAGAATGTTTCAACAATTATTAAACAGAATATAATTTAGATAACTATAACATAAAATAATATTATGCTCAAAAATAAAATGAAAATAATTGATAATTTAACATGAGCTTACAATAGCATGCCGTAATATAGCTCAGTATAGACTTTGTACCACATCATGGCATGACTTAAAACACAGCATGATTAGAGACCCAAACATGCACCGTAAGATGTCATACCACACTTTAAGATATCAAACCATAATATATTATAACCAGTGACGTACGTTGCATGCTAATAGGAGGCAAAGCCTCTGTTCACTTCTTGCCCACGTATTTGAACGGGAAATACATATTTAAATGATGGATTGAACAGGAAATCAATGTAAAGCACGAACCATAGAACTTAAATGGAACATAATTTCATGTCATCATGGGGTTTTTTTTTGTTTGTATGTTTGTTTCAAACTCGTCACATGCAGAGAACAGTCAGCGGGGGGCAACACTGCCTCACTTGCCTACCCTGACCGCACGTCCCTGATTATTACTTACTGTATCTTACCATACCTAACTTTTTAAAATCATGTTAGGAGGTGAAACTTGTCACATCAAAAGGTGAAATTGATCATGTTTGTATTTACATGTATATATATATAGGCTTCAGCCTATTCCAGCTGTCTTTCGGCAGTTGGCGGGGTACACCCTCAACTGGTAGCCCGCCAATCACAGGGCACGAACAACCATACGCGCTGTATCATACTATAAAATAAAATATTAATAAATTAAATGGGGTCCACACTTCCACATTTTTTTGGGATTAAAGTTGTTTACTGGTAATTATTTTTTCCTTGCGCTGACAATAATAAAGTTCACAAACGTCATTTGTGTTCTAACGTGTTTCCTGGACATTGTTTGGACCTCTTAATGACCAACACTCCACTCAACACAGTGAGATATTCAAAAGGTGATACATTCCTCTGTCACTTTATTTGGTATACCTTAACAATTTGAATTGACACTGCGATATGCATCGAACGCTAACTTTATGACAGCAGTTTGCAGTGGTGTGGAACTGACATCATCACGGAACATCAAACTCGAAGAGTTTCTGTTTCTCATATTTGAGTTGCGTTACACATGAGAAATGTGACAAACATGCCTCAGTGTGATGCAGTGCAGATCCTTCACCACATCAAACAAAAAAGTTTCATGGCAACAGTTTAGCAGTAGAACAATCGACAACACGATACTGTATTGAGTTGTGGTTTTTGACTTTAAGTGAGCCCGTGTGCAGTTAGTCGTCTGTGCCGTGTGGACATTTGAGACAAAATGGCCACGGGGCAACAAAACAGAGACAACCCATCCGGCTTATGTAAATACCAGCCTGCCTCAGTTTCCACTGAATCTTAATGCTCTGATCTGAAATGCTAATTGAAACATGGAAAAGCTGCATGATGTTGATCCCTCTCGCTCTGTGACCGTTGCGGCAGACAGGAAGTTGAGGACAACACGGTGGTACATAACGGGAATTAAAAGGGAGGCCTGGTGTGGCTTTTGAATGGTTCTGGTTCTAATTTATTCCATTGACTCTGGAGCAAAGTGATTCCACGAGCGGGGATAAACAAGCAATTCTGCCAAATGTGTTTTAAAACAAGTTCTGGAAACTTTTAGTGTATAAACAGTAAGTCTCATTCACCCACTTCGATGAAGTCCTACGAAATCAGAAGACTTCAGTTGTAGTAGCATGCTTGTTGCCTTATCATCAGACTGGAAAAGTAAGCATGAAGTCACGCTGCTGGAGTTGCACGCTCTTGTCATAAAATATCGAGGAAATGGATCGCAGTATAACGAACATTGAGTAACCACACCAAACGTAATCGTTAAATTGATTGCGCACTTTGCTGATCAATCGATAGATGTATTATGGATGGTTCCTTGTTGATGGCAAAGAGCAGTATGAATATTGTAAGACAAATGGGTGCCACTTATGCCAATTAGCATCCACCCTGCCTCACGGGGATAAATAACATTTTCCGAATCTGAAACCTTCAGGCTTTTCTCGTGGTAAACTGTATGCAGAAATGGGGGGGGAAAAAGTTCACTTCAAACGCTTTCATCTGCAACCTTGCTTCTTATTTTGAGTTGTAAGACAACCAGGTTTAGGAGAAATGTATTCTGAAATAGTTACTCGTCACCTGTTAACGTAGATGTAGTCTGTAACCGAATGGAAGAACAGTAACATGAAAGTCATGGAACTGAATTACTTTTGGATTACTCTGAATATGCTAAAAAAAAAAAATGCTATCTATCGATAAATTCTATCGATTTTCTGTCTTACAAGGTTCTCCAAAGGTATTGGAACGGCAAGGTCAATGCATTTGTTTTTGTCGTACGGACACTGAAGATATTTGGGTTTGAGATCAAAAGATGAATACGGGACAACAGTTGAGAAGTCCAAATGCTATTTAATTTGCATCGAGATGTGTTGAATAACTCAGGAGAGAGCATCTTTTGTCCGAAGCCACCCACTTTTCAAGTGAGCAAAAGTTACGCTCCAGACATGATTAAATGAACTAAAAGTGAATAACATTTGCTATTTGGTAGCGTAACCCTTGCTTGCAATTTATGCATCAAGCCTAAAACTCACTCACTTCACCAGATTGTTGCATTCTTCATTTGAAATGCTTTTCCTGGCCTTTCAAGAACTGATAAAGGCTGCAGTTCTTGTTTTTGATTCTGGGGATTTGTCCCTACAGTTTGCTCTTCAGGGGACAAATTCATGCTCTATTGTGTGAAGGTCTGGTGATTGACTTGGCCAGTCTAGGAGCTTATACTGTATGTGTGTGTGTGTGTGTGTATGTATATATATATATATATATATATAGAGAGAGAGAGAGAGAGACTGAGAGAGAGAGAGAAACTCAGTGTTTCCTTACTTAAAAAAAGCTTGGCTAACTGTTAGCTTAGTTTGCAGGGTGAAACTCCCCTTCACAATCGGGCCTTTTCAGATTTGGATAAAAACGAGGGGAAAGCTCAGTTTAGTCAGGATTAGTGTGTGGCAGTTTTCTGCAGATTGTATTGGTGGATGTGACACTTAAAGTGTGAGGCGGACATCCGTGTATTTAACGGGCACGCATTCTTCTGTGCACCTTCACCGACTCAACACCACATTGCGCCACATTGCTACTTGCTCCCGCCCACCCGGCATCCACTTCCCTTTCAGCCTGTCTTGCCTGCTATTTTCCATAATGCCTCACAGATTTTACACTCAATCCACCTTTGCGATGACAAGGCTTTGAGGAAATCCAATTCCACCGAGCCGTTTTCAGAACTTAACTCTCCACGGGCACCCTCCTTGCTCTCCAACTCGCACACCACGCAGGCAGCAGCATCATCCCCACAAATTAGTCAGGGAGCAAATTACCTGCATTCTGAGTGTGATCCCACGCACTTTGCCGGCTTGCCTTACACAGGTCGCCTTTTGAAGCGCAGCCATGTGATTTCTCTCTGCCTCTCTCTCATTTGCCCCGCAGCTCCCCTCTGCCTTCTGCCAGGGAACCTAGAGTTGAATTTTAAAACTTGCCGCCTGCCTGCTTATCAGCGCGTGCACAAATGGCATGCAAATCAGACCGGGATCATACAGCACATTGCGGGCCCGCACTCAAAGGCACGCTTAATTGCTAATTGGGTAGTCTCAGGTGTGAAACTCACACTGCCAGCGAGACGCGCCAGCGCGCATGTTTTAAGGCCACTGTTTGAACGAATTAATTTCAATCGGAGTGTTGTTAAAATTGGTCTACCTCCACACGACTCGCCACCCCTCTGCATTTTCAGTACGACAGACCAGGAGACTTATAAGTGGGCCTGAACAAATCATCAAATTCAAATTGACAACGACATGCCTTAAAAGGCCTTTTTTTGAATTGCCAAGGCTACAATTTTGAAGAAAAAAAGAACACTGCTTCCTGCCGGTTAGACGTGAGGCTATATTTTCTATATTATTTATATATTAGATTTTATTTATATCATAGTTTTGTGAAACTTAAAACATTGAAGTGATCAAGCCACAGATTTGTTTTCATTATTGTGATTCTATGACATACTGATTTCTTCTTACATGTGTTTGGTGGAATTTTGTGAAGCTGCCGTGGTGAAACCTTAAAAGACTGCAAGTCAATGTGTTGAGTAAGTTAACAACTCGAAATGAAGTAGATAAATTAATTCATGTTACAAGGAAAAGGACCAGTTGCGATGTCCTGTTGTTCCTTATTTTTATTATGACAACAATTAAGCTCCTCTCAAGGCGAAAAGGTGATCGAGATGTTAATTTGGGGTCTTGCTGTGTGTTCAGCAAGACGTTTAGGTTACAATGGAATCGTTTTGATCAATGGCATGGGTTTTCTCACTCCAGCATCCACCCACGTTCCCAAAACATGCATGTTAGTTGAACGCGAAATTTTAATCCAACATAGCAGAGGGTGCATTTGGGACCCCGGGCAGTTGGAATGGCAAATATATTTGTATGATATATTTGAACTCTCTTCCAACTTTGAGTGTAAATGTTGTTCGAATGAGTTTATAAGACAGTTTTCCACGCTTCCGTCACTTGCCACCGATAATTAAGTACTTCTTTCAAGTGTGACGGATGTTGCTAATGGGGAGCTGAGCAACATCCATGCTATTGTAACTCCTTTGGTCCACATTCCTGTGCTCAGTCAATTCTACACTGGCCTTTAAACGGGGGGGCTGAAAACACATTCAGACAACTATCATTCCATCCCAAGTGACAAAGTAATAGTGTGTGTGTATATATATATATATATATATATATATAGTCAAACCTCGGTTTTCGTCCATAATCCGTTCCAGAAGGCTGTTCGAAAACCGAAATCACGCTCCTTTTATTAAAAAAAAAAAAAGTTTATTGAACACGTCTGCTCACAATGTAAAGCAACACGAGGAAGCGTCATTTCCTCGTGTAAGGAAGGCGAGAGGAGTCAAGTGGTGCATTCAAGTGCACTCAGTTTGTTCAAGAACCGAAATTTGTTCGTCATCCGAGGCATAAAAAACTTGAAAATTTTGGTCGAAAACCGAATTGGCCGAGAACCGAGACGTTCGAAAACCGAGGTTTGTGTGTGTATATATATATACTGATGTGGAAAATATTTGTGTCATTCTTTTTGACCATCCCTAATTTATCAGCATCCACGTTTCCAGTGCGTCTCTGAATGTTCTGAACTCCTGCTTCGAATGCAAGCTTCTGTTGTTGCGGTTGTTCTACGCGGCTACGTTAGTGGAGCATCATCATGAGGAGGGGCACAAGAAAAAAAAAAAAAGAGGGTGCACGGGTCAGCCATACAAGAAGAAGGTGGGTGGGTACGGGGGGTTCAGACCCGTTGTCGTAAAATGGGAAGGGGTTAAAAAAAAATCGAAGCGAGTGTAGAAACAGGATTGGTTTGCCCGTGAAAATGCGACACTCGTACCTGCCGCCGCTGAAAGAGCGACAGCCTCGAAGAGCCGCGGGCGTTGCGATGCTAATGTTGTCGGGGGCTTTGACTTCTCCCAGCCATTGCGAGCGAGCTGCTCCGCCTGACAGCCACGCTCTCCCCGCGCGTCCTCCTCCTCGCATTCGAGCGGACGGAAAAGACGCGAACGGACGAAAGAAGACAACCAATCAAACCTCGCGACGGCAAACAAAACGGCAGAACAAAAAATGGACGAGACGGATATCATGGACCTGACGCATCAGAAGGCGAGGAAGCGGCCGCGGCCAATCACCTCCGCGGACGAGGCGGCGGCGCACGCTCCACTCAAACGAGCGCCGATGCGGGCGGCCGAGTGTCGGGAGACGTCGCTCATGTACGCCGTGCGCGGGGAGCCGCTGCCCGCCGCCTCGTTAAAGCAGAATGACCACTCGGTGACCTCCTCGCCCACCAGCGTCATGCCGGCGCAGGTAAATGCCGCTTTTCTCTCGGGATGGGGGGGTCGCGAGTCAAAAATTCGCTTGTTTCCCGGGAGGGAGGGGTGGAGGGTGGGGGGTGTTACGGATGAGGCTCGTTTGTTTTACGGCAATCTATCACTGCAAAGCTGTATTACCGCGACTTTTCAACTTTTTTTTGTCCTATTCAGTGTGCCACTAATGGTGTTTTTAGGTTAAGAGGCGGCAATCTTATTACATGCTCAGACAGTAATCCCCCCCCCCCCCCCACTCCCCACCCCCAACCCTAATAAAAACATTAATTTGGTTTTTGGCCTGCAGCGGTTGAGTGCTTGTGGATACTGGCAACATTCAGGTCAAGGTCGATCTGAGAACTTATTTCATTGTTTTATTTTTGCACATTAATGGATGACGCCGCAGCCCAGCTGCCGTAGCATGCCCGCCTCACGTTGGAAAGGTTCTGGGTTAGAATTTTTACTCAGGTGTTTACTTGAATGAATGAAGATACTTAACTCAAGTCGGTGTGGACCGCAGCGAGAGCAGTCGGCAGCATTGTGCAGAGCAAAAAAGTCAATTTTTAAAAAAAATGGCATCGTTTTGCGAGGCAGCGCAGGGGATTTGTGGTTAGCGGGTTTGCCACGCATTGAAGATGTTCTGGGTTTGCATTGCGACTCAGGATTTTGCACCAATCAATGGACAGCAGACAATAGACATCTAAATGTGATTATAGCAAAAAGAAGAGGGTGCGGTGAGGTAGTGGGCAGCACGTCTGACGAACATTTGAGAGGTTCTGGGTCTGAATCTCGGTTTAGGCCTTCCCATGTGCAAGAGTTTGCGAGATTGAACTCATACTACACTACAGACACGGCATTATCAACAACATTGTATCAAGCAAAAAGTACATCCTAAAACAGGCATACTGGTTACGGGCGGTACGATCCACCTGCTCTGAGATTCCGGGTTTGAATCTCCTTCCTGTGTGGTGTTTGCATGAAAAAATAGATAGTGAAATAAATTTGAATCGCAGCCAATGTCATCAGCCGCATTTTATGTCCAACAGCAAAAAGTCAATCATTTGTACTTTTTTCAATTTTATTTTCAGCACAATACACTCGTGTTTAGCACATCTGCCTGATAGTTTTGAGGTTCTGGCTTTGAATCTCAGTTCCCACCTTCATATCCTGAGTTTATTTAGGCTACATCTCACCCTCGACCCTTGTGAGGAGTGCAAAAGAAAACGAATAAACAGCAAGTGACCTGTGTTTTAACAGGACAATCGCTCCAGCATGTCCCGGCCCATGATCACACGTTCGCCGGTGTCTCCGTTGAGCAACCAGGGCATCCCCACACCGGCACAGCTCACCAAGTCCAACGCTCCGGTGCACATCGACGTGGGCGGACACATGTACACCAGCAGCCTGGCCACACTCACCAAATTCCCTGAATCCCGGTGAGTTTTCCAATGTTGTTTGATTTGGAGACGAACATGGAAAGTGCACTACTTGGCTGCAACCATCTGAGGCGCTGTTTCAACTCAACTACTTTTCTGTCTAAAGAAGGACAAGATGACGTGTGGAGAAAAAAAATGTCGTCCACTCTCATTAGAATTGATGGAATGAATTAATTTTCAATTGTCAATTTAGCATTCAGATTACTTCCCTGCAGATGTCGTGTAATATGGCATGAGTTGTGCTTTCATAATAATTAAGGTCCAACTGATTAACCGACCAGCCGATATACCTGTAGCTATTTTCAAATCCGAAAAACTCGTCTGAATTTTGCTTTTGCCTTTTTCTTTTCCACAATGCAATACAACATAAGAAAAGATAACAACATTCAGAATCAACCCCTTCAACCCAGCAAAAATAATTGGTTTACTTTTGACCGTTGCTGTTCTGAAGAACAAAGTATTGCAAAACAATCAAATGTTCTACCTGTAATTAATATCTTCACTGAACGGACCAATAAAGGATGTTTTTTTTATATATGGTTTTCAATTAATCGGTGATCAGAATTTTACTCTGCCAAATATCAGAATCGGCACGGGCCTCAGAAAATCGATACTGATACACCTTTATTTGATTAAAAAAGTTAGCTGTGGAAAATTGACTTCGCAAGACTGTTATTCTGCTTTGTACAAAGTTGTCAGAAGCAGGTGTTCAGAAAATTCCGATGAACATTTAAAGACAAAAAAACGATTACTTGTGCGCTACTTTTCCCCCAATCGATGATCAAGAACGTTGAGGCCCAAATGACCGTCCCCAGTTTATTTCAATTGAATTTAATTTTCAGTGCATCTCATGCTGTCTTGTTGACTGTATCATGTCTCAGTTAGTTTACTGAATATTTTTAATGAGATTTCAAGAACCTTGAATTGTTTGTAACTCCTTTTCTCCCTGCAGCCGATGTCTGCCCCACCCCATTTTGCTTCCAGTGTTGCAAGACACATCAACAATTAATTCCACACAACTAAAAGAATTCAAATTTTTGTATTATTTATGAATCATTGTATACTTCTTGTTGTCACTGCCTGGGGTTAATGCTTGTGGTGTTACTTTTGTGCAAGACGGGCATCTGTGCACGTGTCCCGTAAACACAGCCAAATGGGATGGATGTCACTTGAAATGTACGTGGAAATAGACTGATTTCAAGCATTAAATCAAAATTGGACACTTGTACCTGCAGTGTAAATCCGGTGGAAGATGTCGAACGCAGCATGCAGGGTGCAGACAAAGAAAACGTGCTTATTTGGACAGATGCCACAGCAGCAGTAAAAAAAGGCCAAAGGGCACGGGGCCATCTGGAAGCTGGGAGGTCGCTGTGGGCGACGCGCCTGAGGCAAAGTAGCAGCCCGCCTCGGGCAGAGCACAACCAGCTGGCCCTGACCTCTCATAATTTTTTTGTCTTTTACTTCATTATTCTGCTACTACTGACTATGTCTTGCCTCTGCACAGTGTAGTGAATGCTGTGCATTAAAGGAGACTTTTTTTTTTTCACCTTTGAAAATTGTCCCCAGGTCTTTTAAAAACATGTCGGTGACCTGCCTTTGCCAAAATACTCAGAGGGTTAAAAAATATAGCATACTTAAACCTGGAGTATTTTTTTTTTTTGAAATTGCTGAAAAAAAATCACAAAGTCCGATTATTCAAGCCAGCTCCACAAACATCTGCTTATCGTTTATATTTCGTGTCAACTCCCAACATTCCCACGCTAGCCCACCGAAAATGACTGAACAAAACGACGGACCGATGGTGCGATTATCCTAGCAATAGGCGAAGGTTGTTTCCTGTTTGTAGAAAAGCAAACAGAAATATATTTGGTGTTTCAGAAGCAGAAAATAATCATGCATTAATTACTGCCACAATGAAAACAATAATTAAAACAAAAATAATTGCCATGAATGAACTTAACGTCTTTCCCTGGCCTTAGCTGCCCAAGAAGGTGCTTTACATAAAATACACAAAGCCGAAATGCAGCAATAACAATAAGAGAGTGACTCACTCTGTCTGCATTTTACTGCCTGAGATATTTCTGTCTGATATCTTCATCACACACGTAGGCAGACCTTGATGTGAAAATAAAACAATAACCGCTGCCAAATCCACAATTTGGATTCATCTTCCCGAGGACCTGTAGCTGTCCAATAAGATGCCTGATGTAAAATACACAAATTTCAGCACCGTATAATGCAGATGTGTTAACACCCATACAAGGGGCATAACATGTATTGGCCGACGTCATTTTGAAGCAACAACTCTGTTCTGTTGTTGTAATGCTGAATTCCAACTTAAGGGGTGCCAATAGTTACATACTACAGCTTTAAAAGCCTCCATATTTCTTGCCTTGCTGAAATTGGTCTCATTCAAGTTAGCGACAACTCCGCCCCATGAGACTGCTGGACCAATTGCGAGACTTTTGTAACCTTGACAACTGGGGAGGGATCCTGAGTCTTGTCACTAGACTGTTTTCTTCTTGTGGGAGCAAAGCCCATGCAGTGGGATAACCATACGCCTATATAGACAATTAAATGCGAATTTGCTACATGTTACACATTACATGTATGTGCTGCTTAGTAAAGGCTAACAGTGTTAGCTAACGCCAAAACCGTTTGTGCAACCAAGAAAACTCAATGCCGTTTTGCTTTCCTCTTGACACGTTTTGTGTATATGACAGTGTCGTCTGGCGGTTGCTTCAAAGTGACTCTGGATCTTCACCCAGCTTAATAATGTCATGGGCAGAGAAACACAGGTTGGGACAGCGATGAAAATTTGAAGTCAGACGTTTGTAACAGCTTGCTTGCAGACACAATTTCAGAAATTGGCAGATGCCAAAGGATTTACTTGGTCGTTTGGTTTCACACTTAATTAGAGCCAACCATTTGCGTACAAGCCACCACAAGCCAATTCCCCAGAATACCAATGTCCCCTTTCTATGCCATCATAACTGCATGCAAAGCTAAAGAAGCTGTTTCTGTTGAGATGCTGACACTGTCTTTGCCTCCCACATGTCTCCTGTCACTGCACAGAATCGGCCGCCTCTTTGATGGCACTGAGCCCATAGTGCTGGACAGCCTGAAGCAGCACTACTTCATTGACAGGGACGGACACATGTTCCGCTACATCCTCAACTTCCTCAGGACGTCCAAGCTGCTCATCCCAGACGACTTCAAAGTAAGCCGAGAGAAAATCTCATCGGCCACTCAGCGCTTCTGCAAGTCGGCATGCACAATAACACGCGCCTTTGGGTGATGATACCATGTTCGAATTGCGGCAAACATCGGAGGTCTTCCAAGTTAGGGTCCCACTGGCCAAAAAGATGAACGATACCCAAGGAGGGAAACAAACAATTCGTCGTTGTGCCAAGGGTGAATTACACTGCATGCGACCCATCAGTGCTCCTACCATTTAACTCTTGTGTATCCACTCGGGCCGTAATCACTTGCCTTGCCCCTGGGGAGAAAGTAAAGATGCACATCATCTGATAGATTATCCACACTGAGGCTCCATCAATGGAAAGTATGTCAACTAAAATAAGCAAAGACAAAAGACAGGCCCAAGTCAAGCAGCATTGAGAACTCAAATGCACTGCCTTGAAGGCGCGGCGGTGCTCACTGCTGAAGCAGCGCCCATGCAACCCTGTCAACTTTTGTCTTATACATTACTGTTATGTTAAAACGCATAGGCTTTGAAATGTAAAAAGCTGCGCCACTTACGCCACACTTTTGTAAAAACAATGTAGAAATTCTCAAGTGGGATTTTTGTTTTTCTAGTGATTCACATTTCCGAACATACTTTTTCAAGATTAAAAATGCGGCCCTCCTGTGGGGAGTTTGCATGTTCTCCCGGTGCCTGCGTGGGTTTTCTCCGGGTACTCCAAAAACATGCATGACAGGCTGATTGAACCCTCTAAATTGTCCCTCGGTGCGAGTGTGAGCGCGGATGGTTGTTGTTCGTCTCTGTGTGCCCTGCAATTGGCTGGCAACCGGTTCCTACTGGGATAGGCTCCGGCGTGCCCCTCGTGAGGATAAAGCGGTTCAGAAAATGGATGGATGGAATATAATCCTGCTTATTACGGCTACCATGTAAACTTGTCTATGAGCATTGATCAACATGAGTGACATTGGAACCAATCAGTGGTGCTGCTATAATGGTTGACACATTAGACCGCCCAATGATAGCATGGACGGTGACAGAAAACCAGTACACGCGCTACAGTCTGTGCAGCAGACGCGGAGAGACAGAAACCCAAATAACGGCAGTGTGGGAAAAATACACGCTGACTCCAGAACGATACATTCTACGACACCGCCATCACTGGAATTACTTTTGTAACTTCTGAAGATTGCTCATCTGTATTGCTTACTCAAAGGTTTCACAGATAAGCTTAATAAATAAAAACAGCCTAGCTATTCATGCTAAACAGGGTGTTGCCCCGGGGATGACATGGAATAACAACCGCCCACTTGTCTTGGGGTACTAATGTGCCTCGTGCGCTTTTCCCCCGCAAGGACTACAGCCTGCTGTACGAGGAGGCCAGATACTTCCAGCTGCAGCCCATGCTGTCCGAGCTGGAGCACTGGCGCCAGGACCAGGAACTGGGTCGGGTGTCGCGCCCCTGCGAGTGCGTGGTGGTGCGCGTGGCGCCCGACCTTGGCGAGAGGATCACGCTGAGCGGCGACAAGGCGCTGATCGAGGACGTCTTTCCCGAGATCGGCGACGTCATGTGCAACTCGGTCAACGCCGGCTGGAACCACGACTCCACGCACGTCATCCGTTTCCCGCTCAACGGGTACTGCCACCTCAACTCTGTGCAGGTAGGAACGACCCCTTGCTTACATTGCAGCGACAAAGCCATAATACTTGCCGTTTTCATTGCACTGTTTTATATTGATGGTCTTGGAGTGTTCTCCCAATAAATATTGACTGTATTTATTACTTTACTTCTACACGTAAAGACAATTGGGCTGTTTTTGTCCCAATTTTGCCACTTCCTGACCAAGGTCTTCAAACACCCGCTATATAACGCCATAGAAGATGGTCCTATAAGATGATAAGATTAAAGTAAGTACATGGTCCAAAATGAGTCAGGCAGACAACCGTAAACATGTTCAATATAAGGATGAAGATTTTTGTGTGTGGGGAGGGAAAAACTACTTTCGAGTCACTTGACTCCAAATAAGTGCCCTGATTGACGAACAAGGAAGTTTATGGTCAAACTAAACATAACACAAAGAAAATTACACGATGTGTATTGAAATCATCATTTTGCTTTCCGCTAGTTTCATGCTCACGTCATGTATAGAGCAAAACGGCGTAGATGGGCTAATGAATAGCATCGATAGTTGATGCTCTGTTCGCCCTTTCAGCAACGGGTGTTTGAACACAAACTGAGAATCTACGCCGACAAAGAAGAAAAAAATTAATTGATATTGTGACAGTATGCCAAAAATGACTTGGTCTATGGGATCAGGCTCATGATCCTGTTTAATCTTCTATTAAAAAAAATATATATATATATAAAAAATATATATAAATTCCTCGTCTCACCCCCCCCCCCCCCCCCCCCCCCTCGGGTGGTGTCCGTCCCTCATTCAGCTCAGGTCCTCTACCAGAGGCCAGGAAGCTTGAGGGTTCTGCGCAGTATCCTTGCTGTTCCCAGCACGGCACATTTCTGGACTGAGATGTCCGATGTTGTTCCCGGGATCTGTTGCAACCACTCATCTAGTTTGGGGGTCACTGCCCCGAGTGCTCCGACCACCACAGGCACGACTGTCACCTTAACCTTCCAGGCTCTCTCCAGCTCCTCTTTGAGCCCTTGGTATTTCTCGAGTTTCTCGTGTTCCTTCTTTCTGATGTTTCCATCACTTGGGACCGCTACATCCGCTACAACGGCTTTCCTCTGCCCTTTATCTATGATCACGATATCTGGTTGGTTCGCCATTACCATTTTGTCAGTCTGGATCTGGAAGTCCCACAGGATCTTCGCTCTGTCATTCTCCGCCACCTTCGGAGGTGTTTCCCATTTGGACCTTGGGGTTTCCAGTCCATACTCCGCACAGATGTTTCGGTAGACTATGCCAGCCACCTGGTTATGGCGTTCCATGTAGGCTTTCCCTGCCAGCATCTTACACCCTGCAGTTATGTGTTGGATCGTCTCAGGTGCCTCTTTGCACAACCTACACCTTGGGTCTTGTCTGGTGTGGTATATCTGGGCCTCAATGGCTCTGGTGCTCAGGGCCTGCTCCCGAGCAGCCAGGATGAGTGCCTCTGTGCTGTCCTTCAGGCCAGCCCTCTCTAGCCACTGATAGGACTTCTTGAGATCGGCCACTTCAGTTATGGTCCAGTGGTACATCCCGTGTAGGGGCTTGTCCTCCCATGATGGTCCCTCTTCCAGCGCCTCATCTTCTGTTCCCCTTCTTCTATATATATATATCCATCCATCCATTTTCCGAACCGCTTAATCCTCACTAGGGTCGCGGGGGGTGCTGGAGCCTATCCCAGCCGTCTTCGGGCAGTAGGCGGGGGACACCCTGAATCAGTTGCCAGCCAATCGCAGGGCACACAGAGACGAACAACCATCCACGCCCACACTCACACCTAGGGACAATTTAGAGCGTCCAATCAGCCTGCCATGCATGTTTTTGGAATGTGGGAGGAAACCGGAGCACCCGGAGAAAACCCACGCAGGCCCGGGGAGAACATGCAAACTCCACACAGGGAGGCCGGAGCTGGAATCGAACCCGGTACCTCTGCACTGTGAAGCCGACGTGCTAACCACTGGACTACCGGGCCGCCCTATATATATATATATATATATATATATATATATATATATATTACAGTAGTCACTTCAAATAGTTGTGAAAGTCTTCGTTTGTGTCTTCATGACTGTCCTCCCCAGTGGCATTGTTGTGCTCGCCACTTTGAATTATGTATGTTTAATTTAAATGTGTTATTTAAAAAAATAAAATTTAAAAAAAAAGATCTTCACAGCAAACAAGAAAGGGTAACGGATGTTTGCAAAACATTAACCGGCTGCCGTTCTTTCACTTCTGCTGCGCCTCAATAATCAGCGAAATGTCACCGGGGAAATGGGGTGATGCAGGAGCCTCCGCCCATCAACGGCGTAAAATAATTGGCCAAAAAATATATGTATATCTTGTCATATGATTTGAAAAAGTGCATTTCTACGATCAAACCAATCACGCCTCCCAACTTATGCTTTGGGCCAGTCTGACATAATTCTAACGCATCATCACCTAAATGTGACATTCACACTTTAAAAAAAAAAAAATCATTTTTTTTATTTTTACAAATTCTGTTATCTGTCGAGAACAAATGGTGCATTTTTGGGGGGGGGGGGGGGGGTCCTAAAGTCACTTGCTTACAGTAGTTAGGTTTAATTAGCTTCGTTTTACAAATCAGGGGGTCCTTGTCCTGGCCCTTGCCCTTATCATAGGTCTCAAACGCCAGTCCTTGAGGGCTGCAGGTTTTAGAAGTTTCTGTCCCCTCCACTCAAAATGATCCATTATTCGTATAAATGACTTGTTTACCTACATGTGCCCTGCAGTAGTCTAGCAAACGGTCCAGGGTGTACCTCACTTCGTGCCCAAAGTCAGCTGGGATAGGCTAGAGCTCAACCGTGCCCAGAATGAGAACAAGCTCTGTAGAAAATGGACGGACAACTTTGGCGGAGGCCGACATGACAGTGAGCAGTCAGTCTGTTAGAAAAAAAAAAAACGTTTTAGCTGCTTAAGTTTTCAGTTCTCGTCTTATACATTATTAAAGGAGTGGAGGCATATTTGAATAGATTTGGCATTGATCTGGACCGTCTGAACCGCCCCCCCAATAAAAACAACAAAAACGTCTCTGAAGTGAGTGCAAGAGAGAAACTGAGCGTGCTCCCTAGCAGCTTGTCCCCAGGCACGGCCCATAATCCTGTTTGGTTATTAAAGCATGCCGGCGGTGGATGCTGTATCTGCGGCTAATGGAGGCAGGGAGAGCTGGGAGGGGGGTGGAGTGAAGGGAAGGGGGGAGGCGGGGCAGCCAGCAGGATGGGGGACCTTTGTAGTTTCGGCGGAGGATTGGGCCTCGGGGCTCGGGGCAGAAAGGGGGAAAACGGGTTGGGGGTGGGTTGAGCAGCCCACACTGAGCCAAGTGCTGGAGGAGAGAAAGCCACACTGCTCCCTGGGGCCTCTTCGATGGAATGTGATCCTAAAGGCCCCCAGGAAACGTCTGTGGATGTCTGCGAGGCAGCTCGCTCATCAACACATATGCAGACCAACGCAAACACACAACAAGCACCAACACACACACACGAAACAATAATGGACGCCAATACCAGGCAGAGACAATGATGAAAGTCTTCTTGATATTTCAGTTTGTTTGTTTGTTTTTTTTTTGGTGTTGCTCGATTGCATATTGTGAGGAACCTTTGAAATGGCACTCAAAAAAACCCCCACTCAAGTTATTGTTGGATAACACTGGGATAAACTGCGGTATTCAACGGGATCCACAGTCAGCTATTAATGGAAGTGGACTGCTTTGTGCACTGGTTAACTGGTTTGCGATCCATGTGAACATGCGATGGGCTCCGGGAAGTTGAGTTCCATCGATGCTATGCTAATCTCAATAAGATATATTCATACTAGGGGTGTTCCGATCAGGTTTTTTTTTGCTTCTCACACATCATGGATCACATGGATTTGCTGCACATTTTTTAATGTTAGACCTGCTCGCTCCACTAATTAATCTGTCAAATCAATTTTTTTTCAATCAACTGATGAATCAGATTAAAAAAAAAAAAACAAGCGATCCAAATTACCATCACTTTATTACTTTTATTATACAATGAAAAGGACATTCTTTAAAATTGACAGTGCAAAAAAAATGCACATTTATTATCATTCGGTTAATGTTTTGGAAAGGGGGCGGAGACACTCCACAGCACATGCTCAGGCTGGACTTGATTTGGATGCAGGCTGCAAAGTACAAGCTGCGGGTGATTGCTTTTTTTTTTTTTTTTTTGATGAACCTACGCCAATCACATACCTTTTCCACATAAATCGGACCAAATGCAGGTTTTAAACAAATTCCCTGGAAGCAAACTCGGTGGGGGCCAGCACGGTGTCCCTAACGGTTAGCACGTCTGTCTCACGGCTCTGCGGTTCGGCACTATGTGGAGTTTGTCTGTGGGTTCTTTCAAAGACGTCCAGCCTTACCGAGGACTTGAAATTGTCCGTTGGCGTGTGAGTGCTCGTTTTTCTGCGTGTTCCCAGCGATTCAAGAATTCATCCCATCTCACAGCTACAATTGGCTCTGCTCTCCGCCACCGTGCACAAATTTCAGCTGACCTCGCACATGATGCAAATAAAAAAAGCACCCACGCTTTTCTTTTCTTCTTTTCTTTTTTTGTCTGCCTCAATTAACTTCTGACATCCTCTGCCTTCTTACAGGTTCTGGAGCGCCTTCAGCAGCGAGGCTTCGAGATCGCCGGCTCCTGCGGCGGCGGCGTGGACTCGTCCCAGTTCAGCGAGTACGTTCTGCGGCGGGAACTGAGGAGGACGGCTCAGCGAGGAGGACCAAATTCCAACAGGATAAAGCAAGAGCAGCTAGACTAAAGACTCTGCTGGACTTTTCCAAGCATTGGACTCCTCACATTTTCTCCACTTGTGTTATTTTGTTGATGTTTTTGTTTTCTTATAAAATCATCTAGAGAATTTAAAAAAACAACAGAAAAAGCGGTGCATCTGCTGCGGGAAGATTTGCGACATCTGAATTAGAGATTGCGAGGACATTTGTGATTGTCTCACCCCATAAAACACGACTGAGAAAGATTTATATATGTTGTATCCCTAAATAAAGTTTGTTTTAAAACTTTAAGGCTACATTAGGTTGAATACGAGTTGAAATCGGCAGCACGTCAGCGTCGCCGATGGTTCAGGCTCTCATGCGTTTGCATGGGCTAATTGAAGATGCTAAATTGTCCATAGGTGTGAATGTTTGTTTGTCTCTGTGCCCCTTACGATTAACTGCAACAACCAGTCTATGGTGTATCCCACTTCTCTCACCAAAAGTCAGTCTCGATTAATTGCAGACTCTAAAGCTGGTGTCGCCGTCATTGTTAGCCCTCCAGGACAACCTGAGTAGCCTGCAGGCCTGTCCTTCAAATAGCACACGCATACTTCCTTTTTCGTACATGTGCGTTACTATTCTAAAAATAATTAGCGCTACTTACCAGTAAGCTAGTAATAGGTCAAAGGTCAGTAATGTAGCGCATGACCAAACAATAACGTTGGTGCGGAAAAGTTAGCCGGCGAACCAACAATGAGGAAATGAATCATCACCTAATGACACTGGTCATCAGCAAATTCGAATCAGAGATGCATTTACGTCCCCAAATTGATTTTTGACGCAAGTTTAAAAAAATGCTATTGTCATTTTTTTTGTTTTTACATTTGATTGATAAAAACCTGTGCAGTCTGGATTTTACCATGCGTTGAAATTTATAGTTGTGAGGTTTCAGGGAAAAAATTGGCACCTATTGCTGAACCTAACGCTTAATTCATAAATATTACTTAAATTTTACTCTTAATATGTACATATTATTGTTATTAAAACCTTATGTGCTAGTGAAGAAAAAACATGGGCAGATTCAGAAACAACACAAAAAAAAACAATCATCTTGAAAAGTTTGCATTTCTGATTTAAAAAAAAAAAAAAACTATTAACCAAATACAACTTGAGCAAATTTATTTCGTGAGTACGTATCAAACCGATACAGCCCTTGGCATTCAGCAGGACATGAGAAGTAGCTGTCAGTTTCAAAAAGGTTTTTTCTTTTCATTTATTTGATTATTTGTTTATGTCGATTCTATTTGTGCCCTTGTGTTTGAATGACGACCAGTCAAGGGTGTACCCTGCTTCTCCAAAAGTCATCTTTGGTTCATCTTAAGACTCAAAATTGTCCATAGGGTGAGTGAGAGTTAATAGTTTTGGTTTTTTTCCACTACTGGCCACCCTGCGAATGCATTGAGGGGAAAAAAAAACAAAAAAAATTCTTGAATAAACACAGGTTAAAAAAAAGAAAAACTAGCAAAATAATAAAAATAATTATTGAAAAGATTTGGGGGGGAAACAATCTGTAAATACAGCATGCAAAAACTCCAAATCATCCACAAGTATGAGCGTGAGTGTTTTTGTTGTTGTTTTGTTTGGTTGGTTTTTTTTTTGTTTTTTGTCCGTATGTACCCTGCAATTGGCTGGCCAGGGTGTACTCCAATTCTTGCTGCCAAATTTAGATGGGATAGGCTCAAGCGATATAAAAAATGTAAAAAAAGGATGGATATATGATTTTGAATCATACTCCATGAATTTATTTGCATTGCCAATTGCCTGTTACGGGTGACTTCATGTTGTCACCTGACTGCTCCACTGATTAAGTGCGCGTGATTCCGGCTCGCTGTATAAAGGTCACCCGTGTGTTGCTTATGGTGCGGAATGTCTCAGTTGTCACCAAAAGTTAGCTTCACCGACGCATCTTTTTCACACCGAATATCGTGATACCAATGAAGTGTTTTGTACTTCCATTTTTTTTTTTTAAATTGCCTAAAGATATACACTTAAATCGAAATACCATTCTAAGTAATTAAGCGATTACCATCTTCTGCCCCTTCAGGCCATCATGGGAATTAAAAATTAGATCGTCACAACATGACTGTCATTGTTTTCAATGTTTATGTGTTTTGTGATTTTAATTGACATTTCCAAGCAAATTCATTGCCTTGGACATGACTGAATTAAATTTTGCCCACTTTAAAATGGACCTCCATTTGTGGCACTTACTGATATGAAGTTGGATTCTTTCGAAGACCAATGACTGACCTACTACGCTCCCGAGTTTTGACCAAAAGAGGAATGTTGCAAAAAAAAAAAAAAAAAGTGAAATAAATGTCAAGTAAAGTTGCCATGCTGTTTAGCTGCCTGTTTTCCAGTGAACTGTCATATGTTTGCAAGAATTTTTAATGATGTGATCGGTATTTGTCTGCCATGTTGGAAGTCGAGATAGGAGGGACAAGTTCATTTTCATTTCCTTTCGCATTTCATTCATCCAAGTGGCAAAGTGGCCATTACAAACAACTACAAGTATGTTTTTGACCGGTTAAATTTTGGTCATTCTGGTTATTGCTATTGTGTAAGGTGGCAGTTTATTTTTTTTAAATAACTGACCAAATGAACCATATGAGTCACTTATGCGCAAAATATGCGTGACTTACCATTCTTGATACACGTACGATACAACTAAACAAAGTAGTCTTGATGCGCTTTCGTTTGTCAGTCAAACATTCGAGAGGCAAAACCAACATTAGCCAGGCATACACGTGCTACCTTGGAGGATTCACGCTGGTGCAGCAAAGGCTGCGCGGAGGCCTTCTTTACTTAGTTGCGATGAACAGAGCCGACTTCTCCACGCGAGTCCTGTCAGCTGCGCTTCCACACAGTCCCCGCGGGGCTCCCGAAAAAATCCAAAGTGAAATCTCACACAGAGTCCTGTCATCTTGTCTTCATCCCTCGTGGCGGAATCGCTACTTTCTGTGGCTATCTGCCGCTTGATGCTATGCTACGTCTCGCTTTCAGGCCTCTTGTGCCCCAGTTTCCCCACTTTTTTAAATTTATCATTTCATTTTTTTTTTTTAGGTTGAGTCTCATTCTCCAAGGCTGCAGGTGCACCAGTTTTGCTTTGCTTTCCAACTCACCGGTTAGTAGCTACTGAGCAGGTTTTGTATCATCCACAATGGATACTATACCTGTTCATAAGTAGGCTACGATCATACACGATGAAATTAAATTCACATTTTGGATTGATTTGTGTCGAAAGTCGTGTAGAGAGAGAAGAAGTCACAATACAAATTAAATGCTAACGCAACATGCGCGGGAGTCTCCATGACTATGATACAGCAGCCATCCTGTTGACGTTTTCTACTAAGATGGCGCTGCTCATATATTGATGAAGGATTCCACAAGCGCAATATAAATCATTCAGAATACTGTGTTTCGACAGGTGGGGACACCCGGAACATATCGCAAAGAAAATATTTGCCGTGAGTTCCCCTTTAAAGGGGAAGTCACCCCGATTTTTTATTTTTAATTTTTGCAATAGTATGTTTGATGTACATCCACTAAATGTGGGATTATTTTTGTATTTGTGGAATATGAGCAAAGCAGCAAAATGCGACCATTTTGCCTCTGTTTGTCAACCGAAAATGGCATCACAAGTGGCTGAGGGCTCAGGGAACAACCAATCATGGCTGTTTCCCGAAGCTGAGTGGCAAAATGGCCGCCCCCTGAGATGTACAAAAACGTGTTTTTATTGCTTCACTCATATTCCGCAGACACGCTATTAATCAGAATGCCGTCTTTAGATAAGTCTGGCTACACACAACATATAATCGCAAACAAAATTTGGGGGTGGACATCCCCTTTAAGGTTAAATACAGGCTTTGTGATTTTAATGATGCTATTTGAAAGTATAATTGCATCTTACTGTTGAAGATTATAAGAAGGAAACCTACCAGAAGTCGATTTGAAGGGGATAAAGAATAAAGGGTAAAGCTTCACGAGTGTTCTGTGGTGTGTCTATGATGGTGTCTGTCTCCAGTGATTATTTGAAGTCATCAAAAGGCAGAATAGCGCCTGGAGAAAGCGACTCGTGCGGTGCAGGGTCAATGGATAGATGCAGTCAGCTCGCCATTATGTTACGCAAAGTCATTTGAACTCTCTTTCTCCCTCCGTGTTGATCTTTAGTTTAGCTCCGCAGATGCATTCTACCTTTATTGAAAAAGCCACCCTCGGCCATTTTACACCAGCGCAATGATTATAGATGTAACCCATGGCGAAAAAAACAAATACAAAACTCCCACACCACCGCTGTGCCATTTTTCTCTTTCCTCAGCCGCCCTTCTGTCTTCCCCCTGCTTCTTCCTCAGGGGCTGATTTCAAATTTTCAAAGACAGCGGAGAGACTGAAGGCTCATTAATATCTTTGTTTTAATATAATGGCCACAGATTTCCGAGGAATTATTTCTAGCGGAGAAATTTGTTCATTGGTGTGATGAATGTCCAGACAGACCTTTGGTTTTACATATTCGTTCACGGCCAACCTGAGGTGGCATACCGCCTCACAAATTGACACTGGCTATTTGGATAATGTAGAGGAAATAAAAAGTCTGTGTTCCCGAGTCGTGATCATAATAAGAAATATTGCATGACAACAAATATCATCATGTGAGAAAAAAAATAACAATAATGTAATGAGAATACGGTCGTACATTGCCAAAGGAAAAAAACTTACAAAAATGACGAGGAACACGTTGTGACGTTGTAAGAATATTATATAATTTAGCAGGAATAAGTCGCATTAAAATGTAAGTCTGTATTGAGATAAACATCATAATGATATGAAGAATAAAAATCGGAATATTATGAGTAAAAACTTGTGAGGTTCCAAGAATAAGGCCATAATGTGGCAAGCAAAAAGTCTTAATCTTAAGGAAGAAAGCCAAATGGTCATGAAAAAAGTCCTACTGTGAAAAGTTTTGATATTACCGCTACATGAAATACATATAAAATGATGGTGTCTTTTTTTAAAAATATACTGTATATTATAAGGAAAAAGCTGCAATGTTGCAAGAAAAAAAAAAACGTGGGCCCTACTTTCATGCTCAGTGCAAGTCTAGCGCAAAGTTTTCTTTCTTTTGGTATTTTCCTTTTCGGGCGCAGGTCAAAGGGGGCATTGACACAATTGTGGGAGTGATCGCAGCCGACTTGTTTGTCATCCAACGAAAGCGGCTCCCCTCATTTCTTTTAAATTCAGCCTCGAGGCAGGCTCGCGGTCGACATGGCATTTAACATTTAAAAGGAACTGCAAAAAAGATCTCCACCTGCGGAAGATGAAGTGGGCATTTGGAGACCACCTACTACTCCCGATCGCGTGCATCCTAGTGTGACAACCACCGCTCCCCGCTACCCAAAGTGTGCTGCGGTCCTGGGGAGCGCTTAAAATAGATTTAAGATGATAATAATGATAATTTGGTCAATGAATTGACTTTACACTGGTTCAAAGGGGTTGGAGAACGTTGATGTCATATTTATGAATGAAATACGATGACATACAGCACACACATTCGAGGAGTTCAGAACCTGTCTGCCTGCGCCTGGATTATAGCCACAAAATTTCTGCTCCAGCATCTGCACCACAACTTAGACCGATTTCAGCTGGTTTAAATTATAGTCTACTTTCCATCACCAAATTGTCAGGTGCTCCTTGGGTGCGTAATCGAAAATGCTGACTTGCCCCGGAGCCGTTTTCACGCTGAGTGCACATATGCCTGTTTACTCAAATAGCGCTCGTCACGGTACAAGAAGTTGCAAAGTTACAGCAATTGTACTTGCACTGAGAAAAAAAAAGTGAAGCTACGAGAATAAAGTTGCCAACATTTTCTTTACAATTTGTCCAGTTGTCTAAATGCAGCATTTTGATGAATATTGCGAATCCAGCCATCTTCATCCATCTCTGGGGGGGGGGCATTTTGCCACTCGCTGTCGACAGAAAATGACATCACAGCGCTGACGGGCTCAGCTCGGTCGTTATCTGAGCACTAAAGCGCAACAGAAAATGAATATCCTCATGGAAATATCTCTGTCTAGTTCGATAACAAAAGTCCAAGTGGAGGATTTGAGGTAAAACTTCTCGAGATGGCTCCCTTTTTTTTTTTTTTTTGCTTGTTGTTTTACTGTTGTCTGAAAAAAAAAAAAAAAAAAGTCACGGCTCGAGTCGAGGAGCGCTCGTAGTGAGGAATTTTCCAGCCTGGGCTGCGTCTTCCTGCGGGCCCTTTGGCATTGACTGTACGCTGAGAGGGTATCATTTATATTCCACTCCAGAGGTAACAGAAGAACATGCGATTGGGAAACAGCTCAAACACCACTCGGCTTGTGAGGCTCAAGGCGTGGAAAAGTCAAGCTTTGTCTCGTTCATGCCAAGTGTGTGTGCCACTTTTCTTTCCCATTTTCTCAATTTTTGGGGGACACTTGACACACACACCCCACCCCCAATACATTCATGCTCTATTTTAACATTGGGGTGCAAAAATGGCTGAGTGGAACTGTGATGGAATTTGAGCAGCAATGAAATCGGACCAGTGAAGCTGCCTTTAAATGCCATAGGTGCCTCACTCTAACTTGTATTGAAAAAGCCCACTAGGCATTGAAAGCTGCTGAGATAATTGCAAATGTATCCTTTGGCGCAAAAAGACAAAAAAAAAAAAAAACAGCACTCGCCCTCACTCATTTTCTATCTTTTTTTTTCCCCCTCCGCACCTCCGTCCCATGGCTGACAATTAAGACGCGGGACACCTCGCCTTGATTAAAAGGTTACATTTGTACTGCAAGAGCCTTTCACACGAGGCAGACCCGAACCGCTCTAATGATTGCGGACTCCGCCATTCAAGGGCCAGCCATCCATCATAGCGGTAAGGCCACTGGCTTTATTATAATACAGAGGACAGACATGCTCCCGGGCTATGTGGGACACAATAGAGGTCTTTCAACAGACCTATAAATACATGATCTGTCAGGGCTTGCTGTCCTGGGGGCTCTCTCGGCAACGTTTGAGCCCCGCGGTCGGCCATCACTTATGCTAAGATATGCGCAGCACCCCTCGGGCTGGGGCTAAGGCTCAGTTCATTTCAGCCCCTCATCAACCACCACATTCTACCTGCAGCCATGAGAATAAATAAGAACATGATAAAAAAGGAAAAAAAAAAAAAGTCCTTCATTATGACGGACAGCAAAATGCTCCGAAACAAGCAAACAACTCGAGCGCATTGTTGGGCTTTGTCATGTGAGGAACCTCAATTTGTGCATTTACTGTGGTCCTGTCACGAGCTGTGTTTTTTGTTGTTGACATTTATATTTAGTTTTGCTTCATGTTGTGTGTTGTTGTCTTGCGTTCCATGTTCTGGTCTTCGTAGATAGCTTTTCATTTCCGCCTGATCTCGTCAGCCCCGCTTGGTGTGTTGGTCACTCAGTTCCCTCAGCCACTTGTGCCTTGTCCAAGTGTAGCTTGTTGTCTTTTTTGTCATTTTGCTCGTATTTAGTTCCCTGGTTTCTCAATGTATTTTAAATCAGCAGTCCCAATTGAAAGGAATTAAAAGCACATGAAATCGATTCAACCATATTTTATTTGTTATCCATCTCATTAAACATTAAAATAGGGCATAAAAAGAAAGAAACGTGCTTTGTGAAGTGTAACCGCTGTACGCCAGGAGCCACATCAACAAGTGAGTTGTGTGCCTTCAAAGGGGGCGTGGCCAGTTGAGTGAAATCTGTCTCTCTGAGCCTCTGGATGTGAGTTTCGGCTTACTGTGAGTTCTTGCAAGTGTTCCCATTTTATAATTGTTCAGTTTTGCACCATTCAATAAACAGCTGATAATGCATCCTTTTTTTTTTTTAACTCTACGAGATACTTTACTATTTATGAAGTTCACTTCTATAGCAGATTTCAAGACAAAGCAAAGAAACAAAAAGTGACGGATGGTAATTTTAAAAAATTTGTATATTGGGGCACTTGTTTGAGGTACTACTGCGTATGCATTTTTGTGAAATCTTACTGTACTATGATGCATTGCAACATGCTGTATTGCATTTTACTAAGCATATATTCCATGATATGCAGCTCCTTACCCTCCTCACTTTATCTCAGGTGAGTATCTCCTTCCGCTGTTGCCTCCTGGACAAGATCAGCAATCTGGAGGTTGGGCGTGTTCTTTTGGAGATTAGTCTGGATGTAGGCTGTCGCATGTTCGAATAATAAACAGGTGAACACTTTAGCTCTGCATAATTCTCTATCTGTGTGCCACCTTAATGTATGAAAATGGTATTCTTGCTTGGGGCGCAGAACCAGAAGCAGATTGTGTCCAGGGCATGCTGAGTGGAAAGCCAATGACAAACCTCAGCACTTGCGCAACAATAACTGCTGGAGCAGCGGGTCGCTATTTAGCATAACCTGAACCATGGTTTATTATTTGGATGTTTGCTTGGTGGGAGGGTGGCTTGATGAGCTGGTTGGCTCTTTGAAATTAGGACGGTCAGGGTTAAAGTAAGGATAAGGGAGGTGGGTTGAGTGATTGACTAAAGGTGTGATTATTTGGTTAAGGCTAATTGACTAAGGACAGGTCAGGAGGGCAACAAGACCAGAAGATTTAGTTGTGTTTGAAGGAGGTGTTTAGAGGTGTGGGGGCCGTCTTGAGTAAGAGCTTGGCAAAATATGTCCAAAAAAATTTGCTGATCTTGACACAGGGGTTTTGGATTAGCCTGCTCCTTCTCTGGAGGAAAGCCTCTGCTGGGGTTTTGGAACCTGATAACCAGTTTGACCAAATGTGTTTTTGCTCTGGGAGCCCCTTCCTCAAAACATGTGTGCACATCCACTACATTTGTATGCCCACCTGCCTGCGGGTCTTATCCCGTTCCCATTCACAGCCGATCCAGGTAGGGGGTAGGGTTAATAATAGCTGGTATTCTTGGATTGAAATTTTTAGTCCCTTAACTAACCCGCAAAGCCCCCTTTCGCACACACACCCCTCACACAAACGCACACAAAACACTCCCCACCCCCTCGCACCAGTCTTATTCAGCCCACGGCACTCACACACTCCTCCAACTCACTCTTCCTCTCCTTCTTCCCCCAGATCTCTCTCTCTCTGCCACAGCTGCAGCCTCCTGGCTTGGCCCGCAGCTTTCAGGAGGCTTCCCGGCTCGCTCTCCTTCTCCCCTGCAGCCACAAAGGGACAAAACAGGCAAAGGAGGAAAAATAAAACTTCGGGCACACCATGCGAGGCCATCTGGGTAATCTTGCTCAAAAGGCTCGAGGTGATAGCAGCAATTTACACAGGCAAAAAGAAGAAGGAGGGGACAAAAAGAGCTTATTTCCATACCTAGCAGCCTCAAGGAAATGCAATTGAATAAACCAAGAATTAGAAAAGAATTACAGCAAAACCAATACGGAATATTCAACATTAGATCAATTTGTCCTTTTCACCCACTCCCTAAAACAAACACGCACATTGAAATGTGATAATGTGACATAAAGTCAACACACACACACACACACACACACACACAGCTGAAGGGGGAGAACAATATTTGTGATGAAAGCAAATCAAACTCAAATCCAACATGTTAAAGTCAAGTTGATTAGTGGGTAAATGTAAAAAAGCGTCTTGGGCTGGCGTTTCGCACAGTCAAAACGATATGCTAATTTGCAACTTAATAGCCAAGGGCCGCGTTCTTGCTTATATAAACCTTGAAAACATGCCGCAGTGCTGATACGTGTGCCTTTAATTTAATGAAGTAAAGCAACGGCAGCAGTGACAAAAGACAATAAATGCCCCAATTAAAGAACAGGCATGAAGAGAAGTGTCTATTTCCCGCTCGAGCCCCTGCGGACATATGTACCCGAGCGTGTCTGCACATTTACCCACACGCACGAGCATATGCATCGTGTGCAGCCCATAAAAAAAAATAAAATAAAAAATTAAAGTCCTGCCTTTCAAATTAACATATGCGCCATGTTGTGGGAGATGTGGCTTATCTGGTGGGAGATCCAGGCTACATGTTTATATGGTTCTTGCTCTGAGCACGTATGTCTAGAGGGGGGGCAGACATGTCTGCGTGCATACGTTATTGTTTGTGTGTGGTGCTATGGTGTTACTGCATAATTAGTGCATCGTGTACGCCAGGGCTGACGCGTGTTGTGGGAGCATATTGAGCATTAAAGGCAAAGCGAGGATGTGCCATCTCGCATTCGTCTTCTCTTACTCGACCCACCCCCCGCCCCAGCCCCACCCTCCCCATGCCTGTATGTCATCTGGCCTTCTTCGCACCCCCGCGGGCTACAAGCCCATCAGGCTCGCTATGCTCCAATGTGTCCCGACAGACCTGATGTGATCTGAGTGGCTGACGGGTTTGTCCCTGCTGCCCGCTGTCGCTTCCTTTCCGCGCTTCACTCATACGCAAAGACCGAGGATCACACAACCCGATGCCGTCTGATCAAGTTTGCGGCTCGGCGGCAGTGTGGGCATCAACACTATTTGGTGTGCTTCATCTTCAGAATCTGGTTTGAACCATGTGAAGGACTGCTGTGGACTTTGCATGAATTATGGGCGTGACTGCTGATACGAACCGAACGGCCATTTTGTTGATATGGCATCGGTTCGAGCAAGTCCACTTTCTATGTCAATTGGAGGCTTTAACAAAGTGAGAATGCAAGTTGTTGCACGTTAAAAGAGAAAACATTTTGATTTCACTCTCTTCCTATGCAGGACAAAAAGTAGGCTGCTACAACGTCCACTCGCAAAGTTAGCTACTTTCTGAACTGCTTGGTGTCAGACGGTGAGGCAATGAGCAGTCGCAAAAGCTCGGAGGCGTATCGCTACCTACACCATAATAAAGTCGGTCGTATTTTGTTAAAAGAGGTTTGACATAAGCTGTGTCCAAATTCGTTGGCTGCATCCTTCGAAGGACTCTTCGCAGGCTGGGCCCTTCCAAGGCTCCTCCTCATGTCTTTATGGACTGCCAAATCCGTGGCGAATTTGGACAGGCTTTAGTAATTTGAGCTGAGCGGAAATGGAAATGTCTCTCTCTCATTCGTGAATCATCGTGAACAACCAATCCGCAGCTTGCGTCAGGTGTGGGAGTAAATTTCCGAAACGTACTACTCTGCTATCGGTGTTCACGAACGAGTTAGCGTAGACAAAGAGCAGAGCTTTGCTCGGGAGCCGTCTCCGTGGAAACGAAGGCCAGATTTGTAGGCTAAATTCGAAGGTCGCGAGAATTTGCTAGCTTGGCAAGTATTGACCGCTCAGTGAGATACCACCTTACAGGCCACCGTACTTGTTAGCGCTAGCTAACTTCATGGGTATTTTTCCCTTCCGATAGGACAATAACACCTGGGAATGAACAACGGGCAACCAAGGAGCCAAGTGACATCATATCAGCTTCTGCGGTGCATTTGCAAACCACAGAAAAAGTAGCTCGACTTAGTTTGCTGTTTAAAATGCCACAGGACACAATGCATTATTATCATAACAACTATAAATTTCACTGAGTGCTAGGACACAAGTAAATATTTTAAATAGGGTCTAAATATGCCTTTAGCTTTTTCAATATCCGTGCGAGCACGTGTTCCGAGGCGAACCTTCAATTTTGCAACGCTGATGGAGAGAAACAATACCCTCTTGGTTCAGTAGCCATTTTCTACAAGCGCACTCACACACCCACAGAGCCCTGAGGGGATGCAGAGCGAGTGGGGGTTGGATACCGTGAGACGAGGGCATCAAACTGGGGCTTTGGAGACGCAGAGCTGCACCAACTGAAAAACGTACGTGTAATGCATGTCTTGTGTGAAAACAAATTCACACATCTGGTGACACACCGAGGGAGGGATAGCGAGAGTTTATGGAGGCTAGTTTGAAAGCAGACAAGCTGCTTCCAAGTGAAGGACGATGGTGCCTTTGCCTGCAGGGATCATTTCAACATAATCGTTCTTTTGAAAGAAAACGGACAGTGAAAATGAGGAAGCTCTGGAGAGTGAAAATGTTTTTGAATATAGACTGAGTATATTTTTGAAATGAAACTTCTGGACAAGAAGTAAAACACTCAAGTTTCCAATCAATCATTAACTCTTTATGCACTCATCCGTGGAAAATATCTGGACAATTTTTGACCCAACGAATTTACTGTAGTGCACAAAAGTCCGAGAGTAATAATAATGAAAAAGTAATCAATGTATTTTAAATAATACATTAAAGAGTAGCAACAATATATCGTCCATTTGTTCTGTTTTTGTGTGTCTTTCTTTGTAAAATGTTTTTTTTTAAGTTACATCATTGCAGATAGGTATTTTTTCTTTATAAAATGCAAAGGTTTAATTAAAAACAACTGTTATATATATTTTTTTTTAAGTCGGTATAATATGCTTTTTCAATATTTTTTCCTTTGAAAGCTATACATGTTTAACTTTATTGAAAAAAGGTAGTACACCCCAATATATTATTATTTTATTTGGTTTCTATAATAATAATAATAATAATATACTCTTTTAAACTAACAAAAAAGACAGAAAAACTGAAAATGATAGTGATGCTTTTTTAAAAACACGCAAAAAACATGTTAAAGTAAATTATTTTCCCATGTTTGGAATAATTTTCCAATTTCACAATTTTTCTAGCACATTGATATCATTTTTATATATAAATAAATAGATAAATAAACATACATTATACCGTGTATAGGACTGTACAAATGTGTCACATTTATTCCCCACCAAAAAAAAACAAAAAACCCAGCAAGTAAAAAATAAGATACATTTTTCTGTTCTATTCTTTGTTCATCAATTAAAATCGTTTTCCATTCATCCGTTATCCAAACTGATTATCTTCACGAAATGACAATAATAATATCCAGTATCTGTGTCTAACGATATATTATCTTCATTGCGTACTATTTTAAATAAGATTTTACATCAGTATTATATATTTCTTCTTAAAAAAAAAAAGTCATCATCAAACCGGCGTCCTTCCCAGATTGGCGTGTAGAAATCACATGCTTCCACTGCCTAATAACGAGGCTTGTGGTGTCCATTTTGGCTCAAGTTTAAGTGACCAAAAATGGCTCCCACATGGAGGTGCCTCATATAACTCACAGATGACTCAAACGAAGAACAACATGTGGCGAAAGCCTTCAAAAATGCCTCCCATCACTAATTCGGCTTTGATTTTGCAGCGTAGCACCGCGCAAACCTTTTCCACATGAATAATGCTGCAGCCGCGCCGCTTCAAGATGACACATAAGCTTGGTCATTTTTGACATGATGTTTTGACACTGTCAACTCTGGAAAATTCTTCCTCGCAGTGCCCGTGGACATCGCCGCCATTTTGGGGGGGCACATGTGACCCTTTGCGCCGTCTGCGATGGCGCCAAAACGGCAGGCAGGCAGGCAGGCCAGGCAGGAGGGTCAGGAGTCACTCAGGCCATGTGACGCATCCCCGGAGGTGTCGTTGGGAGCGACATGGGAGCCCAAGAATCAGAGAGTGCGGTGTAGCTGCGAGGCCCCCCCAGATGAAAGAAAAAGAAGGTCAGTGGCCACAGGAAGCAGTGCAAAAAGCGCCCCCAGCTACTGTCCTTAATGAGAGCGCATCCCCTTGGGTGCGTATCCCAGCAGCCCCCACTGCCACGTAGAAAAGTCCAATCTATACGGAGCGCCGCCGGCCAGCCAGAGCAGCCATTTTCATGGTTCATTCCCGGAGCCAGGAGCCACCTTGTGAGGTAAACAAACCCAAGTACAAAGATGTGCACGCTGCTGCTCGGCCGCTTGGTTGTTGGATTCTTTTTCTTCCTTGCCGTTTGTTTCATTTTGAACGTCTGGAAGCTCTCGCCATTTTTTTTTCTGGAAGGTCAAACTTGTTTTCTACACAGGCCTTATACGGTTGTGGATATGGTTGCCCTCAGGGGTCCGGTTGGAATGCTCCAACGGCATACGTGGTCACGACTTGGGGTGTAACAGTACAGCTAAAATGACAGCGGAAAGTCAAGGTTCAGTTAACATTGCGTACAGCGAGGGGAAAAACATGTAAAACAAAATGGATATGTTAGCCTTGCTTTTTTTTTTCTTTTTAGCAAAGTGTAGCATCAATATGTTGTATCATTTTCTCAGCGCGCATGAAAAGCACAAATCACGGCCTTTCTTTATTGCTTGGAGGAGAGCCGGGAGAGGCCGTTGCGTTCGATGCTCGGCAGAAAGCACGCATTGACATACCGAAAGTTAGCCAGAATCTGAGCTGCACTGGGTTTGTTTACATTGCTGGAGCACATCGAAT
Organism: Hippocampus guttulatus; assembly: GCF_054856545.1. Lineage (NCBI taxonomy): Eukaryota > Metazoa > Chordata > Actinopteri > Syngnathiformes > Syngnathidae > Hippocampus > Hippocampus guttulatus. Next base: position 2,654,895 of record NC_141274.1, read on the forward strand.
ACCACGTTTTGTTCTTGACATTATATTTCCCGTGTTCTAAAACTCGCAACATCACATTGCATAATCACCCCTGACCTTGATTATTATTGCTTTTATGATGGATCAATGATATGATAAAATCTTTGATCTTAATCCTAATCTTTGAAGGGAAGTGCAACATGAGTAATCTTCTTTTGAGGAATGAAGACACGGAATCTCAACTTTGTGATTTTGTTAGTTTTCATTAACTATATGAACGTTGCTTATGGCTTTGGCCTCATCTGAAGGGCTCTGACGAGGCTGTTTAAATGCCCCTTGAAGTTAGCATTAGCATTGCGCGACTTTATGGATTTCTTTTCGTTAAATTGAGTGAGAAAGTTTGATATTCTGTAAAAAGCATGACGCTGACCACGACGTCTGCCAGCCAGAAGCTACTCTGTGTTGCTTCACGGACTAAATGTGTTGCAAGAGCAGCGGGCAGTTACACTTCCTGTCCCGTACTCAATACGTTCCATAATGTAACCTAAATAAGTATCCCAGCAAATTACATGATCTCCCCAGCATTTCATTACAAAAAAATGGATTTGAAACAACCATCCATCCATCCATTTTCCGAACCACTTGATCCTCACTAGGGTCGCGGGGGGTGCTGGAGCCTATCCCAGCCGTCTCCGGGCAGTAGGCGGGGGACACCCTGAATCAGTTGCCAGCCAATCACAGGGCACACAGAGACAAACAACCATCCACGCCCACACTCACACCTAGGGACAATTTAGAGCGTCCAATCAACCTGCCATGCATGTTTTTGGAATGTGGGAGGAAACCGGAGCACCCGGAGAAAACCCACGCAGGCCCGGGGAGAACATGCAAACTCCACACAGGGAGGCCGGAGCTGGAATCAAACCCGGTACCTCTGCACTGTGAAGCCGACGTGCTAACCACTGGACTACCGGGCCGCCCGTGAAACAACCTTTGGACAGTATTCCAGGAAAATGTCCCTACATTTGACATTGAACCAAAAACATGTCACTAGGCATGAAGTCAAGTAGCCAGAAGCAGAGCTGCACCGTGTTGCATCCTGTCCCTTACCTAATACCTACATTTGATCATTGTATTTTTTACAATGGATAAAAACATATTTTTCCAAAAATGAAACAAAACAACAACAAAACAGCATTTAAAAAAAACGATTAGATTTGGAAAATTATGAGAAGGATCGTCCTCGAGCACCACCCGGGGCGTTCAATCTCATGAATGGGTATTTCGGTTCCTACTTTCAACACATTTGTTAAAGTGCCAGGTGGCGTTCAATTCTAAGCCGAGCCTTCTCACCTTCAAGACACGGGGGCTGACGTTGAAGCCTGCGGGGCAGCGGACGGGCACAAAAGCTCATAAATACACACGTGTACAGTTTCTGTGAGTAATGGGCTCTCTGACCATTTGTTTGTGTGTTGAATGCTTCAAACCCAAAGTGCTCGAAGGCCACTCGGCAGCGCAGTCCTGCATTGCCCCACAACTTTTAATGACGCACATTGAAAAGCGTGCGCGTGCACAACCTCATGTTGATTCGAAAAACCTTTAGGCCACAACGTGCTCTCATCTTTCCGACATTCTAAGCTCCCAAACAGCCTCGTGGCTTTCCCAAATAACAACCAAACAATTGCTCCGCCTACACTTCTCTCTTTCAACTGTATCCAATCAGCACTTTGAGCCCCCGGGCGACACTCCCCCCTGGGGGGTGAGAACGTTTTTTGCAAGGCCGTGTTTGTTCTGGAACCATTTGCTGTGCCCACGTCCTCCTCGCTCCAGGCAAGGCACACGGCCTCGGGGCAATCAGGCGTGACCTATTTGGATGGAAACGAGGGTGACACCCAGCTCCCCTCTGGTGGTATCTACAAGTACGACAGCTCCGGAACAAGTATTGATATAAAATCGTACTTAAAGTCCCTGTAAAGTGCAAAGAAATATGTCAACTGAATTTGGCACACCATAGAGAAGACTGTTGTCAACAGCTCTGCCGAATTTGAATGATTATTGAAATAGCCGAGTATGTACTGACTTCGAAATCCCGAAAAAAAATCAAGCAATTCTCCGTTTGCTGAATGCGCTTGAACCCCCACCCCGCTCAACTGTCAACTGTCAAACGAATACCAGTACTACGACCTGTTACGTCGAGCGTCTTTCTTATGCATGCAACATAGCTACATGTTTGATCTGCAAAAACATATCGGTTTCAAGCCTCCTAGAATATCATCTCATCGCAGGGTTGCAAGTCTGAATTTTGTCCGCGTGAGCTGCCAGTGAGACGTGCTAAAGCAGCCATGTCAGCGGATGAGCTGCTACGTTCCTTCTGCTGGCTTTTTTGCCTTTCATGCGGAGGGTCGATCATTTTTAATATTTGGGATTTCACCTGTTTACTTCCAAATGTTTTATTCCTCATTACTCCCAGTTTCTCATGGAAAGCTAAATATTGAATGGTTTTGTTTTTTTTCTTCACCAAGCAATCAAGTGTGTGCCAATATTCATCTTTTGGTTAACGCAATGTGTGCAAGCAACAACATTTGATGCAATTCTGCTTACCTTTTGGATTTGATACAACAGCAGGAGCAAGCATTACACTTATGGGGAATGTGGAGGTTTCTGCGCGATATTGTTTCCGACAGTGTAACGTGGTCATTGATTGATAGTGGCTCTGAATCTTCACCCGGCCAAGCTGGCTATGTCATGGTCAGAGAAACTCCTGTTGCTATATAAATGATTCATGTCTGTGAAGCGTGCTATTCAATGACATTTGACTCGTGGGGTTTATTTCAGCCTCTGGTGGTCATTGCATATACAAGAGCTCCTGTTGTGATCCAAACTACTGCTGCCCTGGTGGAGGTAACAAGTACTGTCGCTTCAGTGAATGGAAGAAGTACTGAGTGTCCTATCGTGGTAACCATTACTAGAGCTCTGTGAATCGTACAGAGCGTGAAAAATCATTCAAAAAAATATCATTAGGAAGCTAAAACATCAACACAAGGCAATAGCAAATTAGCTAGCATGATAGATGGATAGATAGATTATCTATCTAGAAAAAAAGGTGGGTGGCTTTTCATGCAAACACGCAATATGTTTGCATGAAAGTTCTTCCTACTCCCTTGAACATAATAACTGTGTTAAATGATGGCTGATTTCTCTTTCCTTTTTACTATTTTACTTACCTTACTTTTTGTCAAATTATTACTGTATATGTTTTATGTTCAATAAACAAACAATAAACAAACGAAATATGCAAATCTAAACAAATGACGTATTGCGACAGCGTATTGACACACTGTAAAGTATGCTTAAAGATGTGTCTGTTCTGGTTTTAAAACAGTAGATGATTCACAGGGAGTCAGGATTATATTAAAAAAAAAGACTCCTGCCTTGAGGCAAAAATGCATTCATTCCTTTCCTTGCCCTTTAGCAGCCAACCTGCAGTTGTTCATTTCCATTAATGTGTGTGCGCGTGTGTGCGTGTGTGTGTGTGTGTGTGTGTGTGTGTGTGTGTGTGTGTGTGTGTGTATGTGGTACACAATTGGTGAAACGGCTGCATGCTTAACCTAGTGTAGTTTATATGCACCGAGTTGGTTTGGAATCATGGTATTAACATGAGGGATGGTTGAGGATGACAAACATGAAAGTGTGCTAAATTTTACTGAATCACTGACATGCACGGCCGCTATTTAAAAACTAATAAGCTTCAATGTAGCCTTTCATAAGTTGTAAGCAAGGAGTACTCCGCAATCACGATGTTCAAATTGAAATACACTTAAAATAGTAAAATATCCATCCATCCATTTTCCGAACCGCTTGATCCTCACCAGGGTCGCGGGGGGTGCTGGAGCCTATCCCAGCCGTCTTCGGGCAGTAGGCGGGGGACACCCTGAATCGGTTGCCAGCCAATCGCAGGGCACACAGAGACGAACAACCATCCACGCCCACACTCACACCGAGGGACAATTGAGAGCGTCCAATCGGCCTGACATGCATGTTTTTGGAATGTGGGAGGAAACCGGAGCACCCGGAGAAAACCCACGCAGGCCCGGGGAGAACATGCAAACTCCACACAGGGAGGCCGGAGCTGGAATCGAACCCGGTACCTCTGCACTGTGAAGCCGACGTGCTAACCACTGGACTACTGGGCCGCCCTCTACAAAATGTAAGAATATTTAAAAAAATGGGTGGCAAAATGACTCATACTTTAATATGCAGTATTTTTTCTTGTTTACTAGATTCATTTTGCATCATGTTTGCGAGCGAGAGTCAATCACAACTGAGCAGTTCTGACAGGTTAGTTTCATATTTCCACAAAAGTCAAATTAAATGGTATCTAGTGGCAAGCGTGATGCAATAATTATATTTAATAAAGCCCTAAATAAATCCACAAAAATATTCTTTAATCAACAATTTCCTCTTTCTTCCTTGTGTGTCTATAAATGTGTGCAGATGTCCGTATGTACATTTTGTGTGTGTGTGTGTGTATATACTGTATATATATATATATATATATATATATATATATATATATATATATACAGATATATATATACAGTATATGTATATATATATATATATATATATATATATAAGCCATTGTCTGAAGGCTTGCTGGAGCCTATTCCAGCTGACTTAATTATACCCTTCACGTTTTCAATCAAAACTGAACTGAGCATCTCTGACTGGATCGCAGGATCACTTCTTTTTTTCAAGTTGCATCCCAGTATTTAGTATTCGTAGAATAATAATAGTATAAAATAAGGGAGGAGAACAAAGCTGTCGTGCTGCTGCTGCCCGAAGGTAGTAGCACTAATTACATGAGTACATGTTTCAAACACATCTGACAAAATTAAAACAGCTCTCTCCGGAGGGTAATGCACGAACATTTAAAGTACATTCAGAACAAACTTCCAAAAAGAAATAAACTGAGTTTAAAATTATTTTAAAGTACAGTTTTATTTTATTTTTTTTAAATACCAATTTTTGGGGGACAAAATGAATGAGAGTCAATTCAAAATTTCCATCTTTATATCATTACTCCACAAACCCCAAACTAAATGTTCAGAATGATGCCATATTTAAAAAGACATCTGACAAAATGAAAACATTTCTTTCTGATGGGGAACCGATGCCGTTTTTAGTTAGATATGAGTGAACTTGCCAAAAATAAAATGATGCCAAATAAAAATCCAAATCAACCACTGAACTTCAATAAAAAGAGGAATAAATATGCAGGCCAAAAAGTGCAGATACGCACACCCACACACACTCACACACAAACACACAGACACACACTCACACACACGAACACAATTTAAAGTTTTTGTGCTTAGTTTTGATTCAGCTCTTCATCACCACAGGGCCCAACTCCGGTTCGCTCCAGTATTAGGCTCAATTAGAACAAGATCCAATTAGAGGGCTGCGTTCCCCTGGGGCAAGGAGAGGCAGGAAATGGAGACGGAGAAAACGTGCAAGTCGACAACATGCGGACACAGCCAGCATAAACAAACTCACTTTGTTGATCTCGGCTGTTGCTACGCCAAAGTCCCCTGGGAGTCAAAGCCCTGCTAGTCTAAGCTATGAGATAAAACAAAATACAAAAAAAAAAAAAAAAAAGTGGGAGAAAAAAAAAAGGCCCACAGCGAAACATGAACTCTGTGAGCACAAGGGCTCCGACACCATGAAGGGAACGTCTGGGCCCAGAAAATGAAAAAGCCCGCAGGCGTTTTCCATTTACAGCGAAAAAATCCAGCGCTCGCTTCTGGCCAGGGTTAGTATCAGACTCTAAAATGAACACTTACACTACTGGAGGAACAAATGGAGCCACTTTCCATTGTCGCTCTATTAAATCTGTGCCTTAATGGACATATACCTTACTACTGACAGAAATCAATAGTGTACAATAAGACAGAAAGGAAAGAACAGAAAAGGTGTAATTGGCCAAGGACTGGCGTGAGGCTTGGGTCTGACATCGCCCTTGCCGGGGGGGGGGGGGGCTCAGTCCATCCCCGCCCTCCCCCGAGGCTAACGTTGTGAGGGAACATGGCGAGGGCCAACCTTGGCCTGCTGGAATGATGGAAAAAAAACAAAAAAGAAGAAGAAGAGGCATTTGGCTGACACTGACTCGGAGTGGATACGCATCACGACACCCTGGCTTTGGGGACAGCACGCTCAGGTGTCGTGGGTGGTATATGAAATGCCGCATTAAAACCACCCCCGACCCACCTCAACCCCCACCCCTCCTCTCCCCTGCAGTCTGCCAAGTTGAGTTTCAAGCAGAGATGGAAATCCCATTAAGTCACGCGCTGAACTTGGCTCTGCAAAGTCATTTAACAAGTTTGCTTCAATTACACTTAAAATGAGAGTGGAACTTCTGAAGGCCAACACCCCCTCAAGTCGTACCTTCAGGAAAAACACGCCCCTAAAATCATACGGCAGTGCTCAAAGGAGTGACTTTAGCTTAACACACTTTAGAGACAACTTGCTTTCCGTCCAGCTTGAAGTCCCTCTCCATGAGGAAGGTGCATAAATTAGCGATTGTCATGTAACGCCGTCGCATGGATGCGACAGAAGAGGGGAAAATAACACCCCATAAATCGAAGCTACATCCAACCACGTCATCTTTCACTGCGCATCAGCGTGCAGGTGCAATACTTCTTTTCCTTCTGAAGTGCAGCTGCATGGAAAGTGTGCTCGCTCACAGGAGGTCAACGTTTGGCCACGGGGGCTCCCAGCTGCGGCCTGACTGACCCGCGATGGCCGTCTCGCCTATGTGATGCCGGACTCAGTCGCCCCCCGGCAGTGTGAGTGGTCCACTGATCTGGTGCTGGCTCATGCGGCCTGGCATGACTACACTGCATCACGTATGTCAAAAGACAAAAAAAAAGGGGGTGTCAGATAATGCAGATCTGGGCTCTCCATATATACTGTAAAAGGAGATTCTGTTTTTGTAAATACCTTTCCGGCAGTGTTCATCAAGAACTGGGTTGCCGTGGTCAGCGGTGGGGCCTTTCAATATAGAGGAAATTACCAATCAATTCATGTTTGGATTTTAAACTCTTCTCTTAAAAGGGATGAGAAAATCTCTTGCTCTGAATGGGTTAGGGTTTCTAACCTTAACCCTATCCTTACAACTATCTCTACCCCTTTGAATGTTCTTAACTCATTCACTCCCAAAGACGATTTTAAACGTCTTTTCAGACTTGGTCCAGAATTGGCTGGTACTGAATGAGTTGATGTCTTCAACAAGTTGTTAATCTCCGGTTTTCCACATGCGATCAACAACATTCCAGACAATCAATTGATTCTTGTCATCGTTTTGTGGTGAAAAGAGGGCACCAAAGTCAAGGCGAGGATTGTCGAGCCACTTCCTGCCGGCCTATCTGGCTCACTTATCTGCCAGGATCAGTTGTTAGTGCTGGCACTTTTCCTCGCCTGTCCTCTGGAGAGAAGTGGCTCTCAGCTGGAGAGAGGCGCCGCAAGCCACGCGCTGCCTTCCATTGTGTGCCGAAAGACACACGGCATACTTGAGAGAGCCGGTGCAGGTGCACAGAGGAAGAATACGAAGGGGACACACCTGAGGGTCGCCTGTTTTTTTTCCCCCTCCTCCACCTCACAGACGCCAGGCTTGTATTTGAGGGGCCTTGTGCTTATTTGTTGTCGGGGGGGGGGGGGGGGGGGGAGGCAGATTTACAGACGCTACACTGCGCTAGAGGGAGGCAAGGGCCAGGCCGTAATAAAACTAAAATGACATTCAATTGAGTGCAGACCTCTGCCGAGGAGAAAGTAACAAAAGTGCTTGTTTGTCCATGTTTTTGCTTTAATAGACTACATCCTGGTTCAGGGAGGACGACGTAATCCACCATTGTGTGTTTCGGTATCTGTGGTGTTATTGATCCTCTACCAAAACTGGGGCCAATCTGGCACAGAGCCACAAAAAAAAATCAAATAAATCATCCGTGGGATGCACACCCATCAAGCGTGAAATTAAACAACCGAGAAAATATATCGCAGCCTATTTCTGAAAACGTGTCTGCATGTGAGCTAACCCGTCTGAATTTTGCAGAAGTGTGATGGCGCAATTCGGCTAATTCACATACCTTGCCGACAATTATTTTTCTGCCCATGACTTGGTGGACAGGCTGGTTGAAGATTCAGAGCCACTTTCAAGTGACGGTCAGAGGCTGTTCATTCGACACTACTATGTGAAAAACTATCATGCAAGACACTATCAGACACCCACTTCCACCGGCTTTCTGCCAAAGACAAAAGGTAAGCAGACCTGCATTTAGGTTTTTTGGAGGTTTTTTGGGATGCACAGATCAATGTTAGCTTCTGATGACCAGTGCACACTAGATCGCTAAGTGAAATCGTCGATGCAGTGACGGGGTTTATTTGTGGTTGGCGATGTGCCACATACACACATTTTAGTGTATAGGTTGCTGTCTACAGGGGAGCTTTTTTTTTTGTCTTTCTGAAAAGTTGGGCAACAATTGTGCCATAATTCTTGATCCATGAGATAATGAGATGAAAGCATGCCTGGGAATTATTTATAATGGTGGAAAAACAAATATTATCCATGTACAGTATGTCTCTTTTTAAATCATCCCAAAGGAAATTAAGACTTTCATTTCAGATTTTATTCTGTGACCTTTGACCCAATTTGGAATCCCTGCCATAAAGCAGATTTACTGGCCTTCCTCTAGAAGTTTCTTTTTTTTTTCTTCCCCTGTGAAAGTGATCCTTTTGTTTCCTGTTGGTTGCGAAGCTGACAGGCTACAAGAGTCCCTGTGACAACAAGCATCCATCTCCGCTTGTCAGTCGGCGAGACAAAAGAGGCAACGAGGGACAGATAAAGAAAGTGATAAGGGGACAAGAAGAGAGTTAAGACAAAATGGAGAGGAAGTTCTAAGTCTGTGTCAAGTGATTCCACCATGTGTGCAGGGCCGTCAACATAACGGGGTTATAATAGTTTGCGATTTTTCATTATAGTTTCTTGTTATTTGTTTGTATTTTTTCGAAAACGTTTTAGGTTTTGTTTTTTTAGTTTTAGCACTATATACAGTATATATATATATACTGTATATTACTATGCAGACTGTCTATCGAGTGAAACATTAAAAAAAGTTTTTTTTTTCAGTTTTGGTATTAGTTTTAGTTTTTTGAAGCAGAGTATTTATCGAGTGCAAGATAACAAAAAAAGGCCACTAAGTCTCATGAAACTATCATTCTCAAACCGCTGTTTGACTTTCCTTCCTTTTCTCTGTAGTTATTCTTTTTATTTAGTTTTATAAACGTAAGATCTAGTTTCAGCTATTTTTGAAAACGTTACAATTTTATTTCATTGCCAATTTTTTTTCTTTCAATTTTAGTTTTTTCAAACAAGATTTTTACGACGTTTCTGTCTCCTTTTTTTTCTTTTAGACTTTTAATGAAGTACCGTAGTTGAATCAGTACTTCTACCTTCACCTTAGTTTTCTTTTTTTACTCACGTATGCGTACTTCGATTTCAGTGTGAGTACTTTGACCCTATCATTTGATTTTTAGCAATGCAAGACAAACATGGGGCAGCAATGTAGTGTAATGGATTTCTCCAGATACCGAAGCTTCCTTCCACATTCCTAAAACATGCACGCTAGGTTCATTTGAGGACGTTTCCCTGCAGGTTAAATATAAGCACCTGTGGCTAAAGCCAAACTACGGCGGGGTTTTTACTTTCTGGACCTGGACTTGCCACCTCTGACAGATCCTGAGCTCCTCGGACTCCACCCATGCGTGCAATTAGACTGCGTTTTGAGCTCGACCTCTGCTGGACAGGAAATGGCATCAGATATAGTTCAGGTGAAATTTCACCGTGCTACCTACAAATCGAGCTATACTCACCACAGATACTGTAACTTGTGCCAGCTGAGATCATGTTTTCAATCGTGCGCTCATCACGATTTTTAAACAATACCCGCCAAAATGTTCCGGGAATTATTCCTCTTTCTCAAAAGAAGACCCCTATTGATTTTCTGCTCCGTTCCATAAGATGTTTGAGGTACTTGAAATGAACATCCGATCAATAGGTAATTTCATCCCCAAACTTTCGGGGGTTTGTATCAAAGCAAGTTGTTTATTGATTTTGAATGACATTCGGTTGAAGATACTTGTCGAGGCGGGAACTCCACCAAAGCTATTTGAGCTCATGGCGGCAGCAATTTGGTGAGATTCGCCCTGCGAGAAGAGAGCGAGTGTCGGGGAGTGCGGGCTGATGTTTTCATCACAATTATATGTCTCACTCAGCACACTCTCCCTGCTACTCTTGCTAATTTAGATTGAGATCCTTCCAGGCCTTCCCCCCTATCTTTCATTTCCCTGCCTTCCATCTCTCCTCTCTGCATCCCATCAGCCCCTTGATAGCGGAAAAAAAAAAGCCTTCATGTCTGTGACTTTCTTGCCCCGCGGCACATGAAGCCCTCTTTTATTTTGATCATCGCAGCACAATGGATTCATGCTATTCTGGCAACTTTATTCAGTATCAGCCCGAATTTACATACTGCTTAACAAGTTTGTGCGTGACTGTTGATGCCCCTGATCAAAGTGCTTTTGGAAATCTTTCTCATCTGATTTCCCACTCCCCCCTTCCATCCTTCATTTCAAATGCATGCCGCAGACAGGCATCTTTAACTCAGGGGCAAAAAAAAAAAAAAAAAAAAAGGTAACCTTAGTGCTGCACAAGCCCAAATGTCATCCAACAAGGAGGGCGCGTGTCCCGGGGACACAGATAATGTAATCTAAGCAGTATACAGTGTGTGACTGCGTCTTTGAGTGCGTGTGTGTGTGCGCGCGTGTGTCCATGACTTGCCTCAGTGTGTATTGGCAGTTTTGGTTTAGGGGCAGAGGATGACAAAAGTCAAAGCAGTCATGTGTCATTTTGGGTGCTGAGGGGCTGGGACTTGCCTGGGGGGCTGTCCTCTCTGTCAGACGCACTCAGACATCTGCACTGAACTCTCCGGCCGTCTCCTCTTCTTCTTCTTCTTCTTCTGACGGTCATCCACTAGGATCGGACAATGGGCTCCAAAATGATATCTCAAAAATGGAAAGAAATGTAGTGACAATTATTTTCATACAGTAAATACAGAGTATCCGATGGTGAGAGGCATTTTGAATCGGATAAATAGTATCGAAACGCATTTGTACTCATACAACAAAATCAGTCTTTGCTTTGAGTGCAACAGAAGCCAATTCACAATCTAAAAAAATAATAATAAAAACACTAAAAGGAGATAAAGTATCATGACACAGAACCGGTTGAGCAGGAAAGAAAATGGACGGATTGGTGCAAGGAAAATTATACACACATGAAAAAAGTATTATTTCATACTACCGGTATGTTATAAGATATCCTTTATTTGTCCCACACTGGGGAAATGCTTCTCGTCTCGAAATTTCGCATTGGAGTTTACAAGGCAAAATGTGTACTTTGTGCCTCATCCAAAAAAAAAAAAAAAAAATGCATTGAATAACAGAACTGAGAATCAACCGCCAAAAGAAACAAGAACCACCAGGACGATCCCAAAAAGCTTGGCTGGGCTCATGTCACTTACTGTGGTTAGTCAGAGGTCAAGGGCAACTCTGTGCTACTTACGCCGCAGCAGCTAACTAGCAACGAGCTTCAGCTGGCTACGAGCGCGCATGTTGCGGAGTTGCCTCGAAGTCAGTTCTCATCGCCTGCATGAAGGTGAATAAGTTTCATTTTAACAATTCTTTTCCAGAAACGTGTGTCTTCCCATCATTTCAAGACGGTCAAACACACCCTGAAAAAGAAAAACAAAACAAAGCACACCCACTGCCAACCCAGTTGCGATATTGTCCAGACTATTCATCATGTTCTAAATACAGCCATAGTGAACATGTTCCTGCGCCTGTACCGTCTCTTGCCGATGGTAACCATGCAAGGAAAACCCAAAACATGACATCATCACAATCATGTGATACACCACAGCATTTTAGAATATCAGTTCAGGTCTTCAATGTTGTCACGCCCATCCATCCATCCATCCATTTTCCGAACCGCTTAATCCACACTAGGGTCGCAGCCGTCTTCGGGCAGTAGGCGGGGGACACCCTGAACCGGTCGCCAGCCAACCGCAGGTTGTCACGTCCTTCACCTTCAATTCAAATTTCGAATCGGAACAAAATGAGTTGCTAACGGTCGGCCCCACGTGACAATTATTTGTGCAGCATTCACATGGTTCACGAATGTGCAATATCGAATGTATTGTTCGGTAACTATGTTCATGACCATGACGGCATACCGAAAACAGAACCTTTAATGTCTGCTGGTTATACAAGCAGAATTGGGGGGGGGGGGCAGTTTCTGCGCCAGCCAAAACACAACCAAAACAATAATAGTGCATACATAGTCTGCGAGCTGAGCAAACATCCCAATTGAAAACATGGAAAATAGCAAGAGAGAGAAAGGACGGCTTGGAAAAACTACAATGAAAAGAGGGCGTGGGTGGAAAGAGGGGAATCGTGGGAATGCAAGATTGCACCTCCCTCGGGCAATCTAATCATCCTACGGGCCGATGGTTCCTCCTTATGCATCGGCTGACATTTTCCTGTAACCCCATCCCGAGTAATGCCATGTGATGTGTGACTGGCTTCTGCCGCGGTGCTGAGAGGCCGCCCGGCCCCGGGGCCGTCTGCTTTTTGCCCCGCGGACCCCCCCCCGCGGATTGTTTATTTTAGCGTCGGTCCACATTTTGCTCTCTTTTGTCTTTGCCCTCTTCGGTGTCGACTTTCAATGAGAGGAGTGATTCTCTGTTGTGGGACAAAACGCCAGACAGGTGACTCTTGAGGGGTAACCCAATACCTTGTCTTTTAGTGTTGTTTCCCGTCAAACTATTAGTATTCCTGCACCTTTCACAGGAAACAAAGGCATGAGGCCGTCAGCCGTACCTGTTACCGCCCACAAAAAATCAAGAAGAGACTGAGTGAGCCTTACAAATAAGATCCAAGGACAGAGGAGACGAGATGTTTGATAGAAGATAAATGGAATGCGTCCCCGCAGCTATAGAGAACATTCAAAGAGAACATATTTTATTTACTTTTGGATGTGTAAGCCGGCGTGCAGATATCCTCAAACTTAACTTTACATCGCAAAAGCCCCCCCGAGGGGGAGACCAGGGTGGGGGCGGGCCAATGCGACGATACACACAAATAGTTGATGTGTGTAGCTGTCGACGTGTGACAAGCAGAAAAGGGACAGTGTTGAGAGCGTAGCCTTTTACGACCCAACACACTTTGACAGCTTGGCCATGGCTGGGGGACACATGCCGTGCTGCTGTTTCATCTGACAATTTGAAGAAAAAAAAAATAACAACAACGTTCCTTTCATGGATTGGCTTGTTTATGTTGTTTCGTGTGTGTGTGTGTGTGCGTGTTAAAGTAAAGAGACAAAAACATGTCTGCAAGATAAAGGTGTCACACTGTCAGTCTGCAAGATGAGAAAGCCAGATGAAAGTGGGGGTGGGGGGAGACGATGATGCCGCTTTAGAGCCAACACTGCCCTCTGGTGGTGAAGGTCCGTCACAACCCCCCCCCCCCCACACACACACACACAAAATTAGTAGAACTCCAGATACTTGTGTACATAGAAACAATAAAAGACTGTTGAAGGTGAAGATACTGATTCAACTCCTGTGGTAAGTGGAAGAAAGTACACTGAAATATTGAATTTTACCATTAGTTTATACACAATACCGATTTTGATCGAAACAATAGTGCTTGTTATGAGATTTTTTAAAAAATCACTTTACATGTTGAATCCAAATGACACGTTTCGGTAGCTCTGCCAATACTGTGAACTGAGAAACAAGAAATGCAAAATTAGTTCACCATAGTAACTGACAAAAACATACAAGAAAAATTTGGGACATCAGAAGTTGGTGGATTTTAGGCCGGCACAGGACAAAAACATTCGCCATGAATACTTTATGCGTCTGAAAACGTCAAGCGATTCCCTTGAGTAAGGTCATGGATGAGGAATATCTTGCTTCCCCCAATCTCTTGCCGCTCAGATCTCAGTCAATTTTGATTTCGACTGGGGTTGACTTTACCTTGCTCTGATTTTTGCATCGTGTTGTGAAAGGGGCACAAGCATCATTTGACAAAGTAATGTTTTAGATACCCGTTTTCATTTGAAAGTCATTCCAAAAATAAAAGTACAGACATGAAAAAGTGTTACAGTCCTGGAGCCAACTAATTCTAACTTCCCGCCTCTGCTACGCTGGCTCCCAAGCAAGACACACCGCGTCGATGCCCTTCAAGCAAGTATTTGCCTTATTTGGACCCGAGGACAGTTTGTGCACACAAAATTTACACAATTTACACATCTCTGAAACTGGGATCAAAGGGTGCGGCACATTAAAAATGACACAGACACCTGAGCAACTCTGATGTCATTTTCAGTTGACAGAAAGTGGCACAATGCCCGCCCCCCTAAGATGGCGCAAGCGGCGTGGTGGACAAGTCAAGACCTGGGCCACCACGATGAAAGAAGACCTCGCGTACCTTTCCGGCCACCGGGTGGTGGGTCTGAGACGGTGGAACCAGGACTGGCTGAAGCTGTCGGTTGACCTGGCACAGGATCGCCGCGCTTGGGCCGCCATGATCAGGGATGTCGTGCGCGCCAAGGAAGAAGCATGTTCAACCCGCCCAGGGTGAAGGCCGTTGCAAATTAAAAAAAAATAAAATAAAAGCGGGTAGATTCATATTCCCCAAACACAATATTAATTACAATGCCGTAGTTAGACGATGGCGGCCCAGGAGTCCAGTGGTTAGCGCGTCAACCTCACAGTGCAGAGGTCATGGGTTCGATCCCAGCTCTGGTTTCCCTGTGTGGAGTTTGCTTGTTCTCCCGGGCCTATGTGGGTTTTGTTCGGGTACTCCGGTTTCCTCCCAAATTCCAAAACCATGCACGGCAGGCTGATTGAGCAGGTGTGGTGTGAGCGTGAATGGTTGTTCGGCTCTGTGTGCCCTGTGATTGGCTGGCAACCGGTTCAAGGTGTCCCCCGCCTACTACCCAAAGCCAACTAGGATAAGCTCCAGCACCCCACGTGACCCATGTAAAGCGAATTGGAAAATGGATGGATGTTTTGACAAGTGGAAGCGCAAAAAACATATTATTGTGAAGACAATTTTTGGGTTCCCCTCAAAGGTTGGTTTCCACCCAATTGTATTAATTGACCGCCAAATTGTTGGACGTTGAAGATTCCACTGTATATGTATGGCAGATGGAGCAGGGGGGAATAAAAACACATGAATACAGCATTTTCTATTGTGTGTGTAACTAGCCTGTCAGCTGTGTGTGTGTGTGTGTGTGTGCGCGCGCGCATGTGTGTTTGCATACAAACAATGCACTCGGTTGACAGCCCGCAGCAGTGTGCATTCTTGCTTAGAGAGTACATGTCCTCGGGCTGCGTTCCTCCGCTGATGACCTCTGGTGAAGCCATTATCTTCTGCATTAATGATGAGCCCAAGCCGGTCGGCGATGAGAGAGATGGACTTTCGTCCTCAGGCGCAGCAGCAGCAGCAGTAACAGCAACAGCAGCTGATTATAGCCAACAACAAGGCTGGAAAAATAAAGAAAGAAAGGGGAATAGTCGGAGGGAAGAAAGACGAGACTCCATCGCCACAAGCACAAACTAAGCTTACGCCATTCAGAGGGCCAGATGAGACTTTTATCAGTAATGTCCGGCTAAGCGTCGCCACCAACTCAATTAATTTCCAGCTTTCCTGCAAACTGGCTGGAACTTCTCAATAAATCATTAGGAAGTGAAATGACACGTGCATGTTACCGAGATCCATCCATTTCTCACTGGGGAATTAGGCAGTTACAGGTACTACACTATGCATCCATTTTCAAGATCATTTAGTTGTAAATAGATTCTTTGCCTATCTAGAAAATCTCCATACAGTTACTCTGAGTCAAATTTATTATTATTATTACATCATGTCAAGTCCTTTTTTTTTTTCTTGCAGATGGCCTCGAGAAAGTGGACCCAGAGTTGGAGTTCGGATATCACTGATCAATACTAACAGCTTCATTTTCCGACGTTTTCCCTCTTCTGGGGAGTCTGGTATTCATTTAAAAGTAGAAATATATTCCTTTTGATTGACAGCCAGATGCTCTTCCTGAAGAGATGAACAAACATGATTGTGCTTATTTATCGTGGAGTCAGCTGAGATCCAAGAGTGCATTTCCGATAGTTTGCTGGCATTGAAGATCCTCTCAAGAAAATGCAGAGCAGCTCCACAAGCCCACAATGTCCAAACTCAAGAATTCACTTTTTTTTCTTGATCCTACCTAAAACAGTTAACCAAATGTATGTGTAACTCTGCTAACAGCGATAAAAACAGAATGCAGAGAATGAGTTCCTTTGCCATCGTATAAACAGGTCCCATATCGAAGACACTCCAAAGAAGACAAATGACAAACAAAGTGCAGTTGGCTCTTGTCGAGGCAGCCAGTGCACCCACTCAGGAAATCCTGGCTCGGGGAGATGACTCTAAATGAAGGACTTTAACCATTCACCATTATGTCTTTGCTGGAGAGTCGGAGGGAAGCCCCCCGGGGCCCCTCGGCACGGCATAGCGCAAGTTTTTTCAAAGGGGCTCCCAGATTAAAGTCCCTGAAAGTTCCCATTGGGGTCTGAGGCCAGGATCCCATTAAGCAGCCCTTCCACACCGCCGGCCATAATTGTGTCATTGAGAATTCACAGCAGCGCTTGCTTGATAAGCGAATTTAAGGTGAAAAAGGGATGGCGGTGGAATGGTGGAGGGGGTCTAGTTAGGCCACCATTAGATGCTGCGTTCACACCTCACTAATTTAAAATGACAGAAGGTTGGCAGAGGACAAGAGATGCATGTTCCACACCTTCGACAAGTGAAAAATGGCTCACTTTTATAGCCACTCGCACAAGAGTGCTGTGAGTGGTGTTTTTGCCGCGGTTAGATTCATGGAATAAAGGTAGGGGGAACAAAAAAAAACAACAAATTGAAATGATACTATTTGATGTCACGGAATATAATGTTGGTGAATAAAGCAGGTATTTAAGGTGTGATTTCAATGAACTAGTGCATTTTTTACAATGTTTTTGGAAAAGATTGCGGCATATTCACATGTTGATTTCAAAGGCCTGAAGCAAATATCGGTAGATTATGTATGAGTATTATAAGTGCAAATGTTGTGTCGCTAAGAATAAAAAAACAATTCATTTGTCCCCCCTAGGCTTATGTTTTTGTACGACACTACTACAAAGCTCAAAATATTGTGATTTGTTTTTCTCTTCTGCGCCAGGATACGAAGGTCAGCAAGACTTTATAAACAAGCCATCTTTTATTGAGAATTGTTCCCAATTACAATTCTGATTGGTCTCTTGTGGACCTGTGATGTTTGTCACCATCAAAGCACTTTGATGAATGATAGAAAAGTGTCCTTAACGTGAAGCCTAACTTGAGTGCTGCGTGTATGTATGAGTATTTTATACACTTAAAACAGCTGGAGGTATCGTACATCTGGTGCAGTATCTCAAGTTAGGACTCACCTCTTTACAGTGAAATAAATGAGTTATCAGCCCCCTTTACCTTCCCCGAAAGGCTACTTCCATATCCAAGTGCAATTAAAAAAAAAAATTTTTTTTAATCATATTTCAAGTGGACTTTTTCTGCTTCTTCTTTTCGGCCTCTTCCTCTTTTTCCTTCTCGATCTCAGCCACCAGAGACTCTATCTCCTTGGACTCGAGGATCTGAGAACAGCCAACAGACACTCACGATGAGCTTGCAGGGAACTCGAATCGAACGCACAAGTGAATCGACGTGAATGGAGATCACCTTCAGTGGTTGATTTCGTCTGATAACAGCCAGTTCGATATTTTTCCCTCCCGATTGGACCACCTGTTGAATGGATACAAAATGAGAGTGCAGACAATGAGTGGATGGATGGATGGAAGCAATGAGGTCAAAGGTGGTGGTGGTTCGAGCAAATTGGAGCAATAGAGCAACGCGGGTCTTTTTGGAATGCGTGTGTGTATTTTTTATTTATTTTTTAAATAAAACAACCGAAAGATACTCTTCTTTTTCTTGGGAAATTCTTATTTATTAAGATGTACCTATAGACTGCTGCTATTACCTAACACCAGAATTAAAGTGGGCCCAAGGTATCTTGCTCACATCCCCTTTTACAGCTGATTGATGGTGGACACTTAATTAACAATGAATCACTTTCTTGTTAGCGTTTCATGAGGGCGTTCCACCACGCCACATTTGTCAAAGTATGTGTTGAATGACCTTGAAGAAGAAAAAAAAAAAAGGGCTTTCTGTAAACTGTCCCCACGAAGTTTAAACCACGGAATCGTCCGTGTCTTGCTATGGTGGAATACACACAATCATCTCTGCAAACCCCTCCCGACCAAATTCTATGAACACGAAGTTAAGATGCCTGTGAAAGACTATCCTGGGCAATTATCCTATTGTGTCGGGTAGGTTAAGAGAGTTTTTTTCCCCTTCTTAATTCAATGGTCAGAGGGCAACAATTTGAACGTTAAAAGGTCAAGTGTGAAGAGATTTCAGAAAATCCCAAATGAAGTATTTTCAAGCCACAAGTAATTAAACAAAATACATTCAAGAAAGCATTTCGTAAATTTGACAAAGTAACCATTTTCCCGAAGTGAGATCCTGATGAGCGACAAACCTGAAAGTGTGATGTCACCTCAAGGACAAAAATAGTGGGCCTCACTGTGGAAAGTGTACAAAGCCAGTCAGAAATTCTGAAAGCGTTGTTTCAAACCTATCTGAGGGGCTCCGGGTGTTTGAAGAGTTGGAGAAAGAGAAGGTTCTTGGTAAGATGTATATGATAGACCAAACATGTACGAGCCAGATGCTCAGGATGCGGAATATGTGGTGTGCCCGAACAGCGGGACATGGAGTGGAGACGACACCCATCGGGATTGGAAGAATGGTAGCCCGTACAGGCTGAGATTAGCAGCCTAGCGTGATTGTTTGCGATTCGATGCTGTGCCGTGCTGTAAATTGTGCACGGTGGGATGAGCTACTTGGTTTGTGGATTCCCGCGAGCACTGAGAGCACACGTCATAGTGGGTTGGCGTCCTACATCGTCACTGCTAAGGTAGTTCTGTTAGATTGTCGGCCACTGCGCACATTATATCGGCAGCATTGTGAGTTGCAAACCATGAGCGAGGAGTCCATCCATGTACCCATATAATGCGTTCATCCAGGAATACATCCATGTACACGCATATTTTGAATCGAATGTTTTCATAAACAACAGCCAGAGTTGTACGTTGATTGTCATGCCTACTTTTTGCAAATTGTTAATCATAAGCAAAACGGTTGCGAAAACAGAGGTTGTCGATGTGCTTGTAGCAAAGAACGCTCGTCGACACCGCCGTGAAATTCATTCATTTTTGGGAGAATGACACGGCATTTTTGCGAATTTTCCAGTCCATTTACATGCCCGACTTTTTTCTTTTGGCCAATCAAACAACTGTTTGCCTGAATGTAAACAGCGCATCGCCACACAGCACCGAGGCATTTTGACGAATAACTCGAAAACAATTGGAAAGCGCAGTTGACGGGGCAATCAACAATGCAATGTAATGGCTGACTGGCGTGTCGGCATTCTGTAAATGACGTCACTAGCCGGAGATTGTTGAACAAAAGCATTTTCGTTGCTCAACACGTCACTATGAGTCCAACTATGAACATGGGTGGGGTTCATTAAAACAAAAAAACAACCAAAAAAAAAAACAACAACAACTAATGAAAGCATGCGTAAATAGTTTTAGCTCCAACTATTACTTAAAAGATGTTTGGATAAAGTTCACTTCACACTTCACCATTAAACCTGCCCAATATTTGAAGGCAAATCCTTGCATGTGCGGATAATGCCAAGTTCTTGGACTACCCTGGTATGACATAAAATTTAAAAATAAGAAGCGAGCTGAAGCTAACTCCAGTATTGGGCACAAAAAGAGGAGCAACTGGTGGTGTTGAATATTTGCATAACGGGTCTCACAAGTCATTCCCCACAATGAAAATGACAAAGACCGCATCCACAATGTAGTTACCGGGTAAGTTAACAGCATAGTTTCTACTCCTTTCGCAACTTATCTGTCCACTTCTTTGTATTTACCTGCAGTCTGGATCTCCAGTGGCACCATACTAACTCCCACAGGTCAAATTTAGTACTACAACGCATATCTGGTTTTGTTGGTCCAAATGTAGTTGTGTGTCCGTAGTGGTCATCTCATCTAGCCCAAATAACATTTTTTTTCCCTCATCATGTGTTGGGTCTCTTACATGTTGAAACAATTTTTAAGGTGTTAAAAATCCCTACCGTACCAAGAATTACTCCACGATGGAAAGTCCAATCAGTTGTTGTATTTAAAGAGTGTTCTTCTTAAAGAGCACATGAAACCCACCTCGAGCAAAGCTTTGATTGCCAACTTGATCGCTTCATTGTCTCCAGCGATGGCTTCGTCTGTGTAGTTCTTCTCCAGAAACTCCCTGACAGTTTTGGCACTACGGCCAATCGCGTTCGCCTAACAGGATATGGAAGATGGCGCTCACATGTCACATTTGGACACGTGCAGCATGGATAGTACAAGACCAAAGACCAAAGTAAGTCACCTTCCAGGCATGGTAGGTTCCCGACGGATCAGTCTGATACAGCCTTGGAGTTCCATCGTAGTCAAAGCCAACAATCAAAGCAGAGATGCCGAATGGCCTGCGACCGTTGCTTTGAGTGTAACGCTAAAATGTTTCAAACATTTCAGTATAAACATTTCGAATGACATGGATGCGACCAGTCGGCCACCAATTTATTGAATGACAACAAAAGGTGCACCTGTTTCAAGGTGGCTATGTAACGCGTTATGTATTCCACAGTGACAGGATCCTCCACAGTCAACCGGTGGCTCTGGCACTCAACACGTGCTCTGTTTATCACGATACGAGCGTCCGCTGTCAGCCCTGAAAAACGTCAGTGAAAAGGAATTAGGAACCCAACAAGAGAGTAATGACATTTTATCACTTGCATGCATGCATGTCTTATTCAGAAATGTAATTAGTGACTCACCTGCAAATGCCATGCAAACATGCTCGTCGAGGGCGCATATCTTGCGGACAGTTCTCTCCTCCTGCAACTTTGCTACAGATTTCTTCTCAACTCCGAGGACGACGATATCTTTGCCCCTGATTCCCACCTATTTCACACACAGAAAAGAGCAACATAATGCAGGGGCTTGCTCCATTGGGTATTGGGTGGGGAGGGGGTAATCTAAAGGACATATAATAGCAACAAATCTCGCGAAACAGATAAAGTTGTGGTCACAAATGAAAACCACGCAACGGAATGAATCAGCAATTACGAAACCCCAAAGTAGCGAGAGAATATTGCATATCAAAAAAAAAAAAGACTTGGTTGTAATTGGAGCCCAAATACAAACAAAAGTATTTTTTGTGTCTACATGCACTTAAAACATTTAAAAGCTATGGATTTTTGGGACAATCAAATTTGACTCACCTAAACCAGGTGACAAGACTACCAGTTTGCACTTTTTTTAATTAATACAATTCGACAAGAGTATTCTGCTCCTGTTTATCAAATTGATCTTAACTTGGAAAACTAAAAGCTCTTTGAGCATGACACAGCGACCAAATGCTAACCAATAACACTTCTTAAAGTATGGTTTCCAGCAAAACACGCGCCTAGAACGTATTCCCCAAAAACTTAAGCCACAATGACTGCATAATAATATTCGTAGCGCGGACTATAATGAACTGTGAGCTTCAGCACTAGAGAAGCACGTTAGCTACAAGCTAACTAGCTAGCGTTGGCTTTAGCTTTTTTTAGTTTCATTTCCCAACTGACCGCCGTAGAGCCTTTCTTTACAGCTTCTTGCGCGTACTCCACTTGAAAGAGATGGCCATCCGGGGAGAAGACGGTGATAGCTCTATCGTATCTTGCTGCCATAGCCTTGCAAGACGCGTACAATAAAAAGAAGAAAAGAGAGACTTTAGCCAAATGATTCAGCTAGTTTTTAGCCGCAAGTCACTGAATCGAACGCTGCCGCTTGTTGAGAACAGCGCATGCGTATGAACTCTGAGCTCGGAAGCCACTACTACGAAAATGGTTAACTTGTTAAACTCGTTCATTTCATAAAAAAAACGAAATATTATATATATATATTCAATTTAAATATTTAAAATATGAATGCTTCTGAAGTGTCGGTTATAACTGAACAAAAATGTTCAAAAACAATATTTCTGTTTTCATTTCCTGTGGCCTCCGGACTGTTGCAATACACGTAACATAGGGGTTAAATGAGTTTGATTGTGAAAATATATCCCTTCTTATACCAATATACTACTTATATTTACATTAATATGGTTTATAAAGAGGAATTAAACATGATACGAGTCACCGTAGACATATTATGACATAAACACTTTTAAAACAGATTTTCAAATCAGTTGCATCCCCCCCCCCAAAACGGACGAGTGCATTACAGCATTGCGTCTTATTCTATTCCATCAAATGAGTTTGGTTGTACAGATTTGCTAAGTGTGCGCGCGACTTTTAGCGTTTTATGATCTCGGTCATTTAATTCAGCTCAAGTATCACCATGTCGGTGGCGTTCGCACCTCACAGACAGCGTGGCAAGGGTGATATCACCCCCGCCGGAATACAGAAGGTAATTTATCATTTTGAATGCGTCGCAGAATGGAGGCTGTGCTATTTGAGACGATGCTAGCCTCTAGTGCTATCGTTGTCCATCCGACTCCGACTGGCTACGGACGGATTGGGTACAATGATGCGAATCCCGGTGGGGTGAATGTGAACCCGCTATATGCGGACTCTAAAACACCTCCACGGTCATTTGGAGTTTTGTTTTCGACTGAGCTTCAGTTTCAGTTTCAGTGTTGTGTTCGTTCATTTTTAGCAAGCTAGCGAGGCGCTTCTTTTGTTAGCACCAAACGCACGTTTTATTAAACGCCCCTTTTTAGTACCGCAGTCAAGACAGTCATTTAGAATTGTATGGAAAAAAACCCGCACAGTCGATAACTCTTGCATGTCTGCTCGCTTTTGCAGCTACTTGATGAAAATAACCATTTGATTCAGAGTATTATGGACTTCCAGAGCAAAGGCAAAACAACAGAGTGTTCACAGTGAGTTGTCGTGATCCATTGTTATCATTGAGCTTTTTAAAAAAAATTAAATAAATGAACTGTTAACTGTTATAACCCACTGCACTTTGACAGGTATCAACAAATACTGCACAGAAATCTAGTGTACCTGGCCACAATAGCAGACTCTAATCAGAACATGCAGTCTCTTCTCCCAGCAGTAAGTATCCACCCGTTTTGGGATGTTTTTAAGGTGATGATGACCTCACTCCCTTGTTTTCTTTATGTGAATGAATAGCTGTTTGGTTTTATTATGTGTGTGTGCGTGTGCGTGTGCGTGTGCGTGTGTGTGTGTGTGTGTGTGTGTGTGTAATCAAAGTGGTGTCTAAATCACAGGTGTCAAACTCAGGTCCTCGAGGGCCACTCTCCTGCATGTTTTAGATGTTTCCCTTCTCCAACACACCGATTCAAATGGTCAGGATCATTATATGGCTCCTGCAGAGCTAGCTATGTGTTGGAGCATGTCCACATCTGTTCCTTGAATGCCGAAACACGCAGGATAGTGGCCCTCGAGGACCAGACTTTCACACCTTTGATCAAAATGTGATTGATGTCTGTGTGAAGGGTCATTTTTCTACATGTGCCCTACAATTGGCTAGCAACCAGTGTAGAGTGTATTCCGCTTCTCGCCCAAAAGTCAGGTGGGATAGGGTCCAGCTGACCCGCGACTCGAATGAAAAATAAATCACAGAACAAATCTCTCTCATTCCAACACAAATTTGGATTATGTCTTCTCCGTAAGAAAGGGACTGGCATAAACAAAAGAGCCCCTTTAACTATCATATGGTTAAAAAATGCAACATATCTTGTGGTAGCCTCAACTTTTTCATGGTACTTTGACAGTGACTCTCCCAAAACTAACCGGTTTCTAATGATTGTCTTGTCCCAAGTCAGGTGGGATAGGTCCAGCTCGCTTGTGACGTTAATGAAGACAAGTGCTATTGAAATGTGTTCTGCTGTAAACTACAAGCTCAAAAATGCAATGTGTTCATTTTTTTTCCTCGTGATTTGTCAGAGCGTTGCTTCCGCCCGCCTGCCCAATTCATTTATGTTTTACGTCAGGGGTGCCCAAACTTTTTGGACCGAAGATCTACTTTTCGATCAACTAACCTCCCGGGATCTACCCTTACCGGCATGCACGCACACACACACACACACACACACAGACACACACACGCCATGATGAGAAACAGCCTGAAACTGAGGCATGCGATGCACTTTTGCAGCCTGTTAACTATCGTAGCTCACATGTACTGTTTTAAAGTGCTTCCCTGGGCCCTCCTAGATTCCTATTCTTTGCCCGTGCCCTTGGTGAGTTGTACACGAAGCAAACTCTGAATGAGAATAATGTCGATAAAAGATAGAGCGCAACAGCCCTGATCACAAGATGCAATTGCAGACTGCTGAGCGTTAACAACCTCCGGTGACGTAATCACGTGCCACCGTAAATTTAGATTTACCTGCTTTATTTAATTTTTAAAATATTTTTTGGTGAAAATGAGACTGATAGGATGATTAGGGTGCAGCATACATTAACACAAAAAAAATATTTCTAACATGTACAAAGACACACAAATGGTTGTTTGTTATTTTTGTCCTCGACACTCCTCTGATCTACTTGGGACCTATCTTAGATCTACCGGTAGATCAGGATCGACGTAATGGGCACCCCTGTTTTACGTGCATTTGCAGCCACCCACTCAGAACATGACCATGGGCCCTGGTGGGATGAACCAAAGCGGAGGTCCGCCTCAGCCCAGTCACGGTCACAACATGCCCTCCGAGGGTATGGTGGGCTGCGGCCCGCCTGCCCCGCACATGCAGAACCAGATGAACGGACAGATGCCTGGTAAGTGGCCTTTCCCTCCATCTTGTGCTGTTTTTCCCCCTCCCTGTTCCCCTTCAGTTCTTCTCACTTGGGTTGCTTAGCAACAGTGGAGACCTGCGCGGGAGGTTGTGCCACTGAAGGATGATGTCACCTGTTTGTCTTAGACCTTAACTCTTTCTCTTATCGTGATCTAAATCCTCTCATTCCAAAGTGCCTACTGATGTATTGACATTTCTCTTCTTTTATGTAATGTATTTTTTTATGGGCCTTTTTGCTGAGAAAAAAAAGAAGCCTTCAGGCTTATTCACATGAATACGGTGTATATGTCTTTTTTTTAACCTCCTGGCATCCATTTTATTTTGTTTTGGCATTTGTCCACGTGTAAACTATTTTAAATCACGAAAAAAATGGAGTTAACCCCAGTTCAGTTTGAATGTGAATGTGCTTTGCCGCCTTATTAGGATTACTAATTGTGCGTATTGTTTTTGAATTATTATTCATATATCATTTATATCTTTATTCGCTGCAGAACATGCCCAGTAATCATTGTACTGTAAATTAAATTTTGTGCAATTTAGGGCTGCAATCAGAGATCATTTTAATAATTGCTTAATCTATTGATTTTTTTGGTCCATTAATTGAATTAAAAAATGATTTCCATCCTTTTTTTTCTTTTCTTTTTTCAAAAACAGGACATAATTCCAAATTGAGTGTACAGAAACATGAGTTCTTATTCGCCTACTAATTTGGGCCGTAAGATGTCAGAAAATAGGCAAAAATCATTGTTTTCAAAGTAATACCAATTCTTTTATTTCGATTGGACACAAAGATAATCAATCAGCTTTCATGGAGGACAAGAGACATCGAAAACTATTGCTAAGAAGCTGGAATTCTGAGCGTTTGAACAATTTTTAGTTCAACAAGCTCTCTAACCAATCGATTGGTTGATTCACAGAAATACTTATCAATTAATTTGCTCATCGATTAATCTTTGCAAGTGGTTAGCGTGTCTGAATCCACCACCTTGAATGAAAATCCGATGTGTGCAATAAAGTGTATTCTATATAAATCTCTTCAGAGGCCATCATGAGTTATCTGCATTGTAAATGTCGTTTATGCCCAGGGCCCAATCACATGCCTATGCAGGGCCCCGGTCCAGGCCCTAACCAGCCCCCGAACATGCCCGCCGGCTCTATGAACATGCCACCGAGTAACCACGGCACGATGGGCGGCTACAACCACGCTGTCCCTTCGTCGCAGGGCATGCCAGCGCAAAGCCAGATGAACATGACGCAGGGCCAGCCCATGGGCAACTACGGGCCGCGACCCAGTATGAACATGCAGCCCAATCAAGGTAAACGCACGCACTTTGATGTTCATCTCCCGCTGCTGTGCTCTTGAGGTTTCTGTCCGATCTGCTTCAGGCCCCATGATGCACCAGCAGCCTCCCTCCCAGCAGTACAACATGCCTCCGGGTGGGGGCGGCCAGCACTACCAAGGCCAGCAGAACCCAATGGGTATGATGGGCCAGGTTAACCAGGGCAATCACGTCATGGGGCAGAGGCCGATGCCTCCGTATAGACCGCCTCAGCAAGGTATCCCAGTTCCTGCGTGTGTGTGCGTCTGTGTGGAAGCTGTACTTGTGGATTTTCCTCTTCCCTTTCCCTAACCCACTTTCCTGCACTTCTTACTCTCATTTCTCCCCATGCACCGCCACACGAGTCGCTCACAAACACCTTCAGGATCCGGGACGCAATACAATTTCAGAGTAGTGGTCCGAAAGCCAAATGCCAACACCTTCCCTCTTCAACCTCACACATCCGGTCCAACAGCACCTTGAATCTACCGTACTTGTGTGTCTGTTGTGTATGTGTATGTAGGACCCCCTCAGCAGTACCCAGGGCAGGAAGACTACTATGGGGACCAGTACAGTCACGCAGGACAGGGAGCCTCGGAAGGTAGGAGAAATCCCTCCAGTCAGACCAGCACTTGTGTTAACACACAAATGATGCAATGAGACTGTGTGATTCAAAAGGCCCCCCTCATAAACACACTCATCCCAGTTTCTTTATTAATTTCTGGGGGGGAAAAAGTGACCGTGGCCCAAGACATGATATCATCGCTTTCCAAATTGTGTACACCATCCCCCAAGGATCAGCAGTCTATTCAATCATCAGATTTTTTTTCCCGCCATACTTGCTTGTGCTTGCGAAGCACAGCCACACATGGATACTGAACAGCTTTAACCTCTTTACTTTCTTTATTCATTTAACATTTACTTTGTGTGCACCCCCCGCCCCCTCACCTTCCTTCCACTAACAACACTCTTTCTCTCAGATTTTTCATACGTAACACAAAACATTTCCTCTGAAAATAAGGACAGCAATATTTTTCCTCTTACCGTGAACAGAGTGTTGACTTACCATTGCTGGACACTTTCTTAGGTACACCGGTGCATTCTCGTGAATTGTCTCCAGAAGTGTATTAATTTAACAGTACAATAAACACATACATATGTACAATAGTTCTTTATATTTTCATATTCATCTGTGATTGATAAGGCGAAGCATGGCGAGCCTGTGTTGCCGAACTGAACGTGTGCAGTCCATAGCTGCAGCCAAGTGCCCTATCTCTTGTCCGTATACATTCTTCGTGTTACGATATACATTAGTTACCATAGCCTCGGCAATTCGCTTCTTCCTTGACAATCGTACCATGTTGTTTGTGGTTCCAAAAACAAAGAACAACTACAAAAAAACGGTATAGTATATGTGGCGCCTTAAAACTGTTTCCTGATATTGCATTATTCCCCATTGTAGAGATGTTTTTTTTGTCTGTGTGTGTGTGTGTTGCCGATCACTGACTATACCTAAAACGGCTCTGGAATGCTCTGCACTGTTACCAATGTCTTGCATTTGATGGGTGTATTGACCCAGTTGTATCCTTACTCACACCACTTGAAGGTAATGCCCAGTATGGTCAACAGCAAGAAGCCTATCAGCAAGGCCCCCCACAGCAGCAGGGTTACCCTCCTCAGCAGCAGTACCCTAGTCAGCAGGCCTACCCGCCGCAGCAGCAGGGCTATGGTGAGTTTGAATATTTTACCTTGAGACCGTGACAACAATAGTCGGTTTTAAACAACTCCAGATTATAATCCCTTTTGTTTTGAGTTTAAACTCTAGTTTCACTTGAAATAAATCGTCATGACACCAGTAACATGATTATATTTTTCTCCCAGAATACACATTGACATCTACCCTCATCTGAAGTTGAGTGAATAAACAGGCCCCGCAGCTATTTTCGAAAACTTGATTTTGTCATCAGTGCGTCTGTAAAATCCATTTCAGCATAAGGGTTGACATGGAGTTGTGAAAACATGGTTACATAGGCGCAGTACATAATAGCTTTGGAGGAGACGTTTCGTGTTAGATTTCATCCATTTTCTGATCCGCTTATCCTCACGAGGGTCGCGGGGGGTGCTGGAGCCCATCCCAGCCGTCTTCGAGCAGTCGGCGGGGGACACCCTGAACCGGTTGCCAGACAATCGCAGGGCACACAGAGACGAACAACCATCCACGCTCACACTCACACCTAGGGACAATTTGGAGTGTTCAATCAGCCTGCCGTGCATGTTTTCGGATTGTGGGAGGAAACCGGAGTACCCGGAGAAAACCCACGCAGGCCCGCGGAGAACATGCAAACTCCACACAGGAAGGCCAGAGCTGGAATTGAACCTACTTCTGCACTGTGAGGTCGACGCACTAAGCACTGGACCACCGGGCCGCCCGTGTGTTACATTTGTTTTCACGAATTAATATGGTTCGTGGCTTTGACATACTTAATTCAAAAAAGATTAACAGCACATTTAACTTCCAATTGTCACAGTCAAGTAACGACAGCTCTGTAGCTATATTTAGTGACAGTATTGCTTATCCTCCAACACCACCAGTGATGCTTTTGTCTCCCCTGCCCCTCCCCCCCAAAACAATCTAGCAATTTTTACTGGTATTTTTAAAGATTAGTCCTCCCTGTCCACACTGTCAATGAAAGGCGCCTGCGGGAAGCCACCACAGGCTAGTTTAGCACTATCCCCTAAAAAAAAACAAGCGCCCATAAGGCTGTTTCTTAATACAAAAAAAAAAAGTCTGGAAGATCAAGTGAAAGAGTAACTTTAAAACGAGCTCACTTGGAATGAAGTGTAACCACAATTATGTTGCTCTTCATGCGAGTATGGGAGGGAGACTTTCTCTCTCTCCCTCATCCCATTTTCCTCCAGAACTTTCCATCCCTCAACCTGAGTGTAGGCCAAAGCTGAAGTTAGTAATGAGCTTGCAGCAAGGCAAAGCTTGTGAGGGAAGAACCATCTGCTACACATGCTTACGCGCGCGCGCACACACACACACACACACACACGCTTCTCCCTCGCCCTCACTAGGTTATGCTGAGCAGCGTAAGGCATGACAAGCACCTAATGATGCTGCGTGGGCCTCGTTTGACTTGAGACCCAGTAAGGCTTTGCTTAGTTCCA
Source organism: Hippocampus guttulatus (assembly GCF_054856545.1). Lineage (NCBI taxonomy): Eukaryota > Metazoa > Chordata > Actinopteri > Syngnathiformes > Syngnathidae > Hippocampus > Hippocampus guttulatus. The sequence continues at coordinate 2,684,510 of NC_141274.1, forward strand.
CACATCCTGGCAAGTTTCACCAAATACAAAGTTTTTTTTCTGTTTGACTCTATTCCCACCTCCTCATGGTTTAAATTGTTTTTTTTTGTTTTTACAATAAAGCCTGCTTCTCTAATGAAGACCAACATCATTTCCTTGAATGTCTCCCTCCATAAGGGAACTACTGTGTGGCCCCAACCTAAATCGCTCAAGGCAAAACGTGGTCTGAACAAATGAGTTTGATTTTGCATCGTCCTTTGGTTGTCATCCATCATCTTTTCATGGCATCCAGTTAATGGTTGGAAAGATATTCCCGAGAGTGCGACCAACTCTAGTAATTATTTTTTTCTTTTTTTGCCTGACTGAAAATTCACAGTGAAGTAGTTCATGACCGTATTTCCTCTTGTCGTGTTCTCGAAGCTTCACACCACCACTAAACTTTTTGGAAAGTCTCGTTTGACCACAAGAGGAAAAAACTGGAGCTTTTTGGCGAGTCACATCAGCTCCTTGTATGCACACGCAATAAGATAACATCGAAAAGGCTCGTTTCTTTTCTGAGGATGCTTTGCTAAATCCAGCACAAGGTGTTCTTGAATCTGCGCTGGGCACAACAAAATCTTAAAACTATCTGGTCAGAAACCGTAGTTTGCCACTCAGCCCAGATTCATCATTCCTTCATTCTTTTAACAAAATTTTCATTTTAGTCCCTTCTCAGAATGCCCCGGGACAGTACCCCAACTACCCCCAGGGGCAGGGACAACAGTACGGTGGCTATCGCCCCCCTCAGCCCGGACCCCCGCAAGGCCAGCAGCAGCGCCCTTACGGCTACGACCAGGTGAGTATACGCCCCGGCACTGTGAACAGTGAGATTCTATAAAGTGCCAACTGCACACATGGCCGTAGTTTGTCACTCATTTTTGACTCAATGGTGTGTATTTTGTGCATGCTCTCATCGTATTTGCGCTTACTTGTGTATGTCGCTATTGCCATTCCTTTTTTAACCTCGGTTGTGTATTCTGGCTAATGTGGCATGCCCCCTTCAGGGAAAAAAAAATATGAAGGCTTCTTCCATAGGTTTGCTGCTATAACTGCCGTGGTTCTTCTTGCCCTGTAATATCCTGTGGTCTCGAATGTTGGGGACCAGAGCTACACTTTGACATATTTATCTTTGAATATTCAGGGGCACATGAGGAAATAAAGGCCCGGGGATTTGAACCCCCTGACTAGCTCTATAAGAAGCAAAGGTAAATGGTTGCTGTGAAGACCTCAACGTCCAATCTAGATGTTTTGAACACCTAGCCTCAATTTTGCATTTTATGTTTTCCTTCTGTCTCTTTTCTTTCCTTTATTTTCTTCTCCTCTTTCTTTTGTAAGGTGAAAAGATTGCCATTTGTGTTCCTTTTTAACACTGTTGGTTAGCCAGGGGTCGAATTTATAAGCAATTGAAGTCAGGAAACACAACATGCTTTGCCAAGACTCAAAACACATACATTCTGTTTGTGTCTTTTACTTAATATTTGCAACAAAAAAAATGTGTGTCGTTCTTTGGATTGAAGTCACACCATTAAATTAAACACACTTCGACCCCTGTTTAGAAATACATTAGCTACCACTTCCTTGCCCTGAATCTGTATCACTGAACAGAACCATCCTCGAGTACAGTGTTTCTCAAATTTGTTCACATTAAAAAAAACAAAAACAGATCAAACAATTTACACTCCTGATATACAAAATCAGTAGCCCTGTTTACTAATCCAGCAGTTTACTGTGGACTAGTTCAAGTTGAAAGGCTGAACAGAAGAACAATTTGGATCTAAACGTCCCGAAAACCATGCATGAAAGCCGGATGTTTTCCGCAATCTCAAGTACAACTAACCATAATGGACTGAATGGAGCGCTCATACATCAACGGGTGTTAGGGCCACACTGCAAAGCAAAGAAACAAAATACCATACTGCAAAAATAAAGCTGTAAATTTACTAGGATAAAAGGCATAATTCATTAGATTTTTTTTGTGACTTATTACAAGATAAAATTCTATTTTGTGGGAAAGCGGGAGAATATTCTGAGAATCGTCATGATTTTACAATGCCAACCAAAATATGGGTGAAATGAAGTTTTTTGTTATACTTTATAATACTGTAAGTTTCAGGGAAAAAAATGAAATACATGGGCATCATATTTTTGAAGCCATTGTGTAAACTGCCGACATTCAAGAGAGCTCTCGGATTCAAGTCTCAGATGGATGCGTGCTCTCTGCCGGAATACGAAATTTAAGTTCTGACTTTTTTTTTCTTGCTGAGAATAGCTCTTGTAACATCAACAATTAAAAAAAAAAGCATTCTTTTGTTGAACCCCACCTCGTCTTTTTTTAATTTAAATAACAGTTTTGGGGGGAAAATCCATTATGCCATTTTATTGAGAGAAAAAAAACCCTCTCTTAAATATTGTGAAGGATATTTGTACTGAAATATCTGAATACGTGAAACTTATTTTTATTTCAGAAAACATTTTTCAAAAAAACAACTTGTAACTTTATTTTCAAACAAGTTTTTTTCTATCTACTTATTTAAAAAAATCTTAAAATTCTACTGTGAATAAAATTCTCCTTTTAATAGAAAAAAATTAAACCGAAAAAATTTGCCAATGTCATAGGATGAAGACTTTTTCTATAAAACCATAACAACAAAATACGACTTTTCCAGTGTGTTCCTAAGACTCCTAAGCAATGGTTTGCAGTTACTTGTCCCTTTTGCACTGACACAGCGGCACAACAGTCCGATCTGCTTCACATGTTTTCATTTATTCACGGACCCCCTCGTGGTTTCTTGGGGACCACCGGTGGACTGTGGGGCACACTTTGAGAAACACTGCTCAAGCCAATCAAGAGTCCCACTGCAAACCTCCAGTGTCTCCAGTAGTGTTTAGAGCTCGCCACTTGTGAGGATCTGCTCCCATCTGCTGGTGGATACAGGCAAACGCAGCCATATGTCATGGTGTGCAGTCTATCACAGAAGCCACAGATGTTTGTTGATAGCTCAGATGTCATTTTGTCTTGTCTTGATGTTTTATTTATATCTAAATCAGTAACTTGAGCCCTGTGACCTTTCTTCCTCCCTCACAGGGCCAGTATGGAAATTACCAGCAATGAGAAACGCCCCCCCCCCCTACAGATGATATGAGTCACAACAGCACAAACAAACTAACGAAAAAAAAATCCATTCCTCTCCCTGTTTTTGGCTCATAAACATGTCTTCTCAACTTATCCTCCTCTCCCTTTTTTTAGTTAGTTTTTGTGGTCCAGTACGTCTCAAAGCGGCAGTGCCTTAAAGATGGAGCTGCCTTATCCTTGAGCATTGCGTCGACTGTACGCCAAAATTTCATTATTTTTTTTATGATTTTATTTTTCACGGACGATTCAAAAGTAATTCTACTGTGGTTCATGCTTCGGCTCCCTGTTAATAAGAAGAAGCAATAATGTCAGCAGTAGGCGGAGGCTGTGTGTAAAAATGTAGAGGGGCACGGCGTAAAGTTTAGATAGCAGCCAAACTTCCTTGTTACACCTGCCCGTACAGGTACACGTCTATGTATGCGATGATGTAAAAAAATTATTTTATTCTTTTTTTTTTTTTTTTTAGAGGCAGATGACTTTGTATAAGACATTGGAAGCTAGTACTAAGATGTGTAAGTGTCAAGCAGTTTTTTTGGGGGGGGAGGGGGGGTGTTATCCAGCACATTGTTGTTATGACCTGAACCATTCAAACGATTTGCAATTGCTCTCTTTAAATTGTAATTAGGAGGAGAGCAAACTTGCCACAAGAACATGTTTTTATACGGAAAAGCATCTTTGCTGTACTAAATAAGCTGTGCCAACTCTAGTGGTGAAAAAAAAAATTTTTTTTTTGTTGTTGTTGTTTTTCTTTTGGGCGGGCCACAAGATGTGGTCAACAGTTTGTCGGGGTATGTAGCAGACACCGTTTTTGAACACCAAGGAAGCGCAGCAACAAAAGAAGCGAAAGGCCACACTGAAAAGAAAAAGTGTAAAATGAGACATTTCAAGAATACACTTGTAATGTTAGCATGGTCCTATTGTTACGAGAGGAGTTACAAAGTTGTCAAATTTCATCTTTAGGCTCGTAAAATTGATTTCTCATAAAATTACCGTAAATATGATTTTTAAAAAAAATATTTGTGAGTTGTTTTTTTCCTTTGTAATGCATGGTGTCAAACGAATATTTGTCGGAAGCCACATTGTAGTTGCGATCTGCTTTGCCGCAAAAATGAGAAGCTTTTCCATATATGTGATGCAAGATGATTAGAGGATGGTTCGATTTGAATATGAAATGATTCAATTCGGGTCAACTCAGAGATTCTGATTTGTTTTAAGGGCTTATGATGTAATTTATTTTATTTTTTTGTTATTTTATATGCGTTGGAGCCAATTTGTCAGTAATGTAATTGTGCGATGTCCTTCCAAGATCTACAGGACCTCTCCAATAAAATGCAATTTAATCAGTATATGATCACTTTGAGGTATATGATTATATACTTTAAAGTGAAACAATTCTTGTAATATTATAAATTTAGTTGTCCTCAAATGACTTATTTCTCGTAACGTTACAACTTCATCCCGGTCAAAGTTGTCTTAAGTACTGTATTTCGTTCTTCCGAAATGAACGCTTAATCCTCCTCTTATTTTCGTTCCTTTTGTTTGTTTTCAGTGTGGCCCTCATACTCCTTTTGCCGATTGACTGCAATTTGATGAAATCGGAGGTCCTAAAACAATATTTCTGACAATGTGTTATGGCTAACAATGCTGGAATGTTTTCCTTCATTGGAGTACGTGTCTAGGCTGTTGTGTTTTTAAAAAGTAGTGTCGTATGTGAATATTAAACGGCTGTCACATAATGTAATATAAGAAGTGAAACATAATGCTCATGTCACATTTCGGGGCTGCTCATGCAGTTTCCCGTCACTGGCTTGTTTGGTGATGTGTCCCATGTACAGCAGCGAGAGGGCAACACTGGCCTCTCATATTGGTTTTATATATATTAAATATATATATCGATTTGTGTAAATCGATATATATATAGTGCTGTTTTTAAATATTTTGCATTCCCATCCACACGGCGCTCCCATTTGTGCCATGGTAATGTAATACTGTACATTCTGACAATAAATTGGAGGAATCTTTAATCTGCTTTTGCACTCTCGTTCTTAAGTTTGACCTCGACAGCCACCGCCTGCCGTTTCTCTCGTCCAAACAAGATGGTCACTGCGACTGCTGAGGCCGTTTTGAAGCTTTTTTTTTTAATTTGTTTTCATTACATCTGCTGTCTAACATCTCTTGTCATGTCATTTTATATAAGGTAAGAACTTCTCAACTGTTTTGACATATTGCAGCATAGACACGATTGTGGTAAAATTCCCTTTTTCTGCTAATTCGACTTTAGTATTTGAATGACCCCCCCAATTTGGACTTTTCTCATCTCACTAGTCAGCAAATTGTAGTTTGATTCACGTAATATTACTTATGTGCTCTTGTGAAGTTTCTTTTAGAGTTAAGACCCTTGTCTACTCTAGTCTCGTAATGTTCTGACTTCTCACCGTACGTTTTTCCCCGATGTGGTAAAATACTTTTCTCTTTTACTTGAGCCTCATAGTATTACTTTGTACTACAGTGTTATTCTTCTGTGCTTTATGTTACACCTACTGTACATTTTGGAAACATGTTACACTTCATTTTGGAAACAAACTATCATGTTACACATAGAGCACATTTGACAATAAAGTTGTACTTGACTTTTTTTTTTTTTTTAATTTGTAACATTATTTAAAAAAGGTCAAATACATGCAATCCCCCCCCCCACATTGCAACTTTATTCTCCTAAAATTACACTTTTTTTCTGTAATGTTACAACGTATTCCGAAAATATTTTCCTAACACCCCCCCCCCCCCCGCCTCCCCTATAATGTAATACGTTTATTGTGGTCAAATTCTTTTTTCATCTTAATTTACAGCAGTTTCCTCCATTTTTCTCCTAATGTAAACTTTATTCTCCTAAAACCACATTTTTGCCTTGTTTTGACTTAGCTGGCTGAACATCTTTATTCTATTTTTCCCTCGTAGCCTTACATCTTTATTCTCCTAAAATTAACCCCCCCATCCAAAATTGCTTCCTTCTTCCATGACTTCATTCACCTACAATTACTTTATTTTCATGTTATGACATTCTTCCCCAAGAGTTGCCCCCCCCCCAAAAATCTATGCGTTCAAAATTACCCCCCCCCCCCCCATATTATCAAATGATTCCCTGAAATGATTTGATCAAGTTATTTTGTCTTCATCTCCTCACCGCTAATGGCCTGGCCCTGCTCGGCTGCATGTCTGTTGTGTCCAGATGTAGCCCCGGAATTACCTTCCTGCTCCCTCCAGAGAAGGAGAGGGACTACCTGTCACGCTGGGGGGAGTGTTGCAGATGGTACGCCAAATGTGTGTCCGATACCCAATGATTGGTGAGGGTTTTTTGGAGGGGTCGGGGGGGGGGGGGCGGTCAACTTAAAAAAATCTATCAATATTTTGAGGCCACATTTACTGCTCAGATTTTCACAGCACCTCAGTTACCACCACTTCCACCATCATCCTGCTGCTCCACAGCTGGCTGCTCCACCCTGCCCAGCTGCCACTGGCGCTACATAACCCCCCCACCCCCTGCCCGCCCGCCCGCCTGCCTCGTGGCTTGGCTGAGCTGGTGATGGTGGTAGATGCCCCCCCCCCCCCCCCCCCACTTCAATCCCAGTTCAGTCTGGCAGCTGCTGCTGCTCTCGGCTGTGCCCTCACAGACGGTGCCGGGGTTACACAAAGTCACTCCTCCTGCAACTGTCTGAGGCCGTTTGGGGACAATGAGGAGGTGCCAAGGCAACTCGATATTACGAATATATCCTGTTAATAATAACCCCAAAATGTAGCACACAAACTTCATTTTGGAGACAAGCTATCATGAGAGCCAATACATTGTATAATGTTTTTATATCATGTGTAGGTGTCTAGCTACCCTGATGCACATAACAAAAATCCCTGGATAATGGCCCAACCATAGCCCCCACCCAAAAAAAGCGCTTTATGTGGTCAGCCAATACGGCTGTCCTTTTTGAACTGGAATGAGAGAAGCGCACTTTGAGTAGCTAACCGACTAGACGCCCATTATCATTAATCTTCTCGTGTGCGTGTGTGTTTTATGAATGGCAAGCCTGCTTTATAAGGCTCAATGTTGTGTTTGATCATGTTTCCGCTTTTTTTTTTTTTTTGAGCAGCTAACCAGATAGCCCCCCTATCAGACGTGCTCTGAAACTGTCAGCACCTCGAAACCTCTGATCATTGAATCGCCCCTGGTTTCCACCTTTTTGTGCTTTCCTGACAACATGGATGTCACATGAAAATATCCCATGTTGTGAAATCCTAATTTGCCTTTAGTGAGTATGTTAACACCTCAGCTCGATGTTATCTTTGGGAGGCACACTGCTTAGTCGCTTGGAGGACATCTAAGCAGCGCATCGCCCCATTTCGCCCCGGAGTGGTGCAAAGCTCCTGCCCAATAAAACAGGCAGCATCCTCAGGGCCCCTCCCTCAAGCCTCCAGTCAGTGCTTGTTTTTACACTATTTATTTAGTGTGACACATCTCCAATTAAACTGTGGAGGCTGCTGCATTCCCCCACCCCCCATAACTACCTCTTATACCTCCCCAAAGGCTTTCTGTCACACAGAGAACGTGGCTATGAGGGGAGGCTAATGGAGGGGAAGGCACCTAGTGGGGTGGGGGTTGAGGAAAAAGTGGGAGAAGGAGTGAAAGAGAGATCACGTCTTGCCTGCCAGCTATGATCACAGTGTCAATTTCCTCCCCGCGTTGGCCCGTAGCATCCACAGAAAAGGTGCGCAGAATTATAATCTTCAAAGATAATCAGATGTTCAAATGTTGCTAGATTGCTAGATACAAATCAGATCGATGGACTGATAGGTATGTATGTATGTATTTATATATATATATATATAAAATTGTATTTTGGGCCCACAGTTTTTTTTTGGTTGAATGAACTATACTTCCTGACGAAAGTAGGACTTTAAATTAGATTCTTATACTTATTTTTATTGGCAAAGATGTTTTGATTATTTTTTAATACTTCTTTTCTGATTTTTTTTATTTTGCAGGCTGATGTGGAATTATCAAAGTGGATTAAAAAAGATGTAACTTTTTATATACAGTGTGTATATATATATATATATATATATATATAGTGGGAGCCGATTTCATGTAAACATGGACTTTTTTTTACAATTTATTTTGTCATGTTTTGATTAATGACTTATGTTTGGTGAAAATACTCAATGAGCTGCAATTTTTGATTGAGGTCCAAATTTGAATTTCTGTTTTGGTGTGCTCACATTGAAACCTTCCGTTGTATTTTGTCATCATTGGAAATAAGCATTGTCTCATTTTACTGCATTTGTGTATGAAAGGCCCTGAAGTGATATTCAGAGTGGTTCCCATGGAACCTGAAAATCAGAATCTGTGTGTGTGTACACGTGCACACCTTTGATTTCCGGAGTTCTCTGCACACGTTTTGATTTACTGCTACAGTGTGCCACAGTAATTGGATGTGACACCATTTTCTGCACTGTCCCATAGGGCTAGAACAGGAATCTGACTATTATGGCCCCAGTCATGAATATGTCACCGCCGTAGCAAACAAAAGGCCTGTGATTTTGGGATAAGACTCTTCCTTCCTTAAGCTGGCACTAATAGCAATGCCGCAAGGGTAAATGGCTTGTCTGTGCTGCAAATCGCCAAATGTATACACAGAATGATTAATTGGCATTGTCGTGTGATTAACACGTTTGCTCTCGTGGGTCAAAATGTGTCATTTTATATTATCATTACCATGTTATTTCTTTTCTCATTCTTTTAGGCTTTACAATTCACACACGGGGAATCGTATTAGGGTACTGAAAGGAGACATGCCCATCACATCCCTCTCCGCCGCCTCCTACAAGGGAAAACATTTCAGATGTTCTTTTTTTTATATTATTTTAAGGCTCTGAGACAGCATCGTGTAGGCTTCGCACACACAACTTTAGGATGGATTCCAATTTCTGGTTTTTTTTGAATGGAGAGTACTACTAATGATGTGTGTCAGAAAACCACAAAAAGATTTCTTCGAGCTGACAACCTCAACTTGTTTTGCATGCATTCCATGTTCGCCCCTTTGTTTGAATCCCATCCTTTGCCGAGGGTTTAGCCATCGAATCAAATTGGGTGTGCCGTTTTGTGTGTGTTCTCGCCTCGTAAAGACGAGTCTCCGCTTGAACTAGCAGGTACGCTGATATCAGTATTCCCACCGCCTGCATAATTGTCGTAATTTGCTTTCCCTTTGGGTAATCTGTAAACATGGCTGTTTTGATGTTTTTGGCATTCGCCATTGGCTGAGCCGTCCACCCCACCGGTGGAACCCCCCCCATGCCAGCCCAGAGTGACACAAATAGATCCGTCCGCGCAAGATGCACGTAGCTGCACATGGGCGCAATCAATACAGCCCGGTCGCCACTGGAACTGTGGCGGCATTAAAAGCACCCCACGAGCTGCTTCTCACCACGTCGGTGTTTTAGGGAAATAAAGCCATTGATTCTCCGGGGCATCTGGCGGAGCGTTAATCCGAGCCCGCAAATAAGAACGCGCTCATTTGGTCACGTCAGCCCTGCAATGTTCCCAAAAAGCCTGCCCCAGCAAGAGATAAAGAGGACGGTGCGGCCCGCTGCGTTCGGTGATGAGCAGCGCGCTACTTGACGCCTGTGTCCGAGTCGAGGAGGCGTCTGGATGCCCGGGGCTTCCATTAGAGGCCCAGGATGGTGGCGTTGGGTCGATGTGCTAAGGTTTGGTTGGGGGGTAGTCCATCTCACATCGGTGTGGTTCCTTTTCACCCCTGATGTGAAGAGCGCAGTAAACCTGAGCCACAGTAGACTGGAAGACAAAGAGGGGGAAGGACTGCTGTTCGCAGTGCCTCTTCGAGCTGTGTCTCAGTGCAGTTTAAAAACAACGCAACACATTTTTAAATCCTGACATGCTTCACCCAAAGTGTCAACTTGCAACCATTTATTATCTTTGAAAACATGCGTAGCAGGGAATAATAATTATGAGCTCCAGTAGGCTGCAATTTCAATTGGAGTGTGCATTCTAAATTGTCCGTTGTCAGTATGAGCCCAGTCCAGGGTTTACCCCGCCTTTTGCCCAAAGTCGGCAGGGATAAGCTCACCCACAAACCAAATGAAGATTTGCGCTATCTCAGCAGGATTACTCTAATGCACTTTATTTTGCAGTCAGCCAGTCCACCCTCAAGCATCTCCAGTTGGTCCGAAATGCTGCCGCTGACCTCATAGGTGGGAGCACACAATTCCAATTCTGGCCTCTCCAACATTAGGCAAGCTCCCTCTCTGTTCATCTTTAAAACCCGTCTTAAAACACGTTTTTATTCTTTTCTGACTTTTGAGTCACCGTTGCTTCAGTGTTTTATTGTCTTTACTGGTTTTCTGTGATTTATTTTTTAACTGTCTTCACAGGTGTCTGAATTTTACGTTTATGTACAGCACTTTGTATTCAGCTGTGGTTGTTATGAAAGTATTCTATAAGTAAAGGTGAGTTGAGTTGGGAAGAGTAAGCTTTTTGGTCAGTGCCAAATTGGGCCACGCCATGAACTCACAGTCACGACCTGAAATGGAATGCATTAGGGAGTGAGCTGAAGCTTGTGCTATTGCCGTGTACGACTCATACCTGTCAACTTTTTGGAGCGCCAACCTGTATAAACTACCAAAAAAATCCTTATAAAGAGCAAAAAAATCCTTATAACATACCAAAGCATTTTATATGTCAAAATAACGGCAGAAAAAACCCACGAAATTTTCAATATTTATTGTAGATCTCCATAATACAATGTCTGGTTAATGTCTAATCATCATTCTACTTAGTGGCATTACTGTGTTCAGAGTTGTATTCCTGCGTTACTTTTTTCACCAACTCCAAATCATTTGGAGTTGGTGAAAAAAACCCCCGGAAATGTTCAGAATCCGTATGATTTGTGCGATACGGCCATATACGTAAGATTTACCACAACATCCGTATGAACTATGGCTAAACCGCATGAGTTGACAGGTATGACAACTAGAGGAGCAAATAGTTGTGTTGAGTGTTTGTATGTCTCCCAAATCCGCCCAGCCAGCAATTTTCGAATCCGTTCATGCACGATTCTGAAATCACATACAGTATATAATTACTATAGTTTATTATTAGTAATGAATTTAACAGATATCGGTGTGGTTAACCAGTTCTTATTGGAACCATCACAGAAATTAGCTAGTTAACACAGAATTAATTTAGCAATGGAACCTTTTGATTGAAACAATGCTGTGGATCCTTTAGAAATAAAATCCCTCATGATGTAAATGCTTTTTTTCCATGCTCTAAATTGCCCTTATATGTTTCCTGGACTAAGCCAAGACATCGCGCACATCTATGCACATAAGTATACACACACACACACACACACGGTGTGGCTCCACCTTGCCAGTTGGATGCTTGGAAGTTCTCTGCCCCAGTTCTGCGCGTCCTTGAGAGTTGTGCCTGCAGGCCTCCTCTGGTGAGGTCCTGCCGTGCACAATGTGTGCTTTTCACCCAGGCTCGCGCTGAAGCTCTGCTGCCCCGGTGTGGCTCTGGTGAGCCGCCAAGCTCAGAGGGCCTATCCATAAGAGGGAGAGAGTGTGTGCGCGCGTGTGTGTGTGCGTTTCAATTGCCTCTCAAAAGAAGGTCGAGCAAATAGAGAGCTTACGTTGCATGCTTGGGAAAATGATGATTTCTTATCATTTCTTACCATGTGCATAATAATCACGATTCGTGATCTCAATTTATACTTTTTATAAATCCGTGTATGTGCATTGTCCATCCATCCATTTTCTGATCTACTTAACCTTACAAGGTTTGCGGGGGTATGTGCATTGTATTGTCTTTTATTGGATTTTTTTTTTTGGGTGGGGGGGGGGGTATGGGGGATTCCAACAGAGTACCAGTGAGTGCAATGATAATCATAGAACAGGAACAAGTGTCTGGCCTTCTTGGTGTAATATGAGCAATACGAGTGAATAGTAACTCGCACCCTTATTGCTTGGTGTTTTTTTTAGTATGCAAAAAAATGTCCATTGGTCAATATGACCTGCTGCATGTTGAGCCACATATAAAATAATAATTTTAAATGTATAGAATTTAAAAAGCAGTACCTGTGGGGCCTTTATTTATTTTTGAAAGTAAGATTTTTGTTTGGATAAAAAAATGGAACGGGTCAATTTGACCTGTAATATAGAAGGGTTGACTATCAATGATATACGGTACTCTAATGTTATCAAAGTGATACCAACATATAACAGCACTGCATTAGCTATTTCAAAGTGAACAAAGTTGATGAGGACGGAGGCGTTATTCATTCTGGCAACACATTTCCAGCACCACTAAGTGCCACTGTTTCACTCTACAAACCAATTCTCGTTCCATTTCGTGTCGGGGTCTTCAAAGGAAAGCAATTTTACTTTATTTTATTTAGGGTAGAGAAGATCATTGCTTTTATATTCTGTCCTTGATTTGCACCCACCCATACAGAATTTTTCCCCCTCTTTGGCCTGCATAGCTGGGAATTGGTGGCATGAGAGGCTATTCCCCGACTAGCCCGTGGCGAGAGGCATCCTGATTAGCATGCCGCCTGCTCTTTGGCAGCCCTTCTGCAGGCCATTGGTGCTATCACTTACTGTTTGTATTTGTACTTGATAGTGTGTGCTGTTATAATTGGAATCAGCTCAGAAAGCCGATTTGCTTTTGATCCGCTGCCAGCCACTCCACTCGGAATGCTGTAGTGGGCCACAGCTCTCACCTCAGTGCTCCCGGAGGACGAAGAGAAGTGTGACTCTTATGTTCAGGGAAGTAGAAAAAAAAACCTCCCCAAAGTAACTCAGTCAAGGTCGAATTATGCTGAGGGAGCTGTAGGGGGAAAAAAAAGAGTCACAAGAGGTAAAAGACTTGTCTGATGCAATCCTTTGACGATCTGCATTGGAATGATGTAATGACGAGCTGGGGCAAAATTGCACAAAAAATCTGAACGGGACCGCGACTAAAAACACTTTGCAACTCTTTAGGGTGGCCTAAAGAAGTGTACACACGTACGTGAATATGCATGAGACATGCTGTGCGTCGTGATATTTCACACTTGTTCTGAAATAGCGTATAATTATTTTTAAAAACTCTTGTCCTCTGTCCCCAAAATTGGTGTCCGTCCGGGATTGACAGACGGATGGACCGTTCCGTTCCAGGGATGGAATGCCCCTCTCTGATTTTAACCTGGATTTAAAAGCATTTACATTTGGGGCTGACATCACCTCTGTTGGCAACTCATTCCACTTGCATGCAGCATAGCAGCTAAATGCTGATGCACCATGTTTGTTTTAAACTCTTGGCTCCTCTGCAGTCTGGAGTCAATGAGATCTTATTAGTTACATAACTGATTTTTTTTTTGTTCCCCATCCCTTTGTCCAATGAATATTTTTTCACCCAAAATTATGAATATCATCTATCATCAACCAAAAAGTGTGAATTCCTGAGCTCGGTAAATCTAATTTCTAGTTTCTATCTGTTATATCAATAAATTACAGATTCATTTACAGAATATATATTTCACTTTGTAAATATATGGAATTAAATAGAAGCATTAAAATATATATTTTTCCACATGCACAAACCTCTACTGCTCAATAATACCAATGAACAACAACAATAATATCTACTGTATGTTCTATGGAGCAGCTTCCAAAATATTCAAACACATGTTCAAATCACACATAACATTATACGTCCATTATAACACCATCACATTCTTAATATTAGTATTTTTGACCGCTCATGCTTTCGCTCTGTTCAAAAAAAAAAAAGAGTAAAGAAAAGATGTTTTCATTCATAGTCCTTTTAATTGGATCTGATTAAATTGGTGTATCTAATGTTGTGGCCCATGAGTGCCAGCGCTGTACAGGACGTGGAAAATAAAGTGTACTCAACAGGAACATGCAATTAAGAAAACACTCACAAGGGTGCAATACGGAACATAAAATACACAGCTTGTCATAAACTCTGAATGGCTTTTATGCATTGTCGTCATAACAATAACTAGCTACAATCGCCAACATAAAACATGAAAATGAATTTAAATCAAATGGTTACACGTGGCGATATACAAGCTTTGATGTGGGCTTTATTATTGCGAACTTTAATGCCACATCTGTAATCGACTCCCAAATGATGCTCGCTTCTCTTTTTCTGTCCTTGTCATTACATTTCCTCGTTGATGTCAGCACTCTCGCAAAGTGGACTTGCTCGAGAGACGGTGTCTGAGTTTGATGCTGCCACGCCAACAACTAGCAGCAGGAAAAGGTAAAAAAATATATATATATAATAATAAAAATGAAAAGATTAAAGAATTATAATCAATAGGTATGGATTTTCCCACTCACATTTACATAATGTAGCGCACCAATTGCATAAAATGTTGACTGTCTGGTAAAAGGGCAATATAAGGCAATTGTGTTAATCCCTTAAAGTTAGGAGGGCCCCGTTAAGGGAGCTCCGACATCCGTCAAAACAAGTCGCTGATGCACGTCGTCATGTGCGAACATGTTATACATCTTTTAAAAGCTGAGTTGCTGGTGATTTGAATGGTAGCCTACATGTTACAATTGTCAAATTTGAACCGAAGCTTGGGGAGGCTTAAGCTTTGATCCCGTAGTGTTTTCAAGTCCTAATCAACATTCTAAATCCATTTTCAAGGCAGATATTGTGAAAAGAAATTAGACGAGCATAAGATTCTTCTTTTTTATCTGTTTTCAAACATCCATAGTTCAGTGACAGGAGCGCTTACACAAATTCTTACTATATGGGAGAAATATTCAAAATGTGACATTGTGAATATTTCAAAAAGTGACCAAAACTATGCCGATACTCCAAATGGTTCAAGAATAGCTAAAAATTGACTTTGGGTGCACCTTTCCACAGACGTTTGCGGCAAAGTTGCCCTCGGTTAAATTGAAATAGAAGAACTACAATAACATGAAACATCCTCATGCTAGTCTTTTGGAAAAAGTCACGTTGAAAAATCTCAATAAAAATACTTTTAGCTCAGCCAAAACGTTTCAGTCCCCCCCCCCCCCAACCCCCAACTCCATCTTTGCATTTGCCTTCTTGTCTGCCCGTCAGGTCATTATACTCCATATCGTCGTCATTAGCATTAGCCCCATCATTAGCATGATCATCCTTCTTTTTTTTTTTTGACCATCCACAAGGCCGTCTTGTGGCATCCTAATCACGAAAGGCCGCGAGATCCAACGGAGACTACCCCTGATGAGCTTGTTCCAAGAGGGCATTCCCACCAGTTTAGTACAAACACCTGGTAAAATATTGGCAATTAGCACATCATTAGCTACTAATGTATTTCTAATCCATAGCGGGCTGTAGATTTGTCTCCTTTTTTTCCTTGCGTAGACACCCCCAGCCCCTTTTTTTCAATGTTCTCTGCTGTTATTGTTTTCCTCAGGTATTTGTATCCCAAGAACATTGACTAATGCCCTAGTTCATCATATGCAAATGGCTTATTAATTACACATGCATTATGCCCATTTCCGAAAGACATCAAACGGCCTGCGAGTCTTCTTCAGATGGTCCCTGTCTGTAGCGAGCTTGCGTTACAAATGCCTGCGTGTGCACTTTGCAAGCGAGGATTTTTCGGGGCACAATAACGACATCTTCAATTAAAAATGTACACAGGAACCTCTCTACTCCCCAATATTTGACAAACACCTCTGGTGCTCTTTGCTTGTGTAGTCGCTGCTGCAAATAGAAAATAATCACTTGAGCCTAGACACAACACACAAAGCAGCTTGAAATGAATGGCAATGCCATTAATCCGTTCGAGCCTTCACAGAAAAAGCCAACAAAAACTTTGGCAATATGTATTTTAAGAAGGACAAAATTGCACACAATGCATTTTTATAATGTGTTTAGCGTTATTCTTATGGACTTAAAGGCTAAGCAATGTGGTTGGGCTCCATGTTCAGGACGAGTGCAGAAATCCACGTTGATGCAGGTTAGACCCAGTGTTGGTAATTTCATAGATGTGCGCAAGCCGGCAAATTTAAGAAAGGGTGTCTTGCGACGTTGTGGGCGTGAACACAGCTGACTCCCCGACAATCAAAGCATATGTTCTCATTTCCTTTAAATGTGCCACACTCACATCTTGCATGGAGACATTTTTATGTGGAAAAGGAAGCAGCGATCCATGTGTGACTGGAGCATTGTCACTATTTTAGCCTGTGTGGCAAGCTAAATGAGTACCCTCATTCAATGAGCTAGTGATTACCGTAAAATATCTTTACGGACCTGATGTTTTATTCCACCCATAGCTGTGTGCCAGCTAGAGGGATGATTTCCATCCATCCATCCATTTTCTGAACTGCTCTATCCTCACAAGGGTCGCTGGAGCCTATCCCAGCTGTCTTCGGGCAGTAGGCGGGGGACACCCTGAACCGGTTGCCAGCCAATCGCAGGGCACACAGAGACGAACAACCATCCGCGCTCACACTCACACCTAGGGACAATTTAGAGTGTTCAATCAGCCTGCCATGCATGTTTTTGGAATGTGGGAGGAAACTGGAGGACCCGGAGAAAGCCCATGAAGGCCCGGGGAGAACATGCAAACTCCACACAGGAAGGCCGGAGCCGGGATCGAACCCGCAGAGATTTACAGATGAACAGCAAGATTTTAAAATCTATTCTTTGGCTCAGAGTAACCCAGTGTAGTGATTAGAGGACAGATGTGATGTGATCCAGTTTCCTCGTGTTTATAAGGAATTTAGCGGATGCATTTTGACTCCGCTGTCTGATTGTTCTTTAACACAACATAATAATAATAAATTTAAAAAAATAATAGGCGGCATGTTGGTCAACTGATTAGCACGTCTGCCTCACAGTGCAGAGGTGCAGGGTTTGATTCTGGCTCCGTGTGGAGTTTTCATGTTCTCCCCATGCTTGTGTGGGTTTTTTCCAGGTACTCCGGTTTCCTCCCACATTCCAAAAACATGAATGGCATGTTAATGGAACATTCTGAATTGTACCTAAGTGTGAGTGTGAGTACGGATGGCTGTGTGCCGTGCGATTGGCTGGCAACCGGTTCAGGGTGCCCCCCCCACCCCCCGCCTACTGCCCGAAGACAGCTGGGATAGGCTCCAGCAACCCTTGTGAAGATAAGTGGTTTAGAAAAGGGATCTATAATCATAAGAAGACATTCAATGTCCTGATTTTTGCAATGAATCATCGGGTTTGATGCCCACTGTCAATGAATTCAATAAACTTTCATAAGCGCTCATATCCGTGGAGCTCAGTATCTGTCTGCCCGTGCCAAGATCAAATTAAATGCACCGGACATATGCGTAGGTCCCTTTTTTTCGAAAAAGTAAAGTGGCGTCAGAAACACTGAATTACCCCTTGCCTAACTGCATGCCCTAGCTGTGCCCCTGTCGAAACATAAAGAAATAAAGCTGTAATCAGCATGTGCAAGAGACAGCACCACCCTACCCAAACACAACAATACGAAGCACAGTGTGATCGATATTAAGTTTGCTGTAATTTCAGCGGCGGACCTCATGTAACATTTGGTAATATCATAATACCAGTTGCATTTATAGAAACCATCCTATACAGAAACAGAAGATTTAAAAAGAAACAGAAAGCATCATACTCACTCAACAAATACTCATTCTAATTACCAAAAACATTAATGCGTTGCAGAGCACTCAAGATGTGCTTCGCTAGTCAAACTTGGCTTTTTCTGACCAACAAATGAGAAAATGCAAACCAGCTGACGTCATGATGGACCAGCAAGCTGGCTCGTGAGGTGAATTTGAAATCAGATGGGTTAAAGATACAGTCCCATTGCTAAAATAGTTTAAATTACATCAACAAGCAGTTATGATTCTGAAGGCCTTGGGCACATTAGAATGGCAGGGCGGAATGTCGAGCAGAAGAGATTTCATTTGTATTCACCGCAGTAGGTTCAAAACAGTAGGCCGGGTGCAAACAAAGAACTATTCCTGTCTCTGTCATTAAAAATGCTAAATTGTAACCGATCTGTCCAGTGAATCTGCTTTGTGGACGTGATAATGGTGTTTTGATCTCCATTGTTTTGGCCGGGCGTCACATTGTTTGCTTTGCTCACTCGTCCCCAGTGGCATGCACTTGTTAACGAGTCGTACGGGCGGAGTGTGATTTATACACACCCTAACGTATCACATTGATTAGCAATAGAGCTGTAATTGGACGGCAGCTTTCAAACGATAAAAGGATCAGAAAAGAACAAAGAAACGTTCATCTGCACCATGTCCTATGAGGTGGCATCGAGAGTGTGTGTGTGTGTGTGTGTGTGTGTGTGTGTGTGTGTGTCTGTGTGTGTGCTTGTGTGTGTGTGTGTGTGTGCGCGCGCGTGCGTGTGCGTGTGCGCAGTCACCGTCCAACCCTGAGCCGTGATCAGCCTCCGGTGGGCCACCCTGTTCGGGTGCTGCTAGAGTAATTAGCACGGCATTCGCTTTGATGATAAAAACCGGTAATAGAGCAATTCGCTGCTCCCCTGCCCACCTGATTCTTTCTCCCCGCCGTTTATTGATTTAATGAAAATAAGCAAGCATTAATGGAGTTGTTTCAGCTTCAGTAAATCCATTTTTGATGATTAAATATACTTAAAGAAAACGCCTACTCTTTTATCATGTTTAGATAGCATCAGTCAAGTGCTTCACAGGAAGCACATTTGGTTGTCGTGGACTGTGTTTTTGATTAGATTTTGTTTTATGATATTCTCAGTGTGATGTTCTCCGTCTATCTATCTATCTAGCTAGCTATCTATCTATCTATCTAGCTAGCTAGCTAGATAGATAGCTAGCTAGCTATAAAATGTCTGTTTTTAAAAAGTATGCATTATAACTAAAAACTAACCTTTTATTCATTTTATCTCTCGTTTTATTCCAGTGTAATATTCTGTCATTATATTATGTTATATATTTTGTCATTTTTATACATTTCCTTTGCTTTTTTTCCTCTTACTGATTAAAGGCTAGGCGGCATCTGGGAGAAGGCCCCTTTTGAACATCAACTTAAGTTTCTTCAGTCAGAAGTGTAAGGCAGATGCGCTTTCACCATGCTGCTCTGCCCAAAACATTTAAGAATAATAATAAGGAAACCTTTATTAATCTCACAATGGAGAAATTCCCAATTTACAGCAGCTAAGTTATGAAAGGAAGAAAGTAGAAGAAAAAAGAGTATAGGAGTTTGTTGTAAAGGCAGCCACTCATGTGGCGCCATCTTGAAGTCATAATAACATAATGGCAAAATGAAACAACACAAAACATAAGACACAGTCAATCTTAACCACTTTTCTGCATACTCTTTGTTGTTTAAAGCAGTTATAGATGAAAGAGGATTTCAACCGTAATCTCTCACAATACTTCTTTTACAAACGTTTGGATTAAAATATGTGGCTTTGAGGATTTTAGAAGAATACAAAGGTATCTCTGATCGGAAAAAAAGTTTCCCCACATTGTCTCCTCCAGATAAAGCCACCAGGTGGCGCTACCTCTCCCCTTAATCAAGCCCACGATGATTTTACAGCAAGGCCTTCTGTGTGGTACCTCCCAAACTATCATTTTTCATGAGGGGAGACCACACAGTCGGCAGTTGTCCTCATTACTAAAAAGGTAGTATGCCCCCCAACTCCAGTTGTCTCCCCCAAAGGTAACGTCATCAACACGACAGACAAATCTATCTTAGCTGCTCTATTTATATTTCTGACTCACTGCCATGAAGATTTATTCTACACTCCTGTCAATCTGTCTCTCTAATGGCCACAGACAGTCTTTTTGGATAAGGTGCGTGCGTGCGTGCGTGCGTGCGTGCGTGCGTGCGTGTGTGTGTGTGTGTGTGAACACAAAACACACACCTCGGCGTCCCAAAGCAAAGAAAGTCATTTTTAAGATGGCCAACTCCGATGTCATGTAATTAAGATGATAGTGCGGGTGAAAAAACACACACACACATTTCACGGATGATTAATGCGGGCTAATGATGCTGAGATCAACTGGAAGATGTCTGCTAGTTATATAGGGTTAATCTCCTCATTTTCACCAAAGCCATCCAGATAAAAATCTTTACAGACACGCACACGCCCATTTGAAACTCTCCGGAGTGAATGTGCAGCGGTGTCTCAACTTCATCAGGAAAAGTTAAGAGGCACCAAAAATAAAACTGCTGTGTGCACACTTTTTCTTTTTTAATCAACATGTAGGTAGGCATTACCTGGTGGACAGCACAGCACCACATTCGAGGTTGGGTGCAACAAATGATTTTTATTTTCCACCTAGTGTTTCGTCTAGTGAGGATATGCATGTGAAATCTGTTTTGAATGTTGTTTAGATTAGCAAAGATGGCTTCGTGCCCTGTGAAAGGCTAATCAATACTTTGAATGACATCCTTTAGATTTATTTACTACTAAGCAAAGGCTTGAATGATATTGTATACACTAGGTCATCAAATCAGTGTCAGTTCCGTCTGTCAAGTGGGTTGCCTGCAGGGATTTTTAAAGTCCAGCCAGCATGTGACAATATTCAGTGACACAGTATCAACACAGTGTGTCATTGTGTCAACGCGCTTCAGGACGCTTCATAGACCCATCACTATGTGACAGCAACACAACGATTTTACCAAGACTGATAGAAACCAGGGAACTAAATACAAGCAGACTGATGAGACAACAAGGAAAATCTGGACAAGACACAAAAGGGTTGAGGGAGCTGATTGGTAACCAGAACAGATGGAAACAAAAAAGGCACAACAAGACAAAACTAACTGCAATCTAAATAAAAAAAACAGACTCACGACCGATTGACTTCATTATTATTAAATATTTGTTTTTACAACAGTTTAACGATGCGCTTTAGACTTTAAAACAAAATAGCAAGGATGATTATGAAGAAATGCAAACCGGACAAATGTACCACGTGGCTCACCGGAACAGAAACTCACAACGTTGTGGAGCAACCACAATGTGTTTACAGCTTACTGGATCCACACAGGCGGCCCGGTAGTCCAGTGGTTAGCACGTCGGCTTCACAGTGCAGAGGCACCGGGTTCGATTCCAGCTCCGGCCTCCCTGTGTGGAGTTTGCATGTTCTCCCCAGGCCTGCGTGGGTTTTCTCCGGGTGCTCCGGTTTCCTCCCACATTCCAAAAACATGCGTGGCAGGCTGATTGAACTCTCTAAATTGTCCCTAGGTGTGAGTGTGAGCGTGGATGGTTGTTCGTCTCTGTGTGCCCTGTGATTGGCTGGCAACCAATTCAGGGTGTCCCCCGCCTACTGCCCGAAGACAGCTGGGATGGGCTCCAGCACCCCCCCGCGACCCTAGTGAGGATCAAGCGGTTCGGAAGATGAATGAATGAATGGATCCACACATTAACTGCTTATGTGTTGCTGATTTGGTTAGCCAGAGAATTCCAAAGGTCACAGGGGTTAACGCTCTAAAATTTGTGTGTGAACAACAGCTTTTATAAATTGTTCCTCATACATTGACTGACGTGCGCCACGTTTTCATGGAAAAGGGAGACATTGTGTTTTGCTACTATAAGACTCATAAGGGACATATTGTGGAAAATTGACTTTGTTTTTCTGCAAATAGTTGGATCTCTGGAGTGCTTGCTTGCCCATCAAGTGTGAAATTAAACAACCAAGTAAATCTAAAGTAATCTGCTGATTTCTAAAAATGCCTTTCTGAATTTTGCCAAATTAAGACGTCACAATACTGCTCATTTAAATGGTTAAATTAGCA
Source organism: Hippocampus guttulatus (assembly GCF_054856545.1). Taxonomy (NCBI): domain Eukaryota; kingdom Metazoa; phylum Chordata; class Actinopteri; order Syngnathiformes; family Syngnathidae; genus Hippocampus; species Hippocampus guttulatus. The sequence continues at coordinate 2,706,478 of NC_141274.1, forward strand.
TGCGTCGTTCATTTGCAGTCTGCATGGGAAAAAGACGAACATTTCCTGCTCTGGAGGGATCTCAACATTTCAAGAAGTCAACACTACGAATAATAACCATATTTGTTGTTCATCCCTTTAAAAAATAGTCAAAACAACAAAGTTTCCAGCACTGAAGAGACTCTTCAGGGTAATGTAATGCAAAATCAAACCGCCCCCTCCAAAACGAAGTGATTTCAACCAAAAGTGTATCACTAATTTGTTATCCTTTTTCCCTTTTGACAAAAGAATGCCGAGATAAGACACCTGTGAAGGCAACTCAATTTTATTGATAGAGAACTTTAAAAACAACCACAACTGCATATGAAGTAAAACATAAAGTAAAAATCAGACATCTAAAAAGGATCTTAGAGAGGTAAGGTGGGACAAGACCATTTAGAGTTAAAGACAAATAAAATAATCCTAAAAATAACTCGAAAATGTACGTGGAGTCAGTGAAGGGAGATCAAGATTGGAGATATGTGCTTCCCTCCTAGGAGCTCCAGTTAGGAGAGGAGCAGCAGCATTTTGGACCAACTGGAAATGCTTGAAGGAGGACTGGTTGACTCAAAAAATAAAGTGCATTACAATAATCCAGCGGAGATGTAATGAAGGCATGGATTAATATTTTGCCTAGATTAAAAGAAAATACATTAAACAACAGCCCCAATTTGACGGTCCAATTTAAAATGGCGAAATTTCAAACCCAAATTCAAGACTCTTGGCAATTAGATAAGACTCCAGGTGGCTTGAGTCAACATGATGAGATGTACAAGGGCGACTGGGATCAAACACCATAACTTCTCTTTTCTTGTTGTCGAAGTTCAAGAAATTCAGTGCCATCCAGGCATTGATATCCTCCAGACAGGACAAAAGTGGCCTTTAGCAGATAGCGTCTGTTTTACTTAGCGGTACAGATTTGACTGTCAACCGTATAGCATCAAAAGGAAATGTCATGTTTTCCTAAAATGGAACCCGATACTGTACAATGAAAACAGCCCGGGCCCTAAAATTGAACCCTGTGGAACCCCATATGACAACAGGGCAGAGTGAGACTCAGAGCTTCTTAGGGCAACAAAAAAAAGTCTTGCCTGCCAAATAGAATCTGAATCATTCTAGAGCGAAAAAAAAGAACGATGTCTCCACCTTCACTCACCGAGATGACATTTACTAACATTTCCTAAAGTGAAGCAAAATACTGTGCATAAATATGACATTTCATTAGTGCAACAAAGTTAGCGTGTACTGTTCCTGACCAAATTTGATGCGTGGCTACTAAAATGGATTTTAGATTTACCGTTTGTTGAATCAAGGAAAATTACATTGACAGGAATCTGAAAACCTTGAAACTGGACATGCCATTCCCGTGCAACTTTAATCATGGGACAGCGGGAACAGTGTTCACAGGGGACGTTTTCAACTCAAAACATGATGCCCCCTTGAGTGTACGAGTGGGACGTTGGTGTTCGACGACATCGGAAATGAGTAAATGTCAAGGCTTGTGAAGACTTCATCATGAAGGCTCTGATCATTACCTTGCTATTAGTTACCCCGGATGCTTGCACTTCGTTAATGGAACACAAACAACAGAGGCGGGGGGAGCCCTGCAGATTATGTGGTGCTGTTTAATGAGGGTCTGCATTTGCATACTGGCCTCCACCCCCACGTGCAGCCCCGTCTCTCATTTATAAAAATAAATGGCGGACTAATAAAGTCCACTCCTGGCCCTGCAGCCCACGTCTTGGCCACAGCGCAGGGAACACAATGCGCTCTCAGGAGCACCAAGAACCTATTAGGCAGCATTCTCATATGGCGGCCCAACATTTGTCATATTAACACTCAAGTAAATGGCGCCTGTTATTGTGCACGCCACAATCAAAATTGTCTCATGTGGAAATAAGCGTCTGTGTAGAAAGTCAGGCTGTGAAACAATTCAGCCACTTAGAGAAGTCACATTTAATTACATCTCCCATCAACCCAAATAGAAATAAAACGGCAGTGTGTTTGATTTTTGAACTAGTTTGTTATCTTGATTGCGTGTAATTGTACAGGATACCACCCGAGGCGAGATGGTTTTTTTTTTTTTGCATTATTGAAAAGCTTTGATTTTGGCGAAGAAGAGATTGCGCTTTGATTGTGGGACAATTAATAGGAAGGCTTATAGTTAAGAGTCAGCTAATGAAGCCTGTTTAATATGCTGCAGTGACAGAATGTGGTGCTCACTATTATTCATTACAGCCCAAACTAGTAGAGAGGTCAAGCCAGACACCCTTGGAAGAGTGCTTTGTCTACTCAATAAAGAGTGTGTTTCCTGATGCCTAACGGTGTACATGCACCGCTGATATCAATTCACCCAGGGCCTTCAGCCGACCCTCACTTACTCACTTCCTTGGGTTTCTCCATCTTTCCTTCATGCTCAAATTGACACTTGGTGCACAGGCGGGCAGACAGCAAGTGAGGGAAGTTGCGAAGGGGGGTGCTCTCAGCAGCCTCCAGAGGTGTGGCCCAGCTGTCAGCCGTCTAATCCGGTCCACAACGTCCCCACGAGTCAGGTCTCGAGGCGGAGGAGCGCGGCCTCGTCTTCACGCCTTCGGAGGCACGGCAAACAAATGCCGCCTTCGTCGAACGGCCGCTCTGCAAGTCAAATCCATCTCGGTGCCGCTCCATAAATCACGTGCCGCCATCTTCAAAGACTACTTCATGTTATCGTGTGAATGCCGAGAGCCGAGCATTCACCTCGATATTGTTGCCCCTTTGATGGCCTCCTTAACTCATCTGACCAAATATGGCTCCCTGCCCTATTCACTAGCGCTAATCAATGCTTTTGATAAGATGATTTTGATTAGAGTTGAATGTGATAACTAAAGCAGACATTCAGCCATATTCTATATTGATTCTCTTTATTAGTGTTGTGTTATACTTGCACAAGCATTACCTCCCATCCTTGCAAGGATGTAGCAAAGAAAGCGAGAAGCAATGTTAGCATCGCACTGAAAATCGAGGCATCGTCCGATCATCATAAAGCAGACCTGGCAATCGAACTGACGTTAAAAAGAACGACGGCAGTCACTCGTTCTTCGTGCTTCTCATAAGCGCGTCATTTAATTTGTTGCTGTCTATCATTTTTGTGGATCGACAATGTGAACAAAGCACATTGTGTCTCTGGCATGCGCGCAACTGTTACCATTGTTGCCATGGAAACAAGAGTTTAAAAAATTGACGGCTTCTTTTATGCACTTTAGACGCAGTAATGCCGACACTGTGTTCTCTTCCATCATCGGACCCGGATTCAGATCTTGTCCTATTAAGATTCCGTATGCATCTATGTGCAATATTTACATTTATTTGATAATACAAAGGGGGAAAACTTGCTTTAAATTATGGATATGTTTCTGTGTGGTTCCTGCATGCTCGGGGCACAGACGTGGGGACGCGTATGTTTGTTGTTGTTTTTTTTTCTCTTTTCCGTGCCTTTTGTGCTTTTCCCCACGGCATTCCCAATATCAATATTCCCGTAGACATGTTTGATGTGTTTTGAAGCCATGTTGCCATACCTTGGAACATGACAGCAAACATGGCAGAAGCTTTTTACTCCTCAGAGGAGCAGCCATTCGCCTCACCCCCCCCCCTCACAAGTATATGACGGGTGTACAAAACCAAACCCGTTGGGCCACATCGTCCCTCGAGGACCCTCTCTGCTCTCTCTCTTTCTCTCTGACGGAGCTGTGCTGACTCTCTTGAAAGACAAAAGAGGAAAAGCCAGCCCCGGATGTAAAACGCAGGCTCGTGACAAGTTATGGTACCCGCTTAACTGCTTATCTGACCCAGCAACAGTACATGCGCCGCAGATATCCTATTCGAATGTTTTCCCTGCGTTTCATCCCCTGGAAAATCACGAGTGTCTGTTTCCCGCATGCTTCCCAAGGGAAATTAAGAGGCGCACTATGTATCTCTGGAGGAATCCCACCAAGAATGAGAATAAAGGAGGCAGCATGAAAGAGCAGTGTTGGCGTGAGCGAGTTATTGGGCTAGCAAAGGGATTGATGACACATCAAACTAAGGCCCGGCTGTTCAACAAGACACAAACTAGAACCATTTACCCCCCTGCCATCCTGACATTGAGCATTTCAGTAAAGGTACACGCACATATTGTGTCGGGAAGCCTCACGTCAGACAGGATTGGGCATCGTGACACGTGCGCAACACGCGAACATGACAGAAGAGCTCTGAACGCCTCCCGCTGGTTTACAAATTCGTACTATAGGCCGGCTCTGATAGCACCACTAGTAACCAAACCATTTTGTCATGTTACCAAGGCGTAGTGAGTGAAAAACAGGGCAAATACTGTAGCTTGAATGATTTTTTAGCCTTATTCGCTTCCGCCGTAGCTTGAATGTGTGACGAGTCAGTCGAAAAGAAGATATGTTACAGGAGGAAGGAAAATGACACATTTACATTTCGACATACGTCGATTCAAAAAGAGACGCTCTATATAAACAAAATAAAATTGGTCATTTGTTATGTAAAAAAAAAATGCTCCACAAAATTAAAAAGTTGCATTTGCTGTAAGTTATTGATTTGCAAAAGTGATGCTTCTCCTCCCAAAAAAAAAATAAAAAATAAAAGATTTTTCTGTTACTTGGATTGAAGGCACAGACAAGCTTTGTTGATTCTTAAATTGATAGCATCCTATCGGGTTGACATTAGCAAAATAACCATTGTTATGCTAAATTATGCAAAGACAAACCATTTGACACATGCCTGTGGTGAAATGGCTTCCATAAACCAAATGATGGAGGTTTGGTTGCCACTCCGTCCCTCTACAAGTCTAGTCATGATAGCCCAAAAATGTTCATTCTCACTCACAGGTGTTACTATACAGTCAAACCTCGGTTTTAGTCCATAATCCGTTCCAGAAGGCTGTTCGAATACCGAATTGTTCAAAAACCGAAACCACGCTCTTTTTAAAATAATTTTTTTTATTGAACACGTCTGCTCACAATGGAAAGCAACATGAGGAAGCGTCACTTCCTCGTCTACCCGAGGAAGCGTCACTTCCTCGTGTAAGGAAGGCGAGAAGAGTCAAATGGTGCATTCACGTGCGCTTACCGGTAGTTTGTTCGAGAACCGAAATTTGTTCGTCATCCGAGGCATAAAAATTCGAAATTTCTGGTCAAAAACTGATTCGGTCGAGAACCGAGACGTTCGAAAACCGAGGTTTCACTGTATTTTATTTTATTTTTTCAGGAAATTGAGAAAAACCGAAGCCTTCTGCAGATTAGGTTTCAATGTCCTGCCCAAGAAGACTTCCACAACGGACAGAACCAGTGACACGTCGGTCATGGGGCAACCCGTTCTATCAACTGAGCCACAGCCGTGACGACAGGAATCTAACGTATCGCTCCATCAGACAAATACTCCGGTAAAGATCAGATACCTGAAAAATCTACTGAAGCAAAATATTTATATTTTGTGACTTGACACCTCTGCCCACAAGCGCTATCCACTTTCCAACTGCAAAACCGGCCACTCCGTAACCGAGGCGAGTATCTTCTGTGTTTTGTTGTCATTTCAAAAGAGACGGAGAATGCCAGGTAGCCAGCTTTAGGGGATGTCGAAGGACTAGCGGGCTGGTTCAATGAGGTCAGGATGACAGTCAAGAACAGATGAGGTGGAGCCGACTTTGTTTGGTCGTGCAGGGTCGGAGTGAAACTAGGCCAGTGTCCAGACTCGGAGCACCAAAGGCACCCCCCCACCCCCACCCCCACCCCTCCTCGGTCCCTGTATGCTTCGTGTCAGCCCTCTGACAGGACTTCATCGGGGACTTCAACACAGTTTTCCACCAGCAGACACTTCTCTGAAGAATACTCCTCCTTCCTCTTCTTCCTCCTCCCCCCTCCTCAACAGTCAGAGTTTTGAGGAGAAATGCTCTCGTTACAATAAGGAGGTCACATGGCATGGGACCCGAGGCTTTGGAGTGCCTCCTCCTCTTCCTCGACTCTCTCAAGACTTTCTTGCAAGTCGTGTGTGTGCTCTTCCCCCTCCGCCTCCCCTGCAAGTAAAGGTGCGGTAAATACAAATGTTGACTACATATTGTTGATTTCTACTCTGAAAGACAAACTTGTTGTCAGACTTCATCAGGCCGCTCTCTTACTTTAACATTAAAGCTTTGATAGAGATATAAAGCATCCAAAGGAGGGGGAGTCCCTGGTGAGTCAAGCCGCTGAGAACACCCTTAAACTAAACAACCTTCCAGTGGGAGCACTTCTTCTCTGAGGATAGATGTTTAATTATCTCTGATTGTTTCATCCGGGGGGAGGAAACCGCTTTCACTCCCTCTCGTTTGTCTTAAAAAGCATGTGTGTATTTATGAGAATGACTTTAAAATGAGCAGCCAGCGCGTTGCGTCTTTTCCGCACGAAAACATGCGAGGCGGTTCTCCTAACCCACTCGCTGGGTAGCTGTGGATTTTGAGCCAATTTGGATAGTATTACCCGAGGTTGGGTTCATTGTGGTAACCCAGCATATTGGGTTGAAGACTGGATTTCGATGGTCTGAAGAGCTGAAGCTGCTCGCCGTTTTGGGCAATTTTGTCCACTGTTGTTGAAGTAAATTCATTGTGCTAACACATTTCTTGGGTAGCTTCAACTCAACAGTATGGGTAGTTTGTACCCCTTATTGCACTGAAATCTTTTGCTGGGTATCCATCCATCCATCCATTTTCCGAACCGCTTGATCCTCACTAGGGTCACGGGGGTGCTGGAGCCTATCCCAGCTGTCTTCGGGCAGTAGGCGGGGGACACCCTGAATCGGTTGCCAGCCAATCGCAGGGCACACAGAGACGAACAACCATCCACGCTCACATTCACACCTAGGGACAATTTAGAGCGTTCAATCAGCCTGCCATGCAAGTTTTTGGAATGTGGGAGGAAACCGGAGTACCCGGAGAAAACCCACGCAGGCCCGGGGAGAACATGCAAACTCCACACAGGGAGGCCGGAGCTGGAATCGAACCCGGTACCTCTGCACTGTGAAGTCGACGTGCTAACCACTGGACTACCGGGCCGCCTTTTGCTGGGTATAAATTTGTAAATTTGTGTCACTTTGCTACGTATAAATAACCCAGCACTGGCTTGGTCCCTTTTGGACTTAGTGTCGGGTTAGCTTTTTCACCCAGTTTGAGTTACCATTAACCCAGCATTTCAAGAGTATCCAGGCATTGTTTAAAAGGTGGCCCAGTGGTCCAGTGGTTAGCGAGTCAACCTCACAGTGCAGAGGCACCGGGTTCCAGCTCCGGCCTCCTTGTGTGGAGTTTGCATGTTCTCCCCGGGCCTGCGTGGGTTTTCTCTAGGTATTCCAATTTCCTCCCACATTCCAAAAACATGCATGGCAGGCTGATTGAACACTCTAAATTGCCCCTAGGTGTGAGTGTGAGCGTGGATGGTTGTTCGTCTCTGTGTGCCCTGCGATTGGCTGGCAACCGGTTCAGGGTGTCCCCCTGCCTACTGCCCGAAGACAGCTGGGATAGGCTCCAGCACACCCCCCCACCCCACCCCCCGCGGCCCTTGTGAGGATAAGCGGATCGGAAAATGAATGAAAGAATGACTGAATTAATTTTTTAAAAGAAGTTCAGTGCAGTTGGAAGTGTGATGAATTTGAAGTTTCATGCAATTTGTATGTGTACTCTATTCATAATGTAGCCCTCATCTCAAAGGTGGAAATGAAACAACAGAATTCCTTTCCCCTAATAAAACCATTTTGCGTTTCTCATTGAGTCTAACAATTTAATCTTGTTATTTGTGAGTCATTCATCACATAGTCCCACCTGATGCCAACCACCTTCCGTACACGCCTCTGACGCTAACTAGGCCAACAATTTCCCCGCGTGAATATGTATTTTTTTTTTTTTTTTTGAGCAGAAGGAAGTGCTAATTCATCATTATTTAATGATCCTGTACGTCACACACGGCACAGGCGGCGCGATATTGATGATCTCGTAAGGCTTAACTTCCTCCTTGGCGACCCCATACTTTTCTGGTGCTGTCTCCTCTTAAGCTCACTTTTCTTTCTGCTTCTCTTCTGCTTTTTGACACTTGGAGCTGGCTCGTGGCCCGCTGTCTCATAAAAGGTGTGTGTGTGTGTGTGTGTGTGGGCGGTGTTTAAGGAGGTGAGACCTTCTCTGGGACACAATCATCAGCTCCCAACCAAGAAGGCCCAGGCCGGACAGGTGAGTGGAAGCACATGGTGCAACGTCTTTAGTTTGAGGGTCATCCTTTATGTCCCAGTTGGACGCAGTCACCCCGGCAAATGTCCTCGGGTTCTAGTTTTCCTGGAGCGTGGAGAGGATTGGGGGTGTGGTGGTGGGGGGGGGGGGGGGGGAGGGGGGCAGCTCTAAGGGAGGGAACCGAGCAGATGCTCCACCAAGGGAGCCCCCCCCCCGGAATGTGCCTCCCGCCAGCCTCGTGTGTGTTAACCTTTTCTTTTAATTAACGTCGTCCCGGCTCCCGGCTCCCGCCTCTGTGGTCCGGAGAGAGGTTCCGTGGGCTTATGCAACTGTCAGGGACGTGCAGGGAGAGTCACGGGGGAGCCGCAGAGTCAGTGGGCTGGTGGGAGTGAAAAAGGTGAAGAGGGGTGAGGAGGAGGGGGAGCAGGAGGCCAGGATGAATAATGCGCGCATTGCGTCGCGTGGGAGTGAGAGTCGGCCCTTAATCCTTCCGGGCCCGTGTTATCCAAAATGCCTTCACAGAAGCATTCGGCACATCTGCCGGTTTTCAAGGGATAATGTGCCGGAGTAAATTGGACCTGCTGAGGAGGAGAAGATGGCTGCTCTCATTTGCACTACTGCTCATTACTCTCAACACCAGCTTTTTAATGGGGGGGCTCCAGTAGTCTCTAACTACCCATGTTCCACATTTAAAAAGAGGAACACTGTAAAGAGAAAAAAAAAGAGAGAATCCGTTCGTAAAATTGTAAAACTCAAGTCAGAATTATGAGGAAAGTCCTGATTCCAAGAAAACAATTTTTTTCTCAGAACCCTATGCATGATGTTTTGTGAATAAAAAAAATATTAAAAAGAGTCATAATAAGAAGAAAAACTTAGTGTGACAACAAATAGAGAGTGGCAGCCTTTACAGCAGCTCCTATACTTTTCATTCTTCTACTTTCATCTTTTCATAACTTTGCCACTGTAAATTGGGAATTTCTCCATTGGGAGACGAATAAAGGTTTTCTTATTCTTATTCTTAAATAAGTTGCAAATGTAGTCCCATTTATATTTATCAAAATTTTGCAAAGCTATAAAATAGGAAAAAAGTATTACATCGGTTTATAAATGTTGTATTTCTTTTCTGAGAACCAATTTTACAACTTGTGTGGCAAAACCTGCCAAAAACTCAGAAAAAAACTAAATTAAAAAAAAGAGATTCTGTGCCGCACGTCTTTACCGTTATTGATCAAACTGTTGGAAAATGACCCATATGTATATTTATGAATAAATATATATATATATATGCTATATATGGACATGTCAAATAAATAATATTAATATAAACACAAATATGGTAACTATGAATCATATGAAAGATACGACATTGATTGGACTAAAGTCGCATTTCCAATCAGACATGTATGTATTCAATTTGTGCAGAAAAAATTTAAATGTACAGTATGTTAAAAAAATGGGAATATTAAAACAATAAAGCCTCAGTTTTAATCAAAAATGGTCAAGTTATTTGTAGCAAATAAAAAGTAAAGAAAACGTTGTCACATGACTACACTAAATGCGCATATAAGGCAGGACAAAAAGTTAGCAGTGTTTTGAAGAATGTGATGCGTCTTGATTAGAACTGCATCTAGCGATGATATGAATAATCGATTAATCTGTCTTTTTTTTATTAATCAATGAAACAGATAAAAAACATTAAAAAATTTACATCCCTTTATTAAAAATTTTTTCACGTTGAAATAACTTACGAGATACAAAATAGTCCTCATTGCACACAGTACCTCAACAACAACCATTAAAAAAAAGCCTAAACATTATCGCTGCGAGTAGTTTAATTTCCTCTTCCACTTTTTTTTTTTTTTAATGTGTTGCGCTTCCAAGAGATCTTTTTAACTCATGGCTGTTTTTTTTTTCGTGTCTTTTATGACCATGCTGGACTGTGGCAACGCCCCCCCCGGGGGGGATTGTCTTTCTTGGCATGCGGTGGCCATTTTGCAGTGGAGGTCAAAGCCATTTCAGAAGAGGACATAAAAACCAGCAGAATGATTTTTGATCACGCCGTGAATCTATTCCGTTGTGGTTAAATGTGCCAATCGCACATTTTTTTTTTTTTGTGCACTTTTAATGTAAACTTGTGAAGAATACAACTGTATAGTGCCACATAGTAATGATCTCAACAAAGCAGGTTATGTTTTCAGTGATGTGTGTGAGTAACATTACACAAAAGCACTCAAAGGACAAATTGAGTTTTCAATGGCTTGTGTACAAATAGTTGGGTTAAGTGTGAAATTACTGTAAATCTTGATCCGGCGATTTACAAAACTGTCTGTGAGTGAGCCCTTCCGAAAGTTGCCGAATTGCGTCGTCACAATTTTAATTTACATAAAAACCTCCCACCCACACAACTCATGTCTTTCTCCACGCCTTGGCAGCTAGGGCAAGAATCGCACAGAAGCACTGCCACATTAAAGCCAAAAGGTAAGCAAAGCAGACACAAATTAGCATCAGCTAACACTTTTACCAGCGTGAGCTTCTGACAATACTCAAACGTTCATCTAAGTTGTCGATGTGGGGGAATTTGTATTTGGAGGTCTCACTGGATACAAAGTATGATTTGGCAACTCGGCAATGAAGTGCTGTCTTCATGAGTGAAAATGCAATCGACACTTTCGTTGCTGGGAGGATGCGGTGAAATAAGTCAGTTGTTGCTAAATTTGTTGCACAAAATTTTATACTTAGTAGATGTCAACTGGGTTGGAAAAATTCCGTAATTGGTAAAAAAAAAAAAAAGGTAGCCGCTCTCTTTGTGACAACACGCTAGCTCCATCCCCCATTAACTGAGGTGGGGACAAGACTGGCTTTAAACGTCCCACACTTTGGATGCTATGCTAACATTGTATCAACAATGAATGAAGGTAAATGTCGAGTAACTGCAGGAATGCTACTGTGTTGCATTGGCATGTTTGCAGTACAATTACTCGTTTTCGGCACTGCCAGTGGAGCGTGGATGGGAACAATATTGTACACCATGCTACGTTACAACATACACGGCAAAAGTTCCTTATCAACTACCTGGACTGCTAAATATTTTGAATGGCATTTTTTTTTTGGCCTACTGCGTATTTGTGTTTTCTTTCGTTTTTATTTATCTTTGTCGTGATTACTTCATAGAAATACTGCACACAACTCTGAACACCAAGGTTAGCGGCAGTGCTGAGGCAAGAATGGTTCAGGCTGGTCCGCCAACAGCATAGACCACAATTAGGTTATCTGGGCGTTCCGTGGCAATGCCAGAAACGCTCGTCACCTCATTAGACACGCCCATACAAAATTGTTATTCTATGACGGTTATATATTGCGGCTTTAAAAGAACTGTAATTGTTGCAGTTCTGCGTCTCAGGTCGTGATGCGGCAAGCCGGTCGCACACGAGCCGGCATCTCGTGCCCGGAGTTTTATGATGAAGTAAGCAAGCGGGGGAACGTTGCCAGGACCTTCCCCTCACGAAGACCCAGAGCAAGGGCACAGTCTCCCCAGCCCCATAGATCAGCCAGCCCTGAATGTCAAAGCGCACAGCAGCCACCGCGGTGCCAGGAGTCCCCCTCTCTCGCCGCCTCTCTGGCCCGTGATCTGCTGTCTGGTGTCACCACTGTGCTAATTACCCGGTCTGGGAGTTGCTCCGCGGGCTCCTTGGCTTGGGGAAGATTGAAGTTGTGGATATCCGACTGGAAGGTCACTTTTGAGGAGGACCGTTCACTCCATTTTACAGCCGAACCTGTCAAGTCAAACACATTCTGACTTGGAAGAGTGGATTTGTAAATGCAGTACTAAGGGCCACATTTGCTGTAAAGTTTGCATGTGCAACAATGGGCACAAAGTTGACGAACAGGGCATAGCGTTCACCCAAAGGGGCAGTTCATTTTGTGCATTCTGGGAGGCCGAACAAATGTGATGGCTGCCTTTGTATCTTTAACCCTTTCATGTACCTGTACATATACATGTAACCTGATGTAAACTGCCCACTGTAGTAACCGCTGTCCCTGAAAAGGGTTAAACACTTCAGCCAGTATTGGCAATGCAAAATGAGACAAGAGAACAACAAGAGATAACTTTTATGCTCGTGTAAATGTGTTTGAAATGCCAGAAACCAAAATTATTGCAACTTGCAACAATTTAGGAGCTCCCCAAAGACCAAAGGCAGTGGTCTCCAGTCTAGAATACAGTCAGTGGAACCTCGACTTACAACGTCCCACTATCCGAACATTTTTTGTGGATATATTATCTCTTTTTAAGTACTATTTCCTGTATGGAATGTTTTAAATGATGCAAAAAATAATAATACATACATGATGTGAGACAGGCGGCCCGGTAGTCCAGTGGTTAGCACGTCGGCTTCACAGTGCAGAGGTACCGGGTTCGATTCCAGCTCCGGCCTCCCTGTGTGGAGTTTGCATGTTCTCCCCGGGCCTGCGTGGGTTTTCTCCGGGTGCTCCGGTTTCCTCCCACATTCCAAAAAAAACATGCATGGCAGGCTGATTGGATGCTCTAAATTGTCCCTAGGTGTGAGTGTGGGCGTGGATGGTTGTTCGTCTCTGTGTGCCCTGCGATTGGCTGGCAACTGATTCAGGGTGTCCCCCGCCTACTGCCCGGAGACGGCTGGGATAGGCTCCAGCACCCCCCGCGACCCTAGTGAGGATCAAGCGGTTCGGAAAATGGATGGATGGATGATGTGAGACACTGCATAAAATAGCACAGCCACCTTATGCTGTGTTTTCTATGCTATTGCTAATTTATTATATTTATCCACAAATATATTGATAATGCTATATTTTATTTTGCACTTATATTGAACTGTAAGTTCTTTTCTGAAACATTTATTATGTGCCATGAAACACTTTGCCCCACCCCCCATTTTGCTGCTGTAGACTGCAAATTTCCCCAGTGTGGGCCAAATAAAGTTGATCTTATCTTATCTTATTAAGGGTAAGGCTTCCGTTTGGCTTCTTTATGGAATCACTATTTTGCATGCCATCTTCACGCATATGATCTCATTTGCTCCGGTGTTTAATTGCACAACAATTTGGATGAGAACAAAGTTGGAAAGCTGCAGTCTTACTCCACCTTGCCAACTTGTAATGGGGTTTTTTTTGTCTTTGTTTTAATCAGTTTGCTATGAGGCAAGGCCTTAGTGCAACACTCTCAGTCACTTCCCATCGTAGCTGTTTTTCTTTTCTGCTCAGCCTCAGGAGTTTGGCTTGTTAGAAAAGAGTGTAAAGTCCCCGGGGGGGGGGGGGGGGGTGCTCCTTCCGGTGATGGGGGCGTTGCCTCGACCTCACTCATGCCCGGTGTGGGTGGCGTTCCGACAGGGGAGCGCGCACACAGCGGAGAACCGGACTGGAGATGGTGATGTGTCTGGTGGGCTCTCGTAGGACGCAGCCTTATTCTCGAGGTCATGCATTCCGGCAATGTCTGTAATTACAAGCAAGTGAGGAGGAGAAGGAAAGAGAAAAAAAAGTTGAATATTTTGCCTTTGTCGAAACGAACGTGTTGTGCTCCTCAAGGGAGGCATTCACATCTCAGAGTTCTGCTAGCTGGACGGGTTTTAATGAGGCAAGTCAAAGCGTGCGCGCGTGTGTGCATGTGTGTTTGGTGCACATGCATGTCTGTGTGAATGCCCTCCTCTAACAAGCATAATTGACCGATCGCATTTTTAAGACGCCGTTTTTCACCATTTATAAGCGAATTCTTCTAAATAGCCTTCAGTGATTATTACTTTCTTCAGAAGTCATCACCATTCAAACTTTCTTTGAAAAGTTAAGTCATGACTTTTAGGTGGGGGTTTTTTTTTCCTTTTTTTTTTTCTTCATGTTATGTTGGACTTTTTTGGGGGGAGCCAAATGGACAGAGGACCAAGAGGCCACAGGTCACGGAAAAGCCTCTAGTTGAGGGCAGAGGATTCTGGGAGGGGAGCAGCTCGTCCCCGGTGAGAGACAGAGTGGAGGCTGAAATGTTGCAACACACACACACCCACACACACACACACACACACACAGCTTCTTCATTTTAGTACAAACACACTTAGGCGCCAAGCTCCTAGTCAAAAGATTTAAAGACTGTGAAGTGAATTCAAATATTTATTTCTACATTTAAATACATGTTTGAAGATCATTGTTGACAATGTGCGATATTGACGGCTATGTAGTATTGAATTGCGGAGATTTAGAGTTAAAATATCCTTCACTGTTTCAGCTTTCCTGTTTTTGTTTTGTTTTTTGTTTTTTTGTGCATGGCTAACATGGTCGCAAGAGATTCACTTTGGAGTCTGGAATGAGTCCACCCAGCCTCCACTTTATAAGAACTTCAGCGCCTTTGTTCGCACGAGTAACTATCCAGCGAGTTATTTAGTTTTAATTACTTGGCCCAATTCTACCGCTGTAGAGTGCAGTTAGCTAGCTAGCTAGCTAGCTAGCTACGTAATGCATCTTCCATGGATACCACAGTCTGCACAGCAGCTTGGTGTCATTATTTATGTTCCCAGGTGTTATGTGTTTTGTGTTATTCATGGTAAAATGTTGTGACACAAAGCATTGAGGGTATACAGTGTAAACAGCAAGTCGCATGTGCTCAAATGTTTGACATGGAGACAGGCAGGAATGATGCGTGTCACCCTATTGAATAAATCAGACATGTCCAGCCCTGGAGGCTGATGAGCTGATCATCCGGATCAGGTGTGTTGCTCCTGGGAGAGCTGGAAAACAGGCAGGACAGCGGCCCTTCAGGATCGAGTTTGGGCACCCCTGGAATTAATGGTTGTCTTTCACCTGAAGTCTCTCTGTTATTTTCATCAACACACTGACACAACACCAAGAAAGGAGGTAACGCCGCAGACAATCAAACCTCTGGAAAGCTGTTAGCCCGCAAGCTAACTGGTAGCTAGTGCCTCACGTCGATGCGTGCGAATCTGACTTTGTGGTACATTATTCCAACCCATAGGTGTCAAACTCAGGTCCTGGAGGGCCGCTGCCCTGTATGTTTTCCAAGTCTCCCTGTTGCAACACACCTGATTCAAATGAACAGGTTCAATGTCGGGCTTCTGCAGAGCTCGCTGATGATCTGTTCATTTGAATCAGGTGTGTTGCAACAGGGAGACTTGGAAAACAGGCGGGACACCGGACCTCCAGGACCGGAGTTTGACACCTATGTTCCAACCAGTCCAAAGTGCAGCCCTGCCTCTTGCCCAAAGTCAGGTGTGATCGAGTGAAGTCACCCTCGTGAGGATAAGGAGTAACGAAAATGGACGATTGGAAGAACATCCCATAGGCTATATATCCATTCATCCATTTTCTGATCCGCTTTATCCGCACAAGGGGAGGCTATATATTTAAATATTAACTAAATGTCAATTCAAACTAAGTTTTATTTAGTCCTCAATCAAAAAACGCTCCAATTAAAATTCGAAAGCGGTAAAAATGCAAAGATATGGAATTGCCTTTTCCCTTATGTCCATATTGTTAAAACATGTCCGACTTTTTTTCTCCCTTTCTTGTCTTGTATCTTCCAATTTGAAGAAACAAACTTATTTTTGCTTTTTATCTTTATTCACATTTGTCCCCCTCCTTAACAGCAACAACAAAAAAAGCAAAAAAAACACGTTTGATTGTTTTTCCTTCCCTATTTCTAAGGCAATCCCCAGAGGACAAGCAGTGTCAGACAGTTTTTGGAGCATCTTGAGCAATATTCCTCACATGAGGGGGAAAAAAAACCTTGTGGTTAAGGGAGTATCGTGTAACTTTAGAGACTGGAAGCAAGTCAAGCATTTTCCTAGTTACTTTGTCACTAATGAAAGTAGCAAAAAGCCCTGGAGGATGTCTGTTTGTGTTTTGGAGTGCACCGAATGTTGGGGTGGGGGGCTAGGTGGTAAAACTTTGGGAGAGACGTCTGACAGCGACAGCAAGGGGGATCTTTGAGGGGAAGCGTTGTTGGGATTGAAGCGTTAAGGCGGCTGAGACCTCCTGACAGAATCCCAGCGCCGACAAATAGACCTTTCATATGTGCGTGTTTACCAAGTTTACTGTAGCTTGTGAGGCCTTTGAATGCAGCAAAGCGCCTCGCGTCAATCCCTGTCACACTTTGTCTTATTGATCTTTTAGTTTGTGTGGCAACGTGTGGGCGGGGTGCGTGCGTAGGTTGGGTGGGGGCCTCATTTGAGAAGCAGAGGGTGCAGATTAAATCAAGGAAGAAAATTGAGCATGTAAAATGAAAGCTCTGTAAGTGGATGTAGGTCACAAACCCCTCTTTAATTAGTATTAAGCAGGATACGCACAAACTTGACCGATGTTGAAAGCGTGAGTGACCCGTCACATGATGAAGAAAAATAATCATGTGCTTCCGTTTATATCTGTGGTGGACTCAGAACCCCCCAAATCAGGTGTCTGTTGTAGTACTAAAACTAACCTGGGAGGGGCAGTATGGTGCATCCAGATGAGCAAAATACAAAGAGGAAGAGAAGAAATTAAGATCGTTGTCAGCTGAGCTGTTGTCACGGATCTCACTGCTTTTGAGGTTGTGTTTAGTTCTAGTTTTGCCACACTATCTTACTGTCATCGTATCTAACCACGGCCACTGACAAAAATCGAGCACGGTTGCTGTTCGATTCCTGATTGGTGAGTGAGTGTGTGTGTGTGTGTGTGTGTGTGTGGGCGGAACGTCCATCTTTTGCTGCCCGTTGCGAATTTTATTGTGCAGAAGCTTGGTTGAGGACGCAAATAGCTTAATGTCTTTTTTTGGCATGCTTACGTTATGAGCAACAGTAAACATTTGTTGTCGCAAACTAAGACTCTTCAAAAGTGTTTAGAACCTCTGAGTACACGGTCCCGCAATTTGGAGGATTATTTAGATTCAGTTTGTGATGCTAATTTGTACTGTATCCCATTTATTTGGGGTGTAATCCCACTTTCAACCAATAGATGGTGGCACAATATTTAATTTAACACTAAATTTGAAAGAAGAGGAATGAAAACAGGAAGTATTTCATCTTAGCTTAATTTTTGCTGAAAATTAATGAATATAAAATCCTGTTTTTATGTCTACGGAAAGCAACAGCTGTCAGTTTCTTTTTTATAACGTACATCTTTGGCCATGTTTTGACGTATTTTGTGAGATGACAATTGAAGTCTGTTTGGAAAAAAATTGAAACCTCATAAAAAGATGCAAATCAGTTAATCACATTGCTCATAATGTATGATAAACATTTGTGTGATCTTTACATCACATTTTTTTTCATCAATTTCGGTTGTGGAGTTATGCGTCGGGCTCTGTTCTATTTTCTGGGTTTCCGCTCGCACTTGTGTGTACAGTAATCTATGCACGGTACAAATTCTAAATTGATAAATAGAGATACACTATAGAGACAGTTTCATTGTGTAGTCACATCATTAATTTTAACTATTGACTGTTATAGGATGCCTTTTGCTTTGACAAAGTCAGATTGCACGTGACTAAAGGCTATCAAAGGGTCCTGCCAATTTCCATCCACCGCAGCAGACTGTTTGAGGGGCGCCCTGTAAAAACAACGAAAGAAAAAAAAATCCAATTAAGGCTTAGTAGCCCCCGATGATTTTCTAAATGTAAAAGATCGTACAGGTTTTATATTCAGTTCAGCAGAGTTTACAAAACGATTGCTCTTCATGAATTCTACCTAGTAACAAGAGGCCATGCAAGCTTTGCATGTCGTATCGTATTTTATTTCTAGGATCGCATCGTATCTATGTGTACCCAGGTGCATCTTTCTAGATCACATTTTCTTCACCATCTGTATTTGTATCTTATCTGTACTGCATCTACAGTGTCAAAACACAACTATTTTGGGAGTCATTTAAGTTGGAACAAGTTGATAATATAAATCATTGACACTTATGGCCACAGTGTTAGTTAGCACAACAAAGCAAGAAAGTTCTTTGCTCCAAAACAAATTCCTGAATTATTTTTACTAATGTCTTGAAGCTGGGGTGGACAATAGGAGAGGAACAGTTAGTTCTGCAAACTCTTATTTCTTAATTGTGAAATGCAGGAAAGCAAATTCTCACAACAGCAAAAACTCAAAATATTTTGTGGAATTGCCCAACTTCAAATTGGATTGAAATTTGTTGCCTCTAAACGTTTCGCCCGGTGTGTCTGTTTCATTTTGTGTCGTTTCGATCTGCTCCATATGGCATTTGTGTCTTGGATATCTATCTATCTATCTATCTATCTATCTATCTATCTATCTATCTATCTATCTATCTATCTATCTATCTATCTATCTATCTATCTATCTATCTATCTATCTATCTATCTATCTATCTATCTATCTTCAAAATGAGAATGACAACAACAAAAATACAATGTCGTGTGGTAACACAATGCTTCTTAAAAAGTCATAATGATTGATGTAGAGAGAGGGGAAAGTGCATTGCCGTGTGCGTGCATGAATGAAGGTAAACGTGTCTTTCTTCTTCCACCAGAAGGGGGACCAGTACGTCTGCCGTACAGGCTGATCGACGGACGACGGATCGTCGGCCGGCGGGCTGCAGGAAGAGGCAACCAACGCCAGGAAGGCTGGCAGGCAGGCAGGCCCACTTTCTGGGCTCGGAGCGCGACTCCGGATCCGGGGACTGACGAGAATCCAGGCGTCCACATCTTGCCGCGCTCCCTCGGATTTTAATCATGCCTCTCTGTCTGTGTGTGAGTGCAGGCAGGCTGACAATGATTTCCTCAGTGATTACGTACAGAGCGAGTCCCTGCGGGGTAGGGGCCCCCTCTGGAGCCATCCTGATGGCTTTGGGGGCCTTGCTTCCATTTTCCATTATTATGTGGACTACCGGAGCGACAGCGCAGTCCAAGACCTTGCAGGTTTGTGATGAGGAGGGAGCTTCCATCTTCTCTCTGCTTCTTCATCCTCCTTTTAAGAGCAATTTAGACGTAGACTCGGAGCACATCCGCGCACCTAATTCTACATTAGCTCTACTCCTCTGACGCGCGACTACTTTTCGTGTGCTTAGCTGGATATTCCCCCCAAAGTCTTATTTAGTCGTTTTTTCCTCGTTTTTTTTTTAAACGGAAGAGTGGTTTGTTTTGTTGCTCGTTTTTTTCCCCCTCCCTTTTGCACTCTCATAACGGAGAGGTCTCTTCCACCGCCGCGGATGATTATGATGATGGTGGCGGGGGGCGAGAAAAGAAGCAAATATTGCGCTTTTTATTCCTGAGCGAGCACACGCGTGACATTTTCACGGGGAATGGCAGCACGTGACGGAACCACCAGCACCACCAGAGCCACATTCTCGCACTTTTCCACGGCAAACTGGACCTTTTAAAACACATCTTGTCTACCTGCTCATCACAAAAAAAAACCCCCAAGAACCCCCCCCCCCCCCCTCCTAAAAAAAACCGCTTAGCCCCGCGCGCCGGTGATGGTAGCGAGACAGCCGCGGTCGAGCTCACGCGCATTTCGAGACGTTTTTGCCACTGAGCCGTTTTACGCACATCGTCAACTTCAACGTTTTGTGTAGGATCATGTCGCGCCGCAAGCAAGCGAAGCCAAGATCCCTCAAAGGTAAGCTGGCTCTCAAAACATTTATTTCCTCTTCTTCTTTTGAACAATAACAACAAGACTGTGCTTCGCCGTGGACGCGTTTAAAAAAAATAAAAAATTTGCGCATGGAAAAATCATTTTGGACCGGTTCTTTGAGGGCGGGTTCGAGTATGTGTGTGCGTGTGCATGTGTGCGTGTGTGCGCGCGCGCGCGCGTATACACGCGCACACACACACGAAAACACATCTGGAGCCATCCTTAACCAGCCAACTTTAAGTAAAGGAATGGCGTGCACGGCAGTCGCGTGACCAAAGCAAAGCAGGAATAAAGACGAAAGTGACTTTTTGGGACGTATGCGTGTATTTGAGACCAAAGAGTTGGTCACGTTTAAAATAAACTAACTTTAAAGATTCAACTTTTTTTTCCCCCGTGCACTTTCGACGTTTTATATGTGTTGGCGATGCGGTCGGGCGCACGCATGCATATTTTGGTAAAGGTCAGTTCTTGTTCATCAATCTAGGTAGCCGTTGTATTTTGCACAGTAAATCAAATTGGTCCACAAATTTGTGACCACATATCGGACCCTTCCCCACTTATTCCACCTCTTCATTCCTCCCTCACCACAAAGGAATGCTCTGCAGTATATGCATAGTGAAGCCACAATTCGTAATCAATACCTCCGAGTCGTCTTGGATTCTAAGATGTCCTATTTTTTCCCCTCACGCTGCAGCCATTTGTTGTTGTTGTTTTTTTTTCTGTCTTTGTCACTTGTGTGCAATGCCGCCTGCTACATGCTACAAGTGTGCGTTGCAACATCTGTTCAGACTGGTGTGCATGAGAGAGAGAGAGGGAGGGAGAGCGAGAGAGACAAGAATGAGCAAATCGGTATGCAAATGAGGTCAGTTTGTTTTGTTATCGTCACCAAGCCAAATCGACATTGGCTCGACTTTTACGTCTTCATTCCGACTACTAACGAAAGAAAGCCGGATGTCGTAGATATTTCCATCTTTCTTTCTTTTTTTTTTGTTTAAAAATGGGGAAAGCCAGATGTTATTTACTGCTCTTTGTCTGTGTGGCTCCTCTGGGAAGAGGGGCTACACTTATACAGATGTCCACAATAACTTTCCTTGTCATTCCGTCTACCTCGCTATTGTTCAGAGAGGAAGCGTGGTAATCTCCTCTCTGCCTTTTGAAAATTTTGCCCGCAAGAGTTTTTTTTTTTCTTTTTTTTTTGCCGGCAGTTGGATTTCCCTATACCAAAAGAACTCTCTGCCATCCTTTTGGGGGGTTGTGGGGGAGGTCACCAATGTGGTGCCCCCAAGGACCACATGAGTAGCCGACTGGCCTCTTTGAAAAACATAACGGATTAGGGAATGGGACATTGTGATTTTCCAGGCCCGTTGTAGTCATTGACAGAATCATGAGCATGATCAGTGTATTCTCATAAACGAATATCATAGACTTGACACAGAACTGATTGTCTGGATCGGATCGGCAAATCTTTTGCATTTCATGCAAAATCAGTGATCGGGTGTAATGTCAAAATTGATCAGTGATGTCATTTTAAAATAATATGGTTATTTTTGGGGGAGGGTGTAGGTGATAAATATTGTTCCTGCCCCTGTTTTTGGCACATTTTTAGGGTTGAGTTATTATTTTACCCCAGTGTACTTCAAAGGGTGTCACTTCTTTGCAAATCTTGGCTATTTGTGGGCTCGGCCGGTCCCAATCCCTTGCAAATAACGGGGGTCGACTGTGCAGTCAATTAACAATTTTTTTTAAATCGATGAACGGTTATCGTATTTTTTATTATTATTATTATTTATTTTTAACTCGGATATCGGCTCGAAAATCCTCATCGTGTTCAACCTAGGATATAATTCATGATCAGTAACAATATACAGTCTTACTAAAAGACAATATGAGCAAATGAGTTATTTCAGAAGTCCATATGAAAGTGGTAGCCCTTTGGATTAACCAGTACCCTAGACGTAGCTCTTGCTATCAAAAAGGTTGATGAGCCCGTCTAGCTTTTGGGGATGTAAACTGCGGTTTGGTTTGAAGACAAGCTAACGCTGTGACAGTTGTCTTGTATTATTTCATTTCGGCATCTCCTCAGTGTTGGCTGCTTCAGGGAGTCCAAGTCTGTTTTCGATCCCGTCGAGGGAGGTGAAAAAAGGGTTTGAGGAGGCGACGGTTGGGGGGGGGGGGGTATTCAACATTGCAGCTCCCGTTTCAATTAAGGACGCGAGACAGACCAAGCGACGTTATTGCTTGAGGGACTAAAAACGGAGCAAGGCAACAACGTACGTCATCGGCTTCGATGCAAAAATGCTTCGTTGCTCCTCAAATCTGTGTGACTCCACGCTGTCCTAACGTGCAAAGGTCGAAAACCTGCACGCGACGACTGCCACGTCGCATGTCCCGACAGCACACTTCCTGAATAAAGAACGGCAGCCAGCATGGATGTTTTCATTCGAAGCACAGACCGCACTCTCAAGGCCCTCGGCACTGACGTGTTTATTGGCCGAGGAGCCGAGTTTCCACGTCGGCCATGTGCATATATAAATATATTTTCCATGCCATTTGCTTTGCCGAGTGCAACACTTGTGCTGGAATCGTTGCTGTGTCATGTCGGCGTTAAATATTTCATGTTGCGGAGGGGATGCAATTAGTCTCTACATGGGTGATCTTTATGGGGTACGTGAAGTCATTTGAGTTTCCGTATGTGGATTTACCATTTTCGGGGATTTTGTATGGGCTCATTTCAGTTTCGCCATAACTTTGTGAATGCAGCTCAAATTCAAAGATGACCACCATTGAAATGTGGCAAATGGAATGATTGGCAGAAGAGGATGAGTTTGATCCAAGTGCAAGCAAAGTTGGTTGTAGTGCAAGGTTATTGAATGGCTCTTCAATGTCCGATCGAAAGCATGGAACACAAACTCTGTTTTTGTTTTATTCCCCCCAAAATACTGAACAAAAAGGACCCAGGTGATGGATGCTTTTCAGTGAGCAGCAATGCAATAAATTAAGAGGTCAATCATGAAAAAAATTGCATCCACACAATTTTTTTGAACTTTGTGTCATTTCATCTTTGGCTTGAGGAACTATTTTTTTTAATTGATTTTTATTTATGTATTTTTTTTATTATGTTTTTTAGCCATGACCATTCCGGTTTTCAGTCCTTTGAGGTTCTGCCAAAAAACTAAATAAAAATAATACAATTTGATGTTCCAACAATCAAATTTATTATACTGGTCCGTAGCAAATTGCAAAAATGGCTTTCTGTATCCCGATATTTATTTTTGGCACGATTAAAAAAAAAAGGTATTTACTTTTTTTCAGAGCACATCAAGCTTTTGAAATCTCTTCCAATTTTTGTTCTTAAGTTTGGCATGTATAAAAGTTTGATCAATACAGATTTTATCATGAGTTGCAATTTACACATTTCAGAAAAAAACCTCCACTTGTTCCTGAGCCTAACCCTTAATGCGCAATTTTGCCGAAATAACAGTTCCGTTTGGATTTGGGCCTGATCAAACGCTGCTAGGAACCTGTCTGGCCCGCGGACCCAAGCTTCCCCACCCCTGATTGACATACTCAGCCATTCCTCCATATTGATGCGTGACCACTCCCCTTTTCGCGATGCTGACACGACAAAAATAAATAAACATTGTGTCGAATCAGCAATACGTTTATTCAAGCATTGTTGGGTTTAGTATCTGTTTTGTCACTGATGCATTGGAATGTGTGCGATGGACCACGGCATAACACTCATTTAGATGTTTGTCATGTGACACAAAAAAATATGGCGAGTGCAAAAAAGGACTTCAAATGAACAACGTGAAAAACAGCGATAGACGGTTTTCAGTGGGCAGCGATGGCGCTTTATCACAAACTGGTTTCTATTTTACAAAAACGATAGCGTTGAAACCATAAATCCAATTTGCCACTGTCCTGTAAAAGACACTGTCCATTTTTGTCATGAGCATTTTTTTTTTTTTACGTGAATGGGGTGTGTCCACGTTTCGGGCATTCCATTCATGTAAACATTTTGACAAAAATGGACCTGCGTGTTTTTCACAGGACAGTGACGAATTGTTGCAATTCCCATCATGCATCTTTTCGATCAGAGGATGCTTTTCCTATGCCGTAACCATTTCAGTTTTTAGTCTGTCGAGTTATCACCATGCTCTCTTTTATAGTGTCATTTTTTTTTCAAGCATTGAAGGACAAGTTTTGTTTTAGTATCCATCCGCTCTGTTTTTGCTGTCATTGCATCACAATGTGCTTTTCCGCCCCTCCAGGCTGTTGGCCATTAATGGGCCATAGCATAGCACTCATTAGCATGTCTATAATGTGAAAAAAAAAATAGTACCAAAAAAACAAACAATGGGGGATCTAGTTTTTGATGGACTGAACTCAACTTTATTGATAGAGCACTTTAAAAACAACCACAGCTCCATGCAAATTGCTGTACATCAAATAAAAGTCAGACATAAAGGGAGTTGAAACATTTAGATTGTTCGCATAAAAATCTGTGAGCACAATAAAACACTAAAACAACAACGATGAGATTGTTTTTTTTTAACACAGCTGATTCCACGCCCCCCTTTTACAATGTTGACCTTGCTTAAAAGCTGTTTAAATTAGCAACAGCATTTCAAGGCAAAGTTGCTCTCTATTTCCGTCGCGGTTGCATCAGAATGCGCCGTCTTCCGGGCTGTTTCGCCGTTAATGGACCGTGGCATAACACCCATTAACACGTTTCTAATGTGACACAAAAATACGGTTTGTATTATCATTAAAGAAATTATGATGAAGCCGTTAGTTTAAAGAAGAAGAAGAAGAAGAAAAAAAAATCCCATTAGCAGGGCTGTCAGCGCGCTTGACACGCGGCTGAGGCGCGCCGGACGGGAGCGTCGCGGGAGCTGGCCGATATCTCCTCTTATTTCGCGCCGTGTGTCTGTCTTGTTGTCATGGATCGTCTGATCGGCAGACAGTGATTGATCCCCACCGCTTTCCCCTTTTTTGCAAAACCAAATGAGATGTTGCCCGGGCTTATTTGCATCCGTTTTGTCTGACTTGACTTCCATACTGCTACATTTGCAATAATTGCTCCATGCTGGTTAATAAATCCTCCCTTCTATATCTAAATGAAGGATTACGGACATTATGCAACGTGATTAACATGCTGCTCCATTGCAAATTATTTATGACACTAATCATCAGTTCAAATAATGCTCATTAAGAAAGTTAGTCATGTGTGTGTGTCCTCTACCCGCCTTCTCCCGGGCCTAATTGAAGAGGGTTGACCTGCGGACCCCCAGCTAAATTGAGTTGTAGTCCCCGTGGCGAACGTCTCCTTCCCGGTCAGTCAGGGCGGATTACAGCGCCATTGTGCTCGCCACCGGATCGTCCGGGCTGCTTGTAACCAAGCGGATGAGTCACGCGTATCCAGGAAGACACACACACACACGTAAAGGCAGAGGCGTGCAGAGACCTTTGGAGGGGCAGGTGCTCCAACTTGAAAATGGGGCTCACTCGATTCTTTAACTCATTCAGTACCAGCCAATTCTGGACCAAGTTTGAAAAGACGTTTAAAAACGTCTTTGGGAGTGAATGAGTTCATATCATTGTAAAAGCAATAAAACTATAACGTGTGCACAAAATGCTCATTTATGGCCATTCAATACAAATTGATATGGCTTGTACAAGTGAGTATGGCTTTACATGTACATGTATATAAGATAAGAAAACCTTTATTTGTCTCACAATGGAGACATTTCCAATTTACAGCAGCAAAATTATGAAAGAAAGAAACACTACGGCGTAGTGGATTAAAGGGATCATCCAGTCAGCATTCATTTGATCAAATTTGTTTTCTAGAAATAAATCAGGAAAGAATTATTCTCCAGACGCCCCTTTCCAGTTAGCAATATAGCCACGACCCTCCACCCGCTTCCCATTTCTTGGTGGGAGTCAGCGGAGGAACCCGAGACAATTTGTCCATTCAAATTCATTGTATCGACATCCCTAATTTCCCAAAACAGCGATTAATCGGCACCAAAATTAATGTTGACATATCTGCTTAGGCCCACTTCGACCTCTGAAAATATCACAAGGATTCGATTCGCCGTGGCTCACTTCAGGATGAGGAAATAAACAGTTGGCATGCAATAATTTTCTCATGCCAGATTTGCTTTGTTTGATAAATCCCCCAGATCTAAACACAAAGCGTTCCGAGAGGCTTTTCATGAGCTGAATTGTTCATAGGTCATTACATATTAAATTTCCGTCTATAAGGGTTAGCTTGACTTACTTTTTTCCCCATGTTCACCTCCAGGGGGTTTGCCAAATGAGGCGCACGAAACAGCCACATTCGGCCGGGGGGTCTTCTTGCCGGTCTATAATTTCGGACCGCTAAATTTGGCCGTATCAGCGGCCGAACGTGAATTGCTGCCCTGACAGCGGCAGCGGTGTTAGCCCGTTAGCTGCGGGGGGCTAATGTCTGCCTTCCCGTGGCATCTAACAAACTTAAGCATTGCTTAATGTCTGAAAACTCTGACCAGTCACCTCCAAAATTCATATTCAACATCCCTGCTCTCGTCCACGTCAACGTGTAAAAATATAAACACGATCGGCACCAAATCTTCAATTTTGTGGAGCTGATCGTGGCGTTTCCTCATAGGAGCTCATATTTAATGTCAAGAAAATATCAAATATTGTGCCGATCGCTTTTATATTTTCACAGGTTGTAGTGGACATGTGTAGAACTGTGCATATGGATTTTGGTGACTACTGGTTGTCATTTTCAGATATTTGGTGACAAAACAAGCCAAGAAATGCTTGCCTCCCTCATTCATATACTCAGGATGAGATGAAACAAGCAGGCCACGCTCATTTAAAAAAAAAAAAAAACATCATTCCGATGTGCTGAACGCCGACATACCGCCCCCCCCCCCTGCAAAAAATCGCTTCTGATCCATGCGTTTGTGTTACGCAGACGGATTTTATCTGATGGCTGTGAATTTGTCAGCGTTTACTTTTTCGAACCTTTTGCGGATTACTGTACATTTGTCAGTTTGTCTGCTCGCAATTAACTCATCCCTAAAAATGGACGCATCCCTTCTGGGGGGCAGTGTCACTCATAGTAAAATGACAGTTACTCTCCATTCATTCCTGTGTGCGCGTGTGTGTGTGTGTGTGTGTGTGTGTGCAGTACGTGGCCGCTGTGTTAATTAGTGGCCTTTAATGCTGCAACACTTGTTTTGGGATTAGACATTGTTTTTGTTGCTTTTTCTTTTCCCCCCTGCTTCGCACTTTGATAATCAAAGGACAACAGTCCCGTGTGAGTTTGTTATTGTATCAACAAAAGCTTCTTTTTTTTTTCCTCCCCCCCTCTCCCTCCTTACCAGTCTTAGTGCTACACTGAACCTTGTCAAACATTAATTAACTGATAGCGGTGATTCTGTC
Organism: Hippocampus guttulatus; assembly: GCF_054856545.1. Lineage (NCBI taxonomy): Eukaryota > Metazoa > Chordata > Actinopteri > Syngnathiformes > Syngnathidae > Hippocampus > Hippocampus guttulatus. The sequence goes on from NC_141274.1 coordinate 2,733,766, forward strand.
GCCCCACGACTGCATGACACGTCCGCTCCGTGTCATTATGCGATAAGCTTTCGGAACGTGTTCATTAAAGCTGCCCACTCGTGTTTGCCTTTGCTGTCTTTGATGACGGCCCGCTACCTGACGGTGCACCTTCATTCAGTCCCCCAGCAGCACACTTCACCTCACGCCACTTTCTGAGAATTGCGTTAGCCTGTCAATCGCGTTTCGCACTATAGCATTAAGCTAGTGGACGTTGATTTTGTGACATTAGGTACTATGGTTGAACATTTTGGTGTTTGAATACATAATATTTTAGTTTTGTCTGTTTTGCGAGTCTTAAAGTAAACTGGGCATGACGAAGAAATGGCTTGAAGTTAGTTGGCTTTGTTCTTATGTAGAAAACTTAGCGAGCAAGAGAGGCTTTTTTTGTTTGTTGGTGTTGCGCAACAGTCTCACATTTCTTGACAGCGACAAAGTAACAACAGGCGTGTAGCAATATTTTGAAAAGTGTCTTTTCATAAGTTTATATTATCATGAGTTTCTATATTAACACACAAGGATAATCTTCCAGAGACTTCCAAGGACTGAAAGTCAGCCCAAATGTGTATACTCCCCAGCTTTTTGGGACCCTTCTATTTTGGACTACTGCCTGAATATTTTTCCCCAAAAGGTTTGGTTTTATTCCTCGTTCCCCTCTTCTTCAAAATCATATTGTAATCACTTTCTGGCATCCTGAAGCTAGACAGTTTGCAGCCTATCAATTGGTTGACCACAAATGGCTACCTGACATGCAAGAGGAACTGAATGGGGAAACGCACAAACGCTGAAAATTTGAAAAGATCATTGCACAGATTACTGCAGGACATTCATAGTGTTCAACCTAGGGCCCAACTGATGGACTTACCGATTCTGATATTTGGCAAAATAAAACTCTGAAAACCGATTTAACCAATAGATTAATCCTTGTTGTAGGTGTTCCTTAACACCTACAACAAGGATTGCAGGCACAACATTGAAGTGTTATACAACGCCCTTGCCCTTTCGTGCTTAACTTTACGACAGAGAGAAAAATCAGAAAATGTTGGCTGAGTCAAGAAAAAAACAAAAGTATTCATTTCAAAGAGTTTACATAGGCCTGAAATAAACTCGCCTTGCCTTCGATTATTATTATCATTATTATTTTTATTATTATTAGTAGTAGTGGTAGTAGTATTGTCATCAACATTATTATAGTTTTTAAATCATCCCTGGGCGGCCCGGTTGTCCAGTGGTTAGCGCGTCGACCTCACAGAGGTACCGGGTTCGTTTCCAGCTCTGGTCTCCCTGTGTGTGGAGTTTGCATGTTCTCCTTGAGCTTGTGTGGGTTTTCTCCGGGTACTCCGGTTTCCTCCCACATTCCAAAAACATGCGTGGCAGGCTGATTGAACACTCAAAATTGTCCCTAGGTATGACTGTGAGCTTGGATGGTTGTTCGTCTCTGTGTGCCCTGCGATTGGCTGGCAAGCGGTTCAGGGTGTCCCCCGCCTACTGCTCAAAGATGGCTGGGATGGGCTCCAGCATCCCCCGTGACCCTTGTGAGGATAAGTGGATCGGAAGATGGATGGATGGATACATGGGCTGATTAAATTAGCTGGCCGATTAAGCAGGCGGGTTCTCGTTAAAAGTATTCGCAAAACCTTAAAATGGCAATACACTTAATTATGTATTATCAATCCAGCTGGATGGAATATCACTATAAAAAAGAAAACCACACACTCACACACACACATTTGGACTAAGCTGCATAATGCTTAGCCAGTGGTAAACGTCATTCGCTGAATTACCATTTGTGACTTGATAATGTCACATAACTGCCCTTTTTTTCTATGCATTCTTCCTTGGTGATGTGTATCCAACGTGGTTTTCCCCCCAGTACATCGACTGGTCTATTGGCATGTTTTCCCCATGTACACGCCATCCATTTAATCGAATAACTTTTTATTTTTTACAGATATTGAAATGCAGAATTGTTACACAATATTAAATAAAACCTCTGCCTGATATTTTGGTGAACATTTTGGCCTACATAGCTCATATATATTAATGTTGGTCATTATGTTGGTACATGGAAGGCCAAGTTTTTTTTTTAAATTTAGGATAAAATGAACTAATAGTGTGATTCCCACCCCTTCTAATTTGCATATGAGCATCCCACACTAGAAACCCAAGCCAGGTATCGCATTTATACCTCCAAATATTTCCGCGATGAGACCGGGTGGTTGAGAGACATGAATGTGAACTCTTCTCCAACTTGTCCCAATGACAAAACTTTTCATACGCTTACAGTGGGCGATAAATCATCTCTCGACCGCCACGGCTTCTTACGGTATCATAAAAGAACATTTTCTGCCTGAACTCCCTCATCTCGCCAACAGGGATAGTAATCAAAACAAAAAGAGAAACCCCGCCACCCATCTCTGATGGAACCACGGGGGATTTATGAGGACACGCTCATCCCTGGCCCTATTTAAATGATCTGAGGCACGAGGAGCTCGACGGCGTTGGAGAAACTCATTAAACTCTCGGGGCGTCAGTCACCGAGGCCCGCTCCAGTAGGAGCGCCTTGGCTGACTCCGTCTTCAGCGGCGGCGCCGAGAGACGTCCCTCCGCGGTATCTGACCGTGCCTCTTTGCATTCAATGACGGCGCTAATTAATTGCCGGGACCGTGATTTGTTTGGCATATGCGGCGACGGGCGAGATGTACAATCAGAGGAGTGATCATTGGCAATCCTTTAAAAAGGTCAACAAAAAAACGTATTTGGCTGGATGATGAAAAAGGAGTGTTCCGGATGCACCGGAAGGGAAAGGAAAGTTATGGAAAAGCAGTAAATACTGTACGTGAGGGGAAAAAATGGCATTTTGTCAAAGTAACGTGGCATTCTTCCACCAGAAATGTCTCGTTTTACTTCGTAAAATTACAACTTGGGTTTGCGCGATTTCGGTAGTGTAACCAATTAATTAGCTGATTGTTAAAAAAAATAAATCCCTGACTTTATTCTGGTTGAAATGTCTCTTTTTTTTTTTAATTGCAATTGAGTTGCAATAGTATTTGGACTTTACTTTCATAAGTTCTGGCTTCAGATGTGTAAAATTGTGACTTTTTTTTTTCCGGATAATTTCACAAATTCACCCTTGTGTAAAATGTCATTTTTTTCTTAACATGCTGCAACTCTTTCCTCATTATATTTCAACTTTATTTAACTTTTATTCTGTAAAATTGCATTTTCTTTCCTCTGGTAACATTCCACCTTCCTGTTTTGAACATGATGACCATGCCCTCTTATTATACGGTATACTTTTTTTTTCTTTTCAGCATGACTATAATTCTCCTTTGTGACAGCCAAACCTTTCCTCAGTTTTTTTTCACGGCAGTTCCACTCCACGCTCCCATTTGACTCGCGCACCCCCAAGGCGAAAGGCTTCTGTCGCCATAGGCTCTCGTCTTAATTATGCAAAGTACAGGATATTTTGCGTGTTTTTCAAAGTGCTGCACTTCCTGCCTCGGCAGTCAATGGCGCGCTCCCCTGCCAGGAGGTCCTGTCACACTCCCCCCCCCCCCCCCCCCAACTCCATGCCGTCGAAAATGAAAGGCTGGAAAATACATAATGGAGAATGCAATTGGACTTCACGGTTGGAACGCAGAGGCGTTAAAAAGGCCTCAGCGAGACCCTCATTTTACACGGAACAGGTGGGAGACTCTTTTGTTCTCTTCCCACTGTTCAAATCCATTTCACTCCTCGTACTTGACACGCCGCTTGGAAACCTCACGCAGCCTCTGACGTGAAAGCTTACCTGGATGCTTTTTGACTAAGCGCAAGCTGTTCGTTTCTCGGAGTCGCCGCCGTCATCCAAAGAGTGGTGCGAGTTGCTGTGCTTTAGGCAGAGGCGTAGCTAGAAATTTTTCAGGGGGGTGGCCTGAGCACATGTGTGAGCTAATTTGCATGCTCGTAACCCCATCTTTACCGGTGAAGTCATTGTTTCTAACGTCATCCACAGTCGGGCTTTCCTGAAATATAATGCACACTTCGCCAGAACCTTGCCAACACACTCAGAATACAAGCAGGAACAATTTGAAGTCAAAAGCAACATTTTGCTGAAATTTATTTTCTAGATCCTGCCATTTTCTTGACCATTGTGTAGTATTTGATAGTCTACTTCGATATCATGCGCTTATTCGTGCCGCCAACGGCGATTTTCATAAAGCGGTCATTTCAAATCATATCTAAAAAGCACTATAACAGAAAAATCTCGACATTCCTCACAATTCCAAATGTCCCCCCCCCCCACCCCCCCTTGGATTTGTCCCTAATTGGATTATGAATATGTTTGGCAAGATTATTTGTTAGATTTGTCCAGTTTATTTCATGAAACCATGACTGTAGATTTTATGAAGACCCTTTTTTTGTTTGTATTGACACATACTGTCAATTTATAGTTTAAATATGCGATGAATATGAATGAATTGGTTCAGAGCATGAAGGCTTTAAAGATAAAGGCATGCATGTGAAAATGGTAGGTCAGTCACAGGTATCCAAATTTTCCCCTTACGGATGTGGGGGTGCCCAGAGAGTGACTGCCATGAACAATTCTGGTAGATTTCCGTGGGAATTTTGGGAATGTTTAAGCCTGGAAACTCTTGAAGGGAATTAGGAGCGTTAACTGAGAATGGAAGGTCATTGAATGGAAAGGTATCATATCCAAACAATCATGTCCTTGCAAAAATCGCTTGTAATTTTTATTCAAACCAAAAAAAAAGTAGTACAGTCAAACCTCGGTTTTCGAACGTCTCTGTTCTCCACCAAATCGGTTTTTGACCAAAAATTCAGAGTTTTTTATGCCTCAGATGACGACCGAATTTCGGTTCTCGAACAAGCGGAGCGCACTTGAATGCGTCACTTGACTCCTCTCGCCTTCCTCACACGAGGAAATGACGCTTCCTCGGGTAGACGAGGAAGTGACGCTTCCTCGTGTAGCGTTCCATTGTGAACAGACACGTTCAATAAAGATATATATATATATTTTTAAAAAGAGCGTTGTTTCGATTTTCAAACAAATAGGTTTTCGAACAGCCTCCTGGAGCGGATTATGGTCGAAAACCGAGGTATGACTGTATTTTAAAAATTGTCTTCATGATTTGACACTCGTGTATGAAAAATATGATTTGTGGCCCTATCGTCTGCCTCCTGCTGCGAATAGCGACCATTTGCGAAAATTGATGTCCAATTTAAAAGCATCAGAAAAAAAACATATGTATATATATATTTTTTAACCTGAAGAATTCTTGAATGAGTAGAGATATACCTCCCATCGGCATTTTCCACAAAAAACATCTTTTTCAAAAAAAGAAAAAAAACCCTCAAAATTTCAGTTATTTAAAAAACAAAACAAAAAAAACCCCAATTATCTGCAAATAGGGGATTCCACGAGTTACAAACCGTGAATATGTGGGAGCCCAAGACACCATCAGGCCTGAGGAAAAACAAACAAACAGACAGAAGGCGTGCCTTTCATTTTGAAGTTTCATTTCTCTGGGGTGGGCACAGCACGATACCCGCAACAAAAGAGTAACACCTCGTAAGTGTCAGTAAGCAACTTTGATATCAAGTGAGGGGCCGCAAAATATCATCCTGCGTGCCGCAAATGGCCCCCGGGCCGTTAATTAGAGACCGTCGTTCGAATGAGTGCCGATCAACTATTCTGCGTGGCATGCCTAAAAGAGGGAAAAGGCGCTTCACAGAGACTCCCGCTTGTTCTTTGGCAAGTCAGCATTCGTTGGCGTCTGATACGCCTTCTTAGCAAAGTCACTCATCCGTGTGTGGGCGACGTTTCACCGGCCGCGTCCTTTATTCATGGTTGCGACTTACATGGTGGCTCTTTGCCTCATTGCCAATAAAACTCACCCGTCAGCCTCGCGAGGACTCCAAGTCTCAGGTTCAGCTGCGGAAAGCAGGCCAAATATCCCGGCGCCCCCCCCCCCCCCCCCCCCCACCTCCGCCACTTCTTTTTCAGTGATAAATTTAAAAAAAAGAGGGAAATCTCAAAGTTGTTTTTCCACTATTAACCATATCTTTCCCTGACCCCTCCCCTTTCCCTCCTCCTCTCTCTCTTTCTCTGTTTGTGGCAGTAGAAGACAATGTGACAGAGGAGCTTCAGCCGCACAGTCCCGGGCACACCGCCATTCCAAGCGGTAATGCTCCATTTCATATTTCATCATTTTCGTCTGGAAGGTGGATCGTGTGTGTGTGTGTGTGTGTGTGTGTCTTGGGTTCACAAGGTTATGCGTTTCCTGTTGTTGAGGTTTTTATTGAGTAACCTGCATTGCTGCCGAGTGTGTTATTCTCATAAAACGACGGCTTCACTCTTGTGATTCGTGTAAAATCTTTTTTTATTTGTACTCTTTCTATTATGCTGAAAAAATGGAGTTGAATTTACTCTATATATGTGTTATTTATTTCATCCAGTTACATTTTTTACTTTAAAAAAATGTATCTGTAAAGTGCAACCACTTGATGAAATAATTACTTTTTTAAAAAAAGTAGATTTCAGGGGTTATTTTCATATACCGGTAATTGTATGACTTTATTCATATACCAATTTTATTTTGTCCTCCTAATGTAGGAACTTATTTTTTAAATGTGAATTTATCTCTGAAAATATTCTTTTATTCATCATATAAACATTTTCTTCCGGTAAGGTTTTGAGTGTTTCTTGTATTTCTTATGATATGGTGTTGTTCTCATAAGATTTTATTTTTCTCGTCATATTTGACATAATATTTGTCTCTCTCTAAGACTTGACGCTTGAAAATGTGAGATTTTTTTTTTTCTTGTGGTTTCATTCCACTACCGTTTTGATTTTGTTTTCTCCTCATTTAGCACCTGAATGTAGGTTTGTTTTTTCTTCATCGTTGCAATAGTGCAATTTTATTCTGGAAGTATTTTTTTGTGTTTTGGTCATAAAATCAAGACTTTGCTTCCTGTGAAAGTTGAATATTTTTCTCATTGTATTATGATACGAGGTGAAATATCTTGTAATATCAGAACTGATTATGATTCGTGATTATGACTTCATGGAATATTCAGATTTTATTAATGACTAATATTGTATTCTGCGAGTTTTGTCTTCCTGCTGTAGCAATATATGAAATGTTCGTGCATACAGTATATATATATATATATATACATTTTTCCCGTGAGATTGTGACTTCAATCCCTGACGCTTTCAGTGAGTTGACTGCACGGTGGCAGAGAGAAAACGCACGCATGGAGTTGTTTAAAGTGGTCCTCGTGCCTGTGTTTGACTTTGTTTCCCACCAGCGTGTCGTATGTAGATGAATGCGTCCCGTCTCCAAGCACGACATTAACTCTGGCCCTCCAGGACCCTCGCGGCAATTCAGGTCAGGTTAAGATTGGAACCCCACCGCCCCCACCCAACCCAAAGTTCCCCTATGAATGAAGGCTTCCCCCCAATGCACCACACTGGATATTTTCCACTTCATTTGTCTCTGCTAAAGGTTAAGTCTCAGAAGTAGCTATTTTCAAGGTAATATGGACGGCTTGGCCCTACAAGATGGGGACCTTCCAGGTAGCCATGTTATTGTGGAGCATTTTTCCTGTCTCACCTCTACCATGTGGCAGCTCAGCATTTATGAGTTGAAATTAAAAGCCGACTCAAAAGAGGAGTAACATTTAGCTAATTTAGCATTTGCCCAGCAGCTAAAGTCTGACTTAAAGGAAATTGAATTGACAAAGACATCTGTTAGAAACTGCGAAAGCAGTGCTAATGATCAGTTCATAAACGTCATTGCAATGTGCTGTACATAACTCCTGACAGTAGCATTCGCAGTGACACCGGTGCTAACCCAGCCTGAGCAGTGTCCTGGCTGGTTCGCCAATATTATAGACCACGATTGTGAGTAAGTTAGGTTTGGCAAATTAAAGAGACAAGAAGCTACCATCAACATGATTGTGATGCCGTTATTTTGGCGTTGAAACAAGAAATTGTTGTACACAACCACAATGTTATTTCTTTTTAGTGTAGGCACAACTAGTGTTTACTTGCACTATCTGGTGGGGAAATTGATTGATTTCGCTTTCATTATCACTTAACTGCTTCATAGGAAGACATTTGTTAAAATTGAAGTGTTGGATTAAACTCTGAACAGTAATATTAGCATTGGCGCTAGCAGTAATGTAACATGAGTGTCATCCTGGCTAGTCTCCCATACAGTATATGGTAAACTACCATATAGGGGAGATATACTATCAACATCATACCAACATTTAATCAAGGACACTTAAATTTGTCGGTATTGGAGTAGTCAGTTCAACTCTGAATCAGTATCGTTAACGTTAATGCTAGCACTATAGCAATATGTGTGGTGCCCTGGCTGGTCCATCGATAATACAGTCAAAGTCAGTGTTCGGCAATTGCAGAAACCTTTATCTCCTTATTACACGTGAGCATTCTTATAAGATGATATTATGAAATGTGGGAAAGTTGTCACAACTAAAGATTTGTGTCTGATGTTGTGCATTAAATTTCACTGAGGATGATCATTTTTCTCGCAGTTTCTGATTTGACCTTTAAAGCTGACAATTGAATGCCCTAAATGTCAGCAGAAGAATATTTGTGTGCCGCTGTGCTAATATGTATTGACCGATATTAGCGGGTGGTTGTATGTTATGAATTGTCTCTCGGTCCACCGTAACCCCGACTTGTGGAGGCCTCCCGTCATTGTGCCAGATTGCGAGGACCCCCTCAGACACACGCGTCCGTGCGAGCGGGAGACTGGCCGCTGCGTGATCGATATCTGCCTGCGGAGAAATGTGCAAATTAATTTCTCACTTTTCCTCATTTGACTTGTGAATAATTTTTCGGTCAAGAGAAGTGTCAATGACGCGTGATGTCCTAACGACTGTTGCTCTTTTGGACTTTTAATATCCCTCTTATTCTCATAATACAGCAGTCCCACTACTTACGAACATATCTTCATACGAAATCTTCAAGTTATGAAACGCCTCAAGAGGAAAATATTGCCTCTAGTTATGAAAGAAATTTCAAGTTACGAAAGGTAACAGTATGAGCTGCTACTCGAAGCTCAGTTTCCTGAACGCCACATACTTATTATAGCTGCTCTGCCATTGGCTACTACCGAGCATCATCCTGGCATTCCATTGGCTAAGCGGGACCTCCACCGTATGTGTCTATGTGTGTACATCGATCGATAGATACGTGCAGCATCCTCGTCATTCGCCCCTCAGGGCATGAGGCGTTCCGATAGTTTTACATAAATGTCAATCAACCAGAAAAGTTTTCACCAGTCGGGCGATCGCTCACGATGCTTATGTTTGCCTTGGAGATTTTTGAAGGATTGTTAAAGGCCGACAAAAGCAAACGTCCTTGGATTGGTTTGTGGCAAAAGGCAAAAACCCCTTCTGAGGGATAACATGACCTAAAAAGAACAAAAGACGGTGAGGATGCAGTTAAAAGTAAAAAATGTTTTTTACATTGTGCACAACTCTCATTTATTGTGCAGTAATCTAATTGTACATATTTTGATGCATTTTTATGCTTCAGAAAACATTTATATCGGAATTTTAAGGGGGCTTGGAACGGATTAGGGCATTTACATGGAAAATGCGTCTCTATTTACAAAATTCTCGTAAGTAGAGGTACCACTGTAATATGATTGTTCTATTTTTTTCAACAAAAAAAACGTGACAAAATACAAACTTCTGAAAAAATGTGCAAAAAAATTATATATATATATATATATATATATATATATACTGTATATATATTAAAAAGACCAATCGATATTTTCAATCGATTGGTTTGTATTGTCTTTCATTTTTATGTTTTCTTTGTATATGTTGTCCCCCTATAATATTACTACTTCATTTTTTTATTTTCTTAGCTTTTTTTTTCTTTTTTCAAGGGAAGTGTCTATTTTTTAATTGTAATTTTCATCTCTGGTAAAATATGTATTTTTTTCTGCTTATTATTCTAACTTTTTTCCATAAGTATTTTGAATTGACTCTCAATCCCATGAATATTGTTTTATTACTATCCTAATATTCAAACTTCATCCTCAAATGCAACTTTGTCATAATGTTGGTATGTCATTTTTGCAACGTTCCAACTTTTCCCCCCGTTATTTGTTTGTTTGTTTGTTTTTTCTCAAGCATGGCCCTTTATAGTCCTTGGACAGCGCAAGTTGCCACTTTTGATGGATGCGGCCACAATATCCATCGCGACCCCCTGACAAGTTTCACGCTTAATCAGAGCCATCTCTAAAAAGGCCCCCATGAGCGGTCTCCAGGCCCCTGCTTCCTGTTTCACATTCATGTGTGACAGGACACTGAGCCAAACGCTAACAAAAGACAGAAAGACGGCATAATGCGGCGCGTAGCGACAAAGCTGAGCTTTAATGAGGCTTTTTGGTAGCATGGTGAGCAAGGCTTAAGATGCTGCTGCTGCCTGTGCGTAATTATAAGAACATGTCCGACACTCTTTCTGCCCTTGTATACTGCGCATATGTCTATTTCAGTTCCCTTCATTTCTAGAAACACGTGTCTTAAAAGTGGCCTGGTGGTGTTGGGTCGACGCTATGGTGGGGCTCACCTCGGTTCAGCAGTGGCAGATAACAACTTGTTCTTCTCCGCTTTACCAAATGATGATTCTCTGTTATTCATCTCCATTTTTTTTTTTTTTTTGGTGGGGGATTTGGTGCTCCACTCCACTCACAGCAGGGCTCGACACGCTTTCTGCCGACCCGTCAGACGGGAAAGAGAGGCAATGTTGAAATGGTGTTTCTCATGATTTTCATTCACTCTTGTCTTACGGGTCTCACACAAAACCCACTCAGTTGCGGCCTCTTGGAAAATGACTCAAATATTAGCCCCCAACATGAGTTTCACCAATGCCTCTCATGACTGGACGCACAACAAAGTCTCAGGAAGTCAACCATTTTGTTTTGAAGCAGCCATTTTGAGCGAAGTCTCTGACTTTCTTGCCTCTGCCGTCTCACATTTGTGGTGCTTCGCCAAATGAGTTTTAGGATAATTTCAAGGATTTGCCATTATTAAAAAAAAAAAAAAAAGGAAAAAGTGGCTGTGAGGGCTTTGAGCTCATTTTTTAAAATATAAATAAGCAAAAGAAAGCTGACATTGAAAACTGAATGTATGCATTAAATTCTCAATTATTAACGCTGGTTAACAATGCGTGGCGCTAGGAAGTGTGACCTACCAATCAGGTACTATGTGGGGGTGTACCAAAGTTTTTCGATATTTAAGTAATGAGGTGCTGCCAAGCGTGTGAAGGTTATTCAATCTTAATGTCCTCCTCTTCCTGACAGCCCTCCCTATACAATCCCAACCACCCCCACTCTGATAAAGCTGCGCGCTCACCTTTGATCAGGCACGCCGACATGTGTCGACAGAAGCCGCTCGCTGGTTAAAATAAATTCTTAATTTGAACTTGGGGGTGGTTTTGCATGGGGGGGAGGGGGGTGATGAGGAAGCTAGGGTGGGGCATTACAGGATCATGATCTCCGGGAAGTGATGGGGAAATAAGGAGAGGCGCTTGAGCGGGTAATTATGTTTCCAACGGGTGCACAAAGAATCTTGAAAGCCCTGACGGAGCCTCGCTTTATCCACGGGCAAGATGAGTTGAAACCCTCTGCGGTTTCTTTGACTTTTTTTGTGCTGTCACATTTCACTGAAGTTGGTTAAGACATCTTTCGGCCTTCCGTTAGCCTCTTAGCTATTAGCTGCTATCTACATAACTTCACATATCGGGATTTGTTTGCCTTTGGCAACGCCGGATTCCTTGACTGGTTTCAATTACTGACTTGTATAGGATGGACTAACGATCCAGCTTACTCGCCATAGTGAGAAATGAAGCCAGCGGCCATCTTGCATTGAATACATTGGTTTTGCTTGTTCCGTTTTCAAACAATTATCTTTCTCTCTGGCAAAAATGCCACCGTATGTTCAGGTCCAATAAGACAGGGAGAAGTGCTACACGCGCATTTCATTGCTAAGAATGTGATTTTAAAATGTTCTCTTAGAAGGTATATCTCTGAGTGCTACCCCATGAACAGAAGACATATATCATTCGATGGGTTCTGTTTTTCTCTTCTGGTGACATTTATCACGCCACAACTTTCATCCTACGCCTCCAAGAGTCCCCCTGGCTCCCCCCACCCTTTATATTATTGAATATTTCTGCACTTAAATATTTATGAGCCTTTAACTGATATTCTCCTCTGCGCTCCATTAGCTCCACCAGGGACCTGTGGTCCATAGCAGGGGCTCCCACTGTACTTGCACCCCCCCCCCCCCACCCCCCACGGTGCTCTGCCCACACTGAGACAGGTGGTGAAAGGGGGAGGAGGAAGTTGCAAGAATATAAAAGGGAAATATTACACTGGTGATGAGATTAATTGAGGTGGTGAGACAAAGAAACCCTGAGAATGGGCAATGCGTGTTTGAACGATGCTGGATTAGGCCTGGTCCTTGCATTATTTTTTAGTAATGTTTATTTCTGTTATTCTTATTATATGCTTGTCATTCTTATCTGGCGAGAGGAGTGATCACATTAATCATAGGACATGTGACACGTTACGATGTACTCTCAAATGGGTTCGAACGTACTTGCAATTGCGTTTGAACGTAACATTGGCAGGTCCATGCTTGTGTAGATCTTTGTGTTTCTGTTGTGCAAAGCGGTTGAGCGGTGAAAGGAGAGATCGCGTGAATTATATCACATTTGACCTTGACTCTTTTTACCCATGTATTATTTTTGGTTGCTCAGTTTGGTGGCATTATGATGAATAACTGGCAAAAGTGCATCGCCAGAGGACTCTCATGAGCTGAACAAACCAGACTTTTATTTGTCAGGTGAGCTCAAGTACAGTTCGGGTACGCCCTAAATGGACTTAGTATAATGGCTGCCCGGTGGTCGACTGCTTATGGCGTCGGCCTCCCAGTGCAGTGGTGCAGGGTTCGATTCCGGCTCCAGCCTTCCTGTGTGCAGTTTGTATGTTCTCCCTGTGCCTGTGTGGGTTTTCTCCGGGTATTCCAATTTTCTCCCACATTCCAAAAACATGTTTGGCAGGTGAATGAAATACTCGAAATTGTCCCTAGGTGTGAGAACGATTGGCTGGCAACCAGTTCAGGGGGTCCTCCGCCGACTGCCAGAAGACAGCTGGTATAGGCTCCAGCACGCCCCGCGACCCTTGTGAGGATACGCGGATCAGAAAATGGATGGATGGATGGATTACGTATAATTCTGATTGTGTGGGTTTCTTGATTACTCATGACTTGAGAAGGTAACATGAAGCGGTGCAAGTACTTTGTTTCTAAAAGACAGACAATTTACAGATTATTCACCATCTCGGGTCTGCATTTTTTCTGTTCTTGACAACAGCGTGATCAAAATCAAAGCTCAGAATGTTAAGAGAAAGAAAGAGAGAGTAGATCAAGAAACTTCAGTCAGGACTACCGTAACTCACTCTGAAATCCTTCCATCCAGTCTTCATTCTTCCCCACCCTCATGAATAATTTCTCACTGGGCGTGACGATCATCTGACTTTGGGTTTATCAGAATCTGGATCAGCGTTCGATATGGCTTCCTTCTCTCCCTTTGCACCTTGGCAAGTTCATTAAGAACATTTCTGTAGAACCCAACGGTACTTGCCTCTCATGCCGGGGCGAGCGTCAGTCAGCGCGTGCGGGCGGCACTATTGATCTGCTGTCCGGCCCGCAGAGATGTCCTGATCTGATGGATTACTGTAAAGGCCCACGGGCGCAGGAACCTCAAGTATTGACGTGGCTCTTTAATCCCAAGCTTGGACGTGACCTTGCTGTGTCAAGTGTTCCCAACGCCTGCCCCTCCCCTCTTCTCCCTAAACCCCTCCCCCGCAGATGTCCCATCTGCCCCTGCTACCTCCAACATGTTGCATCTATCGTGGCATCGGAAATCACCCTTTAGTCTAGATTCTTATGATGGGATAGCTATAGCAAAACAAAAATTATTACTTCGTTTTTAAGCACACTTTACATTTTTTTTATTGGCTATTTCATTCTTTCTGAAGGAGGTTCATGGTTTTGGTTTCCTGTGGTTGAATTTGTTTTGTCCATGTACGCATTTGTGATTTGTTCAGGTGCCTTCTAATTTAGAGCTTAAAATGCCCCGCAGCTGATGTGTTTTAACATCTGATGTTAAAACAGCTTTGAAAGCGTGTTACCTTGATATAAGCAGAACTTCTGGACCACCCGGGCTACCTCATGCACTTCAGAGTCATGTGTTGTGCCTGCACCTTAAAACAAAAACACAATTTTTTTTTAACTGAAATGTAAATTATTGACATTTATGGCAATAATAAAACCAAACCAAATATATAGCAAGCACGTTTCAAAACAAGTTGCCAAGTTGTGTTTCCTTATAGCTTTAAATTGGGGGGTGGGATGGAACATCAGTTCTGTAAACCCTGTTTTTATTTCTTTGTTGTAAAGTGCTGGAAAGCCAATTTTCGCAACGGAAAAAAAAGTTAAATTAGCGACTATTAATGCGTTAGCGAAGCTGGATTGCCTTCTGTGGTGGTCTATACCCTCTTACGTTGTGTTAGCATGAAAAATGGAGCTAACATTCCTGGCTAAAGTTATGGCAGGCACATGTATGAAATTTGTCGCACATTTAAAGAGTCAGTGATGTTGATAAATGTATTTTGGATATTTATCCTTCTTACGTATGTATTTTTATACTTTAAAGCATCAATATGTAGAATATGAAAGAAATTATCATCAAGTACAGTAGCAGCTTCAACGCTCATCACTAGCTTACAATAAGAATAATATCGCTGCCATTGCCACGGTGAGCATTTTAGCTGTCTATAAGGACTCTTGGGCCAGCCCGGAACTCACTCTCTTATTATGTCATGTCACGATATCATGCTTCAAGTATCAGTGTGTAATAATTTGCCCATGAAGTAACGCGTGGTATTGGGCAACTAGCGAATAACGGTGACTCCAGATTACGTCATGTTGAGTTCTGTAATATTGGTGAGACTGCCAGGACACATCTATTGTTGCATTAGTTTACATGACGCATGGCCACCCATTTCTTCGGAAAGGGTCGGCAGTCTTATCAGAGAAATTAAGGATTCCAAGCAGCATTCGGGGTAAACAAAATGAAAAAGGATTTCACAGGCATATGCTTGAAAAAGAGTTGACTTTCTAGAGCCTATTGTCATTCTGTGTCAGTAAATGAGGTCTATATTGTGTGGCGTTTGGCCCCCAGAGCGACAAAGGCTCGCGTCTGTGAGGATTGGGTTGGGATTTTCATTTTCATGAAACACCTTCCGCTCTCTTCTGCATGCTCCCACCGGGGACCACCGGGGCTGATATTTTTAGAGGGCATGTTCAGTGTGCGGGAGGGAAGGACAATGGAGGGTGTGATGTGGCATCAATACTTTGCTGCGAGTTTTGTCAATAAGGGGGAAAAACCTGAGTGGCCTTGATGAGTTGTGTGGAGTGAGAGCACTGTTTCCTCAAACAGTGGCCTCCCACTCAAATAAATGCACAGTCTATTATCAGTTAAACCTTTTTATAAGGAGACGCCACGGTTCACGCATGCACCTCAAAGTATTTACTATGTATATAGCTGCTAACCAAAACAGCAGCACCTCCTTACTGCACATTTTCCTTGCCACTGAGATGCTTTGTGTCCACAATACTTTGTAGCACCTGTACAATAGAATGTCAACTTCAAATATTTTCGTATTGTATCACTTCAGTAAAAGTGATCACGTTTCAAGAGGAGAGAATGAGAGTTTTTATGACTGTCAAACAAGTCAGATTCGACCCGTTTGACAGCATGAAAGGGTGAAGTGAAAATGCAACACGGCAGGGTTATAATAGTTTTGGATTTTCATTTCGGTTAGTTTTCAATTTCATATTGACTTTAGTTTTTTTTTTTAATTTGGCAAGTTTTAATGATTTTTTTTTGGAGAGTGACTTTGTTTGGTTTTATTGTTTTTTTTATTTTTGGGGGGAAAGGTTTCATTTTTATTAGTTTATATTTTATTTATACAGTATATAAATGTTCATATATGTATACATACAGTATATGGATATACATATATGTATACCTGTATACAGATATAAATCTATGCACACATATCATATATATATATATATATATATATTTAAATATATATAAATGTTTTTTTCAGTTTATTGTTTTTTTATAAACACACTCACTTTTAATTTATTTCTTGAGTGAAAATGCTTTTTTAATTTCTTTTTTTTTTTTAACTTTTAGTTTTTGTGATTTGCTTTTTTGTGAACTATTACAACCGAGATTCACAATGCACGGTGTTTGGGACTCATTGCTTTTGACGATAGCCACTGTGTCATGCGAAAAAAGGAGCTTCTTTCTTCATGTTTTCCAGGCATCCATGATGGAGGTTTAAAATGGCTGCCAGTTTAGTACACAAGCTCCTTCGCCCCACAGGGCCTCAGCCAGGGTGGTGATGATTATAAGTGTGGCTTTTTAATCAGCCTTATTGTGGAGTGTATTGGTCACAGCAGGGGAGGGCGAGAAGCGCAGCTCGCCGCCCGCTCATAAAGTGCACGTTTGCCCGCGCAAGGTTTTCGGCTTCTTGGTGTTGTCTGGTGGCAAAGTTGTGATTAAAAAGTGGGACGTCGGTGGTCAGCCTTTCGGCTTTCAGATGCACAATGGCAACCAGAGACAATCGTGTGGATGGATTGAAGGATATTGATGTGCGCGACCCGCTGCAGCCTGCAAGCCAGGCTGAATAATTTAGGGAAGTGTTTCATGACGACAGTGGAACACACACACACACACACACACACACATGCATCAGTTTTGTGTGTCTTTGTGCTGTTGTGGCCTGGAATGTCTGCTTAATATATTTTGTCTCCTGACTCATGCAGTCCACAACTACTCCCTGCTTATTTCTTTTTTTTTTTTTTTTTTTGGTCCAGTCCAGCCAAAAGCTGCGGTCCAGGATTTATTAAATACACTTATTCCCATCAGTCTGCTTTCATATCCCGAAGTTTTGCTTGGGTGAAGCAGGGCAAACATGGCATATAACCATTTCTAATAACAGAAGTGTGTGTGTATGTGTGTGTGTGTGTGTGCGCGCGCGCCTTTCACCAACCCAACACTTTTGCGATGGTACGAGTGGTTGACTTACAAGGGTTAAAGTGAACCTGCATTTTTATTACACTTTTTATTATTGGGGGTTTTTTCCTCGTTTTTTATGATTAAATCCAAGCTTCAGAAATCTAGTTTATTGCTGCCCAAAGGATACCAGCGGGTCACCCGTTTTTGTTTGACCCTCCTCGCTGACTGTGTCATTTCCCGTGGCTCCCCCAGATCCAGAGTGCGCCCCCGAGAGGGCGTCGGAGGACGCGGAGAGCGGGCGTCTGAGGAAGAAGAGGCTCCTCTCTCCCGAGGAAGTCGAGGAGGGAGAGGAGGAAGACGAGGAGCCGGCACTGCACAGCTGCGACAGCTGCCGGCAGGTGTTCGAGTCGCTGAGCGATCTCACCGAACACAAGATTAATCAATGCCAGCTGACAGGTAAACAACGCTCAGCCCGCCGCGCCTGCCCGCCACTCCGCCATTCACTTGCTCACCCTCGCCGGAGAATACGCTGTCGCTGCGCCGAGAGGGGAGCCCCATGCCAGACTGTCGCTTTGGCTCGGCCTGGCACACATTAGTCATGTTTGCTGCACATCAATACCTACAGATGTCACGTACAAATAGGCTGTCCTTGTGCTACTCGACTGCAGGCTAATGAGAACGCAATGAGTACGTTGTCAATGTTTAAGGATGGGTACCTTTTCACATTTGAATTGGGGCGGTACCTATTTTCTGGTACCTGGGGATTAAGAAGGTTTTATCAAATTCAAATTGACATTGCAATGTAGTAAAATGCAATTATCAAATCACAAAGGCTATATATTAGAATTAAAAAAAAAAAAAATATATATATATATATATATATAATGTCGCATTAGAGCTGAATTAATTGGTGCTAAGCTAAGTAGGAGCAATTGATTTATTATGTTTGCTTTATTGGTCAGCGGTCCCTTATGTGGGCATGCACTTTAAATGGTTTGACATTATAATTTATTTCAAATGATTTTGCATGTCCGCAAGCCACACATGGCTCAGGGACGCATGGGAGTCGCCAAATTGCAGTTTGGGAACGGCTGCTCTTTAGTAAGAAGAATGGCAGGAGTCCCAATGCTAGCGCGCTGCCAGTGGAAGCACAAAAGAAGGGTGCCATTGGCAGTGTGTGTCATTGACCTGTTGATGGATGAATGGCGCTATAAATACTCTGACAAGGTGGCAGAGAGAACTAATGATGTGATTTGAAGGTTTTTGTGTGCATGTGAGTGTCGTCCTCTCACGGACATGCTGTCCTCCTTTGCTCATCCGGGCCCCTGTCACCACCTCAAGCTCCTATTTTCAAATCCAGTGGAACCTCCAAAAGAGTCCATTCTGCACCATTGGTTGACTGCTAACGAAGCTGTTGTAATCGCCTCTCAGTTGTTATTTCCACTATTAATCGGTATTGGACATTGGCCCAACGTGCAGCAGTTTTCTTTCCAATGTGTCATCCTGCATATTTCATGTCTATAACTGAACTTGACTTTTTTTTTTTAACTTGTGTCAGTCCCTCGTATGCCATTTAATGAGCCTTGTAATTAAGTCAAATGTATTTACATCCATCCATTCATTTTCCGATCCGCTTTATCCTCGCAAGGGTTCGCGGGGGGGTGCTGGAGCCTATTCCAGCTGTCTTCGGGCAGTAGGCGGGGGACAACACCCGGAACCGGTTGCCAGCCAATGGCAGGGCACACATAGACGAACAACAATCCGCGCTCACACCAAGGAACAATTTGGAGTGTGTTTAATCAGCCTGCCATGCATGTTTTTGGAACGTGGGAGGAAACCGATGTACCCGGAGAAAACCCACGTAGGTCCGGGGAGAACATGCAAACTCCACACAGGAAGGCCGGAATGTTCTGAACAGTTTGCGTTGCCCTGTGAGATGCTGATAATGATCGCATAGCGCTCACATAGCTGTTGTTCCACAAATTTGGAGAGAATCAACACTGCCTCTCTTGGTGGCGACCAAATCGTGCGCTTAATTTGGCCTCACTCATGACTTCCAACAGAATTCTTAACGACGGATTAATAAATTAGAATAGTGGCGCTACTCTATGTTGCTGCGTCTGCTAGATATCACCAATTGTGTTCCAGTTGAGAAGCCTTGTAATGAATCATGAATGATTTGCGTTGTCTGCGCTATTTTTAACATTTTGGAAGCGGCAGCACTGTATTGTGGTGCCCTCCTATTTTATCCAGTCACCCATTTTTTTATATCGCTTGTTCTCATTGGTGTAGCGGGTAAACTCAGATGACTGTGGGAGGGAGGCGGGGGGGGGGCACCCTGGACTGGTCGCCACTTAATGGCAGGGCCCGTAGACATAGAAAAATAACCGTTTAAACATTTGGAGTCTCCAGTAAAGCTAACATGTAAGTTTTTGGAAAATGTGGTGTCAAAATGTCATGAAATGTATCACAGCAACATCAAGCCTGAAGTGGCAGAAACATCTTTAACACGGCTGGCCCTTCTAATCCAATTTCATCCGTCTCACTCTTGATTTGTCTGTTTGGGAACATCAAGACACAAAGGGCATGATTTAAGAGGCGGCGGGGGCTGGAATTAAAATTCTCTTTGCTGTAATTAGACTTATTTTGTGGCGTAATAGTCGGGAAATAGTTGGCGGTGTTGTGTGAGTGTGATGTTTGATTGGAAGCTTTTATGTCGAGCGCCGGTTGTACTTTGTGGTCACGACTGACTCAGCCATAGTCCTCATATAATTGAAGCCGGGCTTCTATAAATGTCAATCTTATGGGCAAATAACTCTTAATTGCTCAATGCTGATAGGGGGGGGAAAAAACCCGAGTTTAGATAAGAGCCCCTGTGGAAAGCAAACAAAAGATTCTAATTGCCATTAGGGCATTGTGATTGTGCAGAAACACTCTATTAGTATTCAAACGCAGTGGGAGAAAAGAAACTTGGAGATGGCATACTAAGTACTGCTCAGTGTGTGTGTGTGTGTGTGTGTGTGTGTGCGCGCGCGAGCGTCTATCTGTTTGTGTACACTCCCAAAAATGGGAGAAGATTTCCTTTGTGGCATTATGTAGACATCCATGACCAATTAATCTGCTTTACATCCAGCCTCCACTCACAGATGGATGCTTTATTAGAGACATTTTCTAATCAAGAAGCAGCACCTGCTAAAAAAAAAAAAATCCAGTTTGACTATTTCAAACGTTTTCTGTTTGGGAAGAAAACTGGCATATTTTTGCTTTCGGAGGGTGTGACATTTACTTGAAATGAACGTGGCTGTCATATTGCATTTGTTTACTCAACAGTCGGTAGGGCGGGGCCATGGGGGTGCATTTATTTGTACAGGCATATGTTTGGAAACAAAAATATTAATATATTTCATGTCGATTAAACCGAGGGCTACTTTGCCAAAAACGCCTGTGGAAAGGTGCACCCAAAGT
Source organism: Hippocampus guttulatus (assembly GCF_054856545.1). Classification (NCBI taxonomy): domain Eukaryota; kingdom Metazoa; phylum Chordata; class Actinopteri; order Syngnathiformes; family Syngnathidae; genus Hippocampus; species Hippocampus guttulatus. The sequence goes on from NC_141274.1 coordinate 2,754,407, forward strand.
CAATTTGTAGCTGTTCTTTCACCATTTGGAATATCGGCATCGTTTTGGTCTCTTTTTGAAATGTTCAAAATTTTATCATGATGAATATTTCTCCCATACAGTAAGAATCTGTGTAAGTGCTCCTGTCACTGAACTATGGATTTTTCGTAAACAGAAAAAAAAAAGGCAAATCTTATGTCCGTCTAATTTCTTATCACAAAATCTGCCTTGAAAATGGATTTAGAATATTGATTAGGACTTGAAAACACTCCAGGATCAAAGCTTGAGGTCTCCCCAAGTTCCGGTTCAAATTCGACAGGGTACCATTCAAATCTCCAGAAACTCGGCTTTTAAAAGACGTATGACATGTTCACGCATGTACTCAGCTGACGACGTGCATCAGCGATTTGTTTGGACAGATGAACTTTAAGGGTTTTAAAACTGCTTCACTGAAAAGAACTAAAATGTGAGCCGCTGTCCAGTCGTTCGAGAAGAGAGATTGCGCGGAGTGCAGTAGAGGTCTTCTGACTAACATGGCAGCTGATGGTGACTAACCTACACTTGTTTACAGTCGATGTTCAAAAATAACCCGGGATGATGAGCCACATGCTGCTTCTTGCTTTGCGTGTCGCAGCCACTTCTGATACGTTCCATGACATTCTTTTTCTCATCTTGAACCAACCACTGGAAAATACCAAGACTTGTATTTCTAGTTCATTCCGAGCAAGGAAGAGGAGAGCTTGTATAAAGTCTTCAGACTATTAAAACGGGAGCGGCCCTCCGGCTTATATTCAACATTGACAGGCATACAATCGTTAGTGACTTGGAACAGAGCGTAAAGGAATATTTTTGGGGTGAGGAACCAAAATGCAGGGCGGCCCGGTAGTCCAGTGGTTAGCACGTCGGCTTCACAGTGCAGAGGTACCGGGTTCAATTCCAGCTCCGGCCTCCCTGTGTGGAGTTTGCATGTTCTCCCCGGGCCTGCGTGGGTTTTCTCCGGGTGCTCCGGTTTCCTCCCACATTCCAAAAACATGCATGGCAGGCTGATTGGACGCTCTAAATTGTCCCTAGGTGTGAGTGTGGGCGTGAATGGTTGTTCGTCTCTGTGTGCCCTGCGATTGGCTGGCAACTGATTCAGGGTGTCCCCGCCTACTGCCCGAAGACGGCTGGGATAGGCTCCAGCACCCCCCGCGACCCTAGTGTGGATCGAGCGGTTCGGAAAATGGATGGATGGAACCAAAATGCCGTTTCACCAAGACGAGCCCATTCTCTGATCTTATGTGGCGGCCTGTTGTGCTAAATTTCCGTGCCACTATCTGTCTGTCATCATGGCGTGGTTTTCTATCCAACGGAACAATGGGAAAAGACCAAGAGTAAAAGTTCTTGGTTCGAAAAAGGAGAGATCGTGCTCGGCAGACACGTGCTACGATTGCTCTGCTGTGCATTATCCGACCGCAAGCAGCACCCTGTTCTGCTAAATTTCGATAACAGACAATGGGTAGAGCTTCTGTTACGGTATAAGATGCTAGTCATGCTTACGTAGAAGCGCACTGCATAGCAGGTCATGGAGTCTGACGGAAAACTCCCACAGAAGTCAAAAGCGACCACACCCAAGACAGACAGAAAGAGAAAAAAGATGTTACATGTCACCAGGATCAATGGCGACCATTGTCTACCCCCCCTCCCACCCGGTCCCCCCGACCCCGCCAGCCCCCACCACCCCCGTCTGGTGGAGGTATAACACCTTTCCGTGCACTTAAGCCGTGACCACTGCAGTGCGCTAAGGGAGCGCATGGGTATGGATTGCCTTCTGTCCCACATGCAATCGGCGCTATCGATCGCACTAATGCTGGACTGCGGAGGAAAGCGAGAGGCGGCGTGGGGGGAGGGAGAGAAAGAAACGGGGGGGGGGGGGGGAAGGAGAGCGAGTGCTGCAGGAATGCGTCCCCCGGGAGCCTCCGCCGGGCCGGGGCAGGGCTTCAGGAATGCTCCCCCGGAGATCCCGAGTGAAGGCTATGGGCATGGCTGCAAGAATGCTTCTCTGGAGAGTTGAGGCCGGCCGGGGTAGGACTACAGGAATGTCACCTCCCCCCCCCCCCCCCCATCCCCGCCCCCTCTCGCCCTCCCTCCAACCAGAGCACCCCTTCAACTGCAGGGGCTCCAAAGGGAGGCGAAGCGAAGGGAGGCGGGGTGGCCCCTGCGGCTCCAGGATGGCTGCGGATCAGGTTTCCATGCGGGGATCAGCATCCTGCCGACAGGGGCTTTAGGCCGCCTCGGCGAAGAGACGGGAGGCCAGAAGCTTTTTTTTTTTTTTTTTTCCGCAGGTCTCGCCAGAACAACACTTCACCATTTCTTTGTCTCTCAGCAGAGGAAGTGAAATGGTGATGAGGCGAGCAACCGCACTTCTCCGTTGCTCCTTGTTTACTTGTAAAGAGGAGTCAGATTTCGGGGCGAAAAGTTTCATTCCAAATGCGCTTTTCGTCGCACAAGTGAAGGCATTTGAATGGCACATAAACGCGCATTCGACGGCCATTCTTTCATGACGGCTTGCGGCTCCCCGGAGCAACACCTTTCCTTGCGTCCTTAGCCCCTCCTTCCCTCCCCGCTCTCTTGAGAGATCCGCGCCCGGCTATTTTAACCCTCTGCGAGATGACCTTTTTAATAAGTGTCTTTCTCTGTTTTCCTGCCAGCCACTGGGCCAGCAAACAGAGCATGTCTTCTGCTTCCTCCAGATAAAGGAATCAATCAGAAAAGGGTGCGACGGAGAAGCAGAGAGAGATAACTGGGCCTCGTATGGATTTATATGATGTCGTTTTTTTTTTTTTTCCCTCCCCCTTCTTCCCCGTAGACATTTGCACTCGGCTTCAATAAAGCGCATCTCGGATTTATGAGAGAATGCAATGCTAACGCGCCAAACAATAACATCCTCGGCAAAATGCGGAGCGCCGAGGTAATGTGATGGAAACTGTGCGGCCGCATTTGTAATATGCGATCTGACGGCGAGCGGGGTGAACGTTCCTGAAAGCTGTAATGCATGCTGTCCTCCCGTTTGAATGCATTTACATCAAGTCTTTGGGTCAGCCACATGGAAACATTTAGTAGCATCCCCTGACTATGAGCAGCGTGCTGGCAGCCGGCCTGTGTTTTTTAACAGTTTCCAACAGGATCCCATTAGCTGTACTCTGTAACTTTCTGCATTGATCCAACATCTACTATGCGAGCGCCAAGAAGACCGTGCCAGGGCTATATTTGCTTCAAAATGGCTCACACAAGACGAGTAAGTGACAAGAGCAAGACCTGATTAGTCCAGCTCAGAGCTGAGTTCCGCCGTTTTTGGTTTTTTTTTTTTGGAGTGTGTGTGTGCGGCGGCGTCTTGCGGCATCCCAGTACAAAGGGGCGGCACGCTCATTACAAGGATTTGACAAGGCGAGAGGTGGTCGGTCGGGGAGAGAATGGCTCACTTCTGGCATGCCATTTGGGCCGGCGTCCTGTCTCGACTGTGCTAGCGTGTGCCGTGCCTGTTCCGTGTGAAAAGGCGAGGGGAGCTTTCAAGTCGCCGGCTTTGGCTCTCGGTGCGCCTGTGCCAGTAACATTAACAGGAGTGTCATTAGGAATTCAAAGCATATGCCCTCATGAGAATCTCTCTCTCTCTCTCTCTCTCTCGCTCTCTCTCTTTCTACCCTGTGCCGCACACTGCACACATTATGCACTGTATAAAGTATTTATCGGCCTTTGTCAGACGAGGGCTGCATTTCCCGTTGAAAAACAATCACAGTGAGAACGGAGAGATTTGACTTGCATGCTCAAGCCAAACGGCGACTCTTTACCTTTGCCATATCACCATCACCGCCCCCCCCCCCACCCCCCATCCCTCCCGAACACACACACTCACTCCTGTATCTGCTTGGTCAGTCAGCCATCCGCTCGGCGCGCTCAGTCATGCACACATGCCACATAGTAGCAGCACCTGCGCGCATTCACGTTGCAGTTTAGATGAGGCATCGTTTACGGCCCCTGAGGCTTCACTTGACCTCCTTCACATAGCATGTGGATAACAGCCTCTCACGAATCAGCCTTTGCTATCAGCTGGATTTATTGGGATGAAAAACGGAACGCGAGAGCCGGCATTCATTTGACGGTGTGTTTCTGATGTAGGGGTTTATTAATTTTTTTATTCTGTTGGTTTTAATTAAGTTTTAGGGCATTTTTTTAAAAAATTATTATTTTTTCCAATGCTGCATTTTAGTTTGAGTTTTTATTAGTCAGAGTGTTTTGTAGCTACGGATATACAGCAGTACCAAAATAAATACATTTAAGTTATACTGTATGTCCCTGTTCTAAATTGTCGCTATGTATGTCAGTGGGAATGGTTGTTTGGTTGGTTGAATGGATGTATGGATGGCTGGATTGGTAATGCTACACAAGGGCCAGTGAGCTGACTAATTGACGTGAAGCGGAGATGTTGTGAAGGGTCCGAAAGGTCTGTGGTGAGCAGAAAACTCCTCGCATCACACCGAATCTCCACTACGTCGAACCTCTGCGTTGACTTCATTGAGGCTGTCTTCACCAAAAACCTGATTATCGTTCCCGCTTTGTCGCCATGCACGACATTGGCTCTGCCTTCTCTTTGTTCGCGTCTTTTTCACCTGCACGGGCACATTAAATCTTAATAGGACTGCGTCTGGCCACGTCGAATTGCCGAGCGTGTTAAGCCTCCGCTGCTTTTCCTCCCTCCGGCAGGGACACTTGCTCGTGGAAGTGGAAAACAATTGCGTAAAAAAAGAGGGGGCTATCCCTCCCTCTGTACGGAGCACAAGTCACTCGGGCCGCTCTGCCCAAGATCAGAGACTGAAAGCGACTCCGATTTGGGAGCGGCTTAAGCCTCGTGCGGAGTAACTGTAGTCTTAATTGCATTAGCCCTTGACGTTTGCTGCAAAGAAGCATCTCAGCTCCCACGCGGTAACTGTTGCATGTTCGCGGAGCGTCCAGAAAACAAAGGGAAAGGTGACTCGTGCAGTCTGTGGCCGCTTTGCGGCGGAGGCAGGTGGTGATTAGCCGCAGATGAGTTGACCGGTTGTGCATCCAGTGCAGCGCATTGCTGGCTGGAGCTGCCGAGAGCCAGATAAGCCTGGCATCGGGCTCTCTCTTCCGCAAGGACGCGCTCCAGGCCTGCTTGGCCCACCGTGCGCCTTTCTGTTCACACCATTATTAATACCGTACAGGTTATGTGCAGCCACTCGGAAAAGAAACCAAAGCAGATGTGGTTAAGTGACACTCAGTTTCACACAATCGGCTGGATTCTTGATGGTGAACGATTTGATTACGATGCCAATTTCTCTTTTGGCTCTCCTTCGTCCATGCAAGTTTCTTTAGTTGTGAGTTCATTTATTTGTCTTTCGTGTGCAACTTTCTGTCAACAGTTTTTAACAGACCAAACAGATTTGGACTTTTACCTCTAAATCTTGCGACAAAGTCAGACCTAGTGGAAGATCATATCTTAAAAATCTAAATTTTCAGATAAAAATCAGGTTGGTTTCATTTATTGATTCTTTGTGCTTTTTTTATGTCAAGATAATATTCCCTTTAAATTGTGCTTCAAATCCTGAAATTGATTAGAGGGTACATGGTTGATAATCCTGTCAAAACCTACGTCTGACACGTCTCCCCCCAACCCCTGCCCCCAAATTTTCCATATAGGAGAAGTTCCTTTAATTTATGCCTGAAGTACAAATTAGTTGAACACGGAAATTTTCCTTTATCTTTTTCCAAGGTTATCCACCCTTTTAAAATGTGCAGGTGTGCTGGAGCCTAGCCCAGCTGTCTTTGGGCATTATGCGGGGTACACCCTGAACCGGTTGTCCTGACAATCGCAGGGCACACAGAGACAAACGACCATTCGTGCTCACACTCAAAGCTAGCTACAATTTAGAGTGCTCCAATAACCTGCCATGCATGTTTTGGGAATGTGGGAGGAAACCGGAGTACCCGGAGAAAACCCACACAGGCACGGTGTTTCGACAGCGTGCTTGACCTGAAAATATCCTAAAATGACTGTGAGGCACGTTTAGCCTTAGCCCCAAGCCCAAGAACCATAGTGTAGCCTTCTCTCAGCTCGCTGGAGGTATTCAACCATGTTTGTCCCGCCAAATCCTGTTGAAACTCCCAAAAAGCCCATCACGGTTTGCATGGAAATGTAGCACGCATTGATCCCCATAGGGTTGTTTTCCCTTCAATGGTGAATATGCCAAAGCTGCCAGGAATGGGAGGAAAGGAAATGGGGAAACGGAGGGCAGTGGAAAGAGTGACCATTCCAACAGGTTTATGTCTCCCGGGTGAGGGGGGTTGAGCACTGTGCAGAGCCAGCTGTGACGGCATCCTGCTAGCCACTCTGCTTTGGGAACTTTTTAGGGCTATCGTTGACTCAACATTTCCCTTCTCCTCCACCTCTCCCTGGGGTCAATGTTTTTGTTGGCCGGGCTGTAGTGCTTGGGTGGAGGCTGCTATAGGGCTCTGTGGAGCAGCCACTCCTAAACTTCAGGATACGGGGAGTTGAGCCACCCACAAGGACAGGGGTTCTCAAATATCATGTGAAGAAAACACCTTGGTTCCCGAGTACTAATTAACATGTTCCGATTGGTGGTGTTCATAAATTGAGTTTTATGTTCAGGATGGGTGTCGTTGAAGGTCTCTGACGCCGACAGCGGGACTTTGCTTTCGAGGTGGGAACAGGCCGTGCCATGTCAAAGCCGTGTAGCCAGGTAGCAACTGAGTTGTTGCACACAATGGCGGCCGTCCAACATCGCCGAGGAGCTAAAGGTCGCCCAGACGAGTGATCGTTCCTGCGAAGTCGATCGATTGATTTGAGAGTCTCTCTAAAGAGAGAGTGGCTGCCACTCGCCAAAGGCTGCACAGATTCAATTTGGTGCATATCTCTGTTTTAACAAACATTTGCTGGTTGGCAAGTTTTGTTTGTTTTTTAGTCAATCGGATAAGTCAATGACTTCTGTAGCTCCGTTCCTCAATTCTCTAAACGTGTATCCACTGTCTAACCAATGAAACAAAGTGCTCCCTGGTTCTACTAGTCCAGCCATTCTGTACCTTAAGGTCCACCATAGAAGGTCCACCATTTTTTTTCCTCACTTGTCTTCTGTAATGTGAAGGTCAGTTAGTTTGTATGCTCATCTTCTCAGTTTGTCACATCAGTTTGTCCATTTATATGCACACACAATGTAAATGTCTGTCTGGGAAGTAAAAAATGCCAGTCCAAACCTTGGCCATGCCCGAGAGGGACTCAGTTTGATGAGGGGAAAGCAAGGGCAGCCATTTCAATTCTGAAATTGTTCTACTACTGCGACCATATATTTTGGTGTACAAAGCCCAAAAATAACAGTATTTTCTAGCTACAGAGAAAACCTGGCAATTTTTTTTTTTTTTTTTTTTGAAAGTCTACACGTACCATAAATGAGAGGACTAATCAGGCCCATCAGGTTACTGTCTAGCACGTAGCGGTAACGGTCTAGCACATTGTTTTCATCATCACCTTGTCTGTCAAAACGTGGCAAAGTTGACAAGACTATTGGATGGGATAATGAAAGCTTTGCTCACCCTTGGCATGAACTCGAGCTTTAGATTAAATTAGGTTACACTGCAATTTCACACAGGAACGCAACTTCGTAGCTGCATGAACAATTTTGCCGTTGTGGCCTTTAGGTCTACAGCATCATCAACAGAAAACTCTTTCAACGGAATTCTTGTAAATGCAAAACCATCTTATGCAATGACAAAAAAAACCCACCATGAGCTTCCTATGAACTCCTGGAACTGTGTTTGACTTTATCAGCCTCATTCTACAGTATATGCAATGCAACGCACACAAAGATCAGATCAAGTGATGGTCCGTACAGGAGATGGGGGGGGGGGGGGGGGGGGTGAAGTAAACAAAGTGTGGATCTCCATATTAGGATATTAGGAGTAAAGACATGTTGCACCACCATGCTTTGTTGGACATCTCCCGCCATTAAAGTCAACAGAATAAAAACCGCGCTGTGATTGTCTTTTAATACAATTGCCTGATTATTCGGGCCTCCCATTGGCCGTTCATTACTCTCACATGGCGCCCGTGTGGGTTGTTATCACCCAATCAGGCGCAGGACAGTATTCTGGAGAGCGCGCTTTCGTTTGCATCCTTTAAACCCTGCGAGCCTTCGCTCTCTGCGGACCCGCCAACAGAATGCCAGTTCCAAAGTAAACTGATTGCTCTCCGCAACCAGATTACACTGTGATGATGTTAGCCAAATGAGATCGCTACTCGGATGCAACCAGGACAGGCGAGAATGCTAGCTGCAAGATGACTGATCAGCATGTTAAGGGAAACAAGGTTGAAGGAAAGAAGAAGAAGAAAAAAAAGATGTGGTAGGAATCGAAAGAGCGCGAGTGAGTTGTGTGTGTGTGCACCGTGGGGGTGAGCAGGAATGCAATTTGCTTCTCACCTCAGGCGACTGGGCTCTGAGGCCAGTAAATATGCAAACAAGCTTAGCCTGGCCATCAATATGAAGACCCTGGATGATTACTAATCTCCACCGTAGAAGTAGATTGAGATGTGCTTAGCATCGCGTCGCAATTTATCGAAACAGAACATGTAAGGGGGCTAAAGTCCAAACTTTGCCTGAGTTTTGAATAACGTCGCACCTCGACTCGCGTGGTCGTGAGATGCCGCATGCAAATCAGCACATGCTGTCACCCTCCTAGAAAAACAGGTGTGTTTTCGGTGTACAATATATGTGCACAATCTAGACACAGAACCTCTAGTGAAAAGTCTTCCAATCTTCAAATGTCGACCTTGGCCAAGAGCAAACCACTCTGAAATGCATATGGTTAAATTGACCCTCAATATGATCCGTGAATGATTGCAAGAAAAATATAAATCTAAATATAAATCAATTACTCTTGCAACATTAACAACAGGATAAAATAATAATATATAAATAGTGGTGCTCCGATCGATCGGCCACCGATCGTGATCAGCCATCTTTCACGATCGGCCTATTTCAGCGGGAAAGAATGTGATCGGCATATGTTGCCATTCATTGTCGATCACAAAATTATTATTTTTTTTTTTAAATCACCTGCAGCTCATGCTTTGCAACCTGTAGCCAACTAGAGACCAGCCTGTGTACAGCGTAGCGTTTGCTCCCTATTTCTTAATGCTGCATGTTCCAGACCAAATCAGGTACTGAAACGTAAATTTGTAAATTTTCTGCAGTGTCAATTTGAAATGATGTCCTCTTTTTGGTCAATGAAGGTATCGATAGAATCTTTTTTTTAAACAATCTGATTCATCCGTTAATCAAAACAAGCAAAAAAACAACAACAACAATTGACAGATTAATCGATTGTTAAATCGTATCATTGATGATCAGAATTGACAGCAACTCTGATTGGAACACCAAAGATGGTAAATAAAGAGAAGAATAAACATTTCACAAACTGTCCCTAACCGTTTGTAAAATGATGATGATAGTAATAATTAAAATAATAAGAATAATGAAAACAGAATTTTAAAAAAAACACAATGATAATGAAAAAATAAATCTACCGTATTTTCACGACGATTCGGCGCACCGTATTGTTGGGCGCAGTCTCAGTAACGGGTGCTATTTCTGTGTTTGACACATACACAAAACGCACTGTATTATTGGGCGCAGCCAGGCATGGTAAAACATACGCCAGCTTAAACATACGACATGCATGCACGCACGTTAAAAACACGTTTTTAAAAAGGCAACGGAAGCAAAACTGAGCTCGGTTGTACTTTATTTAGCCATTTTACAATGTACTCACATTTTTCTCTTCACCTCTTACACGCCCACCCTTCACTCATTGGCGATTGGTACCTGCTAGGGGCGTGCCTTTAGCGTCTTCTTACACGCCCACCCTTCACTCATTGGCGACTGGTACCTGCTAGGGACGTGCCTTTAGCGTCCTCCTACACGCCCACCCTTCACTCATTGGCGGACTTCCGCATGCCTGTCGTCACTCACTCCGCCTTTTCTCTATATAAACAGCGTGTCGGCCAGAAGCGCTCTCAGTCATGCTTTGGAACTCGGCTCATACACTAGATGCTCCGCATTATAAGGCGTCCTGTCCATTTTGGAGAAAATTTAAGACTTTTAATGGCGCCTTGTGAAAATACGGTAATCTAAAAATATTAGCACATGTCTAAAACAAAATATAAATAGTAATATAACACAAAAAATCTATCGCAAAAAAATTGACAAGGTAGGGCGATGGAAACGAATACATAAATTAATAATTTCAGTGAATAATTTGAAAAATCAATCATCCAGTTTAAAAAAAAAAGGATGAGTAGTTTGCATAAACCTGCAAACTAAAAATAATGAAATTATAATCGCTGAATGTAAATAGCTTGATGGGCACTTTCAAATTGACTTGCTGTTAAGTAGTATGTATCTAACATCCCAATATGATGACTGGAACCCACAAAAATGAACGGTTTTAAATTCAGGCATCTTGGCCACTGAGCATCAAGAACTTCTCGTAACATTATGCAGCAGAAACTGAGGTCGCAGCCTCCGAGTAACTTCCACCTCAGTTCATCTCAGACTACACGTTGTCAGATAGAAACTTTTAAATCTGAGGTGCCGTCATTCAGCATTCTTGTCATTCTGCGTTCGTGATCCATGCCATGGAAGAGAAGCCTTTGGGGGGGTTGGAGGGAGTGGGAGTCATTAGGTGTGTGTATGGCTTAGCGAGACAGCCTTATAAACCAGATGCCTCGGGATGGCCAGAGGTTATCCTTTTGAGAGAACCAGAAGGGGGTAGATTAGCCAAAAACTCTACTCAAGTAAAAGCTAGTCAACTACTAACTGTTTAGTAACTTCAGTTTTCCCTTTTTTTTTAAATAGCGTATGAATATCAAATGGTCATGCAGTATATATGACGACATATATTGTGCAAGCAATCATGAATACCTTTAGATAAAAGTACAAGGGGCTCACTGTTATACAATAAAAGTCATGTTTCTTCCTCACAAAAATACTCGAGTAAAAGTCGAGCTTTGTTGCAATAAAACTACTCCAACAACTTCACCTAATCCAAAAAGTTCATTGAGTAAATGTAACGGCGTAAATGCAGCTCTGTCGAGACCCGGCATTCATGTCCTTATCTCTCGTCACCGTCTTCTTCTCCCTCTTCTCTTCTCCTCCTTCCTTGTCCCGCTCATCTGCGTCTCTCACCCCCCCGCTCTCCACTCCCTTGATTGCGCCGCGCCGCCATCACAAATACGGCCGTCCGCGTTGGAGCTTAGCGGTCCAAGACCCTGTCAGCTACAAGGAAAAGAGGAAGGACAGACAAGGGAGTTGTCTGTGGCCCTAGGTGCAGTGCCTGAGGGTGAATTACGTGTGGAGGATAGTTAGTGCGGCGAGCAGGGGTTTGCAGGTGAATGTGCTCTTTTTTGGGAAGCCTTTAAGTGCATTTGCATGATCACCTTGAGGCAACGCTTCAAAAAAAAAAAAAAAAAAAAGACCTTGACATAAAAATGCAGCCTAAAGTTACATCTTCCTTCAATATTTTATCCCAGAATACAACACTTTGCCTATTCGAGATGAAGCTGTACATACACCCCATAGCCGCAACCTTTTTAAGGGATAATAGGGTAAAGGTTGTCCTGCGCTCTATTGTTTCACTGATTGTAATGAAACTTACCACAACAGCCTTGTCCTTGGAACAGCCAACTATTGTTTGTTTGTGGCTAACCTCATTCACTGCCAACCAAATGCCAAAAGGCTTTTTGACGTCTATAGCAGTCAATGGTAGTGAATGAGTTCATGTTCAAGTTGGGACATCAGAGGAAAAACATTCTGTACTGTACTGTTTCTCATGTTTTGGCTCTTTGGCAATCTGTTTATTTTCATGCCGAGTGTCAGACTTCAGCGTCATTGACTATTTTGACCACTCTCGTGTCAGTCGCTGCATTGAGTTTGAAGTTGATGAGGCACGACGCCTTCACTTGCTGCTGCTTCTGCAAGTCGAGCTGAATCCATGCATACTTGATGCAGATTTGTGTACGGCAGAGGAGGAATGAGCATGGGAATCGATTAGGATGGAGAAGGTCAGTGAGTGCACCTCATCCAACCAGTCATCTCACCACTCCCTCAATTTATTTCGGCGGCGAGGATGCGCACCGCTGGCTAACTGGACTCTCTGAACCGTTCATCTCTTCGGCCATCAATCTCCCATCCCCTCCCGTTCATTTATTGCACCGGCCGTTTATCCGTTCTCACCCGTGGCCAGAGGGCCGAGTCTCCATTGCGGCCCTGATCTTCTCCTCCCATCTCCTCTGCCATTTATTTTCCCCGCCACTTGAGTGAGCAGCTTCTCAAGGTCTTCCCACTTGTCATCAGCAAGTCGTTTTTTTTTTCCTCGCCGCCAATCCCGAGTCGTCTTCCAGCCTCCTTTTGTGTTGAGTTCTTCGACGCCTCCTCGGAAGGCGTCGTTTACCCACTGTCCATGCCCGAGTCTGCGTCTTTGTTTTATTCTGTGCGAGTCTCCTCCTCTCTGCATTCCCTCGTCTCCCTCCCTCCATCCTGTCACGGCTCCTCAGTATTCCGCTGCCGTCCTGTGCGAAGTGATTTTGCCCAGACACGTCTGGCTCCGGGTAAAGTGTGGTCCCTCGAGAGCGTGCGCCGCATCCCCTTAGGTCGCCGGCACCATGAATACATTATGATCCCCATTTCCATCCTGTTGCCACGGCAGCACTTTTGGAAGCCGCAGGGCGATTAGAACGAGCGCTGTCGATACAGCCTGATAAGAGTTGGGTGCAGCAGCTGATCTTTTTTTTTTTTTTTTTTGCTTAACCCTTATCTACTGCGTTGCATGCTTCAGGTTGTCCTTGGTTAAAAAAATTCCCTACAATAATTGTCTATATTAACTATAAACGACAGCAGTGGCTGTCAACTGTTGTCACCCTCTAACCCACATTTTGGTCATGACTCGGGCTGGGAAAAAAAGTCAACCACTCGGTTGTGTCCTCCATAAAAAACGTATGCATCGAAACTATTATTAATAAATTTAAAACCATAATTGTGATGCCCGGATTCAATATTCCGTTTTTTTCGCACAGAGATTTGTTACTGCAGGCGTCCAGACGTACATCACACTCTTACAGCAACACAAATATCCTTCCGTGGGCTATGCCCAGTTTGGGGTTGTTCTTTCATCAAAATTGAAAAAAAAAAAAAGAGAAAGTTTTATGTCAATAATGCGAAGAAGAATAAACATGTGACTTCAAGTTGGTGGGTGTGTCAACCCCACCAAATAGATTAGCTTGATTCCAAAAAGATTAGCTTGCGATGGCCCTATACACAGCCCATTTTTGAGAAATTAAGAAAAACATTTGTGGGGTTTTTTGTTTAAAAATAGCCTCTGAAAATATATGAACTGTATGCTATGTTTTCAAATGTTAGTTTCAACTGAATTTGATATTGATAGCTAGGTAGCTATGATGTCCGCTAGCGAAAGGATGAGCTGTATGTAATTGTTTACACAGTAGCTAGCAAACGGAGCACTGTCATGATTCTGTTTGGGACCAACAGGTGGCACTGTAGGGCTCTCGCTGCAGCTGTACACCTGTTGGTCATTTTGTAATTAGTGCTTTAAAAGGACTCCCAGCCCGACCACTCATTGTCGGGTCATTGTGTGTTTGCTGCTGTCGTGTTTTTTCTGGTCATGTTTCGGTTATTGATAGTTTTTGTTTGATACTTCTTTGGCTTTGTTTTTTTTTCAGGACTTTGTTTGTTTAGGATTTAGTTTTCTCTGTTTTAATACAATTTGTCAAGTACACCCTGCTCCTCTCTCTTGCCTGCTTTTTGGGGTCCACCACCACCACCTCGCTACGTGACGAGCACAAGTGAGTGACTTTTCCTGACCCTTGCCCAATATTGTACTTTGTATGTACAGTATTCATTGATGGGTGTTTGTGTTGAAGCCGTGTTATCGAAAATTCCCAATGCCCAAATGATATCTCTAAAAATTCTATTTTGGGCCGCTTTAAGAAAAATCATGGTCAAGGACATTTAGGTCTTCTTAAAATGGGTCAGATTTGACCCCAAAAATATGAAAGGCTTATAGAAGACCCCAATTATCTGTTCTTTTTATTCCCAGTAGTGTTTTTTTTTTTCCATGACTGAACTGAATTGATCCTACCTTCCTGCCTGCCTCTTCCTTCACTTCCGTAGCACCGACTGCTTTCATCACATAGCAAGCAAGTCTCTCACCTTTTATATCGGCGCCCTTTCTTCTTTTGCGTGAGGGTGGGTGGGAGACGTGATGCACATGATGTATAAAACATGCTGCCTCAGGTAGAGGATGTTGGCGAGGAAGCCATGTCCCCCACTAAATGGCCGGCCGTGTGCACGCGCCTAACACTTCACTGAGCAATCTGTCAACATGTCAGCAACACATGTTTTGTAAAAAGCCTCTGGTGGGAGCCAGGGGAGGAAAAGAAGGAGGAGGAGGAGGAGGAGGAGAAAAAGCACTCCTGCCAGACCAGAGAGGAAATGCTTTTTTTTCTTCTTCATGCTGTGGATTTTCTATTGCTGGTGCTCACTCCCATAGGGACCACCTATCCACACACACACACACACGTTGTCTGTACTTCAGAAATTGGAGCTGGGGGTGGGGGGCGGGGGGGCTTTAGGGGTTTTACCACAAACCACCCCCACTTTTCTGAAATTGTGAAGGTATATTGTGGCGGGTCCCCAAGCGGACTTTTCAAATACCTGAGTTCCTGGAAATTACCAGCAGCCTCGTCCCCCCCCCCCCCTCCCCGTACCCCCGAGGGAGGACTTTATCCACACCAGGAAGGGGAGCAGAGCTCAGTAGGGAGGTGACTTAATGCATGGCTGAAATAAAAGAATTTTTCTCCCTTCTAGTTTTAACTTCCTTCCTCCCGTCCCTGTACTCCCTCTCTCCTCTCGTCGCCCCAGTCGTATAGTTTACTCCTCTTGACGGGCCTCGAGTTTAATAAAGTTTCCGAGGATCCTGCCGCTGCCGACAGCTCAACAAATACCCCCGTGTGTTCCCTTTTGTCGGCGATACGAGCTTTTTGTTATGTGCACGCGCGCCGACGTGATTGCTGCCTTTTGTTTTGATTTTTGTTTTTTGTTTTCTCTCCGCTGCCCTCTCGTCTCACTCCCTCTCTGCATTTTGTGTTCTTCTTTTTCCCTCCCACCCCCCCCCCCCCCCATCCTCTCGCGAGTTGTCTCCCACTTCAGCACGCACACACGCGCGGTGCAAATGCGCGCACAAAGTCAAACTCTGTCACATGTGGTTGGGCTTATTGTTTGGTCCGTCTCCCCGCTCCCCCTCCGATGTATTCCCTTTTGTATTCTGCATGTTTTGTTTGTTGTATTGTGCAGAGATGCAGATAGAATACAAACGGTTTGCCCCGTGTTAACCCTTTGTGTGGCTCGCGTCGAAATACTTGGCGAGTCAAAATAATACACAAACTTGCCTGCCATTTGAATGCAGCAGTGTCATTGGATTTGAGTCGCTGAACAGAAAAAAAATATTTCAGTGACCTAGAAAATATAAAGGAAACATGATGCTCCAGTATTTTGCTTTTATTATGCTACAGTAACATCTGGGTGACATTTTTTTCATGTTTGAACTGCAAGGCCCTGTAAGCATCGGTGAAATTATTATTTTTATATTTTTAGATTGTGCCCCCAAGTATTGGTAACAAATTTGGGTTGCTCGGGGACCACTAGTGAGTCACACAGTACACTTTGGGAAATACAGGTCTACACGAATCAATCCTAATGTAACTTTATTGCCTTTATCGTGACCAAAAAAGGGATGTTCCCAAACGAAGGTCAAGAATGCAAAAACTCGACCTTGAAAACTCAAACAACCACTCTTGGTTTTATTGGATGTGATGTTTTCACGCGACACATACGCACAAAGTAATTGATGTCTCCCTGAGATGTCTTCACAGGTGCTCATGGGAACAAAATCCAGACCTACCGTTGGCCCAGCAGTATTATGAGACGGTAGAAAACCGGGTCAGCCAAAATTGTCACAAATCATCCATCCATCCATTTTCTAATTCACTTATCTTCACAAGGGTCGCTGCAGCCTTATCCCAGGTTTCTTTCGGGGTCCAACGTGAACTAGTTGACAGCCAATCACGCTCACAATCACACCTAGGGACAATTTAGAGTGTCCCATTAACCTGCCACGCATGTTTTGGGAATCTGAGAGGAAATCGGATTACCCGGAAAAAACCCAAACAGGCACTGGAAAACATGCAACCTCCTCACAGGAAGGCCAGAACCAGAATCGAACCATGAAACTCTGCACTCTCCAAACACTCTCCATCGTGCCGTGCCATAAATAATAATTAACGAAATCTACGGTACATCATTTTTACCCAGCTGCACCACTTTTCTCAAGTGTAACGGGACCCGTGAGTCCATTTTGAGCATGCACCCAATCTCCCAAATATTTTTTTTAGTTTTGCCGTGCACACTATTCAATGATAATAAATCCTCATTTATAAACTCCAAAAAAGGTCTGTCTTTACCAAATACTTTACTCCATCCTCTCTCTTCTGTTGGTAAATACATCTTCTTGTTCCAAGTGCAGGTCTTAATAGGGACTAGAAGCAATGGTCGTGGCTAAACAAGGCAGCCTGGCTCAGCAGTGAAACGGAGGGATTTGGGCTGCAAGAGGGCAACATTGCTCCCTTCAAAAAGGCTAACATTAATTAGACCCTATAGGATAAAGGTTAGCTGAGGCAGAGGCTGAGGAGAGGGCTGGTTGCATGTGTGGCGAATCTTAACACAAAATGTTACGAAAGCCATCTGTGGGCTCACACATGCACATACTAACATACATATATATGTATAT
The DNA here is from genome assembly GCF_054856545.1 of Hippocampus guttulatus. Classification (NCBI taxonomy): domain Eukaryota; kingdom Metazoa; phylum Chordata; class Actinopteri; order Syngnathiformes; family Syngnathidae; genus Hippocampus; species Hippocampus guttulatus. Next base: position 2,771,315 of record NC_141274.1, read on the forward strand.
ACACGCACACACAGGCTTTTTTTCAAGTGTTTCATTTCTTAATAATGGCATTATTATTTTTAACCATACACTAACAAGAAACAAAAATGCAAAAAAGGCAAGTATAACTCTAACGGATTAATTGCATTTCCATATCAATGGAAAACATGACATAAATGTATGAATTTTAGGTTAACAGTGGACTCCCATTCAAAAAACAAACCAAAAAACCCCCCACAAAAAAAAACGCACTTCCAAATTTGAGCTGGTTGTGAATAATTTGAGGTGTTATTGCATCTGGGGGGGAAAAAAAAGTCTTTTCAGCAGAAAAAGAAACATCTTTGCACAACAAACAAGTTACACAACACAAAGTTGCAAAATCCTTTTCCAGATGCCTAAATGGAATGAGAACACTAATTGCCGAAGCCTGAATATCTTCCATTTGCTATTTTTCAATGTTAACATGACTGCTGTGGAAAGGCCATTGAACTATAAATACGAACGCTGTCTTTCGCACAGTGCTGCATATATTTGCGAGCGTCTTATTTTAACATTCACACATACTGTATGAAGGCCAAGGCGGAGTGCTAACTCAAGAGAATTCCATATTTAGAAAGCCATGATTCCTTTTTTGTCACGTCGCATTACAGTAACCGAGTTCTTGCATTTTCTAAAGGAGAAAAATATAAATTGCTTATGTGACGGGTGCATTTTATTTCCCGAAAAGTGAACCTGAGCTCCACCACGACACTCAACCCCACTGAATGCAGAGTGCGTCGTCTCCAGCTGCTCTACAAACATGATGAGTTGCACAAGACCACCTCAGTCACCCTGACCGAAACGCAAATTGAGAAAAGACCAATAGTCTTTACCACTGCTGGCTTTACGTCTCTGCATCTGTCCTTTGCTGATTCATCACCATATTTGCACACCAAATTGAATTAAAGGTCACCCTAGTTGTAATATTCTCCTGCTAATTCCGAGAGCAACTTGAGCACCGGTAGCGCTTTTATTACCTCCTCACTGTGTATTCCAATTACAGACGTACAGACGCAATATACATTAGCCCCGTGTTAGCACTGCTCGTGTCTGCGACAGGCGGATTAAAAAAAAAAAAAAAAAAAAGTAATTATCTGATATGGGTGTTGCAGTCAGTGATAGATGATATTGGAAGGTGATTATATATGCAGTCACTATCCTGTGTCAGGATCCCTGGGAGGGCTCCATCATTGATGGTTGGTTCCTACGGCTTCGACAGAGTTCGATGGCTCCAATGTCGCTGAAGTGGGGTACAGTGGACATGCTTGCCATCGGTGTTTTCTGACGAAAATGTATTTCAATCGGAATCACTTCTACATGGGAGTCCACTGTCTCGGAAAATACAAAGAAGAAAGAAGGAATAAGAGTAGAAATAGAAATGTAAGAAGCTGGGCTAACTTAGCTCATTATAAGAAGCTAGGCTAACTTAGCTCATCAGCTAATGACATTTGGGTTGCATCCTCTTCTCGATGTCATTTTTGCTGAGGGGAGTGATTTTTGAATGATAATGGTCCAAGTTCAGACTGTTTGGCCTTGGCGGAGGTCTTTCCTCCACTGAGCGCCTTTTTTCATTTGGTGTTGGCTGGCGTTCCTGCTGAATTGCTCTCCTGGGAAAGAAACACAAATAGCCTCCCAGGTGGTGGTGATGTGTTACTAAGTAAGTAAAGCCTAGCAGTGATTGCCTTCTTGCAAATTAGGAGCTCCCATTATGGATCTGGGAGGAGGAAGGTTCTTTTAAAATGAAGATCATTTCTTTTTACTTTCACAGTGACCCTGGAAGTTTGCCACTTAGCAAAAACAATCCGAAGTTCTTCCGTTTAATCTTTTTTTTTTTCCTGCTGATAAATAGCTAAACAGGAATAAATCAATTTGCCGTGATGGATGAATAAGTAAAAATGCCCTATAGTCATTTGCCTGCTTGTATTCCATCCGGCCTCATGAAGATGCGATTGAGGAAGAGTCAGGTGCGTGCCTGCACGAGTACATACACATGTATTTGCAATGCGCTTATTAGCATTAGGCTACAGCCTGGATATAATAGAAAAGGGCAGGCGGAAACAAAGCAAACCCTGAAATCTGTCAGCCATTCTTCTGGCACGCTTTAGTGGTCCCAGGGAAGTGCTGGTCCAGAGCCTGTTTGGTTCTCCAGGGAGCATCCGCCTCCCCAGCCCTCTCCAACCAGCCGCCAACCTCCCAGCCCCTCCTCCCCCCCCCCCCCTTCCTGTGCAGTCTGTGGACGCAGTGTGAGGCAACAAGGTTGCACAGAAAAAAAAAAAAAAAACCTCAAGCATGACCGTAGGAGTCTCCTCAAAAACGAGAAGACTCATCACAGTGGTAATTGTGTCGAGTGAGAGATCAGACGACTTATTGGGTAAAAAAGAGAAACTCTCGCTGTGGCTTTTGTTACTTTTGCGTTTGTGCCGTTTTCCCCCCACATTGATCCACCCTTCCATCTGTCATCTTTTACTCGCCGTCTTCTTCTTCTTCAGCTGCTGCTGCTCTCTGCTTGGAAGTTGGATTCAAGAGTGCAGAGAGGAGCCTTCTGGCTCACACAGAGAGGAGGGATGAAGCTGTTTATTCATCTGGAGGGTATTAGAGGCATGATTAAGGAGAGGAGGGAGCGGCGAGGCTGATGCGACGTCTGAATCGCTCGTTCATTGGCCGCCGCCAGGATTCGTGAAAAAAAAAAAAATGGAGAAGAATGACTGGAAAAGAACTTGTGAAATGTAATTCTCTCAGGAAAAATGTCGATCCTGAGCTAATTATTAATAAATGCAGGTTCTCTTGGACCTTGGAGAGGTGTCAGTGCCGCAGTCACAGAGGGTTAAGAATTCTTGACATTTAAGACAGGGATGCATGAAAATACATCGTCTTGCTTGAGTAGATGCTGGTTTTGTTTTGTTTTTTGTTTTTCCTTCTCCTCCCGCTCTGCTCTCCATGTTTTTGTCTCCCTCCCGGGCTGTCTCCTGTTGTTCTACCACTGACAAGCATGGACGCCTTTGAGGAGATATCAAATAGAACCTCTGTGTATTAATCAGGGGGGAAAAAAAACAGAAGTCACAGGTCAAGAAGCAAGGGGCAGACATTTTCTTTCTGCATGCTGTTGCTAAAGCACACAGCCTACTGTTTTTTTTTTCATCCCTGAGCTCATCTTTTTAAAATATTGAAGACCCCACACGACGTGCAACTGTACGTGTGCTCACTTCTTTTATAGTACGTGGTGTACAAGATATAACTAACATAAAACACCACGTACGGTATATAATATCTCGAATGACAATTGCCAAACTCCTCCACAAATCCGATTTCTGCCATGATACCAAGACTGACCTTTGAGAGGCAGAATGGTGGCTGATACATGCTCTCTCGATTGCCGGAAGAAAGCGTCATGGTCATAGAAGAATTTTAAAAAATGCTAACTGTTAGCTTATCTGCAACTTGCATTCAGGTTGCAAACTCATCTTGTCATTTTTTTTACGGTGGCCATCGACTTGTGAGAAATGTTCTAAAAACACTCATTTGCAATCGTTGCCTTCCGCGTGGCAGTCACGGAACCCGAGCTCGATCCAACTTGGTTTGGACCACACACATATGGATTTGGAACCTGAAAGAGTGAACAGGTTTAACCAAGCCATTATCTAAACAGATTGGGGAGGGGGGGGGGGGGGGGATCGCTCTTAACACACCCCACACCACAGGATAATCGCTCAAGATAATCATTTACTGATGTGATAATTGAAGCAGGGCGATGAGAGGGAGCAAAGTGGGTACGAGTGAGAGCCATTTTTCTCATTAAGATGCTTGTTACTTTTTAGTATATCTTTTTGTCTTCATTTGATATCATGCACTCTCCCAGAACTGTGCTCTGTCCCCCCAAAAAGTACCCCAACCAACACTCAAGTCGTGTCTCTTGAAACTTTCCACTGAAGTTGCTGTACTGTAAGTCAGTATATTTTCACACACAACAATTCTATTCCTCTAAGTATTCCTCTAAATACTCTATTCCTTACTTTTCGATCACCTAACCTCCCGGGATCCACCCTTACGGGCACGCGCGCGCGCACACACACACACACACACACACACACACGCACGCACGCCATGATGAGAAACAGCCTGAAACTGAGGCATGCGACGCACTTTTGCAGCCTGTTAACTATCGTAGCTCACACGTACCGTGCTTCCCTGGGCCCTCCTAGATTCCGATTCTTTGCCCGTGCCCTCTGTGAATTGTACACGAAGCAAACTCTGAATGAGAATAATGACGATAAAAGATAGAGCGCAACAGTTCTGATCACAAGCTGCAATTGCAGACTGCTGAGAGCTAACAACTTCCGGTGACGTAATCACGCGCCACCGTAAGTTCAAGATTAACCTGCTTTATTTTATTTTTTAAATATTTTTTGGGTGAAAATGAGACTGATAAGATGATTAGGGTGCAGTGTACATTAACACAAAAAAATATATTACTAACATGTACAAAGACACACAAATGGTTGTTTGTTTTTTTTCTCCTCGACACTCCTCGGATCTACTTGGGACCTGTCTTAGATCTACCGGTAGATCAGAATCGACCTAATGGGCACCCCTGCTCTAAGCTCTAATTATATCCCTCTCAGTCACATTTACCTGAATAAGTAAAAACGAGAGAGGAATAAAATTGCACAGTCCACACATGGGCGGGCGCTAGCAACAGCACATAGAATGGATTACTAGATCTTGCACCTGATCTGCCGCAGTGTTGAGGGAACAACACAGACGCGCGCATGCACACAAATACGCAACGGCTCCTGCCCACCCCGTCCTCCCTTAGAGTCAGTGCATTGAGGCAGGCGATGGAGGGGTCATGCTGTGGGACAGATTGTCATCCTCCTCTCTCCCCCTGCGAGACTCACTGTGGCCACTGGACAAGCCAAGACCTACAGGACGGCCTTCTTCCTGTTTGCACTTTTGCCTCAATCGCTTCTCTTCTTCCACTACCACAAGCTTAGACCAGACCAGCAAGACCAGCAACATCACTAAAAAAGCACCGCAAATCATGTTTTTTAAATTACGCATCTGTTGTTTTGTTTGGTTTGAGCCATTAGCTCACCATCTGGGTCACTCGCTGGCGAATGGAGACTAGCTAGCCACCTGCCAAACTTACTAACTAGTCAAATGGCAGTGGGACTAGCTTACGACCTGGATAACTAACCAACAACTATCTGACTGAGTGACAGCCGACTCTGCCAACTTCATAACAAACTGGCATCGCAGAGGAACCTGCTAGACACCTGGCAAAATGAATAACCAGCTAATTGAAAGATGGAGTTGTTAGCTACTTAATTAAATACCCAGCAACTAGCTGACTGACTGACCCATGGGTTTGTTAGCCTAACTAACTGCATATTGCAAAAAAAAGTAAAAATAGAGGTAAGAAGCTAAAATTTTGTTTGAATTTGAATTTGACAAAGTTGTATCCAATCCAAAAGAAAAGGTTTTGTTTTTTTGTTTTTTTGTTTTTTTTTGAAAATGCACACATTTACAAGTTGACCATCGTTGATTTTGCTATTGGGAGGCCAAGATGTATTTTGCCCATATTTAAAATGGCATTTTTGTCATACATCTGTTGAAGAAGTGCGTGGTCCCCCGCCCCACCCCCTCCAGTAGCACTAATGAAATAAAAAAATACTGATATTTAACACTACTATCAGAAAATATTTGTTTTTATTTTGGTAGTTTTTGTTAGTTTGCGCAAGTATATGAGTGTATCAGGGGCATGTCTGCCATACAGTATGTAATCCATTTCTCACTATCATGGGCCTCAAAAAAAAAAAAAAAGTTAATGATGACCAGCCGCCCTACTTTTCCTCGGCTCTGCCCTTCCATTTGTCTAACTTTCCCGGGGTGCCACTGGGCCAGTGTGATTTCTGGGACAGTGACCAAGTGTGCCTGTCTGAGCTGGAGGACGTGTCTAATGTGGACAAAGTAGTTGATGCTTTGCCGCTTTCCCCCTGGCTGAGAGGCGGGGCCACGAGGGTGCTGGCATAAATGAACGTTTGGACTTCAGAGTCCAGACGGTGCTTGACGCTTGTCCGTTGCTGAACGCACTTGAAGGCTTGTGATGACAGGCTCAGGGATCTTGCTGATGAAACCCCAGGAAGTGAAGTCTTATTTCATCTGCTGACTTCCTGCCTTGGCCTCGAGCACTGCTCACACACACACACACACACACACACACACGCGCGCACGCACACACATGAAACCTCACACCTCCCCTCTCATCCTGTAGCATTGATTGATCTCTTGCAACGCGGAGGGGGACCTGACATTTGTCAGTTATGCGTTGAGGTATATTCTGTTTGCTTGACTCATTAGCCAACCTGTTACCCACCTACCTAACTAACTAACTGCTGGATACCTAAGTAACATCGTTAAGGAGGGGTTAACAAGTAAATTATTTATATAAGTATAATGCAAAACTGTGCTGTGTAAGCATCTAGCTTACTTTCAGTCTAGAAGCATCTAGCTTACTGACTGACAACCAGCAACCAAGCTGGCAAGCTAACAGCCCACGAATTAAGTAGCTGACTTGCCTAGCTATTTGGTAGCTGGCTAACAATATTAAAACAATAGAAACATTAAAATAAAACTATCTCACACATCTATGAGGAGTGATTTCTTATTTGTATGACACAAAAATGGGTGTGGATATTGCAGATAAATGTTACTGTGCGACATGTGGAGTATATAAAGCCAAAAGTCACCATCTTAGGAGTAGAAAATGTGTCGCTAATGCTAACAGCTAACAGCAGCTTCAAAGATGAGTGGCAGTTAGGACGTAAATCATGACAAAGTTATTTCAAAGAACTCTTAAACCGACGTTCAGTCAGGGTGCCGAGAGATAAAGTGAAAATTCATTTTGCCGCATCCTCCATTCGATCTTAAGTGATGGTGTCACAAAGCGTGCTGTACATGACGAGTGCGTTGTTCACACACGCGCTGCTATTTGGGCATCAGAAAAGCTCAAGTGCCGAGACGACACATGCAGTTGTCTCGTGGGGAAACACTCGCTACTTCTTCCGGAATAATAATAATAATAATACAAAAAGAAACGATCACGTCTCTGAATATGAAGGGAGGTCACGGTGTTACATCAGACAAGTTGTCAGCTTTCTGTTTATTCAATGAGTCCCCAAACCCCCATGTACCAACAAATACACTCACATTCAAAGCATAGAGTGTCTCTGATGACAAGCATACACACAAAGATATAATTTACAAGAGCTTTGGACTTGAGTCTAGCACAGCTTGGAAGTAGTTTATGAAGATACAATATGGATGTAAGAGTTACTGCCATTCCTAAACTACACAATGGACTGTTTGCTGTCTAATTGCAGGCTACGTGTAGATGTTCAGCTTCCCACCAATAGACAATTCTTAAATTAATTTGCAAGCTTTACACACGAGCGCCTCAGCCAAGATTGGAACCCAAATCAGAACTGTGAGGAAGCCTTTCAAACATCCATAAATCTCCAATTTAAATCACATTCATCAGGATCTGATCACCGTGCTCCAGAGGCAATGAAAACCAAAATTGTTTTCTCACCACCATTTGTGTTCTATTCCAAAGGGTGACTGTGTCATCAAATGAATTAATGTCACACTTTCTTGAAAATATGCCCATGTATTTTGTTAAGACCCAAATATATTAATAGCAAGCATAAATCAAAATGTATCCCCTAGGTCTTTGGAGTCCAAAAATGGCAGGTGACCTGTTCCCAGTTTTAAGGGCTTTATTTGAACAGGAGTATTTGCTCTGGGAAAGGTTGCTATGAATGAACACAGAGGAAGCAGAGAATAAAGAACACTTCAGTCTGCTACGGAAAACCTCCAGACCTACGTGTGTGAGGGAAAAAAATGGTTATTACTTGTGTAAATAGAAAAGATTCTTTTTTTATGTAGTTCTCTGCATGTATGGAACCCGTTGAAATTTACTTGACACATGAGCTAAACGAAAGGGTCAAAACGAGCGATATTGCATTCGCCTTCACCCAACACCGCTGATTTCCTTGAATCTTTTTGGACTTTTCTTTTACTTCTTCCATTACCTCGACTTGAATCTGGCCCTGGAATAAAACATGGACAAGAGCCTCAAAGAGCCAAAGAAAAAATATCTATTAAAGGGTTAACCCTATCATGGCCGCGGATTGTGAGGTATGCTGAGATGGCACAAGGAGTCATGCATGGCATGTTTTTCAATGATATGTTAGTTAAATTCTAAGTGGTACGAGCTCAGGGTAGTTCATAACTGAACATCTTGATTGAATTCCAAACTGCATATCCAGGCATATTGTTTTTTCCTGAAAATGTTTGCCAAATCGTTCAACTTCATTGGCATTCAAATCTTGAGGGACGGGATATTATTTTCATGGATTTCCAAGTTGAATGAAATAAGGGACATTTGGACTTAGAGACATCCTCTAAAAGACATTTTGCTCCCTGAATATTTGAGTGGAATTCCAAATTGAAAGACCAGACCAGGGATATTTGTCTTTCAAGGATTTTTATTTTTTTTTCCAAATGTATTTTGTTTGCATTTCCACAAGTACATTCCCAAGGGTCTCAGTTGGATTCTGGTTGTATGAAATCAGGGACACTCGACCGAGGTGGAGCATGCGTAGCAAGAAGCCATTTAATATTTACCGATATTGGATTGAAAACGTGGGTAGAATATACATTCTCTCTTTAATGTTTGCTGTCAATTATTATTTTTTTGTTATATATATTTTTAAATATATATATATATATATATATATATATATATATACAAATATATATATATATATTTGTGTATATATATATATACATATTTCTTTATGTTGTATTGCGCCACACACGAGGATAAGCCGTTCGCATAATGGATGGATGGTACCTGAGCCTTTAGTGCGGATGGCATTTTCTTGTTTCACTTTGAGACTTGAACGAATGCAGTTTCACATTTGTGCCTCAAGAATACAAATATTTAGTGCTTGGATTCCTTTGTGTTGCCATCATGGCAAAATCTTTGCACCTTGGTGGAGGTCTGTGCACGACTGAATGCCTTTCTAGTTGCTGTGCTTGTTTTTTCAGTCACGTCAATGAAAGCTAAGATCTCATATCCCCAGCTAATGTACGACTATGGCACACTCCCTGCGGCTGGGGTTGTTTTGTTCCATATGAGAGACATTTAACGGCGTGAGTGGGAGGTGGCGCTGGCGTTGAAGGGGTAGGGACACAACTCCCAAAGAGGGACAGGCCTTAAGATGGAGGTCTTCCTCCCAGGATGTGACAGGCTGTTGGCTGAAGGATGCTCAGGAAGGCCTTGGCAGTCCAACAAAGACAGCCCTTCAGCTGCAGGGTGTAGTTTTTCAGGCCCCAGCATCCCCTTTGGCAGCAGCACAGAGAGCGCTGGCGTGCACAGGCCCCCGGCCCGAGAGACTGGGAAGTAAGGCCCGTTCTTTTATTTACTCAGGCTGCTGCTGAGGCCTGGGCATTTCTTGTCAGGGTGAAGAAGGGGAAAAAAAAAAACAAGTCTGTCTCTCTCTTTCCTCTGCCGGTCTCCTGAGGAAGGATTGCGCTTTCATCCACGGTTGTTCACATACTTGTTTTGGCCATTGGACTTCCATCTCTGTTTTCTGTGTATGTGTGGGAGAGAGCGAGAGAATCAACCTTCACCCAAAAAGAAAGAAAGAGTGTGTATATATAAGTGAAACTCCTCTACAACAAAATCATGTTCACAACAGGGGGTTTTTCGCTGGAGCAAATTTGATCTCAGATGTAAAAACACACACACACATTTTATTCCAATAGTGCATAAGTACGACCATACACTTATTTCACACTTCATATAGTCAGTGTAGAAAGAAAAAAAGCGAAAGATGTTTTCAATGACGATTGTGGTCCCTTTCCGAACTGTATGCCATCATAAGCATGGTGCATTCGAGATCATTTTTGTTGCTTATAATTTCGGTCGGGGATTGTATAATCCCTGAGGTGTTTCTCTTTCAGGTGAAGTATTTGAAAATGTGTTAGAATTACTCATCCTACGAACCCATTTTGTCAACCGCTCTATCCTCACACCTGGAGCCTATCCCAGGTGTCTTTGGGCAGTAGGCTGGGGACACCCTGAACTGGTTGCCAGCCAATTGCAGGACACAAATAGACAAACAATCATTTGCACTCACAATTACACTTAGCGACAATTTAGAGTTTTCCAATAGCCTGACATGCATTGTTTTGGAATGTGGGAGGAAACCAGAATACCTGGAGAAAACCCACGCATGCACGGAGAGAACATGGAGAACAACTCCACACAGGAAGGCTGGAGCCAGAGTCAACCTGTGCACTGTGAGGTTGACGTGGGTTTGAATTCCTTGACTTTAGAGGCATTTTTTTAGTTTTTCCTCATAAATCTTCTTCAAATTCTCCACTGCACGATTCCAGGGCAAATTTGAATTCAAAAATGAGGCCAGAGTCTGAATTGTACGCCATCAGGGTGTTTGACTTTAAAGGAAAATTGTTCTCACTTTGAGTGACAAATGTCTCCCTGTCTTGCTTTGATATGCCAGAAACTGACTTGATAAACTAATAGCTATGATCATTCCTTCTCTTTGCTGAATACAAAATCCAGTGACTGTTTGTTTGTTTGTTTTTATTCACGTTTATGTGTCCTTGGAGTAACAGTACTAAATAAATAATTGACATCAAACAAATAAGCAAATGATGAAACGACAGCTTGACGGTGTCCCAAGGCAAATGCATCCTCATTTAGGGTCGTCGGATTTCATTTAACCTTGTATATGGGCCCATTTGTTTGTTTGTTTTATCGCGTTGTCTTCACGCCAATACGTTTGACTGTAAGGCATCGGCGAGGGTCATTCTTCATACGCTGTCTCCATGGCAGAGGTAGCGAGGGCAAAGCCGCCCCCTCTGTGGAGGAGGGCATCGCATTGAGTCAGCCGCCCTCCCGCAAAGCAAAGAGAGAGGCGCAGATGCTGGCTGGCAAACCAAGCGAGGTTTGCACCTTGAGAGAGATGCGTCGAGTGGGCGCCTCGCCAGCGGGTGGTGGGGGTGGGGGGGTGCTCACGAGGGCCGCCGTGTGGAGGTGGGCTCTCGACGTGGTGCTTTCAGCACTTTACGGTGGGGGTGGGGACAAGGGAATGTCCTCCTCTGACTGCGCCTGTTTCCTGAAGATAGGCCCTGATGGGGTGTGTGTGTGGGGGGGGGGGGGGGCAAGTGCTCGGTGAAGGGCATGATATCCTGATGAAGGGCAGATCACGTTGTCAAAACAACAGCAAGGGGAAGACGAGGAGACACTTGGATTTGTCAGCTCAAACTCTTTCCAGGTTGGCTCCTGCAAAAGCCCTTTCCTTCACCACCTTCCTTCATAAATCTTAGCAGTTTCCTCTTGTTTGTCCATTTCTCAGTGTTGGCCTATTGACGTCGCTTTTTCTGAAAGGCTTGGGATTACACTGTTTTACTTAGGTAAGGAAGTCGAGAGCACTTGGAATTTGACAGCAGGAAGAAGTGGCCCGTAACCTCTTGAACTTGTGGAAGTGGTGTTTTCCACTCATGTTACTGCACAATGCAACCGTGCTGGAAGTCAGCACGTTGGCACATTAGGGGACCGCCAAGTATTTGTAACACATTTGGGAGCAGTCTTGTTGGCGTCCCCCGTGATTCTCCGCACCTGCTTGCCCTTGAATGAGTGAGGCTAGGCACACTGGGATTTTCAAGGAGTCATTTCCCCCCAGAAACATACAGTAAATGCCCACGCAACAGATGGTGCAGTAATTGTAACTGTAAAGTCATTTTAGCCAATCAGAAGCCTGAGAAAAGTCAGTTGCAACAATGGCAAAACGTGGCGTTGTTCTCGAAAATAATTCATCCATCCATTTTCATGAGCGCTTTTCCTGTTCACGATCGCGGTGTGTTGGAGCTTATCACAGCTGACTTTGGGCCAAAAGCGGACTACACCTTGAAAGTGGGTGCCAGTCAGTTGCAAAACACATAAAGGTGGTGTGCCACTGAGCGACGAATGCTTGGTAATGTAGCGAATGTTGGCTTCCCCAAGTTTTCTGATGAGTGCTGGTGAAAATCGTCTGTCATGAGCGATTTTTAGCGGTGCTTCGAGACAGTTATGACCATTCACGCGAGTGTTCGGGAAAGAGTTGGACAAAAGACAGATGGCGACTATTAGCTACTGTTTTGAACAGTATTGCGAAGTTCAGCAACTATTTGCCACTGTTTGGGAACCTTTGTGACCTTTTCCCAACTCCTGGCAGTTTCATGCCACCATTGAAGAGAGATCTTGAAAATATGGAAACGAACTTCAGCAGCAACAGGGGCCATGCAGCATTTTCAGAAACTGAAGGGAGTCCTTCCTCAGCCTTGACTTTGGCATGAAAGTCCAAGACCCCCCCCAAAGCCCCTGAATGCAAATAGCTATTATAACCTCTTTGACATGTCATTAGACAGAAGCTCCCTTGTTTTCCCCCCTCGCGCATTCCTTCAAACATTATCACTTGCCTCGTAGCTTTGCATTCTGATAAATATGATAATAATGTTCATTCAATAATGGGATATGTATTGACTGATGATCTGAACACTAAACTTTTCATGAAAATCATTTGTCTTGCGGCAGAGGCTTCCTAAAGGCTATGTATGGCTGTGCTTGAAATTGCACGTTTAATCTTCTCTCCCACCACCACCACCATTGTTGATTTTTTTTCTTGTTTTTCATCAGGCTTTGAAGTTGTTTCAAGGACTCTTGTTTTTCTTTTTTTTTATCGTCTTGTAACTGTTCAGTAATAATAGAAATGTTCTAATTTACCTCATGCCAGGCTTACATCCTCAAGTACACCCACTGTCTTGCTTTGGCTTTAAATGTCAGAGGGATTGTGTTGTTAGTCACAGTGGGCTAAGCCATTACATGGCAACATACAAGGTTAATTGTGGTAAAAGTATTTCTTCTTATTATCATCTCTAATTATACTTTCAATTGTGTGCTTTACAGTAACATTTTGGATAACACCTACAGGGAGGCATTGTTCAATTTTATTTAAAAAACAAAATAATTCACATCCAACGTACAGTTAGCATGATCGACAGCGCAATAGTGAGCCGCCATTTAGTGTATAAGCCAATGAATGAGACAAATGGGTTGCTAACATAAAGACGTGTATTAACCCCCCCCCCCCCTCCCCAATACCTTCACTGACAACCATTTTTCATTTTCTTTTTATTTCCTTTTCAGACGGTGCAGACATCGAGGACGACCCGTCATGTTCTTGGCCGGCGTCATCTCCCTCCAGTAAGGATCAGACGTCTCCGGGCCACTGTGAGGACTATGATTTCGGAGAGGACGAAGGAGGACCAGGCCTTCCGTACCCTTGCCAATTCTGCAACAAGTCTTTCAGCCGCCTAAGCTTCCTCAAACGTCACGAGCAGAGCCACGGCGACAAGCTTCCCTTCAGCTGCACCTTCTGCAGCCGTCTGTTTAAGCACAAGCGCAGCCGCGACCGGCACGTCAAGCTGCACACCGGCGACAAGAAGTACCACTGCGGCGAATGCGACTCGGCCTTCTCCCGCAGCGACCACCTGAAAATCCACATGAAAACTCACGCCTCCAATAAACCACACAAGTGCCCCGTGTGCCGGCGAGGCTTCCTCTCCTCCAGCTCCCTGCACGGCCACATGCAAGTGCACGAAAGGGGCAAAGAGGGCGGCGGCACGAGCCTCAGTAGAGTTGACGACTGGAAGCTGAAAGAGACGCGCAAGTGCAGCCGTTGTGAGGAAGGTTTCGATGTCCCGGAAGACCTTCAAAGGCACATAGCCGAGTGCCACCCTGAGTGCTCCCCATCGGAGGACGGAGGGCTGGGTGCCACCCTTCAATGCATCTACTGCCATGAGCCCTTCAGCGACGAAGGCGCCCTGCTGACCCACATCGACCAGGCCCACAGCCGGGACCGGAAGAGCCACTCCTGTGCTATTTGCTCCGAGCACTTTTTGTCTGTTGAAGACCTCTACGCTCACATGGACATCCACCAGCTCCCTGAATCTAGTAACCATAGTAACAGCCCTTCCTTGCTGACTGTGGGCTACACTTCGGTCTCGAGCACCACTCCCGACTCTAACCTCTCCGTCGACAGTTCGACAATGGTGGAAACAGCGCCGCCAGTGCCCAAGACTCGGGGCAGGAGGAAGAGGGCTGCTCATAACGCATCGGACATTGGCGGTCGAGCTGCCAAGCAGCCCAAGGTTTCTTACAGTTGCACGTACTGCAACAAGCAAGTGTTCTCCAGTTTGGCTGTGCTTCAGATTCACCTACGGACCATGCATCTCGACAAGCCGGAGCAGGCTCACACGTGCCAGTTTTGCTTGGAGGTCCTGCCCTCTTTATTAAATCTTAATGAACATCTGAAGCAGGTCCACAATGCCGAAGGCCACGCAGCCCTGCTCGCCGGCTTTTCGGACTCTCTCCTTCAGTGCAACTTCTGCCCCGAGATCCTGAATGATCTCAACGCCCTGCAGGAGCATATCCGCTGTTCCCATGGCTTTCCGAGTCCTGTGGCCAAGGAGAGCAACGCCTTCTTCTGTCCCCAGTGCTTCATGGGTTTCTTGACAGAGACGACCTTGGAAGAGCACGTTCGTCAGACTCACTGTGACGGGGGTAGCCTGCGTTTCGACTCTCCTTTGGCCGTCACCCCCAAGGAGCCCATAGTAGAGGTATACTCCTGCTCGTACTGCACAAATTCACCCATATTCAACAGTGTCCTGAAGCTCAACAAGCACATCAAGGAGAATCACAAGAACATTCCCCTTGCACTCAACTACATCAATAATGGAAAGAAGACCTTGCACGCTCTCAGCCCCTCGTCTCCAATAACGGTAGAACAAGCGTCCGTGCTCAAGCAAGGCGCCTCGGCCACACGCTCTTCCGGCGAGTTCATATGTAACCAGTGTGGGGCGAAGTATACCAACTTAGATCTTTTCCAGACTCATCTGAAGACTCACCTGGACGGCCTGCAGCCTCAACTCACCTGCCCGCAGTGCAACAAAGAGTTCCCAAACCAAGAGTCCCTCTTGAAGCATGTCACCATTCACTTCACAATCACCTCCACGTATTACATCTGCGAGAGTTGCGACAAGCAGTTCACGTCCGTGGATGACCTGCAGAAGCACCTGCTGGACATGCACACCTTTGTGTTCTTTCGTTGCACTCTGTGCCAGGAGGTGTTTGACTCAAAGGTGTCCACTCAGCTCCACTTGGCCGTGAAGCACAGCAATGAGAAGAAGGTGTACCGCTGCACCTCCTGCAACTGGGACTTCAGGCACGAGACCGACCTGCAGTTGCACGTCAAACACAGCCACCTGGAAAACCAAGGCCGATCCCATCGTTGCATCTTCTGCGGGGAGTCATTCGGGACGGAGGTGGAGCTGCAGTGTCACATCACCACCCACAGCAAGAAGTACAACTGCCGCTTCTGCAGCAAGGCCTTCCATGCCATCGTGCTGCTGGAGAAGCATTTGCGGGAAAAACACTGCGTGTTTGAGGGAAAGGCGCAGAACTGCCGCGCTAACGGCTCTGCTGTCGGAGGGGCGGACGCCCATCCCAAAGACGAGGCGGAATTGCAAGGTCTCTTAACCAACAGCCACGGCACAGGGACGGCAGGAGGATCTGCGGTGGAGTCCCAGAACAGTCGGGACGGAAGCGAGGAAGAGGTGGAGACTGCCGACCCCATGTATAGCTGTGACATCTGCGGGGCCTCTTACACAATGGAGTCCCTTCTAACGAACCACCAGCTGAGGGACCACAACATTCGCCCCGGTGAAAGCGCCATGATGAAAAGGAAAGCTGAAATGATCAAAGGAAACCACAAGTGCAACGTATGCTCTCGCACCTTCTTCTCCGAGGCCGGTCTAAGGGAACATATGCAGACCCACCTTGGGCCCGTCAAGCACTACATGTGTCCCATCTGCGGCGAGCGTTTCCCCTCTCTGCTCACCCTGACTGAACACAAGGTCACGCACAGCAAAAGTCTCGACACGGGCAGCTGCCGCATCTGTAAGATGCCTCTCCATAGTGAGGAGGACTTCCTAGAGCACTGTCAGATGCACCCAGACCTGAGGAATTCCTTGACGGGTTTCCGATGCGTGGTGTGCATGCAGACGGTCACCTCCACGTTGGAGCTCAAGATCCACGGGACCTTCCACATGCAAAAAACCGGCACCATGTCGGCAAACCAATCCACTGGGCGCGGCAATGCCATCGCTCACAACCAGCAGCTACATCACGTCCAAAAGCCTTTCAAGTGCGCCTCCTGCTTGAAAGATTTCCGTTCAAAGCAGGACCTGGTTAAACTGGACATCAACGGCCTGCCCTACGGACTCTGTGCGTCATGTGTGGCCAACGCCGGTTCGAAGAGCTCCAGCCCAACAATGAATGGAGGCAGACAACAGCAGCAACAGGGGGGCGCCACCACTCCGGCGCCCAACGCGGCTCAATGGATCCAAGGAGAGAGTCTCAGCCCAGGCGAGGGCAAAGGCAAAGCCGTCTCCTCGTCGTCCTCGTCCTCTTCAGCATCCTCAACGGCGGTCGCAAAGACACGGTGCTCAAGCTGCAATGTGAAGTTTGAGTCTGAGGTCGAATTGCATAACCATGTCCAGACGGTACACGCAGGGGACAGCGGCGGCGGACAGCTAAAGACGCCCCATATGTCCCCGATGCCCAGATCCAGTCCATCGCAAGCTGAAGAGGTATCGCAGCTTGTTCTCGTTAACCCTTTTTTGTTTGTTTGTTTGTTTCAACTGTATTTTTACGTTGATGATGAGGTTGGTAATATTCATGGTCTTGGTCTTATTTACAGAAGAAGACTTACCAGTGCATCAAATGTCAGATGGTATTCTACAGTGAGTGGGACATCCAAGTTCATGTGGCCAACCATATGCTCGGTAGGAGATCTTTTTATTTTTGTTTGTGTTTTTGGCTTGTGTGAGCCTCTACTATCTAAATGCATGCTTCTATCATATCAAACAGTTGGCCATTTGTTTCTGAGCCCGTCATCAAAATTCTCCATTTGATCATTCATTTTAGTCAGAAATGACGTATGTGATTTTCGACTGTATGCAATATGAAACAGACATGAGGCCGTCATCGACATCATCCATTTAAACATTCAAATTAAAAAGAACATTTCATCATTTTTGAGGATGAACCACATAGTGTGAAAAATCTAATAAAATATTTGACCCTGTCTCATTTAGGCTCACAAGTTTCTGGATCACATCACAAACTAGGTGGAATTACTTTAATATCTTAACTTCATCCCCAAGTGTTGTGCATCCATAAACATAAGCAAGTCATCTTAATTTCCCCATGCATGTGAATGATCAAAAATGTTGTGAGCATGCTTGTGGAGACTGCTGAAATGTTTCAAATATTGATTCCAAGTGGGAAGAAAATATCTTGGCAGTCTGAATCTCTATTCCCATATAATTTTTTTCTTTGTTCATGCATCCTTATCTGTCAATGATTTTGAGTATTTGATGAATTGGATCATAGTAAAAAAGATATTTCCACCCTTTATTTAAAAACATGACATGATTTTCAGTTGGTTGCAGAAAATGTTCGCACATAAATTAACGGAAGTTCTGATTCAATTTCTGGTTCGGTCCATAACAATATCAGAAAATTGGCAAAAATGTGGATGATTGTTTTCCAAAATAAAAGGCGAATGTTGAATTTTGAATCGTTGAGGACTGCAAAAATGTCATCATATTTTCAGTTGAGAAACAGAAATTACAAGGATTTGAACCGTTTTAAATTAAAAAGTGTGGCAATGATTCATTGCAGATTTCTTTTGATGAATTATTAACATCATCGAATAGTGTTGTTGACTAGTTGTCGATGAGTCGATTATTAATTGTACCTCTTTCATTTTATATATAAATAAATGACATGATGCAATCAAACAATGCTGCATATGACAGATTACTATATAAATCTATTTGGCAACAAACACTAACACCCGCATTTGCCCAAAAAATCTTTGGTTGCCTTTGTCTTTCATCAGTATGCAGGCAGAAGCATTTGTAAAGACGAGACAATTGGAAAACGTTTTTTTTTTTTTTTCCCCCTCACCTGCAGTAAGTAGGCATCTGAATTCAGCTCTCACGTTCCTTTATTCATTCATTTATTCAGCTCGTTTGGCGGCGCTTTCATTACACTGCATTATCTGTTGTCTTCAGTGGGGGAGAGACTCATTGATCTGGAACCAAACCGCCTCTCTGTTTAGGACACGCTTCTAGGCGCAGGTGAATTTAAACACGGTGGGCAATTCTATCAGGACCGCTAGGCAATTCTATCAGGGGCCCACTGTTTGTGCATAAACAATCAGAAGCATGTGATTTGTGATTTTGATGCCGCGGTGCATTTGCAAAGGAGACAGATGAGCCCATAGTGTAGGTGTGTGTTTTGTATTCATCTTTGCAATCTGCTCACCCACTATTCTACTGGGGATGCCTAATACAGTACCATGCCAGCATTAGTCCTTTCTGTTGCAAAGGCGGGCACGGAGCACACTGGGAGGGGAGAAAACAAACCCCCCTACTGGTTACTTTATGTCTTTCGGCAGCATGAGCACACAGCTCCCCCCTGTAAAAGTGGAATTCGGGCAGCTTAAGATAACAGGAGGGTAGGTGATTGGGTTATTGTCTGATGTCTTACTCCTCTGATATGCCGTCGCTTTGTATTCCGCGTGATCACGCGCTCCATCAAACTCCTCAAAAGGGTGTCTGTCGCATGTGTTTGTTTGACGATTTGTAAAATGTGGAGAAAGCCACACGTGTGCTCAATGTTTGTCCTGAAGTGACTTTGTAATCGCTGCGGAACAAATGCAGAGAGCGGAAAGGAAGGATCATGTACGGACTGGCCACGACATCACCACCTGTATCATATTAAAATCTGTATCCTATTTTCTGCCTTTACAAAAATAATAATGCTCTCCTTTGATCGACACTGTCAGAATGCTCTTCGTTTTACAGTCGTTTGCATTGACTCGCCTTGGTGGGTTTTCCATTTCGAATGCATCGTACAGGGTGTTGCATACGTTTGCGTGACCTTCTACCTCATTCACTGTTACGCCAAAAAAAAAAAGGAAAAACGCTGATTGTAACATACTGGCCTGACCAGACCACCGCCGCAGAAAGCTTGAAGATTTCACATTTCAAATAAAACCGGCTTTATCTTGCTACTCTTGCCACTTCCTACGATAGGAGTTTTTCTAAAGTGACAAACATAGTTTTATGACCCACCCTAGCACGCACGCACACACACACATACCGATTAACACAACGAACACATAGCCAATTAAATACGGTCTAAATCTGCTATTTTTATATATTAGAAGAGGTCTATCATTAAATTAGCCAAATAATTAGCAGTGAAGTTATGAGGTTGTTGTCATCATTTCAATCAGATGTGGAAAGGGGAGAGGGGTGTCAGCTCCATGTCCAGGCGGGTGAAAGTTAACCGATAGATGGATCGAGCAAAAGGTGCATCAGCAAAGTAAAATGTTAGCATGAATGCGGGTTGAATCCAACCCAGCCTATAATCACTGCAAAACTAGTCTGGGCCAAAAACGCAGTGAAAAAGGGAAAAAAATACTAATTTGGAAAAGCTCTAAATATCTTCTCTGGTGGAAAAAAAAGGACACTTTCTCTCTTTAATGGCCATCTGCACGGGAGAGGGGAAACAGGGGGGCCTGGGTCATCTCCGCTCAGCTGTCAGCGTTATTAGCGTAGGTAATGGAGCAGACGCTGGATTCATAGGGGTGTTGTTTTCATCCATGGCCCGTTCCTCCACGGTGTCACTTCACACTGATAACTCTATATATAGTCATGTGGCCCTGCATAAGAACAGCGCTAATGTACGGAGCAACGGAACCACATCCCGCCCCACCCGGACATGCCCATATGAGACGCCTTTGTAAGGCGATCATCACCCCAAGCGCAACCTCTGCCGTACATTTCGGTGCATGGATATCACATACTGGGGTTCACTGTTGTGAATGGAGCATAAAGTAACTGGCTACTCGAGATTGAGGTATTCAAAAAATGGAGGCGGGGGGTTGGGGGTGGGGGGCAAGGTGGCGGGGCACAGCAGCGTCTTAAGATGGAGGTCGTAGCCCGCCTGGGTCCAGATGGATCAGCGCACATTTGCCGTACAGCTGGCCGCTCTGCTTGGGGACCTGGTGGGATACTCCTTTGGAGGGAGAAAAAAAATGATATCGCCACCATCCAAGGAGCAATTTAATAGTAGGCCAGAAGACAGCTGGCCACTCTTTAGTTTAGAGTTTTTTTGGCATGGCGTGCTCGCAGAATCGAGGGTGTCCAATTTTTCTCTAGAGACGCGCAGATTTATACTGCTTTCAGCTGCCGCCGTCGCTGTATAATCTTTTATATTTATGTATAATTCAGATAGGAAACCTCACAGCAGCTCCATTCGGGGAAATCGAATAGTGGGACATAGAAAGTCGAAGGCACCGGTGAACTTATAAGTCCAAGCATTTATTTTCCCTCGTGAAATCAATTTTCATCCAAAAAAATAATCTGTTCCAGACCTTCATTTTCCTTCATGAACCGTCCAGGTAGGATTTAAAGGAACATTTTGAACATTTATGTCTGTCATATATATGTATATATATATATATATATATAATTTTCTTTTAAAGTACAACTAAAATAAAGTAAAACTACTTGCTGTGTGTGTGTGTGTGTGTGTGTGTGTGTGTGTGTGTGTGTGTGTGTGTGTGTGTGTGTGCGTGTGTGTCTCTACAGACCAGTTTAATACTTATTTTTATTTCCATGTACTTTTCAAATGGCTGTTTACACTGATGTGACACTTGAAAAATCTGCTTGTGCAGACCTACCAACCGCACATGAATAACTTCACAAATGTCAACACCAAGCAGTGACAGAAACATTTCACCCCAGCAAATGCATTTAAACGAGGGGAACTCCACGTTGCCGCATTGGCTGCTCTTCGAAATAATTTGGCTTGACACACCTCTACTGTACCATTTTTACTCAACTCTCAACTCAACTTTATTGACAGAGCGCTTTTATAAAACACAACCAATCACCGTCGTATACAAAGTACAGTCAAACCTCAGTTTTTGAACGTCTCTGTTCTCGACCAATTCGGTTTTCGACCAAAAACGTTCAGTTTTTTATGCCTCGGATGACGAACAAATTTCGGTTCTCGAACAAACTGAGCGCACTTGAATGCACCATATGACTCCTCTCGCCTTCCTTACACGAGGAAGTGACGCTTCCTCGTGTTGCTTTCCATTGTTAGCAGACGGGTTCAGTTAATATTTTTATTTTAAAAAGAGCGTGGTTTCGGTTTTGGAACAATTTCGGTTTTCGAACACCCTTCTGGAACGCATTATGGACGAGAACCGAGGTTTGCCTGTACTGTACATAAAATAAAAATCTGACTTACCGTATTAAAACAAAGACAGTAAAAATAACAAAAGCTATAAACACATTAAAACACTGAAACAATGCTGATTCGAAAGCCAAAGAATAGAAATATGTTCTAGGACGAGTTTTAAAAATGGACAGCGAGGGGGCCTGCCTAACATTTAACAGAAGGCCATTCCGGGGGGTACCTGCAAAATTCTCGATCCCCTCTGAGGCTGCGCTTAGTCCTCGTGAACTCCTGTAGTGTCTGCTTCCACTGACCTGAGGCACCAGGCAGGTACGAAGAGGTGAAGGAGTTCAGGAAAGTAAGGTGGGGCGAGACCACTTCATTATTTAAATACAAATAAAGTCTTCTTGAACGGAATTCTAAAATGTACACGGAGCCAATGATGGCAGGCCAGAATTGGAGTCATGTGCTCCCTCCTACGAGCTCCAGATAGGAGGCGAGCAGCAGTATTTTGGACCAGCTGGAGACACTTGAGGGAGGCAGACTCTAAAATAAAGTGCATTAGAGATGTAACGCGTACAAGATATTCAATTGGCTATGCTTCTGGTGCAAAGCTTTACACAGCGGGTGTTTTATTCCACTTTGAAGGTTCCAATGCACCTTTTTTGTCATGTTTTCCGAGGACGTTTGGAGGTCTTTCAATGACACAGAAGCCTGCTCGGGGTTTTATCAGCATGCTATCGGGAAACCCCATTGCTTTACTTTGACCCCACTGTAAACTCTGACATTTGGAGCCTCACATGGGGGGTCGCTTGTGCGCCATTTATCGTACTGCTTCAAATGTCCCCTCCGTGGCGCACAGGCTGTTGTCCTCAAAGGGGAAAAAAAATGTGCTTTAAATCACTCCTTTCGCACTGAAGGACACCTGTAAACCAAACAAACCACATCCTAGACAAGTTTTTGTTGTTGTTGTTGTTGTTATGGAGGGGCGAGAGGCGGGTGGCCGGTGGAGGGGGCCGGGGGGAGTCACCTCTACAATTTAGTTGGGCTGGTGACAGCAGTGAGCGCCAAGCCAAGTCAGGGAATTGCCTTCTTCCTTCACAGAGTGGAGCTTGTGGCTCGGTCAGTCCAGGCGTTAGGGGGGTGGGCACCGACCGGAGGGCTGGGAAGCTTTGGGGGCGGAGAGGGGAAAGGCACATTTGCTGTACAGCTGGCCGCTCAGTGTGAAGCAGGCACCGTGGACTGTAACGTCACCGAGCAGGGGATCGAGCGAGCTCTCCTCTAACTCTCCTCTCTCTCGTACTCACATTTGCTGTTTATGAACCAAGCTCCAACCCGCTGAAACGCGCTGAGACGACAACCGCACATGAGTCGGTTGTTCGTATTTGTTTTGTCTCCCACCAAGACGATGTTTGCAAGCTGTCCTGATACCGTTACTCACTGGAGAAGCCTGTCTCGTGCGCCTATTTAGATTTTCACGCTCTCCCGCTCAGTCGTTAGTCAGATCTCTCATCAGTTTAACTCAACTCAACTCAACTGTATTTATAGAGGACTTTCAAACAGCCATCGCTGCATACAAAGTGCTGTACATGGAGCAACTTTAGGGGTGTTTACACGGCACACATTTGCATCGGTGCTGCACCGATGTATTTTGTTGCGATATATCTCATCTTAAATTTTGTGGAGCGTTCACACGTATAAAGCTGCTTACTAAAGACAAGCGTGTTAGCCCCGGTGCAGCCCCACTTGCGTTCACACGGCAGTTTCTGCGGCCCTGCAATACGGAAATAAAACACACGCATGCGTAAAGTGTACTTCCTTTTCCCCGCTTTGTTTGTGACATATCGAAAAACCATGGTTTATACTTCTCCAGACAAATCAACGCTGCTGTCTATCAGACACCGTAAAAGGATGAGAGAGAGAAAGCAAAGATGACACAAGTACAACAGAGCACGAAAGCAACTCATTCAATACCCGTATGTAATCATCTCTTCTCACGCGTAGTGAGCCTACCCCCGTAGCGTTCACACGTCCCATTTTATATCGGTGCTGCCCCGCAAACTAGCATTTACTCCGGAGTAAATTGTTAAACCGCCTCCTGAGCAGAGTTAAATTTGCTCCGGTTTAAGCTGTTTGCAGGGACTACACCGGTATAACTCTGTACGTGTGAACGCTCTACGGGGGGCAGCCTCGGTGCTACGCTGGAGTAAATGTTGCCATGTGAACACCCCTTATCATATATACAACAATAAAGCAACAAATCAGTAACAAAGAGCACCAAACAGTATACCGGTAACTAAGATCATAATTTGGGTCATGCTGAGTCAAATGCCAATACAAGTGAGTTTTGAGGCGTGTTTTAAAGATAGGCAGCGAGAATGTTCAGTTTGGAGGTCATTCCAGAGAGAGGGACCAGCAACAGAAAAGGCACGATCCTTAGTTTAGCTTAGTAAATTTTATGCATGAAGACATTTTTTTGGTGATATATTTTTTTTTCATAATGACACAATTTGGGAAAAAATACTCAAAAATGCTTCAACTCACTCTGCCGCTGCTAATATTTTGCTTGACCGTTAAAAAAAATAAATTAAATTAAAAAACATCCTCTTGTTTATCTGCAGCATTAGCGTATTAGTAGTGCAGTGTCGTGGCTGCTCCTCTCAATGTACCGGTAGTCGAACCCACGGGAAACGTCCAATCACGTAGCTTGACT
This sequence comes from Hippocampus guttulatus, assembly GCF_054856545.1. Classification (NCBI taxonomy): domain Eukaryota; kingdom Metazoa; phylum Chordata; class Actinopteri; order Syngnathiformes; family Syngnathidae; genus Hippocampus; species Hippocampus guttulatus. Next base: position 2,795,500 of record NC_141274.1, read on the forward strand.
ACCAGTGATTAGTATGTATTACATTCATGTTCTCGATGACGAGAAATAAATTCCAAAATGAAATCATGTTCATTGTAGTCGGTAGAAATTGTTTAACGTTCAATTATTTACAGAAACACCCAGCCGATGAAATGTTTTCAGAAAGATTGTTTTGCCAAACTAGAACGTGTGTTTAGTGTATTTGGATCTCATTTGAGCTTATCTCTACTTGAAATGTTTCCAGTTTAATTCAAGAGCTACAGCGTGATAGCCAGACAGAAGTAGAGAAGGAATCTCGCGTGCGCTCGTGCCAGGTTGTACGAACCCGGCCAATTGATTGGTTACCTCTGATGGCATGAGTGATTCTTTTCTCGAGCATGCACACACGTGATGTGCAAACAATGGACTCAATGGACTTGTATGTAAGAAGTCAATAGATCAAAAGTAGTGCGGGATCAATGGAATAAAAATAAATAAAGGGGTGGAAACGCATCGGAGCATCGAGCAGAAACAAAGGAAGCCGTGCGTGCTACACAGCGAGTGTGATATCTGCTCGCCTTTATTAATTGGTGATTAATAACGCCTCTCCGTTCGTTAGCGCAGTCACCTCCCGCGCAGCCAAGTGTGCTGCCGCTAATATGCAATTATGTGCACCTTACCGCTTGTTACATTACACCGCTAGCTGACTAATGTGGCATCCATGAGGAGAATTAAAAGCAGAGCGAACCGGTTGAGGGGGGTGTAAAGAAAGAAATGCGTGCTGGCAGTGCTATTCTCACATTTATTCAGTGATATTTACTGTATGTCTTGGGTGGAACAAAAAAAAGTTTCTTACAAATTCCTCCAAGTTTTGAAGACACTTTTTATTCTCTTTTTGTTACGTGTGTGTGTGTGTGTGTGTGTGTGTTTTGTTGTAAAGCAGAGATAATTGACATCGCCACAGGGATGCGCCCTCGCCGGGCCAGACAAGCGAGGTCTGATGTGGTCCTCGTCTATTGATTTTTTTTTTCCTTTTCCCTGACATTTCCGCATACCTCACAGACTGGGCCAACATGTGAGAAAATATCGGATTCTCTCAGTTCATACGACTTGTTTGTACACTGGCCGTCGCTACGTTGCATTGCAATTGGTTGACCGGATGTCGCCATGGTGATGTGCATGTCGAGGGAAATGCTGAGCCGATGAGAAGCATTGTATATTTCGGATTTTCATGTATACAGTACATACTTGAATACATGCGTTATTATTACTAATAAATGTTACTTTATTTCCAGTGCATATTCTTTAATTGGCTAAACGCATCTGAATTAATTAAACTACTACTTCAATACAACAAATAACAAGTAACAAATTGTCTCTTCCCATGAGGCATGACTTCACACAGAAATAATTTAAGACAATTGTAATAATATGTACAATTTAAAATAATTCTTCTTGTGGTGATTGAGAATTTTGGTGTACACTATATTATAATCGATGGTAAAATTTGTTTTGAAATAATTTGGAATTCAACCAGCGTCACAGAGCAGATTTTGTCCATCTTGAGTCCCTCAAAGTAAAACACTGTGAATAATATACAGTATATATATATATATTTTTTTTTTTATGTTTCCCACAACCTAGGCAGTACGTCGGTGTTGCAGAAAAAAAATACAGAAAAGAAAAATCTTTTAAAGGGTGATTTTGGGGACCGTTTTCTATACATGTGCATGTTATTCATTTTAGCGTATTTCTTTAAAGCCTCAAAACAGCAAGATTTACCATTGTAGCCTAATAGGTGAAGCAGCATGTGGTTCATTACCCAGGGTTATTTCCAAATGCCATTTTTCCAACTGTAAACTGTATATTGGTGATCATGAGGTGACTTCGATTCACCAGCAGCTGTGTTACTAACACCATATGCTCCATTATGTGTATCGACACACTCTATCCCAGCGTTAACTAAAGTAAACTAGTTCCACAACAATGTCATTCTTTTTAAGAGCCAGTGCCTCACAGAGGACTCACTTTCAGGGTCCTTTTAATGCAGTTTGAATGAAGGTAGGCTCCACTTCTGCATCAGTCTATGTTTTATTGATATATACAGGAGGGATGTCTCCTTTAGAGTGTTAATGCCAACCCTTGTTCTAAAGTGAAGCCCATAAATAGTGGATGATCGGAATTAACCTCTGCATTACTTCCCCACCCCCCCCATCGGTGCCTGGGGTGTCACCCCTGGATGTGCACCCCTGGTCCGATGGGGTTGCTTAGAAGGCTGGCCAGAGGTGGGTGGTGGTGGTGGGGGTGCTTGGGAGATGGCTGATGGGGGGAGTGCAAATACATAGTCCCCCCTCGCTAAAGGTCAGAACTTCGAGCTACACCTCTCAAATCCCACAAGCGGCCCTGAAGAGACTGAGTTTCCAATCCTACCTGGTGATGCTTTTGGGCTGCAGGCCTTGCACTGCTGTTGAACCGTGCTGCCTTTACAAGTTGTCAGCGCTAAAAGCGCCGTGACGGGCGTGGTTTAACTTTGCGTCAGGGCTCCGACTTAAGCTGGGCTGTAATACAAGTGTTGGTTACCAGCGAATCGCAGGGCACAGGTAGACGAACAACCGTTAACATGTTGACATTCACACCTATGGAGAGTTTACAGTCTTTGGTGAACCTAAGGTGCATATATTCGGAAGTGGGAGGAAGCAAGAGTAGCTAACTGTGAGACAGACGTGCTAACCACTTGTGCATCGTGCGCTCGTAAAAATATAATGCATAATTTACAGCAATCGGGTGCAGGAAAGGCTGGAGAATTGATCTAGAATGCTTTTTTTGACCCCCGAAAATAAATCAGTTTTTTAAAAGGCTCCAATTTTGAGAAAAGACACGCTGAAGAAGTTCTCGGAAGTGCAGTGTGAGCGTTTTGGTGTGCCCCCCCCCCCACGAAAAAAGATGAAGATACGGCTTTTACGTCGGCAGTAGCTGACGGAGGAGGGGGGGGGTGGTAGGAGGAGGTAGCAGAGGGGGTGGGGGGGCATAGGGCTTTGAAAAGGCCCCCCAGCGTCAAAGCCTTAATAATCATGTGAGCAGCGCTGGACTTCATTACCCTCCTGTTCGACAGGCCGAGTGCCAGCCCGGATTGCTGGCTGGCTGTGGCAAGGTCAACGGCGGAGGAAAAACCAGTTACTGTGTTACTCTGGAGCGGAATGGAGAGAGGGGCGGCCATCTGTCAGCTCGGGTCTGCCATACCCGCAGAGCAAATGGACACGGGCGACCAGAGGAGAGGCCGCAGACACCCATAGAGCTGAACCCAGTGAGCATAACACGGAGGTGCGGGCTCAGCCAAAGAGATGGGCCTTGGTACCACTAAAACACATATATACACACACAAAGCCGAGCGTGCAAGACTATATCTGCAAGAAATTTGGCAGGCACTTTTGTGTGTTTATGCTTGTTTGTTTTCAGTGTCAGCACACTACTGGGCCCTACTGTTTTAAGTCCAGATGGCAGACCATGTGATAGAAAAAAAAAAAAAGTTGATAAAAAAGTTTTTGCTTGGCTCGCCAATAGTAAAATGTTTTGATCTTAGCATTGCTTTTTAAGGACCACTTATTGTACTTTACGTATTGGGACCAAAGGGTAAAACTTGTTTTCCTTCAAGTGACCCAACAAACATTTGCTGCCATATCTTGGTGTAGTGTGTGTGTGTGTGTGTGTGTGTGTGTGTGTGTGTGTGTGTGTGTGTGTGTGTGTGTGTGTGTGTGTGTGTGTGTGTGTTTTGCAAGGACCTTTATGATGTCCTCTAGGTAAAGTGGAGGAACCCTGTGGAATGTTCCAGAGCTCTCTAATAGGTTTCAGGTGCTGCAGGCCACCAGCCAGCCCCCAAAGCTCGCTGTCTTGTGCAATAGGACACTCGCCTAAAGGACACCGCACAACTATCGAATTGTTTTCTGTCAAATGTTCACCTTGGAAATTTTTAAAGCGGCTCAAAATGGATCAAAATCCTACTGATAATTTACAATGGTTTGTCTCATCCATATGCAGAGATTGAAAGTAGTTTTAAATTGCAATGTCACCAGTCACCAGTAGATGGCAGAGGTGTTAGTTGCACATCGTCAGTAAATGCATTGAAAAATGTTTTATAAATTAAAATAGTCATTCTTCATTTCTTAGACTGGTTTTCTGCAAATGCTATCTTTATTTTTTTAAGTCGGTTGGCCTACCAACACCTCTAATATTGCTACTAGTGTATTTAGTATCTGGCAACCGTTAAGAATTGCATGCAAAGGTTTGAAGCAAAATTTTAAAAAGAAATAAATCAAAAAAGAAAACTATTATTCCTGACTGCTTGCTTTAAAAAGGTTGATCTCAGAAGGAAAATCGATGTCTTGAGCACTAATTGGTGAAGGTGCTGCAGAAACGCAGCCTGTGTCCTCAACATTCCGCAACTCAGCACAGCTAAAGTTGCTGCTTGTTTTCTTCTCGCATCCCCCCCGGCTTAAGCATCCACATGCTCCGGAAAACAGGGAGATGGTCCTGGGCAATTCCCCCGTACCCCCCTCCTCAAATTAATGGAAATCACACAGGAAACTCTCTGGATGAAAGCCTTATTAGTTATTAAGGTTTAATGTTGTAGCGCTGCTTTTTTACAGTATTTACCGGAGTGTTCGGTGCTGCTGATGTGGAATTGTCAGGGAGGTGCTGATATAGAAAAGAATTGGTGCACACCGTGGTCTTAATTAAGGAGATCTATTTCCATCTTGTTAGCGGGAGATAAGGTGAGTGCTGCCATGCATCACAAGTTCTCGTATTATACACTACTTCCTGTCATATTACATCCACTGCTGTTGGCACTTCAAGATTGGAGTGCCAAACTCTATATCTAAGTGTGATGGGGTAAAAAGTGCAAAATGTGACACGTTTTTACAAAGATGTAGATTTCGTTCCATTTTTTTCCCCTCTTTCTACCTTTCGGTTATTCTTTTTTTTTTTTTAACTCTGCTTCGTCACAAGTGCCTCTGCCTCTGCAATTGTGAGCTCGAATCTTGAGACGAGGTCTATGATGTTGGTGGACCAGCCGGGTCACCTCCAATGTTGTGTTTGCGCTGCTAATGTGGTCAGCAGTCCTTGTAAAAACATCCATAGGCAACCTTTGTTCGATCTGACGTTCTCATTAGATCATGTTGATTGCATACGGGCTCGTCATAAGCACAATAGTCTCACTGTCGTCACACATCAATGATGGCCACGAATCACCGAGTGGTTGAGCAGCCAGGACACCTTGCAAGTTGTCATTGCACAAGCATCACTGTTAATGTTCAGTACTGTGTGCAGTTTTCATATTCATTGGAATAAGCATAACAGTGTTGCTGCCATTGCCATGATGACCATAAATCCTCTATTTTAGCTGGCAAAATGGATAGACCAGCATGGACACGTCATTTTGGATTTGCAATAGCATGGCAGCTAATTTTTAATTTGGAAAAACGGCTGTGTTGTTTGTATGGATCAATAAATCAAGGCTAATTTAATTTTCTTTCCCCCTAAAAAATTATTCACTGTTAAAACAAGTATGGTACATGCAACAACTATCTCTTAAAAATCATGATAATGGTTTGTGATAAGCACAATAGATAATTACTATTTTTGGATGAGTTTTCCACAGTTGTGGCGGATTGGCCAGGACACCTCTCATATTTGCCCGACATTGTTTTTTTTTTTTTTTCTCGAAATGTCTTTTCAGTATGATAGTGATTGTATTCCTAACGGCATGTTCCATTTCCAAAGCGCTAATACGACGTGGCCTCTTTTTGTCCCGCTCGCCGCCTGGAGACGCCAACCTTAAGCCACTCACTGGCTGATTAATCTTTAACATTCATAATTACTAATTAAGTTAGTAAGAGACTTTTAATGTAGCCTTCCTTGTGAGGACAACAGATCATTAGCTTCAATAATGAACGGGGATGAGACGCATAATGGCCTGTGATAGGTGAATAGTGACAGTATGAAATGAGGCGCGTGCATGGGTGATAGTCGCCCTGCGTGGACACCCGAAAAGGTGCCAAAGTGCTCTTGCGGATGGTGCATTAGGAAATTCATCTTAGGATTCATTAAAACATATATAATCAAGTCTGTATTTACATGAACATCTGCAGCGGCAACTGTGTCATCCCCACTTTTTAAATGCAAACATTATTTATTCATTCACCCTGGTTTTGGTCTCCCTAATGCCTTTGCTGTATCTCATAATCACATTATTGCATTAGCCTCGGCATTACCATGGTGGCTGTAAGTTGCTGCCCATTAAAAGAGTCATTTCATCTCTTGTTTTTTGTTTTTGTTTTTTTAAGCGACGATGCAACACTGGCACATTTTTGTGAGCCGTCCCCCAATGGGGGAAGGTGCTTATGCCGTAATGATTATTATCATTAAGAAGATATTAATGTGCTTAGTGTTTGTGACCCAGCTGCTCATGGCGGCCCGGAGGGGAGGGGACGAGTGGGTGGGCAATTGGGCTGCCAAAAAACGGACAGTGCGCGGAGATTGCCACTGCCCACCTGTCTGGAAATTTCAGGGTCGCTAAAGGTTGAGCCTGCCAAGCACCCTGAAAAAAGCCAGCAACTTAACAGTATCACCCATTCAATTGACGGGGGGGGATGTGAATGTGTTGTGTATGTTGCTGGGCGGGGGGAATGTGAATGTGTTGTGTATGTTGCTGCGAGTACTTTATTCATGTAAGAAATTACAAAAAAATCAAGTTGAAATTGAGTTCTGACACATTCACAATGCTTTAGTTTGCGTAGAGGAGTAAGAATATGTCGTTATGTGGCACAAAAAGAAATGCTCAATTCCCGCCATGATTGCCGACCATCTCTTTTTTTTTTTTTTTTTTTACTAATAATTTAAAAGGTCAAGTCCTTTTGTGGCACAAGATGACACGCTCATTTACCACTGTCCTTACTGTTTCTCATTTGCTTTCTGTAATTTATGACCGAGTGTTTTTCAAACAAACACATTCCAATTATGACTTTACTCCTCTGTTTGTGACTATGGTGCCTTCCGACCTTCAAATTCGAGTTACGTTGCCCATAGCAGCGGAACACCGAATGGAGTAGAAAGATTAGAATGTAGGATGGTGTCTCTGACAACAACCAAAGACCTATGAACTTTTCAACATGTCATTGTGACACTTTGAAAACCACCACACTATAGCCAAACAACTGAATAGATGCGCGTGAGTTAGTTTAGCTTAGCTTAGCTTAGCTTAGTTTAGCTTAGTTTAGTTTAGAACAAAACAACTCAACTCAAATTGACTGAGCAGGCACAAAAGAGACATGCTAACGTGGCGTTGGTATAGCATTTGCTTAATTAGCAGCAGAGGCTAGCAAAGCCGCCACATATTCACAACCAAACCTCGATTTGTGAAAATAGTAGCTTGTTCATCGCTTACTTTTTTATAAATAGTTTTCCAGAATCTCTATCAGGACTCATTTACAAAAGTGCCTGACTAAAACACTGTGTGAGGCAACAGAATGAAGGAGACGCTGTGTCACCTAATAGAGAAATTCACAACACGCATAATACATCAACTGACCACATTAGGTTATTCCATTGTTAATTTAACAATAGGTTTGTACAAATTTGGTTTGCAGTGGCATTGAAGTTATGAGAAGCACAATGTGGGTCCGGAGGGTCCAGTGGGAGCTAACACTGATTGCTGGAACTAATTTTTCAGCCCTAGAATTTTTTTTTCTTTAAACAGTGCATTTAAACCCGTGATGCTCCATTGTCGTGTGGTGCAAAATCAGCCTGGCTCGGCATCCTCCCGTGTCTTTGTTTCATTAAAATTCGGTGGGGGGAAAACAAACAAAAAAAAACATGCTCACATTTAATCAAATGAATTGGTATACAAGACCTGCATAATCAATCAAAATCTTCATGCAGCCAATATTCTCCGTTCTGCAAGCAGCAAGCAGGCTTGGAGGAAAGTCAATTACGTCCCCCTCTGTCTACTCCTCTGCTATTCCACTCTTTCCGCACTTGTTTTCATTATGCAAAAGAGGCTGTGAACATCTCACTTCATGTGCATGTTTCCTATTATTCTTTTGCTCATACTGTTTTTATAATGATAAAAGAGCTGGGAGTGACTATGACCTGCCATATCTGGAACGATCGGTCTTAACTATTGACGAGGGTGCTCTCGGTCTGCTGCAGTCGTGATATGGGCCGCTGCTTTCTCCCACCGTAGCCAAGCACATTGATGCGGATGCAGCCGTACAAACGGCGTAACGGTACACACGCTCATCACACAATCCATCAGTCAGTGGCTTTTTTTTTTCTTCCTGCGTGTGCCACACTCGTCGTGCACAGACACACGTGACGAGGTAGCGTGGCGGGGGCCGCGGGGGCTGCTCCCTCCGTGGCTCCCGGGGCCCGGCTGCCAGTTGTTTGCCAGCGTCTCCGTGTGGAATTCATTCAAATTAAAGCGGCGGAATGAGGCCCAGGTCCCAGAATGCCTCGTCCCTCTCCTTCATCAGCATTCCGCCGATGAGAGTAATTAAAGCAGAAATTAATTCTGCTGTAAGCAGAGGAGCCACAGAATAACTGATATTAGAGGCTGAATGATGAATGCTTGGCATCAAGGGAGGTCTCGCGGGGGAACGGCGAGAGGGGGAGAAAAAAAGAAATCACAGATCTTTCTTTCTTTTCTTCGTCTTTCCCTCCATTTTTGCCATCTTGTTCTTATTTATTTGCTGCATGTATTCCACTTTCCGTGCTGCGCATTTGCCCGACTGAAGACATTGGCCCAAAGCCCTCCTTGCTCTCACACTTTTTCACATTCCGTAGAGCACCGGCGCTCTCATTTTCAGCCAACGTGCCCGTTGGAGAGTACCAACATTGCTCATGTCCTTTGGTGGTTTGTCAATAGATTGCTTACGTCGGGAGGATTGAAGAGTATATAAGACATAACATTAGGCACCCCGAATGCTCTGTTTGGATTGGACATATTCATTAAATAAATTGATGTCCATGGCTGTTAGTATGACTCTGACGACAAATAAACCGTCTGTTCTCATTCAGTAATCCCTTCTGGGAAGTTAGAAAAAATAAACAAATGCTGCCGCTACCAATTTCACCCCCCGTTAAACAATTTGGTGGACTTGTCTATCATAACAAGACACACAAAAACTCTCAAAGACCCATGACCAAAATTTCAAGGACTGTTTTTTCCGGACTATAAGTCACAGTTTTTTTTTTTTCATAGTTTGGCCGGGGGTGCGATTTATACTCTGGAGCGACTTGTGTGAAATTATTAACACATGATTATGTCATTTCACGTTCTTTTCAAATTAAACCACAAGAGGGCGTTCTCGGCCTATGTTGATAAATCGACGATGAGTCTGACGTAAGCGACGTAGAAGAGGAATCGGCGCATCGTCTACCTCCAGAGTTGGGGGAGTTGTTTGAAAGTGACGCCGAGGATGAAGATTTCATTGGATTTAGTGATTTGGAGTTAAACTGATAGTTTGGTAAACTTGTTAGCATGTTCTTTAGGCTAGAGTTATCTGAATAACTCTTAATATGTTACGTCGTTACTGACATTACCAGGCATGTCAGTCATGTAACGTTAGTATACCGTACACTTATTCAGCCTGTTGTTGTCTATTTTATTTTTATTTTAAATTGCCTTTCAAGATGACATGCATGTTTTTGGTGTTGGATTTTATCAAATAAATTTCCCCCAAAAATGCGACTTACTGTATACTCCAGTGCGACTTACATATGTTTTTTCCTTAATTATGCATTTTTTGGCTGGTGCGACTTATAATCGGGAGCGACGTCTAATCAGAAAAATACGGTAGCCATTTTGGGTGCATTCCTGCACTTGTACTTGGAATTGACTCACATGAGCGCCATTTAAAAGCAGGTACGACCCTGGCTATGCTATCAAACATCAGGGGAACATGGCATCAAAAATTTGATAGTTATTTGAAGGATTCACCATGAAAAGGTTGGACAAGGAGGACTTCATTTGACAAATCTGGTGAAAACTCCCATGAAATGCATTTGGGTTTGATTATTCAGTGAATAATGCTTGCTGGCTCGTCTTGAAATGGTTTGGCCTCAAACTAGTTAACGTTTGAAAATGAAGAGTCATTTCTTTTTTTGATTAGCAGGATACCAGCGGCTGGATTTATAGTCATAATTTGGTGTTGTAGTATTAAAAACAACTGGAGGACGCATGATGTGGTCAGGCACAACTATGCATTCCTCATCATTCAATTTGAAGAGAAGGAAAAGTGCGACACAATACACAAATGCCCAAAAGACAATTTACATGTGAATAGAACAAGAGTTTTTGCATCAACAGACGGACTCAAACACAAAAGCCTCCAGATGATTCTCGGATGATCCCTCGCATCCCCCCGATGCTTTATTTTTGGAACGGTGCATCTTTCGCGAGAGCGGTCACATAGCCAAAAATGAAACGAGTGAACTTGTGAATCGCTCTCCTTTAATCAATTGAATTGTACCAAGGTTGGCTCTGTGGGCTGTTATGGTAATGCTGTAAAGTTACCGTGGATTTGGCTGTCACGTGTCTTCGCAACTGTCTGACTCGGATAGACAAGTGAATAGTAATTTTAATGACCTCTTCCCCCTCCCTCTCATACTTTGGCCTCTGGGTAAAAAGCCCGAGGAGGTGATAAACAATAGATAGATTTGTCTTGTTTGGATTTCACTTGCCTCTCCTAATGTCACAAGGGATCGGCCTCTATTTCGAAAATATTGCACAGCATCATCTGCAGGTAGCTGTGTTGCATTTTTAATTGGTTTTGCGCGAAAGAATATCTCAATAAGATGTTAATGAATGGAAGCTCAGCCTGAGAGTTGCTGACTGTTATTAAGAATTTAGCAGGCCGCCTTTGAGTCGGAGCAAAATGAATTATTAGGAGCCCTAAAGGGCGTCGATGCTGAGGAGATACTAAGTGGGGCCAACAGGAAGCCAGGATGGTGGTGAGACCTACCACAAACTCCGCCGATGATGTCAGCTCCGAGTCTGAAAGGCAGCAGGATGAGAGACTGGTCATTTCCTCCAAAATCTGAAAGTCAACCTATTACCCGGCCACTCCAATCATGCAGTCACAGAGTATCGAAAAACCTTCTCGTTAAAAATACTGAAGATTTCCTGCATGACAAACATTCGCCCGAATCCATCCATTCATCCATTTTCTGACCCGCGTTATCCTCACAAGGGTCCCGGTGGGTGCTGGAGCCTATCCCAGCTGTCTTCGGGCAGTAGGCGGGGGACACCCTGAACTGGTTGCCAACCAATCACAAGGCACACCTGGACGAACAACCATCCACGCTCACACTCACAATTTAGAGTGCATGTGCATGTTTTTGGAATGTGGGAGGAAACCGGAGTACCCGGAGAAAACCCACGCAGGCACGGGGAGAACATGCAACCCCCACACAGGGAGGCCAGAGCTGGATTCGAACCCTGCACCTCTGCACTGTGAGGCCGACGCGCTAACCACTTGGACACCTGGCCGCCCATCAGCCCAAATGTTTGTCTAATTTTCAAAAGACTTCTGCTTGGATGAATGGTGTTTAATTAGACCAAGATTAACATGTAGATCTAAAAACAGACGCTATACAATTATTTTTTAAATCATCGCGTTTTAATGGTCAGTTTTAAAGCATTGGTCCTGATACCAAATTAATATAATTTATTTCATGAACAAACAAACAAAAAACATTTTCTTAACATACAACCATTTTGCCTTTCATTGGAAACCTTTTGTTCAAACAAACAACCTACTACAAATGGACTCACAAATAACAAATACACTTCAAAATGTAAAACATCCTCATTTTGAAGTTAGGCTCCCATATAAGGTGTTAGCATTAATGCTACCTAGTTGCAAATGTGCACGATCAAGAGATGACGCGATTAATTGCCGCTTGCTTAAAGATGACGTCATATTTTTGCCCCACGTAAGAAAAAAAAAACATCTGCATGGCTGAATTGCTGTTTATTATCATGCTGTACGCAGTACAGTATATTTCCAGTATCTAGGTCAAGTAGATAGTTTGACCGCGGAAAATCAACTTTCAAGAGAATTGATTGATGGCTAACTGCTGAATCATTCTGTGAGATTGCTGCCCGTCAATCTCAAAATGACCGTTTGCGTGTTTTGTTGGGCATACCAATAAATGAAAACATCAGTGCAGTGGCTGACCTTAGAGGAAATGACACTGTCTTATTACACCGTCCTGTCCAATAGTCCAATCGAAGTCCCCAAAGAGGACTTCGAGGAAGTCTAGGAGGAACCAAATGAGAGTGAAATCGATGACGTTCCTCTCTCCACTGTCTCTGTCCTGGCTGAATTACTGAAACAAGATGCTGCACTTAGACGAGCCTTCGGAGAGGCAGATGGAAGTAGGGGAGAAAGAGAGAGCGCAAGAGAGAAACACTTTTCGGGACATGGGTGCCATTTAGACGAAGACCATCTTCTTACCAAAAGAGCCACTAAAAGCAGTGAATGATCCTTTTCCTGTCCCTGGTTGGGCGGCGGTTAACATCCTGTGGTCGAATCAAGACGAAACAGACGCTATGCTTTTGAGGTCAGGTCAGACAAAAAATATCGCAAAAAAAAAAAAAAAAGATGGCAGAGAATAAGATTTTTGGACTTCAATTGATAGCCTCCCGAAGCATGTTGCAGATGCCCTGATGTCGAAGCGGGCGCTGTTTTAACATCCTCGCCGGTTTTGATCCTCTAAACTCCGAAGATGAAAATGAATCCCGCTCATTTGGTAGACGGAACAGGGTGCTTAAGGGACCCAATCCCTGTAAGTGCCATTAAGTGGAAATTGCCGTTCACATATTCCAGTGGTTTGATTAATTACACTCTCTCATGTGCTTTCATAAAGGCCCAATGAAATATGGGCAGCAAATTGCATTGTGTTCCTGTAGCCTGTTACGTAAAAGCAGTTTAATTATTGACACATGTTTTGCCACCTGGCAGGGGGGAGGATAGTTGGACATGAACATCACACGCTCTCTGCTATGGACAGGCATAGCGAGCACGATAAAGACGCTTTGTGTTTCTCTCTCCATTGACCTCTTCTCTGCGCCTCCCGAATCAAAGCGTAAAAACTGGATGGCTCACAATCAGAAATGTAAGCATTTTCTGGACGTGACTGCGCTCCAAAACATAATACTTTTGATAAATATGTGGTTAAAGAGATATTTTGTGAAGGCGGCACAACATTCTCAAGGGGATCGACAGATCCCTGCCGGCTTTGTGTGATATCTTAACATGGCTCTTTTGATCAGGGTGCAGGCTTAGACGCTGCTTACGTATTGAGGCGCTGCTACTTTGAACTCGAGGAAGCGGCATAAGAAGACAACAAGCCAATGTCTTCATTCCGTGACTCGTTTCCGTGCTCTGAGAGGAGCACAGCGAATAAGACTAACTACCGGTTTTGAGTTACGAATATTTTGGTCTGAACTCAAAGATATTGCCGGTCTGGACCTGGATTCGCCATCTTTGTTTGCAGATTACGGTATATCAAAGGGTTTGACTTGTAGCCTGTTCCTGTCACCTGTTGCATTTTTCTCACTTGCGCCCTCTAGTGTCGCAGACACTAAATAACATGAGGTGACAGTTTCTCATCTGTTTTGTATTCTGTTGTACCAGCCTAAGGTTGCGTCACCAGCATAAAAAAACGTTTTTTTCTCTAGTTCTTTTGCTGTCTGATGCCTTTATTCTGTGCTCTTATGCATGTTTTCTGACAACAGCGCCCTTCAAAGTCATAAAAACTCAATCATTTGAATTTAAATTTCATTCAGGCTTAAATTCACGCGAATGTCCGCAATCCTCACAAGTACCCTTGTTTGTTTTATTTATTTTCTTTTTATTTAACATATTTATATATTTATGCCTTATGTAATTTTATGTAAATTTTAGCTGTGTGTGTTCAATGCACGACATGTTTGCACTGTGGTTGAGAGAGGAAATAATTTCATCTGTGCTATATGTTACACATAGAGCATATTTGACAATAAAAGCTGACTTGACTTGACTTGACTTGAATGCCGTAAGGAGACGACAACTCATTTTAACACAAAATTCTTCATTATGTGGCGTTTTCTTGTGTGCCGATACATTTTTTTTTTCTGAGAAAATGCCCTGCAGTGTCAAGAAGCTATAAACAAACAAAAAAACAAGATTATTGCCAAATGACCCTAGCCTGTTTCTGTGATAATTCAGCGCTCGAAAGTGTCAATAAGACACGAGGAATGCAGCTACTCGTCTGGTTTAGCTAGCACTATTTCAGCATGAACGCACATACTTGGCATAAGGAGTCAACTAGATTTAACTCATTTTTTTGGTCCTGTTTCTTTCCTCTTGTGCTTTTGTTGGCACCTCGAGTTGCAGCCGAGAGTGTCGCCGAGGCTCACTAACATCCAAGAGCAGATTTTATCTGTTTATCTGAATAAAGACACCCCCGCCCCCTCAAAAGCAAGCTCTTCTAATGTGTCTGAGACTAAACAACAGGATGCATCTTTTTATTGGGCAGGAACTCAAAATATGGTACAATTTAACCACAAATGAGTTCCTTGCCACAATTCTTTGCTTCTCCGTATTCTCAACCGCCCCCCCCCAAAAAGCAGCGCCCTCTACTGCTGCGGGGAGGGACAAAATAACATTGCTACGTCCCATCTGTTGTTGCGAGCAGCATTTAGACCCAACTCAATTCTGTTTTCTGCTGCCTGTATGGAGGTATTAGCTCATAAAACCCTCCGACTGTCATATGATCCCTTTGCCATCCCAGAGCTGGATAAGAACAGCAGGCTTCTGGTACTTAGTCCCAAGCTGTTCCTGTTTGCCCAAAACGACCGGGGTTGGCCTCGTGCGCGCTACCCGATCTAGTTGACTGGACTGTGTAAGTTAGCCAGGCAGCCCTTGTCTCCTTCACCCTCCTCCTCTGTTTCTCCCCCAAAAATGCGTTTGGACCCGGGCTCAGGCTGCACCTTTTCAGTTCCACTGGGACCAAGGGGGCCAGATGGAGGAATTTGATTAACCAGCAGTGGAGGACCAAATGTTCAATTGGATACAGAACCAGTTGGAAAGTGAGAGGGAGCGAGCGATGAGGCAGGGTAGAGGGAGGACTCTAAAATGGCTGGTCATGTACGCCGGCCAACACTTTCCAAAGGGGAGCCCAAACAGACTCGGAGGTGTAGTAATGCACAAGCTCTTTTCCAAGTACCAGCTGGGCCTTTTAGGAGCCTCTATCCCCACAGCAGACACTCGGCAGCCTCCGAGCAGCTTGACTTTACCATATGTGGAACTTTTTTATGCTCCACCTGGTTTCCCCGGGGGAGCCGTGCCGCTGGGATGCCGGAGGCAGGTGAATTGCTCTTAATGCAAGGCACTGAATCACTGGGCCAACAACATAGGGGAGGGAGGCTACCCGGGGAGGGAAAATGGATCTGCGGAATGACTGGCATGGACTGGCGTGACCTTGGAGCCAGTGCCTGTTGTGGAGCGGAAAATGTGGATGTGTCATTGTGCCTCTGCTAATAATACACACGCTTTGGCAGCGGGCGTTTATTTCGTTAATAGAGATTTCGCTGCGGATGCAGATTACACAGTATTTGAATAGGTAATGGGGTATGACTTGATTATAATTAGCATTAGAGAGCCGTCTAGCTATTGATTTGAGATGAATTTGGAAAAATTCAAAGTCTGTCCTTTTTCTAGCCCCAGAGCGTGACATTACCACCGTCATACTTGGCAATTGGTCGTGTCCTTCGGATTCTAAGTCTCCGTTTCCAGTCATTATGTCTTAATCTTTCTCTGACCATAAAACATTTGTATAGAAGGAAGGCATTTGGCTTGTCAGTGTGGTCAGCTGCACATTGAAGTTGAGCATGAAGATGTTGATTTTGGTGCAATGTCTTCTTTCTCCGTCCATGGCAACAGGGATTGATATTTCAGCTGTGTTCAGTTCATTGGAGTCAGACAGAATAAAAGTCACAGACAGTCACAGGAAGAAAAGACGTTCTATTAGTCGATCCAATAAGTGCTGTCAAAGAAATGCTTACTATTATAACAATGAGAATCTACCAACTAAAAGACATTCTAGAAACTTCAGGCCACATGTTCAAAGATTTCGGTGGCAACAGCATATTTAGTTTTTTTTTAAATTATTTGACCTCTGCAAACAATTTGTGATATTTTAACGTGCAGGTACGATGTTTTGTAATCCACCCTGGGAACATTAAAATCCCCAAATTTAATGGCCGCTGATTGTGATCTGCTCTGACGTTCCGGCTTGTGCGAGTGTAGGGATTCGATCTGATTTGAAATGTCAGATGATCAGGACAGGTAGGTAAATTGTGCAGGATTGTTGGCCTCAGAAGTGAAGGTCACGTCTCTGCGTCGTTGAGTCTGTGGCACAGAGCCAGAGGTCAGGGGTCACCACAGGGGAGCCGTCAAGGTCAAAAGGTTTATCACTCTCCGAGGGGTCTTGGAGCCATCACTCAGGCCCTGCGCTACTGTCTGGTTTTCTTCCCCCGCTTTTTATTTTTTTCTCCCTAATCCTTCCAAATGGCTCAGGCCGAGCGTCTGACAGTAGCAAGAGAAACAAACTGTGGGGTGTGGAGCTCTAAGCCATCAGCTGGAGATTTCACTTTGAAAACATTCCCTTTCACTCACTGCCCTTTTCCTCCGCTTCCAAGGGCCCGCCGGAGTCCAGGCACCCGAGGCAGCCGCCCCACTGACCCTGCCAGCGGTGGCCGCTTTATGTTGTTTGGGCATTTTGGGAAGGATGAGGAAGCTTTGGACGGGTCAGGCAGGCAGCAGGACTTGGACGAGGTCAAGGGCAAAGTCAGCCAGAGAAGCCAAAATTTCACACATGGATTTTCCCCAAACCGATGTTGCGCTTTCACTCATATGAGGCGTGTCATCTTCATCGAGACATGTGGAAAATGACCAATTTTGGCCAGGGGAAAGTAGAGGCCATTCATGCAAAGTCAATTCCATCAAGCAGGCTGAAATTCCTTGATAAGTGTGTTTGTACAGCTGTGCCCGTCGATGAAATGACACCAATCCTTTGGCAACAACCAGACCTCACTCACTTCTGCTCCTTCCCAGCACCCGCATGCACTCGCACAAAGAGTGAAGTTTAGCCTTGGAAAAATCTGATTTTGATATTTAACAATTAAAGACAATTATGGTTCTAAAACAAAACAAAAAAGTCCCTGCCCAAAAATCACATCCGGAATCTCAAATTGTTCTGGACAGGAAACCATATCGACAAGTCTGCTTTTGCATTCTGGAGTAATTTGTGTCTACAACCCTCGCAAGGTTATCCGTGATAATCTGCTAAATATAAAAACGGAAGAGATGATAAAGAATTCAACTCATTCCCAAAAGCAGTACTCAAGGAGAACATTAACTCATTCACTCCCAAAGACGTTTTTAAACGTCTTTTCAGACTTGGACTAGAATTGGCTGATACTGATAAAGCACTTAATGATTTCCTCAAAAGGCATGGAGTGTTTCGCAATTAAAATTTGGTTCAGATGGTAGTTGTGTCGCCGGCTTTACCCAGCAGAAAGTGTTCTACACACTCCCTGTAATAATTGTGGCAAAGGTGCATGCCTTCAATGGGTCATTGGAGGGCCTTTCAATGCGGGCCATGCAGTCAAGTGAGGCGCATCCAAAAGGATGGAGTACTAACTGTCACATTGTCGGACCGAGTGTGAAAGACCTGCAGGGAGCAGATCTGTCTTATAGGGAGCCTGTCAGCTGATCCAGCAGCAAAGTGATAGTGGCGCCCTCCACGGGGACTGTATTAACTTTTCTACCATGTTTTATTTTTCTGGAGAGGGCAGAGCTGCGTACATGTGTGTTGAAGTGAGCGTGTGTGTGTGTGTGTGCAGGGATGCGGGGGGGGGGGGGGGGGGGGGGTGTCGAGTGTTATAATTGAGAGCACAGAGGGAGTTTCTTCACTCCATCTTATGATTTGAAGGTGAAGACAAGCGCCCTCGGGGGCCCCCTGTCAGAGCTTTTGGGCGCACTTGGCACAGACTTCAATAAAAACACACAAAAAGAAATCCCCCACAAGGGCGCCTGGCTGAATTGCTGACGCCGATGTAAAAGATTCTGGTTTTCTGTGAATCATTTAGTACGCAACCCTCGGCTCCCCTCCGTATAACATGACAATAAAAGAGAAGCTCCCAGTCCACCAGCTCTCTGTGAAGGAACATTTTCACATTAAGGAACATGGTTCACGCGCTATAACTCAGATATGGGCCATGGCAGCGTATAGAGGAAAACGTGCATGAATTTTTATCATTATTATTATTATAATTTTTTTAAATCATCCAACTGGCCGGACTTGTGGAACCCTACGGATTGGAGCGGTAAATACACGAGGTTAAGTTTACAATGCATTCTGTATTTAAAGCGGGTTATGTTATCTGTTGCCCAACCGGCAAAGCGTTGTGACAATCCTCTGGTCTGGGAGTGTGCTACATTTAAAGGAAATGAGAGGAAATATAGTCAAAAGCGTTCACGCCCACAACGGCTCAAAACGCCCTTTTTTTTCAATGTGCCGGCTTGTACGTGTCTGCGAAATTACCAACACATGGTCTAAGCTGCCTCAGCATGGGGTTAACCCTAACTCACGCGGGATTTGCGCTAAGCATGAAAATGGAGACCTACGTGTAAAGCCAAGTGATGCTCACCCTTATTCAAGCTGTAATTGACAATAAGTGTTTTCAATGCACTCGGACTGGCATGAAAAATACTGCACACCACAAAAAATGGTGGTGGTTTACGATTGGAAGGGAAAATCGATTTGCCGTCATTGCCACTGAACGAATAAAACTCGTAAATCCAGCTCACTCCTTGTTTTGCGGCTCACCTTCCACCTCTCAGTTTCCTTCCTCCCACCTCCACATCCCTGCTTTGAAAAATGTCGAATGTCAGATTTTTTTTTAAATGTATGTATGTATGTGTGTGTGTGTGTGTGTGTGTGTGCTGGGACGAGGATGCAGCGGTAGCATCACACTGGAGCATCAGCATCAGATATTTCTGTGAAAGTAACAGAAATGTTTGAAGGTGTTGTCACAAGCTCACAGGTTCCAGCTGTTTGTGTGTGCCGGTGGGACACTACACTTTCTCCCCGTTCGCTACCACCACTTCCTTGCACTCAATTCCAGCTACTGTTAATGTTTTTGGTTTTTGTTTTTTCTAACTTATTTCTCTGCTCAGTTTGTTATCACTTTCATTGCACTTATACATCTCAGGGTGGCTGTTTTCTGTGGTTTTGACAGAGGGGCTCTGCGTTGTAGTTAAAATTAGAGTAGCGTTCTGTCATCTCCTTGAAGCGCCGGGGAGTCTGTCAGTCACCGCCGCGGTGTGTTTTAATCATCTCTGTCCCACTTGGTGAGGCGCTGACGGTTCGAGCGAGGGTTCCCTCCCCTGGACAATACCAGCATGCTCCATTCGCATCCGCTCTGATGTGAGACGCAGCCACCGGTTAAGAAATGTGAGACGTCTCTTCCGCGACTTAATCCTGCGAATGCAGTTGGGGAAATGGATCCACGTCTGGTGAATTTTCAAGACGCATCACACGCGCGTTTGAGGGCTTTTTTTTTTTTTATTGTTGTTTTGTATTTTTTTTGTGATCTTTCGATACACATGACAAGCGCGTGGAGATTGGCAAGAAAGTAGCAAGAATTTGTCAGTTTTGCAAGGGAACAGAGTGGATAGAAACCATCAAAACAGGCGACATCTTACAGGCTTAATGACTGAGGTCTCCCCCCTTGCGAGCTGTAATAATAGTGCGTTGTAATTCCATACCCCTTTTAATGATACTCGAAGGGATTGAATAGACGTTTCTTTGAAGAGCAAAGTAGGTTATGTTTTCAATAACGCGATGACGCCAGCGCGGACGCACTCCAACTAAGTCGAGCCGCAGATTTGGTTAACCCGTAAAATGCACGCGCAAGCGCGCATGCTTTCTCTCCCCCCTTTAACCTCCGGCACTCGCCTGAGCGCTCTCCCTGCAGACCTCTCCAGAGATGCTGCCTCTCGTTTTCGGAGAGGTTCATCTGACAGTCTTAATGGACAAGTATTCTCTCCGCGAGGCCAGGAGAGCTCTTGCTGGAAATACCACTGTGGGCCAGTCTGGCTTAAGCACTCCTTCCTGCTCGCCTCGTCTCAGGCCCACCTAAGATGGTGTTTATGGCAGGGAAATTAAATGGCCGTGAACACAAAAGAAGGAGGCGGGGGCAGGGGGCTATTTTCTTGAGATTTTAATCAAAAGAATATTTACTGCGCAGTGCAAGTCTTTGTTTTTGATTATCTTTTTTCACCACGCTTATTTTGACAGAGCACAAAACATGCATGCCGATTTTTCACATTTGAACCATTTCATTCTTTTCTTTTTGTTTTATTTATTTATTTTTTATTAAGGGCAAAGTATGCTCCGTGGACCATTTGCGACCCACCTTTTTGGGGGGGGGGGGGGGGGTGGAGCCCTTTTGTAATATTTGCCAATTCCTTATGCTAGAGTGACTGCTATAGAAGTACTCTATATTTCTGAGTAATCTTTTCTGCTAATGGTGAACACATGCAAAGAATAACGTGCACATGAACACTGTATGTGCATGAGGTTGTGATTTGCCAGAAGCGTTTTTGCGGGTTCCTGATTGTGCCTTTTATTCCCAGCGTGCGCCGCGCACGGATATTGCAGCTTGCAGCCAGCGTGAACGTCGGCCATATGCAAGGTAGCATGCGAGAGAGACGACCGCCCCATTGCCGCGCGAGTACCCGCTGTGTGTTCGGAGCTCTCGGCACCAGCAGGGTGCGCCATTCCAATTTAGCCATCAGCCGCGGAAGTAGGGGGTAACGACGCGAGGGCTTCACGGGCGAGGCGCGAGATTACAAGTCAGGAAACTCCTGCGTGGAGGTGATGAGGACTCTGAGACCGCAGGGGTACGGTGTGGGGAGTTGTGACTGTCGGGGGAGCGATGAAAAGGGGGAGGGAAGACAGCGTCGACGTCTCCCTAAAATTCACAGGCTCTCCGTTTTGAAGGAGAAAGCTGCCAAGCTGCACATCTGTTTGACACCAGATTCCGTGGTGTGGCAGTCAGGGGCCGTCTTTCCCGATTCCCATCTCCTCTCTCTGTCTAGCTCGGAAAGAAACTCTGGATAAATCTCGTCGAAAGCTTGAGTTGCCTGAAAATGACGCGGTATGGTCCTCGCGAAAGGCAAGCTGCATTCAAGTATTCAAGCATTCACGAACAAAAGATTTAAAGATATTTAAAAACATGAGACAGAAATAAAAGCTAGCTCACTAAAATTAATAAAAGAGTGTGAAGTGCAAGGAAAAGATTTTTGAGAATAGATTGTACTCATTTTATAAAATACCTCAATCATAGGTACGGGGAAAAGCTTTTAAGTTTATAACTTGGATTTAAACACATTTACACTCTGGCAGCTTATTCCATTTATGTGCAGCATAACAACCAAATGCTGCTTCACCATGTTTGTTTTGAACTCTGGGTTCCACGAATTGACCCAACTCTGCAGATCTCAGAGCCCTACTGGATTTATATTCAATCAGCGCTTCTTTAATATATTCAGGACCCAAACCAATCAGTGATTTATCGACCAATGGCAGAATTTTAAAATCTACTCTACAGCTGACTGGGAGCCGCTGTAAAGCCATTTGAACAGGAGTAATATGGTCTGATGTCTGGTCAGGCATTTTTTTTTTACATTAATCCTTTCATGCACCCTGTAATCTGATAACATGATAAGGTGAAGTAGTAACCGCTGTCCCTGAAAGAGTTACAGCAGGGCTTTCCAAGTTGTGGTACATGCATTCCTGGTGATGTCTGGGTGCCTTGCACTGGGTGCAAAATTTCGTGTCAGTGCAATATTAAGAACTGTATTATTTACAATATATGCCTGTATTTGTTTAATTTTTCCCTTTTATGATGTTTTAATATTAATCTTCCAACCTGGAGGTTTTCAAGGCCACATACCGAGGTGTCTAGTTGACTTACAAAAACAAATGATCTTAATATAAAAGCTTAAATACGTCATAGATGACCTTGCCAACACATTCATACACAAACATGAAATTACGACAAACTAGAAATTGTCGCCTGGGAATAAGCACTGGGTTGTCCGCCCGTATGGCACCTAGTAATACATTTTTCATCTTTTTGCTTTGCTCCTTGAAAAAAAGTCAATGAATGACAGGCTCTTTTATCGTGAAAAGATTTCTCCATTTTGAAAAGATTTAGAATTAGGCACTTAACAGATACATCTCATAGAAGATGACTCCACTCAGCAGGTGGTCAGGCATGCTGTTTGTTTCCTGTCACATGGAACGTTTTGAGGTGGTCTCGAACCAACCTTCCCCAAACGCAGCATTAGTGAGGGCATTGTAAGACGGTCTCGGCGGTTACCTCAGATGCTTTGCTCGCTCAGCCTGTGCTTGAGCATCGGCCAAATGCATTGCGGCTACTCCAGAGGCCTCCGAAGTCTGTCGGGAAGAAGGGACATTCCATTCAGCATAAGTCATCCTCTACACCCTGCCATGACTTAATTAGATGCAGGTGTTTGCCTTTCTCCGTTTTTGCAGTCATTCCAATAAAAATGTGATGCTAAGTGTACACAGACAGAGAAAAGAAGTGAATTGAGCACTGGGGAGGAAGTGGCTGAATGTGCTGTGTGAGGCAAATGATTGCCCCCATGTAGATTCATCAGTTCTCCCGGCTGGATTAAGGAAGGGCCTTTCTAATGAAGTTCGCCCCGTCAAAATGAAGGGCCTAATTCTGATTTAGCTGAGGTAATGAACTCCCCCCCCCCCCCCCCCCACCTCTAAGAAAGAGCGGCACCGTGGGGCGACAAGCGAGTGCAAGCCTCGCTGGTGGCATCGAAGGGGAGGGTGACGGGAGAGTGGCTGTGAGACAAGACAAGGAGAGAAGAAACATGGTGTGAGAAAGCAAGGTAGAGAACGACAGAAAAAAAATTATGCAAAACGCCTGTCTGGTATTTGCTGAGGTGTATTAAATTTCCAGTGCGGGCGCCTGTGTTATATAAAATTATGCAAATGTCTTGCGGCCCGCTGCGAACGGCAGCTTGCTGGTCCTGAGCATGCGTGGCTGGCCGCTACATGGAGCGCACTCAGTGGGACTCAGCTTTTCTATTAAGGAAAACCTCTAGACACCTGATGATGAATACTCTGCCGCCAAATGTTCCCCTCTTTTTTTTCATGCCGAAAATATGAGCGCTTTCCTAAATGACTTTGGAGATCCCG
Organism: Hippocampus guttulatus; assembly: GCF_054856545.1. Classification (NCBI taxonomy): domain Eukaryota; kingdom Metazoa; phylum Chordata; class Actinopteri; order Syngnathiformes; family Syngnathidae; genus Hippocampus; species Hippocampus guttulatus. Next base: position 2,818,810 of record NC_141274.1, read on the forward strand.
GCGTGGCGCTTGGCGGCCTGCGTTGAGCAAGAGGGGGAAGGTGGTATTGGTAAAGGTGGGGGCAGGGGGGGTCCCTCTGCAGCAGGCTAGGGGAGTCAATTAAGGCAAGCAACGATAATTATAAGCCGGCAGAACGTAGGGGCTGGCTAATTGTACAGAGTTCCATGCAGTGAGCCCAGCCAAGGGGCCTCTCTGCAGCGCTCCCCCTTTCCTGATCCTTTGTGTGGACCACAGAGCCAGTGGAGCTGCATACCTCAGCCTTACAATGCTGCATTGAGGCTTGTGAGAAAAAAAAAGGGAGAGAGACGGGCATGAGCCAGTAATTAACTTTTTGCATTCAGGCAGCTCACTCTCTTGAAAGAGACTCGTTTAAACTCACACCTCAATCTGTAAATTTGCTGGCCAGAAAATGTTTGTTTGGGCTTTCTTCTTGTAATAATCCAGTAGGCCCGAGTTCAAGTCAGGGTTGAGGGTATTACTCCCTATAAAGAGCTGTGACAAATTGCATCAGAAGCGGGATGGTTTAGGCCACCGTGGTGAGCCCTGTTGGAAAAAAGTTACCTCTGTGTGGTGAAACGGGATTACAATCGAGCTCATGTTGTCACATGAGCTAGATTGTAAGATTGCAATCGAGCTCATGTTGTCACGAGCTCGATTGCAATCTGACTCAATGTAAAGCTTTTTTCAACCAACCAACCTTAGTTCAAACATGCATTGTGGCTAATTGGTTCCTCTGTGACCGATGTTATGAAAATGTGTTGTTATATTTTTGTAGCCAAGGTGGTTAGTGTTGCAGAGTTTTTTAGGCAATTGACCTGAGCTCCAGTCTAGGTTCAGGGTAGTCTTAAGACCCATGTCGAGATGACTGAATCATTAAACTGAGGCACCTCTGACCGTTGAGTTCACGATGAGTCGGTCAGATAGACATTAAAACAGGAGTGCCCAAGTCTGGTCATCATGATCCCCGATTCAGTCGGTTTTAGAGGTCTCCCTCCGCCAACACTGCTGATTCAAATGATTAGGATCGTTCTCTGGCTTCAGCAAAGCTTGCTGATGAGCTGATCATTTGGATAGGTGTGTTGGAGGAAGGAGACATCTAAAACAGGCTGGATATGATGCTCTCGAGTATCCCATCATTAAAAGCGAAGAGAAGTTAAGGGCAGTTCTCCAATTGTGAAAAGTGGCATTGGAAGTGGGATCGTTTAGGACACTTGGGGTACACCTATTTGAAACAGGTGACTCCAGTGCATTTTTGGAATAGGGCACCTGTGATAGTGTGCTGTCACTACAACCTTGAGAGTTGTCAAGTACTTTGGTGCTCACAGTATTGGTATTTATTACAACAGACATCACGAAGTTAGATTATTGGAACCGGATTAGAGTTTTGTGTGCGATCTGGCAACTGTCCCAAAGCGGCATGGTTTTGCGTTCAGTGTACAGGTAGTTTGATTAACCCAGGTTGAGGGTGTTCCTACTCAGACTTGGGTGACAGGCTGAGCACAAAAATCGTCGTCAACTTGACCTTTATTTTCGTACCACAAGAAAAAGCCCATGTGTTCACAGTCATGTGTTGCCGAGTAAATTAGAGCAGTGAGGTGTGGAATGGCGCTTGCGTGGCTGCAGCGAGCTTCAACGCTCCCTTTCGATCCACCAGACTGTTTGTCCTTTGTGCCTGCCTTTTCTTGAAAATATACAGTATGTAATTTACAGCAACTTTAGGATTGATCTGCTTGGTTTGTCCTATGCTTTTGCAAAAGCACATGAGTTCTATTTTTTACTTAAGCACTTCATTTGTCATGCTTTTACTCGAGTGGAAACGCATTCATTCAGTTGCTTGGAAAGGAGGAACTCCCCTCTGTTTTTGTCAAAAGTTGTAAAATCGCAAAGCTGTTCCAGTGGTCTAAAACTTTTTGTCGCATGCGTTCAGGCGTTACGCCATGTTGTCGTCGACAGCGAAAGAAGTGTCATCTCGGGCTTGGTCTTGCAGCTGGGGAAACACTGCGGGCCGGCAAACGTGGGCTGATCTTAGCAGGAGCCCTGCTCTGCTCTGATTAGCACCTCCAACGAGCCGCCATGCATCAGAGCTGACATTCTCCTAGAGACGTGTTACCCCAGAATTCTTTGCTCTGACTGTGCCAGGGTGTCTCCACCCCTGGCGTGTCAAAGCTAGCTCCCCTCCTTTCTCCCCCTGGAGAACACAGCATCAAGCATGCAATGAACCTGGGGCCCTGACATAAGGGCTTTGGTACCTCGCTTCGCTTCCACTTTTCCTTCACACGCACCAAAGATTTCTTTTACATGCCCACTTCCCCTCTGGCAAAACGCAGCAGAGCTTCCATTTTGAGTTTTTTTGAATTGCTTTGATTTTCTTTACTATTTGTCTGATACATTCATTCACTGATCGAATAACGGGAGGGGAGCACGGGGGTGGTTGACTTCAAGGTACCTCGATTTAATCTTCTTTCATTGCTGTATTTTGCACACGCTTGCCTCTGTCCGCTCCTAACCGCGCAGGCAGGAAATAGATATTAGCAATGTTCCCCACCGCCACCGGGTCTCCAATCAGCTTTGGTCCAGAGGGGGTACATCCCTTTGCTCTCCCACCCACTATCTTCCTTTCTCCCCTATCCGCCGCTTTCCCCCAGCCTTAATGGGCTCGATAGTACTTCAGAAATTAGTTTGTTTCTATGAGCAGTATTTCTACCTCAGGAGAGCACATCACACGGAGGTGGAGTCAATTTGTATTCACCCATAATTCCCTGGGCCTTAATCACTCTGATTTTCCCCCCATTATCTGTTAATGGATAGTTCCCGCAGAGAGAAGAGAGAAGTAAACCCACCTACTGTTTACAGGCCTGAAGCTGTCGACTATGCTACCACCCAATCCTGCAGAGGCTCGCGCATACAGCAGAAAAACCCCGGCAAAACCCAAATCTTGCAGCCTTATTAATTGAGAACTCCTATATCAGGCAGGAAATTATGAGACAGATGGTAGGCCCGGAAAGTAAACTAGCTAAAGGTGAAATTGCTCATAAACAGGATGGCAGGGAAAGGTTTGGTATTTGAAACGCTGAGAATCTCATTGACCTGTTTTGTTCGATTAGACCTCTTTTAATTTCTAGGGTGCCCTCTAAACAACCCACTGCTGCCTACTAAATATTCCCAATTTTCTCCCTCCCTTGTTTACTCATTACGTTCGGCAAAAGAGTGCTTTGATTGATGTCCTTAATATCATTTGGGTGAGCTGCTTTGGCCACACAAGCAGAGCAGGCTTCAGAGAACAACACACACGGCAGCGATTAGCATAAATCCATCTTGACTCCCAACACCAAAATGCTTCAAGTGATTCTGAAAAAAATAAAAATAAAAATTCAGCTGACAAATCGAAAAGGTGAAACTGTTTGGGGAAAGACTGCGACAATAGGGCTGATTTGAAAATCTTACTTTAGATTCAGAATAACAAATGCGACCAGAGGAGAATAGTTATTCCTTGTTCGACAACACAGCGTTTTGTTGTTGTTTCATGAAGCAAATCGGGAGGAAACTATTTCCACCAAGAAGACTTTTTTTTTCATGTGAGTAAAGAAACACTGTCAAATTCTGATATGACGGCCTTATTTTACAAGCTAATTGTCTCAGTAACATGCAAACCCAAACCAATTCCTGTCTGCTCTTTATCATCAATAAATGCTCGAACCTGCGTCACAGATTATGAAACATTTTGGGATTTATTCGGGTCACGATTTGAGAGCTTGTGTTAGGGTGTTGAATTGGAGTTTTGGGTTAAGTTAGGGTTTGGGCTAGCATGTTGGAGTTGGATTTTTGGTAAGGATGTTAGAGTTGGAGTTTTGGTTACTTTTAGAGTAGGATTTTGGTTAGGGTTGTTTGGTTTGGTCCTTCAGGTGTCATAGTTTGTGTAAATGAAGGATTTTGCTTTTGATTAGGTTTTTTTCTTCGGATTTGAGTTGTTGCTCAGGGATTTTGATCTAAGCTTTTGTTTGGGTTTGAGGTATGATTATTGTGTTTGGGTTAGCAGCTTGGTTAGGTGGTTAGGGATTTGTTTCGGGTGTTTGGTTCAGTGCTTGAGCTGGATTGATGGGGGTTAGCGCATCAGGGTGTCGAATTTTGGTCAAGGTTTTGTTCCGGTTTTAACCCTTTCAGGGACAGCGGTTACTCCAGTGGACAGCTTCTCATGATTTTCAGGTTACGGGTTATCATTATTGGTTCATGAAAGCGTTAAAGTTAGAATTTGGCTTCTTGTTTAATGGGTCGTGTTTTGATTTGGGTCTATTTGATTAGGGATTATAAATGAGTTTTTTAAAACTGAGGTAGTGAGCCCTCGTCCGAATGAGCTCAGTAAAGCGTCAGTGGCCTGATCTGTGGTGTTGGAACCATATGAGAGTCTTTAATTAATTGCGCTGCGTGTACTTAATTATTAACTGGAACATCTTTAGTTACTTTGGTCTTCTTTACCCACTGTCAGTTGATCCACTCCCAAGCAAAATAAAGACGTGTCTGTTGAATTCGCAGAAGGTTCCAAGTTCCGTGTTAGCCTTCCAGAATTGACTATGCAGCAACTCCTGTCCTGTTACATAAAGGATTTACAAAAAACCAAGCAAGCCCGAGAGCAGCGAGCTCCAACCACCCCCCCCAAACAACCTTCAACGGCACATGAACTTCAGCCCGGATGAAGAAAAGTAAACAGCGAAGAGAAGTAAAGAGGGGTTTTTTTCATTCCCTTCTCCCACTTCTAGTTCCCCCCCCCCCCCCCGCATGGGAGGGGTATTAGCTGTTTGTGTTTTAAGGAGCTGTGAAATACATAAAGCATGAGCCCCAGGAATGCGAGGCCCTGTGGATATGCAGATGGGCTTACTTTTCTGGTGTCAGAGATGCTTAGAGGAAGCAGGCCCGGGAGCATTTTCTTCGCGGTGCACAGGGACACGACGATGGCAGTCCACAACACTCCAGGGACTCCCAAAGAGAATGGGAGGAGGATGCTGACAGAACCCCCCCTCCCCAAACATGTACTCAGGACTGTATTCTGAGTCTGCCCAGTGCCACCATGCAGCCATGGCTACCACTGATATCTCATACGGGAGTAAAAGGAACTGACTTCAGCCCAATAAGAGAAAAGGGGAAGATCTGGCTAATGTATTTCTAACAAACAGCTGTTTATTTATTTTACAGAATACAAATGACATAAGCCTTTTTAAATATAAACTTGCAAATGGAAGGGCCCGCGGTAACAAAATGTAGTCCACTGTTGGATTCGTTCACTGGGACGAAACACAGCGGCGTGACATGTGCCCTAAAAGACGGTTGCGTTCTTTGCTGCCTTCTTGCAACTTTGCCTCCATGCACCTGCTCCCAAACACACACACACACACACACACACGTCCACGGGTCAGTCGGGCAGGTGCGGAGGTTTTTGCATAATGAAGCAGGGCAGCAGGTCCGACGGGAGCGCGTTGCGCACCGGGGTCAAGCGAAGGGCTGCGCATATGGCGGCGGCATAGATGAGTGAACCCTGCAGCACGCTTGACCTCAGCATACTCCCCAACACACACACACACACACACGCAGACACAGACAAGCCACGTGAACGATGATCAAAGAGGGCAGACGTGCTCGTGCTGACTGGCGAGATAAACTGGCACTACCCTCCTCCTCCTCCTCTTCTTCCTCCTCTCCGGCTGATGCCGGCTGCTCCGCTCAACCCTATATTTAGGCTGCGCTAGCTCATCTGTCAAATGAGTGGGCTGCATGCAGCAAACAACCCTTTTTTTCCCCATCGCAAACTGTGATTGGCCTAGCTTTTTGCAGCCGCGTAAGCCCTTAGCAATGCGAGCTGCACAATTAATCTCTTCTTAAGTTGAAACTTTGAAAACTATCTTCTATCTCAGGTGTCACCAACTCCAGTCCCTGAAATTTAAGCAGATTTAGCCCCACAAATATGCAATCAATTTCCACCAAAATTCCTGAAAACCAAAGAAACAGGCCAAGGAAAAGCTCCTCTAATTTTAAGATGGATCCAGATAAAGGGATCTTTTTTGTTTTGATACTTTCCTTACTGACCCAGAACATACAAGACTTATCTGTATAATACAATTCATGCACTCTTGCATGCAAAGTATGACTTACAGTTGGAACAAACCTTTGATTTTACTGAATGCGTTGAATTTACTTAGGTTTTACTCGAGATTTTAGCTTCTATTTAATGTGAAATAAAAGAACTGGATGAAGACAATACATTTGTTTTTGTTTTTGTTTGTTTGTTTTTGGGGGGAGAGGACATATCTGTGGTCCAGTGGTTAGCGCGTTGACCTCACAGTGCAGATTCCAGCTCCGGTCTTCCTGTGTGGAGTTTCCATGTTCTCCCCGTGCCTGTGTGGCTTTTCTTCGGGTACTCCGGTTTCCTTCCACATTCCAAAAACATGCACGGCAGGCTAATGGAAGACTCAAAATTTTCCCGAGGTGTGAGTGTGAGCGTGGATGGGTGTTCGTCTGTGTGTGCCCTGCGATTGGCTGGCAACCGGTTCAGGGTGTCCCCGCCTACTGCCCGAAGATGGCTGGGATAGGCTCCAGCGAACCTTGTGAGGATAAAGCGCATCGAAAAATGGATGGATGGATGGATATTTGACATATCTGTTTCAAAAAACTGAATAAAATATGCACAAAATATCTTGGTTATCAAGGTAGAGGAACTAAAACACACATTTCTCTTCCCGACAGCCCTATATACGTTTCTCGTGTTGGTAGAGTTCATTAACTTTGCATCCACAAGCATCTTTCTCCTTCCGGTATCAGCGTCATGTGCTGCTCACTTAGTTGCAAAGACCGTGGATAAACCCTTAAAGACGTGTCCCTGGTGTCTCGACCCTCGCTGTAGCAATAGCTAACCAGCGGGAGTTTAATCGAGAAGCAGTCTGGCCCCACAGCAGACAATTTCGCCCTTTTATCGGCATGCTGGAGATGGGTCGCTTGGTACAAGGCTGACTCGGCAAGATTTTACTGTGCTGGAAAATGAATGTGTGGAGTTTGTCTCAATGATTTAAGGCGAGTGGCAAATTGATGTATTCCAATGTGGCAAAGCAGGCAGAACAAATTGAGCATCTGTGCTTTTCTGGGCCGAGATGTCGTCCAAGTTGTAAAGGATGATGTAACGGCCGACATGAGATGAGTTTTGGTGGCATTAATAACTTTAATGAACTGCCTTTTGAGTTATGGGCTGGAATTTGATCATCGCAATGTATTATGGCAAATATTTCTTTTTATGTGAATATTAAAATGAGTTGATTTAACATTGTGATGGTTAATCGGTTGCATTAAGTCACTCATTCATAAACTATCATTGATCATTTTACTTGTGTGCCGTGTGATCATAACCCTATTTAATTATAACATGATGATGTTTGACATGATTATTTCTCATTGCTGACTGTCTGGGAGAAATCGACCTCAATGTGATGCGAGTCCCTTTGAAATCGCCACCCTACCATACATGGTCCATCATTATTTTGCTTCATCTCAAATATTGGCATGAACATTCACAAATGAAACACAGATTTCAGCGATCAGGTTGTGAGGCTTTCATGCTTTTTAGGGGGGGGGTTCTTATCATTGCTCTTGTTTTGTTGTCTTGCAGAGGAGGGCTTGAACCACGAATGCAAACTCTGCAGTCAGTCGTTCGACTCGCCGGCCAAGCTTCAGTGCCATCTGATCGAGCACAGCTTCGAGGGGATGGGTGGAACCTTCAAGTGTCCGGTTTGCTTCACAGGTGTGTGTGTGTGTGTGTGTGTGTGTGTGTGTGTGTGTGTGTGTGTGTGTGTGTGTGTGTGTGTGTGTGTGTGTGTGTGTGTGTGTGTGTGTGTGTGTGTTACAGTCAATGTCAACCAAAATCAAATACTTTGACGCCAAAGCAAGAAAATTACAAGGCTGAGAAGTCATCGTTTATCATACCATCCACAGTCATGGTTTCATGAAATAAAATGCGCCCGTGGCAATCTTGTCCAACACGCATAGTTTGTTCTAGTGAAGTTACGTACCAATGCAAACTTAGTTGAGGTGTACTTTATGGAGAGCCACACTGAGTTCTAAAGGTCTGCTGTTTTGCATCCCCGCAAACATGTTGTGACATCTCATCAAGTTAGACACATTTCCATTCGCAATAAACTTTGCATCTCCAAGTCGTCTCGCCCGTGTGAGTGTTAAAATGTAAATGGGCTCCAAATGAGTTGGGGAAAGGTCAGAGCAGATGGTTGGACTAAAGCGGAGAGCAGTTCTGCTGCATGCGCCTCCTTATTTAATCCAAATGGCTTCCGCTATCAGGGCCTTGGGAAGTGTCGGGAGGCGCGAGGGGGAGGACGACATCAGGAGGCAAGCAAAGGAAGGGTAGGTGTTGTTTGTGAGCGAGTGGGTGGGGGGTGCTGGAGGAAAGGACGTGCTAATTGTGGATGGCAGTGGCGCTGATAGCTGTAATGATCTCATCTGTCTCTGTGCGTGGAGGTGGAAGGAGCTCGCTCCTCTCGAGAGGAGAGCGCCCTCCTTCAGTGTCAACAGGGTTAACTATCTCCATAATGAAATCTGCAAAGTCGTTAACTTGGGCTCTTCACTGCTATTTCTCCACCTCCGATCTTTCGTCTTCTTTTGCACTTTGGAAGTTCTCAGCTCATTTCTTCTATTCGCCCAACATACTTGATACATCAATTAACACCATTAGCACCCTTTTTTTTATGATGTTTTCAGCAAGGTTATTATAGTTAAAGACAGATAACGAAAATAGCTGAAACAAAAATGGGGAAGAAAAAAAATCATCCGTGAAATTAAATATAAATGAAAATGCCTTTAAAGACACAAAAATTAACTAAAATGACGTTACATTTACCAAACTAACTAAAAATCACTATAATGATAGTAAAATAGTCCTTCGTTTTTGTCTTTGTCAATAAATTTCATACATGAGCTTTTAGTTTTTAGTTTTTAGTTTTTATCTTTTAGTTTTTTTTAATGTATTTTCTGTATTGCCGCACAGGTAAACAGGCATTTGAGAATATATTTCATGAACCATTACTTAGTGACCTTTTGTTTATCTTGCACTCAGAAAATACGTCATGAATTTAAAAAAAAACTAAAACAAATAGTAAAACTAATACAAACTCAACTGAAATGAAACGTTTAAAAAAAAAACGACAACAAATTTAAACTAACTGAAATGAAACACCAAAAGTCAAAACAAACTAAAAACCAATTTTAATGAAAAATGCACAACTATTATAACCCTGGTCTTCATCCGCTATCCTATTTTGGCTTCATCTATCCTTTTAGCAGGAACCTATTGATACATGCCCAGCCCTCCGTGGCCGCTGTGATGTGAACGTTTAACATACAGAGCCTTCCTCCACCATCTGAGCCTTCATTTCCTCCATCAGCTTTGACGGACAGCCACCCCCCCCCCCCCCACCCACTCTTCATCACCCTGCCCTCCCTCCAAGTCCATATCGATCACGGTGCACCGGCGGGGGAGAGCTTAGTGATGGAGGGAAAGGGGTGGAGGTGCAGACCCCCAGGAGAGTGGTCACAAAGTAGACAGACAGTTGGGTTAAGACAGAGAAGGCCCTGAAAGTCCCCCGTCATTGTCAATGTTCAAATTTAACCATTGCGGCAAGCGGAGAAAATTTGATACCGTATTAGCCTGAATATAAGACGGCCCTGATTATAAGACGACCCCCTCTTTTTCAAGACTCAAGTTTGAAAAAAGACTTTTTGAACACCAAATTTTTATACAGAAAATAATTACAGTACATCTAAAACATATGATAACAATATATGTGAGAGAAAAAGCATGTTATTTTGCCTCATTCAAATCTTAACATCTGAACATTTAAATATGTAAACTAAAGTGCAATCACATTCGTAAATGAATGGCTTCTGGTTTTTGAAATGTAAATTACATCCTAACTTCTCCTCAGCTGCCGGTTAACCTGGCCGATCTTCGACCCACTTTTCTCCAGCTTGTCGCTACGTTTCTCCATTTTCTGTTATCTCTTCTATTATTTTCTTCTCTTTTCATTCTTACCGCTATTCTTTTTTCTTCGTGCTACCGCCATGTTTATTTTTATTCTTCGTGACAGCAGTTCACTTTGGCCTGGGGAGTCAAGTTCATCATTCGCTTCAATGATATCTGGCGCCATCTAGCGTCGTGAATGGGTATAATGTCTAGACCCCGAATAGAAGACGACCCCCACTTTTTCAGTCTTATTTCAATGCAAAAAACACAGTCTTATAGTCAGTAATTATTCAGTAATTATGGTAGGCTGAACTTCATCCTGTGAATTACCTTGCAAAAACTTTCCAACCACCTTTAACTGATAACCCACTTTAAAGGTGACAACACAGTTTTCTATAAAAGTGAATGTTTAATTGCTTGTATGTGAATGATTGGGTGCCCACCCATCAAGTGTGGAATTAAAATGCAGAAAAAATTGGTGCAGTGTTAAATTAGCTCGTGGTAGATTTTCCTAAGTGTCATTTAGTTGCAGTCCGGACACAAAGTGGTGAACACTCCTACTGTGGAGGAGACGTTTGAAATGTGCGACCCATTGACTTCACCTGACTGTTGCATTCGTAATCTGAAATGCTTTTCCAGGCCTCTAATGCAGCCTCCTTCAGTTCTTGTTTGTTTCTTAGGGGTTTACCCCAACCTCTGTAAACAACAAAGCGTATGGACAAAGGGATGGAGAAAAAGATGTTGCTGGTTTGTTACGTTTGTATTATTGTTTGTTTTACCTCATGCTTTATTACAGTTGCAGCTGTTGTATAAACACTTTATAAATAACGCTTTACATGACTTGGTGGGAGGCCCAATCGCACTCCCGTTCTTTGACACCATCATGGGGGACAAAAAGAGGACAAATCTCACCCCCAAAAGTGACTGGTGGGAAAATGTGAGTCAAAGTAAGTCACAGACGAAGGGAGACAAACTAGAGGAGAAAAGGAGACAGAAAAAAAAAAAGAATACTTGGGAGGAGGCTGAGAAGGTTGCAACCGGCAAGTTTGGATGTGAGATGAAAGTGTGGAAGAGGGGGATGAGGAAGTGGGGGGAGGAAGGAGTAAGTGGAGAAAGAGAGCGTGTGAGCGAGTGAGCAAGAGAGAGAGAGAGAGAGGTCCACAAGCCCCTGGATGATGAGAGGGAGGCTGACTCTCCCAGGACACATTTGACAGGTTTCAGAAGTGGGGGAGCCTGCAGCTAGAAGTGTCTGCCTGCACCCTTAGGAGCCGCAGCCAGGCAGGCAAGCAGGCCTGCCGTGGAAATTGTGATTGGGAATATGCGCTTAAGACAAACAAAACAGAAGAAAGGCTGCCTGATGAAAGTACCACGTGTGTGTGTGTGTGTGTGTGTGTGTGTGTGTGTGTGTGTGTGTGTGTGTGTGTGTGTGTGTGTGTGTGTGTGTGTGTGTGTGTGTGTGCACTTGGAACTTGAAAAAGTACAACAATACTCTGCAAAGCTACGAGGTCACAAATGCAGAAGTGTAATTAGCGCATTTCCTCGGATTGCGACCGTCCCTCGAATAGATAAATCGCCCACTGCATTAAGGCTGAAATAAATGAACACCTCTCTCAAAGAGACAACCCCCCCCCCCCCCCGCCGCCCCATCCATTGCATTTTTTATAACGCTGTCCTCGTTAGGGTAGGTGGGTGAGCTGGAGCTGACTGAGTCTGTTTGAACTGCGTTGCTAACCAAAACAGCATCACCTATCAAGGCATAAAAAAAAAAAACAGCCTCTCTCGGAGGAATTAAAGTGTGGAGTCTTATCACACACAAATATGTTCTTTTTGATTTGACAATAAACATTCTCGTAGCCTCTGACCTCATGTCACCGGTCCACAATATTGTGTGTGTCCATGTTTATGCTTCTGGGAACTACACACTTTCGGAGTTGCTGCTTTTCTCCATATGATTTTTTTTTTTTTATGGGTTCCTTTTTGAAACTGCAGTTTCTTTTGATGTAAATTGAACTATACCCTTAACATTGTTTAATATCGTTCCAAAAATACATTTGAAAATACATTTAATGCCCAAATAAGTAGCCTGCTAGCGAAGCAACAGACACTCTCAGCGGCCCTTTTAAAAGTTTTGACATTTTTTACTAAACCAAGCAATTATTCAAAAAAACACCGATAAACATTCAATATATTGCATGCCACCTCCACACGGGAAGGCCAAAGCCGGAATCAAACCCTGCACCTGAACACTGAGTGATCGACATCCTAACCACTGGGCCGCCTCACAAACGTAGTACTTCAATAATCTTAAAATTTTGAGCAAGTTGATTTGTGTCAATGTCCAAAATGAGCTCTTGCACTGAATGCTGGCTTGCTGTTCAACAGTTTCATGCAGTCCTTGAATGGTAATTTTTAAGCAAGAGAGGCCTTTGCAAAAAAATGACGGTGATGTTTTTGGGGGGTTAGGATCAAATGAATTTTGCACATTTGCACATATTTTGGCCATATTTAAAATTTTTGTCATACGTCTGGTTAGGAGGTTTGCCACCCAGCCCCAGGAGGGGGCTCCAGTAGCACCCATGAAAAATTGTGCCCCCCCCCCCCCCACTTCTCCAGCATTTAAATTATATATTCCTGTTTTAGTTTATGGATTTCTTTTTTTCTGTTTTGGAAATTTAAGTCACTATAGAAACATCCCTCCTCCCCACTAATCAAAAACATCAAGTGATGATTTACCACAATTATGTGACTGTTAAATATCATTCATTACATCGTTTCATTAAACTTCCTTGATTGGCAGGAAGGCATCACATGGCTTTATGGCGTGGCTTTGCTATCCATTTCTGAACTTCCATGCGCCTGTTTGCTTCACTGTTAAAGTGGAAAAGGTGTCGAAATTGTCCTTTGGCTTGTTTGCCTGCAGAACCGCCGACGCATTTGTGATTGAGCGGGAACCAAAATACGTTGGTTAGAGGAAGAAAAAAATGAAAAACAGGGAGGAGAAAGTGGGGGTTAACTTTGTTTCCCTCCCTGCACAAACAACTCAGTATTGGAGCAGTGCAGCCTGCAGAGAGCAGCACCCTGCCAAAATAAAGATGAGCTGGGGCCTGTAGAATACGACATGTCTGCCATGGGTGGCCCCTGGGAGCCAATCAGAGGGCTTAATATCCCCTACAGCGAGGAGACCTTGGGCCCCCACAGCCCCGTCAGCCCCGACACCCTCGACGGCCCACTGACTCCACTAAGTTGTCTTTCTATCACTTTCTCTCAGCGGGCAGAAGCACAGCGGCTCTCCTTTTTGGATGTGCTTGCGTATTATTGCTAAGAGTCCGAAGCATAGCACATTGTGTTTTCAACATAGTGGAGGCAGTGTTATGGTATATATTTTGGCTACTAACAACTTGTTTTATATGACCTACTAGGAAACTGTGTAGTTTTACTCAATGGCTAAGAATGAAAAGCCTTCATGATCCAAAGTATAACACATCATGTGTCGAACGCGGTGAAGGGCGCTTTTGTTCGATAGTTGAGTGATCCAAAGCATACCACATCATACTTTAAACATGGTGAACACCATGTCATGGCATGTTATAGTCCTGAACAATTAATTTTTTTTCTATTATTCTTCAAAAGAAAAGGAACATTTCATGATCCAGAGCATCCCGCTTAAAAGCCTTATGCCCTTCGAAAAAAGCTGATACCGAACCTACGCGTTTTACAATTTTGTAAATGATGTATGTTGTGTTATACAAACATTCTTTTTTTTTTCAAACACTCAAAATATTCAGCGGGATCTGTGCTATCCATACATATATAGTTTATATTAATTCCTTGGGATATTTTGCCCTTTATGGACAATAAAGCAGTTCTGTGCTATGACACTTCAAAGAAATATTGCATTCTTTGTAAACGGTCGACTATTTAATGTTTCAGACATGGTGAATTTGTTAGTTTAACATTATTGTTAAGAAAAGGAGCCCAGTGATTCAAATCATACCATGTCACGTTTTAAACATGGAGAAGCTGTGTTCAAACACTTTACAGAAACTAACAGCAAATTCGTTTTTCATACTTCCTCAGAATGAAAGAAAACTCGTCATCCAAAGAATACCACATCATGTCTTTAAAAAAGTGGACAAAGCGTTATGCCATTCTATATTTGCTTAACAATATGTTTGTTCTGTTTTGGGGGTTTTTTTTTACACAAAAAATTGTAACATCTTATAATCCAAAGCATACCACATCACGTGCCAAACACAAAGTGGGGGGGGCAACATTGTAACATGTTACAATTAATGTCCTTACCATGTTAATTTTTTGCTTCGATTAGTGCATGATCCAAAGGATACCACATCTCGTGTCAAATATGGTGGAGGTCATAAATGACATGAAAGTTACAAGCAAGTTACTTTTGCATGTTTGTTTTGTTTTAGTGTTGCCAAGAATTCAAGGAACATTGCATGATCTAAAGCGTGCCACATCAAGCGTATTTATGTACCCAGTTTTTTTTTCCAGTCCGGTAGTTCCGGTTGAGCTATGCATGTAGACGCAGAGACGCTTCTGACTGTGGGCATCACCATTTGTGTTGCGAGTTTGACACCCCCCCCCCCCCACCCCCACGTCTCTGATCCATTTTGATTTTCGTTGTATCGACTTGTTCCTCTGCTAGCCAAGACATAATGAGCACTTCCTGCAGTTGCACAGACCTGCTGCTCTATAGCATATGCACACAAAAAAAGCACACCACGGACAAATATTTTTTTTTTCTCTCGGTCACTGTTACCACACAGACAAAAGATGTTTTTTGGACCTTCTTGCACCAGCCATCTGTTAAATAACATATTTAACCCTCATTGGGAAATGATCACTATAGTAAGCGGAAAAAATTAAATGCATTAGTCGTGTGGTGTTAGCAAAATTTCTATGTTTATTTGCGAACTCAATTTGGTTTGTTTTATAACTTTCCCTATTACGACATTTAATGCAAATTACACATTTACCAGCCTTAGTTTTCTGAGACAAATAGAATGCCGTTATTATTTTGTGCATTAGTAAGGTCTATTTTTCCTGTTGAGTGCAGCACAGGCAACGTATCACTTTGACGTACTTGAGTGCATCATACAGAGTGCTACATTCACTAAATAAGTTTCAGCTGTATCTCCAAGTCCAATTTTCCAATTTGATAGTGCCATGCTTGAGACTTAAAAGTTGATCCTGTATTATCTTGCACTTATTTTGAACAAAAACTAAAAGTCAGGGAGTTGTCAGTTTTAGTTTTCTTTTTAATTCATGACAAATGAATCTGAAGTCAGAGGACCTGTTTTCTTCTGTCAGAAATAAACAAAGGGGCTTTCTTCCAATTATGCTGACCTACTATTGGTTTAATGGAAATGTTATGTATTAAAAGTACCAATGGTATCGGTTACTTGGTATCGGTGAGTACCCAAGAGTTTTGTACTTGTAGTGGTCGTGTTCTGGGAAAAAAAATGGCATCGAACAACAATCCCCCCCCCCCCTCCAAGCAAACGTTCAAGCTTTTTGTAGCGGTAAAACACAGGATTACAGAGGACGTCATTCAATCATTTTCAACAAAAATTAGGCTGTGCTGACTTCTGGGTTTTTGTTCTTCTTTTTCGTCATTCTTCTTCTGGTTCTTTCAAATTGACAGAGAAAGTTATGTATCACCACCCAGTGGTCAAGAATATACACGCAGTGAATTGATACAACTTTATTCTTGGAGTTTTACTTTAATCTCATAGTGTCATTTATTTTTTCTGTTTAGTAAAGGCTCTTTTCTACAAGTGAATTCAAAGAGGGTGTGTGAACGCAGCAGAGCCATGCCGATGGGGCCGCCGTGACCCCAGCCACCGCCGCCCCCTTTCGCCTTCCTCTCCGCGTGGCTCCACGGTGCATTTATCAGAAGAAAAGTTATTTTGAGCACGATGAAATTCAAATGAAGGCCACCGCATGATAACTTTTTTATTTATTTTTTTTTTGCGGAGCACGCAGTCCTTTGAGATTGCACAGCCGTCGTTAAAGCACAGGGGTCTGGGATAACAAACGACATGTTTGAAGCTTTCCTCGGAGGACGTTGAAACACACCCACGCATTCAAGGCACATCCACTCAACACCCGCACCGCTGCCATCCCACTTGGCTCCGCCAGTGTGGAATATGGCTTAACGTGGGGACACACACATACATGCACACACATACATGCACACTCACACACACACTCACACACACACACACACATACACACACACACACTTTAAGCCATATTTAAGCCATACAGTATATATATATATATAAAAATATACACATGTGTGTGTGTGTGCGTGCATGTGTGTGGGTGTGTATACCAGTGTGTTTATCTGGTGGCGGCATGAATAAGTAGTGCAGCACCATGAATATTTATATTGTCAATATAATTAGCCATGTTGACTAATGGAGGCCATGTTTTGCACTTGAAGCCAGGCCAATTTTTGCGCTTGTTTATTTTCCACCTTGTTGTTCCCACCGTGGTACTAAATAAGGAGCGTTATTATTCCCAGCACACAATCTGCGTTCGGGATTGCATATGTAGCATTCCACATAACATCTCAATTGTTAGGTTGTTTTTTTTCTTCCAATTATGTCGCATAACAAGGCTGTTGTACTGCCAATGCAGCGCTCATTTGTTTGTCATCAAGTCATTTTCCTTGCCATTTGACATATTCTCTTTAATTTCCATTGAGGCAAATGCAATTATGATGGCTCTTTTGTTGCAGGAATGCTTGCTGTAAGGCCCCCCTCATTTCTATTTGCCAGTATTTGTGCAAGAAAACAAGTTATCATAATCTTACAAGATTACAGTCCAATTAAAAAAATATTTTTCGATCATAAAAGTGGTTAAAAGAAATTCTAGAATATAGTCAGAAATAAGGCCAGAGTACAGTGTAATGTATATACTTAAAAACAATCAAGTGGTTGCACAAAATCATATGAATCCAGATGTATTTCTATATTAAACTATACATCTACATGTATTAAAAATGTGTTTTGATGCAGATTATTTTATTTTTAGTGCAACCACTTGACAAAATAAAATTGAGTAAATTCAACCATGTTTTTCAGTGTTTATGATTTCTTTCTTTTTTTTTTTTTAAGAAAAGTAAAGCATGTTTTGGAAAAAGTAGTCATCCTACAGGGTTTTTTTTTCCCCCAACAAAAATTGTTGTAATATCACATTAAATTGTATTTATTTTCCAAGATTCCAGATCTTTCTTGAAAAAAAGTTAGTCGGAAAAATAGAAGTTGACATGGTCCGAACATGAACCAGGTGGAGCGTGGATCCCGAAAATGCAGACTCTGATAAACTGAGCTACAAAAAATATTTATTGATAAAAATGTACCAACAAAGTATAAACAGAAATCACTGGCAACACCAAACCAGGAAAACCAGATATGCTCGAATTTCCGCGAGGGGAAGCATCATTTTATAGCGCGAGCCATACGCTGATTGCATAAAGCGAATCTTCATGCCGTCTCTTCTTCCGCAGTGTTCGTGCAGGCCAACAAGCTTCAGCAGCACATCTTCTCCGCTCACGGCCAAGAGGATAAAATTTACGACTGCTCGCAGTGTCCTCAGAAGTTCTTCTTCCAGACGGAATTACAGGTGAGCCGCGTCACGCGAAACGCATTTGCTATCTCCTCACTAACGCCACTCCGGCTGCGGATCGGGGAAGGAATAACTTCAGTCCTTTGGAAAACTCATCAGATATAATTTGATTTGCTTATTAGACCGGCAGAGCAGTAAAATATCTGGAATTAAGGGATTAGCCCAACGTTCGGTTTTGAAGCGGTAATTACGCGCAGCGTAGAAGCAAAAACACGGATGGGGTGAGTCAGAATGGCTGCATCTCGCCTTCGAATCACAGAGGAGGCCTCGTGGCTAAATATGAATGTTTTCCTCGAGGGGGGAGGCGGTGGAGGTTTGGCATATCTGCCCTTCAACAAAGTTACTAGTTGGACTTGTGAACTCGTAGCGTTAGAGAGATAATCCATTTTCTGGTAATCTTTTTTTCCCTTTCTTTTCTCCTCAGGGAGTGTGAAAAAATGAAACCGGCCTTATTATTTTATTACACGAGTGGTGTGTTCGTGTGTGTGTGTGTGCGTGTGTGGGTGTGTTTGGGGGATTCTCCATAGTGCGTATGGCATAATTTTTTTATTACGGTTTGAAGATGAATCATTAAATTCTTACTCCATAAAGCACCTTGTTTTGCTCTAATCACTGGCGTTTTCCCTTAATTTGCCAGCAAGGGTAAAAAGAAACAAATGAGGTGCTCGTCTCCAAACGCGGCTTCCTGAATGCCGGATTAGCAGGTAGCCAGAGGATGCACCTTCCACATTTATGCATGGACGGCCAGTTTGCGAGTCAGCCAGAAGGAAGGTGAATGTGATCGTTATCTGATGGTCATTTGATTTCTCCAAGCATGAATTAAACAAATACCAATTCTGGATTATTTACCACAACATCACAGGTACATGCTTAAACTATATAATTTCGTCCAGACAAAGTAAGCGATCTTAGTACTAACATATCGGGCCCTATTTTCGTGCCCAGCGCAAGTTGATTGCAAAATGTTGTCTAACTGTGTGAATGGATAGAGTTTTCATTCTTTTGGTACTTTGTTAAATAGAAAGGGGTGGTTGCGCCATTGTAGGAGTACACACAACCGTTGTTGCTAAAACAATGAAATTACCTTTTAATTCAGTGCAGAAGAGGTGTGCACACATGCACCTTTCTACGAAAATAGAATCAATCAGTCATGTAAAACGTCATGGATGGGCAAACTGAAATTAGCATAGATGTTGTTTTTATGTTCATGGTTTGGATCCTGTTTGGCAAGCAGGACTTTTTGCATTAGCCTTGGTTTCTCTGAGTTCCACTCAGCCACACTATCGTATGGTGTTCCACCTGTTTCAATTTTGGGGCCACTGCTGTTCTTATTGTATTTGCTGCCCCGGGGTTCCATCTTAAGAAAGCATTGCATTTCCTTTCACTGTTATGCGGATGACAGTTAGTCCCGCCAAGCAACCAGGGTGATTTCTCCTTAAGGCCATTTTTGTCTGGAGGAAATCAAAGCCTGAATGGCACTAAACTTCTTGAACTTCAACAAAAAAGAAAAGAGAAGTTATGGTGTTTGGTCCCAGTGGCCCTTAAATATCTCGTCCTGTTGATTTGGAACCCCTGGTGTCTTATCTAAAGCCAGCAGTCTTGAATTTGGAGGTTAAATTGGACAGCCATTTTAAATTGGATCGATTATTTATATATATAAAAATTCCTCGTCTCACCCCCCTCGGGTGGTGTCCGTCCCTCATTCAGCTCGGGTACTCTACCAGAGGCCAGGAAGCTTGAGGGTTCTGCGCAGTATCCTTGCTGTTCCCAGCACTGCACATTTCTGGACTGAGATGTCTGATGTTGTTCCCGGGATCTGTTGCAACCACTCATCGAGTTTGGGGGTCACTGCCCCAAGTGCTCCGACCACCACAGGCACGACTGTCACCTTTACCTTCCAGGCTCTATATATATAATATATATATATATGCAGGCACACACACACTTTGACTGTGGGTGTCGTACTCCGAATGGTGCAAGTTGTAAGTTGTCCAAGTAGTGCAGTTCCTTCACCGTCCACGTCTCCCTGACACACGCTGCTCCTTTGTCAGTCCATGTGAAGTCGGGACTGTCTTTCAGCAGCACGAGAAGTGGAAGCTCCCGGTGTTTGCCGTGTCTCCAATTTGCACTTTTCTCCCCGACACTTTGGCTCCTCTTCTCTCGCCGTAGTTGCAGGGGTCAAGGGTGCGGCCGGCGAGTAGAGCCGCGGCGGCAGGTGAAGGCGAGCAGGAAGGATATTTTATTCATTTGCTGCCGAGATCCTGGAACAGACCAAAGGCTGTGACAGGTATCCAGCGTGCGGCGCCTCGCAGCCTCTTCCTACCCCCCACCAACCCACCTACTGGTGAACTCTACCCTGCGAGGGGGCTAGCCAATTTTCGCCAGCCTGTCGAGATGGATGATGGGAGTGCATCCGTCTAATCAGCCCTCTGAGGGCCCGCCACCCGGCGGCCCCCCTCAGACTGGTCAGATTGACTGACTCCTGGGCCACTGTGCCCTGAATCCATATTCCAGAGGAGAATAATCTCCTTCCCTTCACAGACAAAACAATACAAGTCAGATGCATGCACCGGCGTTCCTTCCACAGCTCTCCGGAGGCTACCCAACCCTCGCCTTCACACTCTGCACCCCTTTCTCCCCCACCCCATTAAAATATCAAGCAAAGTCGAGATATTTCATGAGGTGCTGATGGGGAGGGCAAGCACTCGCTGACCCTCAGTGAGACGCATCCGTGGCGCGATAGAATCTCTCGCTTGTCTTTCAGTTAAAGCAACTCGCGCCTCCTCTTATGAGACAAGAAGAAAAAAAAAAAGTCCCCCCTGAGCGATTGCGAAAGCCACACTGCAACTCGAGACCCGATAACAAAGTTCCTCCGCAATGCCGCTCGGCCCGGATTAATTAGGCAGATTCATTAACTGATGGACGCGCGCTATTAGCCGCAGCTTAAATCTGACATCTCGACGAGAGTGCGGGTAGTCGGTTTAAGAAGAAGCGCTTAAGTTTGGATTCCGCAGCGATGCGGCGGCACAAAAAGGAAGCGATTTTGGGGCGTTTCTGTCTCGATTCAGGACCTGCATTTGAAGGCCGGACCGGCTCAAAGGCGCCTACCGATGCAGTCTTCGATTGGGAAGGTTCTTTACAAGAGAGACATTGACAAGTCAACTTTTTGTCACGTTTGCGAGGTGTTGGTGGACTCCAAGAAGCAAGCAAGAGAGAGGAGCTGGGTGACCTTGACAAATTGTATTAAAACAGAAAACTAAATCCTAAACAACAAAGTCCAGCAAAGAAACAAACAATGACCCGACCACTTGCTGGGAGTCCTTTTAAAGCAATAATTGCATAACGACCAAGAGGTGTGCAGCTGCAGGGAGAGCCCTACAGTGCCACCTGTTGGTCACAAACAGAATCATGACGCTTTTCATGAGAAAATTCCTCACAACGATGTCTTTTATGATAAATTGTAAAGTGAATAAAGTCAATGAATAACATATTCGGAGTAAACAATGTCACTTTATTTTATGAGAAATATGTAGAGCAAGAGTCGGGAGTGCCGCTTCCTCAAGAGCCATATCCTGCCTGTTTTAGAGCTCTCTCGACTTCACCACACCTGATTCGATTGATCGGGGGATCGATTGATGCAGCCAGGAGAGCTGGAAAACAGGCAGGACAGTGGCCCTCCACGCCCGGAGCTGGACATGTCTGCTCTAGAGGAACTGGAGTTCCCTGCCCCTGAAGTAGAGTGTAAAGTCATAATTTGGTCAGATTACTTTGTCATATTGTAGTAGTTGTATAGTGTTTCGAATAAAGTTAATGAAATATTTTTTTTTGTCTAAAAATGTATATGTATATGTATCTAATATTGTAAAACCTAATCAGGATATGATTCATTATTCATGTACACTATATACTGTATAATGGTATAATTTTTCTAGAACAGACAGATAAATGTCACAATCTCTCGGGTTTTCATAATAACAAAATTGTAATCTTACGAGTAGTCGTGAATTCTTCTTCAATGAAGAAAACAAGTTGTAATCTTTCAAGACTAAAGTTGTAACTTCACCTAGAAACGTTTTGGATTTTTTTTTTACGATATTAATTTTTTCAAGGAAGCAGTTGTGTTTGATGTTTGTTTCTCACAAGTCCTTCACGACAGTAAAAAAATTTGACGAGGAGAAAAACTGAAACCCACAATGTCGTTGTAAGATGAGCTAACTGTTGCCCAGTTTCTTCTATTTCTACTACTCATAATAATCCTACGGTGATCTTGCATTTTTCAAATGACGCCTTCAAATGTTGTTTGTTACCTCGGGTGTTTCCGTTGTTTGGTCCTAGCAAAACTTGTTCCATCCAACTCTGACTAACAAAGCACGCCTGTAACGAATGGCTCACAGTGAGTAGATTTCATTTACTCCGATCCGCTTATCCTCACAAGAGCCACGGGGCGTGCTGGAGCTTATCCCAGCTGTCTTCGGGCAGTAGGCCGGGGACATGAACCGGTTGCCAGCCAAACGCAGGGCATACAGAGACGAACAACCATCCGCGCTCACACTCACACCTAGGGACAATTTTGAGTGTTCAATCAGCCTGCTTGCATGTTTTTGGAATGTGGGTGGAAACCGGAGTACCCGGAGAAAACCCACGCAGGCCTGGGGAGAGCATGCAAACTCCACACAGGGAGACCGGAGCTGGAATTGAACCCGGTACCTCTGCAATGTGAGGTCGACGCGCTAACTACTGGACCACCGAGTCCCTATTTCATGTCAATGTTTTCAATTATTTCGTCATGGTAGTGAATAAATAATCAAGCAATCAATCAATCAAACTACCTATGAAGCACTGGATTCCCGCCCCCCTTAAACGCCGGCAGGACACCTGCCTTAATTGGACCACCTTTCCAAAGGATTCCTTCAAAGGCAATGGTTTCAGCCTTAATGAGTGCCGCGAGTGACGAGCGTACGTGTGCATCGGGTTCTGCTCAAATGAGAGTCTCTTCTCCCCGCGTGATGCCAGTGATTGCCACGCTGTGACCAATTCCAGCGTTTTAATTAAGCGTATTTATTGGCTTGGCGGTCACCGGGTCAGCGTAAACAGCCACGTGCCGTTCGACCAGCGCCGAAATTGAGGGGCATGGACGGCCAGAAAAGAAAAAAAAAAAGTGGGAGAGTAAGTGCGTGCCACAATTGATTAAAAAAGAAAAAACACGTTTACATTAATAATGACATTAAAATAATATATGATGCAACTGCTACAGTTTTCTCACATGTTGAATGGTGATCTCGCAGTGACCAAGGTGATTTGTTTGCCAAAGACTGAGGACAAGAATAGCCCGCAGCATATCGTAGCGATCCACACGATCGTTGCCAATTTGCAAGTTGCTGCAGCTTTGTTCGTCTGCTCACGAGCCCAGATTTTTAGGAAATGCATGAGGACATATTGAGAACGCGAACGCTTTTTACGTCAATGTGTGCCCTGCGATTGGCTGTCAACCCGAAGACTGCTGGGGTAGGCTCCGGCACGCCCGCGACCCTCGTGAGGATAAGCGCATCAGATAATGAATGGATGGAAAAAAAGAAGGACTTTGTTCTCGCAAAACTGCTGTTTATCTCTTTCTTCGTGACGCCCGACAAGACAGTGTCTCCATTTTTCACCCCGATAAATTTTTTTGCACTCTTAATCCTTTTTTTTTCCTACTAAATAGACATTTTTCTGAATTTTAAAACACCCCCCCCCCCCGGCCAAAACACCTCAAATCCCCTCAGTCCCAAACATGAAGCAAAGCTCTCCGTGTTTGTCCCTAAGCGTCTTTCAAACAGTTCGTTTTCTGGAAATATCTTGATCTGCCGCGTGTGACAGCTCTTCACGTGTTTGAAAGTTACGTACATATTTCTCCCCACCCCCCACCCCAACCCCCTTCTCTTATATGACAACTTGTTTTCGTCTTCGTCACCCCGGGTGCTTCGGCTACTGTCACCGTTTCAAAATGTTACACGCCAAAACAAAAAAAAACACAACAACAATAAGGAAAAATGAATATCAGAAGGCGAGAAAAGGGGAAGCTTTTGAGGAGCCATCATTAATATTGAAGCTTTTTTTTTAAATCATCGACAGAAGTGTGCTGGCATTACCGTAAACGGGGATCCAGACAGCCTCAGATGGCGAGTGATGTGTCACCGCTGTGGCGTTTCTTGTTGTGGAGGTGCGTCACAATTAGACAGCATGACATACCTCGCCATCCTGAGAGGATTTTCTCCCACTCAACGAGCGCACGTGCTTGTGTGTGTGTGTGTTTGTCTTTGTGCCGGTCTCTCCCAGGGTCTGCTATGTGCACGCAAGCACGTTGTCTGCGGGGAGACGTGACAAAAAAAAAACTCCCAGAAGCCTTTGAGCTCAGTTCTCTTTCCTGTGTTTCGCCACCAGGGAAAGTTAAATCCAAACAAAGAGGAGATGCTCGCCGCGCTGCGCCCCGATCCGCCGGCGCATCTCTTGTGCAAACATGTCGCCTTTACTTTCCGTCTTGACTTTTCCAACAACTGTGAGAAATCAACACTGAAGCAGGTTTGCGCTTCTCAGGAAAATAACCGTAGGTGCTTTTTCGAAAATTGTTTCGGAAACCCACCCGCAACAACTACAACAACAACTAAGTTCCTTCCTTCCACCTTGAAATTTGGACCTCGAAACTCCGAATAATGAGGCAGACATGCTTACCGCGAGTGTCAAAGGGCTTCCTTGGACTCTAAAATGGAGTGATATAACTCTGGCGTTGTGAAAGTGGATGCCGAATGACGCCCACTCTGTCAATTCAAAGCTCCTTCTCTGATTCGTTCTCCGATTTGGTGGCGCGTAACGGAAGGTGCGCTGTGTCGAGGTTGTCGGTCTCGCATCTCCTTTCAAAGCGCGTCGCAGACTGAAGTGGTTAAATGTGAGAGTAATTGTGTTTTTGTTTCTGGGACCGACACGCGGAACCCTACGGACCCCATCTCCCTCCCAGTGACAGGGAGAGATCCTCCCCTCCTCGCTCTGTCTAATTAGAGGATGTTGCCCAGGGCTCATGTCCCAGGAAGACCCATCCCCCTCCCAAGATGGCTCCCCTAAGAAAGCCTTTAATTGGCTTCTTTAGTCATAGTCTTCATTTTGGCTGGAAAGGCATTTATGTGTGTGCGTGCGTGTGTGTGTTGCCATCACCTCAGAATACACTTTATATGGCTCTCTTGTGTTTCCTCTTTTCTTCTTTTCCTTCCCCTCGCCGGCCCTCTCGCTGATGCCTCCCCTCGCCCGTCTCCCACCTTCCCCTCACTTAATGAGGCCCCATAATAACACAGCAGTTGCGCACTTGTTTTGCTACCTCAGTCAAACAGCGGGATCGCCGCACGGCCCGATTCGAGCGCCGTTCGATTCTCTGCTAAGACGGGCTAATGACTAGCATTCACAACAACAAAAGCGCCCCCCTCCCCACCCCAAAAAAAGGTAGTACGTCGTCTCCGGTTGCCCCTCTGGGACATTTAGTCGTTTGCCGCCATTTCCAGCACAACACGGGCGCTGTTATACACGAAATATTCCGTGGGAATGTGACAAAAGGAAGCCATGGAGATCCGTGGTTGTTGTCGGCTGTTACTGTACCGCCACGACTCCCCCGGGCAACTCTCCTCAAACAAGACAGTCTGTTGCCAAGGAAACCAGGCGGGTTGTGGCACAACGCGGGTGTTTTGGGCGGGTCAACCCTCCCCGCGGCCCGATAAGTGATGACTGTTGAGAATGCCAACTGCTCCGTTATTTGTTTATTTATTTATTTGATTGTGTTCTTCGCCGGGCTAAGTTGGCCGGCGCTAAGCCTGGCCTGAGGTCAAAGACACGGAAGGTTTACTGTGGGGAACGCTCAGAGTCGATACTGGACTGAGTTCAACACGCCATTAAAGATCTAGCCCGGATACAACGCCCTTGTCTTTTTATTTTTATTTTTTTAACCACAACACAAGTAAAACTTTTGCACATAACCCAAGATGCAGTGCAGTCCATTCATCTCAATGAGAAACAAAAACTGAGTTAAACTGCTAGACGAATTTAGTATCCAGAATGGTAACATAACAACATTGGCCTTTCTATGATGTCATCTTTTTGCTTCGCTCTCCAGGCGAAAGAAAATGCAAAATTCTTGGAACCTTTGCATGTAGAGCAGTGGTTCTTAACCTCCACCGAACCTTTAGTGAACAATAAAAATATGATTTGAGAAGTGTTCCCTCAGTTTTGCCGGTGCAAGACTAAAGTTGCTGACAAATCATGCAGATGGGACGCTGAGTCCCATCACGTTCCGTGATGCATGTGAATCCATGTTGTACATATTCGTCCGACCACTTTCTTTTTTTGCTCGACTTAGCATGTGTTAAAACTTTTTTTTTTTAAATCGCAGGACGTACTGTCACGACACTCTCACGTTGACTACTGAGCGAACTAAATTTCCCGCAGCACTGATTGGACAAGCAATGTCATGTGATCACCTGCGGCCAGTGATGGCCAAGCGGGCGCGTCATAACTAAATGACATGTTGAGTCGGGTGTGTCTGAACCTCCATGGCAGAGGCTCCGTCGAACCCCTGAGACTGATTCACCAAACCTCTGGGTTCGATCGAACCCAGGTTAAAAACCACTGATCTAGAGGAAGTGAAAATGGTCTTTCGGGAAAACCTTAGAGTGGATTTTGGAGAATTTCTGTCCATTTAACCACAGCTTGTCTCCAAACGTACCAAGTATTTGAAGTGCACCGAACGCCGACCAGGGCCATCACGGCCGCCAAAAGCTGTCAGGCCCCTCCCCCCTCTGCTCTACGATTATGTTTCAGCATGCGACCGACCACCTTTTGGCACATGACGGCCTCACAACAACCCTGTTGCCATGAAAAAAAGCAATACAAGGACCCATTCATGTCAGTTGGGTATTGTACTTCTCATCTTTTTTTTTTTTTCCAACTTAACTCATTCAGTACCAGCCAATTCTGGACCAAGTCTGAAAAAGACGTTTAAAAACGTCTTTGGGAGTGAATGAGTTAACAGACTGCGCTTAAAATAGATGTCGCAAGACTGCAGGCATGAACTCGGCTTTCTAACCACTGGCTAAAGTGTGGCTTTGAAGTTACATGCTGCAAAAGAGCAAGCAAGAGCACAGACACAGGCTGCTTTGCAGGTATTAACATGATGCGAATCAAACATTGTTAGAGCCGCGATTAAGCCCGACATCTTCTCTCTCTGTGATGTCGTACAACAAGAGCTCGTGTCTAATGCGGCTCGCTCAGATGAAAGCGAGGAGAGTTGTCGGTCTGGGTCTTTCCTCTGCGGTGCTGATGCAAGCCGCTCACCTCGCTTGCCTCACCGGAGAACGGACGCTCTCGGCGGAGGCCGCGGCGCCGGGCTGCAATGTAAAGAGTGATCATAAATCAACTCCCCATCCGGCTGCTTCCTTCCAACGTTCTCCTTCCAGACGCAGCCTTCAATTCCGTACGACACGTTGCACCTGTTTGCATGCTGCAGGGTGTTCTCCCCTCCTCCTCTTCTTGCCCTGGAGGAGGTTGCTGTGGGGTGATGAAATCACATGAAAGTGGGGGTTGAACAGCAGCACCCGGGGAACGCAGAGAACAAGAAGTTGGCACTGCCCATCTTGATGTCTTGGGGAAGCGCGTCAGTGATAGAAGCAAAATGTAATTTTGTCCTGACTGCTGTGTGTGTGTGTGTGGGGGGGGGGATTTTTCCTTTTTAAGCGCAAACTTCCAGCAGGTGGTTGGAAGTGTGGAGGAGGAGATTAAGGTTTGCAGGGAACGGCCCGGCTTCCGGGGGAATAGGACGCCATCGAAGGAGGGCGTTGAGATGAGCGCTAAAAGGCTTAATGGAGGCCATCTAATCCTAAATTGCAGTCATTCTGGTGTGACACCATTAGTGACAGCCTGCCTGGACGTTTATTTTATTTATTTTTTAATTTTTGCTCCATTCACATCTATTTTGCGTGCTTGAACTCATGTTGGGCTCTCAGAGAAAAAAGTCAACGGTAACTCTCCGTCACTCATGATAGCGACTCTGCCGAGTTGAGCGTCCGCGGAGATGAAGAGTATCGTTTTCATTTGCAGTCTTTCAACAACACCCGTCACTCCCCCCCCCCCCCCATTTCCCTTTAGTCTGCATGGTTGCCACTGAAGTCTTTTAACACCGTCCTTGAGAAAGCCCTCAGTGAGGGAACTAGTGGCGTGTCTGAGGAAAAGGTAGGAATGCGATGTGTGCGCGCATGTGTGTGTGTGTGTGTGTGTCTGTCTGTCAGACAAAGCTGGGACACGCAGTGATGATGGTGGAGGGGGTAGGAGCTGTTCCCCAGAGGGGTTATTTTCCCCTCTAATAGCTGTTACGAGCCCTACATTATATCCAAGGAGCTGCGTTCCTTTGGGGTCCGCGCGCATGCACACACACGCGCGCCGAGGTGCCCGCGCAAATGTTCTGTCGGTTTCCCTCCCTCCACACATGCACACCGAACAGGCGCACATACACGTGGAGCCCGGGCCGCTTTGCTCTCTCCGTGTCAATATCCTGCCATTTGAAGTCACGTACTGCAGGGGCTTCTGGGAGCAGTCGGGGAGTCAGGCTGACGGGTAATGGGCCACATTCATTAAGAAGGTTGCCGCGCTCCTGTCCCTCCGCGGCAACACCAAGGATGTCTTCACCGGAGGGGAGGGGGAAAAGGGAAAGCGGAAGGGGGGTGGGGGAGCATCCCAAGGGGAGTTTCCTCCCAGACTCACTTAAAGGAGCTTTATTTCTGCAAGAAAGCAAGCCGAGAAGTCAGTCCGGAGTCGTCTTTTTAAGAAAAATCAGAGTGAGGGAGGGGTGGGCTCTACAGGGGGGGAGGTCTGGGAGGGGGTCACTCTCCCTGCTCCCCCCGTCAAAGTGCTTATTACCCCACCTGTCGGGGGGTAATCGCCGCAACTGAAGGGAAAGCCGTGGAGGTGTTTAAATGCTTCATCTGGCGGTAGACGGAAGGCTAAAGAGGGAGGGAAAGCGTTGCGACGGGGGTTAATAGTCGCTCACTGGTGATGCCCAAAAGGTTTGTGCAATGACAGCATGGAAGGGGAGTGATTCACAATACCACCTCCAAAATAGTCACACCTTTTTCTTGCTCTGAAATACAATGAGAAACCATGATTAGCCCCCGAGCACCAGCCAGCATCGTCATTCCGAATCACATTTTTTGCTGCCCTCAACATGCTCAATAACATTTGAGCAAGAAGCACACGCCCGCGCGCGCACACACACACACACACACACACGTATGCACACACGCGCACACAAAACTCACTCACCTTGAAAAATATCACCAAAATCATGTTTCACGAATCAAAATGAAATTGGGTGGACCTGCCTCAGAAGCCACGCGTAAAATTAAACAGGAAGTTGGCCATTCTGGGAAAATTCTACAACTGATATGAATACTCGACAGATGGGTGATGCTAATTTGCAACGTGGTTTTTTTTCTCCTTTACTTTTGCCGTCTGATATGAGCGGAGGACACATGGCATCAAAGTTTGATCTTTGTGAGGCTTCACCATGAAAATGAGGTTGCCAAGGTCCTGCCATTGGTTGTTATTGTGAGTAATAATAGCGGTCCAGTACTATTTTGTTGGCATTAGCTGCATTGTTCCAACAAGTCACTGTAGCTCACTTTATTAGGTACACTTACACTGTACGGGATGCACAATGGCATCCTGTACAAGAGCTCTTTTTTTTTTTTTTAATGGTGTCTTTACAGTGATAGGAATACTCCATTTTGTTGGACAATGTCAAAAAAATGTATTCATTTCTCATTTTGTTTACCACTAAAAAAAAAAAAAGACAATAGTAATGTTACTCTACTATGAGTATGATTTTAGTACTGTTTCTAAACCTACTGTTATTGGGGTTACATTTCAACATATTCGCCACAAGTCCGACAATTAATATTGACATCTACGTGTCAGTTAACTCATTCAGTACCAGCCAATTCTGGACCAAGTCTGAAAAGACGTTTAAAAACGTCTTTGGGAGTGAATGAGTTAATGAACAAAAGCTGGCCCGTAACCTATTTAGGGTCATAAATTGAAAGACTTTTATCAGGCAACCAAATATTACAAACATTTGTCAGTATCATGCAATGCATTACCGCACTGCATAATGAATCAAAACTTATGATTGTTATCTTTGTTTCATAACGTTATATAGGCATCCCTAATAAAGTGGCCGGTGAGCGTGAATACTTGTGTACAATAATGATGAACCCACTAGTCTGCTTGCATTGACTGCGACGGCGTGCGTGCATACGTGCGTGTATGTGTATGTGTGTGTGTGTGTGTGTGTGTGTGTGTGTGTGTGTGTGTGTGTGTGTGACAGGTGTGTCTAAGTCCATGCCAGTCGACACGAGTCCAAGGCCGTGTTTTAAAGTGAGCGCAGCAAGTGGGGCATGTAGTTTGCATTAAAGGGATTAGCAGTCACTTCAAAAGATGACCTGGATTCTGCCCACCAGGGACACCAGTTACACACCCCCTGGTCCAGGCTCCCTTTAAAGAACCTGGCACAGCTGCCCCACTACAGCCACTCTACAATGATCTGCAGTGTGTGTGTGTGTATCTTAATGAATGTGGATGAAACAACAAAAACAAAGTCAACCTTTTGCAGCATTACGTATGTACAAAAATGCCGCTGTTAACTTTGGTAGTCCTGTGTTTTTTTTTTGGGGGGGGGTTGTTTTTTTTCGTAATTGCAGACATTGATTCGATAGCAGCCCAGGTTAAATAAACAAGACTCAAAGGCCAGTATTCCGTCCGTTGTGCCAGTGCCTCGTTATGGATTTGTTTCCATGGCCACAGCCTTCGATTGGGATGTAATATTTTTCAGCATGGGGGGGGGGGGTCGTGATGCGGGGGGTTATCTGTCAGAGCTGTTGTGCTTTGGTGTCCGAAGCGGGTTTTAGCAAGCTTAATCTCGGCATCCAGAGGGTATCGATCTGCGAGAGCGCATGTCTGACTCAGGCAAGTTAATTGGAATGGGGATAATGAAAGCTTGATGGTGATGATGTTGAAATGTCAAGGTAATTGAAGCATGGCATGTCGCTGTAGACTGCGATGTGGACAAAAAGAGCGCCGTATTTGTGTTGCGTTTATGTCTATGCACGGCTGTTGTTTGTTAGTTTGCAGGCTCAGTGGGGACGACAGAGTATGTACGAGATTATCAGTGCCATGACGATGAAAAGTGAAATTAGCTTTATTGAGGTCAGCACTGAAATTAAAACACAATACAAGACAACGTTATACAGCGCATTTCAAAACAGACGCTTCTCTAACCAAGCACTTTACAAATAACACAAAATAACAATAATAAAACAAAGTGAAAATAGTCAATTAAAATACAAATTAATGATACCAGAAAACAAGAACAGTGTCATTCTCATGCTGGGTTGAAAGCTAAAGAAGGAAAATGTGTCTTCTAAGGAGTTTTGAAGGGCTTGCCTAACAGAAGGTCCTTCCAGATGGAAGGACCGGCGAGGAGAAGCAAGACCATGAGTTAAAGACAAATGAAATAATCCTAAAATAAACTGTAAACCAGAATTAGGATTTATACGCTCCCTCTTACGAGCTCCAGTTAGGAGGCGAGCAACAGCATTTTGGACCAACTGGAGACCCTTGAGGGAGGACTGGCTGACTGCAAAAATGATCCTCATCCCAAAAGCGCCAATCTAATCTGTTTTCAGAGGTTTCTAGACCTCAGATTTGTTCATCTTCTCAAAATGTTTCTCCAGTGAATCCCTTTGAACATGCCAGATACATTTATAGGTTAACGGGATGTGCGAAATGCGGACACCCCATTAATGTAATAATGGCAAAAATGGGCAAATGTGTTTTTCACATGACGGCGACGTTATAATATCACTTTGAGAAAGTGAAAAGAAGACTAGATCACGCAATTTTTCCAGAGGCAAAGCGTGTTTGCTTCAAGCTGTTTGTCCGTCCAAGTTAAAGTTGACTGTAAAACACATCAAACTAAAGACAATAAAACATGGTGTATTTAAAAATCAAAAACGTTCAACAAAATTTGCCCGGCGCTAAAATATAACACCAAATGCGATAAACGAATGGAAAGTGACTCCTAAGGAAGGGAAATTGGTCGCATTTAGTCCGACTGTTGATATGTACGCAGCCCTGTTTAATAGTGCAGAGAAACAGCAGTCACCATTAAACATGTTTCCTTGTGTGTCCTTGCAGAACCACACGTTGACTCAGCACACCAGCTAACCCGGCCCTGCCGAGCACCGCCGACGACCAAATGGGGAACGTGACGCTGAGAATACAGCCCGAGCGCCAATTACGGCCAGTGCACCGTCCCGCTCGTTGTCTCGCTTAAAGGATTCAGCTGCGTGGCGAGGAAGCGACGCCACTGCGAGGAAGAGAGAGAGAAAAAAATTTAAAGCGAGAAAATATGAGCGGGGACTTTATGGGGGTGGGGGGGGGGGGGGCCCATGAAATGACATTGCCCATTGTTTACCCTTGCTTGTACATAGACTTCTTCATGTGTTGCTTAACTACAACTATCTTGCAATCTTATACAGTATTTGCCAATGTACAGTTTAACATGTTTGTCTGTAAAAAAAAAAAAAAGAAAGAAAAACTATGTCAATCAGCTTCAATTGGGCTTCAAAAAGGAGAAAAGGGTTCAGCGGAATGTCGCTCCGCATCCCGCGTCAGTCATGAGGATGAAGAGAAGACGGCGTCTTCTTAAGAGGCAAAGCGGGACATTATCCTGACATATGCAAATGCAGAGACTCACATTTGGGGAAGGTGAAGTCTTCTCGGCCGTGGTGGACTGCTGAACAGAGGCGTGAAAAAAAATCCCACGTGGCTCCAAGAGCAAGGGGAAGTCTCCAGCCCGCTGACTCAACCTGTACATTTTTATTCTTGATGTTTACTGCTCATTGAAGCCTGGAGATGGCTGGAATTTTTTTTTTTAATGTTTTCTTATCTCAACGTTTTTGTTCACCAAGGGAGCAAGAATCAATTGAAATGTTGTGCTTATGACAAGAAAAATAGTTTCTTCCTGTGTTGGGGATGTACTCTACTTCGACCCTGGCCCTCCTGGAGAGTGGCCAACATCGTTCACCCCCCCCCCCCCCCTGTCTTCTTTGCAGTGTTTCATTGCCCTCCGCTCCAGCTGGAAGCCGCCGTGGCAACACACGTTAAAAAACAACAACAACAACAACAACATTCGGTTGTGTAAATGTTTTGCATTCATTGAACTGAGATGCACTTTTATATGAAACTTTAATGTTTTGACATTTTGACTCAAGAATCGTTCGTACGCCGTTTACAGGAAATCTCCAGCTAAATCCCCCCGCAGCAAGAGGACAGTTATTGCCAATGTTACTCAAAAGTATTGTACAAATATGGAGCTCTGTATTTCAGCAGAGCTCATTTTTTTGTGTTGCACATGTGATGGAAATATTAAAAAGTATGAGGAAAATGCATTGGTTTTTTTGTTTATTAGCATAGTTCATTGAAATACAGCACTGAGGTGATATTTTATATATATCAATACCCAGGGGTGACTTTGACCACATAAACACACACACACTTTTAAAGTAACAACTCAAGTTATTCAGTGGAATGTTTCAAATGTTTTAAGGGTATTACTTATTCCTAAAAAAATAAAGAAAATTATGAATGAAGATTTGCTGGAGCAAACAATTGATTGGAACCGGCCATGAATCTTTGTTGTTTACGTTCGCCTGCAGCACTTTGAGGTCAGAACTGGGACAATATAAATCAGGGGTCGTCAAACTCATTTCACGTTGTGGGCCGCATACGGCCTTGGTAGAAGTCAAGTGGTCCCGACCATTAAAATTATACCATACTCTGTTATAAATAACCAAAATATCATGTCTTTCCTTTGTTTTGGTATAGTGAAGCACAAGAACATTCAGAAAATGTTGAAATTTAATGAACATATCTTTTACAAAACATTTCATGAAACACCTTAGAGTTCCTTAGACAAATGTGCAATTTACTTTTATCATTCACATATATGTATTGCAACTGATCCCAGTGATTGTACAAAGTAATTGGTATGAAAATTTTAGTCATGCATTTTAAGATTAAATGAGATTTATAAAGAAAGGATTTTTAAAAACCATTTACACATGTGCAAATAAAATCAAAATTCAATCCCTGCCTACACTTTACAAACTAAAGAGAAAACAGTGTACCTCCTCGCGGATAATATCTAAATTGCATTTTATTAAAATATTAATTCTGTGTCTTTTATGCATTTTTTTCATTTTTAAATTATTCTGTGGGCCTGATCGAACCTCCTCTGGGATGGTTCTGGCCTGTGGGCCGTATATTTGACACCACTGGTATAAATTGAATAAGGCTGATTTCCCACTTTCATCGAATGCAGCATTAATGACGTCAGCAGTTTTCCGTCCTCTGATTGGCTTGGCTACGTTTATCTCTCTGGTTGGTCGATATTAAGATGTGCAAAAAATATACATATATTTTTTTTAAGTGGTATTTTTCAAGAAAAACTGGATTTCATGAGGCCTGGTCAACGCACACCGCCGCTGGCTGGCTTGATTCAACACGGAAATTAAAGTACGGGCCACTGTCAGAGCAGTATGTATGAGCTCTAAAACTAGCTTACGCAGATGAGCAAAGAGAGAAAGCCTGCTGCAACTGCATCCGCAAATCTGGTGAGTAAGACATATGTTATTTAAGTTTCAATATTGGTGATGTAATGGAAGTTGGAGGTCATCCACAAATAGGTGAAATGCCTCTGTCTCTTCTTGAATGCCACGCATAGCTATACAGCGTTTATGTGGATTAGGTCACTGAAATACTCCCACTGACTACCCGCCGCTGTTGTTATTTTGTGCGATAAAATCGCACTTACGCTAAATAAATGAAAGCTCACGGTACGATGCATTGCTGTTGTACCCCAGTGGAAACCACAATAATAAACATTTTTGTTAAATTAATAACGCCTGAGCATTATTATCTGTCATAAAAGCAGAATGTTTGATGCAGCTTTTGTATTACTTCTCATTAGATGTGGCATAAAAATCCTTGAACACATAGGTATGTCTTTTGTGCCCTGGAAAAGGTGCAAAAACTTCCACCGGTGTCCAATAATTTGTCCCTTGGGCGACATTAGTGAAAGGGACACAAATGGTTTCCTATTTGAACATTATTTTTGACAGTTTGGGGCCCCACAAGGTTGCTCGCCATGTACATCGTCTATAAATACGTGTACTTGCAATTAACCTATCAGACAAGACCTATGACAGCATGAACGCAATCATTAAAAAAAAAAAAAAAAAAGAACCCTTTTTTTCCTGATATTAAAGTGCTTTATATTTCCCCGCCGCTCCCTGGTGTATCTGGCTAACGAACATCTGAGCTTCTTAAGGGAGGTCTGCGTTATTAATGACTCCATTACCCATCACCCTATGCGGTCCCATTGCACACAGACACACACCCTCATTCTCGCTCTATTTAGGGAGCCGCCAACACTGCAGGAGACCCAGAAAAGGATTTGCAGAACGGGATGAAACAGACAACATCTGTCCGTCACCTCTGACGATTCATCAAAGGTGATCCTTCAACGGCATTTAGTCGAGCTTTCGCTGTTTTTTTTTTCTCCCCCAAAAGCTTGTCACTTCTGAAGCTACAATGACAAATGATGTTTCCCTTCCACTCATCTGCCACCGAAAAATAGGTACACCAGTACAATTAAATGACATCTAACATGAAAAAATCAAAAAGGATAATTAGGGCCGAAAGATTATCGAAAAATTTGGGGAAATAATATATACGGTATATAAAATCAGGTTCTCATCAAAAAAAAAAAAAGTGTAATGCATACATTCATTCCACACAGACTAATACATTTCAAGTGTTAGTTCATTTTAATTTGGATGATTATATCTGAAAACTCATTTAAAAAACTACATTCGCTATCCCCGAAAATTAGAAGACTACTTAAGACTATACAAAGAAAGGAGTTTTAAAAATGTTGGCCAACTGATAAGTATAAACCTGAAAAGTATGTACATGTACAGCACTGAATACTTAGTTAAGGCTCCTTTTGCCTGAATTACTGCAGCGATGCGACGTGGCATGGAGTCGATCAGTGTGTTTTGTTTTTAATTTTGTCTTGTATTTTTTTACTTTTTGTCCGTTCTAATTCCATTTTGATTTTTGTACTGGTATTGCATTGTTGCCTCTTTGTCTGAAACCACCGTTTATTCGTGTTTTATTTATGTCTGAAAGTTGTAATTTCCAACACAACCCAAATGTCTTCTGTTGAGAGCTTGAACACCCCTCAATTAAAATCAAAGATGGTCGATTCCAGGTTGATGAACTGCCTTACTGAAAGCAAGCCACGCCATCCATTTAACAACTTTGCTAGCATGTCCGGGTGCCAAACACTTTTAATAAGCTTCAAGGGCATTCGATCGGGTCCAGAACTTTGCTTTGCCAAAGACGGACTGGCCCATATCATCCATTACATTAAATTGGGTGGCAGCCTCCAGCTCATATTTATGATTTAATTAAATTCACTTGTGAGGCGTTTCAGAACCACTGTGGTCTCTCTCTTAATGCCAGCCTAAGCGCGCGCACACACACACACACACGCACACATTTGCGCGTGCGCTCACAAGTGCAAGAGTTGCCTTTCTGATGCGCGCCAAAGTGTGAGACTTTGTGGGCGCTTTGGCAGGAGCGTTCTCGGGGGCTCGTTTAAAGCGATATAATTACACAGCCCCCCAGTATTCTTCCATCAGAAAGCAGCAGAACGGATGGCTCGTTCAGAGATAACTTAAAACCTCGACGGTGTTGTGGCGTAAAAATGCCGGCAAAGAGCCGAGCCAGCTTTTTGTTGGAAGCGGACTCTTTGAGGCAGATGTTACAGAGGAGCTGCAATGTGCAGGTTGTTTGTGAGTCGTTTTATTTTGCTTAGTTTGTTTTTTTTTGTATATCGTCATAGACTTTGTATCGAAAGGAGGAAAAACATCCTCAGAAGCTTGAGCAGGATGATACAGTCCCACAGAACGGGAACGAACCCTATCTCTCGAAGTAACTCATGTTCACACGCAAGCATTACAAAAGAGCCCATTCGAAAATCAGTTGCTCACGAAGTGAAGTAAAATGTCTCGGCTGAATTAAAGTGTGAAGAGAATATATTGCTTCGAAAGAACACCAAACTTCATCTGGTCGCCTGGTGATGCCTTACTTGTTAAGCCTTATTTATCTATGTAGCCCTGAATCGCAAACTGTTCTCTCTCAGAAGTTGTATTACCATAAATCACACGTCCGTCCTCTCTGAGATGTAACAACTAAACCAGGAAGGACCTGAGCCTGAAATACACTTCCTCAGGCGTTCTAATATTGTTTTCTGATCGACGGTGACAAAGGCACAGCTAAGATCGAGTAATAATAATACTGATGAGGTGTCAGGGCCCATAGCTAAGAGAAGAGCATTGATCACTTTAGCAAGGGCCGTTTCAGTTGAACGGAGGGCCTTAATCCCTGACTGAAAATCGGTTGTTAGCGGCCATGTAGTCACGAAGCTCTTGCGCTCATGACTTTTTCAAGAATTATCGCAATAAAAGGTACATTTGAAACGGGCTTATAGTTACAGAAACTCTCTGGGTCGAAATTTGGTCGCTTAAGAGCAGTCTTAAACGCTGCTGATACAATGGCAGAGGATCGTGATAAATTAATAATATTTAAGATGGATGGTCCTAAGATCCTAAACAGATCTTTAACGAGTCTGCCAGGAAGCGCGTCGAGCGCGCAAGTTGTCGTTTTTGCTGCACTAACCAGTTTTGTGAGACTTTCAAGAGATACTTTTTTTCAAATGAGAGAGTTGTCAGGCAAAAAATGTGACGAAGCTCTTGTTCACACACAAAACATCCTGTAAGATTTTAACTCAATTACAGTCAGACTTCGGTTTTCGTCCATGATCCGTTCCAGAAGGCTGTTCGAAAACCGAAGCCACGCTCTTTTTAAAACAGAAAATGTTTATTGAACACATCTGCTCACAAAGCGACACGAGGAAACGTCACTTCCTCATCTACCCGAGGAAGCGTCATTTCTTCGTGTAAGGAAGGCGGGAGGAGGCACGTGGTGTATTCAAGTGTGCTCAGTTTGTTCGAGAACCGAAATTTGTTTGTCATCAGAGGCATAAAAAAACTCGAAATCTTTGGTCAAAAACCGAATTGGTCGAGAACCGAGACGTTCGAAAACCGAGGTTTGACTGTACTAACCTAAACAGAGGCCCCGACACACACACAAAAGCCTCAGATTAATTGAAATTGTGGAGAAAATGCACCTTCTCAAACAAATCTTGCTTATGCACGCTGTGCCGAAATAATAATTGTTTTCATTCCCTTCAGGATTCACGATCACGTCTAAATTGTCCACTGCTAAGCAAAACAGCAGCACTGAAGCATATATGCTGTCTTGGATTAATCAAAAGTTTGTGTGTGTGTGTGTGTGTGTGTGTGTGTGTGTGTCGCAAACAAGTTTCTCGTGCACCATTTAAAGTTATTTTATGTGGAGACAGATGTCTTTAATGTTGTTAATTTATTGTTTATTGTTGTATACAGTATATGATATTTTCTCCATGTACAGCACTTTGTTGTTTTAAAGTGCTCTATAAATACAGTTGAGTTGAGTCTTTAAATAGATTGTGTGCATGATTGCATCTCTCTTTATTTTCATGGTTCTACATAATAGTCCTTTTCGTTTTGTTTTCAAACTGCGCTTTAACTTGACATAAATTGTAATCTGCCCTCCCCCTCTCCAGGGAGAAATCTCATTGATAAATAGCCAACCCCATCTGCAGTTGAGTAAGTAAGCCAATACTCGTGCAAATGCACGATGCTGTCGCTCTGCTTTGGTGTCAAAATGTAGCTGGGTGCAAACTCCACATTGTTAGGCGGCACATTCCTCCTACTGAAGGAGACCTCGGAGACCTCTTATGGCATTCAATATGGGCGCCCGAGCGTGAGATCCACATCCATTTGGCCGGCAGATCCGCTGGGAGTGTCGGGGGGGGTAACCCAATCTTTTTCGCCGCCGAACTGTGTCAGCAAAATGGACGCCACCAACTTAGCATTCGAGGGTTTGTTTGTTGTTGCATGTGTGTATCCAAGGTAACCTACTTTTTTACTTGTGTCCACACATTGCAAATGCAGAAATTGTAATCGTGGCAAAAAATAGACACCTAGCGGGATTTTTTTAAAATTATTTATTC
This sequence comes from Hippocampus guttulatus, assembly GCF_054856545.1. Taxonomy (NCBI): domain Eukaryota; kingdom Metazoa; phylum Chordata; class Actinopteri; order Syngnathiformes; family Syngnathidae; genus Hippocampus; species Hippocampus guttulatus. The sequence goes on from NC_141274.1 coordinate 2,857,782, forward strand.
TTATTATTAATTATTCTGTAACTGTGCTAAAACCAGTCATAACATGTATTTTTTTAAAACAATTTAATCCCCCCCCCCCCCGGTAAGTATGGGTCCAAATTTCATGTACTGTAGCATCTAACAATGAAATATAAACCAGCTGAGGCTTAAAAAAACAAAACAAAACAAAAAAGAAACTTGCTGCAACTCTGCTCTGATGAGGCGAGGACAAGGAATTTAACAAGAGGTTTTAAGTATCAATAATGTAGAATGCGCTCGCTGTATCCAGCTAGAAATGGAAAACGTAATAAACGTGTGTGTGTGTGTGTGTGCGTGTGCGCGAGATTATGCAGCGCTCTTCAGAGGTGTTAACGAATCAGCGTGGGTGTTGATGAGGATGAGCTTGAGTTTATTTATGGAACATCTAATGAAATTGTCAGTCAATGGAACCAAGTGTCGTATCTTTTTAACGTGAAATTATTCAATTCAAACGTTGTTTTTTTTCTCCCTGGCTCAAATTGCGGATCCTGCGCTACATTTAGGAACTAAAAAACTCAACTATTCACTCTTTTTGTACTCAGGCCAAAGAAATCAAAAGTATTGCTTTTAGTGTGATTTGTGGCAATCAATGAACTATACCGAAGTGAGTGAAGGAGCTTTATTTCGACAAAAATAGAACTTTCCCACCATGTTGTGGCATCTTTAGGCCATTGTAATTCTTTTTTTTTTTTTTTCCCCTCACAACAGGGCTCAGTCCCTGGAACTTTTACAACAAAAAAAGTGTTTTTATGTGCGGTCTTCATTTTTTTTCTTTTCTAACTTATCGTATCAATCATAACATCTTGTTGTATTTTTCAGTATTCGATTTTTAAAAATATTTCATGACTAGATTTCAACGTTGGCGCACCCAAAAAGATGGTCCCCAAATGACACATTTTACAGAGTAGCGTGTCCTGTTGTCATCCAGTTGTAAAATGTTAACTAAACATGATGTTTTGCATTTCTGTAGCAGAAAAGTGAAACCTGAGGTTTCACTTGATCTAAGTCCCTTGTTTTTTTTTTGTTTGTTTTTTTGGTGATGTTGCATTCCGGCTTTCCCCGCACTCCACTTCTCACTTCGTCTGTCTCAATCGCACCCTTTAATTCTGAGCTTCCCATTCATCCCTGCCATCTTTTTTTTTTCATCCTTTACCCTCAGCGGCCCCTCTTCACCCAACCGTGTCTCCCTCCGTGCGCCCCCCCCCCTTTGCATCTCTTGTATTGTAAACATCTCACAAAAGCATGACAAGGTCTCTGCTCATGTTCCCCCAGCCTCCTGCTCTGTTCTCTCAGCTATTTGTTATTGTCTCCCCGTTATCTCGCCTGTGTTTGCCTCCTTTGCGCTTTCTTTACTCAGGTTTTTTTGTCTCTCCTCAGCGCGTCAGAGAAAGGGGGGGGGGGGGGGGGGGGAAACAAGCAAAAGTTAATTAAATATGGAAGGAGACGTAGCAGGCATCTCTTTAAGCCATCATGTCATTAAAATGGCGTCCCAAGGAGATCCGCTTAAAAGGAGACGTGGAACAATGTCTTCTCAGTCAGATATTTATGGGTCTGGTTATGTAAACATGCCCCCTTTATTCTCTATGTATATTTCATGTAATTATCACTTTTTGTAGTGGTTCCCCCATGAGATTTTTGCAGAGGCAAGGAGGTACTAGAGGAATGTCATTAGAGGAGACGATTGCGACAGTGCTGCTATGATGCTGTGCGGGGGGGTCTCCATTGCCGTTCTGGTGAAAGCTTTTATCTATATTTGACTGCTTCATGTAAAAGTATTGTCTGTCGCCTGAATCGAATGACCAGATAGGCAGTCGCCGACCACAACATTAGGTACACCCGCGCAACCGATTGAACTAAAGTGCAGTATTTGCATCATTCTTCACACTGGAGAGATGTGACAGCTCTGCGATTGAGTCTCATTTGAAACAGCAGGTGTGCTGCTTGAGCTTGTGACGACTCACGTTTTATCCTCCTGGCCACGTCCATTCCCCAAAAGCTGTTCCATGTTGAAGGCCTGGGCTGGCATTTCGTCTTAGAGAGTTAGTGTTGTGTTATTTTTGTTATTTTGACTTCAAAATGGCGCCGCGAGAGTGGCTGCCTTTCCAGCAGCTCCTATATTTTGTTGTTCTACTTCTTCCTTTCATAACTTTGCTGCTGTGAATTGGGAATTTCTCCGTTGCGAGACTAATAAAGGTTTTCTTATCTTATCTTATCTTAGTGGGCCGCCTTATAAAAGAGGGTCACCTGGGTTCCATGTGTAGAAAGGAGAGGGAAAAGCTTTGTTGGCTCCGGCACTTTGCCGCCTTGCACTCAAACATGATGTACAGCTGACACACAAGTGCTTTGAATTCAAGCCTTGTGCACTTAGCTTACAAGGAGACGTGTGTGTGTGTGTGTGTGTGTGTGTGTGTGTGTGTGTGTGTGTGTGTGTGTGTGTGTGTGTGTGTGTGTGTGTGTGTGTGTGTGTGTGTGTCCATCTATAGATGGATCTATTAGATGGATAGATAGATACACACACACACACACACCATAAACACTGTGCGGATAGACTGGGGGTCGGCAACACGCGGCTCCAGAGCCGCATGCGGCTCTTTAGCGATATCTATTGGCTCCCTGGAGCTTTATAAAAAAATGATTTTGATAGTAGGCTAATATAGCTCAAATAGATATAGAAAAATGTTGCAGCTCCGAAAAAGGAGATCTGTGGTGTTGCTTTTTTAAAATGTACACTTTATTTATGCGTTTAACAGTCTCGACAAACACAGACACGTCTGTGTCTGACTCCGTGCCTTCTCTCTTCTCGTTTAACTCGAGAGGCGTTCAAAGACGGCCTCCGAAAAACGGAAATTAATGATCACTTCACTGACACTAAGAAAAGTGAAAATAATGCACCAAAACAAAAAATCAAGGAATGAATAACATAAACAATTCTGAGACAGTCCAGTCTCCTACATACATACAGCATGTGTTTCCTTCATTGTAAGTTTTATAGAAGGCTTTTCATTTTTATGCGGCTCCAGACATATTAATTTATTTATTTATTTATTTTGTCCTGTATGGCTCTTTCAACATGTTGGGTTGCCGACCCCTGGGATAGACACACATTCCCTCACATAGAATCTGTACTCCCACAAGCGTACTGTAACAAAAATGCTCCCCTTCCATTCTATTGTTCTCGGAGTGTCTTCTACCAGAGGGTCAAGAGGCATCCAAGTAATCTAACTAGCTTCGATTTAAGCGACAATAGAAGGTCTGCCATTACCGCTTTACCCACAAGGGGCAGTGACGTCCCTTCCACAGCGCCCCTCCAATCCCCTCCTCACCGTAACCACTGAACCTGCCATATTGCTATCCGGCCTGACCCCGCCGCACAGACGGCAGAAAACCCGAGCCGAGTTGCCGGCGTCGACAGCAATAACCACTGAAGAATTGCTTTTAATCAACGTCTGAAATGAGGGTGACTTGAAGCAACGCCCCATGCTGATTAAATGTAATTGTTTAATTGCCAAGTGCTGGTAACCCATCCTAAGAGGATTCTGATGGAATTATTTAATCTCTAGTCAGGAAATGCTTTGCAGGAGAAAAAAAGTGGCGAGAAAAGGGAAAGCGGAGGGGCGGGGGACCGATTTTATTTTTGAGTACTCATGAAATATGAAAGGCGCTTTGCATTAAGAGAAAGTGAAGAGCGCAATAACTTGAGTGGGGCTCCATCCTCAAAAGTGGTCGTGCTCTGACCTGCAGCAGGAGGAGTGGTTGCATCTGTTCACTTCAGTGCCAAATACCACAACAGATCGGTCACGGCCTTGTCGCGCGCAATGCTCGGAGTATGTCGTGTCATCCCGAAACTCACATTGGGCTCGCTCACATTTCTTTCATTTTATTTTAGGTCTGCTTTGAAGGCCGCGCTGTTTATAAGATTAGACAAGGGCTGATTTCAGCATTAGGTCATTCGAACAAAGGAGTTGAGATATTCTCAAGGGGTTGTCTCACAGGCCTCCCCCTTTCCGTCTGATCGCCGGCTGCTTCTCTTCTAATGCAGCTCTATAAACTTAAAGGGCACAGGTGCTCTCCATTAGGGGCCTCGGCTCTGAGATACAGAAATCCAAGCCCCGCCCCCAATAAAACCAGTGACTGTTAATTAGGGCTGGGGGGTAGGGGGGGTTGAAACGTAAGCATGCAGGCATGTTCACCAGATTAACACCTTTTCATCCATGTTTTTCACAGCACTCCAAACAAAATCCCTGGGACGATTCCCAGCGCAGCCTCAGCCCGTATCCTAGCGCTGTGGCACACATGCCATGACATTTCAATCTATCATCAAAATCAATAGTGGCTCTCCCGCTGGTATAACTGCACACAGTGCAGATGTCCCCACCCTCACCACTAAAGCCCGGCTCTCAATTGTGCTGATAAATACAGCGCTGTCATCCCTCGGGAAATGGGCCTGAGCACCCCACCGTCCCCCCGGTTTGGTCATAAGGGTGGGTCGCTCCTCAAACACCCCTGACCGAGTAGCGGGGTTCAGAGGCCTGGTCCCTGCAGCTGTGCTTGTTCTACCAGCACCTAACCAGGGGCCCAGATGTGACAATTTGAACAATGAGAGTACCCCGTGGGACCCTGGCACCTGCAAAATGTAACAACACCCCCGCTATCTAACATGATGGCGTAATTACCGCTCCAGTGAGTTTACATTTGGACAAAACTCCTGGAATCTATCAAGCTGAATACAATAATTCAGCCTGCACGTTGGGGAAAAGAATGGTGGTAAAATGAACACAATAGAGCAGTGATTCTCAACCGCTGTGCATTTGTGTGCCGTGAAAGTGTGCAATATGCATACAACTACCGTATTGGCCCGAATATAAGACGGCCCTGATTATAAGACGACCCCCTCTTTTTCGAGATTCAAGTTTGAAAAAAGGCTTTTTGAACACCAAATTAATTTTTATACAGAAAATAATTACAGTACATCTGAAACAAATGATTCTAACAATATATTTGAGAGAAAAAGCATGTTATTTTGCCTCATTCAAATCTTAATATCTGAACATTCAAATATGTGAACTAAAGTGCAATCACATTCGTAAATGAATGGCTTTTGGTTTTTGAAATGTAAATGAGATCATAACTTCTCATCAGCTGCCGGTTAACCTGGCTGATCTTCGACCCACTTTTCTCCAGATTGTCGCTACGTTTCTCCATTTTCTGTTATCTCTTCTATTATTTTCTTCTCTTTTCCTTCTTACCGCTATTTTTTTTTTCTTCGTGCTACCGCCATGTTTATTTTTATTCTTCGTGACAGCAGTTCACTTTGGCCTGCGGAGTCAAGTTCAGCATTCGCTTCAATGGTATCTGGCGCCATCGAGCGTCGTGAATGGGTATAATTTCCAGACCCCGAATATAAGACGACCCCCACTTTTTCAGTCTTATTTCAATGCAAAAAACACCGTCTTATATTTGGGCCAATACGGTAATAAACCAATTATTATCATTGATCTTTACCTATGCCAGTGATCTATCGTGACAGCCAGAATAATTAAATGCTCTTTCACTATAGGTGTTCTCAACCAACGTTACCACTCCTACATCAGAATAATACCTTCAAAAACTGTTTTTCTGTTCTTTCAATGCCGTGTTCACCTCAACAGGGCCAGACGTCACGCTGAGTAAATTAATACATGATCATCATTTTCAATATATACACCCTGCGTGACATCTTTGTTTGGCGCTTTGAGATTTTTCAAAAGTAACCCCCCCCCCCCCCCCCCTAAAAAAAAGTGCTTTGTCTCATGAAATGTGGGAAACACTGTGGCGGTCACTGATATAAAATCATGGGTCGGAGGTACCGCTTTATATATATTTTTTTTTATTGAAATTTACATATTGAAATTACGCATCCAAGTGTGTATTTTTGCGAGCTGTGACCAGGAGGTTTTCGTTTGCTCATCTGCAGTAGGGGGAAGCCTTTATTTGTACTCGAGTCATGTCAGATGAAACGAGTTTAAATAAAAAGAACAATTATGAAGGAAGGCAGACCAAGCCAAGCACCGTTAGTGCCATCGGTGTCATGTAAGATCAGCTTTGAAGATGAAGCAGGGTGCTTGTTCACTAGATTTTTTTTTTTTAATTCTTTAAGTCTCCTTGCATGAAATTCATTGATAAACGTTGCGTGCTTCAGTGCTGCCGTTTTGGTCATCTGCAGAGTTCACATTGACTCAATCGTTGTCTCTGAACTGACATCATTCATGACTGTTACTACCTGCTTTCAAGTGGATGAAGTATTTAGCATCTATTCACAAAATATGGTGTTATTTCAATATTATGTATTTTCTTCCCAAAAAAAATAAATCGAAAGCTCCCTTCAAGCGTGATGACATTCAAAGTCTGTAGAAGTAATACAATGTTGTTTCTCCAGATGAAAAACACTAGATGCGCTTCTCATGGAAATGTGTACCTTTTTCTCTCCTCTCGGGGATAATTAGTTGACATAGCATGCCCGAAGCTAAAAATCACTCAAGAAGTTGCTGCAAATACTTTTATTACTTTGCATTGAAGTGTTAATTCAAACACACTCGCTGCAGTCAGCCAGAGAGCAATTTGGGTCAACGATGCTTCTAAGCTGTTGGAGCGCTCCACAACGTTGAAAGCTGCAAAGATAAATAGCGACATCTAGTGGCACCAAGAAACAAACGCACAGGCGCCTCAACACAGTTAAACGCTACAAGAACAATACAGTCATAAATGTAAATATCTATATACAGTATATATATATTGCCCTATTGGTGTCGCTTCACAACTTATTTTATTGTAAATGCAAAATGTAAACGGGTAGAAGAGTACAAGTGAGGATTCAGTCCAAGTGACAAAATGTGTTTGTCTGGCAGGAGAACATTTCTGTTTTATCGTGTCAGGATATTCATGATATGCCATTGTAGTTCGATAGAAAAGTAATAATGGCGAAAGAAAGAGGCGGTCGGCTTTTTTCTGAGCACAGAGATTTTACATCAAACTTGATTTAATGGCAACATCGCGGCAATAGCAACATTTATCCTTGATGCGAATACATTCATCATGTAAAATTCAGGCGGATATTTGCAAGACACAATAAGCAATTCATTGAGGAAGAAGTCAAATTCAAGTTACTCTTTTTTTTTTAATCGTGTTTACGTTTCGTGGCACCTGTCTTAACGACTGTAAACATTTCAGACATTGAGTGAATATAAAAACATAAATCATGTACTAGATAGCACGTTATTCTCACATTGACACACTCGCAAGACCACGCTGCCGATTCGATACGTTTACGTTTGGAATACTTCACAGTTTGGACTGTCGGCTGGGGAGCGTCCGCCGGTCACTGGCCCGCTCGAAGGACGACTAAAGGGCGAGTCGAGCTTCGCCGCTTTGGGCACAGAATCTTAGCAAAGGCCCTGCGGAAGCTGCTGTGACACAGTGGGTAGAGGAAAGGGTTAATGGCAGAGTTGAGCCACAGGAGCCAGAAGGTGACCTCATACCAGTGATGCGGGATGCATCGCCCTCTGCAGGCGGCACGGATGATCATCAGTAGGGTGTACGGTGCCCAGCAGATGGCAAACACACACACAATGATGGCCAGCGACTTAGCAATTTTCTTATCTCTGGACAGACGGTTAGGTTGGGCCGCCCTGCTGCTCGACGGATCCAGTTTGCCCAAATTGGGAGACGAGGACGGGGAGTGGATGGAGCCTCGCACGGCCAGCTTGCCTCCCGCGCCCCACGTGTGGGAAAAGGGGTTAGCTTCCCCCTGCGCTGACACGGGTTCATTGAGCTGAAGGTTGAGCTGAGCCTCCCTGCAGCGGAGCCTCCGCCGGCGTATGTTCAGATAAATGCTGAGGTTGAAGAAAGCCACCGAGATGAAAGGGGAGAAGAACTCCAGCATGGAGGCGCATAGCAGGAAGTACCAGGAGTGATAGAATTCGGCAAAGCACTCTTCATTCGGCACCCGACTTTGGCCCACCGCCAGCTCCCAGAATATGATGGCCGGGCTGTACAGGAGAAAGGCCAGCACCCACACGACCGTCATCTTGATGATGGCGGGATGAGACCTGCCTTGTCTGGCCCGGTAACTCACCTGCAGCAAACAACGGCAGAAATCAGACTTTCCATCCATCCAGCCATCTCTTCCGGGGCTGAATGGTTTTGAAGATCTAATTGATTTTTTTATTGTGATAACCATATTGTGATTGTATTTTTTTTTTTGACAGGCAAATATGTGGAAACATACTTGAAAGTATGTTCCAGTGCGTTCAGATGTATTTAAATACGTTCAAACGTAGTTGCAAGTACGTTCCAACATACTCATAAAACATCTTGAAAAAAAATGTAAATACCGTATTGGCCCGAATATAAGACGGCCCTGATTATAAGACGACCCCCTCTTTTTCGAGACTCAAGTTTGAAAAAATACTTTTTGAACACCAAATTAATTTATATACAGAAAATAATTACAGTACATCTGAAACAAATGATTCTAACAATATATTCGAGAGAAAAAGCATGTTATTTTGCCTCATTCAAATCTTAACATCTGAACATTTAAATATGTAAACTAAAGTGCAATCACATTTGTAAATGAATGGCTTCTGGTTTTTGAAATGTAAATGACATCATAACTTCTCAGCTGCCGGTTAACCTGGCCAATCTTTGACCCACTTTTCTCCAGAATGTCACTATGTGTCTCCATTTTCTGTTATCTCTTCTATTATTTTCTTCTCTTTTCTTTCTTACCGCTATTTTTTATTTTTCTTCTTCGTGCTACCGCTATTTTTATTTTTCTTCTTCGTGGCAGGGGTTCACTTTGGCCTGGGGAGTCAAGTTCAGCATTCGCTTCAATGATATCGCACCATCTAGCGTCGTTAATGGGTATAACGTTTAGACCCCGAATATAAGACGACCCCCACTTTTTCACTCTGCAAGATGCAAAAAACAATGCAAAATGCAAAAAACACCGTCTTATATTCGGGCCAATACGGTAAATACCTTATTATAATTTAATGTGTGGAGTCCGAAAAGACTTTGGGAGCGAATGTGTCGCCAAGCATATCACAGAAGCTCAACCTAGTTTTTAGCAGAAATAACTTTTCCTTCAACATTATTTCAACATCTCTTCAAGGGGATGAAATTATACAACATCAGTTGGTGTACAAACCCAAATAAATTTTCCTTTATTGTCCAATGAAACAATTACCACAGCCACAAAATTCAGTTGAATGAACGGTACACCATCATAAAACAATACCCGTAATTTAATATTGCCGCATACAGTGCGTACAACCTTTCAAATGAAACAAAACAAAAATCTATGTCGAAAAAAAATTGTCAACCATTTAAATGGGAGTCTTCCTTTCACGAACTGAACCAATCATTGTCTCCCAAGTCAAATATTGCCCCTCCACGCAGTGAATCATTTCTGATGCTTAATGACGACTAAGAAGTGCCTTCCCTTGAAGTGAGCATTTCTCACTCTGCTCACCTCTCACCCAAATTTAAAATCCGCATCTAATTTGACTTTCCCTTTCAAAGACGCACTTTGCCGTGTCACTGCTTACGACCTTTTGTCCGCCAGCGTTCACATAGGCAGGCTTTTAAGAGAATGCTGTTTGGCCCGCCAGTGGCCTGCTTCTGGCGCGATTCATCTCTCCACGTTGGGAGGACGACGGCTGCGCGAGGAGGAGGAGGACCTCAATGATCAAAGCTGGCTAATTAAAGAAGAGCTTTCTCTCTTTGCGGCGTTATTTGTATTCAGCGCTCTGATGTAAAAGTGTTTGCTCGTGAAAGGGAAGAGAACGCTGCCTTTGTCTAACTACGTCGGGTCTCGCCCCAATTTGGTTTAGCAACATGCGGACGTGGATTCAGTCTGTTCTTGCACGCGGGCCCAAAAAATAAAAAGCTTCGATGGGGATGTGGAGGGTTTTGGACGAATCAACACATTTTAATTGGGGGACACACGTGACAAAAGCGAACTGAATTTGCGTGGTTTTCCTTCCAATCCAGGTCCGCAAAAGGGTGTCTAAAAAGCTTGCCTAGTTGTTATCCTGTTGTGTGGGGCAAAGGTAGGAGGAAGTCACATTTCGTGTCCAGCGTTAGTCTAGTGCAGTGGTTCTTAACCTGGGTTCAATTGAACCGTAGGGGTTCCGTCTCAGGGGTTTGACGGAGCCTCCGCCATGGAGGTTAAGACACGCCCGACTCAACATGTCAATTAGTTATGACACGCCCACTTGGCCATCAGTGGCTGGTTCATTTTGTGCACGATTTTAAAAAACTTAAATTTGAATATCACATTGATGTCTTGAAATGTTATTTAAGATTCGTTCTGTTTTTAAATCATTCAGTACCAGCCAATTCTAGACCCCTTTTTTTTCTTTCTTTTTTTTACCCTAAGTCTTGGAAAATTTGAAAAAAAATAAGTGCCTAGGGTTGAACGTGTGGAGTTTGAAAAGACATATAAATGTCTTTGGGAGTGAATGAGTTAATTGCGTTTTTATATTACTCGAATTCGTTAAAAAAAAAAATCATCACATTTTTATTTTTCACTAATCAAAGGTTGAATGAATGTGCATATAAACTGGTTGGGTCCGGTTCCTCTAACAAGGTTAAGAACCACTGGTCTTGTTTTCTTACTAGATGGGCACAGGCAGAAAGCGGCATTTGTGGTGTCTTTTTCTACAACTACTCTGTCTTAGCTCCAACCACCCTGTGGCCTTGTAATGCCCCCTGCAGGTCAGTCTTAGTACTACATCATCTGGTTTCCGGGAGGAGACTCACAAGAGTGAGTGGAGCGTTAATGACTGCAGCCTCTTGTTTGGGGGGGAAAAAATGGTGTGGTTGTACTTTAGCATGGTTTTATTTTCTGTGTTTTCTTTCCCAAAGTCACTTCCTACAAAGAAACTCTTTGTAGGAAGTGGCACAGGGCCAAGCTGGGTCAGCCATGATTAACCTGTGCAGATGGGCTCAATTGGGGCTTTGGGAAAATGAGGTGGTGGTGGTGTCACTGGCCCCATCACTAACCTGGCACACTGACCAGTCAGGAATGAAGCCATCGACTGAACGCAGTTGGGCATCTGCAGTGAAACCTCTCGGACTAAACGCAATCCATTCCAATTTGTGTGAGTTCATTTTGTGACCTAAGCAAAATGATTTAGGAATTGCGTGTCATCATGTTTTTTTTTAACTTTCTTAACTGTCACACCAGGTTAAAAAGAAGCACAATACGGATAATGAAACAAAATCTTTGAAGAGCTACAGCGTAGTTACAGAAAATCTTCACACACACAAACTTCTGTTGCACGGATTTTTTTAAAACTACTTTGTCATGCAAATGTAAAGTATTTAACCTTTCGCAAGCTCATCTTTTCATGTACCCACAAAGGCCTTCATTATGACAACCAGGACCACGGAGAGGGGGGAGTTCCACTCACCGCTCTGGTGACAGACAGAAAGCGGTCGTAGCTGATGAGGACGATGCTGAAGACGGATGCGGAACACAGCAGGTAGTCCATAACCAGCCACAGCTTGCACATTCCCCTGCCCAGCGTCCACCGGCCAGTGAGGATGTAAGGGATGTACACGGGGATGCAGAACGCTCCTGTGTAGGGTAGGATGGGATGAACTTTATTATCCCGAAGGAAAATTTGTTTCGGACGCTACGACATTGCTGCGCTGACGACTGCAAACATAAAAACAGAGGACAAGAGAAAGCGGAGGCAGAATCCTGAAAAGAAGCAATGCAATACTTTTGGACTATCGTTCTAACTAAAACAGTTTTGTTAAACTGCATCGTGGATATTGTATACTGTTATTTTGTTCATTTTGGAGAAATACCTTTCGGGTCACTTTTGACTTTGACCAAAAATATATTCAAAATAATTGTCTCACTCAAGTCATGAACTATATCTGTATCTTTTCAAAATTTATTTCTAAGCTGACACGAAGGATAATCATCCTTCATGATGCTTTCACTTTTCTCTGCATATTTTATGCAACTCGGTGACATGGGGAGGGTTCGAAGTTGATGCCCCCCCCCCCATATCGCAACAGAATTCATGCAACATACCAAATCGTGGACATCATACCGATCGCTGACATGCATGCCCCAAACGCATTTCCCGTGGATGCCCGAGGCCACCGCCCCGTTGGCTCCTCTCTCTGCACGTCCCTGATGATCATTGTTATGCAGTTTAACGGTTTCCAGATTCCCCCCATGACTCTTCAAAGAACAACAGTGCATGTTTCTGTGCAAATGTGATGGTACCCCAAACAGTCTGTTTCAAGCTATTTTGAATAGTGTTACACTGTCCCGTTTAAAAAAAATGCACACATTGGAGTAATGAAAATATTCCCATTGTTACACCGTTTCCATTTATTTAACACACACTGACAAATCTAAAATGCATTTTAATAGAAGTCAGTCAATTTTGGGGTACTTTAAGTCACTCCATTAACCCTTTGACGCGCCCTGTAACCTGATAACACGATGAGCTGTCCGTTGTAGTAACTGCGGTCCCTGAAAGGGTTAAAAGTCGTCACATTCCAAGAAAGAATTCCGTTTTGATTCGTTATATTGATGTCAAATGTCAAAACGAGTCAAATTTGACCCGAAGAGGATGTGAGGGTTGAATAAGATAGCTTTATATAAAGTGGCAAAAGTGTCGGAAAGCAAAAGAAACGAAAGGGAAAAAAGGAATGACTTAAGGTGTACTTACCGACAAGGAAGTCCGATATCGCCAGATTCAGAAAGTAGTAGTTACATTGCCTCCTCAGACTCTTGTCCACTTTGAAAGCGAACATGACCAGCGCGTTGCCCAAAACGGTCACGACCACCACAGTCACCATCATCACCGTTAGAATGGCAAAAACCGGTCCCGAAAACGCCAAGGTACTTTGCACTCTCGCCCGGCCATCGTCCAAGTGACGCCCGCTTGCGTTGGACTGGCTGCGCTCCTCCATTCGCTTCCTTCCTTCCAATCTTCCTCAGAGGTGACGGTGAGGCGGCAACAGGTGCACTGCTGTCCTCCAGCCGCACATCCTCAAATGCGTCCAAGTTGTGTGGAATGTGTCAAGACGAGCCCGTCGAGTAGAGCGAAGAGTGGGCGACGACCTCGACCGACGCGGCAGCCCGAGGACGGTTACTCACGTCCCAGCGGTCGCTCTGGTGTCATCCGGCGATTTCGCCAGGGAGTATCAACAAAGTAAGGAGACACAAATGACCGACTGTTTTCAACACACGCATGCTAGGTTTTCCTTACAATGGCACTTGCTAAAATTAAGATTTAGCTAATCGGCATAACGTGATACTATCTCTAATTTATTCACGTTCGGGCAATTTCACCCCAAAATTTTGGACAGAAATTTGTCGAAGCACCCTAAGCGCTGAATTCCGCTCAAGTGTTTGTATTGAACTGCTTTTTCTGATCAATTCTAATGTATTTCACGTACTCAAGTTAAAAATTAATTTACTTCCAACTTTGGAATGTCATTTCATTGGTTACATTTTTTAAAATATACATTCATGTGTAAATTTGACTGCAGTTATTCTACTGTACTGTTTGGTCTGCAGCTTTATTTTATTTATTTTTTAATTAAATACAAATTAACTTAAAACGTATTTTGTTGTTGTTGTCTATATATATATATATATATACATATATATATGTGTGTGAATATGTATCTTCATACATTTATACACTCATAAATATATACACAGGTGGCACAGCGAACGACGAGCACGTCCGCCTCACAGTGCAGAGGTGCAGGGTTCGATTCCGGCCCTGGCCCCGGCCTTACTGTGTAAAGTTTGCATGATGTCCCTGTGCCCCGCGTGGGTTTCATCCCAAAGTTACGTGAGACACCTCTGAATAAGTTTGACTCAAGCATGTACCTAGTATTGTTTCTTTCCCTTCTATCCCCCTCAGACCAGCTTTTTAGTCATGCCTCTGTAGGTCCTTCTCTCAATGAAACCTACTTTTTTGTCTTCCTTTGTTGCATCCTTCTCTCCTACCTACAGCTTCCTTCCTTTCTGACTATTTGCATATGTATGTACACAGTGGTTCGTGCATCGACATCACAGTGCAGAGGTCGTGGGTTCGATCCTGGCTCCGGCCTTTGGAGTTTGCATGTTCTCCCCGGGCCTGCGTGAGTTTTCTCCAGGTTCTACGGTTTCCTCCCACATTCCAAAAACATGCATGGCAGGTTGATTGAACACTCTAAATTGTCCCTGGGTGTGAGTGTGAGCGCGGATGGTTGTTTGTCTCTGCCTTGCGACTAGCTGGCAACCGGTTCAGGGTGTCCCCCGCCTACTGCCTGACAATGGCTGGGATAGGCTCCAGCACCCCCCACGACCCTTGTGAGGATGAAATGGATCGGAAAATGGATGCATGGATGTATATTGAGTATCTATTGCTGTATGTTACTACACCATCTATTCAGAGCTGTATTAGCCAAACTGAAACTCTTTACTCGACCACACTGCATGATGACCCACTAAACTCTTGGCAAGATACGCATACTTAATTTGTAATATATAGCCACGTGACGCAGCACCTTAAGTGCCGTTATCCAGGTTGCAGGGAAATGATGGCTTATTTTTTTTAGTCCCACATTAACCTTTATATGAATGATCAGTCTCATTTTCCATGATCAGCAAACCCCACAATGATAGCTGTAAGTGGCAACGGCATGGAAACATGAGTTAATTACAGATATCACCAGAGTGAATTAGTCGTGCACCTGCCTCCACGAACAGAGATTTCACAAGAGCAAACCTGATTATTAGATGCTTTCGTATACAGAGATAGGCACTTGCAATTTCCTTGCTGTGAGCGGTGTGTTACGCTTTTTCACCGCTGAAAAACATTCAGACAAAAGACTTTATATTGAATTCCCTTTATATTGAATTATTCATTTCTGAGAACACACATACACACACACACACACACAGAGTAACCATATTGCGCAATACCTCAGCACTTGATCAGGCTGAAGTCCAAAACAATATGGTTGTTGAGTAAAATATTTCTACTATCAAGGAGTGTGGATTGAAAATGCAAATCTTTTTGGAAAATCCACAGAGCCTCACACAAGGTCCACCCCCTGAAATTTGTATTTTCCTCTGCAGAAGGCTTTGTCTGCCTTATTTGCATTCTGACTCTCTGTCGCCGATCCTCCAGCTGAGGTCCCAAAAAAAAAAAAAAACGAAAGAAAAACACTCCACATTGCACTGCAAGCTGCTGAAGGAGCCCAGCAAGAATTACTGTTATTTTCGGCCAAATACGACATGCCAACTACAGCTCACAGAGGTGCTCACATTATGAGGTAGCGGGTGGGGGAAGGCGGGAGCGTCACAATAATACAAGACCCCCCCCCCCCCCCCCATTGCAGCACAGATTCTAATTTGCAGATTTTATTCACAACAAGCATTGAAAAAAAATACAATTGAGGACAGATAACAAAGTGTACTTTTCAGTCCCGACAATGCATGCAATGCATGTACCTATTTGTACAACCTAATGTTTTGTTTTTACCATCAATTTAGTTTGGCCTTCTGAGGATAAAATGGTTCCTGATGCCGGGACAAAGGTCCCCCACCCCTTTCTTCTTAATTAATTATGTTAGATGTACAGAAGGAGCAACCAAAAGAAAGGTCTCATATCAGGTTAATGGCAGCTAATATAAAGCATGTCATGCAATTCAGTATTCAGGTCAAAACATCTGGCTTCGGGAAAAAAAAGGCCTCGGAGACAAACGCCACTCATTCAGATATGTAACAAAGGAGCTGACACATGGCATAAAACTGCACCTCCATGGAAAATAATAGTGCACATTCACTTTGGAAAACGTCTCAGTCGTCCTCATGCACGTGTGGGTTGCAGTTATAAATTGACACTGAAAATGGAAACACAACCTATTGAGCACGCAGTTGCCTCAATCTACTTTCAGACATGAAAGCCTGCGCTGTGACATGATTGAATAATGCATGTCTAACATGTGTTGAGTTGGAAAAAAAATGAATAAAACAAGAAATGCGACTCATTTGAATTTTCGAGGACACTCCGAAACAAAGCCCAGCGGGTTCGTTTGTAGTGTTGTTGATTACGCTGAGCCTGCTGTGGCATTCCATTATTTTACCACTCGAGTGTTTGCATGTGGCTGTTGCTCTGGGGTAGTGACGATAGCGTAGTATAATAGCAGGCTTAACCACCCCCGCCCTTCCCATCTGACATAACGGCTACAATTAAGTGACAACGGAAATGCTCATGTGTGAAGGACCCAACATTGGCCACAGTGGCTGGTTCACCTTTTGAGGAATCTTGACATTGGTTAATGTTGATCGAGTCAAGTGTTCACATTTAATATTACATGTCAAAGTAGCCTTAAGGTAATCATTTGTGTATGGGGGAAGAGAAATCATGAAGCAGCAATGTCATGGCCAGTGGCGGAGCTAGATTTTTATGATTGGGGGGGTGGGGGGCGGCACTGGCTGGCCAAGGCTTTCACCCATATATCTTGTTTTCCCATCATTGAGTCTACTTCTAGGCTGGTATCACTTACAGCAACACAATGTTATAAAATCTCCCCTTTCAGTCTAAAAATTGTCAGGGAAAATTGACCGATGTTATTGGTCAATTTAATTAATTATATTCAAACCTTTCCGCTAGTTGACACACTGTGGGATGATCTAGACCAGGGGTGTCGAACTCATTTTAGGCGAGGCCCTCATTTTAGTTACCGTTTCACTTGGTGGGCTGTTATGACTGAAATCATATTATGAAGTCAAGAATAACTGTTGATTCAACTATTGTTTTAAGTTACTATCTTGAGGGGTTTGGTCACAAGAAAATGCTTGGAATGTACTGTATCTCTTATTTATTACATATGAGAATTTAAAATTCTTGTAGACATTTTAGAAAGAATCATGGAAGTTGACATCTTTGAGCTGCTTACACGGGCCATATAAAATGATGTGGTGGGCCAGATGTGGCCCCCGGACCTTGAGTTTGATACCTATGATCTAGATCAAGGATGGGAAAACTGGTGGGGGCCTACGGGCCAAACTTTGAGTGGCCCTCTGGTTAATTAAAAAAATATATATACAACCCCCCCCCCCCCCCCCCACCACCACAAAAAAAAAAGAAATAAATATTGAGAAAACATCAAAAACATGCATCATATATTCTATATGGTGAAGGGGGGAAACGTGGAAGAAAAAAAGAAACTCTCAGATAAAATCGAAAAACACCCAAAAGTCAATTATCTGGTCTGACACAGGCGGGACCCAAGCATATTTGAGCCCCCCCCCCCCCCCAGTGGTCGTGGCAAGTTACGAAAGAGTCGTAGTTTTATGGTTCAGGGTTTGCGTGGTGGAGTGAGGAGGACCAGGTGCAGAAAAGCAAAGAGGCCAGGAGTGCAGGAATCTTAGGAATCTTTAATCCATGAAACATATAATTGGAAAACTGGGGCTCTTTGAAATAGTCCAAAATCACTCAATTGACATAAGTCCCGAAAAAACAAGATTCAAAGTAACAAACCAAGACAGGTAATTAACTCGCCACGATAGGAAACAATGCAGCACTCTGGGGAACGTGGCTGAGGAGAACAGAAAGGGGAAAAAACCGAACCATTAAACACTGAAAGAAATCAGGAAATGAAATATGAGCAAACTGCCGAGAATATGAAAACACCCGTGTGGCTGGACACGAGTGGCAGGACGAAGCTGAATGGAAAACCGAACTGCAGCATTAGAAAACATTTTTTAAACAGATAAATGAAACGATGCAAACATTTCAATTGTACCACGCCCGGCATTATTTGAATCGGTCAATATCAGAGAACAATCATCTCAACTCTTGTTTCAAGCGTTATGAACAAAGTGGCTTTGTGCATCAAAGTTGGTCATAGTTTCCATGCTTATGTCGCCGCGTCTGAGCCAAAGCAAACTCATATGACTTCCCGGTCCCAACAATCTGTTAGCTGCTGCTGGCATTTCGTTGACTTCGGGTGTGCTGTAGCTGCGCCCCGGTCATGACGTGAGCTCGTTAAATGTTTCATTAATCCATGTATCGCTGCGCTCCACCCTCATTTCATAAGGGCATCCAGCGAGGCTCTACAGAAACAAGTGCACTATTGATTCGAAACATTCAATTAGGGAAGATGGATGCCAAAGAAACATTTTGTTCACAATATGGATCACACAGGTCTTTTATCCTAATTGTTATTCGGGTGCTCACACTTGAGTATCAGTACTGTTGTATTTCTGTCTATAATTATTCTGGTGATTCACTAGATAGCTAGACTTTTTTTTTTTTTTTTTTTTTGGAGTTATCGAATTTGGTCTCCTCATGTGTATAATTGAATCCATTGTACCTTTTCTCTGCTCTGGATATTGGAGGCATATTGCTGCCTTTTGAGCACAACAGCATTTAAGTCTATTTACCAATCGAACGTCTGCATATAAAGCATTTTCTTATAGCGATTAGGTTCCCAGAGATTTCTCAGTCCTGATGGCAGTGGATGGAACAGGCTTTTTTTTGACAGTGACGAACGACTATTGACACGATAGAATGACAACACACTTATCAACACTTGGTGGACCATCAAAATTCATCACCGAGATTGACGTGTCAAACTTTTCCATGTGTTTGTCATCTTTTGAGCGATTGAAACCAACTGGGCTACTCAGTCCACAATGTAGACCACGGTGTTAAACTCAAGGCCCAGGGGCCAGATCCGGCCCGCCACGTCATTTTATGTGGCCCGCAAAAGCAAATCATGTGTGTCAACTTGCATGATATACCTGATACCTGCTAAAATCTGTACCAGAATATCAGGTGCAATTTAAAAAAACGTGCAATTGTTTTGTCATCCTGTTCACTTGAACAATAATGGAGCAAACCTTTATAGTTGACTGATTTTAAAACTGGTAATCCATCAATTTGTTGTGCAATAATGTGATGAGTCAATTAAACATTTATTTGGTTTCACCATCATAATAGCCTTCCGAGGAAAAACGTAACACACACCAAAGCGGCCCGTGACAAAAATGAGTTTGACAGCCCTGATGTAGACACTCGCTGGCCATGACATGAGGAACAGGTTCAGAGTCTGTTGGACGAGGATCACGTGAAATGGGCTGGATAGGGTGTCAAGGACCGGAGTTAGACACCCCTGCTCTAGAGAAAACATACAACAGGGTACCCACAGAGGAACTGTGGTACTGCATGAGTGCACCCGGGGAGACAGAAAAGTATGTTAGAGTAGTACAGGGACACATATGAGGGCAGCAGATCAGCGTTGACGTGTGCTGTAGGTGTGACAGAGGAGCTAAAGATAGAGGTGGGAATGCATCAGGGTTCAAGTTTGAGAACCTTTGATTTTTACAATAGCGAAAGTAGGGATGAGGTGGAGGCGCACAGGTAAAGGAGAGATTTGAAGATTAGCCAAAGTAAGAGGATATATTGTATGTGCATGAATGAGAAGGGTGGAGGAGGAAGATGTCGCAAGGGTAGAAAACTTGAAATACATTGCGTCCATAAGTGAGTTGAGAAAAAAGTGAAGAAACAGATCCAAGCAGGTGGAGGAAATTGCCAGGTGTGTAATGTTAGAAACAGGTGGGAAAATGAAAATAAATTATTTAATTAATTATTTATTTATTTTACATGTATAACCTGTTAGGGTAGCATTTTGGGTCACAATTCTTGCTTGTCTGGTCAGTGCAGAGCCATCCACGTTTACAACGTCAAAATGATTCAGTGTTGAAAGACGGATTTTCAGATGCATTTCACATTCCTCCAGGGTCATTTACATTCGCACGGAGTCAAATCATTTTCTCCCACTCTCGTCGTGAGCAGAATACTCTGTCTTGCTCATACTCCCTCTCATTGCCTCTCCCAGTCGTACTCTCTCTCCCCTTGTCCGTCCCTAAAATATCCCTGCTGGGGATTCTATCGCCTGGTTCCTTTCGATGCGGTGGCTTCACTTTGCCTCCATTATCTTGTCATTTGTGAGGGATTACGCTCCGGAGCACTCACACTCCATCCCCTTTGCTTAAGAAGTGTGACAGCTTACAAAAATTGCCATGCTAATTAGTAGCAACTTGAACAGAGGGCGGCTTGCCCCTTGCCAGACCTGATTTGATGGGTGTGCGTCAATCAGTGTCTGACATTGAGTTTGTTCTTAAGATTACATGTCCATCCATCTTCCATACCACGTCACCTGGTTTGCGAGTGGGCTGGAGCCGACGCCAGCCGACGTGGGGCAAGAGTCAGATCTGGTCGCCAGCCAGTCGCTCGGCACATATCGACAAACAAGCATTCGTAACATGAGGTCAGTCGTATTTATGTTTTACTGATGGCCCTGTATAGAAGATGAATGGCACCAAAGTATTAACATAAAAGGCAGTGAAGCTAATTAGCTTCAGAGCAGATGAAAATACCCTTTGGTCGAGTCTAATGTCCCATTAGTCTGTTTTCAGATGCTGACGGCCATCTATCTTTTGAGGTGTTTGTTAAATGTTGCAAAAATAGACCTCTAACCGCGTGTGTCCATTGGCTGACATTTAAAAGGAAACTGTGAAGTGTGTTTTTACGCAGCATGGTGCACCCTCTCTGACCTGGTGGGCGCAAACATTAGATTGGGCACATCTTGAATAACACCTTTGTGGAAAGGAATACATTCACAAGGGGATGAATTTCACCATTTCTGTCAGCAAAGATCTAATTGTCGGATGTCTCTAAAAGTCTATCCTGAGCAATTATCTTGCGGTTGTGGGCTTGGTTAAGAGTGAGTTTTCCTCCCCAATGTATTCAGAAAATGGTAGGGACTAAGTATTTTAAATGTTCAACTGGTTCAAATATATAATCAGCCTGTGCGAAATACAATGTCGCAAATCCTTCTGTGCATTTTTCCAATGACCGGTACTACTACTATGGGCTCATCTCAAGTATCTTGATTGCAATCTTTCCATGTTTCAAATATCTGTAGGAAGTATAGTGCTTGCTTAACTTGTCATATTTCCTTGTTTTTAGTGTTTGGATGATTTATGATGATGGATAAAATCATGCGTTCACATTAAAGTTCAGAATGAGTGATTTGGACAGAATATTATTTTGCATGTGTTGAGGCTTCAGAGGATTTTCAGGAAAGGGGGTGGGGGGGGGCCCCCCACCAGTCGCCTCGCTACGGCCCTGGAGTCCACGCCCTCGAGGCGCATGATCACGTGACTGCTGCCCACAGCTGTCAGCTGATTGGGCCACTACAGTTTAGCTAAACGTGTTCCTCTCGGCACGCTAACTCTTTAAAGGTGCATAAAAGTCCACCGAACTCGAATGTCTCCACTATTTGACCAGTTATTGTCATTATGCATAATTCCAGTGGACACGCTAACAGCCGTGTGCAAAATTGTCACTGGGGCGCGTGCGCTTTTTATTTTTATATTTTTTTGAAGGAGACGTTTAGTGCATTGACGGTAATTTCACAAGCACTCTGATGGAGGACGAGCAGCTGCTCCTCGAGTCGGCAAAAGACGGCAGTTCCTCTCGCGTTCGGCGGCTTCTTAAGTCGCGAGTCGACCAGATCTCTTCTCTCAACATCAACTGTCGATGTAAGGCAAACGAAATGTGATGCGTCCTACGGTGTTGAAAAGTTTTTGGGTTGTATTTATTTATTTTTTTTCCACAGCAAAGTCACAAGGCAGCTCTGGATGGACGCCACTCCACCTATCGTGTTACCATGGAAACGGGGACGTCGTAGATGAGCTGCTAAAAGTGAGATTTACTGTATAGTTGCAGATTCGTTGTACTTTTCTGACAATAAGTGACGTTAAGCTCTTTCTCCCTCGTGGGCGTCTACGCAGAGGAAAAGGCTTAATAAATTCCCATAAAATACAAAACATCTCGACGATCGTGTGTGTTTTTTCAGAGGTTGAAAATGGGTTTAAGTTGAGATGTGCATATGAATTTTGATAAATTGATCATAGTTTGATCACATTTACTGACGTTAAGCTTTTTCTACATCGGGCTTTTTGGACCGTCCCTTATTTAAAAAAAAAAAAAAAAAAAAGTTTGTTCAATAGCTCAATACTTATTGCAGGCAGGTGCTGATGTGAATATCCAGGACGACTTGGGCGACACGCCTCTCCACAAAGCAGCCAGCACCGGAAGAAAGGTAAACCACAAAAACAACCAAGCAATTATGATCCTAAAATATTACCCTTAAAAATAACCTGCTGACTGATCATTTGATTTAAAAAGTATGTCACACTCTGCAACTCCTATACTATCAATTACTACTTTCCTATCAGCAGTTTTATGTTTTTCACTCTTTGATTCATAGATAATCTCATTTTATGTACAAAGTACAAAAAGCACACATTTTGCCAAATTATTACACGCAGTTTTTGTCTTCCATTGAGTCAGCACCTTCTTCTCGAATAAGTGTTGCAACAGATAGCCAATGAATAAACAAGCAGAGTTGATCCTTTGCTCTCTGTGAAATGCACTTGTTTTTCTTTTAATTTTGTTTAAGTACAAACATCGCAAAGAAAGCTCCAGTAAACTCAGCGCTCATTCAATACCCGAACCGAGCTGTTGGGCGATTCGCTGAGGTCTTCTGCAATTGCCAGCATCGTGTCAACAATTTTATTTGGGCGCGTTGGTGTTCAAATGTGATCTCTTTGCTATTGATCCCCGTCAGGAGATTGTTCTGTTGCTGCTGCGTTATGATGCGTCGGCCAGTGTCATCAATGGAGCAGCGCAGGTCCCTCAAGACGTCACAGAGGATGATGAAATCACAACCATGCTCGAGGGTACGAAAACTTTCTTTCGAAGAGATTGTCCAAAGACGGTTGACCGTTGGTGCTCTTGTTGTGACTGTCAAATATTTTTTGTTTGTGTCCTTCAGCCGCCGAGAGAAGAGAGGTCAGGCGGTGCGAGGAGAGACTACTGGATGCCGCCAGAGAGGGGGATGTCTCCGCTATGTCAAAGATGGTTAGTGTCCGTCAGATGAATGTTTTGTTTTGTTTTTTGAGGGGTGGGGTTGTTTATTTTAATAATCATGCTAGTGATGCGTGTGGTTAGCATACCAGCTTTACAGGCATGTTAGGATAGTTGAAGAAAAATATACTATAAATCTATGGAAGCAGCTGAACAGAGTCCCAGTCACTCAGATTATCCCAAATTTTAGAAGATGCAATCCAAAATTAGCAAAAATTTAACTATTCCAAGTGGTGGATTATTTAAGACCAAATTTGAAAAGAAAAAAAAAACTTTACTGTGGTGCTGTTTTGGCGAACAAAAGACAGTCCAGACACAACGATGGAAACACCAGATATTTATCATCAATCCCCATTCATACTTCAAATGTGCCATCATAGGTACACTTTAACCTACAATTTATTTTAAGTTGGTACGGACAGCCGAAGAGTCCAGCATGTCGCTGCATGCGTTTGTAAGGTTTTAGCTAAAGAAAGCACACAATTTTAAGTTAAAAAAAAAAAAAAAACACGAGACATCAAACTACGGAGCGGCCGAGGCTCGGGAAGCAGAGCGGCTCGTCCGGGCTCTGCTGTTCAAACGGCGCTCTGTCTGAATCACGTGTCGTTGCGGGTAATGCGTAGTTTGTTGCCACCAAACTGTCAAAGTCAATAAATCTGATCCATCATTATTTTTAGAAAATCTGTAAAAATACCATAACACAGATATCGTACTGTCTTGTCCTGTAGTCCAAAATAGAGTAGTACACTGTTAAAAAAAAAACAGATGAGTTGTAAAATTATGACCCACTGTTATCCTGTGGTCATGTACTGTAATTCCAAATTACACTGTTGATCCTGTTAAACTGTTAAAATGAGCGACAGTAGGTGCATTGTCAACTAACTGCAAATTACTGGCGTCCCTCGCTGCCGGTAATTTTACTGAGGTATTCTTTACTGCGCAGTAGATGTAGAAGATTGCATCACACATGTAGCTGAATAAGTATTTGATTCCTTCAATGTCTACTGAGACCACACCACTACTGTTGGTCCGCTGCAATAAATATACCATGAAATTAAAGCAGAATACGCCTCGCAAAACGCACGACGAAGGGGGATGTGTTCAACTGCGTTCCGCTTTCTGTTCTCCTTTTTAAGCTCTGTGGCAAAGAAGCCGTGGATGTGCACCGCAAGGATTCGGTGGGCAATACGCCTTTACACTGTGCCGCCTACAGAGGGCACAAGCAGTGCATCATCAAACTGCTGAAAAGCGGTGCCAGCCCGACTGTCAAAAACAACCAAGGTACGCGCTCGACGTCCATCCCGACTGACATTTTCACAATCCCCTTGTGTTCAAATGAATGCATATGCCGCCTTCCAGAGGAGACGGCGTTGGACCTGGTCCGCACTCATGAGCTCAAACTAATTCTACTTGACTTTCGGGACAAGGTGAGGGTAATGAATCATTCGGTCTCTTTGGGGGTACTTTGTGATCTAATTGGAACTAAAAATAAATGTTTGCCGCTTGTGTCATGCGTAATATGCATGGCATGCTGTTGCAGCACCAAAATTTGGTATGGACTTTTGCAGGTTTACATGGCTGTCAAGGCATACAGAAAAGCACTTGTACGGTTGATAGAGTGCACGTGACACAATTTGGCATCAAACATGAGTTTTGTTGGGATTCCTTTGTGTCATTCTCGCTCTCTCTGTGGCTGACACCTGCTCCCTCGTTCAGACAAAGCCAGCATGCTGCCTTCACCGAGCCTTAAAATACTGGAAATAACATTGTGTGCTTGGGAGTCTGACAAATTTGTCTTTTTTTTTTTTTTGTGTGTGTGTTTCTGAAAAAAAAAAGGAAATGAGCAGCAGAGTGCAGAAGATTGAAGGCCCCCTTTGGAAGGTACCCAGATGTCGTTTCTCAGACCTCATTGCATTTACTGGATGGATTTTTTTTTTTCCTACAGAAATTTAAAACTCGCGTGCACTTTTTTGAATGAATAATTTTCATGAAAATAACATCAGAATATTTTGTTCAGACTGTTTATTATATTGCTTACATGTAGTATTTTCCTGCCGCAGAGTTCACGCTTTATCGGGTGGCGTCTCCACTGGGTGGTAATTGAGGACGGAACCGTTTCCTGGTACTCCAGACAGTAAGTTTGTTTTGTATTTTACGATTTCCCTTTGCGATTTCCTAATGCAGGGTTCACATACGTCAAATTGTAACATCTTTATTGAGTGTGCATAAATAATGTCGAAGGACAAGATTTTTTTTTTTTTTTTTTTGCATGCCACCGTGTGAGCACAGGAAACTTTGATTGCATTTGGAGGTCAAATGTACAACTAATGCGCCCTCCTTCTCTTTCTAGGGCCGAATCGGGAGCTGGCGTGAACAAACAGGGCTCAAGATCTTTAGCACAAGCTTACTGCATGGTATGACGAGAAGGTTGCAGCCCATCTGGCGTGTCGATACAGCATTTTTGCATGTGCGCTCCTGTACGATCACCTTATGGTCTGACAGATCTGTCTCTTGCCTGTCCTTGACATAAATTGCCCATGTGTGCTTTCCGGGTGATGACGTATAGTTTTATAATTCCAGGTCAAACCATGGGATCACTGCTTCTTCATGCTGAAGTGCGCTGACAACTCTGCGTTATGTTTTAAAGTGCCCTCAAAGACGGACTCTGTGGCATCACGAAAAGTGAACCGCTTCTCCTCTGCTGTGTTGCTTCATATGCATGCAATGACAGACTTGCCGTGTGTTGAAATGCTCCTGCGCCTTCTCCTCTCAGAGGTGGTTGGATGCCTTTGAGGCGCACTCCTCTTACAGCGCTCAACACGGCATCCGCCACCAGAAGAACTTGGACGGCGCGGACGGTGAGAGCAGCGTCGCGGCGAGCAACGTAACGCAAGCTCTGCAGGTCAGATTCAAACTAATCGGCTGATGACGGCGAGTCACGCGTGTGGTCGGTTCTCGGCTCCGTGGCTCCGATGCCTTGTAGGCCGCCAATGCGTGCCAGCAGAAACTGGAGAGTGGGGTGTCCATTTTTCTTTCGATGGTGAAGAATCAGGAAAACTGTGGTGAGGGCAAAAAGTCACTTTACCCGATTAGCGGATTTCATTATATATATACTTTTTTATCCCCCCCCCCCCCCCCCAGCACTGGCTGCACCTCTTATCCTGAAAGCCAAAGAGACCAGTGAGCTCTCCAGTGAAACCTGTGCTGCTCTTCAGCTCTGTCTTCAGCTGTTGTCCAAACAAGAGGAGGTAGTTTCATATTTTCACCATGGGGTTTTTTTTCTTCAACATTTTCACCGATTTTTAAAATGTGACAGCCCCCCCCACACACACACACACGATGCCAGACATATGTTGTAGTACCAAGACTGACCTGTTGGAGGCAGCATGGCGCCACGGGGCATCGAGACTGCCGGAAAATGCAAAGAAGAAAGTGTTTCAGTGGTGAATGACGCTGAACATAACTTTTTTTTTTTTTTTTTTTTTTTTTTTTGACGCTCAACATAACTATTTGTTTCTTTGTGTCCGGCAATGACGTGAGCTTCATGTAGTTTCCTATTTGGTTGTCCTTTTATGGCACGACCAGACTTCATTGACCGCACACAAGGATTTGCCAGGGTAAATATTGGACACTTGAAACATTTGGGATTGTCTGCACAAGAAACGTTTTCCAAGCAGACTGGGAAGAGGAAAAAAGACTGTATAATCAACGAAGCGCGATCTTTCAGTAACGTCCGATAATTGGGTATTTGCTGACTTCGATCATCAGTAGGGGAAAAAATGCTCAAGTTAGGCCTGATTATCAGAGTGTATTGCACTTCATATGAGCTGAAATTAGTTTGAGATGTATAATTTTTTTTTCCTGGTATGTGATGTACAGTGATTGAGCCTTGTGTTTTTATTAGCCTCTGGGTTTTTTGCAGGCACTTGTCCCAGGTGGTTGTAGCATTTGGTCAGAGTGGTAATCCAGTGGTGAAAGATCCCCTTTTGTGCTTAGGTCTGCATTAGCCTTGCAGATCAGCGTACATTTACATATACAGTATACTCGAGGGGGTGGGTGAGGGAGGAAGCGGAGGTTTGTGTGCGCGAGTGCGCACGCGCGTGCATATTGGCCAGTTCGGTTCCAGGCGAGCGCGCTTGATCACACGCTGGCAGGCTTGCTTTTATGTGTAAGAGGGGACACAAGGACGGCTTTCTCATCCAGGTAGATTTTATTCTTCCCACAAAACCTCGAGCGACATCTTCCTACTGGCTTAATGTAGTTAATTCCGAACGTGAAAACGAGCGTGTTTCGAAGTGCCAATGACTGCCGCACTGCCCGTCTCCTCTTTTTTAATTAAAACAAGCCTTTGATAGATTCAGCAGCAGACCACAGAGAAGTGCGTTTCTGTGCAGATTCAACTGTACGAAAGACTTTTTTTTAAAACTTGGTTTTCATGTAAAGTAAACTTCGGGCATTCTATGACTAAACTTGCGTGTTTACACAAGCACATGTATGTTGCCAGTGCTCATCATCATTGCATGATTTGCCATCAGCTGCTCTGCTGTCAGT
The DNA here is from genome assembly GCF_054856545.1 of Hippocampus guttulatus. Lineage (NCBI taxonomy): Eukaryota > Metazoa > Chordata > Actinopteri > Syngnathiformes > Syngnathidae > Hippocampus > Hippocampus guttulatus. Next base: position 2,885,372 of record NC_141274.1, read on the forward strand.
GGGACGAGCTGGCTCTGTTATCACAGGAATTTTACAGAGCGTGAAGTGCGGGGTGGGGGAAAAAAACAGCATAACAACGCATGCTGAATTAATCACTATCAGCTGTAGTGTGTAAAAATGACCTCACCCTCTCTTTTTTTTCCCACCGTCTTAAGATACTGCTGCTACTTCATATACTAAGTGGATTATATTTTCAATAGTGCTGAGATTGGCTGTACTATATGGCATTAATACTAATTCCATTAACCCACATAACATCCTCCTCTCGCGCGCTGCTGCAGTTGTACTCAGCAAATATTGAATAGAGAAGCACGCCCAATTCCTCCGAGAGCTTCACAGGGAATGTGATATTACCCCCCGAAGCAGCGTACGCATTGTCTGACCCATTTGGGCAGCGACTGTCGAACTAGACCTGTAAATCTGTGCTTGTTCTAGTGTGCAGGGACGGGGGGGGGGGACGTTATGTAAAGATGGCTGGCGCAAGGTTGGGCTGCAAGTAGACAATAAGTGACAGAAGGTTTAATTTATCACCGAGAGGCTCAATGCAGTCCGTTTTCCTTTTGCTGCTGCCACTCATCCAGACAGTTTAAGAAAATATAATTAATAAGATTGTGCAGTACGTCTGGGAATCTCTGTTGTTCGCTGTTGGGCAATGTGTTTTGACGGGCTTTTCCTCACCCAAAGTTTTTCTGGCATCCCTTTTGCTTTGTGTACTGGGAACAGAAGAGGGTCTTCCCCAGAACATTCCCACAAAATTGAAAGCATTGAATCATGCCAAATGTTTAAAAGTAGGCTAGAAGCCGACCAATTTTTTTAACATCCAAACTGATTGTGGTTGTTTATCACAATCAGTTGCATGCCAAATCTCCCCCACCCCATCTGAAAATTCGAACTTTTCGATTTTAATCAAACTCAGTGTACTTGTTGCTATAGTGATGGGACAACACAAAATCTCATATTTTTGGTCGATCGGAGTAGGGGTTGGGGAATTTTGACATTTTCTGCAAAAAGAGGCATGGCCTTTTTGCACCAAAAAGTCCAAATTTGGCATGCTGTAGCTCCCAAAAATGTGAGATTTAACGTTGTCCCATCGCTATGAACAATCTGCTTGATTAAACCACCTGGGTGATTTGTGGCAGAGGGGTGGTAGACCCTTCGGTAGTTTTTGTTTTGTGTGTTTATTTCTAGTTATATGCCTTCCTGTTCAAAGCGGTTGGATTCCATTCCAAAAGTTTGTGGTATCCAGCATGAACTCACTAAGCTCATCTGTCAAAGCTACTCTCGTATCAAAGGCAGGAGACGTGCAGCAGGTCATTCTTTTCTTTCGGCACACTGCTAGGACGAAGACGGAAGTCGGCCTTCACACCCCAGGAGATCATCGTGACCTCAAGCCTGACCTCTCCTTAAACACCTCCGACCGAACCCGGGAGAAAAAAAAAAAAGATATGCCAGCCTCGCCACTAATTTCCTCCTTTTGAGGCCTCTAAAGGAGATGTTTCACTTCGGCCTTGAAAATGCGCATGCATGTAAATGCTCACACACTGTTCGGCTGCACATATTTGGACCAGTCACAAATTTGCCCTTTTGAAGTATTCTCCATCAGCGCATTTTTAGAACGGCTCTCGGCTCTACCTTGAGCGGGGTTTGCCAAGGCCGAGCATCCCTCCCAATTATCCCACTGGCACGCGGCATGAACGGAGCTCAAAATAGCCGGGGGGGGGGTTGCGGCGAGGGTGAAGGAGCTGGCACAAATTGTTGCCCAGCAAAGTCCGTTTCCTGGACGGCTCTGGAGCCAAGAACCTGGAACTGTTTGCCAGAAGGCATTTCTTACATCGCCGCGAGACCCTCGTTGAAAGAGAGAAAAAGCAAATTGTGAGAAAGCAAATTTATGCCACAAGTGAGGAAGGGACATTTGAAGTGGTTCCGCTGGCTCATTCGCCAAACAGTCATATTTCATTTTGATCATTTTCATACCTGTCAGCTGCTGCGTGCGGCGAAGGAAGAGGCTTCAATGTATGTTTGCGACGCTCTTCTTCCGTCAGAAAGATAAAACGCAAAACGGATCAATCACATCACGAAACACGTCGGTCGCTATGTGTATTGTTTATCCATCATGTCTTTCTCTGCTACACTCAGTTAGGAACGGGCATGTTTCCTCAGCCTTGATGAGGGCGGTAACTCCACAATATTTTTTACCCTAGTGCCCATGTGGACTGACTTAACAATGCTCATTTTTCAAATTTTAGTGCGCAGGGACTGATATTTTTCAACATTTGCAAAATTCAAAAGATTTGCATGCCTATCTGGCAGTCTGTTTTCACTTTAGTATACAGGCGGAACTCCAAGAATCGACCACTCATAAGATAAGATATCCTTTATTTGTCCCGCAATGGGGAAATTACAATCAGAATGAGCAAATTAATTGCAATTAATTGCTCATCAATGAGCAAATTAATTGCTAATTGTTTATGATAATCGATGAATGGATTTCAGATTAATATTTTTTTTCCATATGCTTGGAATCTCAGCTTCTCATCAGTAAATATTTTTTTTTTTTGTCCTCAAAAAAAAACATTATCTTTGTGCTGAATCAAAAGAAAACAATTGATCAACATTTTTCCCATTTTCTGACATGGTATGGACCAAATCAGTAACTGAATCATAATTTAAATTGAATGAATGTCTTGTTTTGGAATAAAGGGATGGGAATTTTAGGGGTTTTTTTTTGTTTTTTTTACTCCAGTTGAAGCAGCTATTATAGCTGTATGATGAGTACTGGATAGCACATGACGAAAGGAAACGCTGATCTGCTGCATCTCTCAGAGGCGTGGTTCAGGTTGCAACGAAGAGACACTCAATCCCGCCGCGGGTGTTTGGTTCTGATCGGAGGAACTGGGATCTAATGGCAGGATCACAACAATGCAGAACCAACTCATGGCACTTAAAACAGCGGTGACTTTTGCCAAATGATCTCGAAAGCGGGGTACGCGCATTCCGGCTTTGCTGCATATCAGTTCTGCATTAAAAAAAGAAAAACAAACAAATCTGCTGTTACCGTTATCGTGAAATGTTTGTTGCCTTTGTGCAGGTGTGGAGCCTGAAGTTAGAGCAGGAGCAAGAGAGGAGCAGAGCTCTGACCGAGGCGCTGCAGACGATCGCCACACAGCACCACGAGCTCAAGCAGTCGCTGAGCAAGAGCAGGAGGTCGTCGCCCACCCTCTGCACCCTCGCCGAAGATGATTTCCGCGATGCCGTGTCAGGTCAGCAGACTTAAGACGGAACGTCTCCTCGTCAAGAAGCAAAACACTTGAATGAAATTGCCAATACGTAACTCATGACAGAACACGGTGATTTGGCTTTTGAAAAGTCTGAAATTGAAATTTCATTGGGCCCAATAGATTGCCATTTTTTGGGGGGGTTTTCGGGACAAATTTTGCAGATGTCTGTCCCACTGAAAAATGACAGTTGATTGGGGTCCCACGCCCGAGAACCCATTCGGTCGCGTAAAAAAAAAAAAAAAAAAAAGACGTAATGAAAAAATCCCGTTTCATGTGTCAAGCACAAGTTGAGCCACAAAGCAGTTTCAAGAATTCACACAGGAAGAGAAACATTTTGGTTAAAAGCAGTCATCTTAGCGCCATTTTGGTCATTTCCAGTGGTCCTTGTGGAAGATGATTTTCTTTGATTTCCAGAGACTTATACTTGCCTCCGATTGGCACAAATTTTGGATGACTCCCCCCCCTCCCCCCACACACACACACACACCACCACCACCGCCACCTCCCCCAGACTCTGTGATATCCTCCATCTTGTGCGAGGATTCCCGAGGGCCTGTACTTCACTGCTCGCTGAGTCACTTTAAATTGCCAATATTCTGCGTCAAAAGCAAAAAGCCACTTCACCGAAATATCCAAGATGAGGGAGGTAGCTACGGCCAAATGTCCCATCTTGGACATCAGGGGTGTCTAAATCGGCACTCCTGCATGTTTTAATTGTTTCTCTCCTCCACCACCCGTGATTCAAATGATCAGTTCATCAGTAACGGCTGTCATTTCACCGCTCAGACTCTCCAATACCCTTAATTTTGACCAGCGTTTTGGGTCCACGCGTTTTTGAAGTCGGCGGCCTCTGAAGGGTTCTTTTGCTTTTCCACACCAACACCTTTGGTTGATGAAACCAATTCGTTGAGGGCCCACGGCGCTTTGGTTCCGAGTTTGCTTCCTGTTCACGAGTGACCGGTCTTGGCCATTCTGTTGAGCTTCGCTCTAGCATTACCCTTCCAACGTCAGACTATGAAGTATCGTCCCCGTGGTGTTGCTTCTTTCAATATGGCAAAGCCCCTTTTCTCTTTTGTGCACGTTTGATCGATTTATTTTTATAGTTTTTGTTTTTCCCCAGATGGGGAAATGTGACTACTGTATTCAAAGTTTGCTTGTCTCATGCAGACTTGCTAGAATAAATATGGCCTATCTACTAACACCCCTCACAAAGATATTTGTTCACGAGCAGACGCCTCCCTCAGGGATGTCTGCATTATTCATGGGGCGCTCTGAGCACTGACCACACACACGCTGGGGCCATGCGAGACACCGAGCTCAGCATTTCTTTGGCATTTCTGCTGAGCGTAACGGCGTGCAAAATCACAAACGTGTATTTTTTGTGCCCTAGTTGAAGTGCCCAACATGTAATAACGTAATCCCACAACGTGGCGGAAAGTTGTCATGAATGAGCTCACCTACACGATCGTCTGATTGACGATTTGCGGCTTAGGGAGTGCCAAGCGAGCAGTGTCGCAGGCGGGGTGAAGCCTCGACATGGCTCCTCATTGGAACACAACACCCAGGCGGGGGGGGGGGGGTTGAGCGCAAATGGAGTAGCTTCTTTGTGACGAGGCCGCCATCGTCCGCCCCGCAGAGTCCGAGTCGGAGCTGTCGATGAGCGGCTTTCTCTCGGTGGCCAGCTACTCCTGTGAAGAGGACGAGGGGAGAGACGCCCCCCTTCTCGGCAGCCGCCGCCATCCCAGCCCGCTCGGGGGGGCCGCCGGAATGTCAGGGGAGGGTGACCATGGTAACCGGAATAATGACGCCAAGAAGCACAGGTGGGACCTTCTCCAGTTATTTGCCAAGGGATGACAGTTGGAGATGCGGCCTCGTCTCAAGAGATGTCTCTGCGCGTGTTTTTTAAAACGTTTTCGTTTTTGTTTTTTGGTTGCGAGTGCGCGCTTACAATCTTCAAGTGAAATAATAGCCTGCGAGTCCAATGAGCACGAAAGACGGTATAACAGGATAGGATCTTGGTGTTCAATTGTGCTTTTGCTGGCGAGTGTGTTTTCGTGAGCGTCTGATCCGCAGAGAATAACCTGCTTTGCTTTTCCTCCCCGATCCGACTCTCCCTGCCCATTCGTGCACAAGGCCTGGGTGCTTTGTGACTGAACGAAGGGGGCAATGTTTCATTTCCGTCGAGACTCATTCCAACTTGGCTTCTCTTGCATGATCCAACAAGTGATCCTTGAATAATTTAGCAGGTTTTGGCACGGAAGATGCGGCAGTAGCTGCCTACCTCTGAAAGAGACTGTTAATTAAATCGATAGTAGCATCACCAAACAAATCACTATCGACTCATCGCTTATACAAAGCTAGTTTTAGTCAACCTTAGAGTACCCCATTAATACAAGCCATGACATTTATTTTTATGCTCAACTTTTTAGACACGTTGACATGGCAATGCTGCCAAAAACATTCGTCATTGTTTCATTTGGGGGGGAGGGGGGGACACACAAAGCCGGCGGGACGATTCTAATCATATGTGGACTAACGGTACCGAAAAAGACTAATGTCCTATATTGAAGGTAGAGGCAGGAGACAAAGTGGGGGCAAAAGTGGCTCCATCTTGCATCACTGCTCTGTTCCTACAAGCACAGATGCTCCCCCACCACCCAGCCTCTTTCTGTCTTGTTTATTTAACAGAAATAATGGCGTGTATTTGGGTAGACACCATCTGCCTGCTGCGCAAATCATTGTAAAACAGCCTCGCGCTTGTGACGGGTAGAGAGAGACACAACGGCGACCGTTTTAACACGCTTGCTGGCGATCAAATCACACATATGTTCTCCGAAGATGAACATTTGAAGATATAAAAGTGTACCACAACATGCACACGTGCAGTTATATAAATCTCTAATGACACCCGTGGCCGGGCTGGAGCAGCTCATTCGCTAGCTTGGCAGGTGTCGGGTGACATCGCTCGGCCGTGTTATTTTGCACGGACGGAGCTTTTGAAATGGTCGAAACTTGCATCGTAAGGCTTTTAAAATGCACTCTTCTGATTCTATTGAATTGTTGCAAAAAATGATTTCATGCGCTCCGATCGAGGAAGGATGAAATGAACATCGACTCGTGGAATATAGAAAGCTTTTGCTGCGAATGTCTGGTACGCCGTTGCAATATTAGAGCTGACATTGTTTCTCCCTCTTCAAAACCGCTATTCCACAGAACATCTCTACCGGCTCCAATGTTCTCCCGAAATGATGTTAGCATCTGGAGCATCTTGAAAAAATGCATCGGCATGGTGAGGACAAACAAAAGTGTTGTTGTTTTGTTTTTGTTTGTTTTTTTGGTAATTTATTGCAGACTTGAGATTGCTCAATGGAGGAAAATAGAACTCAACTTTTGACTTTATTTGTACTTTTTTTTTTTTATCAAGGAGACATAATTACGTTAGACTTGTTTTGACTCATGCGACTGTTGAGGACGGCTTTTATTCGCAATGACTGAAGGACTTTTCAGCTGTACATGGCAAGCAACAAACCTAGCGACTTTTTGTGAGGTTACTAAAGACTTGTGGGGACTCAGAGTCCCCTTTGTGAGACTTTATTAAATTAATGAATGGCGCTTCCACAAAGCCATGGCTGGCTACTAAAAAGGAGACGTCACAATTCAAAAGGACTGGCTCGCAGACACATATTCAGACAAAGGTGCATCACAAAAAAAGTTGGTTTAACTTTACACTTGGGTGGACAAGCTATTCTTCCCAACTATTGGCACACAAGCAATTAGAAAGATGTCTGTCCCCTTTTGATGCTATAATGCCAAAGTGCTTCGGACCTCACAGAGGCCTTGGATGAATTACCGTATTGGCCCGAATATAAGACAGTGTTTTTTTTTTTTTGCATTAAAATAAGACTGAAAAATTGGGGGTCGTCTTATTTTCGGGGTCTAGACATTATACCCATTCACGACACTAGATAGCGCCAGATATCATTGAAGTGAATGCTGAACTTGACTCCTAGGCCAAAGTGAATCCCTGTCACGAAGAATAAAAATAAAAATAGCGGTAGCATGAAGAAGAAAAATAAAAAATAGCGGCATGAAAGAAAAGAGTAGAAAATAATCGAAGAGAAAATGGAGAAACGTAGCGACAATCTGAAAAGTGGGTCGAAGATCGGCCAGGTTAACCGGCAGCTCAGGAGAAGTTATGATGTAATTTACATTTCAAAAACAAGAAACCATTCATTTTCGAATGTGATTGCACTTTAGTTTACATATTTAAATGTTCAGATATTAAGATTTGAATGAGGCAAAATAACATGCTTTTCCTCTCAAATATATTATCATTTGTTTCAGATGTACAGTACTGTAATTATACAGTCGTCTTATAATCAGGGCCGTCTTATATTCGGGCCAATACGGTATGTCTACTTAACTTGGCCCATGAAAGGCAAACGTCATGATCTCAACCTACAATGTACACAACCGCCACTCACTGTGCTTGGTGTACAGTAACAATCATTGTGAAAACACCAAAAGCAGTATGGCTCCTTTAACATGCTTTAGCATATTCGTGTCGTCTCTGCAGGAGCTGTCCAAGATTGCCATGCCGGTAATATTAAACGAGCCTCTGAGCTTCCTGCAGCGGATTACCGAATATATGGAGCACACCTACCTCATCCACCGGGCCAATGCCACTGCTGACTCTGTCGAACGGATGAAGGTAACACTTACGCTCCTCAGTCAGCGATGGGATAGAAGTCTGAAGTGGTGTTGTGCAAAAATGACGTAGATACTTACAGTATTTGTGCTACAAATAAAAATATACACAGATTAGTTCGTAACACTGGAACCTTTTGTCAGATGACCCTATTGTACGTAGTAAGAATGGCTCAGTAGTAGAGTGGTTGTCCCCCAAGCTGAAGGTTGCGGCGTCCATTTCTTGAGCAAGACACTGAATCCTAATTTGAGTACCATTAAAGCAGTCCATTTGTCATTTACTTATGACTCTGAACCAGTCAAGTTCCAAACACTTTCCACAGCCGTGTTGTCTTGTTGAAATTAGGCCGTTTGACTGTCGTTGTCTCATGTGAATAGTGACTCTTTGCAGGAGCTCAGACTGTCGAGGAAAAAAAACAATTAGCATATGTAAACATTTTCACATTGTGTGTACTGTATGTGGCACTTGGACATGTCACCATACACAAATCTCCACCTCCGCTGCGTCCGCAACTTGGTCGATCAATCAACAAGGTGCCCCTTATCAGATGCTAACACTCTTAGCAAATGCTAATCTGCACTGTCGCTTACCCTTCGACATGGGGCTCTGGATTTTCGGCCTACCATGCTGATCATGCCACGGGCGGAGAGGGTGAATTAGCTCCACTGTTACACAAGTTTCGACCAGCTCCCGCAAGAGATTGTATGGGACGTCACTTGTTGGCCGGGTTCTTCAATGGCTCAATTTACAGTTTTGTATGACATAAAAACAATGTTCAAAAAGCTAATGTTCTTTTTGTTGCCAATCGTGTGCATTGTGGAGCTGTCGATCTGCAATGTCGTTGTCCGTTTGCAGTGCGTCGCAGCGTTTGCGGTGTCCGCTGTGGCATCACAGTGGGAGAGGACTGGCAAGCCCTTCAACCCGCTACTGGGCGAGACCTATGAGCTCATCAGGTCAGATGTCACGCTCTGTAGCTTGATGAATGCGCCCATGTCCTACACAGTTGAGGCGATTAAAACACTCTTTGTTTGACTCTTCTCCAGAGATGATTTGGGCTTCAGGTGGGTTTCTGAGCAGGTGAGCCATCATCCTCCCGTCAGTGCCTTTCACGCCGAGGGCCTCAAGGAGGATTTCGTCTTCCATGGCTCAATCTACCCCAAAATCAAGTTTTGGGGCAAGAGCATCGAAGCAGAGCCCAAAGGAGTCATCACACTGGAACTTCCCAAGCGAGTGTCAAGCCACGCGTGAGCTTTGTCGCGTCCTCCTCCTAAATTCTCTCCGTTGTCCTCCAAAGGTACAATGAAGCCTACACCTGGACAAACCCCACCTGCTGCGTCCATAACATCATCGTCGGTCAGCTTTGGATCGAGCAGTACGGCAGCGTGGAGGTCGTCAATCACAAGTAACGGCAGCTCCTCTCGTGCTGTGTGCGCTCATGAAGGCAAACGCTCACACCACAACGAAGGAGACGTGATCAAGAATGTGATTGTGACAGGACCGGCGAGCGCTGCTGCATGACTTTCAAACCTTGCGGCCTCTTTGGGAAGGAGCTCCACAAAGTGGAAGGATACATTCTCGATAAAAGGTAGCATCTGACTCTTCTTACTGCTGCCAAGGAAGTTAGTTGTATCTTTTTTTTTTTTTTTGTCCGTTATACGCGAAACAAATACTATAATGTTATCACTTTTCACAATTATTCATGTCAAATTTGTGTCTCAAGGCTTCGTCATCAGCATGTGCATAATTCACACAGACTTCCAGATAAACAGTCATTCCACTGTACTGAAAGCAGCCATGACCTTTTCACGTGTATTAGCACCCTCTATTAGTGGCAAGATGATACTGCGACCAAGTCCGTTTTGATAACCAAATCCCCTTCCTAATGCAACCCATCTGTTTATATCCGAGTTTGGAACCAATAGTGGATGGAAATTAATGTATAGTGTCAAAGATCCTGCTTGTGGGCCCACCTAGAATCTCTAGTTGGACCGTAACAGGACGTGGATAAGTTGGAAATGGAAAACTAATTTGTGGTGAAATGTAAGAGAGCGTAGCTTAACTTGCTTGAAAATCCCTAGGCAGAGATCAAGTGTGTTTATTGTAGGAAAATGTGTACTACATAATAAATTATTTTTGTTTTCTATATCAACACATTCTTAAGTTTGTGTCAAACCATGTTTCAAACAGCTCTGTTCCATTTACCGTATTTTCCGCACTATAAGGCACTTCAGAGTATAAGGCGCACCTGCAATGAATGGCCTAGTTTAAAACTGTTTTCATATATAGGGCATTATAAGGCGCATAGAATCGAAGCCACAATAGTGGCTGCAGTTGTTATGCGTCCACTAGATGGAGCTACGCTAAAGGAAATACAATACAGCTTTCTTTATATCGAGCTTCCACAACCGCTGCAGCTGTAACAAAGCGCTTGACAGAACATTTAAAATACTATTCTAGAAATCAAAATATTGATCCATATATAAGGCACATCAAATTACATGGCTCACTGTTGGCTTTTGAGAAAATGGAATGCTTTTAGGTATGCCTTATAGTGCGGAAAATACGGTCTTCGTTTTGCAGGTGACAAATACAATATTGAAGATCTTATGTTTGCAGCAAGAGGAAACTCTGTGCCATCTACGGCAAATGGACCGAGTGCTTATACACGGTGGACCCAGCAACCTTCGACGCCAACAAAAACTCAGACAAAAGGAGTTCAGAAGAGAAAAAGGCTTGCAAAAGGGTGTGGGTCTTCTTTTTTTTTGCATTCCTCGCCACCAGCTGTGTTTGGCTCTCTGTTTAGTCATTGGGGGCTGATTACCTGTGTGTGTGTGTCGTCTGACCTTAGAACAGCGTAGATGAGGAGCCTGAGGAGATGCCGCCGCCTGACGCCGAGACGGTGCAGGTGATCCCGGGAAGCGAGCTCATTTGGAAGATAACGCCTCGTCCCAACGACTCGGCCAAGGTCAGCTAGCTTGAAAAATGAAAAACGAGGGGCTCGCGTCGTCGTCTTGTTGTCTCTTTCACGTCTCTGCATTCTCCATTTTGCAGTTTTACGACTTTTCCACGTTCGCCATGCAGCTGAACGAGTTGGACCAAAGGATGGAGGGACTTCTGCCCTCCACGGACAGTCGTCTTCGACCTGATATCCGTGCCATGGAGAACGGAGACATCGGTATGACCTTCATCGGACATCCAGAAATTTCACCTGTATTCGAGTGAACAGATTTATTACACATAAATGGTCTTCCAGGTTAAGCTTTTGCTAAAATAAAGGCAAATGAACCTTGAATTAATATGAAAGGCAGCTTATTTGCCGTCTTTAGTTAGAGCTGTTGCCTTCCTATACACGTTGACTTAAAGTGTAAGAAGTGTTCGACAACTTGACAAAATTCTGTCAAACAAATGTGGTATCAAAATCAGAAAGTCCGGAAACACATTCCAACAATACCTGTAATGCTAACAAACGGGCGGCTTTATTGCTTCAATTTTCAGTGATATGTAAACGTCTGGAGTGCACTTCTGAACTGACCAAGACGCTTTAGAGGTCAAGTGTGAGGTAAACTTGGCCAACCATCTTTTGAGGACTAAAACTATTTCAAGCATACTTTTTTTTTTTTTTTAAACACAACCCACCCAGGTTCATAGTTCAACCCATAGCAGCGCACTAAACAAAGAAAATGCTTTTGTTCGACTCTGGTGATTTAGTTATTGTTCTGGTGCCCTTTTTTCCCCACACAATCAAACTCAAGTGTGTATATTTTAGAAGTGTCAATTTTTTGTACTTTGTGTGTGTGTACACACACACACACTTGTTTGGTAGATTCAGCGAGTGCGGAGAAGAAGCGACTGGAGGAAAAACAGAGGACAGCCCGGAAGAACCGCGGCAAGTCCACAGATGACTGGAAAACCAGGTAATAGGCTCATGCATGTGTATGCGCTCAAAATTGCCTCAACTTTGTGTCCGGTTACGGCCGGATCTTCCGTGGCCCTGTGAAGGAGAGCTGCACCGGGGGCAGCAGTATTCACCTTGTTGACTTCTTGCTGCCGTTTGCGTTGCTCTGCACTCCTGCAAATGGGAGTCTTGATCCTTCATTGTTGTTGTTGAATGTCCACAGGTGGTTTCAGCAAGGAGCCAACCCGCACAACAAAGCGCAAGGCTGGCTGTACACGAAAGGTTACTGGGACAGAAAGTTCACGCAGCTGCCCGACATCTACTAGGACCAGGAAACGCGAAGGTTCCCTTGGGACTTCCTTGAAATGTACATGTTGATTTTGTTGTGGCGCTGCCAGTAGATGATCACCAAGTTGAATAGATTCTTAAATTCAGGCACATTAGGTCCGGTGTGAACAATAGAGCACAAAAAAATAAAAATGCATTTGGATATAATTCAAAGAGACTGATGCAATTCATTAGTTTCCGGGTGTCTTAATAAAAGGTCTCTGACATTGGTCGGTCAAAATATGCCAGGTTAAAGAATGACAATAATGTGCCCTTGCAAATGGTTTGGAGTGGCACTTCTGTCTCACGCAAATACAGGCTAAGGCTTTTGTGAAAAGTGATGATTGTGGGTGGAGCTAGGGCATTGCAATAAAGCAAGCAACTGATCAGTGTTGCTCACAAAGCGTTTTTTAACGTGTTGGAAAATCAGTTTTTGGAGAATCCCACTTGTGATGTCACAATCTCACACTTGATGAAGAGAACTACCATGAATAGTCAGGAATATTTAGCGTCAAAAATGACCATGTGGAGTAAGTAAAGGCATTTTTAGCCGGAAAGAACGACCATACATGGTCATTTTTTTCGGCTAAAAAAGCCTTACTATACATGGTCGTTTTTTTGGGCTAAAAACGCCTTACTATACATGGTCGTTTTATTTTCGGCCAAAAATGTCTTACTATACATGGTCGTTTTTTTTCAGTTAAAAACGCCTTACTATACATGGTCGTTTTTTTCGTCTAAAAACGCCTTACTATACATGGTCGTTTTATTTTCGGCCAAAAATGTCTTATACATGGTCGTTTTTTTTTCGGTTAAAAACGCCTTACTATACATGGTCGTTTTTTTAGCTAAAAACGCCTGACTATATATACATGGTCGTTTTCTTCGGCTAAAAACGCCTTACTATACATGGTCGTTTTTTTTTGGGCTAAAAATTTCATCCAAAAATACCTTACTATACATGGTCGTTTTTTTCGGCTAAAAACGCCTTACTACATACACATGGTCGTTTTTTTCGGCTAAAAACGCCTTCCGATTCAAAAAACGACTTCAATAAGCATTACTTATCATGTTGGTCAAAGGAAGAAAGTATATGGTTGCAACCTCTGGGAATTGAACACCCAACCGCTAGTTTGGCACATGGTTTCTCTACCCCTGAGCCACACCACCACTAACTTCTTGTTTGTTTTGTGTTTTCTTCAATAAAGCTGCAAATGGTGGTTAAAGAAAGATGTGACCTTGTTGCAAACACTGGGAATCGAACACCCAACCGCTGGATTTGGGACTTCTGCTTTCGACCACTGAGCTAACCGACCACAGTGAACATTTGGGTTGTTTTGTGTTTTTCCTCAAATAAGTTGTATATGGTGGTTAAAGAGTAGACATTGTTGCAACAACCAGGGATCAAACACTCAACCTCTGGTGTGGTACTCCATCACTCTACAACTGAGCCAAAGCACCACATAGAGCAGTGGAGTTGTGTTTTTTTATTAATCATGGTCGTTTCTTTCGGCTAAACGCCTTGCTATATATGGTCGTTTGTTTTTTTTTGCTAAAAACGCCTTACTATACATGGTCGTTTTTTTCGGCTAAAAACGCCTTTCTATACATGGTCGTTTTCGTTTAAAAACAACTTACTATACATGGTCGTTTTTTTCAGTTAAAAACGGCTTACTATACATGGTCGGGGTTTTTTTTGCTAAAAACGGCTTACTATACATGGTCGTTTTTTTCGGCAAAAATCGCCTTACTCTACATGGTATTTGTTTTCGGTTAAAAACGGCTTACTATACATGGTCGTTTTTTTCGGCAAAAAACGCCTTACTATACATGGTCGTTTTTTTCGGCAAAAATCGCCTTACTATACATGGTCGTTGTTTTCGGTTAAAAACGACTTACTATACATGGTCGTTTTTTTCGGGAAAAAACGCCTTACTATACATGGTCGTTTTTTTCGGTTAAAAACGACTTACTATACATGGTCGTTTTTTTCGGAAAAAAACGCCTTACTATACATGGTCGTTTTTTTCGGTTAAAAACGCCTTACTATACATGGTCGTTTTTTTCGGTTAAAAACGACTTACTATACATGGTCGTTGTTTTCGTTTACAAACGACTTACCATACATGGTCGTTTTTTTCGGAAAAAAACGCCTTACTATACATGGTCGTTTTTTTTTTCAAGTTTAAAACGTCTTGCTATACATGGTCGTTTCTTTCGGCTAAAAACAGCTTACTATACATGGTCATTTTTTTTCGGCTAAAAACGCCTTACTATACATGGTCGTTTTTTTTTTCGGCCAAAAATGCCTTACTGTACATGGTCGTTTTTTTTCGGCCAAAAATGCCTTACTGTACATGGTCGGGTTTTTTTCGGCTAAGAACGCCGTGCTATACATGGTCGTTTTTTTCAGCTAAAAACTCCTTACTATACATGATCGTTTTTTTTCGGCCAAAAACGCCTTACTATACATGGTCGTTTTTTTGGGGCTAAAAATGCCTTACTATACATGGTCATTTTTTTGGGGCTAAAAATGCCCTACTATATATACATGGTCGTTTTTTTTCAGCCAAAAATGCCTTCCTATACATGGTCGTTTTTAACGCTAAAAATTCCTTACTTTACATGGACGTTTTTTGGGGGCTAAAAATGCCTTACTACACATGGTTGTTTTTTTCGGCTAAAAACGCCGTAGTATACATGGTCGTTTTTTTGGGCTAAAAACGCCCATGTATCGCAAGGTGTTTTTTTAGCCCAAAAAACCCACCATGTATAGTAAAGCGTTTTGGGCCGAAAAAAACCCACCATGTATAGTAAGGCATTTTGAGCCAGAAAAAAAATACGACCATGTATCGCAAGGCGTTTTTTAGCCCAAAAAACCCACCATGTATAGTAAGGAATTTTTAGCGTTAAAAACGACCATGTATAGGAAGGCATTTTTGGCTGAAAAAAAACGACCATGTATAGTAAGGCATTTTTAGCCCCAAAAAAACGACCATGTATAGTAAGGCGTTTTTGGCCGGGAAAAAAAAACGACCATGTATAGTAAGGCGTTTTGGGCCGAAAAAAAACCGTCTTTGTATCTCAGGCGTTTTTGGCCAAAAAAAAAAAACGACCATGTATAGTAAGGCATTTTGAGCCGGAAAAAAAAATACGACCATGTATCGCAAGGCGTTTTTTAGCCCAAAAAACCCACCATGTATAGTAAGGAATTTTTAGCGTTAAAAACGACCATGTATAGGAAGGCATTTTTGGCTGAAAAAAAAACGACCATGTATAGTAAGGCATTTTTAGCCCCAAAAAAACTACCATGTATAGTAAGGCGTTTTGGGCCGAAAAAAAACGTCCTTGTATCTCAGGCGTTTTTGGCCAAAAAAAAAAAAAAGACCATGTATCGCAAGCCGTTTTTAGCCGAACAAACCGACCATGTAGTAAAGCGTTTTGGGCCGAAAAAAAACGATAATGTATCCTGAGTATAGTAAGGCATTTTGGGCCGAAAAAAAAATGACGATGTATAGTCAGCCGTTTTGGGCCGAATAAAACGACCATGTATAGTAAGGTATTTTGGGCCGTAAAAAATGACCATGTATAGTTAAGGTGTTTTGGGCCGAAAAAAATCCATGTATCGCAAGGCGTTTTTAGCCAAAAAAAAACACCATGTCGAGGAAGGCGTTTTGTGAATTGTTCCTTAGTGAGTGTGAGCTCAAAGAAGAGGATCAGAAAATGGATGGCTACGCACATTTCTGAGAACGCACAGGAAGGCCGGAATCAAACCCTGAACTTCCACAGCGCAGGACCAACGAAGTAACCATTCGACTACCAGGCAGGGAATGAATGGTTGTGCGTAGAAGAGGATGAGAAAATGGATAGCCATGATTGTTTTTTGAGAACACACAGGAAGGCTGGAGCTGTAATCGAACCCTGCACCTCTGCTGCTGAAACCAAAAGGTCACAACTCATTAAAGTGTCCAATAAAAATAATTTTAATATCTTAAAACACTATCTAAGAGGATCCCGTTCACAGCAAAGAGTACAGTTGTGCATGTGAATTGTAAGAAGTTCTCAAGGACGTGCAAAACATTTCCACATGGGGGAAAAATGTGCAGTGTATTGCAAAGATCAGAAAACCTTTTCCATGCAAACCACAGAATAAGGTTCAAAATTACGCCACAAAAACAAACACTTGGGCCTAAAACGGTCTTATTGTTTGGCTTTTTTTTTCCTGCTAAAGTCAACACGCTTCAAGGTTGAGCCGCAGCTCGCATGAAGGCGAGAGCCGAATGGATCCGTACGTGAAGCCTGTTCTCAAAATCATAGCCTGCATAGTCCTCCTGCAAAAGACAAAATGTGCGTCACAACCAACACCATGCGGGACAATCCCCTGCTAGCTACGACACATTGTTATACCTTCGCCTGAAGCATCAACGTGTGGCCTTTGGCTGCAGTCTAGGGAGGGAAAGGAAAAAAAAAGTCACCTTCGAATATAATCCAACGCGAGGCACTGACACGATGGGTTCACAGAAAATTGATTTGAAGTACCACAGTGGGTATTACAATCACGATTAGCGGTAATGTCGCTGATGCTATCTATAGTGGTACACACGCCGGGCTTGTGTGCGGGCAGTGTGGGATCGGTTCCCACTTATTGAATGCGGGTGTGAATGGTCGTTTGTGTCCTGGGACTGACTGGCGACCAGTTCAGGGTGTAGTCTGCCTTTCGCCCAAAGTCAACTGGAACGGCAACAGCAACTCCCCGCGACCCTCTTCGGGATAGGCGGTATTGAAAATGGATGTATTGCTCAAAATAAATAAATAAGGTAAAATCCCCCATACATCAATTATTCATTTTGAATACTACAAATATGAACTATGCATAAGCCAAAAGTATATATTCAATTGTGGTGGGACTGTTAAATTGAGTTTTTTTTTAGAAGGGTTCTCAAACCAATTTTAAACACACACAAGTAGATGTGTCCACAACTGCAATGTTTAAAAAAATAAAATAAAATTCATCATGCATTTTATTTCTTAGTTTTTACTTGTCTTTAGTTTTATCTGCAAAAGGTAAAACTAATCATTAAAATGTTCTCACAGTTTATCAGTCAACAGTTTTCTACCTACCCCGGAGTCGTTGAGGAGCATGCAGCCCAGTTCGTAGCAGGCGTAAGGCTGCACGTACGAGTTGCTCAGCAGGCCCATCTCATCGCGCAAGGCCACCTGGAAATACTGCAAACACAAAAAGCCGAGTTCCAAAATGAGCTTTGTATTTGGATTGTATTATTATAATCATCAACAGTGATGTGAAGACCTGAATAGCATCTTTCTTGTTATGCAGGCATTTGTTTACAGTCCCCAAGAGCAGGTTTTTCAGCCCTGCGCAGGAGGCGTCGTCAATAGCCTGCAGGACTACAGAAATACACACTTTTTTTTTTTTTTTTTTAAACAACAAACTGCAGATGACTATCAAAGATTAGCGCGGTACCTTGCATCATTGTGTGCAATTTGCTGGTGGAGCAGTTGCAGAGAGCTTTCCACAGATAAAGAATCTCAATGATGGAGAGGATGCACAGTTCTTTGGACAGACTGGGCATCCTCAGCTTCTCAGCCTGTCACAAAATTCATCGGCCGATTAATCAGTCATCGGAATTTTACTCTGCTATATATAAAAAACCCATATTGGTCGATACGGTGCATTAAGTCCACTCACTTTCTTCATGGAGAACAGCTCAATTTGATTGTTCTTGCGTTTAAAGAGTTTTTGGACATCATTGAAAACTCCCGACGCCCCCTGCAGGTCACCCATGGCTCCTTGACAAACTGAAAAAAAAAAAATAAATTACTCAGAGCCTATTCAAACAATGTGGGACACAAGCAGGGTTGGTACCTGCAGTCAAATATGCATAGTAGCACTGCGACCAGCGAGACTCGTTCTTCAGACGCTCAAAGGCCTTGAACGCCTCCGAGTAGTTCAGCTCGATCATGTTGCACCACCCTAGCAAACATACAACAGAAGGATGAAAAGCCAAATGCACTGACTACAACTTCTACGAACTACTCGGGTGGTGGGCTACAATCCCGTGGCAGTTAAATTTCTGAATTATATGAGCAACTGTAGTCACAAGAACAACAAGCATCTTATAGAATTTACAGTACCTTTAACATGCTTGTCTACAGTTTGCGTTCTAATCTCCTGGGAAAACTCTCTCCATTGCTTCCTCTGGTCCATGTTTAGTGTGATACACACAGTGGTACTTCCATCGCGACTCAACCGCATGTGATGTCCAAATTCGTTATGATTTATGCGGTCCACTGAGGCTACGTGAGGAGGAGCCTTTGAAGGCGTTGAAGGACCCTGCCTATGAATTGTCTTTCTAGAACAGTGGTCGTTAACCTTGTTAGAGGTACCGAACCCAACCAGTTCATATGCACGTTCACCGAACCCCTCATTAGTGAAAAATAAAAATGTGATTTTTTTTTTTTACAAATTCAGAGACATTAAAAAACAAACAAACACGCATTTATTAAAAACAGAAAAAAAGTAAATAAAAGTACATGGCATAAGTGTAGCTTTTTTAAAATTGTATCACGTGGTGACTACTGAGCGAACTAAATTTCCCGCAGCACTGATTGGACAAGCAATGTCATGTGATCATCTGCAGCCAGCGATGGCCAAGCGGGCGTGTCAAAATTAATTGACATCTTGAGTCGGGTATGTCTGAACCTCCATGGCAGAGGCTCCGTCGAACCCCTCAGACTGATTCACCGAACCCCTAGGGTTCGATCGAACCCAGGTTAAGAACCACTGTTCTAGAATTTGGAAACCAAGAGTGTCATTTTCATTTATTCTTACGGCCGGCAGATTCAAATTATTTCTGTGACCACTGTGGACTTTTCTTTCATTAACAGAGGGGTATCCGCTATTTTGTTCACGTGTGTACACGTAAGAATGAAGTTTATCGACCGTGGCAAATCCTTACCAATTTCATACAAACACACATGCTGGATCTCCCTCTGCTCCGAGGACAGCTGTAAAGCGCTGTTGAAGGACGTCAAGGCGGCGCTCATCTGGCTCTGCGCACAAACGACAAGTCCCGTGAAGTGTTCGTGACACAATGTTGCGTTTTTAGCACACCAGGAAGTGGGTGTGAGTGTGCTTGTGTGTTGGGCTACAGACAGGTGCTCACCTCAAGACGTTGGACTCTGCCTTTAAAGAACATGAAGAGCGACGAGTTGGGGTAAGTGGTCTCTCTCTGTCGAAGAATGGCTTTGGCCTCCGCCAGGCCCGAGTGAGTGTCGCTGTCATCCAGGGCGAAGAAGGGCTGCACTACTGTGTGGTACCACAGGAGGGCCAAGCTGTTGCAGGACATATGAGAATATGGAACGTCAGCAAAAATAACATCAGACTTGGGCTAAAAAGAGGCAAACAAAATCAGTCAGTAGTGCATAGACATCCGCCAAGGCTGAACACGTAAAAATAGGCTTTACTGCCAGGGACATTAGCGTACGTCTCCTTTAAAAGCATATCATTTTAGTGATGGGCAAATGAGGCTTCATGAACCAGCTGTTGTGTTTATTGAGTCCTTTAGATGGCACTCTCTGTGCAACATTGGGCTGAAAGCAAACTGATTGACCATTTCTTAAACATCTTTCTGTACATCAACAGTGCCATCTAGAGGAGTAAAAAAACAACAATTGGTTCATGAAGCAAATTTGAATCTTCATTTTCCCATAGCTATATTTTTCCCTAAATACTTGGTCCAATTCCCACTTGTTCAACCATTATAGAGGTCCTGCTAGGGCTGCAACGGATTTTTGATGAGCAATCGCAATGAATTTCAGGTCAGTCGCAGTGATTACATGTGAGCATATTTCCTCAATTAAACATGGCGGAAATGTGCGTGACAACAGGTAAAACACAAAAATGTAATGTTTCCTTTCACAACAATGGCATGACGTGGGACTCTTATTTAAATTTACAATGCGAGGCTCTCCTTCAAAGCCTCTGTTCACGCAGCAAATGTTGTTTGACGAGACCTTTGATATTATTTGCTGTCATGCTGAGTAATTTATTTATTTTTTCTGTTCATGTTCTTAAAGTTTTTTTACTTTTTTAAGTATTTACAATACTTGATGCGAGTTACTCTCGGTTTTTCTCTTTTCAGTACAGATACTGGCATTTTAAAAACAATATTTAAAATATGTAAGAAATACCAAATTGTACAATGTGAAATTTCTCTTCAGAAAAGCATTTGTAGTTTTGTTTTTTTTTTTGCCAAATTGCCCAGCTCTTCGCCCCGCTGACTATCCACGGTAACTGCTGCAATCCAGATGCACAAACAGTCACTCACACACTCACGTGGCTAAGGGAGCCTTCATATCTTTGCTCTCGCTGG
The DNA here is from genome assembly GCF_054856545.1 of Hippocampus guttulatus. Classification (NCBI taxonomy): domain Eukaryota; kingdom Metazoa; phylum Chordata; class Actinopteri; order Syngnathiformes; family Syngnathidae; genus Hippocampus; species Hippocampus guttulatus. The sequence goes on from NC_141274.1 coordinate 2,905,973, forward strand.
CGTAGGCCAGCGCCGACAGTCCTTGGAGACGGTCGCCGGGGAAGCCCAGCAGGTTGACGATCTTGAGGAGGTGCGGTGGCACCATGGAGATGCATAGGTGGAAGAGGCCATAGCCAAAGCTGACCGAACCTTTGATCCGGTCCAGGTCTTCGGCGCCAACGACGTCCAGCCGCTGGGAAGGGCTCGACGCGGCGCCGGCTGGCGATGACGAGGCCTGCTGCTCGGACGCTTTCCTCCTCCTCCTGCTGCTGCTGCGCTCCTGCAGCTGCGTGATGTCGCTGTAACATTTGTCGTAAACTTTCCAGGCTTTACGGAGGATCCATCCTCCTTTGATGTATCCTGTGGAGTGTGAAAGAGGAACATGGGATTCAAATATCATTTGGAGTTCCTCACAGTCACAACGCAGTTTAATTGGTCTGAAAATACTGTATCCCCCCCCCCACCAACCCCCGAATTTACCAGAGAGTTCTTGTTTGGTGAAAGCTAGCACGGCGAGGTAAACCTGGCAATCGGCAATGATGATCTGCCTCTGGAGTCGTTCCACGGCGGCCACCGCTGACCTCCGAGAGTCCGCCTGCTCACATCAGAAATAATTCGCAATGTTCAAACCAGAAGGACAAAAACACACAAGAGACAACTGGGAAAGTTTAAGAATCGCTTTTGCTTTCCCTTAAAGCAGACGCATTACGGACGATTGACTTTTTAATGGCTTGTATACAAATAGTCCCGCCCACCCAGCAAGTATGAAATTCAACAAACAAGTCAATATTTATTTAGGGCTGCAACTAACAATGACACTTGTCCCCAAATGCTTACTGTATTTTAATTTTTTCCAATCACAGATATAAGTAAATTTTTCTCAATGATGTTGTTGCGCTGATTCCGAATCTGTCCTCATTTTTTCCCCAAAAGTCAGACTCATTCGAACATGGGACAGGATAAAAGCCGCTCACATTGCACGGAACAGGGCTGACCCCTAAAAAGGGGCTAATTTCAGTGAGTGTGATTTCAGTGTGCTGTAATTTGGGCTCCTTTGGGTATTTTGACAAAAGCTTTTAGGACAGCATTTTTACAGAGAGAAAAATAAAACAAAATATGTCCCCTCATATTTCAACAGTCCCGACTCACAGAGCGCTTCATCTTGTTTTTCAGGGTTTGGAAGACGCCGGCATTTTCGCTTTCGCACAACCTCTCTGTTGTTTTGAGGTCTTCTGACGCCTGCTGCATCTTCTCCTCTTCAAAAGTCATCATGGCATTCTACACAGCAAAATCAAACTAAGTCAAAGACAGAAATCGGGTTTACATTTTTGGGGAAAAATGTCCATGCGATTCCACATGAAGGAAGTGCTCAGGATTACAAAACATTGTAATCCTGGTTTAAGGGTTGGTTTCACACAACTTGAACGTGCACGTTTTTAAGTTGCCCAATACTTATTGGCCCCAATGTATTTGTATGAGGAGCAACAACACTGCCGCAACTAAACATGACTCTGTCACCTTGGAATTTGACTTGGCAGACTGCACTTGAAAAAACAAAAGACAAACCTAGGACTAAATAAACAGACAATGAATAACCAGTCGCTGCAACAATTATGTACAGGATGTACTTACTGAAACGCTCCGACTAATTTAACCCACAAAAAGTAAGCAACTTGTATGCGTGTGGCGTTGACTCACCAGAAAACTGACAAAACTAGCACCGAAGCTCATGAGGGGACTGTGGTTCCTGTGGGGCCAAAAAAAAACAAAACAAAACCATCAGTGAATCACAGAACCGCATTCCATTTTGCCTCAACTTTACGCAATCACCACGGTCTTTAACACTGAATTACAGAGGGGCACGACATATGAAACGACACACGTGAAGGTTGCGTCGTGATCGTACGCGGGTATGTGGCACAATAACTACTGCTGTCTTGTTTTTATTTGATTGATTTAAGCCCTAGAAGTGGTATTTGTACAAATATTTGGATATTTTCTGGTCACCACCAACCACAAAAAATAAGGGATGACTGTACTTAAAAATATATACCCAGAATGATACTTTTTTCAGCTTTTAGGATCTTGGGAGAAGATAAATGGTCGAGAAGTGTCGATCGTATTTTTATGCACCACAGTCTGAGTAAGAGTTATTTCTTTTTAAGTATCTGCCAACACCAAGTCTCGATCCGATACCTTGGCAATGCATTACGAAGAGAAAAAAGTGTTTGTCTTAATTGGCTTAATTTATTTTAAAAAAAAAACGCTATCCCAACATGACTTTTTATATGACTGTAAGTCAGTCTTGTTTCAAATTTAAAAAAAAAATACTCTTGCCTTTAGAAATTAAGAACATTTACAAATCTGATCTTTTGCAGCCAACGCCGATCAGCTGAAAATCATGAGATCGGCCCCGATTTCTGATCACATGATTGGATCAAGACAAGTCTAATAAGTAACCGTAATCTAATAAGAAACATTAAATTGTGTCTCCTGCATTTCCTGAAATAGTGACCTATGCCCCACTTACTTGCTTTGTGTCATTCACTTCAAGGTTAAAAAAAACACCCACACTCAAAAAACAACAACAAAAAAAAACAATAATAATAATAACAACAATACTCTGAGGAAAAAAAAAAGCCAGAAGCTACTTTTTGAAATACTAACTCTGAACGAGCATAACGGGAGACACACACACGTGGAATACAGTTTCCTCAGATGCACTTAATGCATTCATTTAAAAATGCTTTGCTGCTCACGTACAGCAAAGCACGCATCGAGAAAAAGCAGACAAGATGATTATTGTGTGGATACGGATGTTTTGGCAGTCACGGGGCTGTTTGAACATCATCAGTTCAACGCTGGTGTGTGAACATTCGCTGGAGGCTCTTTGAACAAAACAAACGTTTCTTCTTGTGACCTGTCAGATGGCGCTGCGATAGACGAGCCTGACAGTGATGGCGAGCGATGAAGTCAGGAACTGAATGTTGCAAAGGAACTTGTGAGGGAAAATTATAATACGGTTACACGGGGCGGCTGACTTCTTTTGCAAGGAGACAAGCGCAACAAGCAGACACCTGAAGCGCAGGGAGCCTTCTGAAAAGTCCACTCCAAAAGTATTGGAACAGCTGTTCTTTCATTATGGTTCTACACTGAAGACGTTTGGCTTTCAGATCAACAGATGCATATGAGAGAAAAAGTTGAGAAGTGCAGCTTTTATTTCATGGTATTTAAAATCGAGATGCAGAGCACCTTTTGTTTGAAGCTACCCACTTTTCAAGTGAGCAAAAGTATTGGAACGTGACCGGTGGGTGTTTCTAGTAGCTCAAATGTTGCCTTTTAAATTGATTGCTTATACATTAGATAGTGCTTGTTTTTGGCTTTGGGTTTTACCTGTGAAAAGCCAAAACAACAATTCATCTTGCGAAAGTCAAGTGGCCAAACTCAGAAATCAGGGGAGTCGTGATGGGTCGTTGTCAGACCTTTTTTCTGCTTCATTTATATTCCACAAACACAATGATCATCAGAATGCCTTGTTTAACAGGGCTGTCCTGATCCATTAGTGATTTTGGATATTGATCTGATATCAGCCAGAACACCCCTAGTGTCAGATTAGTGTGGAGGAGAGGGGGGGGGGGGGGGTGGCATATCACATAATGTAAAAAAACATTTTTGACTTGGCTTCCCCTTTAAAGACCTTAAAAATTTAAAAGAGCTGTAAATTTGATATTAATAATAATTACAATAATGATGATAATAATAATAATAATGTGTTTCTATATCGTGGATTTGATTTATTGGAGTTGGGTTCTGGAACATAGTCCCCGAGAGTGATTTACTGGACCTGCTTATTCAAGATTTTATTTTATTTTTAAAAAATGCAATTGTAATGGGTGTCAATTATTCGTGGATCTCCGCTATTCGTCGGCCGGGCCAGTCTCTGTCCATTGTATTGTAACAGACAATTGTCAGATACTAGTTACACAAACAAAGGTAACATCTTGACGTGCTCATCTTGTAAGCGGTGTCACCGACAGGCAGGAAACGTAACGAAAAATGCAACACGTAACCCAACAACGGAAGCAGGCAGTGACTTGAATGGATACGACTGGCATCGTGGCAACAGACGCTCACCTGTACGCTCTGAAAAGCTTGTCGCTCTCCTTGAAGCCATTATTCAGAAGCATGTTGATGCCTTTCAGCGCCAGTTCGGCATCGTCGAAAGGCTTCCTTTCGTCGTCTTCCACGGCGGCTTCCGTTGGAGCCGCCATTGAAGTTGGGCAACACCGGGTGTGCGGTGGCGCTAGGCCGAGTGTGGCCGCGAGAGGCTGCTTGGATGGCGGCGGCAAGGCAGGGCTTGCGCGCGCGCTGTCTGCTCACTTTACTTCCAGGCAATACAATCTCAGCCAGTGGCGCAGTTCCGAGCAGACGAGTCCATGTTGATTTTGTACGACTACTGCTTTGTCGGTAAACAGTTATCGGCCTCTGGTGACGTTAAGATGCCGCTTTCAGTCGCCTCTGACCGGCTCGACGGTCGACACTCAGCGTAGCTGCCGGTTGGTGTTCCAGTCAGTTGCAGTGCAGGAAGTGTGGTGCCTTGACGTATTGTTGGAATTTGGACAACTACGGTAGCATTTGTGGTGATCCCTATTTACTGTACGTAAAGTACCCTTGATTATACGACGTCACATCTTTTACTCACTCATGAACATCGGAGGATACACAAAGTATGAAGAACATATAGAAATGGACAATAAAAGAATAGTTAGCGTGCACTTTGAATACTCACATAATTACGTGCAAGCTTTTAAATGTACCATCCGAGTGGGCGTGGTTGTGGTTGGAAGACGTCACTCAAGACGTGCTTGTTTAATACAATGATTCCCTCCCAAACAACGTGAAATTATACGATGAGGAATAAAAAAATAAATTATTGACTGTACACAATTGACGCCCATTATAAATGCACTGAAATTTCTACGTAAAATTTATTTGTAATAAATTACAAAAAAGAAAAATATTGAAAGAAAACCCCGAATAAAGAGGTGAATCCATGGAGACTGACACTCGAGTGTGCGGTTTCCACTGTATCAATTAAATGCTCTTCCACGATACGGCAGTTGTTTAATTAACCTGCTCATCCATTTTTTGTGCGCCTTGAAGCACACATTTGTTTAATGGGGAAGCATGGAAAGATTCAGAAGTATTGGGTCTAAAATTGAACCTTGGGGAACCCCACATTTAATTTCATGGACTCTGGAGGAACAGGTATCCAAAATTAGAAAGAAACATCTGTCTGTGAGTCTGTTTAATAAAATGTGGTGAACTACCGTATCAAAAGCATTGCTTAGATCCAGTAGCACCAAGACCAAGTGTCGACATTGCACCTGTTATCATTTAAAATATTTAAAAGAGCTGTAACTGTACACTGTTCATCCTTAAAATCAGACTGATATTTCCCTAAAATATTATTTGTATGTAAAAAAAATGATTGGAGAAAAATATGTTTCTCTAAAATGTTACTTAAAAACGGTAAATTGGATACAGGTTTGTACTTCTTTAAAACGCTGGGATCCAAACTGCTCTTCTTTCTAAGGCGTTTCACCATCACCATGTTAAAGGTGGCGGGGAATACACCCGTCTGAAGAGAGCAATTGACTATATTTAAAATCTGTTCCTCAAAGAATCCATAAAATGTTTTTTAAAGTGATGTGATAATTGGATCTAAAAGACAGGTTGATGGATTTCCCCGGGATTTCCCCGGAAGAAAACTCCACCAAGTGTCAACCAGGGTTATTAATTTCAGATGAACATAAGAAAAGCACAGAGATTTCAGTAATAATTTATGAAGTAATTTAATTGGCGATATTACAAAATGCTTTACAAACCAGTGGTTACAAAACAGGAATGCAATTTTTAAATTAATCCCCAAAAAATCCAATTGTAATGAATTTATTTTCATCCTTTTTTCTCTCTTTTGCACTCAGATGTAAACACTGTCTGAATCATGCATCTATATCTTTTTTGGGTGTGTATTGTTCCATTTTCAGTCTTCAACTATACTTAACTTGTCCACTGTAAACCACATTGAGAACCACTCGGAAGAATGCATGCAAAAGGAATGCATAAAAATGGAAACCGCGGTCAAAAATGTGATTTCTTGGCCTTTGTGGGGACCTTAAAAATGCAATAGGGAATCAAACATGCCAAACGGGAAAAGTAGCGAGCACCATCAACTGCAAAGTATTGATGCATACATATTTAGGTCCAACCATTTTCCATCTACACACACACACATCCATTTTCTGATCCGCTTTATCCACACAAGGGGCGTGGAGCCTATCCCAGCTGTCTTTGGACACCCTGAATTGGTTGCTAGCTAATCACAGGACACACAGAGACGAACAACCATCTGCACTCATAATCACACACCTAGGGGCAATTTCGAGTGTTCAATCAACCTGGGGAAAAGACACAAACCCCACACAGGAAGGCCGGAGCTGGGATGGACCCTTGTTCCTCTGCACTGTGAGGTTGACACACTAACCACTGGACCACCGGGCCGCCCACACACACACACACACTTACTTTCTAACCCGCTTATCCTCATGAGGGTTGTGGCGTGTGCTGGAGCCCATACCAGCTGTCTTCGGGCAGTAGGCAGGGTACATTCCGAACTGGTTGATTTTTTTATATATATATATATATATATATATATATATATATATATATATATATATATATATATATATATATATATATATATACTGTATATCAGAAATGATCTTAAAGTGCTGTGTTATGTACTGCACTGTACACTACATACTCTCCCTTCTGCAACCACCCATCCACTAAAAAAATAAAATGAATAAAATGAATAAAATAAAAAGTAGGTGCATTGATGAGTTGGTGCTGCACATGATTTTAAAATAAATACATCCATACACACACACACCTCACCGCATATACATAGTGACACAAAAACATTCCCTGTCCTCTTGGTAACAGATTGCACATCGTTGTTTGGAGGTGGTCCCAAGTTTTGGCCAAAAAAAATAATAATTTAATGCTGCAGTTGTGCTTCAGCCTGGACATTCCTTGAGGTTGACAGGCCCGACCACCGAGGGCAATCTGGCGAACACGACGGACTCGCCGTTGATCTTCATGTCCTGGATGCAGCCCACAAAGGACGCGGTGACGGGCGGCGTCCGCAGCAATGACATCTCTTCTGTGTAGAGAGCGGTAAACTCGGCAGGTGAAGCATTTCAATTCGTTTAATTGTGTGACAGAGATCGCATAGGTAAAAGCATTGAAATGTGCTGCGTTGGAAGCTTCCAACTTCATGGGAACAATTTGAGAAAAGGACTTTTTTTTTTTTTTGGGTTCCCAGTGCTCAAAAAAGCGAGGTCCAAAAAGTCACGTTTGGATGTGTTTGGTGTGGAAATACTTAGAAAAACCCTAACTGACAATACCATCCAATCGTTTATTTACATTTATGTTACCTGTTGACATGACATTTTCCAATAAATTCTCATATCGTCGCTGTCCTGTAAGAAAACACGTATGTCCCTTCTTGTCATTTTTAAAATGTTTACATTAATGGGGTGTCTGCGTTTCAGACATATGCTGTATGCTTTATCAAATAATCACTTTTCATCCCATCACATGTTTTTTTTTCTAACACTGCTCTGACCTCACAAAAAATCCCACAGATAAACCAGGAGAATGGGAGGTTTTCTATTGTACAAGAGAACTGCAGAACTTCTTCTATCCTACTTTCAGGCACAGAGGTGATCCAATACTTTTGTCCACATTGTGGAAACGCTTTGAAAAGTAGACAGGCACTCACCAGGAGCACCCCCCACATAGAGGGGATATTTGGTCAGAGTGGCAGTGGTAGATGGAGGTCCGATCTTGTATGTGTCCACTGTGTCCACGTGCAGTTGCACGACATTCTTCCTCTTGATGACTGCAAGATTTGGATGAAAAGTGGTCTATGCACGTAGAAATGTTTATAGGGAATAAATCCAAGGATGATGAAGATCGCATGTTACCAGAAATTTTATGAAAAGTTCCATCGCAGAGTGTCGTTTTTGGCCGCACGGATGCCATGAACTCCCCTTTGCCATTGTTCACTAGGGCCACCACCTGTAAAAAAAAATAAAATAAAATATATAAATAAAATGGAAGTTGCAAAAGAACAAAAACAAATATTCAACATTTATAGTATTTCATAATTTAAACTCTTTCAATGATAGACGTTAAAAAAATTTTGGACAAAACAGGTTCTAGCGCAGGGGTGGGCAAACTTTTTGGCTCGGGGGCCGCATTGACTTTTAAAATTTGACAGAAGGGCCAGGTCAGCATGAGCTACGGTACATTAAAAAAAACTGCATTTGTTGACAGTCCATTTCAAACATCAACAGAACAAAAGCATGAAAGTACGGTATTAATATACTTTTTTTAAATGACAAAAGTGTTGTTGATGACCTATTTTAGCCTGTGCATCGCTGCAGATGGGTTGTGATCAGACCAGTAGAAGTAGAGCGATACAGAGGTACTAGGTGGTCGAAAAGATTGCCCCGCCCCCCCCCGTGTTCTGCAACTTCAAGTCAATGCGCCACCTGGCGGTGAAATGCCTGTCATTACAAGTCCAATTGAAATGAATGGAATCATTCACATCGAACCTTAATTGTGGACCAACCTTCGGCGGGCCGGATTAAAAAGACCAACGGGCCGGATTCGGCCCGCGGGCCGTAGTTTGCCCACCACTGTTCTAGCGCAATGGTTCTTAATGTGGGTTCGATCAAACCACAGTGGTTCGGTGAGTCGGTCTCAGGGGTTCGACGGAGCCTCTGCCATGGAGGGTAAGACACACGCGACTCAACATGTTAATTAGTTATGGCACGCCTGCTTGGCCATCACTGGCTGCAGATAATCACATGACATTGTTTGTCCAATCAGTGCTGTGGGAATTTTTTTTCGCTTAGTAGTCAACGTGTGACTGTCGTGATAGAACTGTCGTACAATAAAAAAAAAAAAAGTATACTTATCTCTTGAAATTTTAATGACTTTTTTCTGTTTTTAATAAATGTGTGTGTTTTTTAATATCTTGAATTTGTAAAATAATATATATATTTATTTTTCACTCAAGAAGGGTTCGGTGAATGTGCATATTAACTGGTTGGGTTCAGTAACTCTAAAAAGGTTAAAAAGCACTGTCCTCGCGTATACTGTACCCAAGCTGTGACTGGTGCCCTAAAAAGATCAAAATCGTCCTTTTTTTTTTTTTTTTGTCCAAGTACTCAGTAGTGTCAGTCCGTCCTCACCTCTCCTCTGAGCAGGTAAATACTGACATAATGTTGAGCTTGTTGAGCTCCGCTAGAATCGCCAACGTGCAGCAGGAGTCCAGTTGGCGTCCTTGGGCGAACGTTAAACAGAAGCTCAAAACTGGATCCCACGGCAAAGGAGTCATCTGGAAGTCCAAAGAAGGAGTCATGATTTGATAGCTGTGAAATAATTGAGTGAGATTCTTTGTTTGAATTCAGATTGATTCGATTCTATGGAGCGTACGACTTGATTTGAGATGTATTGCAGTTTGGACTGCATCATGACATATCACACAGGGCTGATTAGCGAGCTCTCACTGATGACGACGTGCGCGCCGTTCCCCGAGAAGTAGGCCCCCCTCTGAGTGGGGCCCTCGAAACAGGGGCCGGCTCCGTGGTTTGTGGATGGATTCAGCATGGCCGCTCCGTTCATTTTAAACTGGCGCACGCAGCCGGACACGCTTTGCTTTGGGAGGTTCTTGGACTACAAGTAACAAAAAGTGCAAAACCAAAAACAAAGTATTTGACTCGAAATGTGTGATCTTTATGTTATTCTGTACCTTCAACTCTTTGTGGAGGTAGTCCGGGGCACTGCCTAAGAACACAGGCGACATGAAGTGCTTCATGGAGGCCACGTCCGCCGGGCTCAGCTGACCGTCCTGCGCTCGTATCCCATCCACCACTAGGCGGAATTTCTTCTTCTCCAAACTGAACATCACCTGCAGGAAGTACGTCATGACATTTTACGTACACATGAGACCCGTTGTTGTGCAGTGGAGCGTCAGGTGTGTCTGGGTAATAACAAGGCTAGGCTATTCTGATTAAGATTCAAAACGTCATTTTGGATGTCCACTCACCGAATGCCACTTTCCATCGTTGTACTTCTCCCTGTTCAAGATCTCATTGTATTTACCCACAGACAGTCTGATTCTCCCTTTGGACATGTACAGAGCCAGGTGAGAGTTCCCTCCTCTTGTTGCAGCGAAGAACAACAGGCCATCTGGAGATCGAGTACGGATGTCCAGAGAGAAGTGCGGCCTAGAGGGAAGGAATGATGAACAGTGACTCTCAAAACTGCTGGATCAAAAATTGCCAAATGGGATCTGGGTCCGAAGGGGACCCATCCGTTATCTGAGCTTATGTGTCACAAGGATTGCGGGCGTGCTGGAGCCTATCCCAGCCGACTCCGGGCAGTGGGCGTGACGCACCCTGAGTTGGTTGCCAGGAAATCGCAAGGCACACATCAACTGTGAACAATCTGTGTCTCACACGTATTGTAACTGTGATGAAAGATGAAAACAATTTTGATACAGCTGCCTCAGATCTCATTGCCAAGGGACTCACCTGGGCTGCAGCACCTGCAGCGGCAGGCTGTAGCTCAAGCGGCTCACGGGCCCCCCCATGTGATACGCGTCTGCCACCAGGCCCGGTAACGAGCACGGAGACGCGCTCTCATTCATCACACGCGACATCGTCGCCTCCTTCAACAAAAGCAGAAAGATTCCAATCAAAGCTGGCCCTTTTAAGAAATCGACAAACGGCTTTCCTGTCAATGCGGCCTGCTGGGAAGTCCTACAAACAGTACAATGGTTGCAAGGTGATCTTACACACTGTAGGATTACAAATGTTCACCTCAACAAACAGCAAATATTTAAGTCAATGAATGGTATGACTCTTGAAAAATACGTATTTTAATTTAAATCATCAAAATGGATGGATTGATGAACATTGAATGAAAAAACAAGTGTGTTTGTAAATAGTGTATATATACATATATATACTGTATATATATATATATATAGAGAGAGAGAGAGAGAGAAAGAGAGAGAGGGGTGGGGTTACGCAATGACTTTTTTTTATGTCTGCTTCCATGCATTTGAACTTGTTAATTCTGTAAATGTGCCAATTTACTTCTAAAATACATCCCTCCAATAAAAGACGATTTGATAAGTATGTTGATTATTGTTGAGATATTCTAAAGTGAAAAGTTTGGATTCAGTTGTACTTGCATTTCTTTTTTAATTTTTTTTTTATTTTAATAGTTGTATTAGTTATGTAAGATTATTCATATCTTACATAACTAATACAACTACCACCCACCCAAAAAATATATATATATGTGTATGTATACATATGCTGTATGTATGTATAAACAATTGTGGTCTGATCCCTCCTTTGACTGTGTTAAATCCAGTAGAAAAAAAAATGGCAAACTGCATAAAACTTTTCTTTTCATGTTCTATTTTGTATGGGAGGTGTAAAGCGAATGATGCAAAGAGAACAACATCATATAAAATTACAGCCTTGGAAGTCCCAAAAAGAATCGACTTTAAGGAACCTAGGGATGTTTATTTTTGGTATTTCCAAGCAGATAGCAGCTCGTGTTTCACACTACGACGATCTGCGATGTTAATCCACCATTACGGATCATATCTGTCAAGTTTATGCAGTTCAATCCATGTGGGTCATGAACACACACTGGAATCGGATATCTTTACCCACTTGGGATTCAGAAGCATTTATAAGCAAAGTATCTGATCCCTATCTGAACATTACTAGCAACGCTGTCATATATTGTTACTTAATCAAAACGTAAATGCTTCCAAACATTTTTATTTTTTAGGTACGATGCAGATTCTGAAAATATTTGATAATTTATATCGGGGGGTGGGGAGGGGGGGAGGGGCTCTTGTGTGTCCAGAAAAAATACAAATAAAAATTGGATTATGGTCACATGAGGGTGATGTGAGAAACTCAAACGTTTACTTCATATTCATCCATCCATTTTCAATACCCTAATCTTGTCATCACCAAGAGGTAATTGAACCCAAACTACCTGCACAAGTCAGGCACGTGAACCATGTTAATATCAAACTGGTAAATGATTTGCACTGATGGAATGCTTGTATGTTACTGTTAACATGGAAGAAAGAGACAATGAGATGATTTCAGTCAGGCTTGTTATTTATAAGTGTTGTTTAAGCATAGGAACATCAGAAAAAACATAAAACATCATGTTGAATATTTATTATATTATATTTGGAAGGAGTTATGAAGGTCCAGAAATTCATGCAACGTGTTGCTTTTATTAAATGAATGACAGCAAAGGGAAGAAGTGTGGCACAATGTTAGGGTTAGACTCTTGTCAGCAGGTCTTTTGGCTCCTCCTTCTCGTTCATCTCTGGAAATAAGGCAGCAAAATAAAGTCAGTCAAACACATCAAGGCAGACATTTTGACAGCCGTAAGCACCAGGGATGGGCCCGATAGAACAGGAATTTTGCCCGTTATGCGCAACTCAACGGCGCAAACGCTGTTGTTGATGTGTGCTGCCGAAAATGGCTGCCAGAGAAATCATGGCCGGGGAAATTAAAACAAGAAAATACTAAATATAGACAATGAGCACGCTCATGCAGGAGCTGCTGTGAGCCACAGCTCACACCTAGTCGCTCACATGCAGAACTGATTGATTTGAAGGGAAATCTATCCATGGGTATTCACTGAAAACTCAACTATTTGCTGTTTTTTTCTTTTTTAGATCAGGCGTTAGCATTTTCCAGTGGTTTCTTGGTTCCAATGAAGGAGTTTCATTTAGACAGAAGTGTCCTTCTTTTTAGACAGAAGTCGTACATGTCCTCCATAAGAAATTACACAACTTCTCCAGGGGACAAATTTTCATGATTGGCTGCAGATTGAGTCCCTATACCAGGGGTGGGCAAACTTTTTGGCTCGGGGGCCGCATTGACTTTTAAAATTTGACAGAAGGGCCAGGTCAGCACGAGCTATGGTACATTAAAAAAAAAACTGCATTTGTTGACAGTCCATATCAAACATCAACAGAACAAAAGCATGTATTAATATACTTTTTTTAAATGACGACAGTGTTGTTGATGACCTATTTTAGCCTGTGCATTTCTGCAGATGGGTTGTGATCAGACCAGTAGAAGTAGAGCGATACAGAGGTCCTAGGTGGTCGAAAAGATCCCGCCCCCCCCTCCCTGTGTTCTGCAACTTCAAGTCAATGCGCCACCTGGCGGTGAAATGCATGTCATTACAAGTCCAATTGAAATGAATGCAATCATTCACATCGAACCTTAATTGTAGACCGACCTTCGGCGGGCCGGATTAAAAAGACCAACGGGCCGGATTCGGCCCGCGGGCCATAGTTTGCCCACCCCTGCCCTATACATTAATATACACTATTTTTGATACATTTTGTAATTGCAATAATTCTTTTAGGAGGTATCTGTTTAGAATGTGCTTAAAGCATGTGGGAGGGGTGCATAGGTGGCTCTGGAATGTATACTCTGCGATAAATGAAGGTTCACACAGAGACTTCTTAAGAAGCAATTATGGATTTTTGGTGTATATTGGCTCACTGTTGTTGACTTAACTCATCTGTTTTCATTTTCAGACATGCCACTCCTACCATCTTGGCCAAGAAATCCGTTATTATATAATTTAGTTCAAGACTAATGATCGCAATGCACTCCGCTCTTTTTTCAAGACTGATGCGCCTCCCAAATTTCATGTTGGTGAACCGATAACGGAGGTGAATTCTAGCACTTTCCCCCTTTTCGATTTAAGCTAGCAAAGGCCTGGCTATCGGCTGTCTCCAAACGAATATCCTTCTCCCTGACAATCGTAAAAGTTGAACCTGCTCAGTATTTACAATTTTTACAGTTAGATTTGCAAAGCCACGAGCTTTGTGAATCGGTATTTGTGTAGAAATGCGTGTTGACAGAGCGCAAGAGCAAAGCTCACCTTTTTAGGCATATGTGAGAGCATCTGTTGGACAGGACTGTCGGGGGTGCACACGTCCACCAGGACGTCTCCGGACGGCTTGAAGTTGGTGAAGTCCTCAGGTTTGTACCGATGGCTGGGCCTGCGGGTATAAAAAGAAACACGCCGTTAAAAACATGCAACGGGGCACAGCCGGCGCGACTCGCCAACGGCAATCACCGTCTGGTGTAGAGGTTGGAGATGCAGCCTTTGAACTTGTCTCGTCCCAAAATCACGGAGCCCCCTGAGTCGGGCACAGAGACGCTTCCGCTCTTCTCCACGCCGTTGTCGTCGTCATCAATCAGCATCTCCGTCCTGTGGGGAGCGATCAAAACACCCTTTCATTCATGTGGGTTAGCTTTGATTTAGCGTGTCAAAGCAGGACACCTACGCTGTCAAAAAAGAAATGGTGTAAAGTATTGAATTTACTCAATTTTATTTCGTCAGGTGTTTGCACAAAATATAATCCTCTGGATCCGGATATATTTTTTAAGTGCATTGATAGTCTACTGGTCTTACCCAACCACACTTGTGTGTCATGAAAAGAACGTTATCAATTTCAAGGAGTAAATGACGGTAGAATTATTTATGGAATGCCACTAGAGGTCGCCAAATCTATAATACAAAAGTAATACAGTACTACTTTTCCTTTTTTTTTTTTTTGCTTTATTGGTTACATTTTGGATTGGAACTTTTCTGCTTTCGTCACTTTTCTTTTTGAAAAGCAGTACCAGAGAGAGTCACCACTGTATCTACACGAACACTTTAGGTGCATCCCCCCCGCCTCCCCAAATGAAATAATCTGCAACTTTAAGGAGTTATTTTATACATGCATCCATTTTCCGATTTGCTTTATCCTCACACGGGTCGCGGGGGGGGGGGGGGGGGGTGCTGGAGTCAGGGGACACCCTGAACCGGTTGCCAGCCAATCGCAAGGTACACAGAGACGAACAAACATCCACGCTCACACTCACACCTAGGGACAATTTAGAGTGTTCAATCAGCCTGCCATGCATGTGTTTTGGAATGTGGGAGGAAACCGGAGTATCCGGAGAAAACCCACGCAGGCCCGCGGAGAACATACAGATTCCACACAGGGGAGCCGGGATCGAACCCATGACCTCTGCACTGTGAGGTCGTCGCACTGGACCACCGCGCCGCTTCTATTTTTACAATAAACCTCCAAACTGCGATGGATTAACTTCATATTTCATACCTGCCAGCTTTTTTGTACACAGTCACATAATGCCAGTGGCCATCGTTGTATTTCTTGTTGGAAATCCACTGCTTGTTGTTAAAAGACACAATCACGTTGCCGTTTTCTAAAGCCAGATGGATGCCGTTTGCCTGGATGAACGAAAAGGAAGAACAAATTCTGAATGACCGATTTGAAGGCAATGCGACGTCTTGATTCTGATTTCAGCGACTGACGGCTTTTTTCGACTGCAGGAGGATGCCGTCGTTGTCGGTGCTCATGAAGCCCAGTGAGACCACGACGTCGTTGGCCAGGCTGAAGTCCGAAAGATCCGCCGACAGGGAGCTTCCCGGGTTGAACTCCGCTTTGCGAGAAGTCTGCACGAGAACGAGCCCGCCCAATGTTCAGTACACAGAATTCAGTAAAAGACAAATACCAAGCATACGATTTATCATTTTATTCCATGCAGGCTTATTTATGTCAAGCCTTTTGGGCATTTCGATTATATACACACACTGATTTTTCTCAGTTGAAGCATGCTGCTTTGTTTTTGTACCTTGTTACAAAAATGATATGTCTTTAGGCAGCACATGAAGACACAATCGCGTACCGCCCCGTCTTGCTGTTTTTAAATGGTTTGCTGTATATTGATGGCATAGATTCATCAAAATATGCAATTGGGACATGACTTGTGCGTTACTGTCGCTTTGTCGTAAACTTCGCTGCGGTAAGTGGTAGGAACTTAACTCGGTAAAGCAAAAATCCCCTGTACTGACTTTCAATTTTGTATTTTTATATTAATCCACCAGATGGTGACGTTTGTTCTATTTGAAATGTATTATTTGTTATTGATCTCACACTTTCAAGAATTGGTTCGCGTAAGATAATTCCTCCATAAACAATCAACCTAATAATCAAAAATTAGCATCAAAATCAGGGTGAATGATTCAAATAATTTTTACAAACTTTTCATGTATTTATTCTATTTGTGGATCTCATTTTACATATTTCACATGCCATGTTATATTTATAACAACTGTATTAAAATGTGGTCCTTGAGGTTGAAATCCAAAGTGACTTACCAGGGAGTCTTTGGGACAACCTTTGCTGATGCCCACTTTCTCGTCGATGGGTTGGAAGTTATGGTTGAGCTTCACGTTGTTCAAGCACCCTTTGAAGGCTTGCATGGTGATGTTATGCCTGTCAGCAGAGAGCCGAGTTAGCTTGGCGCCAAGTTCACTTCCGCGTAGCGAGAAGCAGGAATCGGGGATGCACGTACTTTTCCCGCATTTCTAGGGGCGCGCCGCCAATATAATAATCTTTAAAATCAACGGTGGTGAACTGGGCTTGGGCCGTGGCCACCTCTTTATTGGCTATGCGGACTGTAAACTTTCCCTTGTTGGTTATAATGATGAGTATGTCCACCCAGTCGGGTTTCTGGAAAATAAGACATAAAAAAAATAAAGTACGTCACTAACGATTATCATGACAATGTCGGCGAGTAACGAAGCTTTGCCTTACCGGGAATGTTTTCACGTTATTTGTGGCGGGCTCTGACAGCAAATTGCTCCGCAGGTGGACAACACCCTTCTCCATTGTCACGGTGAAGTGATTGTCCTTTGGCGGGGAAGAGAGGAGAAGGTTGGGGGTCATTCCGACATTGGAGGTCATTTTCTATCACCCCCATGAAAATTCTAATCACATGGTTCGCAAATCATTAAAATAATACTCATTATATTCTGAAGTTTTTAAGCTCATATTGTAAAGCTGTATCGAAATCCTTTCGGCCACGTCGATAGAAGAAGAGAAAAAACAGTGTGGCACCTTACCTCGCTTCCAATGTACAAGAGCAGCCCATTTTCTGAATGGGTCAGGATGGACATGCCGATGAGCATGACTGCTGCTCTCTTGTCGATATTCACGCGGCCATACCCGGTGCCCTGGCAGTAAAAGCCCACTGGAGAAACATACCTGTGCACAAGAAAGCAATCCGCATTTTTAATTAATTTATTTTTATTTTTTTAAATTAATCGGAGATTAAAAGTGGAAAAAAAAGGTTATGGTTCCCTTTTAATTAAAAAAAAAATGACACTGAAATTTAGACATATGTGAGCATATGTGGATTCCAACCAAAATATTAGAAATGAGAAATGTCCTTGGATTAATCAACCCTGGTTGTTGTATTGACAATAAAATTAACGTATATGCTACGAGTACAACTAGTGATAATAATAATAATCATACAAATGTATTATTCTGCATTTTATATATCATGGAATTCTATCAAATAAAAACAAAAATATTTTTATTAGTTTTTCTAAATTGAATAAAATGCCAGTAAAATATAGAGCATTTGATTTTGGGGGGGAGGGGGGTTTATGTGTATGTTCGTTGAAAAGTATTGGAAATGTCAAACATAAAATAAAATAATCTTGTGTACAATTGAGATAATTAAAAGGCTTCTTGAAAATTACATTATGTGAAGACTAAATTTTTTATTGTGTGTACGTGCTACTCTGGCCAATGGTTAAATCCTTTTTACACAATGCTAAATGCTACACAAAAAACGTCTTTAGAGTTAATAATAGTGTTATAATGGTGGTGGCAGATAGACCTGCAACCATTTTTTCCTCAATTTTTTTTTCAGTATTGCAAAAATAAAACCAAATCTTAAAATTGAACTTTGAATACCGCTGGCGAAATTCTTGTCCCTCCAAAATGATCCCTTTTGAGGAGACCCCCAAAATGGCGTGTATTAACATCACATTGGGAAAGAGCGCAAGCCATTTTCATCACTTTCAATTGGTTAAAACTGTGCAAACGTGTGGGAGAAAAAAAATAGCTAATTTATCAAATTGTAAGATGGGAGGAAGTTGTACACAAACGGGGACCAACCTCTTGCATGGAGTCTCGACGTTGATGTTGTCTTTGCGCAGGAAATTATACAAGCTGATAACTCTGTCGTTCAAGTAGGCCATCTCGATGCAGCCTTTGTACATGGGAAAGTTGAGAGGCGCCGGCGGCTGCGGGGGAGCCACAGATGGAAAGAGAAAACGAAAAGCGCTCGAGTTGACGCCGTGTTGGGACTGTGGCCTCCTTGTGTGCCTTGCTGCCGGGAGCTCACCGTGAAGTTGGACGGGTAGCCTCCCACGTAGAAAACCAAATCTTCTGGGGTGAAGTCCAGAAGGTTTTTGGTTTCGTCTCCTCGGACGTTGCCTACACTCGGAATCCCGGGAGTGTCTGATGTGAAGTCTTTGGTGAGGATCAACTCTGCATCTTGATAAATTCTAAATGACGACAAGTAAACAACGAAGCATGATTTGAGTATGACACATTTTTGATTGCCGTTGGTGTAAACAAATGTTTTTTTTCCCCCAATTTCGGCCACCTCTCCATGTCCTTTCTCTGCCGTGTTGTGCAGCACAAGTTGCCGTTGAATCAACATTCTAAACATGACTGGAGTATGTCATTTAAAAAAACAAAAACAACGGATATTGGTGTAAATACATTTTCAAATTCTGCAAAGAAAGTGGACATGCGTTGTGATTCCTGCCTCTTCTCCATGTCCGTTCCCAGCATTGTGCGGTAGCAGAGGTTGCCAGGGAATCAGTGTGATTGGAGTAAGCCACATTTTAACCCCCCCCCCCCCCCAAAAAGGTAAATAAATCAATAAATTCTCATTTAATTTTGCCTCACGAAAAGTGCTCTGACGTGTGTCCCACACGACTCTTCCAGTCCCTTCTCTGCTGTGTGGGGCAGCATAAATTACAGCAGGGGTGGACAAGTGGCAACCCATGACCAGAAAAAAAGGGTTCTTAAAAAAAAAAAAAAAAAAAAGCAAAAAAAAAACAAAACAACAACAAAAAAAACAATGGAAAGGATTCAATATACATTTTCCATGAAACACAGGGGGAAATTGGGGGTGGGTGGGGTGTGTAAGAATCTGTAAAAATCTAAATGATGAAAATAAAAATACTGAAAAAAGAAAAAGAAAAAACCCCCCAAGAGAACTGCAAATATACAGGGGTCAACTGCAGATTTAAGAGCACTTCCACTGGGTCTTCCTGTAGCCTGCAATATATTACAACGTGAGCAGGACTAATACATTTTGTGGATTTGAAATGATATGGAGGACAAACACAGGACTGCAATAATATTCATATATACTGTATATGATTTTTTTTTTTTTGCGAGAAAACATGCGCAATGCGTTCTTATACTGAATGTTGGTTTCTTGTTCAGGGTTATTTTTATGTTACTGAGACCGTTGCACTCTACATTATGTATATACAGTATATATATATATATATATATATATATATATATATATATATATATATATAGTCAAACCTCAGTTTTCGAACATCTCTGTTCTCGACCAAATCAGTTTTCGACCAAAAATTTCGAGTTTTTTATGCCTCGGATTACAACCGAAAATCGGTCCTCGAGCAAACTGAGCGCACTTGAATGCGCCACTTGACTCCTCTCGCCTTCCTTACACGAGGAAATGATGCTTCCTCGTGTAGCGTTCCATTGTGAGCAGACGTGTTCAATGAAGATTTTTTTTTTTTTTAAAAGAGCGTGGTTTCGGTTTTTGAACAAATGGGTTTTCGAACAGCCTTCTGGAATGGATTATGGTCGAAAACCGAGGTATGACTGTATATATATATATATATCAGTATCTATACTATATGTATTACTGTTAAGAAAACATTTTCTTCCTACAAAGTAAATTCCATCTAGCAACAAGCGGCCGTGCGAATGAATGAGTCTGCACTGCTGGAGGGCACACGACTTGGTCACTTTACCTGTGCAGGTCGACCTTATCAAACTTGGCTGGCTCGGAAGGAGATGTGGTGATGGAGTCCGTTTTCATCACATGCTCCAATCCGTTCAACTTGTAGGCGCCGTATAGGACGTTGTTCCTCAGGACCATGCCGATGTAGTTCTTGGAGGGCTAGAGTAGGCCGTTTGTTAATGATTTCAATTCATCCAAACCGGGATCCCTCGCCCCCCCCGATACGCACATCCTTGTTGCCAAGGTACAACACAAACATGTCTCCTTTGTCTGCGGCCTGCCTGCGCCTGCGTCTTCCATCGCCCCTGCCCTCGGGCCTCTGTAGCGACAGAGACAAGTCGGTGTAGGCCTTCAGTTCCTCCAGGTTCTTGGGCGGATGCAACTGCACGTGACCGTTGCCTGCGAACTTCATCGGGATGGAAATCTGGAGGAACATATGATCTGTTAGGAGAGGACTTGCAGTAGTGCATAAATAAGGGCATAGCCAGAGCTATTTTTTTCTGGGGCGGCCAGGGTGACGCAACAGCTCACTGGCCGTGGCCACGGGGTGATCAGTGCGCGCTCATAACCCCTTCCGGGCCAGAGAAGCCATCGTCTATCATACGATCCACAGTCGGGGTTTCATGAATAAATTTATAAAATATTTACTCTCGATAATGTCATGTTATTTGTTGTCGCTTGGCTTTTGAGTACCATGTCATAGTCTATTCCTGTCTCATTCACTGATTTGCATTTGCTAGCTAACTGTCAATCGGAGTGATCAGTTGTCACCGACTGCCTATGCCGCTTTGCTTACTCCTGGGTCCACTGCTTACTAATAATGCAAAAAAAAAAAAAACCACAACAACTTAATTCTTCATATTTTTAAAGGCTGCATTTTACGTTGGTTTGTTGCTGCTGTATTATGTATGAAGGCGTTGGACAAGACTGAGATCTGTGTGCATTTAATTTCATGAAATCATGACTGTGGATGGTCTGATCGACAATAATTTCTCAGTCATGTTGTTTGGGCCAGGAAGGGTGTAGCGTGGCCACCGCATAGGCCCACCACTGTGCATAGTTTACAAAGAGAGTGACGTCACCCTGTTGGCTGCATCGCGCGCTTGGTTGATGAGGTCCTTGAGTTTCTTGACGTTGTCCGTGATGTTTTTCAGCGGCATAAACTTCGAGGTTAAGGTGTCCATTTCCGAGATCTTGTCGCTCAAAGTCGGGATGGTTTTCAACAAGTTTTTCACTAAAAACAGGGAGCGGGAAAAATAAAATGCGGTTTTGTACAAATATGACAAGGACTATCGTCTTCATCCATCTTATCACCTGTTTGGTCCACATCGTCCAATAAGCCGCCGAGGTTGGAATCCCCGGGGGTGACGTTGATCTTTTCCATTTCCTTCCTGATGGCGTCCAACTTGTCCATGGTGTCGCTGGACGAGACATTAGCGGAAGCGGCCTTCCTCTTGGCGTCATCGATCATGTTGACAATGTCATCTGACGGGGAGGAAAGCGAGCGAAACGGTGAGGGTTCCTGCAGACTCCGACGTCAGAACGGCTGCTCGCAACAGAAGTCGCACGCTACCTCTTTTAATGTCGTTCAGCTGCCTTTGCGCATCCTGGAGGTCAGTCTCAAGGTCATTCTTTTTCCTCTCTGCATTCGTCAGGCGCCTCTTGATGTCAGGAATTTCGTTGGCAGCATCTGGGCAAATAGACAGAAGAAGAAGAAGAAGTGGGTGTGTGCTTGTGCTATTGAGGGAAAGTGAAAAGAACGGATGCTTACCCGCCAGGATACTCTCTGCTTCTTCTGCATTCTGCACCAGTTCTGCACCACTTTCATTCAGGTCTTTTGCCCTCTCAGCCAGCTTTTGTTTTTTTACATTCTAATAACAAACATATTGCATGCAATGTACTTACTATTAGATTGTGATGAATTTGCGTATCATTCATTTTTCGCATATTCAATTCGCACTCGAAAAAAGTCACAGATTTGTTTTATTTTAATCAACATTTTTTTTAAATCGAAAAAAAAATACTGACTACTCATAATTTAATTTTAGGCTTAGATCAAAAATATAAAACTGATAGATAGGTCACAGGGTTGAGTTTGAGTTGTAGAACTGTGGCTATCAAGCTAACGAATCTTTCCGAACACTCTTGACCAAACTTCACTTAGTCCTGTGTCTTGTCTTTCCATTTTGTGTTTTTGATCTGACCCATAAATTTAATTTCATTCATTTTCCGAACCGCTTGATCCTCACTAGGGTCGCGGGGGGTGCTGGAGCCCATCCCAGCTGTCTTCGGGCAGTAGGTGGGGGACACCCTGAACCGGTTGCCAGCCAATCGCAGGGCACACAGAAACGAACAGCCATTCGTGCCCACACTCACACCTACGGACAATTTTTGAGCGTTCAATCAGCCTGGCATTCATGCTTTTGGAATGTGGGAGGGAACTGGAGGACATAAATCTAATTGTGAAAATTGAAATTTAAAAAAAAAGTGATTTTTGGTCACCATTTGAAAATTGGAACAAAGAAATGAAACAGGTTATTCCACGACTTACGTTCAAGGCTTTGTCTGCGGCATCTTTCGCTTGGTTAGCGGCGGCCTCGGCAGCTTTAACGGCGTTCGTGATGTTCTTATAGGCATCGATGGCGTCATTGGCGTTACGTACTTCCGGGCGTTCGCTCGCAGCTTTCACAGCACTGCAAAGACAGAAGAGCTCTGAGTACCTCATAGTCAACTATAACCACGAACCTCCACTACACCCCTGTAACAGTAAGATTTGAATCGAGCATGATTATTTCTGCCAAGGAGGCTCGGCTGTCATTGCCCCTTGTTGGTTTGTGATCGAGTTGGATAATGCAAGGGAATTAAAAACATTGTTTGCAGTGGGATGCATGGAACATGTTACATTTTAGTGCAGGTTTGCTTTTACATTAATACATTATGAATAATGATTTATTTTGTGGTAAATCCAATAAATTGCACACAAATAAATATAGTTAAAAAATGATTACCTAATAAAAAAAATGGTTAAACACCATATCTAACATACAATGTACCTCCAGCCCATGAATAGCAAAAATCTGCATTTTTATGGACGGCCATTGCAGAATCATTGAAAAAATAAAATGTTTTGTTTTTTTTACCCCAATTCTTTAAAAAAAAACAGCAATGAATCACAAATTACAAATATCTGTGAAAAATTAGGGTTGCCGCCCCTGACATCCATCCCTTTTTTGATCCGCTTTATCCTCAAAAGGGTGCGCTGGAGCCGATCCGAGCCGTCTTCGGGCAGTAGAACTGGTTGCCAGCCAATATCAGGGCACACATAGATGGATAATCATCCACACTCACACCCACACCTAGGGACAATTTAGAGGGTTCCATTAACCTGCCATGCATGTTTTCGGAATGTGGGAGGAAACCGAAGTACCCGGAGAAAATCCACACAGGCACAGGGAGAACATGGAAGCTCCACACAAGAAGGCCGGAGCCAGAATCGAACCCTGCACCTCTGTACTTTAAAGCCGACGCGCTAACCACTCAACCACAGGTCGCGACCCCATTTTTTTAATGGGGGGGGAACCCAACAAAAACTGACTTTTTTTTTTTTCGTGAAAAGTCGAATCTGTGGATGCCGAACCACGATTCTGCAGTGATGCAGTTCACATTAAAAAAAATTTTTTTTAATGGATGATTATAAAGTATGCATAGTAAATGCGTGCTTTAAAATAGATTGAAAATAAATAATATGTCGTGCCTGAGCAATTGCACACAACATAGAATACTGCGCGGTACTCATTGCACGTTGTCATGAACCTACTCCTCCAGTTCCTTCGACAGCTTCTTGAGATTCTTAGCGTGGTCCTCCGCATCCTGCACCACACCCTCCTTGTTTGTCGCTCGAGAGAGCTCGTTGACCATCCTGGTCAAGTCGTTCTTGCCGCCATCCAGCTGAGCGGCCAACTTTTCGTACGCCTGCCGAGAGCAAAGGCAATTCGGGCGAATTATATTTCCAGCATTCCAGTGATCTCACCTCTGCAACAATGATGGGACGCAGTGATCCTTATCCGCAGGGTCCGCATGTTGGGACCTGACGGCTATCTCACTTACATCGCGTCGTTTATCATAAGCGAGCAATAATATTACCAAATTCTTCATGTGTTTTTAGTCCTCAGGGTGTACTCAGAGTACAATGAGTTTCATATTCATGCATGCAGAGATTGCACAATCTCCATTCGGGCAAAAATCCAACATTAGCAAAGTGTATCTTTTTTTTCCCATCCCTTTCAATTAGGAGGCTGATTAAAAAGACTATCCTGTGGTGCCGGGTGAGTTGAGCGTGATTATTCCGATCAGGTCTTATTTCTGGATGCCCTGTGGCATTATGCTGCCTCTCATAGGTCAGTCCTGGTACTACAACGGGCATCTAGTTTGGGGGAGGAGGCTCGCAATGGTCGATGGAGATTTCGTAACGGCCGCGTTGCTCGTCTCAACAACGACACGCTACAAGAGCAATTAGAACACACGTGACCGTTTTTTTTCATCGCCTTCTTATGGGCGACTCTCAGAATTTATAGGTCAGCGATGATGTCGTTGTGTGTGTGCAGCCCACTTCATTGAGTTTCCGCGTACCGTTTTGTTGTTGGAAAGCCCTCTGACTAAATCTTCGATTCTCTTCAGCTCATTTGCCGCCAGGGTCATCTGGTCCTTGACGGTCTTCCGCTCCGTCTTTAAGTTGTTAATGCGATTCTGTTGGAAGGGAAAAAATGGAAGAAATTGTTAAAAGGTCAAACCATTAGGTACCCCTGTGAGAGCTGTCTGCACGTCAACTGCATTTGGTTACCAGCAGCTCCGGTACAGCCTGAGCGTTGAGTCCATTCTGGGCGTGAGCTTTCTTCACCAGGTCTGTGGCATCCTTCAGGGACTTGTCCAGCTCCTTCAGTTTGCCGTCGTAGGTGTTCAGTTGCCCTTTCAACTTGGCAGCCGAGTCCTCGTTCTGGCCCAACTGCTTAGTTAGGTCGCTCTTGATGTAGTCCAGGACTGGATAAGACAGTAGAAAACAACCAAGCAGTTTAGACCGTTTAACTATTAAGAAATTAATTAATCAAAGCACTTTGTGAGCCCCCTTTGTGAAAAGTTGTTTACATGTCAAACGTGCTAACCTATCGCACTTAGATATCTCATCAGATCAGATATAATTTCTTATGCTTATGGAGGGTCTCTTTCTAATGTGTTTTCTTTGACCCTTTTCGCTAAATCTCCAAGGTGAGAGCTATTCACTCATTGGTTGATACAAATGTGCAAGGAAGCCTTGGATGAGGTGTTTGTGTTCAAGGTGTGCATGTGACGTGGCGTCCTACGTTTCATGGCCTCATCCCTTTCCTTGTCAGCAGCGGTCTTCTGTGGCGTGAAGTTCCTGTTCTCCATCTCCTTCACCATGCGCTGGGCCTCCTCCAGCATCTTGGCCGCGTTTTCACCAAGCGGCGTTCCCCCGCTGGAGCCCGCGTCCTTCAGTTGGTTCAGCAGAACTTGAAGAAGAAAGAAAAGAAATGATTGACAGGTTGTTCATGTTGAAGGAATGTCTCACAAGCTGTACCTTGAATTTTCAGGAGCATGTTTCGAATCTCTAGGTCCAAATCCTGAGCCCTCTTGTGGGTTTTTTCAACTCCGAGAACTGCTTTGTCCGCATCCACAGCTGTCTTGTCAGCCTGAATGTGAATGTGATTCACACGTTTTTTTTCCCCACACATTGCAGTAAATGAATGGATTTAATCAAAAGATTTGTTTATGACCTTGTCTTGAAGAGAAGTAATGTCCTCAGAAAGACTCAACATGTCGTCTTCCAGCTGCTTGAGCCTGGAACCTTGGCCATTGACAGAGATGCTGAATTTGTTCACCAGAATCTGCAAAAACAAACACAAAAATAGAAAGGCATATTTATTACACAAAAACATAAAATCCTGTATCAAAATAACATAATGAATGGGAAAAAAAGAACAATAAAGTAATGTGACTATTTAAAAAAAATAATTGGTTAAATTGGTTAAACCACACCAAGTATGCAACTCTTGCCCTGCCTCACCCTTTGACATTTGGATTTTTGGCCTGTTTTACTGCCACTTCTACTCTCTCCTCCCCGCCAAATAAGTAGTAACATTCATCCATCCATCCATTATCAGAAACGCTTTAGCCTCACGAGGGTCGCGGGCGTGCTGGAGCCTGTCCCACCTGTCTACGGGCAGTATGCGGGGTACACCCTGAACTGATTGCCAGCCAAACTCAGGGCACACATAGACGAACAACCATTTGCGCTCACAATCACACCCAGGGACAATTTGCAGTGTTACATTAACCTGCCATGCATTTTTTTGGAGTGTGGGAGGAAAGCGGAGTACCCGGAGAAAACCCACGCAGGCACCGGGAAAACATGCAAACAGCAAACAGTAAGGCCGGAGCTGGAATTGAACCCTGCACCTCTGCATTGTGAGGCCGACGTGTTAACCAGTGGACCACCGTGCCGCCATTAACCGAATATTTTTTGTGGCAAACACTGTCCTGTCAAGACACACTGTCAAGAAAACGCGTTGCTAATTTTCGGAGCCTCAAAACCAAGTTATGGCACATTGTGGGACAAAATGATCCGCGATTGCTTATCAGTGATCCCGTCTGGAATGTTTGCATAAGCATACCCTCCCATCATTCGGCATTGGCACGCAAGCATGACTGTCAAGACGCGCAAGTATGTGCTGCATATGTACATCAAATGAAGACAGGTGTGTACATTGCACTTGCGGCCACACATGAGGCATCAGGATGGGTCAAATGCGTCTCGACTTGTCAAGCAGAATCCCGCAGCTTAAAAGTAAAATATCTCCACTGGAAAAACGAGGACTTTTCTTCCTCCCCATTACCTTCGTGTCCGATAGGGCTTGCTCCAGCTTCCTGAGTCTGTCCTGGGAGGAGGCGCTGGCGGAGGCGTTGTCCAGCTGAACTTTGATATACACCAACTTGAACGCCAACTTCTCCAAGTCTTGGAGTAAAGTCTGGGCGCAGTTGTCACACTCTGGAAATTAAAAAGAACTTTTAAAATAAGCATGACGGAAACCCAAAGACTCTTGAATGTTTATTCACCCGCGCATCGGTCGTCTGTGTTTGTGTCTCTCGGCTCCAGCGTGCTCTTGCAAACTGTAGAGATTAAAAAAATATCTGGATCAATAAATATTTATAGTACTCTTTCCCTTAAAATCCTTATTATTGGTGCTTCGGGTCTAATAAAGTTTCCCATCAGTGAAAAATGAATTGCTGTATTCTATTATTAGATGGATGAGGTAACCTCCGGTCCTGGGATCACAGGTGTTGCCAATTCCGTTACAATTACAAGGGCGACAGCTTCCCCCTGGAAACATCGGGTCACCATAGAAACCAGGAGCGCACCTGTAGGAAGTAGAAATGAAGAAAGTGGAATCAGTATAAGAGTAGAAATTGACCCCAGCGGGAAAATAAATGCTTGAAAAGATGTGTTTGAAATTTCCACTGTTTTGCAGATTTTCACCTATTGTTGCTGGGTCTAGATACAGGGTTGTCAAACTTATATTAGTCGCGGGCCAATTTGGAGTTACGTCTTCCCTCGGAGGGCCGTTATGACAGTGAAACCACAAAATTATTACTCGTACACAACAAATGTAATAGATTACTAGGTTTGAAATCGGTCAAGTCCATGGAAACAGTTTGTTCAATTATTGTTCAAGTGAGTGTAAACAGGTTAACAAAATTATTGCGAAATCTCAACGTTATTTATTACACATGACAATTTGACATTTCGGTACAGATTTTAACAAGTTGACGTACTGTACATGATTTGCTTTCGCGGGCCACATAAAATGACGTGGCGGGCCAGATCTGGCCCCCAGGCCTTGAGTTTGACACCTGTGGTCTTGAACCTTCCTCCCCTGCGATACTTACTTTTCGCATTTGTCGCCAATGTATCCTGTTCTACAAATGCACTGGAAGTCTCCGTAGATTGCTCTGCAAGCAACTGCAAAGCTAGAAATGTAACACGTGTGTTATGTAACGACAGAAAATCCGGTTCAGATTGCAGGGTTTTTTTTTGGTCCATTTTGCTTAACTCACTTGTTTGATGCAGTACTTAGAGGACAGGGGCACACCTGGCACATCCGCTGAGCCGCGTTACCATAGTAACCTTCTCGGCAGTATTCACATCTGTTTCCGGCTGTGTTGTACTGGCAATTCTGGGACAAACAAAGAGGACAACATTGGATTTGGCAAAGCCAACCTAAATGGACCATCAAGTCTTTTCTTCCCGACGAGCGAACACACACATGCCAAGGGGGGTTAAGAGGAACAACGCCCCCCCCCCCCTTCGCCAAGTCTTTGCAGAGAATGCGCTTGATGTTGATTTGAACTGCGCTGTGCTGTAAGGGCGGTGCACATGCGGCAACGCAGGCCCGGTCTTGCATGATGATAACATAATGGTGTTGGTTGGGAAGTTTAAATGTGCACAGGCTCATCCTCCACTCGGGAAAAATGATGACAAGTAGACGCCATAGGAAATATTTGTGGTGATTTGAAAACCATAATAAATAAATGAGAGAGGCACGAGATAGGTGGCAACATGATTTTAAAACATATTCATTTTTGAGGTTTTATTGTTTCTACATTGTTTAATATATGTGTGGAATTTTGCCGAAATGAAAAACCAATTTGCGTCAAACTCAAGTCGATGAAGGTGGCAAAGGAGCGATTTTTTTTTTCTTTTGCATTCTCCAGGTGGGCCACGGAAGTTATTGGAAAACTTTCACGCCGCATCATCATACAAAAATATCAGGACTGAAATTACTCATTTAAAAAAAAAAAAAAAATTACTTCGAGTGAAATCTTTTTAGCTCAACACAAACCTTCAACCTCTGCCTATTCTGGTGAATAGTACACTATCGAGGAATGTGCGTGTGAGAATTTACAGTTTGCATTCGTTCAACCTACTTTATAGAAACAATAGAGTTTAATTAGGGCAAATTATGAAATAAACAACTGGGCTTGAGGAATTTTGAAATTTGTTATTTGCTCACGCTGCATCCATTAATATAAATCGTACCACATGTAAACATCTGAACTTTTTAAAATCGCTTGTGTTTGGAATATGAAACTCAAAGGAGCATTTGTGTCCTGTGAGAGTGGCTCACCAGACACCTGCCGGTCCAGTCTTCGCACTCGTCTGCCAGACCGTTACAATTACAGCGCACACAGCGGCCTAGGTATGGCCCGCTGCCATCTCGAAAGAATCCAGGGGCGCATTTCTACAAAAAAAAAAAGAATGTTTTATTACAGTGAAGCCAACTTGAGACTTTGAACTCAGGCAATATATTTTTTTATCATGGCCCATTTCCGTCAGAAAAATGTAAAACCTCTTGTTGGGCGACGCCTGCCAGTGCGCTGATCTTGAACTTGAGGAAACATTAACCAACACGAGCGCAGCCTTTGCGCTTTTCCCAGATAAAGAAACACACCGTAAGAGCCAGCATTTACCTCAACCTGATTCCTGGCTGAGTCGTCATTGACAGAAGGAAAGCGGACCACTTGTGACCCATCGAGCCCCTGTTCGTTTAGCCTTGGATACTCGAGCCACTGGTCCGCCTGATGTCTTAATCTCCATCTGCCGTCATATGCGCCGTGCCGGAGTCGAGACACCCCTCCCCGACTGGGCCTGTTGCCGGCCCAGCATAGTGCGACCAGAGATCCCCACAGAACAGTCCTGAGCAGAACCCCTCCGGCGTGCCGGTATCGGGCCATCGAGCTATCTGACATTCCTGATGTTTAGTCCGTGTGAAAGAACGCTCCACTTTCCCCTCCTTTGGCCTCTTAAACACACACGCTGACAAACACTGACAATGAGGACACGCCCCATCTCCAACTGAGTAAGTGCACTGACTGTACAGAGACGCACAAGCACACACATGCAGTTGCTAACATGTGCCCTCATTCCTTTTACGCCTATACACACACACACACACACACACACACACACACACAACCAGGTATGAACCAATTGAGTTTCAAAAAGGTCAATGACCCCTGTAGTAGTCCTTCATGTTCTTCACACTGCATCATCATACACGGTAAATTTCGCAGAGCACATTTCACTCGATAAAAATTTTATTTGGTCACAGTCTAACCATAGCAACATTTGAGAGTAAAATAATATATCGCCGATTTTACACAGAAAAAATTTTGGAGTGATATTCACTTGTTTTTTTTTTGTGTAAATTTTGCAATGAGAGTTTGAGTAAATTGTGTGTTCATACTATTAGTTTATTCAGCAAAAAAAAGTCACCCCAGGGTCGAAGAATGATCCCCCAGCCTTCAAGTTGGGACACGGTCACGCTACCATGCTGCTCCGACTGTGAGTTAGTAAATTGCTGGTGGCGCACTTGTCTGAATTGCGCGCGGGCAGCGTGGAATCAGTTCCCGCTCAGTGATGGTGTGAATGTGGGTGTGAATGGTTGTTCGTCTCAATAGGTGCCCTGCGATTGACTGGAGACTAATTCAAGGTATAGTCCGCCTTCCGCCCGTAGTCAGCTGGGATAAGCTCCAGTACCCCGCGAACCTGTCCAGGATCAGCGGTGTTGAAAACGGATCAATGGATAATACAAAGTACAATTTGCAATTTTAATTTGAGTAAAATTTACCCAAACACGCTCCTTGTAAAATGAACTTAACATTTCTGAGTGGGGAAAAAAAAAATGTTTTTTCAAGTAAATATCACTCCAAATTGTTTTCTGAATAACTTACTCTTAAATTTTACTCTGTTCAGAGTTGGACCAAATATAGTCTTTTAAGAGTAAAATGTAATTGACCGTGTAAAAATGGCATTTACCGCGTCCTGATTAATGGTCTCTTCTACAGCACTGCTAATCTTACTTCAATGCGACAAATCAGTTGTGTGTGTACGATACTGTGTGTGTGTGTGTGTGTGTGTGTGTGCGTGTGTGTGTGCGTGTTACAGTTGTGTCAGACACCCTCAGACAGTCGAGTCATACCTGAATCACAGTGCGCAAACAAAAAAAAAAACAAAAACACGCGCGTACTTTGGGGAGTGGCTGCTGGACACGCGCACATACACACACACTTGAATCGTCGAGGATAGAGTGCATACACGATCACGTTGATGAGTAACACTGAGGTCAGGGGAGGTTTTCCCCACCTGTAGACTCAACTTCCTCTCGATTGACCAAATTAAAACGTTGCTTCATGTACAATTTCGATCCATTCACCCATTTGCCGTACTACTTCTCTTCGTTAGGCTAGCGGGTGAGTTGGAACCGGGCATGCCGCGTGACTTTGGCAGGTCACATGCCAATTACAGGGTACACAGAGACAAAGGAAGGGCGGAGCCTGGATTCAAACCCTGGACCTTTCCATTGTACAGCAGTCGTGCTAACCACTGTCTACTGCACTGCCCTTAATAAACAGTACCAGGAAATAAAACACACAGCCCCACAGACAAGATGGAATGTATGTCTAAAAAAATATAAATAGTAAAAATAAGGACTCTGCGCACCAACACTCTTCTTCCCTTAACAACGGAATGTCAGTACTGTCTCTATGATTTGTAGCCATGGCAGTGATCCGGGCTTTATCATGGCTAATATTATGTCTGCGTGATTGTGCATTTCATCCCGTCCTAGCCTGAGGCCACGTACGTTTGGCCCGCGCGGTTATTTTCCAGCCGCACATTCCGCCCAAGTCTCCTCAGCTGATGACTTTGGCCCCCGGGGGCAAAAGGGTGCAATGTTTAGTTCGGGCGTGTCGGGACAACCTTAGAAGAACGAGGAGGAAGTCCCGCTCCTCCAAGATGACACAACGCTATTTCACTCAACACCTGAGAAGGTGATCCTCCCCGTTCTTTCTCGGTGGTGCCAAATGGAAGGCGTTTGGAAGCGAGGACAGCGATCATGCGTTAAAACGCATTGGAGTGGAACTGCGAAAGATAAAAATGATCATGCGAAAAAGTCCAAGGGAAAAACCCCCCCAAAAACCCCCCACAGAAGTTCAGCCATTATCTAACTTTGCCGATCTCTGAACATGATGCATTTTCTCGGGCACTTCTCCACCACTTACGTCAACAGATGAAGATACACAAAATGCTGCAGTCTTGAGGGACACAAATACAAACCAGCAATCAGGGCAAATTTGAGCATTTTCCACCTCCAAGTGAAAATGATGTAAATACATATAATGGCTTGAAATGAATCCGCTGCAATTCTATTTTCTCTTTGCATCCTCACGAAATAAAGAAGACTTGCCTCTTGCTGTGTCGATAGATTTCCCTCACCTCACAGGAGTCTCCGGCGAATTGAGAAGGGCAGGAGCAGACCTCCACAGTGTTCCCAGGACCCCCGCTGCCCATATCGGTGGCTTCCTCCAAGCCCACCTGGCCCAGACTAAGTCTCTGGCTTTGCGTAAAGTACAAAGCTCGGATCCTCAGACGCGCCAGGCCCGCAAGGACCATCATCAGTGCTTCTCGGGACACGGGTCTGTTGGTACCAGCGTGGCGCCAGTTTCCCTGCGGAAAACAGAACATGGGTGGGTGGAAAATAAAAAGCAGGCGGACAAAAGTATCGGGACAACGTCGAACCACGAAACAGGATCCACATCTTGGTTTAAAAACTAAATATTCGGTTGTTTTGTTTACCTCCACAAACTGGACTCGGCCTTGATAAAGTCGATCTGGCAACTGGACTTGTGGGGCAAAATGAACCAGCGTCATGTCTTTACTCTAGAGTGGAAGCATGGAAATGTTTGTTTGCTATGTCATTAAAACAACAACGTTGAATGAAACTTCACATACAGTCAGTAGGACATCAGGGGTCCTATCTATCAGAATCATTCCTTCACTGGGAATACCAAAGGATTTGGCCTGGTAGGTGAGGAAACCACCATAAGATGATACCTAGGAGGACAAAAAAAAAACAACAACAATAAAAAAACAATTACATATACAGTACTACATTAATTATGTATATTGGAATAACTGCTCACTCGTTCATTGAAAGTCCAGCATCGAGTAATTTAATTGAATAATTCTTCCTTTTTTCAATGTATTTTAATTATGCTTCTTTAGTCACAGTTTTATTTTCGCCTTGTTTAAAAAAAAAAAATTGTGTTATGCTGTCTTGAGAAATTAAGAAATAAACCAAGCATTAAACCTTCCACACTGGCCAAAAAGCAAACACTAAAAACTTTAATTGAGAGCAATTCCAGATGTTGTTAAAAGCTGGAATTTGTTACTATAGATGTGAGTCACCCCCTTCTAGAATGAAATGAATGAATGAAAAAAAAAATCAACAACAGAAAACAAGTGAAATAAAATAATTAAAAACATTTTTTTTAGGGTGTGCTCATGTAAAACTCTTGGAATAAAATGAACTTTGAAAATAAATCAACGTGCTTGCTGCAGTGATCTTGGTTTAAAATGGCGAGAACATTAATCGAGTGCAGATTCGGACTCACCCGATCTCCCTGGTATGAGGCCGGCGCCACCCAGTGTAAAGCTTGAATGGAAAGAGGAAGCTCCTGGACATCCGCCACCACCGTGTTACTGGCCACGTTCAACACGGACGCAACCTCTCGGTGATCAAAGCTTTCCAACTTCCAGCCCAGCATGTCCACAAACTAACGGCAGAAAACACGGAGGCGTGAGCCAGCCTGCGTTCTCAACACGTGGAATGCGGCGTCAAGACATGGCCACCGACCTTGCCCCGGCGTTTTTGGGAGCTGTGACACTTGTCGGTGGCTCCGAAGCAGAAGCAGCCCGTGCATCCGTTGGTGTTGGACGGGTCAAAGTAGAAGGAGCCGTCCCGACATGCGTCACACCTGATGCCGGCTACATTTTTCTAAAGTAAAGCAAAAAATGAGAAATATCACATTCTCTATAGCAGTGGTTGCCAAATTGAAATGCCATTAATTTATTCTACAGTGAAATTCCTCTACAATGAAACCTACATGGGCATGAATACCCCTAGTGTGAAAAAATCTTCATGCATTAACACCATTCCCACTTTCCTGCTCCCCATACAACAACAACAAAAAAAACCCTGCTGCGTTATACGAAATCTTTTTCTCTGCTCTTGCCTCACGACAAGATTCACTACAACGGAGTCTTATCCAACAGCGACCTCTACTGCTTTGTTTGGAAACGGCAACAGCAACAACCACCCTGGTTTACACATGGCAGTAGTCCAGGAAGTGTTTGTTATTGTTTGATTCAGACGCAGCATGAACGTTGCATTGCTAAAATGGCTACAAAACGGACCTGTGGATGTCAAGCAGCTAAGACAAGAAGCGCTCTGACACTGGAAGAGAGGGTAAAAGTGATCAAAATGAAAGACGGAGAAAGCAAAATAAAAGACATTATCCAAGAAATTGATGTAAGTGAAAGTGAATGCTGAGCGTAATTTTCGCAATTTCTTTCCCTTTTTTTTCTTTCTACACTGACTATATGAAGTGTCAAATAAGTGTATGCTCATACTTATGCACTATTGGAATAAAAGTAAAGAGTACACTTGCGTTTGTGTGTACACATACGTTTGTGTGTGTGTGTGTGTGTGTGTGTGTGTGTGCGTGCGTGTGTTTACATCAGAGATCAAATTTGCTACAGTGAAAAACCCCCTGTTGTGAAAATGTTTCTTGCTGCAAACATGATTTCGTTGTAGAGGAGTTTCACTGTATTCCCTAAAACAATCACTTTTGGGGTTATTTGTTTTTAGTCAAGAAAAGTAGCACTTTACTGTATTCAAAATAATAATGAAACAAAACAAAAGACAATGTAAAGAAAGAGAGCAGTGTATATATTGTGATTCCTGTACACGTAATATTTACGTGTCGGCGATCTATAAGTGTATCATTTCGGTGACTATATTGTTTGGGGAAGTGCTGTGAAATTTTTCTCATGTAAAATATGTGCTTAGGCTCAAGAAAGGTTGAGAATCACTATTCAAGAGCAACAAAACAAATGCGGTTTAAAAAAACAACAACAACAGGATCATTTCCAATGCCTGTACTGGTATCACCATGTAATCAAGACAAAACAAGGTCCGATTTCAGCACCCATCAATACGTACATATTTTATCATCAGAAGTACAAAAACAGTTTATGTCATCCAAGAGTTTACTTGGAGGAATGAACACATTAGTATTGCTCATTATTTATTTCACTGGATATTCAATGGTCACTCCGTAAAACAAGGTGTCAAAGTCAAGGCCCGGGGGGCCAGATCTGGCCCGCCACATCATTTTATGTGGCCCGTGTAAGCAATTCAAGCATGTCAACTTTCATGATGCTTGCTAAAGTCTGGACCAAAACTTCAAATTTTCATATATAATGTCATAATTACAATGTTTAAACAATCCATTATTCTTGACTTCTGATGTCAAAACAAGTTACGCATCTATTTGTTGCTCGCTGTGTATGTACAGTAATATGTGGAGGTGTGAACATTTATATGATTTCACAAAATTCACAGTCATAACGGCCCTCCAAGGGAAACCGTAACTACAATGTGGCCCGGCAAAAATGAGTTTGACACTCCTGCCGTAAGAAACAAGTTTTTTTGTGCATGAGACGCGGTAAAGTCATGAGACAGGCAAACAAAAGCAAAGACAAGGAAGAGGAAACATTTGGCGCAGTTGGCGTACCTTGCAAAGACACCTCCCCGTGTCGGGGTGACACACGTCGGGCGTGACTCCGCCCAGCTCGCAGTCACAAGGGACGCAGTCGGGAAAGCGGTAATAACCTGCAGCGCATCGATCACACTGGCGCCCAACAATCCTGGGTTTGCAACTGCATTCCATTGCACACACGCACACACACACACACACACACATACACACACACACACGCGCGCACACACACACACAAGCACACACGTAAAAAAACACAACTGATATTATTTTGGGGGTTAAAACAGTAATTTAAGGTGGAATGACTTAAACATAAATTATTGCCATTCATGGCAACAATGTTAGTTAGCACAACAAAGCAAACAAGCTGTTTGCTCCCAAACATTTGCTGAATTGGTTTTACCTGAATAATTAAGTTGGGGGACAATACAAGTTCTGAAAACTCTTTTTCTTTGTTGTGCAATGCTGGGAAGCCAATTTGCACATCAGCAAAACTTGAAGTATTCTGTTGAATCGCGTAATTTTATTGACATTTGTTGCCTTGAAATTTTGAACCTCGGGCAAAGAGGTTTCAACATTTCTCACCTCTGGGCTCAGACAACAATGTCATATTACCAGCTAAATGTTAGTTTTTGATAAGGAACTGGCACAGACCTACAATAACTCAAGATCTGTGGACCACCAAATATGCGTGGTCAAAGACAACCGGCTACAAAGTAGCCCACCAGGCATCCGCCACTTTTTTTTTTTTTTTTATGACACCAGATATGAACCATGTAATTAAAAAAGACAAAATACAAACTATCCAATAATAATTGCCACATGGAATATAATAATAGTGTGTCACCCAGCGCAGCATCAGTTTGCGTTCACCTGCACTGCCCGGTGACGCGGTGGCAGCCATGTCCGGCGTTGACTCGCAGGCCATCCCTGGAGCAATTGCAGCCCTCGCAGCCCAGCAGTGGATGATAACTGAATGTCTGGTTCTGACACACGTCGCAGGCCGGTCTGACAGTCTGAGGTGGGCACAAGCAACGGCCCGTCACCTCGTCGCACAGGCGGCGGCCGCACTCGCACGCTGCAGAGGAAGACAAGTACGCCACTTACACTTGAATAACTCTTTGAGTTTGATCTCAATAAAAGCCAGTGGATGTCGAGTATGCGCAGTTTGAGTTTCACTCACGTCTGCAGTAGGGGAAGCCATAGTAACCCGTGGCACACTTTGTACACCACTGACCGATGACGTGAGGCCTGCAGGGACATTGTCCTCCATTTGGGTCACACGCAGATCCAGTAGACCCAGACTG
The DNA here is from genome assembly GCF_054856545.1 of Hippocampus guttulatus. Taxonomy (NCBI): domain Eukaryota; kingdom Metazoa; phylum Chordata; class Actinopteri; order Syngnathiformes; family Syngnathidae; genus Hippocampus; species Hippocampus guttulatus. The sequence goes on from NC_141274.1 coordinate 2,943,054, forward strand.
GTCACAATTGCAAGGCAGAGCTCCGTCGTTGTAAAACGCCACCAGAGAGCGGGCGGAGTCTCTGCAGAATTCAGTAGATGTTCTGGGGCTGTGGAAACATGAAAGCAAGACTTTTATATGACCTCTGAAGCAGTTTATGTTAAATGTACATTAATGACAAATGGGATCGTCATTTAGATCGTGCTAGAACGGCTTCAGCTCACGTGTAACCGTTATGAGGACTTGTGGTGCAGAACATGGATGGATTTATATTCAAAACACAATTTTCATCTGTTGGAATACATTTTCTGTCCTAAGTGTTCGACTGTGTGGCCCCGCCCTCTGTTGTTTTCGGTTACCTTTCCCTTCATACAGTGTGGGCTGGCCGTCTCCTCAATCATTGCACCGGTCTCACCTACGCACCTGCCAGTCTTCACATTTTCAGCCACAATTACCCCTGCAGCATAAAGGCCAGTCTGAACAGCCACCCCTTGCCAGTTTGTCAGCTATCTTCCCTGGCGTACTCGCTGCTGCCTAGCTGTTATGCTCAGCGTTCCTGTACATCTTGGTTTGTTTTTTCTGACTGCCTTTGGTTCCTGCCTCCTTGATCTGTCCCTCTTCCTGACAATAAACCAGTACCAGAGTTCATTGTGTCTGCCTGTGGGTCCTGAGCTCATCTTAAACTAAGCCTAACGTCATCTTTCTTTTTTTCGATCCATCCATCCATTTTCTGATCCGCTTATCCTCACAAGGGTCACGGGGCGTGCTGGAGCCAATCCCAGTAGGCGGGGGGGGACACCCTGAACCGGTTGCCAGCCAATCGCAGGGCACACGCAGACGAACAACCATCCGCGCTCACACTCACACCTAGGGACAATGTGACAGGGTTCCTTAAACCTGCCATGAATGTTTTTGGAATGTGGGAGGAAACCGGAGTACCCGGACAAAACCCCGGGAGAACATGCAAACTCCACACAGGAAAGCTAGAGCTGGAATCGCACTTTCCACCTCTGCACTATGAGGCAGACGCGCTAAACAGTCACCCGCCGAGCCGCCCCTGTCTCTTAATATCATCATTGCACATAATGTCCTCAACTTTTCATGGGACTATTCTGTGAAAAAAACCTTAACATCTTGGCAACAAAACAAGCTTTAGATCAAGGTGTTCATCACCCTAAGAGGGCACCAGTTAGGGTTGGATAAAAATCTGCTTTTCTGACGTGCCTACAGCATGGGTGCCCAAGCCCGGTCTTTGAGAGTCCCGATCTAGCATGTTTTGGATGTCGCCATCCTCCAATACACCTGATTCACATGAGGATCAGTGTTGGACACCTTTTGCTGATAGTATAGGCTTGTTGTTATGGCGCACTTCACTTTTGAGAAGTAACCGAATGTCCCAACCGAAAAAAAAAAACAAGTGCGCAAGCAATGAGCTCTAAGCGAGAAGAATTCAGGATAGCAAAGAAAGTTTCACACCCTTCCAAGGGCCATGTCAAGTCGATTTGAAATGAACACCTACTCAATAAAGACGCCTTCTCCTCGGCACTGTTGGATAAAAAGTGCTGACTGATCCAGTGGCTTCTCGCTCAAGACGTCTGGGGTGTAACGACTCTCAGGCACCAGCAGTATATGATCCTGTACAGCGGAGTGAAAGGAAAAAAGAACATTCCATAAAAAGAGAGAAATACAGGAAGCAAGAAACTTCAAAAAGAAATTATTATAAATAATGATAACAAGCGCTTAAAAAAAAAAAGTGGATGAATAAACCACTGACCAGAAGGAGAGTCTTGCGAGAAGGAACAATCACAGAGATGCTTGGCAGCTGCCAAGATTGCTGGCTAAAGTCGAGGACGGTGAGGCCGTCGGCGACCAACACGTCTCTGCAGCCTGACACCGATGGGCAGAAAGACGCATTTATGGAACCTGCAACAAAGCCACAGCCTACATTTCAGGAACTGACGAGAAGAGGCTATTGTTGGAAATAAATATTATTTTCCCAAACAAACATTTCAGTGGCAGCTAAACGTACCCTTCCACATGTAGCCGGCATCCACTCGGACTTCCACAGGAAAGGAAACATGCTCCGGCTGGCGATAATGCACAACAAGCACATATCTGCCAGGGAGGGGCACCTTGGGGGTGAAACTTATCTCCGTCTTAAGGGATGTCAAGAAAATGCTTTTAAACATGACAGATGTGAGTCAAAGGAACAAGGTGGCATTCTCTCGATACCTGAGGGTATTTGAGTAGGACCTTGTCACCGTGAGGGGATACGTCGGACTGTCGTCTCTGCCGCCGGTCTGCATTGCCTCCTTGTTGGTGGGCAGCGTTCAGCTTCCCGTCGCGGGCCGCGTGCAAAACCCAGCCCGGCGAAGGCTTGTCCAAGTGGCTCAGAATACAGTGCTGACTACAACCATAAAAAAGAAAAAAAGAAAATAAAGATCAGGCGGCGTCTCGCTAAAGAGAGTGACGTAAATGTTTTGATTGAGATTTTTCTAATGTAAAACGGCTGCCTTGGCTCAATAAAGGGCGAAAATGCTGGGCTCTATGTCCCTAATCAAGTAGCTGCCGCGTACTGTTGCAAGATCCTTGCAAAAACAATGACCAAAAGCAGTAATCATGTGCCCAAAACGGCTTTTTTCAAATCGTTCCAAGTACGTAACCATTTGGAGATAGACAGTTCTTTGTTGGAGCTGCCCAAAAAATATTTGGCTCTACAAGTACCACCATAATAACCAACATGAAAATACAGAATATAGAGGGGCTAAATATTTATCAAAAACCAGACAGGTTTAATTCCTGAAGTTGTAATATTACAAGAAAAAAAAAAAGAATAAAAGCAATTTTTTTTTTAAATGAAAAACTTCAAATTACAAAGTCAAAATATCATAACATAAAAGTTGGGGGTGACAAATTATAAGACAAAGTTGTGATGTCACAAGAAAAATAAGACACCGGAGTTTACATGGAATAAAGTTGAAATAACAGCAACAGCAGAAAAAACGGAGTCCACCAACATTAAATCTTAATTCTTGTCTCATTTTGTCAATTCAAGGCAACATCGGCAGTTAAAACACGCTTTCGGTTGCATTACCTGTCTTCAGTGAAGCGACCGTGAGCGGAGACGCAAAGCACTTTGGCGTCCACATACTCCATGGAGAACTGCTTTGCAGGAAGCGCGTATACTTTGTGCTGCGCACAAATGCATTGTCGACTCAGGATATTCAGAAAGCGAAACACTCGTCACGCAAAAATGTGTCTCACCAGCAGGAAGGAGGCGGCGGACGTCTGCAGGAGAAGTTCCGTCCTGTGGGCGAGCTGCAGCACGGCCACCTGATTCCTGCTGTCCACCACCACGCTCCGACACAAAAAGCTGCACAAGCGGTAAAACAAACAAACAGACATTTTGTTGTTTTTTTCTGTCTTGGCCACAATGAGACGAGATAATTTTTTTGCGCTCAAGGACCACATTTGATTTTTAAATTAACAGGACAACCGTGACATTAATTGACTGGGTTAAAATATTTTTTGAAAATGTGGATTCCAAATATGTAAACTCGTTCCTTTTGATAATAAGACTTCATTCTATTTTCCCTCGGCGTTGGATTATTTATAATCAATTTAATTATAATTGATTTAATATTTACTTAATAAAATTCACCTCCCAAACTCAATATATGTATGTATTTCAATATTTTTTTTTACTTTCTCATTTACAATCAAGCATAAATCAATAAGTAATAAATCATATACAAACAAATATTATAAAAAATATATTTTACATTTTTCATTTTGTTTAAGCTTGAAAGTTGCAAGAAAATTGAGAACGGTATACCTCTTTTAAAAATGTGATTATTTACAATAAATACATTAATACGAAATAGTTTTAAATGTAGACGTGACTTTGACATATTATTTAACCAGTTTTAAATGAAAACGCAAACAGCAGGCCGTGTGAGGCCTTACTGGCCTCTAATGCCGTTTGCGGGACTCACCTGTAATCGCAGCTGTAAATGTTGGCTCGGACTCGCATCTGCCCCCCAGGCTGGACACCAACGAGGAAGTTGACGTTCTGGATGCTGTCCACCTGGCTGGCATACTCCAGGATGAGAGCATGAGGTCCAGGATGAGCCACACGCAGACTGAGCTGCAGCTGAGACTGGAGGGCGCATAATGAGCCAATAGGTAAGCAGAGCTGCATTGATTCTTGCAACAAAAAAAAGTGCCTTAGCTAACAGTGTTAGCTTCTGTTGAGGATAACATACAGTACGTCATCGCTGGGTTAAGTTGTCAACATGGCGGCGGAGGAGGTCAGGGGGGTATTTGTGTTTATGAGGTGGTCATATGCCACATACACAAAGTGCAGTGTACGTTTTTTTTAAGACAGTCTTTCGACACTTCACTAACATTACCCGGTAATCTTTTTTGGGGGGTTGGGGGGAAATCTCAAATAAATTCGGTCTTTTTCATTTGACATATTTAAGGATTAATGTTTCAATGGCAAAACTCAAACTTTCCTCAGCAAATTTTCTACGTTGAAGCTATCAATAGTTTTTTTTTTAACATGGTCCATGATGTACAGTTATTTTTTTGAGTGCCTTCATTGAGTACTTTTGTGTTAGGAATCAGGTGCCCTCCTGTATTTTATTATCAGCTATTAGTTTTTGTCGAATGCACCACACGTTGTGTAAGGGAGGCACGATGACTGAAAGCTGTTTCAGTCTTGTCAATTCTTTCCCAAAGCTGCAACCTGGTGGCAGTTAGCTGCAACTGCTAAGTAGAAGTAAACATGGATTATGTGTAGTAGCGGTTTATGTTATCCGAAGAAGAGATAGATGAGTGATTCAGTGCACACAAGGCATTACTTAACGTAATGTGTTAATGCATGAATGAAATCTGTTGTAAATTGTGTGAAAATGCATCATTGAGAAAGTGGATTAAAAATAAAAATCAATGCTAAAAACGGCAGCTATGAAGGCGCTGCGGTGTCACCTGTGTGCCGTGCAGGGAGACCATGTCAGGGTGATCCGGGGTGGGCCGCCGCACCGGCGCCTGCCTCCTCTTGCGGGCCCTCCGGCTCGAAAAGCTTCCCTGCGAGCCCAAAGCCGAGCTGAATCCATCCATGGGCACGTGCTTGTACAGCAGACAGCTAGAAGGCATAAAAGGAGCTTAAACAGAAAGCAAAAAATGTTGGGTGCCTCTTACGAATGGAAACAAAGAAAAAACAGAATTACTTTTTATTCCTGAGTTCTGTGGGCGCATATGTGCAGGGTTCTGTGATCTCTTTGTGCAGCAGCGGCGCTTCGTAGTAATCCTGAGGCAGCAGGACCAAATAGTCCTAAGGAGCAAGATGCATTTTGTCATTGGAGCAAAATGACAGGCCAGAAAATGTTACAACACGTTCCCGAAGGACACGTTGGACTCTTACAACCGACAGATGCGTCATGTTATTCAAAGAAGAGGGCATTTTTCGCAGTGAACATATGCAAGGGAAATATTTGAAATATTTTTGATAATAAAATAGTCATGCATTTATATGTTTATTTTTATTATTTACATGATCATCATTATTATTAGAAGTCATAGTCGTAGTAGTAGAAGTATTACATTGTTATTATTATAGATATCATTCTATCATTACACTAGTCAACAAGTCATTTTAATCAGAGATGGATTTATGTGTCACTAAACATATTTTTGAGACCGATTTCAAACATGTCTTTTGGGGATCTTGTAAAACTTATGGACTTTCCCATGCATTGTAATTTATATCTATGACTTTCCAGAAAATAAAAAATCACAACCGTTGCTTAACCTAACCCTTCAATCATAAAGGTGAATTAATATATATATATATATATATATTACCTAGTATTTAATTGTTATTTTGTTATTATTATTATTATTATTATGAAAAACTGATCGATCGAAAAAAAACAGGGCAGATTTGGAATCAGCTCAATTCCTCTAGAAAAGCTGACCAGCAGCTGATCAAAACATTTAGTCAAAATGTGTTGACTAGTGTTGTTATCATTATTATTATTATTATTAGTCGTGATATTAGTAGATTTAAATTTTAATGTGCTACCAATTATTTCCTAAATTTTAACTTATTTAGTTAATTAACTTATATTTTCTTTACAATTAATAAATAATAAATATGGAAAATTGTATGGTTTTTTTTTTTTTACAATTTTACAAAAAAAAAATATGAATTGACAACAAAGAATGTGAAATGTAGAGGTCACATAAAACTGCTTCTTCGACAGAGAGTTTTACAATTAATAAATGAACCAGTTATTTTAACGGCATCGAGTCAAAATTTAACAAATATTACAGGACTAATAATAATTATATTGATGATGATCAGGAAAATGTTCAGTGGGCTGGAATAAAGAACGGAAGGCCCAGTGTAGGTGTAATCACAAGGTTTGGGGGTTTATGGCGCCATACATATTCCTTTGGTCAATTTTTCTTCTCTTTTGGGCAACTCACGAGAAAAACCCCGGGTGCCTCGATGCGGATGATCCAGTTGCCGGGTGTCAACGCAAATGGCTCAGCAAAGCCGTCGCCAGGCACAGTGAGGAACGACGGTTGCGGACTCGCAGGGAAAACCACTTCCTTACTCTGCTCTGCTGCAGGCGCACAAACGTGACATTTGATGAGACATTTGTATGAATGTCAGTGTTGTTCCATCAGTGATTCTCAACTAGAGAGTCGGGACCTAAAATCGGGTTCGTACCAACACTGCATGCCACGTGAATTGCAATTTGGTGGGTTTTTGTGCGAGATTAGAGCAATTTTGCTCTTTCGTTTGACTTGATTTTAATTTTACATATTTGTTCATCCCAAAAAAAATGGAATTCCTTAGTTAAGTTATAAAGTGTGTTGCACATGTTTGTCTTCACAAACATATTTTATTCAACTCTGCAAGATTTTATTTATTTTGCTCTGAAGTGGCACACTTATTTAACAAATTAAATCGAAAAAGAACACATCTCTTTGGATCAGAATTAGGCTTTTTCCAAATGTGGATGAAAATCTGATACGCATCGGGTATCTGCCAATACGCGCGCATCGTAACCCCGTCAATGTTGCTGTATATCTGAACGATGGCTTAAGCACTGACATTTAAATCTGGACCACATTAAGGTACCAGTACTGTATTGGCCTTATTTCAAGGTATTGAGTCCCAAGAAAGATGCCGATACCAGTCACCGATACCTATAGCAAAAATAAATACCGGTAAATTTAAAAAAATAAAAAATTGAGTTGGTGCTACACTGCGCCTGCTTGACAGCAGTGATTTGAATCTTCAAGTTTTTTGTTCACAATTACATGTCAATTTATTAATTGAAATTTTATGTGTTATACGTGTTTGGGACTTACTATCGGTATCGGTAATTCAAGAGTAAATACTCATGCAGGTATTGGTCGACAAAAAAGAAAAAAAAGTGATATCAAACATGCTTAGTCTAAACCAGGGGTGTCAAACTCATTTCACATTGTGGGCCACATACGGACTCGGTAGATGTCAAGTGGGCCGAACCATTAACATTATACCATACTGTGCTATGAATAACCAAAATATCATCTCTTTCCTTTGTTTCGGTCTCAAGAAGCATTGATTGGCGCTTTCATATCATTTGCTGCGTTGGGTCTATCTCGGTGACAGACTGAGACTGCTGTTTTCTTCCCCCGATCAAAACAATGTTGTCTTCTACTGTGATCAAAACAGTGTGCCCGCTAGCGGATAATCCACGAATTGCATTTAATTTAAAATATTCATTCTGTGTCTTGAATGCATTTTTTTTCACTTTTCAATGATCCCACGGGCCGGATTGAACCTCCTTGGGGCCGGTTCCGGCCCGCGGGCCGTATGTTTGACACCCCTGGTCTAAACAGTAGTATGCGTCCATCATTTAAAAAAAGAAAAAGAAAAAACGCAGATGGCGGCGAGTGGAGCAATGTTGAGGTTGCACAAAATAATCTGGATCGAGATACAATTTTAAGTAGACCTTACATTTACAGTACTTCAAAAATTTTATTTCGACGCAGCCCTTTGACCTTTAATACTTGTATTATTTATGTACTATTGTTTACTTCTGTGTTGTTGATGTTGACTCTTATCTACATGTAATTTGGTCCTCTTTGGATGTTGGTTGTTTCATGTTTTGCGTCAATGTAAACACTGACACACTAGATACACGTTTCTCTAAGTATGGAAAATAGACATTAAAAAAAAAAAAGGACTTTGGCCTTAAATCGTAATTAGGCACTTATAACCGCAATGTAAATACAATGTCGGTCCCAAGTGAAACCAACTGAGAACCTCTGATTTGGTCATTGTGTGGATGACTTCAGATGCTTGAATGGAACAAGCTTCACTCTCCAGAGGCTGACTTACCTGCATGGCCTCTGTTATTAGCCGCCTTGACGCTACCACTCACGCTGGCGAGGCTCGGGTTAGTGAACCGCAGCACCACGCGGAATAAGTTGCGCCTGGCATCTTTCCACTCAACATGCACTATGACTCTGACTTCACTCTGCAGGGGGAGGACGACAGGGACAAGCGACTGACCGGATGAAACATAGGATGCACATCGGAGTGGGTTTAGGAGGCAAAGCGGTTGCGCAATCACAAGAGCCTTCATCAACACACTGCAAGCCAGGAGAGGAAAAAAAAAAAAGGCACCCAAGAGCCACCCTCTACTTACAGTCACAGCACGGCGGCGAGCCGGCTTCGTCCGCCACTGTGAGCCTTGCTCTTAATCGTGCGGCCCTTCCCTTATTTCCCGGAGTGGCGTAGCGCATTACAAGATGGAAAGTGGCAGGAAAGCCAAGGGGAAGGGTGAGGATCACCTCAGGCTGCAAAGAAACAGCTCAAGAGGTTGCTGCAGAAGAGGCGATCAGAAGCTTAAAAAAAAAAGTTGGTTGGTGGTGTATTACACTACAGAACTCACAAAGTGATATTTTGCTTTTGGGTGGAAATTCCGGATGAGCCTAAAATGTGCTCCGTATCCCCTTACAGGTAAACTTCATTCGACTTTCTTTAAACATTTCCATATCCAACTGTTCAAAGTTACAGGTACTTCTTGCACAAGGTGAATGGTAAACATATGTTTGGTCCAAGGACGTCCACTTCTCTGCCTTTCAGTGACTCTTCCAGTCGCTCAGATCTGTTCATAACACTGTGTGACACTCTAAGCTCAGTGGCACTTTCCTCTACGCGAGCTGGGGCTCATCAGTTGTTAGGTGTCATCTTGGTTTCAAAATGTCACCGGCATGCTGAAGAGGTCCGTTTAAATACAGACTCGAAATGAACCAGGAAATCAATTTCGCAGTCCATCTCCTTGTTAAAGAAGAGGAAATTGTGCAAATAGTACCATTGAAAGGTTGTAAGAAGGTCATATTAATTTAAACTGTAAAATTTTGAGTGATTAGGTACATCCTGAAATTTCAATCAAAGTCCTGAGAATTTGTTTGTGAAGGTTTAGAAAGAAGTAGCTGACAGAAAGCATTTCATCTGAAAAGTAGGAGTGGAAGAGGAGGAAGGCGTACAAGGCAAGTTTTACGGAGAAGCCATTCAATTATACTGAAGTACATTGATGATAACACATGACATGTTTTCCACAAACTTTCAGATGTTATATATTGCATCAATTACAGCACAGGTGTCAAAGTCAAGGCCCGGGGCCAGATCTGGCCCGCCACATCATTTTATGTGGCCCGCAAAAGCAAATCAAGCATGTCAAGTTCCATGATGCTTGCTAACGTCTGCACCAAAATTTCAAATTGTCATATGTAATCCACAATAACAGTCATTATTCTTGACTTCTGATTTTAAAATTTGTTATCCATCAATTTGTTGTCCGCTGTGTATGTAATATGTGGAGGCGATTAAACATTTACAGTATATGGTTCCCCAAAATTCATAACGGCCCACCAGGGGAAACCCGAACTACAACGTGGCCTGCGACAAAAATGAGTTGGACACCCCTGAATTAAAGTATTGCTTTGTTTTAAAGTCTTGTGGCGTCTTTATGTCGAGGCCCTAAGTTGAAGTGAGTTGTTTTAGACAAAAATAGTGCTTTGCCACCATCTTGTTGCAACTATTGACAACTTCAAGCCTTTTCGAGGGAGTGTCAACGACTTATGGGTTTTCACTATTTGTGGCAGGGCTCGTCTTTGAAAACGCTGTCCTGTGTTTATTTACGATCGCGATTGTTCAATTGTAACAATAGAATCATTTACCGGATCAATATTTTGGACTATCGTTTGTCAGAAGGTGTTTCAAATGCATGCTCACCTGTGCGGGGCATAGCTCAGCGTAACCTCTCCAGCTGAACTCGGGGAACTGTCGGGGGTCGTAACCGAAACGCACAGGCCTGCCGTTTGGTGTGGTGCCGTCCTCCACCTCAAACTTGAACTGATGCAAGGTGGGGAAATAATAGCCCGGGGCTGGCCTGAGAAGGAACACCATTGCCTGAAGTAAACCTCGCGTGCAATTTTCATCATTGAAATGTTTGGAAAAGTCCTACCGTGTGCATTTCAGGCCGCCTATGTTACTCCGACAGTGGCATTGGCCGGAGGTCGCGTCGCAAGCCGCGCTGATGGCGCCGCCAACGTCGCATTCACAACCTGCGAGGGATTCCACATTTTTAGAAGGATTTTTTTTTTTCATGAAGAAAATTGAGTATGTTGCCGCGGACACACCTTGGCAGCCCAAATAATTATTTTTCTGCAACAGGAAGTAGCCGCGGTCGCAGACATCGCACGTACGACCGCCTACTCGAGGCTTGCAGTGGCACTGCCCATTTTTCTGCACGAATGGAAAACAAAAGGCAAGGCCATTTTAATGGTATGGTATGTTTTCGATGCAAGGCAATTGCGCAAGATAAAATTCAAAAGCGAAAGACAAGTCCAACACTGAAATTCAAACACACATAAAATTGAAATTGGAATGAATGAATGTTGTGACTCAAATGTCAACCACCTGCTGACACTCTCCAACACCGCTCAGCGTCCCTTTGACATCACACCTGCACACTGGAATGAAACAGAAAAAAAAAAAAAGATGGAAGAAAGAGAGGAAGGTTATGAGCTGAATAGACTCTGATTGCAGAATATAGTCACTTTCATGGGTGAGGAGCAAGAGCACAAAAACTCCCTGTGGGCTTGAAAGTCAACCGAGTGAAATCAAAACATCCCCATAAATGTCCAGCCGCAAGCAACCGGAGGCATTCTTCAGATATTAAAAACTTTTTTTCTTTCCCCCCATCTCGTCGTTGAAGTCACATTCTTGCTACAGAGCGGCTCTGTAATAGGGGAAAGGTATCCGAGCTCAGCATGAGGCCCAGACCTTTTGTTTTTCAGATGTTGAAATAGACACATTTGACCACAACAACACTGCAATGTATTTTCAGAAGTCGTCTCCTTTGCCTTCTTTGGTGATTGAAATGCAAAAGATTCATTCATTCATTCATTCATTTTACGATCCGCTTATCCTCACGAGGGTCGCGGGGGGTTCTGGAGCCTGTCCCAGCTGTCTTCGGGCAGTAGGCGGGGGACACCCTGAACCGGTTGCCAGCCAATCGCAGGGCACACAGAGACGAACAATCATCCGCGCTCACACTCACACCTACGGACAATTTGGAGTGTTCAATCAGCCTGCCATGCATGTTTTTGGAACGTGGGAGGAAACCGGAGTACCCGAAGAAAACCCATGCAGGCCCAGGGAGAACATGCAGCCAATCACAGGGCACACAGAGACGAACAATCATCCGCGCTCACACTCACACCTACGGACAATTTGGAGTGTTCAATCAGCCTGCCATGCATGTTTTTGTTAACGTGGGAGGAAACCGGAGTACCCGAAGAAAACCCATGCAGGCCCAGGGAGAACATGCAAACTCCATACAGGGAGGCCGGAGCTGGAATGGAACCCTGCACCTCTGCATTGTGAGGTCAACGCGCAAACCATTGGACCAACGGGCCGCCCTAACTCCAAAAGATTGATTTATTTATTTAACCATCCATCGATCTATTTATTTATTTATTTTATTTCATTGGAGGCAGCACACAAGAATAAACAGCGTAAATGCGCCGGACTTAGCATAAAAGCTAAGCATAAATTTGAGCCGCTTTGGCGAAAGAAAAGAAAACGAGGTCTTCTAGTGCCCATAAAATTGCAAGGCACCTTCACGTGCAGGTAAGGCTTTCGTGTCTCTTGCTGTGCTGCAACTCTTATGCCAGTCAATGGTGTTTCTTCTCTTCAATTAGCATGTGAAACGGCAGGGAATTGAAGTAGTACCGACTTTTTATGTGTCTCATATCACATTTCATAACACTGCACTGACTATGACGATTCCCCAAGACCAGCTTAAGCAGAACTTTCAAAGGCTGAACGCAATCATTCGCAATGTGTAAAAATAAGTGAACCTCCCTTAGCCATTATTGAGAGCGGATCACAAAAAGTATACGTTAGGTTAGGTTAGTTTATAAATAACAAAATACAGTAAACATAAACATGAAATATACATGTAGTACAGTATGTGACTTGCTGTTGTTTTGCTGACTTTCGCTGCCTCTCGCGGACCTTTACAGGCATTTCGCTATAAAAAGAAATTATGAATACTTTTGAAAAATAAGTGAAAAACCGCAATAAGTGAACCGCGAAGTAGCGAGGCATCACTGTATTTGTTTATAAAGTGACAACACGTTTCGAGTCCGATGAAGGTGTTTGTACCGTATTTTCACCACCATAAGACGCACATAAAAGTCTAAGATTTTCTCTTGTCTCTAGTTTATCTCTTCGCCTTTTAATACTGCGCGGCGTATGCCTGTGAAAATACGGCAATGCGAATCGGCGAATGTTCCAGAGCTTCAAACGCATCGTACGTGCCGCCACACACACAGGGAACCATCAAATAATGTATAAGATTTACTATCATTCTTGATCCTCGGGATACTTTGACAAAGGCGTGTCACGGGCATGTTTTAAAGAGATCTGAGAATGGTTTTAAATGGTGACCAAGTTGCATCATGTCTGCTTTGAAAAGTTACCTTCACAGCCGTATGTGTTGTCAGCTGACAGGTTCCAGTGAAGAGGCTTACACCTGTCACATAAAGCTCCCTCCGCGTTGGCTCGGCAGCGGCAGGAACCCTGAAACAAAAGCGGAGGCAACTGTTGACCACAGAGTACGTTTTTTCTCTTTTCTTTCGCTATCCTGATTGCCTGCACTACTATTTACTCCCTTAGAGGAATTATTTTCTTTCTTACACACATTACAAAAGGTGAACTCAAACTTGGCAAAGCGTTGCTTCTCGTTCTTGTTTTGCTTCCTTTTCTAAAGGGCAGGAAGCCTCTTTTCCTTCAATTTAATTACGCTAACATTACAAGGAGGAAAAAGGGCATTTCCTCGTTCAATCAACTGGGTGGATGCACTTTTAGCAACACAGCTGCGTTCAAAAAAAATACCCCAGTTTTGAAAGAGCTGGATTGAAAACAGAAAGTCTTTTGATACTTGTCATGTCATGTCTTTGTTTATCGTAGTTGCTTGTTATTGCAGTACTACTGTAGCCTCTACTAGCGGAGACAAATTCCTTGTGTGTTCCACATACTTGGCCAATAATGATGATTCTGATTCTGAAAATAGCTAGACAGCTAATTCAACCATGTAAATACTGAGCATCAATAACTCATACTAATTCTACACCCTGAACAAGTGACAGGGCATTTACTGATATCATTTTTAGAATTGTTCCTCAACAGGGTTCATGAGGTGGTTGAGGGCTCTCTGACATTAAATAAAAATAAAATAAAATAAATCTGGTCACTCAACATTCTCCTTTTTATTAACTCATTCAATCCCAGCCATTTTCACTGGAGCAACCCCCTCAATCCCAGCAGGTTTTGACTGATCTTGCAAGGCCCACAGAATTTTTGGTTCTAATGCTATATGAACATGGAGCCTACCAAAATAAAGTTTGGACTCTCTTCGTTAAGCAGAAAAAAAAATGTTGTTTCTATCTTTTTCCATTCTTCAGCAATCGGCAGTACAAAATGGCTAAGTTTCATGAAAATGGTGATTACTGGGCAAAAAAACGGAGAAAATGAGCTTTTTGTAAAAGCATGCATTCCAAGCACGTGAGGCACCACTGCCACCTACTGGTCGCTTTTTTACATGATTTACAATGCAAACGGCTTATTCTCATTCACAGATTGCATCAGACCCTCCTCCTCTCTATGACACAAAACAAAAGACTTAGACGTACAAGTACGCCCTTGGTAGGCGGGGCCTAATTTTAAAAAGACATACAAGTACGTCTTGTGGAATGAAAGAGTTAATAATCTTCGTACCGTTTGAGGTTCCCTGCTCTCTGTCCCATGTGGATTGCACTGACTGATGGAGGCTGGAATACAAAGTGAGAAATAAATAAAGACCGCCCCCCCACCCCCCCCCAAAAAAAAAACAACATTACAGTTTTTGGGTGTGTGTTACCTGAACACGAGGGGAACCCGAGTCCAGATGCGCATTGGTCACACTGCTGGCCCACCACACCAGGCAGACACAGACACTGACCTGTCAGCGGGTTGCACGAGGTGCCGTACGAGCCTTCCGTGGAACACTGGCAGGCTGGATAAATCAAGCAGGCAAAAGGTCAGATATAGTCACATATACAGTCCAAACGGTTGTCTTTTCTGGGGAAGCTGCATTCCTTAAAAGGAAGATGGGAGATGGCGTGTCACTCAAAGTGTAGTATATGAAATTCAACAGACGACGTGGGCTGTAGGGGATAGCGTGGGAGACGAATAGGGACGGCCGCTTCACAGAGGAGGCCATAAAAAGATGCATGTGAAAAGTCAATCCATCAAGCAGCAACATTTTGCACTGGAAACTGCAATTCTAAAATAAAGCAGCAAGCTACAATGAACGGGACCTTTGGACATCCTTTTTTTTCATTAATATTTTCAGAAAAAGGTTTTCGGAGATCCCTAAAATACAAACTTACCAACATTTTTTGGGACATGTTATGCATACCAACCCAAATGGCAATTCATTTGTGAGAACATAAGATGATGTATCGCACATTCACATGTAAAAGTAAAGAAGTAAAGAAACGGTTCTTATTAAGTCTTGAATGCACCTCGTAACCTGATAACATGATAAGATGTCCGCTGGAGTGACCGCTGTCCTTGAAAGGGGTTAAAGTACTCAATGATAATAAGATTGAACAAGGTGTCGGCGCGAGTCTTGTTGGATCTCAGTGCAGATATAGTTGATCATAATACACTGTTGAACAGGTTGGAAACGTGGGGTTCAATTCAATCGGCATCAAATGGTTCAGGTCCCACTTGGAGGAAAGAAGTCGTTTTGCAATCGTTGGACGTTTTTAGTAATTTTAGGAAGCTACTTTGGTCTTCTCTGTTTTGCTTCTTAACGTCCTCGGCTGTTGAGTTTGTAAATGTTTTTTGTTGTTTTGTCTTTGCTTGTGCAAAGCACATTGAGTTGCCTTGGGTATGGAATGCGCAATATAAATAAAGCTGGCTTGCCTTGCCTTAGCTTGAACTTCAATTTGCCTCTTGCCGTTTCTGCTCAGGATAAAGCTGATAAAAAGTTGAATGTGAATTTCCTCATTGAATAAAGGCTCATAGTGTTCAAACCAAAAAAATGAAAGAAATGATGCATTTGTTTCTGACACAACTCACCGGCACATTCCGGGTACCCGTAGTAGCCTGGTGCACATTGCTCACAGCCCTGGCCTCCATAGTTGGGGAGGCAAACACACTGACCGTTCGCACTGCAGACACTCTCGGCCACACCCGCCCCATCGCAAAGGCACGCTGGAGATTGGGAAAGAAAAAAGTGGACACTCAACTTAGTTCCTTCAGCCCGTTTGTAACTTGAAATGTTCATAAATCAAGGTAACGTTTCCCATTGAAATGAATGAAAAAGCAATCAATCCATTCCAGCCACAAATCTAAGCTAAACGTACCTATTCTTTTTGTTGGTTTGTGGTTCACAATAAATATGAAGCAATAAAGAAATAAGCGCTAACACACTATTACACAAGGGGGAAAAAAAACATTTAAAAAACATGATAGCTATTTATTGCTCATTAACTTTAACTTAGGAGGGGAAAAGAGTTGATTTTAGTAAATCAATCCAGGGTAACTTGTCTTTTTCTGACCCAATGAATTGTCATTGAAAAGACTAATTCACTTCACTGACACTTCCAGTGACTACTGGACATAGAAAGCCAACAATAGAAAGCGCTACCAAAATGTCTTTTAAAGCATCTATAAATTCATCATCAAAAACACTGATAAGATGCTACATGACTCATGTGTCACACCGTGGCAGTTGGGGAAGGAGTGGTAGCCTGGTCGGCAACGGTCACATTGCTGGCCCACCACATTGGGACGACACAGGCAACGTCCAGATGCATCACACACCTCGGGCTCTGTCCCTCTGTAGTCACAGGCACACCCTGCATGCGCACGCACGCACGCACACACACACACACACACACAAGTGACAATTGACCTTCAACTCAGGTTCTTCTGGGGAACTACGTCATCCATTGCTCATTGTTCATTTTGTCTTAATAACGTGTTAAAGGTGCACAGTGGAGCAAGGCTACGACATTTTGGGATTCGTCATTATAATCCGTTTTTATTTGGTTTGGATTTTTAAATTCAGTTTGTTTTTATTTATTTGTATTTTTCCAAAAATGCTTCGTCGTACTTTAGTTTTTATTGGTTTCATTTTTATTACTGTATTTTAAAAACGATATTAAATATTTGTCAAGTGCAAGACAGCAATAAAAAAATAAAAAAAAAGTAAAAGACCACTATTGCGGCACTTCTGTACGGATGTGCCGCAATGGCGGAATAAATATATTTATATTTATATATATATATATATATATATATATATATATATATATATATAAGCTAATGTAATGCAACAATTGTCGAAGGACATTTTCGCGATAATTATAGCTTTAGTTCGTTATTAAGGTACAGTCCTGTTGTATTCTCTATTCTGACAATAAATGATGAAGACAAGGTTCAGAGAGGAAAAAAAAAATGAGTGCAAACAGTAACATGAAATTAGTGATATCATAGAGTGTATATCAAGTAGTTTATAATCATACTCACGCTGACAACTGATTGAGCCAAAATAACCCACAGGGCAGCGAGTAGGCACTAAACAGGGAGGAAAAAAAAAATATTGATTTATATATTCTTCACTTCGACTCTTTTTACCTATTTTTTTTTACATGTACTATTAAGATGCCTTTGACAAAAGGACAACAAATTGAAATCATTTTGATTGCCATATCTGGAAGTAGCCGCAAGACTGCAGCAGGATTCAACAGAAAATACGGAACCAACATCATCACACAAAATTTGGCAAAACTTTGTGTCAAAAACTGACACTGTTGAAAAGCAACGAAGAAGCAGTTGGCGAATGGAAGAAAGGACATGAGATATTCACCGACGAAAGGAACGTATCCCCAACTCATTTGCATGAGGATCACTAGATGTGCTATATTATGAGTTCACCAATACTGGACTAAACATATTGCAATATTGCATGCATTCAAAATAATGGTAGCCATAGAGCTTGCTAAATAAACGTTGTTCTTAAAACGTTCTTATTAAAAAATGTTCTCAAATTGCGTTCAGAAGCTGCTGTAAAAGAAAACACTCAAAGGGTAAAGTCAAACCTTGAAGGAAAAAAAAAAATCTTCAAGCTTATCTTTCCGCCCTGGCAGACTTTAAGAAGGTGATAAGATGAGGAAACGCTATTCGTGTGAATAATATGGCTCGCTCTGTTTAAAAGCTGCTCAGGCATGCAGACTGTGACACGTGTGGCCGAAACGTTGCCATGTGCACATTTCATGCATGTCTTCAACATTTGCCTTTGTCATCTTAAGGCGAAAACTGACAGGCAGAAAACAAAAGCTTAACACGGAACAGCAACAGTTTTAGGTTACCGCAGGATGACACGACACAAGACATAGCATACGTTCACTTAATTCCAGTGTGGATTTGCATAAAAATGAACTTACAAATGCACTGAGGATAGTAATTGTATCCCTCTGCACAGCGCTCGCAGTTTTCTCCTGCAAACTGCACTTTGCAGATGCACCTCCCGGAACCCATTTCACAGCCTGCCGTGGTCCGCTCGTCGCACTTGCAGGCTGCCGACGCACACGAACACAAATGCACACATCCAAAGACCAAATGAACCGACACAAATAATACAAAAATGGAATATCGGCTTTTGATTCCTAGATGAAATTCTATTTTGTTGTGCAAAAATAAAAATTCACATTGTTGGGTTTTTTTGGGGGGGGATTGCATCGTGGGCCGGGTCAAATGTCAGCAATTTCCCACCCTTGACTTAAATCCTCCACTTTGTGGGAAGGCTATCCCAATGAGGAGGAGCAAACTTGAACTGTGAGAGAAATGTAAACAAGAGAAGGGACCACTTGAGAGCAATGCCGTACATTTCTATATATAACTATTTTATGTCACGGGCACTCATATTTCCTTTTTCATGCATTAAGCGAGCAAGACGGAGAGTCAAGCAAGACAGAATGAGCCACTAATAGTCCAGCTTTAAATCCCCCTACACGCGCACACCTGCTGTGTATCATCAGCAGAGCCTTGCGCTCATTGTTCTTTTATCCAATCAGCTCCCCGCTCGCCTCTCACACATCGTGCATGCTGGAGCCTATACCAGTAGGCGGGGGACACCCAGAACTGGTTGCCAGCCAACCGCAGGGCACACACAGACGAACAACCATCCACGCTCACACTCACACTTCGGGAGAATTTAGAGTGTTCAATCAGACTGCCATGCATGTTTTTGGAATGTGGGAGGAAACCGAAGCACGGGGAGAACATGCAAACTCCACACAGGAAGGCCGGAGCTGGAATCGAACCTCTGCACTGTGAGATCGACGCGCTAACCACTCGCTCACCTGGCCGATCTTAAAACATTACTCTTAAAATATAAAACCTAGTAACATATTTAGTAATATTTATGCATTAAGGATTAGGTTCAGCCACATGTGGATATCTTTTCTGAAATGTCATAGCTATCAATTACAACACGTGGTAAAATCCATATTGTGCAAGCTTTTAATGGTTGCACTGAACAAAAAACTGAAAATATCTCAAATACCTGATGTGCTGGGGAAAAAAAGTAAATAAATCAGCATCACAAATACCATTAGGGACTTAAAAATCCATCTATGGTTCAAATTTACTGTTGACCAATGTACTGTATTTTGGGGTAAAATACCCTCTTGAAATTAGTTTGAGTTACTCCTTTGATGTTGGGATGAAAAAAAAAATATATACACGACAGCGAGAAAAACTCACGTATACATCCAGTGGGAGACTCGGGGGCGACTCCATGAGGTCTGAAGTAGCCTTCAATGCATCGCTCACAGTTCACTCCAGCAGTGTTGTGCTAAAATGAAAAAAAAATTAATTGGTAGTAGGTGAAGCCCCCCCCCCCGAAGAGGTGGTTCATTGGTTGCAAGAAGAATGATCAACAAACACGGTGATTCACATTAATGTATGTTGGGCTACTCTAAAAACTGAGCATTGTTGTCTCAGCTCCTGGTTTGATCTCATTGCGTTTTACAAGTGTAGCTCAATGGGTGCACTAATGCAGTGTGTGTTTTTCTTAATATAGCAGCCAGTGGGGAATTCTGTCGATGAGTGTCGGAAGTAGGATCACTTGAGGTTAGAGTGTCAATATATCCTTCCCCGACCACACACACACACACACAAACACACACACGAATCGGTTCAGACTTGATGAGGGCTTCATACCTGGCAGTTGATGCACACGCCTCCTCCGCTGTACCTGCCGGAGATGTCTAAACTTGCTCCTCTGGCTTCCACCTCTGGGTCGTAATAACAGTCGGCGGCATGAGCAAAGCACTGGCAGGCTGAGGAGGAAAGCCCCAACACACATACACACATTAAATGATCAAATGAATCAATGTGCAACAGCAAAACTCATGTAACTGTGCTTAAGCGCCATCAGGAGTGAAGAAGTATGACAACAAACAATAAAATCCAAACTCAGCTGCATATTTTCTTCCTGTTGCATCGGTGATTATGCATACAGAGCAGAACCATCAATTTTCGAGGAGAGTCGCTTCTTTTGTCATTAAAATGTTTAACCCGTGCCCAAACACCCACATGAAAAAATATAAAATAACAACTAAATAAATAAATGAGCACCACTGCCACCTACTGCAGTGGATGTGCAATTATATTTGATTTACAATATTTACATACATACAATACAATACAAGATTTTGAGTATTCTAGTACAAAAAACAAAACAAAACATGAGCCCCAGGGTTACATGTACCTCCCCTGGCATTGTAAAGGCAAAGCGGTTACCAGATTAGTGAACAGTTGGCATAATTTCTTCGGTGTTGTTCTACTACAGTAATCGACTGCTATTTGTAGAGGGGAAATACAAATAATTGAAGTCCCCAAGAAAAATGTTTATAACTGCCTATATCATTAATACAAACCATAAAAATATCACAAATTATGATCCCACAAGATGAAATCATTTCAAACTCATCTTCCATCCATCCATCCATTTTCCGATCCGCTTTATCCTCACAAGGGTGGCGAGGGGTGCTGTAGCTTATCCCAGCTGTCTTCGGGCAGGAAGCGGGGGACACCCAGCCAATCGCAGGGCACACGTAGACGAACAACCATCCGCGCTCACACTCACACCTTGGGACAATTTTGAGCATTCAATCAGCTGGTCATGCATGCTTTTGGAATGTGGGAGGAAACCGGAGTACCCGGAGAAAACCCACGCAGGCCCAGGGAGAACATGCAAACTCCACAAAGGAAGGCCAGAGCTGGAATCGAACCTCTGCACTGTGAGATCGACGCGCTACCCACTCGATCACCGGGCCGATCTTAAAACATTACACTTAAAAATTATTGTTTTACAAATAATCTGAGTTTGACTCAGATTAAATTTTGGCTCTGCGCCGACATACAGTATAAACATCGAAGTTTCTCAGTCAAGGTGTATCTTGCACTTGTACATAGAGTACTTCCTTGACAACAATTACTACTTTCCTATTTAAACATGGTTTTGCTGCCATCTTTGGGCATTACAGAAATAATACAAACGTGAATAGTGAGTATTTCAGTGAAGAGCTGAGGATAGGTTCCATAAAAAGGTGAATCTGGAAATAATGAATTGCAAATCGCTGGGGATTTGTTTTACTAATATTCTTTCTTCTTTGTAATTTCCAGCATTCTCGATGATGTACGTCACCACACGGCCTCTCAAAGGTCAGTCGTGTTACTGCAACGGCCATCTGGTTAGCGGAAAAAGGCTCACGATTGATGTGGATGTTTGTGTGTGGTATGCTGTGTTGGTCATGTTAATAAGCACACCCTACACAGTTTTCCCCCTCTCTATGTATGGGGGCTCTCACATTTCAAAAACAGGTAATGTGTTAAAAAGCAATCGGCGTAGAGCTCGCGTTAGTAGTTTGAACTCTTCCGCATGTAAGCCATGTGAGGAATGCCCTCCCCGCTCTCAAAGAGGCACTGAGTGATACCATATCAGGGCATCGACAACAGCAGCAAGTGGACACTTCAGTTCTCAGCACAACCGAGTCAGACGGCACGTCACGCACTTACGCTGACACTCGTTAGGGCTGTCGACAGTGGCGGGGCGCCACGGTTTCTGGCTGAAACCCGGACAGCAGCGGTCACATGACTCACCGCAGGTGTTGTGTCGGCACTCACACTGGAGCCTGATGACAGGACATAGAACCCAGGAGTATAATATAATAAGTATCAACACCAATCAGCGTGTCTTTTTTTTTTTTTTTTTTTTATCAAGTGGTGTCATTTTTTTTTTTTATTGTAATTGCACACGAACTACTTGACTTTCATGACATGAGTGTTGACTGAAAAACAATCTGACGTTGTGCAAAGTGTATCTCGCTTCGGTTGTTCAGCACGCATTGCCATTGACATTACACCATTCGTCTACAATGTCAGTTATCATTGCAGCTAACAATCGCGTCTTTTACCGTTGTGAGGTCCAGAAACAAACACATGAGGTAAAAGCAGGCAGGAAGAAAGTCTCCACTGTACAAAATGTCTGTTAATGAATAAACGGCGATGCTTGAAGGAAGTTAACATTTGACAAGCTCAGGAGAAGGGCTGCTGGAGGCGCAGTGAGGCGTGAATATTTTTTTTTTTCAGCAGGATGACCTACTTGTTTGGGTTTTCCCTGTTGCGAGAGGCCCCACACACCTGAGCGTGGCCGTGACACACGCAGCGGCCACCGATGCTGATGTCTTTGATACTGTAGTAATACTGGACAGAAAAGTCGCAATTAAAGCATTTGGCAACAGGGGTTAATCACACACATTGAGTGTCAAGCACAATGAAGCCGACTCACCTGGAACTGTGAAACATGATCAAATCATCAACCTCTGTCAGCACATACTCATTTTAACTCAATGTGACAAAATACAGGAAGGTGAGGGAGATAAATCCCGTTAGATACATTTGCAAAGCTGCTTTTCGTGAAATACAAAGTAGCTTGAAAACTGGCCACAACAATAGGGAAATCTTCACAAGATACAGGTAAAAAAAAAAAAATGGAACTGCACTGTCACATACCGAGAGACATTTCTCTTATTTTTATTTTTTTTTTACTGTATCTCTTCATTCACTGCTATTTCAAATGTCAATGATGCTCATCCTCATTTGGGTGACAGGTGAACTGGAGCTAATCTCAGATGAATTTGGACACTAGATGGGTTACACCCTGGACTCCATTGCCAGCACATTGCAGGGGCACATGGAGAGACATTCACACTCATATTCTCACCTTTGGACAATGTGACAAATTTTTCATTATTATCTCTTAATTAATAATCATTTACGGACGTCTTTTTTTTTTTTTTGGGGGGGGGGAATTCAGTTCACTTTCAACAGTATTCAGAAGTTGTTTGTGGTTTTTGTCTGCACAGTCAAGAGTTGTATCATCAACAAATTAAACATATTTACCAAAATATTTTAGAAACACTGCAAATATCATTAATATATGATATGAACAATTTAGGAGCTATGACAGACCCTTGAGGCACCCCAGAAATCACCTTTAATAGCTTTAATAGATTTTTTGTTTTGAAAGTGCACATATTGATATCGGTCATCCAAGTTTGCATCCATTTATGTGCCAACCCACTGATACAATGCTTTTTTTCAGATCTATAAATAGAGCAACGGCACATTCTTTATCTATGCTAGTACTTTGTACCTGTAGATATCCCTTCCAAAAATTCAAATTTTGTTTTAATCCATCGTGATTGCCACGTAAGATATGTTTCTCCATGAATTTATCAAGTCCAAGAGTGAGTAATTTTTATAAGCTTTTGGTGTATTGTGGGGCTACGGTTATAAATCTGTCATTTGTAAATTGATATCTTTGTTCACTTTTATAGATAGGAACACCTTTGGCTATTTCAGCTTAGGTTCTATGAAACTTAAAACCTGAAAAACATTCTCTGAGCTCAGGAAATTATTTCTCTGGTTCAAAACATGAATGTGAATGTGGTCACTAATTAGCAACCTGCGATTGACCCACCCGCCATCATTATATGAGCACGCAGCAGTGCGCCGCAGTGAGTGCTGGTCTCACCCTGCGTGTGACGGTGGGGTCTCTCTGGGCCTTGGAGATGAGGTGGCCCAGCAACGTGTTGGTGCGCAGGAAGTGCAGGCGCACGTTGGTGGCCCTGGTGAAGTCCTGCAGAACTGGTGAGCGGGTGAAGTCTCTGGAGCCGGGCCGACCGTTGATCAAGGATACCACAATCTGGACATCACAAAGCCTGTATTTATTTTCCAGCACTTTTGAATTAAACAAACAAACAAAAAATAATCTTGATTAAGATTGGTGGCGTGATGCTGTATTTACCTCCCCGTTCTCCAGAGGGATGATTCTAGAATAATCTGTGGTACAGAGCTGATCATCGTCGTTAACGAGGCGAGCATTTGGATTCTTCCCAAACCTTTCGATGCATTCACGCTTTGAATCTGCATGCGAACAAACAATGCTAGTTTGTTTTATGAATTTTCATTGTTGTGGTTGCAAATTTGTGTATTTAACTGTTTAAAAACATATATATATGTTTACATATATATATATACAGGTATATATATATATATATATATATATATATATATCTCGATCCTGAACGATTCTCCTGTGGTGTCGGGGGTGTCGAGACTGACTGCTCCTCCCGATCTGTTCTGATTTTTTTTTTTTTTTTGTACTTGCTGTGTGTGGGGTGATTTTACAGCTTTGACATGAAAAAAATTCAGCTGCATTTTATGATTTGAGAACTTACGTGCGAAATACTGCCAGGGGGTAAAAGTCTTCCCGTTATCCACGGAGCGTTCCAGCACCCACAGGTCGGGTCGAGGGGAATTAGCAAACTTTATGATGATGTATGCAACATGAAACAGCTGAAAAAAAAGGGAATAACATTCAAATGAAAGAACAACCTGCGGCAACATATTTCGATTTTTTTTTTTTGGTCGCAACACAATTACTGAGGATAGAATGCTGATGCTAACTGTCTGTTTGCAGTTTGTACACGAGAGATGAGAAAAATGGTCGAGGGTGTCTTTAACCTTTTGATGCACCCTGTAACCCAATAACATGATAAGCTGTCCACTGTAGTAACCGCTGTGCCTGAAAGGGTTAACAAGTAAATAAAAGCAGAAGGGCCACCAGTTTCGTGAAAAGAGCTCAACTCGAGCCCACATGATCTGCTCCCTGAGGCCTTTATCTCCATCGCTCATCAAAAGCAGACAAGGCCGTTACATTATGTCTGTGATTGTTTCTGGCAAAAGCGCAGATTTCCATTTTGTCTCCAGCGCGGCATCAACAAGCAGGTGACATCAGCTTGATGGAGTGTGACACAATGGACAAGGAATTGATGCTCGTCAAGGCTCTCTTTGTTGTAATCTGGCATGGGCTGTGTGTGTCTTGGAGGCGAAACGAAAAGCCTCACCTACACTTGACCACCAGCTGGAGTGGAGAAGAAGATTTGGGACGTCAACGCTTGGAAATGATCCTAAGGCAATATTTAACATATCAATAAAAGGGGCCGCCACCAGGCAGTGCTTTCCAAATTCTTTGGCATTGAAGTGATTGATGAAGACAAGCGAAGCAGGAAAATTCTGTGCTCCTTTATTTCCGCAAATTTCTATAGAACATTTCACTTGATGCGTCCGAGGCAGGCCAGCACTCGTCTAGCATCCGTCATTGCTTTGATGAACAAAATCCATCAGGCAAGCTTTCGTTTCTCTTTAAAGGAGATTTTTTTTTTTTACAATTGAAAACAGATCTCAGGTGTCTTAATAACGACTGTGAAATACCTTTAGCAAAATACCCCAAAGATGAAAATTGATGGCGCACTTCAAACCGCCTTGCTCTTGTCACAGTGAAATTTGCATGTTTTTAGGGGCCATTTAAGTGAGTGGCTCTATCCCCCCAGCCCACATACTGCTGAGCCAATAGCGTGATATGAGTGGGTAATGAGTGGGTAAAACAAACAAGCGCCCATCAAGACAATAAAATCACTTTTACTTGTGGAGGCAGCAGCTTATACACTATAAAAGAGGTGTCAAACATGCGGCCCGTGGGCCGGAACCGGGCCCCAATGAGGTTCGGTCAGGCCCGCAGGATAATCTAAAAGTGAAAAAATGCATTAAAGACACGGAATGAATATTTTTCATAAAATGCACTTCATGCATTATCCACCAGGGGCACACTGTTTTGATCAGAGTAGAAGACAACATTGTTTTGATCAGAGAAGAAAACAGCAGTCTCAGTCTGTCACTGAGACAGACCGAACACATCAGACAGTATCAATGCGCCAATGCTTCTTCATACCAAAACAAAGGAAAGAAATGATATTTTGGTTAATCATAGCAGAGTATGGTATCATGTTAATGGTTCGGCCCACTTGACATCTACCGAGTCCGTATGTGGCCCACAATGTGAAATGAGTGTGACACCCCTGCACTATAGTGACAAGATTGAAAGGGTTTTTTTTGTCTGTCCGTCTAAAACAGGGATGAGCAACTGAACAATTGTGCCATCCCCTGCCGTTCAGCATCAAACACATCTGAAGGAACAGCAGAGGCCCTTCCCCAAAGAGTTCCTGAACAGTTGGAAGCACATATTTGTCTAAAGTGTCTTACAATGATTAAAATTTCAGGGGGAACCAATCCAACCCAAAGTGATGTACTCATTAATTGATAAGGTTCATGTCCCCATGCTTTTGTCCATATCAAACCCACTTCAAACACTATGTGGGCTCTGGGTTTGTTTCAAGTGTGTGTTTAGACTGGCCGAGCGGAGTTACAGGGACAGAAATGAAAGCAGGCGATGTCATATCAGGGTTGGTCTTATCCTGAAACATTCCTCTCAAAGTCGCCGGCATCAACAACACGGCCACATTTAGCCTATTTAAGAGTTTTTATATGAGGTTGGATGCATAAATTGTGCAGCGCCCTAATGTAGCACAACCCAAACAGAGCCACGCTCATGAAAGGACACCGTTGAGACACTGGGGCCCGACTTGGGGCTAACACCTTAATCCGTTGTGTATCTATCACACGGGAGAGAAGATTTTCACCACGGTGAGTTACGGCTAGTGACAGGTTCCCGAACGCGGCGGCACGTTCGGCTTCGCGGGGCATTAGGTGTGGGGGGGGGGGGGGGGGGGGGGGCAGGAATGTAGCGCTATGTCCAGAATTTCAGATGGATCCGCATGCCAGCCAGCTCGTCTCTGACCACCCTGACTCGCCACCACCCTCTCCTCGCCCTCCTGCCCCCTTGTGACAGTATTTTTTTTATTTTTTTATTGATGGCTGTGGGTAGCTCCCCTGCAAAGCTGTTGTTCTATTTTCAGCTCTGGTGTTTGACTGTGAGCCTCTATTTGCCCATCCTGTTGCATGAGCGGAGGTTTTCTCTGATTAGGGTGGGGGACACACCCAACATGGCGGGAGTGGATCATTTGTTCATTTATTTTTAAAGACAAAACAGAAACTAAAAAAGATGACATGTTTCTCAATATTCATTCTAAGACCAAAAAAAAAAAAAAAAACGGAAAACAATTCCTGATTTTGTGCATAAATGGAAAATGGAAACAAAACAGATAACGGGCAATTTGGACGTTTCATTCAATTCTGATCTTTTCATCTGCCGCAAGTTGTATGAACCAGAAGAAAATTCGAACCAAAAGAGAGAAGTCACCTTACTCATGGTAACTTCACTTATTTCTCTTGAGACTTATGCATGAGCTCACTTGAAAAAAGAAATCCTACTTGGGTTTGTTTTGTTGCATAAATCAGACGTGGTTATGATACAAAAAAAAAATCAGTTTGTTGAAAAGTTCGATGCATCATTCTTAACATCGCTTTTCAACAAATTGTACACTGAAAACAATATTGGGCTAAACTTGATGCGTTTGCATGAAAGAAAGCCATCTGAATTCAGGAACATTTTGAAGTCTGCGATACATCTACTTTCCAGCTAGTCGACTACACATCTACTAAAAAAAATGTATTTATATCCAGATGGTTTTATTTTGTGCAATCATTTGACAAAATAAAATTGAGTCAATTCAACCAACAATTTTTCCATATGTGGTCCTCACTACTTATGCTCACTTGAACAGCTGCAAATATGAGAACGATCACCCCCAATTTGCTCTATTTTCTGCACATTAAACATCTCACTTTCCAAATGTGCTCACCAAATTTCAATGAGGAAACCGCTAAGCGGTTAATAAATTCTAAATATTGGGGCGATTGTTCAGATAATTTCAGAGGATGAGGTGTAGGCATGAGTATATGAGTATGTCCGCATGAATTTTAAGGTAGGTGGCATAATGACATTAACATGGTCTTTCTCTAGCGCAGATTTTCACATAGCGGGTGGCTCTGGACACACGAATGGACGGGTGTCACACTCAAGGCCCGTGGGCCAGATCTGGCCCGCCACATCATTTTATGTGGCCTGCGAAAGCAAATCAAACATGTCAACTTCCATGATGTTTGCTAAAATTTCAACCAAAATTTAAAATTCTCATATGTAATAAATAAGAGACATATTGTGAGGATTTTCTTGTCACCAAACCCCTCATTACAGTAACTTAAACAATAGTTGAATAGACCGTTGTTATTGACTTTATTTAAAATTTGGTATCAGTCATGGGAAACGGCAACTAAAATGTGGCCCACGACAAAAAATGAGTTTGACAACCCTGCTCTAACGTATCCTCCGTGGTTTCAATATTCACTTTGTTGCCTGTCAATTTGACTGCGTTCTATGGTAATCGTCACACCTTTCCTCTTTGCCATCAATAAAGCACATTCAGAACTAGAATAGACCTTCCCCAAAGCCAAACAATCCGGAACATGCTTGTCTGACTTATATTAGCCTTGTAGCTACAGCTGCATGTGTTAGCTCTGAGAGATTACCGCACTATTTGGCCCTGATGAAAATGGTCACAGCAAAATGTGATTTCTTTTTCTTTTTTTTTTTTCTCACCGAATTTCACTGGAAATTGGCTAACTATTTACAACCGGCATGTTCACGCTTAATGTAGAAAATAAAACAATGATACTGGAGCAATGACTATTCGTGGAAGATTACTGCACTCCGCTGATGTCATTTGATATTATTGCTCTCCTGCTATCCTGTGTTGTAGTAACCATTGTTATATTGCTGGATTCATCTACAGCATTTCTTGGAGACAGCTTCTCTCAGCATTCACACGTCATTTAAAAGGGATTTTTGATATCGCTATTCCGAGAAGCACGTTTGAGAAACTGCTACCATTCATTTGGAGTACTGTGATTCACGCTAACAGCTGACTGAAAGCTGACTTTTATGAGCGTGGCCCCGTACTGGCAGTCTCGGGCACACCTTTTCGATCCCTCAAATGTATTTCAATTGAAAGTGTGTCTTTCGCTTTTGTAGATGACTGAATTGCTGTCAAGTGTTAATTTGCAGGTCAGAAACCTGCGCAGTGGGGAGCTGACCCACAGCATTTTGCACCTCAGGGTGCTCATTTATCACAGCACAGAAACTGGCTGTGAGCTGTCGGTGCTTGGTAATTCCGAAATGACAACAAACACACACACATGAATATATACTTGGCATGTCAGGGAAGGTGGGGGGTGACAGCCACTGTGGGAATGTTTTGACAGCACATCAGTGCTCATCAGAGGCATGTACACTTACAAGGAAGAGAAAATGTTAACTGGGAAGGCTTTTTTGTGCTGACGTGTCATGAGGTTAACGGTTGTCTGGATGCTTTACGTGTTGTATATGTGACGCTTTAATAGGGGTGCAAGGTCAGGAACCCGAGATGCACGCACGCACATGTCACACAGTCTGTACGCGTCACAACAGATCACCTGACCTGTATTGACACCTCGTGAGCACCCTCGTGTACGTTAAGCCTGCTGGCGTCAATCACAAATAAGGTCGGGCTAAGGTACTTTTAAGTGTTTTTGTTAACAAGCTTGACAATCTGTTTCATGTCTGTCTACGACAACTCCTGCTGATGCTCGTTTGATAGAAAGGGGAAACTGTAATGTCATCTTACACCGAGCAGCATGGTGGATTCGTGGTTTGCAAATCTGCTTCATAGCTCTGAGTCTGGGTTTGAATCTTTCCGCTGGCATTTCTGTGTAGTTCCCCCCAATATGCATGTTAGCAAACTATATATATATATATACTGTATATATATATATGAAGGCAAACTGTGCGTGGCATTGCCGCAGTGATGTTGGCATGGTCACCGCCCGTGCAATTTTAAAGAATCCTTGACTCGGGAATAGGGACTGAAAATCCATGAGTGATGCCCCCTAAATAATGTTATACTGGACTGTATTTGCCTATAGATGTCACATGATGGCAGCAAGGAACTACTTTTGTCAAAATGAAGCTCCACAACTCACTTCATCAGTTCTTTGGCTGGAAGATGCCAACAGATGATGCCAAATTGCTCTGGCGTGTGCATAAAAACAGCGAGTAGGTGAGTTTTCCTGCAAATTGTTGCTAGGTTCCAATAAAAATCTACGAATTAGTCACAGACATGATTATCTATGGAAAGAAATGTTTCCGAATTGAAATAAGAACAACTTGGAACTCTACTTCGATTGTATTCAACTCTTGAGGTTGCACTGTGTCTGCATCTGATGTGTTTCCACTCACAATGATGTTAAGAAGCCAGAGTTCAACCCAAGGGCACGGCAAAGACCACAGGACTAAGTCTACATCCTGGCACGTACAAGTCCTCTGAGAGTCTGATGTGAGAGCGGAGGAATGCCATTCAAAGAGGAGGAGGCATCACCTTCTGTCACGGCGGATCAGGCTGGTCGGAGGCTTGCGGCGACAATGCATCACTGCAACTGTTTGTGTGTGTGTGTGTGTGTGTGTGTGTGTGTGTGTGCGCAACAGGTGGACAGCGGAGGGCGGGGGAGTCCACTTGTCTGGTGTATTTTTCTCCATGACTCCATGGTGGAATAAGGCAGTTGGCAAAAGGAGTTACCACAGAGCTGCCGTCGTGAACGTGAAAAAACAAACAGTAGATATGCATCTCTGCGTGATTGTCATCTTCTCATTGCCCAAGTTTGACTGCCACTGCAATGTGATTGTATGCATTCATCATATTTTTAAAGCGACACAATGATCTCAATGTCAGCAGTGTGTGTGTGTGTGTGTGTGTGTGTGTGTTTGCGTTGGACTACAATCAACCTTTGGCTAGTGAAAATCTTTGCATCTACCATTTTAAATCATCTCCTCCACAGCAGTCAAATTAAAAACATTCATAGCACCACGCGCTGATGCTTCTTGATACAAAAGGCATGTTAGAAATGCAGAACAACTGCACCATTATACAAGCGGGTCATAGAAACCTGCAGACTATTAGAAAAAGCACAATGGACTGACTGTATGAAGGCTTGGAAAAAGATGCAAAGATTCTAAATTACCTCACATACTTTCCCCACAATGGAGCGGCAGATTTATAAGGACGTGCAGGCCAGCAGTTGCCGGTGATGCATTTTCCCAGCCTCCCGTTAACAAACGCAGGGCGGCTGTAGTAAATATCTGCCACGTTGGCCTGGCGCCCCAGGAAGCCGGGCTAAAGACGGCCACTTACATCACCAGAGCAATAAGTAGCCCGTCTAATAGCTAGTCTCTGTCTCTGGAGGTAGACCGAGCCAGCTCCAACATATGAACACAATACGCTATGATTGGAGAGGGATGTGTCTCAGAAAGAAAAAAAAAAAAGTCCATCCACCATCATATTAACCCTTTCAGGGACAGCGGTTACTACAGCGGACAGATGATCATGTTCCCAGGTGACAGGGTTCATTTAAGGGTTAATAAGAAGACTTTATTAGTGGGAACATTTCCATTTCACAGCAGCACACAATAATAATAATCATATTTTATAACATTGTCCATACTGTGTGTCTTCACTGAGGCCATGGATGAGCTGCAGTCTATTTCAGCATGCAGCATGGGCGAGAGTAGTGTCAAGACAGGTCAAGCATCCGTCGCATAAAAAAAAAAAAAAAAAATCTCCAGTGCAATTGTCTACCCAACTTTCCATGTACTGCGGCTGACCAGGGCAAATAAGGTCATAGAGATTTAATGAAAAACTATAAACTATAGTAGACAGTGGCAATTTGGTGTTCTATCAGATCTAGCCCGACTGATCGCGTTAGTATAATTTCCTTCTCCATTTCCTTATGCGGGTCCAAGGACAGCACATTAATGATTATAGCTTGTCTGCAGCCACGTACAAATGACTGCAACGTGTCGCAGTATATCACCTCTGTATTTGTTTGGGCCGAGAGGGTCAGGTAATTTTTCGCAACGCTTTAGGGTGGGAGGGGGTGGACCAAACTTTTGTAAAGCCCTGACAGCACAGAAAGGACAACACACAATAAGGCTGGTAAGGACACAAAAGGGGGCGACGGCAGCAAATACAACATTCGCGGCAACTTTGGTGGGAAGTGGAGTCCTGACTGAAGGGATTAGGTTCTGGGGGGGAATGCTCCTAAAATTGCATTCTTGAAAGCAGATCACTCAGCTGAGCCAAAGCCATTCGCTGTACCTGAACCTGATCGACCTCTCCTTTCACACAGAGTGAAAAACAAGCACACTCAACACCATCGCCTGCTGAGGAAAATAATAAAAGGAAAGCTTAATTATCAACAAACTACATAGTCTGCAGTCCAATTAAAGCAACAAAGCCAACACATGGTCAGCAGGAGGACGGTTTTTGAAACGCTTCACATAAGCATAAGTGTCAAAATGACCCCATTCACGAGAAACTGCAAACATGATGCAGAAAAAAAAGCTATTTGTTACATGCGACTAGCATGTAACAAATTGAGACCGTGACTTCATTATTATTATGATAATTCCTCAATATTTGGTTGTTGTTTGGATTTACAGCGAGTTTATTTTCATGCATTTATTGATGGGCTAAATGTTTACGTTTACACTGCACTTGGATTGGAAGTTAGCCAACATATTTCCCATTTTTACCCACGTCTGAAAGAGGCTGAATTCAGATGCTGAAAATATGCAATTCCACGCATTTTTTTTCCTCTTTATGCTGCCACGAGCCCAACTATGCCACTCGAAAGCAAATAAATAAATACATTAATTAATTAATAATAGTAATAATAATAATGTTATTACTTGATCCATACAGTGCAACTCCGAAGCTTCACTGTCACGACCATCCCTTCATTTTTTTGTATTTTACACTTTTCAGCATTTAAAACAGTTGGTGTCATCGTCAAAAACATTCCACTTTGGACTCACACTTTTCCCACGATGCGGTTGTCATGACAACAAACAACCAAAACAATTCATGTAATGGGCACTTGATTAATTTACTGTCATAAAAAACGCCAATAGATTAATAAATGATCAACTTTGTCCCCAATCGGCTCCTCCGTAAAAATAATGGCACCACTTTACAATACTGGCATACATCCAAGAGTTTCCAAATTGTTCACAGATTGGTTATTAATTAAGTGACCCGTTGCTAAGGGCTTGATAAAGTGCTACACGTCATTCGATAAGATCGTCAAGAGGGGCGTCCTACTTGCCAAATAGTGAGTCCGCATTTAGCTCCACAGCTTTGGCCCCTTTGTTTGTTATAAACGGTACAATCTCATGGTGACAGTTGGATTAGCGATTCATCCCAATGGATAGCTCGGATGCAAGGCAGCAGCTAGCGCTTGCTAAATAGTGGGGCGACTTCTTAACTGCCATAAGTCATTGACAACGTCTTACTAATCATTAAACAGTCACAAGTAGTGATTCGTAAACTAGTTATGAAGCAAAAACCACAAAGGTCCAAAAGTCCTTCGGCGGCACGCGTATCAGAATAAGCTGCGGCTCATCAATTGGAGCACAGACAGCAGTAAAGCCCACTATGTTTGCCTCACATTCTCGGCTCACTCAGTCAGATAAGCGCATGTATATGCGGGCCTCTTAAAATACATTCCCGAGAAAAATGGAGTGACTGGACGTCTGATACGTGTTGTCCACGTTTACGTCAACGATAGCTTGACTGCTGCTTGTGGGATGGTTGCGCCACGGCAAGTGTTCCTGGAAGTATGTATTCGGGTAGGGACAGATGTGGTTTAAGTTTACCACAAACAGCCAAAAAATGAACCCAAGTAAGAGCAGGCTACTGTTACTTTAGAATAATATGACTCAAGCAAAAGTCAAAAGCAATCTTTGAAATTATTAATTCAGTATTTCTTAAAATTAAAGAAAAAAAAACACTACACAAGTTTTTTTAAAGAGCATGGTGGCCAAATGGACAATAATATAAAACAGGAATAAGCAAATTCAGATATTGCCAAACAATATCACTAAAATATTAACAAGTTAAAGACATATTTTTAAAAAGGTCTTAAGTGACATTACTTGGTTAAATAGCACACGTTCAAAGTGGAGTTCTTTTCTTTTTCATAGTCTGTAAGGTAAACCTGGATTGAATGTGAGGCCAGGGGTTTTCTGTCTCCTCTGGCCGTGAGTTGCACGCTGTTGTTTCCTCCATTTTTTCCACCACACTTCAGGCAAATTACCGTCTTCGGGCAGTAGGCGGGGGACACCCTGAACCAGTTGCCAGCCAATCGCAGGGCACACAGAGACGAACAACCATCCATGCTGACACTCACACCTAGAGACAATTTTGAGTGTTCAATCAAGCTGCCATGCATGTTTTTGGAATGTGGGAGGAAACCCGAGTACCAGGAGAAAACCCACACAGGCCCGGGGGAGAACGTGCAAACTCCACACAAGAAGGCCGGAGCCAGAATCGAACCCTGCACCTCTGTACTTTAAAGCCGACGCGCTAACCACTCAACCACAGGTCGCGACCCCATTTTTTTAATGGGGGGGGGGTGGGGGGACCCAACAAAAACTGATTTTTTTCCACACAGGAAGGCCGGAGCTGGAATTGAACCCATGACCTCTGCACTGTGAGGTCAATGCGCTAACCACTGGGCCACCAGGCCGACCGATTGTTATTTTCATATACAGTAATATATAGATCAAAACTAAAGAAGGATGTGAAATGTGGCTCAGCCTACAGTAACCAAGAGTAAGAGTCTCCTTAAAAAAATAAAAATAAAAATTTAAACTACTTTGACACTACAATTCATCGAGGAAGTTATTTAAGTAAATGTCCCAACATAAATGTGGCACTTTACTACGCACCTCAGACTATTATAGGATTGACTTCTTTCTAATGTATGCTATATGAACGCGCGGCCGCTTGTCTAGAAATAAATAACACAGTGGCCACAAAATGTCTTCCAAACTCGAATTTTATCTACATCTCAAAGTCCAAAATCTCCACTGTGCATGATGTCACACAAGGCACTCTATTTTCATGACCGGTATAAATCCTGCAGAGCACGTGGTGTAAATCTGCATGGAGGCGGATTAGACCCCATGCTGGTAATTTCACAAATGAGCGCCGGCTGGCGGATCGGCGAGATGGAGCACTGCGCTGTTGTGCGATTTGTCAGAGCCGTCTTCAATGACGGTCAATCAAAATGGCTCTTTTTATTCGGCTTGGGTTGAGTAGACAAAGGATGTTGATGGACTTTCCGCCAAGAGACTCCAACTGCTGCATTGGTCCGCCCATCTTGGCAGAGCCCAGTTTGCCAAATTGGAAATACACGCGCAGTAAGCCTCGTGCTGATGCGAAAATCAGGTTCTGCTAACACTTGCATCACGGCGCTGCTCTACTGTCTACGAAAAAAAAGCCTCAAATCACACTTGCATCACAAGATTAATCCCGCACATTTTTCTTCTGCTTTTTTTTGAGACACGCAAACGGATTATCGGACCTGAGGCTTACGCTGCTGATGAACACAAATGAAGGAGAATTTGGTCGGTCGGTGTTTGTGTCTCACAAGTCACAGACAGACGCAAGATGTACAGCATGAGAAAGCTTTTGGCCTTTCTGGTACAGGCCGGGTGAACTTTGCTGTCGTCTGCCACACTTTTATAGTTGTAGTCACGGTTGAGAGACCGTGTCGCCAACAAAGCATACATTCGGAAATACTTGTCTCTCAAATAACGTGTTTCTTTACACTTGGTAGACCATCAAGTCTTTTTTTCAAAGGATCAGCGGAAACGACTTGTTTAGAAAAAGAAAAGGAAAAAAAAAAGCACACTTTGAACCTCAGCGTACGCTTCAACAGTGCCATTATCTTATTTATCTGCTGGCAGCGGTATAGAAAAGCCACCTGCGCTGGCCTTGAAAGAAACCACAGAACTCATTCAGCTGGTTGCAGCCCACATCTTGCCCCAACAATATAAATTATCCTTCAGAATGTATGTTTTCTTTCATAATGTCCACAAAGCAAGCGTTGATTTGTATTCTGGAGTTATTTGACCTTGACATCTTCATAATCAATCAGAAGGTAAACTATGCTTTAATAAGAACATCTTCTCCATCGTGGCCATGGGAACATCAGATAACGTTGGCAGAACCGGCCAGGAATCTTTAACGACTGAGTTTGTGTCACTACATTTGTCAGCAAATGTTTTGATTGGGAGTTTCTGAAAGTGACTATGAATAAATGAATTTTCACAATTGTAAGGACAGCCCAGAAAAGCCAAAACAACAAAGCCATTTTTCACAACAGTCGCTATGCAGGTGACACATTCATGCATTTTTCTCATCATTTAAAACAATTTCCAGGGGCCCTTTAATGTCTGTGATGTGCAACATGCCACAAGGACCAAGAAGTAGAGCACACTTGGCATACTCTATTTGCTATCTTGCTGAAAATAGCCCTCTTTAGAAGCCGGTCCTGTCCCATGCGAATAAGCGACAATGTACAAGGACCCACAAGATTAATCTGCCTCAACTCTTATGCAATTGGCAAAAATCATCATTGTTGTTTTTTTTTGTTTTTTGCAGTTTTGCTAAAGGCCGTCTTCTTTTGTTGTGTTTTGTTTTTTTTAATAAATCAACACATTATTACAGCGTGAGACAAAAATAATGACATTCATTCACTGCTTCTCCTCCTCTTTTTTCTCTCTCTGTTGTAAAGTTAAACTCATATTAAAGGACAAAGAATTGTAATCTATATCGGTGCTGGGTAACAGCTGAATCCGCATTCACTACCTTGACAAGTGAGTACCCACAAAGAGAGTACAAGCGTTTTTACTCCACGCGACAGTTCATACGCTACATTGTGTGTATGCGGCACATGGACACACCAACAAACACAAACATCCCCTCCTTGGTTGTTTAATTTCACACTTGGGTGGGCGGGCACTTGACCAAACGGTTTGTATACAAGCAACCACAAAGTCAGTTTGACACGTCTCCTTTACTTTACCAAGCGAAAAAGGTCCGACCCACATCACAACAGTATGATGTGTTTCGCAATTCAGACATCTGCAATATTTGCTTTTTGCGCCTCAAAAAAAAAAAAAAAAAAAAAAAACCCGGCTGCAAACACAAAATGCAACAATGGCAAGTGAGCATTGTGTACAAGAACAATGCGCGTGACAGGTGTGTGTGTTTGACTGTGGAAGCACGCCGTGTGCCGTGCGGCTGGTAGTGACAGTCAGAGAGACCACGTCACGCACTTTAGAGCGCCCCATAATACAGTGTAACGCCCCATAATACAGTGTAACGCTCTCAAATACACGGAGCATTACCACGTATTAAACTCGGGCGTCCTCAAGGCCCCGCACATGTAGCCGTATTATATTTAGCTATGCGGGGTCTTTGCTGAGCTTTCGCATGAAAATAGAAAAGCAAAAGCCAGCTCCCGTTATGTGGCACTGTGAAAGTCTAAAACGGCAACATTCAGGTCTCCAATGCCATGCCTTCGGTCTTCAAATTCTTCTCAGGCTTAAACCCAAACCAGAGAATTCCCGTCTTTCCTCGCAGCGGATAATTTGTCGCGAGGTGCAAATTTAACAGGCCGCGAGCCAGACTCCTGCCACGGGGTCCACTGGTCATGACGGGAGCATATTTGCCAGCCACGGGGGGCATAAGTCTGATTCTTGGCACACATGAACAGCATTGCTCACATGATCGCTACTGCCAATCCGGATGACGTTTAAAAAAAAACAAAAACAAACAAAAAAAACAACAACATTGCAACAAACCACAATTCCTTTGTCCTACATTTAAAACCCATAATGAACGCCTTCCAAGCACGTTGAAATATGACAAAAAAAAAAATCAACAGCTATTCAAGATATTGGAAAACAACCCATCAGCAAACAAGATGATGATCGACTTACCTGTCCGAGGTCCAGAGTGACATTTACTTCGTTGTAGCCTAACCCCTTGGAGAGAGGGGGGCTCTGCCACCAGCGCTCTGTTCCATCAATAGCGTTGGTCACTGGGTAGGCTTTGTTCACATCAGCCGCATTGCAGTAGTCACAGAACTGGCCCTGTGTGATATCAAAGATTTGCTTATGACAGGAACTTCAAAATATGACTCTTCATTATCAACCGCCAGCAAGCACAATGTCCCGAGAGTTTTTTTCTGTGGCTTTTGGGGCTGTTTTGGGTCACTTGCAAAATGGCAGTTGTAGTCTATATTAAGGGAAGGCATTCATTTGTAGAATTGTTGGGGGTTTTTTTTCAAAGACAGTGAACTATTATTCATCATAAGGGATACATTGCAGACCCAGCCACAACAGATGAAAATTTGTGATCGTGATAGATCTTAAATAAATTGTATTTATTCCTCCAACACGCTTTGGATGGATGGATGGATAAATAGATAGACTCACTGGACACATTTTGAGTGTACTTTCAAAAGGTGATTGCAGATGTAATTAAAGTTGAATGTGTTTAACATGTTAGACAAGTGTCTATCGTGCCTTGGGGGATATAAATGTACTTTTGGAGTTAAAAATGGGTCTGCCTTTGTGCGCTTTTGCACTTTTTTTTATTCTGTAGTTTGGAAACCCAAGTGTAACTTTTGGGCCACTGGTAAAGGTTACTTTCCAGTCCAATTAATCGCACCATGGAATGTTAGCCTCTATGCAGGGACATCCCATGTGGGAGTTTGTATCTCGGTCATGGGCATCTTTCATGAGCAGAAAAATAAATAAAATCACACAAATATACTGGAAGAACATGTTACAGCCATATCAGTACTTCATTTTAACATGTAGGTGACAGGTCCAAATACAAGTACCGTAATCCCAAATAGAAGGCAGAAAGAAAACAAAAGCATGGAAAAGCAAGATATTATGACTCCAGAGATTAAGTTTAGACCTCAAGGACAAGAAATGGTGTGCTATTGTCCCCCCCCCCCCCCCCCCACCTCCCCACGAGTGCATTCAAACGAAAGCATTGTGTATGTTTAATTGTGGGATTGCCATTATTCCAAAGGTGATGTAGTGCCCTTACACTTCTACTGCTGAAGGCTATTTCCTTCACAAACAATGGAGTTAAAACTCTAAGGACTCCTGGCAGTTGAAACCTGGTCTGCAGGCAACAGGAAACATTCAGAATGGTGGCGTTGTAATGTTACTACTGTATAGATGGTCGTGTAACTTACCCGAATATTCTGAGTGACTAGTCCAGTGGTTGGTCCCCCGACAAGTTTACAGTACAAATCAGCCCTAGGCGTCCCGAACTCATCCTTCCCGCAGGTTGCTGTTGCAGAAATCCTGGATCTTTGCGCCAGGTTGAAGTACGGGGGGCTCAAACTAAAACCAGTGAGTCCATTGAGCGTTTCTTGTGCACGCGTGCACCTGCAAACGATAAAAGCGAGTAAAACTGCGAGGAGGTGAGCTCGCGTCACCTCTCTCCCCATGTTCCACACTGGAGGTCCCGACTGTGGGTCTGGTCATCTGGAGAACCCCGAGGAGCGCCGCGTCCTTGTGGGCTGCGCCATTTACGCGCGATACTTCCACAGCAGAACCCTTTGCCCAAGTCCAGCCTTTACCGAGAGGAGGAGGAAATGTCCCGGGGACGCATGTTTCCTTGTGAAGAGCTTCAGCTTCAAGTATTCTATTGTCATGCAGAGAGGTTCCGCTCACTGACGCTCTCAGGTGTCACACGTCGACGAATTATGACTGCTTGTGTGGTCCTCCTGTCACCATTTGTCAATCCGTGGTGGCAAAACCTACTCACTCTTTGTACTTAAGTAGAAGCACAGTTACTTGTGTAAAAGAAAATCTATATACTATGGCAAAAGAGGAACTGATTTAATTTGTGGACTTAAATAAAAATGAAAAAGTATATCATGAACAGGGCTAACAAGAAAGCATTTAGATGAAGCGTAAACAAAAGCAAGCCTTAAGTAAAAGTAAAAGTGTTTGTCTTTACTGTCAATTATATACGTTGCCGATTTTGTTGTCGTAGCACAACACAACATTCTGTCCACACTAAATATTGCCCTCTTTTTATGCAGTAATGAACTTGCATATGGTGCCATAAGAATTTGATAGAAGGTACAGAGATCCGTTTGTAAACGAAGGGGGTAAAGGTAAAATGTCGTCTATAAAAGTAGAAGTAAAGTACAGATACCTGACATTTCTATTTATATTCTTGTCTATATTAGCCCATTTGTATTTCCTTATTTCCCCACCGCTGTGCTGTGATTTGCATATACTTTTATAGTAAAATCACCGGGGTTTTTTTTTCGAAAGTTAACTTTTGGAGACGTTGCAAACTTCAAACAAAAGGGGTTATTGTCGTGGCGTTTCTGCACATCTCTTGTAATCATAAGCGGATAAAAATTTTGTGTGCGCGTTCGACTCCGTTTAAATAACAGCAATTATTGTGGAATATAAAACCGAAATCCGGGTTTTGGTGAGGTAATTTAGGTAGGTCACCAGCCGTGTCGAAAACTAGAACTCTGCTTCCCTCTAGTGTCTTTGCTGTGTATAACTTTTTTTCCAGGGGCGTGACACAAACCTCGAGTTTCGGATGTCCAAGTGTAACGACAGCGAGCTGACTGTGTCGTCATTTTGGGACGAGTTCTATTTTTTAAGTACGAAACATTGATGTTTGAATGCATTTCTATGGTCGGTGAGGAAAAGCAAAGGCTTCGGCAATGCAGTGTTTGTTTGGAACTTGCGTGACGACAACTTGTGACTCACTCACTGGACGGCATTGTTGAGTGTGTGGCACGCGCACGCGCACGCACGGACGGACACACTAATCCAACCAGGAACTTCCAGTGCGCTGTCACTTCGTTTTTCAACAAATTCAAACCAAGTTTTGAATTTCGATTTGTTACTTTTGAGGTCCACCGGACTCCGACATGGAGCCCACAAATCTGCAGGTAGGATCAACGAACTTTCACCCTTGTTTTAATGTTCACCGTAAAATAATGACAAACTAAATGGTCTTTTAGTGAACAAATCAAATCCTCTTATTCACTTTCAAGCCGAGGAAAGCTCAAGCTTTCGACTGTGAACAATGAATTAAACAATACAGTCGACCGGCCATTTTTTGAAATGGAAGCAGTGCCGTTGTTGACTGTACCGGCGGCACGTTGTTGACTGTCGTTGGAGGTTCACAAGAGCAGCCTCTTCACATTATCTCAATACTTACCATAACATCGGAGCCCCGCGTCCTGCAATAAAAGTGAGCTAGTCCATGATTAAAACGTATTAGTTGCCCCGCCCATGCTAATTGCAGGCTTCTGCGTGGCATGATATCCAAATTGTTTTAATCATAATAATAACGCGCGAAAAATGTATGTATATATCTAATGAATACTGTACATGAATGGCAAATATTTTGCGTGTCATATATTTCATTCCGTCCATTGATTATCATTCAATTATTTACCGGTAATGTTTTTTTTTCCACTTAACCAAGAAAAAAAAAACGACCCCACATACTTTATCATCAACAGTAGTGAAATACATTTTTTTTCATCTCTATTTTGTGAAGAGAACACATCTATACTCTCCTCCAACTGTTTTGGGACAGCGAGGCCGTTTCTTTGGTTTTGC
The DNA here is from genome assembly GCF_054856545.1 of Hippocampus guttulatus. Lineage (NCBI taxonomy): Eukaryota > Metazoa > Chordata > Actinopteri > Syngnathiformes > Syngnathidae > Hippocampus > Hippocampus guttulatus. The sequence goes on from NC_141274.1 coordinate 2,984,672, forward strand.
TGTCGACTGAAAACGTTTGGGATGGACAACAAAATATGACCGATAAATGATCACATTTCAGGTTTTATTTCCACCGATTGACATTTGGATCTGGTACACAATATAAAAACAGGCATTATTTGTAACAAACAATCTTTTTTTAGGTGAGCAAAAATATTGTAATCGATAGACTTAAAATGCATGAACATAAATACAGTAATACAGGACCTGATATTTTGCTGCAATTCCTTTGCTGGTCTCCCCAACCTTGTTCATTTTTTTTTCTTTCCCAGGCTTTCCAATGCTTTAAGCTCAGCTTGTTTTGGTTGTTTGTTTTGACCAGTCACCCCCTTCAATCTCCTCTTTAGCAGGTAAAATACATGCTCTGTAAGGTTTAAGTCTCAGGATTTACATGGGCAGTGCAAAATCTTCCACTAATTTCCCCTGAAGAAAAGAAAAAAGAAGTCTCAGCAATGACATTAGCGCCGCTGTTTCATAGTTCAGCTTGTAGGTTTGGGATCAGGAGCAGATCCTTTTTTTGTTAAAATCTTTAGCCTTATAATTGGCTGAAGTTTAATCTTGACAGCTCTCACAATGTTTCTGTCATCAACCACTGCAGTTGCCCATTTTTCGTTTGTTACTGAGTACACCAGTGGTGTCTTTCCTCTTCAGGACATTCTAAATGGTTGCGTTTGCTCTGACCAATGTTTGTGAACTTCTCTCGGCTTCACAATTGCTTGTTCTTTACTCATATCCACTCGCTCGTTTTCATGTTGGTTACATCTGTAACACATATTCAGTTGTTTATTTTTTTTCAATGGTCAATGGATTAGGACACACCTGAGAAACAAAACATACCTGTCAGTCACTTACTCCAATACTTGACATCATATGAAAACTAGATGGGTTAGAACAAAAATGCTCCGTTCATTACCCCACCCTTCCTAAATATTTCAACAATTCTACATTCATTGATTATCAGAGGGGGTAAAGAATGGAAAAGAAAAGGTGAACTGTTGATCTCTTGACACATATTCATCTTTTGATGTCAAGCGCAAATATTGTCAGCCTAAAGCAAAAATGAAAGAATTGGCCTCACTGTTCCAATTCTGGACCTTTGGAAGGGATTGTAGTGGTCCGGTTAAGTAAATAAATGCTGTCTACTTTACACTTAATAGATACAACTGCCCAATCCAGACAAATCCAATACAAGAGCTGTACGACAGAACAGTCATAAATGCCTTGTTTCTGCTGACATTGCCAGATAGGTATCAATTTCACAGGATGTTAATTATCGGGGCTGTCGTAATATCGGGCTGCTTCTAACATTTCGCTCCTCATATGCAGCCCAATAAGCAAATGACAAAGAACAAGGAACACGTTTCAAGCGATCATGATTATGTTCTTTCAGAAAGCCATCGCAGTGGCGCAGAAGGCCGCGCAAGAAGACCAGGCGGGGAACTATGAAGAGGCCATTCGCTCCTACAAACACGCTGTCAAGTACTTTCTCCACATTTTAAATCGTGAGTCACCAAGTCAGGTAACACATTGTGTCCGATGTTGTTCAGAAAGGCTCCGACTGGGGGCTTCTCAGTACAAGCATGGATGTGAGTCACTGTGATTGCCCAAAGTTTCGATAAAGGATGCATATTGTTCTTCTGTGAACCATGAAACCTTAAAACTCAAACCCCCGTGAAGTTGTATAAACCCATGTCATCGATATATGTGAGACTTCAGCTCAGTGAGGCTCATCATGATTAATTCACGCATTAATTAAAGTGTGTTTGGGTTTTTTGGGGGGCTTGTGTGATGATGATCAACATTACAGGTTTCACTGTGCTTGTCAGATCTTGTCTCATCGATGACAAAAGAATGGATCTCTCTGTTGAATGCTAATGAACATGATGTCTTTCTTTCTATCAGGTGAACCGCAGGGTAAAGATGGCAATCAGAAAATCAGAGACAAATGTAAGGAGTACCTGGATAGAGCGGAAGAACTACACGAGTACCTAGAGTATAAAGAGGTTGATACAGATTTATGTTTATTGTGCAAATGTATAAATAACTATAGACATAGAGGACTATTTAACCATCCTGACAGCTTTTGAGGTTACAAAAGGTGCGCACTTCACTAGTTTTTCAGAGTGGCAGAAGATTACTCTGTTGTCATGCGGCACAAGAAGGCACACTAAGTTACCACCATACAGGACCCCCCCCCCCCTCCATTTCATGTATTTATTTCATATTCATGTCCTGAAAGTTTTTTTTTATATGAACATTTCTTGTAACTGTGACTTTTTGTACTAATGTAGGTTAGTGATAAACTATACTGTGGGGTAGGAATACTGGTGCTCTGCAAAGGTGTTTAATGTAGCCACACTTGGTAAGTGTATTCAAGTGTGACTGTCAATCAAGAGTTCAACCACGATGACTTACACTTTCCCGAAGTTATATTTTTTTAAAGAGTAGCAAGACGAAATTGACAGCGTAAGGAGTAGAATGTAAAGGTGTTTTCAAACGTGAGAGAGTAAAATTAAAAACTTGGCAGTATCAAAAATAAATAAATAAAAACGATCCAGTGACGTTGGTTGCGCGTCATCTACGTCGTGACGTCACCACATTCCCGGTGCGCAAGTCGACGCTTTTCAATGCGGAAGTTCCCTCCTCGAAGCAAGTCGGGGACAATTTCAGAAAGGAAAACAAGCCAAAGAGTTGCTAGAATTACATGTTGACGAGTTCACTTCTCAACTAAGTTTTAAAAGCAGACTCTGTCGAAGATCTTTCGATCGTTTCGGCTATCGGACAAGTGATCAGCCCTCATGGCTACCAACAACAATTTACAGGTAAGTAAACGCTCAAACCCGAAGCTGGCGAAAGGATTGGCGAATAACTTACAATTTTCCGCGACAACATAAAATACGTTTGTTGTTTTGTCCTGGGCTGTTGGATTTTGAAAAACCTTGTTTAGTAGTTGGACGACTGTCGAAAGACGAAACCTGTGCTGCTAATTAGCCATTTTAGCTCCCTTAGCTGTTGCTAACCTTTGTTGTTATTTGGTAAAAGTCGTCCGTGGACCGCTAAAAGTATCTGCCATAAAATCCTTTACGCACAATAAAGCAGTGCCAAAACCTTATGTTTAATTCTGTATCCGACAGTGTGTCCCAACCGTGAGCTTTGGTTGACAGCGCGGCTAACGATCCAACTAGCATGTTGTTTTTTTGGCCCGTGCCGTGACTCCATTTTACAGTCGAGAATAGCACTGTCGTAATTATATCACAAATTGGCTGTTATGTTTAAAGATAGCTTTAGAGTCGCGTTGTAAAGAAAAACAGAAGCCAATAGGAAGTGGGCACCGCCGTCAGGTGATGGCACTCCTACCTTGATGTCGTCACACGGAACCACTGTGTGCCTTTCAGTACGCAACGTCAGGTGGAACATGAAACTCAATTTAACTAGTACTCGTGTATGCACAAATTCAGATTAACATCGCACATCCTTTGGGTGGAATCATTCAAATGTTTTGATGTCTGAGTTTTCAAACATCAGGGACCTCACCTCGCACATGAAAAGGAGGAAATCACTATATGCACCACATGCAAAACGATGTATGTCTATTTTAGTACTAAGGCTGACATGGTATCCTTAAGACTTAAGCAAAACACAAAGAAGAATAGTATTATAAAGCTATATTGTGGTATAAGTCCTTGCCTTATTGTTTTTATTGCGGCAAAAAGCATTCACTATGGGGACCCTGGATGTTATCCAAGCAGTTTTGGGAGGAAAACGAAATTGTAACACATCCTGCACCACAGGACAGACAAACTACGATAATCGTTCAGAGACATCCAATGAGCAGGCCTATGTTGATTTTGATTGCAATTTGCAAGGGAGGGAAACTGCTCTAATTTGTCTCTCTTGTTGGTATGTGTAAAACCTCAAACGGTTCTCTTGTGTTTCTTTGTTCCTAGAAAGCCATTGATCTTGCCAGCAAGGCGGCTCAGGAGGATAAAGCTCAGAATTATGAGGAGGCTCTGCGGATGTACCAGGCAGCTGTACAGTACTTCCTCCATGTGGTCAAATGTAAGCCCTCAGTGACAAAATTATCTACATTCAGCCTGCACAGATGGCAAAGCTTTGAAATGTCACGCTCTGTTTCTATATGGTCGCTTGATGTTCTCCGGACTCCTTCCAGATGAAGCTCAAGGTGAAAAAGCGAAACAGAGCATCCGCGCAAAATGTGCCGAATATTTGGATCGGGCAGAGAAGTTGAAGGAGTATCTCCAAAAGAAAGAGAAAGCTCCACCTGCTAAACCTGTCAAAGAGTCGAGTGACAAAGGGTACGTTTGTGGGCGGGGCAGTGATGTATGGACCCATTAAGATCCTCAGTCTTGTTGATTTTGTTTGTTTGTGTGCTCAGGAATGATAGTGATGACGCTGATGATCTAGAGAAGAAGAAGTTGCAGAATCAACTCTCAGGTTTGTTATTTGCCTACTTGGGCAGTATGTCGTGAATCACAGCACAACATTAAACTCGAGGGGGTTTGATTTGAATCATGGCTACGTTAGCTGCAGCGGAATCACCAAAATTGAGCACAATCATACTCCTGACACTTGTTAAATTGATCTAATCAGCCCCCCCCCCCTCCCCATGGGAAATAATATGATAAATTAATTTGTTTCAGGTGCAGACTGTCACCATCATTAACTTAAGAATTTTACCATTCTTAACTGCTATACATATACAAGGAGGAGTTAACGACTGTATCATGAACCTAAGTAAATAATGTAAAGTAAAATTGCTCACTTATGGAAGCCCAGCAGACACAATTAAGCACAGGAAAGGGTTTGCAGAGCCATCCCTTGACCTAGGGGAGTTTTCAAGGTTTTCTAACTGTTGTGTAGTGAATAATAAGTGTAATGTTTAAAAAAGAAAAAACAAAAACACTTAGGTTAGTGTCTAAGAATAGAGGCTAAAGTACTAGGGAGTAAATGCATTCAAAGACAATTCATTAATCCGAAACTGATTCAATGCCCATTTTTAAAAGTTGTCTTAAAATTCATTTTTATTCTTTGGCTTTTGACTCAGCATGACTTTATTTTTAGTTTTACTGTTTTTGTGCTTTCTGCTCTCTGTTATTAATTTATGGTTTTGTTTGTTGTTGAATGAATTACTTTTGCTCCATGTACAGCATTTTGTATACAGCGTTGGTTCTTTTAAAGTGCTCTATAAATACAGTTGAGTTGAGTTATTCAGGAGGAAAGAAGCTTAGTTTCTGTGAAACACTGCGGTTGTTTTTCTTGGTGCCATTTGTTTTCAGGCCCATGTCAGTCATTCTAATTTTAATTTTCCTAGTGTCTGCTAGCGTGATAGCCAGTCTAAAATGTATTTGCGTTTGGTTGGAGGTGAAAATGAGCAGGTTCGCTTGAGACCTTGACGTGTCTTGAATACGAGGCAAAATACAAAAGGCATGGTTAGTTTGGGATCTGCTTTTTGTACACTCTGTAATTGATATTGATCAGGTATTAGCGTTGCTCATAATCTCCTGGGCAGCCAGACATCATACTATGTTGCCGGAGGTTCCATTTTCAAAAGCGCTCATTGAGTTCATCCTTACATCTTAAAAGGTTTGCTTTTGCCCTGTGTGATGTCACAAACAAAGTTCAAGAAAATGTTTGAATTTAAAGGAATATTTGGTCGAAATCTAAATAACACAACTTTTGATGCGGCCAAGTTATAAGTGTGTTACTTACTCCAAGCAGCTTTTTTGGCGACCCGTTATACTGTTTTTTTGTTTTTGTTTTCTCCCCATCTCCAGGTGCAATTGTTATGGAGAAGCCAAACATCAAGTGGGATGATGTTGCCGGCTTAGAGGGTGCGAAGGAGGCCCTGAAAGAAGCTGTGATTCTCCCCATTAAATTCCCTCATCTATTTACAGGTACAGTATACAATTTAGTGTCCAGACCAGGTCTTGTGTTCCGAACCACCAGTTAAGTTCCAATGACGCCTTTGGTGATTTGAAGGCAAGAGGACACCATGGAGGGGCATCCTGCTCTTTGGACCTCCGGGTACAGGAAAGTCTTACCTTGCTAAAGCTGTCGCCACAGAGGCCAACAACTCAACCTTCCTGTCTGTCTCCTCGTCTGATCTTGTTTCCAAATGGTTGGGAGAAAGCGAGAAGTAAGTTCCAATCGAAGGCCAGAGTGAAATAAGACAAGTCTGATCAAACGTCATGAACGCCTGAACTCACTCTCTCTCTTTCATCCAGGTTAGTTAAGAATCTGTTTGCCCTCGCGAGAGAAAACAAGCCCTCCATTATCTTCATTGATGAGATCGACTCCCTCTGCGGCTCCCGGAGCGAGAACGAGAGCGAGGCGGCGCGACGTATCAAGACAGAGTTCCTGGTGCAGATGCAAGGTAGGTCTGACGAGCTACAATCTTTGGCGGATGAAACCGGAAGCACTCACTTTTCATCTCTTCCATGTAAGGTTGGTCAAAACAAGAGAAAATAAATTGCACATTTGAAAAGGAAAAGAAGAAAAGTATTCAATACACCACCCATATCCTTAACAATTATTTTACATTTAAAACCGAAAAGATTTCTTAGCCTGAAAATATAACCGTGAAAGAATGACTCCCAAAGTGGAGGTTTTTGACTTGTGAATTGGGAATTTCTCCATTGTGCGACTAATAAAGTTTTTCTTATCTTATTATTGGTTTAAGTAGAAACGCTGATCATGGTTGTCCTTGAAAACATAGTTGTAGCTTTTGTTTTTATGTGTACAGCAAAAAAGAATAAAAAATCCTTTACTTGCATCGCTACAGTAAATAGTCTTTTTAACTTTTTCATTTCCTTGTTCAAAGTCACAACCTTGCATTACGCTTTTAAACAATTTGGGGAAAATACAGCTGACGGCATGTCTTTGAAATCTTCAGGTAGGTTTACCAACAACATTAGAGTTAATTAGAGATATACGTGGATGTATTTGAAGGCACACCGAAACGCGCTGCTTCTTTATGTCACATGGACTAAGTCAAAAGAAAACGGCGGAGATATGAGGAAGAGAATTGTGCACAGGCACAAGTGTGGTTCATCCTTGGTTGCAATTTTCAGATGCCCCGAGGGTCATCATCTCTTCAAACAAATAGACCTGAATATTAGCACTATGGGAATTTCCAGCCATCATACCACTTAGGAAGTGGCTACCAAATATGCATATCAACCCAAGAACCAAAGTACAATAACTTGTGAAGATGCTGGCTGAAGCTCGTATTATGAGCCACAGGCAGATCCTATAAGGCAAATGCACACAAGAGCAATTACCTTATTTTTTAAGAGTTAACTCAACTTTGCTTGTAAAGACATGTCCCCGGTGGTCTGATGAGACAAAAACTCAACTGTTTTGCCACAATGAGCATTGTTACATTTGGAGGAAAAAGGAAAAGGAAAAACATGTGGTTGAGTTGCTTTTGCTGCAGGAGGTACTGGTTTGCGTTATAGGATAGATGGTATCGTGAGGAAAGATCAGTTTGTGGAAATAGGAAAGCAACACGTCAAGATAGCAGCCAGCAAGTTAAAAGTTTGGGCGCAAACGGCTCTTCCTAATGGACAATGACCCAAAGCAATCTTGCCAAACTGGTTCCAAAGCGGCTTAAGTCGAGTAAAGTCAAATGTTTTGGCGTCGCGTTCCACAAGCCCCTGATCTCAATGCTGTTGAAACTGTATGGGCTTATGTGTCTTCTGTTCTTTTTAAATATATTTATAGTGGATCTAAACTTCTGGTTTCAAGTGTAGTTTGAGACTGACAGACATTTTAACACACAACCAACCCTCACAAACACACAAGTCACCCTCATGTTTCGCTGCTGCTTATTTTTAAAGGAACTAGAGTGTTGTGTTGCAGTGGCTGGTAAACAGGCGTGAGCAACCCAGCAAACATTCCACTTGTGTTTTAATTTCTAGCCAATGTTCACTCTGCTCTCGACGCTGACAGCTTAGCTCCCACCCCTGCCCTATCTTTCCATCACCCAGTTAAAATGTCAACAATGGATTGCTAACCGGATCACATGGGGCAGAAAAAAATTGCGGCTGCTGCTCTACTATAAATAGAAGCGAAGTTTACAAGACGTGCACTTGATGCTACCGATTCTCTGGTATTTCACATCACGCAAAAAAATATTTGGAAATTAACGATTTTTTTCCCAAAAGGTTGGCTATTAAATCTCATGCTGAATGCATTTTAGAGCCGACTACCTCGTTTACGGTTAACACGTCTACCTCTCGGTTCTGATACTCCAGCTTCCTCCCACATTTGAAAGGCAAGCTTGCTAAGGTCACCGAAGCCTCTAAATTGACCATAGGTGTGATTGTGAGTGTTAATTTTTAGGCGTGCCGAATATGTGCCCGATACTCAAATCAATAGCACCTCTTGAAACTTTGAGAGAAATAAAATGGCTCCCACACTATTTTTATAATGCAACATAAAACTGAGTGGATTTGGCTGTTTTAACTGGATGGACAAAAAAAAAAGGTCAGCCATTTTAGTTTGAAGCACACGTATTGGGGTGAATTCAAGGTGGTTGTATGTAAGCATGACGATATAAAATTCAAGGAATAAGCCCTCAAATGGAAAGCAAGGTATGGGCGACATTGAATTGAAATTCCATCAATGTTTTGGCCATCGAGCTTGTTTGGTTGAATTTTGGAGTTGTCAATTAGTAGTAGTGGATCGCTTAAAAGACTGCAAGGCAAAGTGTTCTCAACAACTCAAATAGAAGTAGTTGAATAAAGCGTCTTTCGTATTCATTCAAAGTTCATTTGCCTTTTCGAGTAATCCTAACCTGTAAAACCAAAACAATTATATATAATCCGATTTTTATTTTTGTATTGTAATGCAGATGAATACATTGCTTGTGTTAGTTACGTAAATACATGGAGGACGTTAACAAAGTAAATGCTCATTAAATCACAATATTGAGCAGGGAAAAAATGCCATGAGATCATTTTCCCCCCCCAAATCATTCAGACCTACTAATATAATCTTATTCCAGGTGTTGGAAATGACAATGACGGAGTGCTGGTACTCGGGGCGACAAACATTCCGTGGACCCTAGACTCTGCCATCAGAAGAAGGTAGTGGCTCGACCCCAGTTGGTGCGAGTTGCATAGCGTACACGCGTCATTGTCCACACTCACCTCTGTTTAATCAAACCATGTTAGATTTGAGAAGAGGATCTACATTCCACTGCCAGAAGAGCACGCTCGCGCCTTCATGTTCAAGCTCCACCTGGGCTCCACCCCCAACAGTCTGACCGACTCGGATTTTGTCACACTGGGCAAGAAAACGGACGGCTACTCGGGCGCGGATATCAGTATCATTGTGAGAGATGCGCTCATGCAGCCCGTCCGAAAGGTCCAGGCGGCAACCCACTTTAAAAGGGTAACCTTTTTTTTTTCTTTTTTTTTTAATAGTCATGTTGTTGCTTGAGAAGTGATGTACAGTTTCCTCCTGACTATTATCACATTGTTTGGATTGGTTGCGGTTTTTAAGGTGAATGGACCATCGAGAGCGGACCCCCTAATAATTGTACACGACCTCTTGACGCCTTGCTCGCCCGGCGATCCCAACGCAATTGAGATGACATGGATCGACGTCCCCGGAGAGAAGCTTCTGGAACCTGTAGTTTGCATGGTGGGCCATCCTTCAAGACTGTGCTGTGTTTACTCGCTTGTTCTGGTGAAATAATGCTCTCTATTGATTTGGTCTTTGCAGTCTGACATGCTGAGGTCTCTGTCCAACACCAAGCCCACCGTCAATGAGCAGGATCTCCACAAACTGAAAAAATTCACAAAGGACTTTGGACAGGAAGGCTAGTTAGATTTGTTTCTGAAGCAGGCCAAACCAAAGCAAAATAATTGCAATGTTATATTTACTGTTTGTTTGTGTGTTGTTGTTTTTTTCCTTTTCCCTTCTCATCATAACCATCACCAGAGCTCAGTCTCTCTTTGACAGCCTGATAACCACAGAAAGGCAATAGAAACTACTTTTGATACTTATTCCTCTCCAAATACAATAAATACAAGCTTCATGACAAATTTAAAGGGGTGTTGGACTTCTAAAGGTGCAAAAATGAAAACCCAGGCTTCTTCTTTGGACTAGCGTTATGCACACACGTAGTTCTCGCCGTGGACAATTAAATGGCCCATCTCTGTTTTGTATGAATAAGCAACAAGCAATTTAGATTCTCGTGTATTTTGTGGGATCATATATAGGCTGTAGGAAGAGAAGCAGCATTGGATTTCTTATCAAACTTGCTCCTAATCGCTGTGGTGTGTGTATATATCACACAGACATTTTTGACTTGGTGAGACACTCTGGATGAGAGCTACTTTAGGTTGGGATCGTCTGTCCCCACTCACAATTGTATACGTTGAATGGCTCACCAAAGATGCCAGACCAGCATTATTTGAAACAAGGACTCTTGAGCTTTGTGTCACTCTTTTTATCACACCCTACTAAACATTTAATTTTTTTATATCGGAACTGATGCTGGTTACTAACTGCTAAAAAAAAAGAAAATAATTAAGCAAAGATACGGTTGGATTGTGAATTTGGATGCAACACGCTGAAGTTGGAGGTTTGTATGTCAATTGCGGCTAATAGATACATCTCCATTTAAAAGTGACGCTGTGCATACTGTGCCTTCTAGAGAAGCTGTTTATTTTTCTATGGGTTTGTCTCAATTGTCCTTGTGCTTTACCATCAAAGTGCATCATTACTACTACTATAACTAAGACATGTATAATACTTGCACATTTCCTGTACTCTTATACGGAATGTAAACTATTTTTCTTTTCGTTTTGATGGGGAAATCCTTTCCACTACTCTATACCAATATAAAATATTTTTTGTCTCTGAGGTCAAGTTTTACGTGTTGTACTGTTTTTTTTTTTCATTTCTGAAATGTAAATAAAATATAAATGCGTTAAATGTGAATGTTTAATGTTTGGTAAATACGGTCACTCACTCGTTCAGTGGGTTTGTGCGGCAACTCAGGATTCCCATAGAAGTAAAACATTGCATTATGGGAGCCGTAGTCCATTGACAGTCTCGGAGGCAAAGTTGGAAAACGAGCACGCTGTTCTTGAGAACTACAAGTACCACGTGCCTCTGGAAAGCCAGGGTTCAGTGGGCAAATTGTTTTGGTGAACACCTACTACGCTTTGTGACGCTGAGCCAAGGTCCAACGCTGGATATTAAACCTACCCGTTATTATATTTGACAATAGTTTTTGCGTAACTCCTCCAAATCATGCGTTACGCCTCCCCTCTGTGAGGGTCACCGTCCCCCTGTAGCCGCTGCGTAGTCGACCGCCGAAGCTACCCAGCTAGTTAGCAAACAAGCTTAGCACTGCCAGTCATCACCCATGTCCTCAGAAGAAAGCTTGAGCTCAACGATTACGGGCTGGCTTTTTGTTCATTCTTGGTGGCTGCTACTGCCGTTCATCATGCTGCTAGTCGTCGCCGCCTTCATTGTCGCCTTCATATTGCTTTTGTACATGATATCGCCGCTGATTAGCCCCAAACCCCTAAAACTGAACGGGGCCCACGTCGTGGTAAGTCCACCGGAAAAGCATTTTGCATGCCGAATATGCGCTTCGAGCGCGACAGGGATTGCCTGTTGTGTCGTTTTAATGTCACGAGGGCGTCCAAAGCATTGCTAGTTTGCTGTCATGCCGAGCGTCTTCCACGTCCTGACACTGGGGGTTATCAAGCTGCAAGTTTAGGAAGTATAGTACTGTCAGCTACAGGCTATGGCATCTCACATGACCTGCATTATTTGAACGTGTGTCGGATCATTGTGAGTCATTCAGCAGCGCTCCATGTGTTTGTTAGTAAACATTGAAATAATAGTTCATCTTGCAATTTCCAGGTGACTGGGGGCTCCAGTGGTATCGGGAAATGTATAGCGATGGAATGCTACAGCCAAGGAGCTTTTATTACGCTGGTGGCACGAGATGAGGTAAGTCTTTAGTTGGAGGTTTTGACCTGATCGTTGTCGTAGTAAAGACCTAACAGGCGCCCACGATCACATTCACACGGATGGACAAATAAGAATCTGCAATGAGCATGTATCCTTTTGGAATGTTCGTGAAACCGATGTGGAGAAGATACGGACACCACACAAAACCTCAGAACTGTGCTAATTTTACGCCACCTTTCTGCACAAATGCAGTTTTATAGCTACTGTATATTCTGTAATATTCTATCAAGAGAAAAACTATTGCCACGGTGTGATAGCGACTTCCCTAGTTTGTATTCAAGTCAGAATGTGTCATCGTCTATCGGTAACCCTCTCTAATGCAGGAGTCAAGTCATAATTGTATAAAGAACACTCAATGGCCATGAATCCAAATCAAATAAAAATATGTTGTGCAGCTACAATTGCAACTGAGCATGTCCGCTTGTGCCACATGAGCATAATTTTTTATGCTGCTGTGAAAATGAGTTCTTTACGCGTCGGTTGCAACCTCGAAACGATGTATTTCAAGACAGTCGCCGTGGTCCATTTGCTAACTTTTCTCATCAGCCCACAAGTGCTTGCCTTGCTTCTTGTCATTTTTATACCCCAAATGCTTTTTTTTTTTCCAGTTCAGTGGTGACGCATTTTGCTGCATAACTGTAGCACATTTTTTTTAAACTCCCACTTCAAGCTTTACAGGTGCCACATCCTTTGTTGTCATCTCTTGTGGCGCCGACACGTGGTGTTGTCATTGTATGCACATAGGTGGCACCACCTGTTTTTCTGTTTAATTTGTGTTTAGTTAGTAGGTAATTCATTGGGGCAGGGCGTCGATAAGAGTGAAGTCACTATTCAAGGCAGCACACAGCGCTTGTACAGTCTGAAAGTGCATATTTACCTTCTTGTAGGCCAAGTTGATTCAAGCCAAGAAAGAGGTGGAGAAATTTGCCATCAATGACAAACAGGTATGATGTTTTACAAATTTCTCATTCACCTTTAAACAAAACAAACATTTCAATTGCTCAGGTTCTTAAAATTATGAAAATGTCTCTTTGTCACTCAGGTTGTGCTTTGCATATCAGTGGATGTTTCCAGTGATTACAGTCAGGTCGAAAGTGTTATCAAACAGGTAATGCTTGACTTTCGTTTGAGCCGATGTCCTTTGCTGAAGTACTGAAACGTGCTTTTGGACTTACGCAGGCTCAAGAAAAGTTGGGGCCTGTCGATATGCTTGTAAACTGCGCCGGAACGTCCTTATCTGGGAAGTTTGAGGAAGTGGAGGTAGATCGTTTTAAGGTGGGTTAACCAGGAGGCGCTCTCAATCTTCCCCACTTCCAATCGTCAAAAAGTTTTTCTCATTATTTTCACCAACAGAGGCTGATGGAAGTGAACTACCTGGGCAGTGTTTATCCAACACGTGCTGTCATAACCACCATGAAGGAGAGAAGAATGGGCCGCATCATGTTCGTGTCCTCCCAGGCGGGCCAGATCGGCCTGTTTGGCTACACGGCTTACTCACCGTCCAAGTTTGCGCTCCGCGGTTTGGCTGAGTCTCTGCAGATGGAGGTAAAGAGTTTAGACTGCAGGGGTATGAAACTCATTTTTATGGCGGCCCGCATTGCAGTTACGGCTTCCCTCAGGGGGTTGTTATGACTGTGAAACCACATAAATGTTTTTTCTCGTCTCATCGTATTATTCCATACACACAACAAATGGATGGACGGATCGTTTTGAAATCAAGAGTCAAAGATTATAGTTTGTTGACGTTACTGAAAAAAGTGGAGGAAAAAAATAGTGCAAAATCTCACTCTTATTTATTTTTATTTTTTTACCCATGCCGGTTTGAAATTTTGGCACAGGTTTTAGCATGGATCCTGGAAGCTGACATGATTTCCTTTCGCGGGCCAAATTAGAGGATGTGGTGGACCGGCTCTGGCCCCCGGGCCTTGGGTTTGACACCGTGGTTTGAGGCACTCCCGTCGAGACTTGATTCTTTCTTTCCATTTAAATCAGCCTTTGGAAATGATTCTCAATTTAGTGTAGAAAAAAAAAACGATTTCTCCATGTTGCTCATCCCAAATAAGAATTGAGCAATCATCAGGAAAAAATGGTTTTGTAATACGCTTTGAAAGCAAAATAATATTTGATTGATGGGTGGATTCTGTAAATATTCATCATGACAGCCTTACGCCCCAGTCGTTTCTTAAACGGCTATCATTGCGTTTTCACATCACAATCACGGCGCTTGGTGTCGACCATGCCCATTGAAGATTTACCATCATAAATATTGAACAGGTTTACCCTTTACGATTGACAGCTTTGACGGTTTCGTGAGCCGATTGGGACGAACGTCGATGCACAATCTCACTCAGAATGGTCGTTTCGAAATGTCCATTTGTCTGCCATGTACTGGTTTTGATATGACGGGAGTTTGGGGCGGTAATGTTCAAATCCGGACCGATTATCAGTACGTGTGTAACCTCGCTTTGGTGAACCTTGTTGTTCCTCAGATGAAGCCATACAATATCTACGTGACGCTGGCCTTCCCACCAGACACAGACACGCCAGGACTGGTTGAGGAAAACAAGACGAAGGTAAACGTTGCTCATACATGGGAACCGTTTCACATTTACCACTTTTTTTTTTTTAAATACTTTTTGATTTCAGCCTCTGGAAACCAGATTAATCTCTGAAACCTCCGGAGTTTTTCCACCCGACCAAGTGGCCAAGATTGTTGTCCGAGATGCCGTGGTAAGAAGTGACTCTTGCTGCTCTGCACGGAGCATCCCAGCAGCTGCTCAAAGTAAATACGAATGTCTGAATTTGTGAAGTGTAAGGAGTGTTGTCCTCTTTGCTTCCCGCAGCAGGGGAACTTTAACAGCTCCGTGGGTACCGACGGCTACATGCTATCAGCCCTCACATGTGGGATGTCACCTGTTACCTCCATCACAGAGGGTCTCCAGCAGGTACACATCCTTAACTTTTCTTTTCCGGTTTTCTTTTGTGTTACGCAGTTGTTGTTGTTGTTTTTGATGAGCCTTGAAGTGTCTTACCGAACTAGAGAAATATATTTTGATTCAAATCCATTCCGGCAACCCGGGTCCCCAAGCGCCCCCTGTCCTCCATGTTTTAGATGTTTCCTTCCCCCCCAACACATCTGATTAAAAGCTCATCAGCAAGCTCTGCAGCAAAGGGTGACTTGTGGTTATTTCTTTCCAGATCGTCACCATGGGCCTGTTCCGTACCATCGCTCTCTTCTACCTGGGAAGTTTCGACAGCATCGTGCGCCGCTGCATGATTCAGAGGGAGCAGTCCAAGGCGGCCGACAAGCGAGAGTAACGGCCGCCATGGGCAGCGAGGTGAACGGACAGTGTGTTTACTCTTCGCGGCTTGACCTCGTCCCCTCCCTCTCACCCCGCAGTGAAATTTCACTTTTAACGTGCACATGGCTTCTTGTCGCGGGAGCAGCCTTACTTTTAGCAGGTGTTTTTTGGTGTTGTGATCGTGGAGGGAGGCGACAGTAAAGCGTGGCGGGCCTCCCCCGCCTCTTCGCGCGCGGGAAAAAGCATTATCCTGTCGGACTGGTTGTGCCAAATATGGCCTGACGTTCTCTCCCGTGGGGGCTCTCGAGAAAACGAGACGGATTCATCACCGTTTCTCCCGGCGTTGCATGCTTCTAAAACGTAGGGGCCACCGTGTTAGAAATGTGTCGTTTCACCCCAAGAAGAAGCTTCCTCAACCATCTCCAACCATTAAGTCTTTGCGGGCAAAGACCACTCAAGCGGACCACCGCATCGGCACCCTGACTGTTCCTGCGCGTGTGCACAAACGCGCAGCTGCGGTTGCGTTTCTGTCATACAAATGGAATCGCGGTATGATAAGAACACGGAGTTTCCCCCAAGCATGCCAGTAGGACTGGAATGATAGTGATCTGGCTCGCGTTTTCGTTGCTGTAAGCGTGACATCACAGCAGTCGGACGGGAACCATTTTGTGCTTACTTCTTTCTTCTTGATTGGTTTATATCAAACAGAAGGAGAAAACAAAACATTTTCAGCTCAGTGTCAGAACACCGTCAGTTTTAATGCCGTGGAAACACACGGATCAGAAATTACCCCGGCAGCTGTATGCCGTCGAAATAGACAGATTGTTCAAGTAAGCACACCGGCAGCTGATCAACAACACAAACGACATGTTAAAAAAAAAAAAAAAAAAAAGCTGTCAATCAAAATTAAAACGAGGGGGGCTTCAGGCACTATGATGTCAATGTAGGTCAACAGCAGGGGGCGGTGCTGTGTAAAATGCCCGCCTCTTTGCATGACTGCACATTTTCTGCCCCATTCTAACTCCATGAATGCAATATTAATCCGAATAGCGGGTTTTGATTAGTGGCTACACATATCACATATTATGACAACAATTGTTGACCGGCCTTGTCACTGCCAGTGTTGAGGCGTGTCGAGTTAATTACAGGCAATTTGTTCGCCTGGACGTGAGGCTTGCTTCACGTGTTCCATCAGTGTAAACAGCCATATGGCATGTGTCACTTGAATGTGCATGAAATAGACAGCCATAAAATTGGAATTGGCCGTTGCAGTATAAAATCAGCATCCCCCCCCCCCCCCCCCACCACCCTCTTTTGCCCAATCGACAGACTACAGTGAAGACTCCCTCCAAACCTTTAGGTTCTCTATCTCAAAGGGTGGTATGGTATTATTTTGGCACTAGTCAAAAGAAATGCAAAAATGAGACGTTTTATCCGACTGAACCGAATAGTGTTTGCTTGGTGGAAAGTGGATAATTAAAAAGCGGGCGTACGTCCGCGCGTGCTTGTTTTGTGACTGAGCCAACTCTCGTTGAGAGAAGAAAAAAAAGCCATTGGACATGTCGCATTTTCTTATCATCCTGCTTCAATTCAGCAGGTTATTTGAAGGCATGGTGAACGAAAGCTCGAGTGACTGTTCACCTCTCAAATACATGGCACTTTTTTAAAAAAATGTTGTTCTTCAAGCGTGCATAAGGAAGCTTCCGTGCATTTTTTTATGTATCATTGCACAGATGATGCCATGCGGTCTGCGTTAACTTGGCGCTGACCTAAATCAGGGCACAGTGGGACTTGCTGGTTCAAGTAATGCCTGTGCAGCTCGATTGAGGGCGCTAGAGATTTGTTTGACATGCAGTCTAGTGCACAAAACATTATTGTCCCACAGCTTTTGATGTCCTGCCAAGCACAGGTGGGATGTCCCTCCTACCCCCAAACAATGAATGATTAAATATACTAAATTAATCAAAATGGTGTCCAACGTTGTGTTTTGTAAGTCTTCCTTTGATCAGGACTGTAATTTCATAAAAGTGTGAGCATTGGATTCTTCTTTTCACGCATGCTGATTAGTTGAATGCCAAAATGCATTGTGACAATTCCGTTGAAGTCGTCTTGGGCGGGGTCACGTTGAGATAAGCGGCGACCTGTTTGAACCAAGCCTTAAAATGTGACTGCTGATCAAGCGACCGCAATGCAGCCCGTCCACACTGACAGGCCAATGATACCAGCTTTTCATTGGAAAATGTCCAAACTTTTTTCGTTCGCTTTGTTTTGTCGCCGTGCGCTTGTATGTTGTCCATGACGAAAACGACGCCCTCCGGAAATCCAAAACATAAAAGTGAGAAGACGTGACTCGTGTTTGACGACGACGTCGTTAGATTTTTTTCGGTTGAAAGGCGTGTCGAGCTTCTCTTGTTGCTTTCAAACGTCATGCTGTTGTCTTGCCATAGCAACCCATGCTGGTGCATCTCAGTCAGTTAAAATATTGTATTCGTTTCAGGAGGAGAAAAAAAAAATCCTGTTCAAAAGCCTTTTTGTGTATGTGTGTTGTAAACAATTGAACGTCTATTATAAATGGAAGTTTTCGCCAATAGTATAATTCATTGAGGTGCGCCTGCAGTTAGTGAGAACATGTAGCTTGCTATTTTAACACCATTCACCTATGCAAAGAAAAGCCTGCGCTTTCAATGTTTGAGCATTTAGTTTCAGGATTGGAGTCTTAAAATAGGCAGGCCGTGTTTCCGCTTATCAGCAATTATCGACAGAGGCGATTTATGTTCACTCTTGTTTTTCTTCGTCCCCTTTCACCTGGCGTGCTATTGAAAACAACACGTCAGACGTAGAACTTTGCCGTTGTATTATTTCTGACAGTTGAACTGAATAAATACATGTGAGGAAAGTTCAACTCCCCATGTTTGATATTATTATTTTTTTTTTGGATGATGTTGATTATCATCCTGAGGGGATAAGACATCCTGATTTTGAACTGTCTTTCAAAAAATCTACGAAAGTGTTAGGGCCACACTGAAAATAAAATCAAAACATATATCTGCGTATCAAGCACTGTACTTTTTTTCTTGGAAATTACAACCTTCCATGTCATAAAAAATGACTTTAATCTTGAACTTCCAACTTGATCTTTGTATTCGAACAATGGTTCCTCCTAATACACGGGGTAATCGCTTTTCATTTAATGAACAAGTTAAGAGAGTGCTTTTGCCTCTCACTAACCCAATGATAATGCAATAGTAAAGTTCATGAATATAAAGCAATCATGTGAAAAACACCAACTATGGCTTTAAGTCAGTGCACCTTCATTTGCCACGGGACCACGTACACGTATGCCACTGCAAAAATTATACTCCAACATGTGCCGCCTTTCACTGCCAAACCTCATTTATCAGTACCCTTGTTACTTTATTCGCATCATTGCATCTTTTTTATAATACAGCAAACCCCCTCCATCACAGATTCTGTGTTCGCAGTCCCATTTCACTATTTTTTTTTTTTTTTGTACTGGTTATCCACTACTGTACTGTATTTTGTTCTGCCTCCTTTGTATTTTGGGTGGAGTTCCACTGCTGACCACTAGATGGTGGCACAATTTTCTTTCTGACAGTAGATTTGAAAGAACAAATACAAAGTATATCAGCTTTGCTGAAGCTATTCAGTGACATTCAGTGGTGTGTTTAAAGATCTAAAGATCTCCGTAAATACTTCAAAAACATGCTCAAGGGAGTATTTAAATCGGGTATTTATATTATATCGCGGATTTCACTTCCTGCGGGGGTGGTAATGGAAAAAAAAAATATCCCGGCCGGGGAGGAGAGGTTTCCCCTACATGTTAACCCACTAATCTCGTTTTATGATCTGCTACAGTGCGACAGTCGGCCTCTTAGAAGCCTTGTCGTCTTTTTTCTTTTTGAAAATTTTAATATTCCGTTTGTGCTGGAGAGATGTTAATCTTCCTTGAAGGGGTTTTCCAGATCTACATAAAATGGACTATTCCAGACGCTCTTTTTTTTTTTTTTGTCCCAAAGGAGAATAATTCTACACGAAGACGAAGCTAGATAATTCATTTTCACAAGAAGTGAGCAGAATTGACCCTAAGGGACACGAGGCCTGGCTCTCCATTCACCTCTTGCAGCCAAGTAGATAAATGGAGGAAGAATTATCTGTACTGGTCGTCGGTCAGCCGTAGGGCACCTAGACAAAGAAAGCTTTCACACTCACATTCACACAGGACAATCCAGTCTTCAATGAACCGAACATGTTTTGGGAATGTCAGGGATTTCCAAGCATGCTTAACCACATAGGAAGGCCAGAACCCAGATTCGGATCCCGAACCCCACACCTGCGAGGCTAACCACTGCCCCACACCGCCCAGGATGATCTTAATTATCCTAAAAAATATAATTTAAAAAATCAGCAAACGTGCAGACATTACCCATGTGGCTTCTGATCATAGATTTGAATGCAAAGAATGATTTTGTGTGCAGTTCCTCACGTACACATGGAGGCTCCAGAGCGCAGCCAAAGGGTTGACTTTGCGTACGTGACGTCAAAAATAGCCCACGCGCAAAGAGCAGCCCACTGGCGGAGCAGCAGCAGCAGCAGGAGGAGGAGGAGGAGGGCTCTGTATAGAAGTGAACCTCGCCAGTGGTCTCAGAAGTGGAGCTCACTCGCCGCCTCAACTAACCTTCGGCGACGCGGCGCTTGAGCGGCCATTCTGGCGCAGACAACTTTGCGCCCCATTTTCCTCCTGCGCAACTCAACCACGTCTGACTGGTGCACGCTGGGAATACATCCGCAGCCTCTTCCGCGTATTGGATTTCCATGCAAAGACAAGCTCGCCAGTGTGCCTCGCAGCTTTTTGCGGGGACTTTTGCAACCTTTTATTTCGTCCTCGCGCGTGGGATTTAGGCGTCGACTCGATTCGCTTAGGTCGCGATCCACTTTTGGATGAGCCCCAAGCAGAGCTGTGCATCGACTGGATGCACGATGCGTTTTATTTAAGAACCAAATCCGAGAGTACCAAGTGCCAAATTAAGCCCAGATGGCGAACGAGCGAAATCGCACCATTGTGGAGAATTATATCTGCCATAAACTCTCCAAACGCGGCTACGCGTGGGGGTTCGGTGCCGCTCCGGAGCAGGGGGACGAGGACGATGCCGCCGCTGCTAATAACGGCTTATTGGTTGCCCCCTCGCCGACTTTGGTGCTCCGGTGCCGCGAAGCCAGCTCCGGGCCCGAGCGCGACTGCGCCCCCAAGAGAAGCCACGGTTCCGACCCGCTCGCCGATATCCACCGGGTCCTGCGTGAGGCCGGCGACGAACTCGAGAGACTTTACCAGCCGGATTTCACCGAGATGTCCCGACAGCTGTACATCTCGTCCACTACAGCTCAGCGGCGATTCGCCGAGGTGATCGACGAACTGTTCCGGGACGGCGTCAACTGGGGCCGGATCATCGCCTTCTTCGAGTTCGGCGGCACCGTGTGCGTGGAGTGCGCCACTAAGGAGGACATGACGTCGCAAGTGGACAACATAGCCGAGTGGATGACTGAGTACTTAAACGGACCCCTCGGCAGCTGGATCCAAGACAACGGGGGCTGGGTGAGTGTTATTCGGTGTACTGTAGTCTTTTTTTTTTCTCTCGGTACCGCTGGAGCAGAGCTCCTCCGTCGCTGTTGTGAGTTGAAGGCGTGTCGATCCGCGATTACGCGAGTGCGTCTGCGTGTGTATTGCAGATGTGACCTCACACGCCACATTATATCACGTTTGTAGTTAGGGCTCGCCAACGAAAAAGCTCGAGATGTTCCCATTACGCACGAAGGCGCAGAATGGGCGGCCTCCACTCGTGCGCTTCTCTGATTGGACAAAGACCTTGGCCGTCAAGTCAATGCGACCAATCGGAGAGCGAGCTGTGTCACACCTCCCGACGCTCTTCCCAGACTCCGCCCCTCTGACACCGAGGAAAGACCGGCAGTCACACAGAGCTGCAGTCTGCTCGTACCTCGACCTTTAAGGACCCCGAATACATTTTTTAATCAGCTTTAACATCAAAATGCTTCAAAATGTTTCAACCTTACCAAAGACTACAGTCTTGTAAAACCGTACTGGCTTGAAGCATAAACAAGGGATGGCATGGCCTGTGGCTTGGGTGGTTTTGACTTTTACAGCTTTAGCACATAACTTTTATGGACTTACTGTGAACATCCAGCATTCTTCTTGACATGTGGCTGTTTTATTGGAGGACGCGTCCAATTCCATTGCAGTTGTCGCAAGGAAATGATGATTTGCCGTGACAGTTCTAGACAATTTTACCTGGGGTGGCAAACGGTGTGTGTGTGTGGGGGGGGGGGGGGGGTGTTCAGTTGGGAGGACTGATGTTATATAACACACACGTGCACACAAATTCTGGTTTCAGAATTTGCATTTCCCGGCATGTTTTTTCATGGGGGAGGATAAAGAGTGTTTCTGTGTATGTGTATGAGCGGTGGGGGTGTCGGTTTGTTCCATTTATGCTAAAGGAGCGTGAATATGGTTAAAATAAACCAGCGCATCCTCGTTTTTTCCCAAATGCTTACCAAAATGCGATTTGGCTGCAGCACTCTGCAACAGCACGGATGTGCGCGGCCAATCAAAATGCCAGGTTGTATCACATTACCCCCCCCCCCCCCCCCCCCCCCAAAAAAAATCACTGGACAAAAGAAAAAAGGGAAGACTTGATAGAATTATGGCATGCACAGCTGCCTTTCCTCTCTTTGTATTCTCCACCGACAGGGAAATATAGCTGCAGCTGTCAGAGCAATCCGCTTTTTCCTTGACAGTGACTCACAATGTCGCATGTGTTCTACTTCAGAAGGCTGATCGTCGGTAGGGCTCTAAGGGTCAGCCGCTGACTGCAATTCGACTTTTGCCCATA
Source organism: Hippocampus guttulatus (assembly GCF_054856545.1). Classification (NCBI taxonomy): domain Eukaryota; kingdom Metazoa; phylum Chordata; class Actinopteri; order Syngnathiformes; family Syngnathidae; genus Hippocampus; species Hippocampus guttulatus. The sequence goes on from NC_141274.1 coordinate 3,006,918, forward strand.
ACGCTTGGTGTGCGGCTGGCATGAGTTTCAGGTGAGCTCGCTATATGTTTGTGTGTGGAGATTCGGAACCATCCACTCTGGCACGGAACTCCTTCGACCGATCTGTGAGGAATTAGCATCTTCATTAGTAGAGGGGCCTTTAATGAGAACATAACATTTGTGGCGCTTGCTTATTTTGGCCTGCGGGTATCGGATTTTGGAGTGGAAGCGAGGAGAGGGGGCGCATCAATGATTCATTTGAAGGATTCCATCGTACCGTTTAACATTCCCCTTGAGTGTGTGTGTGTGTCTTTGCCAGGTTGCATGTTGTGCCACATATCAAAGGCGGCTCGGCCTTCCAGCAGCATAGGCGCTAATCCAGAGCTTCCGCCAGCGCCGGACGCAAACCCATCCGACTTGTGCTAGTCCTGAGCGTGCTTTTTCTTTGGTGCGAGGATGGGCTGCTGAGATAGCTGGTGAATGTCTCCGGCGCCTACGGGACAATAATGTAGGTCATCTTCCAGGGTGCTTTGCAGCTGCGAGGAGATGACGATCGGTGAGAGACAGAGAAAGAGTGAGAGCATCCCATGGATTAGTCAGGATTATCTCTCAATGTAGATGTTTGTATGACCAGTTCGGCATACTGAATGGACAAAGTTCATGTCCCTAATATTTCAGGGTTGTTATATATACAAACATATTTTTTGGACTGCTCATGGATATGTTGACCACAAGGTGGGGGAAAGATCCAGAGCCACTTTCAAGCAACAGTCGAAGACCATATATCATTTACGATGCTGTATCGAGTTTTGTTGGATGTACAGTTTCTTAGTAAGAGTCGCATACTTGGCTGCCTGGGGAAGTGTCGTGTATGAAGTGGTGCCACCATGAGTGAAAATAGTGTCAACATCTCCGCTACTGATCAGTTTTCTCTGCTTTCGTAAGTAGGCGCCCCTTGCGTGCCTGTTTCAATTTCTGAGCTCCGCCCTGGTTGCCACGGCAACATAATCCACATTCGCCGTTGGCCCAGCGTTATATGGTGCAGGATGTTCAGTCGCTCACTGGCGTGGGCTAATTTCAGGAACACGAGAAACAGGTTGCGTAACACAAGTGCAAGTCTTGATGTCACAGACGTGTCATTAAAACACCTATAAACAGTTTTATGAAAAAAAATATCCCATTTCTCTCCTTTATTCTAACATACCCCTTGGGCAACGGACACCATCTGGTAGGTTCAATTTGTGTTCATGTTGATATTCATGCAGTAACTTTATAAAACATCACATCCAGCGTGAAAATTCTTGTCAGCTCTTAACATAACATGGTAGCTCATTAGTGATGTCGCAGTTCACAGAGGGTCCATTTCCTGACTGTGGGTGGACATTCCATTTCAAGTCAGCTGGCCCAGGCCCTGTCTTGACCTCAAAGCAGATAAGGCGGACGGAAAAAAAACAAAAACCTCACTTCCTTGTTCTAACTTGTGCTGCGTCACATGAACTGACCCCTTTTATTTTTTTAATCTTTAATCTGCTTTATGCGGATTAAAAAAAATGTGCTACATTTGTCCCCTTTTGCACTGGTTCCATCTATTTATTTAGGTACTTATATGCCATCTGCCAAATGACACACAATCGGGATGATACTTCAGTCGCTCGGGATTTGACCTTAAATTTTTTTTTTTTTAATTGTTATGTAGTCTCTTGTTCTGTGTTTTAAACTTTTTTTTTTTTTTAACCTGGAGACCAATTAAGCTTTTGGAAACACCACAGTGGCGTGGAAATAGCGGTCTGTCAGCCACCCTCTGTTTCCTGTTGTTTTAGGACCAACTCAATCCAAATATGGGAGCAGCTGTTAATGGCTGCTGAGTCGAATGCATTTTTAGTTCCACAAAATTTGCTCAGTGGCCTTTACAAAGCGTTTGCTGTGTCATTTCGCATTTCGCTGACTCCCTCCACGCAAATGTGTCCTCGCATTCGACCTAAATATTCGCTTTTCTACTTGGGGGGGGGGACGAGTGAGTTCATCCTTGTCAGTGAGGAGACGACGGCAGTGAGGCGACGGCTTCACCTGCGCGTGTTGCACTTGTGTTTGTTTGTCGGCTTCTAAAATGACATTCGATTGGCTTGGAGGTGGGGAGGCTTGTTTGAAGTAGGAAAGAGTAACACCTGGAGCAGGGATGCCCAAGTCTGGTCTGCTAGAGCCCCCTCTCCAGCCTGTTTTCGATGCATCCCTCCTTTAACTTGGATATTTCTGAGATAAAATGACGCACATTTATAAAGTTTGGGGGGGGGGGGGGGAGAAACATCTTTTTGAGAAAAAAAAGTTACTGGTCAACGAATTTGTACAACATTTTTAAATCAGAGATGCAAGTAAATTTTCAAGATGATTTTCTTTTTGAGGGGGGGGATGCTGATTTAGAATCTGGCCTCGTTTTTTTTTCTCTAGCACACATCCACATAATTAAATAACAATAATAATATAATGGGCGGTCCGGTAGTCCAGTGGTTATTAGCACGTCGACTTCACAGTGCAGAGGTACCGGGTTCAATTCCAGCTCCGGCCTCCCTGTGTGGAGTTTGCATGTTCTCCCCGGGCCTGCGTGGGTTTTCTCCGGGTACTCCGGTTTCCTCCCACATTCCAAAAACATGCGTGGCAGGCTGATTGAACACTCTGAAATTGTCCCAAGGTGTGAGTGCGGATGGTTGTTCGTCTCTGTGTGCCCTGCGATTGGCTGGCAACTGATTCAGGGTGTCCCCCGCCTACTGCCCGAAGACAGCTGGGATAGGCTCCAGCACCCCCCGCGACCCTAGTGAGGATTAAGCGGTTCGGAAAATGGATGGATGGATAATAATATAATGTGTATTTTGTAATCCATTTAGTAATGTTTATGAATTAAGGGTTAGGTTGAGCGACAGGAGACATCAGAGCTATAAATGACAAAAATCCAGTTTGTGCAAGCTTTTATAAAAATAAAAACAAACAAACAAAAAGTTTAAAAAAAAAATCCACAACCTGGTGATCTAAAAAGAACAAAAGACATTTTTTAAAAATCAGTATCAAAAATACATTTAGGGACACATAAAGCCATCTCTGAATAATGTTTGCTGTTGACCAGCATTATCGAGAAAAAAACTCATTCACTTGTGAGAGAAAAAGTCACACTGCATATTTTTTGGGAAAAGAAAAAATATATTTCCAAGATTTCTTCATGTAGAAAAAACAAATCCCCCCCGCCCCCCCCCCCAAAAAAAAACCAAACAACAAAACATGATTTTATTTTAATATTATGAGCTTATCGCTGGCAGTGGCTCAAAACCGCCTATGTCACAATTTAGTATATGTGACATTTTCAATGTGACCCCAATACTGCTTTGTTTTCATTCCAGTGAGAAAGGAAGGAGTTAATGTACCTGCAGGAGCGCCTTTTTTTTAACGAACTTGGATCAGGTTGCCAAAAGGAATGCAGTAAGCTGCCAGGTGGTCTATTTCATTGGGCGGGGGGAGCACGGGAGGGGGGGGGGGGTCAATTCGATGCATATTGATGCCAGTTGACAGGTGAGCCTTGCATGTTGCCACAATGCGACAGGCATCTGGATCGCCGGACCCCGCCCCAGCGGCCAACCCCGGCCTCCTCCAACTGAGGCTGAGTGGTTGTGGGATGGCGGAGGAAGTCATTAATCTCCATTTAGGTGACATGTTGAGTAACGGTGGAGCAAACTGGCAAAGGAAGCTCATTTAAACACTCGCGGGAGGGCCAAAATAAAAACCTCACTTATCTCCAATTTGCATCTCCCGGACCGTTTAACGCATCATCGGCGCCGCCAAGCACCGTTCGGGTAGAATCCATTCAAACGTGTCCCGGCAAGTGATCACAATATATGCCCGTTGGATTTGTTTGATTGTAAAATCACAATGCGCGAGGTCAAGGTGTTTCAAGTGCCGCTCCGTCTCCTGGATCAGCAAGACTTCGCCGCAATGCATGTGGAGGTAACGGCAAAAATCTTCCCCAAACCGGAATGGGTCCTTCCTTGCTTTTCACTTCTGCCACCACTGCACAAAACCTCAGATTGCGTTGCTTTGTGTGTTTTACAGCAGTCAGCCCCCACTCTCCCCTTTTCGCTTCCCAGGCCTCAGCCCTTTGCCATCTTCTGCCATGTTTGCCTCCACCGTAGCTTCTTTCCTATGGGCCCGGCCTGACTTGAAGAGTTTCTTTCGGGAGTGGAGAGATCTGACGTCGCCCTTGAGGTCTTGCGAGCACAAAGAGGCTTGTTCCAGACATTCTTGTCTCTGGAATTCAGGGAGGAGGAGGGAGGCTAACCCTTCGCAATGTAGCCTGCAGTTTGAATGACACCACAGAGGCTCTTGCTGTTGTTTTTGTCGAGATGAAAACTTCATACCATGATTATCTTCAGCACAAACTATCAGGGTCATTGGTGCTATCGCAAGTGTTCATGCATGCCCAAAAAAAAAAAGAATGTAAACAAGATTTGCTGTATGGACTAGCAAGTGATGAGCACAAATGATAACAAAACAAACAGAACTAATAAATACAAAACGGAACAAAAGTGGCATTTGTTGATACAACTGGATCATGTGGCAGGCTAGGACCCATCAGCACGTAGCAGATTACGCTTTAAAAGCACGACTCCAAAACATGATCCTACTTCGTGCGGTGAGAAAAACGACACTAGGATGCTAAACATCCATTCAGCCACGATCTCATCCATTTGCATGTCACCATTTTGATTCCTAAGCATGGTTTTAAGACCGTATTGGCCCGAATATAAGACGGCCCTGATTATAAGACAACCCCCTCTTTTTCAAGACTCAAGTTTGAAAAAAGACTTTTTGAACGCCAAAATAATTTTTATATAGAAAATAATTACTGGTACAGTACATCTGACACAAATGATTACAACAATATATTTGAGAGAAAAAGCACGTTATTTTGCCTCATTCAAATCTAAAGTGCAATCACATTCGGCTTCTGGTTTTTGAAATGTAAATTACATCCTAACTTCTCCTCAGCTGCCGCTTAACCTAGCCGATCTTTGACCCACTTTTCTCCAGATTGTCACTATGTGTCTCCATTTTCTGTTATCTCTTCTATTATTTTCTTCTCTTTTCCTTCTTACCGCTATTTTTATTTTTATTCTTCGTGACAGCAGTTCACTTTGGCCTGGGGAGTCAAGTTCAGCATTCGCTTCAATGATATCTGGCGCCATCTAGCGTCGTGAATGGGTGTAATGTCTATACCCCGAATATAAGACGACCCCCACTTTTTTGCATTGAAATAAGACGTCTTGAATTTCGTCTTATTTCAATGCAAAAAACACCGTCTTATATTCGGGCCAATACGGTACTACTCACATCTCAAGCGTCTCGATACTCAAGATACGCTAAATACTCTATTGTCGTTAAATTAAGTTGACCTGGTAAAACGAAATATTTGAATCGTAGTGACGGTTTATCGGTCCACAGTAAACCGTTCCATCACTTTACAGATGATGGTGGTTTTCATCACAATTTGTTAGGGAGGAGTGGAGATGGACATTGGACTACTCCTTGATTCTCTGTATCGGATTATTCAATTCCTTTGAATCTCAACTCCTCTTTCGATGCCAGTGTTATAACCGTGCTCAATCCCGCTGCGATTGCCAAATTACGGCTTTTACAGGCACTTTAAAGTGGGCCGCTGTAGCATCAGAGCAGGAACAGGTGGGACACCCTCTGTGTGAGACAATTCCGGTACCGAGGTGTCCAGATTAACCCTTTCAGGGACATCGGTAATTTCAGTGGACAGCCTTACAAATGATCAGGTTACAGGGTGCATGAAAGGGTTAACACCCGACCCTCACATCTCGTTGTTTTGAGGGCTTCACTGTCTTATTTGTGAGCTTGCAGAGTGTGCTCGGTGCATCTGTATCACTTGTAGCAAAAAAATAGTAGCTTTCTTTCTTCTTAAAAGTTGTCATCTTCTTCTGTTGCATTGTTTGGCCTTGTCCTCTTTTTGAAGAAGCTCCCTGACGATTTGCTCATGTTTGCTAGCTTGCAGGCTTGTCTTTTTGTTTTTTTCTTTTTTTTTATGACCGCCTCACATGACCGAAATGGGTGTTTTGACAGATGAAGATGCATCTGATTTTCATAATAAAACATACTTCCAGTACCGGTACCAGTCCGCAGGCCTGGGTTGGGGACCCGCTGCCTTAAAGGATAGATATTGACTCTTACTGTAGCCCCATTTTTTTTGACAGTGCAGTAGTGTATGATACTGTCAAGATACTTTTTGTTGATTTCCTCTGAAGTCAGCTTGATCATCTGAGCTGTCAGTCATCTTCACAAACAGGCTGACATACAACTCGATGTCTACCTTTTAATGATGCAAAGACAAAAAGAGTTGCTGTTTTCTTCTTTTTGTTTTTTGGTATCCTCGCACACACACTCCTTCTTCCGTCGCCTCCCAAAGCATTCCAGACGTGCCGTGCGTTTGGGGAACACGTCACAACTATGCACCTGGGCAACACCTCAGATAAAAAAAAAAAAAAAATTAAAAAAGCTGCTCCAGTAATGTCTCAGAGATTTAGTGATTTGTTTTTTGTTTGTGTTGCTGCTGCGCCCATTTCCAACCCGTTCCCGTGTGACTATTCTCAGGCATTCTCTCCTCAGGAGAGCCACAGGAATGTCTGCTTGGGAAGTGAGACTGTAAATAAATAATGGAGACGAGCTGGGTGTTGCTTTCCTGAGTGGCCAATGAAGGGTGTGGGCCCTTTTGCTCTTCTGTCAGTTTATGGTTCAGGAACAAACCCAGGCAATGTGCTGGTCTTTGTAAATAGCCCATCTTTACATAAAACGTGTTTTGTTTGCGGGTACGGATCAATCACTAAAAACTTCCGGTTTTGCAAGCTTACACATGCCTGAGATGTTTAAAGGCGGTCGAGCGAGCTAGTTAGTGATCATCAAGCCAAACTTGAACAAGTTTCTCTTTCCATCAAAACTGAGCAAAGTACCGATTCAAGGATGTCTCGAAAAGATTATCCTAATCAACTATCCTGTGCTTTTGACGTGTTTTGCTGCTTGGGAAAAAAAACCCCAGTCAGGGCCAATAATCATAAAGGTTAAACCCACTCAATATTTACGATGGCAAATCCAAAAGGGATGTTCAGCCAAAGCGTGGACTCTGCGGTTGTGGTGTGTACCACGAGCGAGGCCTGACACTGAAGCTCGCATGGTTGACAGACATCCAAAGAGGTGCAACTGGTTGTGTTAAATGTTCATCTAACATGCCTCACAAGTTATTCACCCCAATGACAAGATATGATGATGTGTGAGGTGTTGCCATGTTGGTCTTCTCGAATTAGGAATTAGGATTCGTATACCCCGCTTAAAATGGAATAAATATGTGACAGTTCAACACTTCCAGACTGTATGTTGCAAACAACTGGGAATAGTTGCTAATAAGTCTTCTTCCAACAAACAGTAGGACCTGAGGGACTTTTGTAATTTGGGGCGTAACCATTGAGAAATAATGTACTGTAGCCAAAGGCCAGTCATACGGCAGGCTATTATGCTGTTAGCTAAAAACAGTCTTGGAAAAAGTCCCATATGGCCTCTGTTGCACCAGCAATTATTAATTGAGAAACAGCCCTTGTATCAGATCTCTTTCAAAACCTTGCGGGAATGCAGGGTGTGTGTGTGTGTGTGGGGGGGGGGGGGGGGGTTGTCCCTAAAACAGACAATTGGAAGAAAGCGTTTAACCTTGCTCTATATATATTGATATGCTGCGCAGCTCGTGAGGTTGTGCCCGGTGGCAAAGTCAGACGGCCTCCCAGCGGGCTCCTCGTTATCCCGCTCCCACCGTGACGGGAAAAGGTAGAAAAACCCTTTCATCCGCCGTCTCGGATGGTTCATTAGGCAGCTTTTTTTTTTCCTCAAACTTAGATGTGGTGTTTTTGTTTGATAAGAACATAATGATTGCACCGCAGCGAACTGGGGGCGGGATTTACACCTAACATGACAATTAAGCGGCTGCAAGGGGAGCAAGTGATGCTACCGCCTCTATATTTAGAAGCCTCTCACATGTCCCTGCATTTTTCAGGGATCCACAGTGTTACCTGACACTGGGAGCCAGGTCTCAGGGTATTAGACCGTTGTTTGGATGTGCTGCTGCTTATGCTCCGCCAAAGCATGCAAATAAGTGAAGGCCTTCCTACCTTGCCCTGGTCATTTTCCACGGGTACTTAAAGTTAATAAAAATCCATAAAAAATAAGTTGTAAAATTCTGTTCTTAATTGTCGTTAATTTTCAGGGAAAGCTTCCAAAGTCTATAAAAATCCTTTAAACAATTTTTTTATCTGAAAATAAATAGAAATTATATATGTTCTAAATGTAAAATTTTCTTAGTGTACTTTATTTGAGAATGAATTCAAGTTTTTTTCATTTTCCTACCTGTAAAACAGGTAGCAAAATGAAAATCTGACATACAGTATGTCAAATAAAGAGTTATTTGATTGCCCCAAAAAATAAAGATGTGCCCTTCCTTTGGCAGCAATGTTTGAACACCAGCCCAGTGATATGTGGCTTTCTGTTCAGCCCGCATATTGCTGAGCGGTCATTAAATTCACCGTGAATCCCCTGCTGAATGGAGAAAAAGTCCTTAAAAATAGCTAAATTCGCCCTCAAAAGTCCTTAAAGGTCCATAAATATAAAGCAAGTGGAAGAGTGGGAACCCTGTAGTATTGATTGCTAGTAGCCATGTGGATGACTGAGCAGAAGTGTCGATCTGTTCATCGATGTTTGGTAGTGACGCAAATTTTTTATTTTTGCAGGTTTGCCCATATTGACTTGCTTTTAGTAAACACAACTGTGATGTCAATCTTCTGTGGCTGGTGTCATGTATTGGAATCCATCTCTCTTACCACAAGGAAACACTGAGTCAATATGTAGTCTGCGCTTGTTAGCTTCTTACGCTAGCCGCTAGCTAGGTACCTTCAGACCCTGGCCTTATTTATGATGAAAAGGTTTCATGTTGTTTCTGTCACATTAAACATCACATTAGTATATTACCCTCGACAGTTTGTAAAGCTTGTTTACTTCCCGCTGCCCCAAGTTGTTTTTTTGCCAAGATTAACTTGAATTTGGCTTACAATCGTGATGAAAGCCAACTTGGGTGACTTTTTCTTACAACTATCAACAGACACTGTAAGCTACAATTGACATAAATGATGTGAGCTTAAGCTAATTAGTCATTAGCATGTTGTCACCATGTGTCTGATCTTTTTTTTTTGTGACAGTGCTATTTGAAACATGCTGAGCAGTTGCTTGTGTTCATCTTTACAAGACAGTTTGCCTTCAAGATGTCATTCAGATGGGTCCATTTTGGGAATATGGATTGGCAAATGAAAGTATGTAATAAACCACTGAAAATTTGTGGTGTTCTTCGGGATTTCAGGAAATTCTAAGACTTCCTCCAGATTAGGAGCTGTTCAAGACTCCACATCCAGACTGCAGATGAATGGTGTTTGTGCAAAGCCACCACTAGCTAATTTGTGGCAGAAAAACATTCAGAAATGGATCGATAAAAGATTTGCTTGTTTGTTGAAAATCACACGAATAACCACACCTACGGTCAATTTTGAGTCTGGGCTAAAAGCAATCATTTTTGCGAATTTGGGAGCAAGCCGGTGGACCTGCAGAGAACTCACATAAGCACACGCAAATTCCACTCTAGCTGAACCGAGATTTGAACACCAAACCTCAGAACAGTCACCCAAAACAATTAATAAGTAAATTTTCCATATGTCCCCCTTGTCCTAAGAATGTATTTATTGGGTGCGTTGACCCTTTTCAACCCAGCAAAAGTTCAAACACACACACACACACACGCGCACACACACACACATTCATGAGCAAACAGAAGCGGATGTACTGGTGCAAATCAATTATTTGCTGTCCGCAAATGGTGTGTGTACACACTCGCCCATACACACTGACAGCGCGGCACGCCGGCGCGTACACACACAAGCGGATGTGGCGGTGTGAATCAATAATGCCGTGTTGTCACAGTGTGACACGTGAGCATGGCGGGGAGCAGATGGCCCCGGGGTGCCTGCCTACTCCCTCTCTCAGTGCCAGGGTGCGCACACGCGCACATGCACACACACACACACACACACACAGAGTATCAGTACCACAGCTGGGATTTCCCAGCGCAACACTGGCCATTAACAAACACTATACTATTATTATTGTTCTCCAAAATGCATGGGTAGTGTGTGCCCTTGGCAGCATCTGGAAATGGGATCTGTCCAGAAAACGCCAAGTGAGGTCAGCCATTGCTCGGATATCATCGCAATGAACATGCTCTATTGATTTGGATGCTTAAATCCACTCCATTAAATACATTCGCACAATCAAAGGAGAATCTTGCGTGTATCAAAAATTCAGCCTTTGCAGATTTATGAAGACTTTCTTTTTGGGCAGCTGAGAGTGTTAATTGCTATGGGGGAAAATTCTGGAAGGCACACTCAGTTTTTGTAATGCTCACTGCTTGTCACTTGATAAAAAAAAAAGTCTGTTCCTTAGGTGTTTTTAATGCAAATGTGAGTTATAGAGATGTCATTGCTGGCGAGTAGAAGATTTAGCTGAATATAAAAAAAAGACATTTTTGTGGGAGGGAAGTTTGTCAAGTCAAATTATTGTGTTCTCTTGGGAAATAATTACACTGGTCAACAGCAAATTTTAATCAGAGATGGCCCCCAAAAAATGTCTTGACTTGTCTAGCACATCAGGTTTTTGTGATATTTACATTTTGGGGTTTTAAATTTGACCTAAAAAAGCTTGCGCGATATGGATTTTACCATTCATCCATCCATGTTCCGATCCGCTTTATCCTCACAAAGGTCGCTGGAGACTATCCCAGCTGTCTTCGGGCAGTAGGCAGGGGACACCCTGAACCGGTTGCCAGCCAATCGCAGGGCACACAGAGACAAACAACCGTCCGCGCTCACACTCACATCGAAGGACAATTTAGAGGGTTCAATCAGCCTGCCGTGCATGTTTTTGGAATGTGAGAGGAAACTGGAGTACCGGGAGAAAACCCACGCGGGCCCGGGGAGAACATGCAAACTCCACACAGGGAGGCTGGAGCTGGAAGTGAACCCGGTACCTCTGCACTGTGAGGTCGACGCGTTAACCACTGGATTTTACCATGCGTTGTAATTTACAATCATGACCTTTCAGGAACCCCCCCCCCCCCCACCTGTTTCTGAATTCACAATTCTTCCAAATATATTGCAATTTGCTATATGACACATATTATTGTTCTTATGTTATTATTACGAAAACATGATGGGCTAGAGAAAAAAAATGACGGCAGGAATGGAATCAGTGCAAAAAAAAAATCAAGAAAGGTTTACTGGAATCGCTGTTAAAAAAAAAAAAAAGGAAAAAACTTTGGACCAGTGTTATGAATAAAGTCTTCATTTCATTACTTTCTGTTTTTTCAGACCAGTTTTCACAGTGTATATCACAAGGTTTTGTGCGCATCTGTAAAGTCTCTTGACTGTCTGGAGTGTATCCAATATACGGAATGATCCAGAATCCGGAACTCATTCCAGTGTCAGAGGGGATGGGGGGGGTTCAAGTGGGCAGGGGGCATCAATTTCACAAAATATGCACATTTTAATTGGTTGTCGGTCTGTCGTTGCAACGTCAAATAATGCCTTCTACTTCAAAGAACAGGGTGAGAATTGGAAACCGGAGGACTTGACAGATTAATTTTCTCTTTTTACCCCTCTGAGCTGTTTTGAGTTGCATTATTTTATTTTATTTTATTCATTTATTTTTTTGACAATATGGAATGCTTGTTGGGATTCTGCCGCCACACATTTTTCCGACGCCTTGATTAATTTGTCATTTTGCTGTACGGAAGACGTGTCGGTATGTCTAGACGAGGGCAGAGGAAGCGGGTGAGTCCAATCACCTTCCTCTAATTAAGTCTGCAAATTGACCTATAAAGTGCTTCATTTGTCCTTCACATTTGATGGAGTGTGGCTATTGAAAAAAAAAAATCTCATAAGAATCTATTTTCTCTCCGTTTAATGAACACAATTTGACAAATTAAACTAAGCCTGCACATTTACCCTCATTTTCCGCTTTTTAAATTTTAATTTGAGCACATCTATTCACTTCATGCAAGACAAAAGGTTGTGGAGTACTGCAGGACAAGACCACATCTGGGTTACAATGCACGGCATTCCATGGACCTCAGTCCCTACGTGAAGTTATGGACGTCAAGAATGGCATCTGCACTGAACTGGTCTGCGCAGTTATGACTTTATTCCTGCATCAGCATTCGTTTGTGATTTATGATGTGCTGCGTTCTCACTTGCGTACAAATCCGTAGGGATGGAACTCAATCGTAAAGAAAGTACAATAGACAAGGTCATTTTTACAAAGTAGAAGTGCAGCGGTGGCTTTATGCGGTCAGGTTGAGAGTTTTCTTGGTTATTTGGCTCTAATGTGACCATCGAGTGTGAGACAGGTGAAATAAGACAAATGGATTTTTCTTGCCGGGTGAGAAAACAGAGAAGCAGGAGACGAGTTGTATGATTTGTAGTCATATGACTCAACAATCATCTGATTCTCAGTTGACGTGTCTGCTGACTGCAAAGTAAGGTACTCGTGCGACCGTGCGCAGGCGTCGCACTAAATAGCTAAATAGGACCGTTGTGAATAAATAAGCCATGAGAGTAAAATGTTGCGGTCAAAGGAAGTGCAAATGGAAGAAACACAAACCTTAAACATACTGTAAGCCAGTTTCAAAACGCCCCCCAACACCCCCCCCCCCCCAAAAAAAATCCATTAGGTTTATCTGTAGCACCACAATGTTAGCATAGCTTGGCACATTTGTTTCATCGGCCAAAGATTCACTGGCTACACAAAGGTCTCACCTTAACCATATTTGTGTCCATTCTTTTGTCTTTATACAGAATTTTGACGGTCTTTCCTGCTTGACTTGTTGTTAACCTTTGCCTCAAGAAAGCATCCGCAACAGGAAGTGCCTTAGCTAATGACATTTGGAACACAGGCAGGAATGCTTCCTCCCACACATGATGGACCTCTGCAGACCGGTTGCCTCCCCCCCCCTTTGATGAAGGCCACAGTGAGACTGTTTGCGCAGTTCAAACAGATGTGCGTCCCGCACGGACAAAAGCATAACGAATGGCGTCCGATGGCGTTGGTTCATCGCTGAAGAATGTTTCGATGAAGTTATTTGGTGACATCACGCTAATTTTCTGTGCGCGTTCTTCCTAAAGACAGCAGACTAGCTTAACGAGAGGCTCGCCCGCTCCCTCTTGCTCATATCAAACCGCTTGTTTGTTTCCCCACATCAATGCATTCCTGGCATTCCTCTCCATGAAAATCAGCTGGTTGCCACAGAGAGGTCATTGAACTTTTTTCCCCAGCCTGAAAAGAGGAGGAGGGAAGGAGCCCGGGGATGTAGGAAGGGTGGATATCGAAATGATCTCAGTGGAGATCAGAAGACCTCATCTGATTGTTTTGATGAAGTGAAGCAAGATCTGCATGATTTTCAAAATGCGAGCGATCCCACACACGGCAAGGGGGGGAAAATAAAATCACGTTCATGCTTCTCATAGTTTTGAACCAGATGTTTGGCATTGTAACAACACTGACCTGTGGGGGGCAGCGTGGGGCCATGGAGCTTCGAGACTGCCGGAAAATATAAAGAAGAGGAATGAGTTGTAGTAGAAGAAATATAACAGGCTAGGCTAATTGTTAGCATGTCTGGTATTGACGTTGCAAATGTAAACTCTTCACTTTGTCTTTTTTTTTTGTGGAGAATGAGTTGTAAGATACGTTATACAAACACTCAACACAGCCAGTTGCTCCTACGTGTCTGGCAACAGGCTGAACTTTTGGTTGCTTTGTCATTGGACATTGTCCCATTTCACAATCACCGAGTCTGTGGCTTGGATGAAGTCAGTGTTGATCTCACACACACACACACACATACACACACACACACAGACAAAAACAATTGCCTTTCTTGGTAACAAACATGTTCAAATTCTACTACAGTGAAACTCCTCTTCAATGAAATTATGATTGCAGCAAGAATTTTTTCACAACAGGGGTTTTTTCACTGTAGCAAAATTGATCTCAAATGTAAACACACAAACACACACACAAACATATGTGTACATGCACACACAAACATATGTGTACTCTTTATTTTTACTCCAATAGTGCATAAGTATGAGCATACACTTATTTGACACTTCATATAGTCAGTGTAGAAAGAAAAAAAGGGAAAGAAATTTACGATCAGCATTCACTTTCACTTACATCAATTTCTTGGATAATGTCTTTCATTTTGCTTCCTCCGTCTTTCATTTTGATCACTTTTACCCTCTCTTCCAGCATCAGAGCTCTTCTTGTCTTGACATCCAAAGGTCTGTTTTGTAGCCATTTTAGCAATGCAACGTTCTTGCTGCGTCTGAAACTAACAATAACAAATACTTCCTGGACTACTGCGCATGTGTAAACCAGTGTGGTGGTTGCTGTTGCCGTTTCTAAACAAAGCAGTAGAGGTCGCCGTTGGATTAGACTTCGTTGTAGTGAATCTCGTCGCGAGGCAAGGGCAGAGAAAAAGATTTTGTTTAATGCAAGAGGGGTTTTTTTCGTTGTATGGGGGCAGGAGAGTGGGAATGGTGCTAATGCATGAAGATTTTTTTTCACACTAGAGGGTATTTTCGCCCATGCAGGTTCCGTTGTAGAGAAGTTTCACTGTATATGATTGTGAGCCTGCCCCACCCTTTTCCAATGTGATCGCGAATAAAACAGAACATCCGACAATGCGGCCCTTTTTTTTCCTGACTTGTCACAAAGTGAGTGTGGGGGAGTGGGGGGATGCACAAATTTGCCCCAATTAGTAGCATGTGTGTACCTCACTTAGGAACCTCCGTTGAGTCTCACTTACAGAGGTCACAAGTTGAAATGAGAGGATGAGTTGCACAACTTCCCCATTCTGCTTACTTCGTCATTTTACTTTCCCCCGCTAACTTGCGACACAACAAATAATTAACACGAGACATCATCCAGCGTGTTGAGGTCTTTCTCTTTGTTCCGTGGCTGTGTTATTACAAGCAAAAGACAAGTAAGATGTTTCTTTTGCAATGCCGTTGCCCAACCAGCCTGCATTGATGTTGAACTCTACCCTTCCTTTCGGTACCGTACCACTGCGGTTGATAACCCAGTGATTATAGTCAGGTGCCCAAAAGTGATCAGGTACTCATGCGATGAGTCTACAATATGGATTATTGTTACTATATAGTATAAATATTATTGCTAGTAGTTTAGTGGTACCTCCATATTATTTCCTGGAAACTGAGCATCATCACTGACGATTCCACAAGTGTGAAGTGGAAAACAAAAACCGCAATGATGTGCTTGGGAAAGTTCCCTTCTCTCACTTTCTTTTTCTTGACCAGTCCCAATAGCAATATGTCTTGGGCAACATTCGGTTCAAGACGACATCTTAATTTATTGCTGGCCCTGGCATGACTTGAACACAAGATATCTGTAAATAAACTTTATTACTTGTTATGTGTCTTTTCCAGTCAAAAGATTAGACTGATTTAGCAGGCAGTCAATAACCATAAAAGCTCGTGTTTTTTGTTTCATTTTTCTTCCAACAAACCGAATTGTTTTAGCTCATCCTTTAATGCTAAAATAACTTACGCTGTCAACACACCAACTTTCATGCTTAACGCCTGGTGGGGTACTGTTTATAATAACGACCCTTGAACACTGCCAATGCGGCGTGATGCCGTATTTCTTTCAATCAGTTTGCGTGTAGCAATGCAAATTTCCAGCATCGCGGTTTTCTGGAGTGCAGCATCCATCCAAGGGCTAAGCATTGCCGTACACTACCTACACCAAAACTCGCCATCATTAATCAGTCGGATACCCAACTGGATCTTACCGTTCACCCAGACTCGGATTTGAACCCCAACCCGCGTGGTCAAAGTCAGCATTGTTACCCACTGAGCAATCCGACCACCACCACTGTTTTCAAAGTTGACATCAAATTTATTCAACGAACGACAAAATTGGCAACCAAGTTCAGCTTTTCAGTCTACCCCAATCCGATTTCTAACCTAATCGCCAGGGTCAAAATAACGAAACCCGCGCATTTTTATTTATTTATTTATTTTTCAAAACTGGCCCCCCTCGCCAACTTTGTTCAGTAGAAAGAGCGTCAAATAAGCTGAACTGCTTGCTGGCTGAAAAGTCTGTTAATAAGAATTGCCTTCACTGTGCCTTTGTGGGAGGGTTTTTTTTTTTTTTCAGATCGCGTCGCCTCCTCTGTTCCCACTTCAAAGATGCTCCAGAGGGAGCCGAGCCTGAAACGCTCAATTGTCTTTTGTGACATTATCGGACATCTGAGATGTTGGATCGGCTTGGCTCTGCTGCGCTTTGCTCACGGCACCCACCGACGACTCCCACCCGTCCGTTCGTCCTTATCCCGTTCCGCATACTGGGGCCTCTCTCTCTCTCTCTCTCTCCGTGGCGCAAACTTGAAACCCCATCCAGTTCCCGACAGCGAACGAGGAGCCCCCTCCCGGATGAAAGAGGACACGGAGCGCGACGGCGGAACTTTGATGTTCGACTTTCTCCTCGCCCGACATGTTGAATTCTCTCTTAGATGTCATTACACGCCGCTTGTTTGGCGAATCCACCTAAATTACAGGGCCAAATAGGGATTCCATCAAAGGCCATGCATTTCTTTTGAGAAGAGTCAACTTTTCTCCGGGCTACATCTCAGTAAATGCTTTCAAACAAACAGAAAATCTTTTAGTTATGCCGTCTGTTACAACTTTAGGCCTCCCACACTTGCTTTGTCTCCACACTTTATGGGTGCTTGCTTGGCCCGCCTGTACTTTTTCCCTAGTTACACACTCTGATTTAACTGTGCTTGGCTCTACCACAGTCCAGCTGAAACCAGACAGTGATGTCATCCCAGGGCGTCTGGCACAGGAAGTGACTTTACACTAAGTGAACTGTTGAGAACTTAAAACTTGAGCAATCACTCCCTGAAAAGGTTCTTTGAATCAAAATGTCAGTCTCGTTCTGTTGCACGACTCGGGAGACAACAATGGAACACTTGAATGCATGACAGGGGACAAAAGCAAAAATCTCAGTGACGTTATTTCTCTCTTTTCAAATCGAGAACAATCAAGCTACCTTACGCCCACAACCACAAACGCAAACATATAGAGATACTTTCTAACAAGCGGTAGTCTGTCTATTTTCAGTCCCTCCCTGTCGAGATTGCGCTTGCATGGTCGTACAAGGGTCAGCAAATGTCACTTTCAAAAGAACATGTGATGTTAAAGTCACTTTTTAATGGCTTGTAAACAAATGCTTGGGTCTATACAGCGCTGGCACAACCATCAAGTGTTAAAGAACCAAGTAAATCTTTCCTCTGCCTATTCCTGAAACCATGTCTTTAAATAAGCCCTTCTGAGGTTTCAGTTAAAGCCAGCAAGGAATCTTCAACTCAAAGCCAAAAGTGAAGCAGAACTGCAGTGTTAATACAGATTACAGTTAGCTAAAATTGCTACCAGTGTTAGCTTCCATTAACTGGCATTTATTCCAATGTTCAGCGAAATCACGGATTTGTTTTTTTGGTGATAACATGCAACACAGTGTTACATCGATTGACAAAGTGTCATTAGACATCTTGCTGATGAAGTGCTGCCTCCAGGAGTGAAAATACAAACACATCTGTGTGGCGCTTGGCTACTATTTCATTAGCCAGTGGTGGTGTTTTATTTATAATGTGAACACGGAGGTGTGAGCATCTCCTCATCTGAAGTGAAATGTCCAACAGCTCCACAAAAACAAAAGAAAAATCACTAGATTTTTGCCAGTCCCCATCAAACGGATTTGAACCCTGTTAAATTCGCCAGAGGCACGTTTGAGCAAGCGCCATTCATTTGCAGTCTGGACATTGATGTTAAGGAAGCTGTTATTCTTTAACCTTTGTGTATTCTTCCAGACATTTGATCATGGTCCCTGAAACGTGTTTTAAAAAAGACAAACTGCGTCTTGTGTAATGCTTCTGGTGTCAGAGGAAATGAACATCACCCATGAGCTGGGCTTTTGTCACGGGAGCGCCAATCTGGCATCTTCCCACGGTTCATTATCAGGGCATTCCTATTTGATGCGATCAGGCTCAGAAGTCTGAAGTTGTTTTCCACGGCTGGCATTCCGCTTCCCGTACGCTCTGAATTAAAGCAACGTGGTGTGTGATCATTAACGGGCTAACAGATTCTTATTTCATTCACTCAAGTGACTCATGGATGTATTCCTGGGTACTCATCAGAGCGTTACGCAGCTTCTCAGCAGGCCGGATCC
Source organism: Hippocampus guttulatus (assembly GCF_054856545.1). Lineage (NCBI taxonomy): Eukaryota > Metazoa > Chordata > Actinopteri > Syngnathiformes > Syngnathidae > Hippocampus > Hippocampus guttulatus. The sequence goes on from NC_141274.1 coordinate 3,025,341, forward strand.
ATGGAAGCCGCAAATATGTCATGGCAGCAGCTGACGGCTTTTACCAAGGAACCATGAGCCACCGGTGTGGTAGACGGGCGAAACTCCTGGCAAAGGAATGGTCAAGCCAGGTTTATTTGGCTGGCCATGTGACTCAGTGTCAGTTTTCTGTCTTTGCAACGGGCAGCTCGGACAGAGCCGTTTTTTATTGGATTTGTCAGCGCCGCACTAAGAGCCGAAGCCCCCCGTTATTTATAGCCAACGGCGTAGCACTCAAGCCTTTCCGTCCGACTCGTCACGGTCACTTCCTCCTCCGACCGAGTGACAAGAGTAGAGGATGTCGGCTCATTTTAGACGCAGCCAAGCAACCAATTTAGAGAGCCGGTGTTCAGGCGGGTTTTCTAATTGGTTTCGCCATTGTCAGAGTGTCCATCGGTGCACATTTCAAGCTTTTGTATTGAATCGAATTAATTTGAAAGCACTTTCACGAAGGATCAGTACCAAACTGTACAACCTTCAGTAGGAATTGATTATTTTTTATTCTTCCACAAATCCATTTGTATAAATAAAGTCCTCCCTGTGACAGATGCAAATGAGTTACTAAACGCCCCTGGACAATTTGTGTGGAAATACAATTAAGAAATGAGACATTTGAACAAAACAAAAATACAATTACGCGCGGTCTTAAAGCCGTGCAGCAAGTACGGTACGAACCTGAATGGTTGTGTGTTGGATGTTCAGGCAGGTGAATCCATCTTAAGTCTCTAACTGTGCTGCATTATTGATATGAACAAGAATAGAAGCCGCCATGTGTGAAGTAGCGCACGCGAGCATTTGTACAAATCCAGACGTCCTCGCAAGCAGACGCCCTTAACTTGATTTTTATTGCCGTTGCTCCAACTTAACGCTATGCTCTTGTTGGTTTCCGTTGTAACGATGAAACCATTTCAATGCCCACTCGTGTCAATGCGTTATTACAAACACAATAAATGCATAGCTAGTTTTTCCACAAGTCAAGGAAAAAATGTGTTGTTCAAATTTGTCTAAAATGTTGTTTCTCAATGTTATTAAAAGGGAAGGCAATTTAAACATTTGGCAACATATCTGGCGCCATCTAGCGTCGTGAATGGGTATAATGTCTAGACCCCGAATATAAGACGATCCCTACTTTTTCAGTCTTATTTCAATGCAAAAAATACCGTCTTGTATTCGGGCCAATACGGTAGATGCATGTGATTTGCCCAAACAGGTCATATAAAATAATGTGACCTGTGTTTGACGTCCGTGCTTTGATGATTTCGATTTCAAGGTCAGGAAGACAAGTGGTCCTTGTTTGAAACAATGAGCGTGAGCTTCAGAGGTGACATGATTTATAGTCTCTGCATGCTAAAGCCAATGAAAGTAAATGAGAAAAAGGAGGAGGGAGAACAAGTGACGGGAGAGCAAACACAGTCCGCATCCATCCCATAATACTTGCTGAAGCCCCAAAGGTCACCTTGTCGACCGTTTCAAATCGGATCGATATAAGGCATTAAGGCCTTCTTCAAAGGAAGTTGCAGCCATCCGAGGTGTGAGATACATAAAAAAAAAGACATTTCTGACCTCTTCACCTCATCTACAGACAAAAAAAATCGACATACAGGATAGCAGAAGTGTCCTGTGACGTGAATGCTTACAGTTTCTATAATAATTGAGACAATAGAATGACACCAGGCATGTGTGTGTGTGCATGTTTGGTGTTCCAGCGGAGCGGATCGCTCCCACGGGAGGGAACGACGTCGTCGTGTGTTTTGTAAACACACAAATGCTGCCGACGCACATTTGAATATTGATGAGGCTCCGAGGTTTGCAAGCGGTGTCGAAAGAGTTCAGCTTTACAACGAGGGCGAGGCCGAAGTTGCGCGGTCTGTTGACTGACCCACTCGGACCTTTGCGGTCGTCACGCCGGCTGTGCAACTACGGAACACAATGGAATGTCATTTATCAGCATTTGATAGGCAGTATACTTATATACATATACATCCCTTTTCTGATGCGCTTATCCTCACAAGGGGTCACGGCGGGGGTGCTGGAGCCTATCCCATCCTGAACAGGTTGCCAGCCAATCGCAGTGCACACAGAGACGAACAACCATCCGCGTTCACACTCACACGAGGGACAATTTCGAATGTTAACCTGCCACGCATGTTTTTGGAATGCGGGAGGAAACCGGAGTACCCGGAGAAAACCCACGCAGGCAAGGCGAGAACATGCAAACTCCGCACAGGAAGGCTGGAAACAAACGCCGCACCTCCGCACTTTGAGGCCGACGTGCTAATCAGTCGCCCACCGGGCCGCCCGCATCTAAATAAATAAATATCCATTTTCAACACTGCTTATCCTGAACAGGGTCGCGGCGGGGGTTGCTGGAGCCAATGCTAGCTGGCTTTGGGCAAAAGGCGGACCACACTTGAAGCGGTCGTAAGTCAGTCACAGGGCACATATAGAGACAAGCATCCATTCACACCCCCATTTCACACCGTCACCGAGTGGGAACCGATCCCACGCAAGTCAAGCGAGTGTACCGCTACACTATCAGTGAAACACAAACGACTGCTCAAAAAAAAAACACTTCAAAGAACACATTTTCAGACCGATTTAAACCGAAGTCAAACTGTTCAGCTCATTCAGGACATTAAACGGACTTAACTTGATCCATTAATGCATTTTCTGTCGCGCTTATCCTCATTAGGGTTGCGGATGAGCTGGCGTCTGTCACAGTGCACATATAGACAACCATTCGCATTGACACATATGGTCGATTTAGATTTCTTCTCTTTCTTATTTCTTATTTGTACGTTTTGCCTTTGTCGGGCAGTACGGATTTAAAAAGAAGTGGTGACCTTGCTTTCTATGAGGGGAATCTTCCCAGCTAACGAAGAGTGCCACAAATGCCTCCGTCATTTCCTTCTTTGGCAGCGAGTCAACGGATCCCACACGGGGGACACGCTGGAGGTCAACCTTGCTGGAAGGTTACTCTTCTTCCTGCCATTGTGTCGGCAGGAGGTGCGCCCACATTGTTCTTAAACGTGAATGAGCGCATTTATGTATGCTTGGACTAGGAGAAAGAATGCTTGGAGCGTCAAGAAAAAGGGGCAAGCCACAGAAAACGGAAGGGAAGGCCGGTTCTGGGCGTAGGGCCTCAACTTTGACTCATGGGTGTTCTGATGTGATATTGTATCGCCATTTCCAAATCGAAACAAAAAAAAAAAACTCAGTTCTGCTGAGTTTTTTTGTTTCAATTTGGCATACCTCATGTGGTCTTCAAGGGTCTGTTTCAAGGGTTCTGCTTTTTTACTTTAAAAAAAAGTTTATTCCAAAAGAAGTTACACAGTTTTGTGAAGTTTGTAAATCTATGTCCAGTATCACAATAAAGTATTGTATTCTTTTTTTTTTTTTGCGGTTTACACTGGTGAACTTCATTTTACACTTGTGACGTGTATAAGACTGATAATAGGTTGGATGCATGAGCTGTTTTGTTGTTTTGGTTTTTGGTCAATATTAACCATCATTACCTTGCTTTTATATCACTGTATAAGTATTGTAATTTAACAGCTTTATGTATTTTAAAATGTAATTTTTTTTCAATATTTTGGCTTTTTGATATATTTATGGCCAGCACAGTGGTCAACTGATTAGCACATCGGCCTCACAGTGCAGAAGTGCAGGCAGGGTTCGATTCCGGCCTTCATGTGTGGAATTTGCATGTTCTCCCCGTGCCTGCGTGGGTTTTCTTCGGGTATTCCGGTTTCCTCCCACTTTCCAAAAACATTCATGGCAGGCTGATTGAACACTCGAAATTGTCCCGAGGTGGGATTGTGAGCATGAATGGTTGTTTGTCTATGCTTGCCCTGCGTTTGGATGGCAACCAGTTCAGGGTGTCCCCCGCCTACTGCTCGAACACAGCTGGGATAGGCTCCAGCACACCTTGTGAGGATAAATGATCAGAAAATGGTTGGATGGATGATATATTTATCTATTTTAAAAAATGGTAGTTCTGGAAATAATGCTGAGGCAAAATTGTGTATTTGTGCTTGTAGGTTTAACTTGAACCTCTTACGTCAGCAAATACAAAAGGCTGTGAGTATATTTGGATAAAAACAAATCTGTTGCACAGGATGTAATTGTCAAGTTTGCATCTTTTTTTTGGGGGGTGGGGGTTGTTTGATTCGATTACCCTCCGCTGACTCCTGCAATTGGGCTTTTTGTTTTGACTTTGATTAGCTGAGGAGAAGTCATTAGGAAATCAAAAGCGCGCCAATGAGCGGCGTGTGCAATATTTCAAATGGTGTGTGGATGGCTTTGGAAATAAACAGTGTTTAATATGGGCAGCCCACATCAGGTCCCTTTAATTATGAGCTGAACTTTAGCCCACATCCCTTCCTCTGTGCTCTCGGCCAGCCTGCAATTACCCACCAGAACGTACACACACACACACACACGCTTGAGGCTTGTTGTGTGCCGTGCACAAGATGATTCATTTATTGTCCTGCAAGGCCTTTTGCAGGAGGATGCCCAGTGGAAGGGTCTGTCCGAGGAGGTCCAAAATCCTGCGAAAAGCAAATGCGAGGCTGCCCGCTGGTGGGAAAAGCAAATGAAGAAAGTAACCATGACGCTCAGGCGGCCCTCCCAAAATCCTCACTTGCAGCTTCTCTCTGAGGGTTCCTGCTGGTGTCGGTAGCCAACCTGGCAACCCTCCCCCCCCTGTGACCTTATAAAAGGCATTGCCCCCCCCGGCCCCACCCACAAAAGAAGAATACCGTACCGCAGAGCAGCGTTAGACGCATTTCATATCCCAGGTGCACACCTGCTGTCAAAGGCAGATGGTTTGCTGGAGGCTAGAGATGAATGTGAAGTTTACGCGCTCCATTGTGGTTGTGATAAATGCTGATGTTTTTGTCCTTGCTCGTCAGCCCCTTCTCAACTTTATGTATGTGTCTTCCTGTTGCCAGCTGCTTATTAGGATTCCTCCAAGTCTCACATTTCCATAATGGAGGTCACTTCGAGAGGAAAGGAACAACAAGTGGGAGGGACTGGGGAAACGATGATGTTTCAATATTTTTGGAAACACACACTGTATGGACATTTATTTTCTTAACTGCCTACTGTGCTATAAAACGCTACCAGCGAGGAGGATATTTTTTTATCTTAAATATCAACAAAAAACAAATATCTTCTGGAGCCACAAAAAAATAAAAGCCTTCTATAAAACTTACAATGAAGGAAACACTTGCTGTATGTATGTAGGAGACTGGACTGTCGCAGAATTGTTTTTTATTCATTCCTTTGTTGTGTGTTCACAAACGCCTGCCTTGGATTTTTTTTTTGTGATTTTTTCGCTTGAGTTTTTGTTTTGGTGAATTATTTTCGATTTTCTTAGTGTCAGTGAAGTGATCATTAATTTATGTTTTTCGGAGGCTGTCTTTGAACGCCTCTTGAGTTGAACGAGAAGAGAGAAGGCACGGAGTCGGAGGCAGACGCGTCTGTGTTTGTCGAGACTCTTAAAAGCATAAATAAAGTGTTGGTTTTAAAAAACCAACACCACAGCTCTCCTTTTTCGGAGCTGCAAGATGTATCTATATCTATTTGAGCTATATTAGCCTACTATCAAAATCTTTTTCCATTTTCAAACAATTTTTATAAAGCTCCAGGGAGCCACTAGATGTCAGAAAAGAGCCGCATGCGGCTCTAGACCCGCGTGTTGCCGACCCCCGGCCGATCCTCACAAGGGTCGCGGGGTGTGCTGCAGCACTGTAATAGTCGTCAATGGCAGTGAATGAGTTTTAAGGGTATTCACAGCACACAGCACCGTACTCTTCCCAGCATTTTTCCTTAGAATTGATTCTTTTTTTTAATATCTGAGTTCAATTACATTTCCAATGTGTTCAAAAGAAAATACATTTAAACGTGTAAAGCGTGTGACAAAACATTTGCTAAAAAAAAACGAACCCTGGAAATGGTGCGTCCTCAGCGAGTGCCGATTATAATAAAGGTAACAGCTAATCAAAACGTGGCCCCTTGCCTCATTTTTTTTGTGTGCTTGGCAGAGATCAACGTAAACATTTGTCTTTCCACAAAGCCACATGTTTGTCTCTTGCTCTGAACAAAGTGGGTCAAACGTTCCAGGAGGGAAAAGTCAAGCATGCTGAAGTCTTGTGACATCCACCTGACAAGCTTCCAAGTATCAGCAGCCAACATCATGCCTCCTCCTTCTCCCACTGACGCGTGATCACCATTTGTGCCCTTGTGGAATCTTTCGAACATCCATCAGCGCTCCTGGCAGCCTCTTACTGTAATTGTCTCTCTTGTGTTTCCAAAGGGAACACGGGCTAATCTGCGTGGTCCGTCTGGGTCGCGTCGAGGACACGCATCATGAGCTCGTATCGGTCAGTCACATGACACCATTGAGATGTCATTTTTACGGGACCAGGAAAAAAAAAGACTGTGTTTTGCCAAGCGAAACATTCCCCTCAGCTGGAGGTCTGACTGGAGCAGCTTGTTCTCTAATTAATACCCGCATCCTGTAGACCAAGAGGAGGAGGTGTGGGCGGGGGAGGCGCGGAGGTGAGTGGGCGGATGGGGGCGGGGTGGAATTCAAAGTTTTCCAAAATAAAAGTGATCAAAAGGCTCCAGTGTTAACTGAGGAAATGCCGTGCGGTTTCACAAGTGGCGACTGTTTTGACACTCGAGGGCGTTTTTAGCCGAAAATAACGACCATGTATAGTAAGCCGTTTTTAGCCCGAAAAAAAAGACATATTATAGGAAGGTGTTTTTCGCCCGAAAAAAACGACATAGTATAGTAGGGCGTTTTTAGCCGAAAAAAAACGACCATGTGGCGTTTTCAGCCGAAAAAAACGACCAAGTATAGTAAGGCGTTTTTAGCCGAAAAAAACGACCATGTATAGTAAGGCGTTTTTAGCCCGAAAAAAACGACATGGTATAGTATGGCGTTTTTAGCCGAATAAAACGACATAGTATAGTATGGCGTTTTTAGCCGAATAAAACGACCATGTATAGTAAGGCATTTTTAGCCCGAAGAAAACGACAAAGTATAGTATGGCGTTTTTAGCCGAAAAAAACCACCATGTATAGTAAGGGTTTTTTAGCCCGAAAAAAACGACCATGTATAGGAAGGCATTTTTAGCCCGAAAAAAACGACCATGTATAGGAAGGCATTTTTAGCCCGAAAAAAACGACATAGTATAGTAAGGCGTTTTTAGCCCGAAAAAAACGAACAGGTAAAGTAAGGCGTTTTTCGCCCAGAAAAACGCCATAGTATAGTATGGCGTTTTTAGCCGAAAAAAACGACATAGTATAGTACGGCGTTTTTAGCCGAAAAAAACCGACCATGTGGCGTTTTCAGCCGAAAAAAACGACCAAGTATAGTAAGGCGTTTTTAGCCCGAACAAAACGACACAGTATATATAGTATGGCGTTTTTAGCCGAAAAAAACGACCATGTATAGTAAGGCGTTTTTAGCCCGAAAAAAACGACATAGTATAGTAAGGCGTTTTTAGCCCGAATAAAACGACCATGTATAGTAGCCGTTTTTAGCCGAAAAAAACGACCATGTATAGGAAGGCATTTTTAGCCTGAAAAAAACTAACAGGTAAAGTAAGGCGTTTTTCGCCCAAAAAAACGACATAGTATAGTAAGGCATTTTACGCCCGAAAAAAACGACATAGCATAGTAAGGGTTTTTTAGCCCGAAAAAAACGACCATGTACAGTAAGGCGTTTTTAGCCCGAAAAAAACGACATAGTATAGTAGTGATGGGTCCAGCGACACCGATGCGTTGACGCATGCGCCGGGCTCACAGAGCAAACCACGTGTCGGTGCATGTGCTGCTTCATTACGTCACGTGATTGACACGTGAACTGCACCGGCGCAGTTTAGACTGCATCGGCTGCGTTGACACAGTCCAGGCTGCTAATTGACACATTGGCTGCGTTGACACAGTCCAGGCTGCTAATTGACACATCGGCTGCGTTGACACAGTCCAGGCTGCTAATTGACACGTGAACTGCACCGGTCCAGTTTAGACTGCATCGGCTGCTTGGCACAGTCCAAGCTGCGCCACTTAGTCCTGGGGGCGTCGACTCAGTGCAGGGGGCGTTGACGCAGCAAAAGCCCGCACAGTGTATCCTAAGGAAGTGCGTCTGGCGACACGATGCCGATTGCCGAAACAAGCCAGACCTCACCCTCGCTCGAATAAAAAAATCTATGTTTGGGCAATACGGAAAACACACTGATTATCAGAAAAAATATGTCCGTCTGACTTCGAGCATCATGTCGGCTGTCATATAATAGGCTATTATTATATGAGAAGTGCTTTATGAACGTTTGTACTGTACATCATACTCCAGTTGATTGAGAGGTACCGCCTATTAGGGGGAGTTCCAGAAAGTGACTGCGAGTGAGCACACCGCATGTTTGATGACTCTGCCACGTTGCTATTAAAAGTCACATAAAACGTAAACCTTGTCTGCTGACCATCATTACATCGGCTAGGCTAGTTTAGCTGTTGTCGTAGTTCAAAGCTTAATATGTGGCGTGGGTTGGGTCGGCGCCGCGAGTACGTGCTCGCGCTCACAGCAGAGAGCAGCAGACTATCGACTGCTGAGACGCGCTTCACTCGAGTGACGTTGCTACAGTACGTGCATATTATGGAGCAGCTTCCGGACAAATACAAATTGTCCGCCGTGTAGAGCCATTTTGATCTCCTTTTGGAGAATAAGGTATTTATTAAAATCTCCTTGTCTCTCCAAGTGCCTCTCGGATTTTTGACATGTCTTATTCCATTGTGTGTGTGTGTTCTCCACAACAGGGGAAATAGCATGCATTAAACGCAACAGACTGAAATTTAAAACACTGGAGCATCTTATTTTTCTAAATCAAAATTTGTGAAGACAAAGCCCACAAGCATCCCCATTCACATGATTTTCACATTATTGAAACACATTGAATGATACAATATGAATGCATGGATGTGAATGATATTGTCAAGGGTCAATGTCATCTTTATTGTCAAATATGCTTTATGTATGACATGCAGCAAAGATGAAATTTCTTCCTCTCCATCCTCAGTGCATACATGCATGCAAACATGCTGTGCATTAAACACACACAGCTAAGAAAGGATAGCAGCTACACTGTATAAAAAAGACATGTAATCTGAACAGTATAGACAATATAAACAATATAAACAGCATAAACAACAACATAAACAATGGCGCTTGTGGCTATTGTGGGTAGAGTGAGGTAGTGCATTGTATACACGTCATCATCAAATCAGTTTGTTCAGTCTGTCAAGTGGGTTGGCTGCAGGGATTTTGAAGGTCCAGCAGGTGGCAGTGGTCAGCGACACAGTATCAGTACAGTATCAACACAGTGTGTCATTGTGTCGACACGCCTCATGAGGCCTCATGGACCCATCACTAGCCGAGGGCCCAGAGTAGGAACAATCTGCTGATATTTCCATTTGTGTGACACACATGCAGAGACCCACATGCACACACACTCACTTACTACAGTACTCTGAGCCCCCGGCCGCGAGAATGCCAATGGGACAGGAAGGGAGGGGAGACAGGAAATACTCGTCTCCCCAAAGCACATATTAATAATAGACATTGGCTTTTTATAGTCGTCTGTTCCATAAACGAACACAGCGTTTTGTACCAATGCTCGATTCTCAGCATTAGTGGCAACAATACCTTGTGCTTTATTAATTATTTTTTTGGTGACTGCCGAGAATCAAACTTTCAAACTCGACTTTTTTTTATGCGCACCATATTTATATAAATGCTTGTTTTTCAGCATTCAAAAAAAATCTTTAAACATACAGAACGGCAATTAACTTAACGCTTCATTCTCAGCATTTACAATCATAAACGTATGTGCTACGGCGTGACTTCCTGTCCAGCTGTTGCTGCTGTCAGTCTGAGTCAACAGATGTGTGTGTGTGTGTGTGTGTGTGATAGCGTTTTCTCCCGGGCGTATTTGATCGCAGAGCCTTTGAAAACACTTGACTATTTGTTATGCTCGAGTACCGTGATGACACAAAAATGTGCCATCTGTTACAAGAGTTGGCGAGTTTTTTTGGGTGATTCCCGTGTTTGTCAAGTGCGTGTGTGGTGTCTGAGGTTGTGTGTGGGCGAGTGTGTGAAGTGTAATGGTTCTGCTGGCAGCGTGGGTGCAATAACAACAAAACCCATATTGAAGGGTGTGCTGAGGGGGATTTACATTAAAAAAACATTTTTTTTTTGTCGGAGGGAGGGGTGTTTATCTCCTATGGATTGCAGTCAAGCTGATAATTGTGGTTCCCGTTTGCCAGCCTCCCCACCCAAAGGATTCTGACTGTGTTGTTAAGTCTTCTGGGAAAATGTTTTGCTGTTGAATATTTATTCACATGACTCTTTGGCTGGCCGCGCACTTGGGCCTCGACACAAATGTACAAGACAGTTTTTTTGATGGATGGCTGTGTGACTAAGTGCAGACATTTCATATCCACAGAATCTCCTAAATAAACTTGACTTTTGGCACAATAATGTGGAGATAACGTCGCAACCAAATCAAATGAACTCATCTAAAATGCATCATCATATAATTACAAAAGATGGACGATGTGGGTGTTGGTCCACTGCCTGCGTATGACTAATTTTAGCGATGAACACAAATGGTTTATTCACGCAAAAAAGGAAGTATTTGTGAAATATTTCCATATCCTAACATAAAAATCATAATGTACACCAATAATTATTTTGAAAGAACAGTGAGAACCAAATCATATTTAAATGAAAAACATTATTGCACTGAAATATTTTTCACAAATTAAAAAGTATTTCAATAATAATAATAAATCAAATCTGTTTATTTATAAAAAATAATCTTGAGATATTCTCAGAAATTTTTTGAATAATTAAAAAGATTGGTAAAATACTGTAGTGATTCTTAAAAAATGTCTCCTTTTAATGTTAAAGTATAACGTTCTCTAATATTTATTGAAATTTTAAAAAACATGTAAAGTATCGTGCACCTCTTACTTTGATTAGTTCAATTGAAAACTTAAATTGAGATAGGTCAGTACTGATACAGTACCAGGTATCAGTATCGGGCCAATACCAGCCTTATTTTAAGGTATCGGGTGCTCGGGGTTGATACCAGCCACCGATACTTAAGGCAAACAAAATCTGACATTGAGTCCTCTTCACCAGTAGTTGGCGCAATACTATGTCAGTTCGACACATCGGTAAATCATCATCTGCATCAGAAAGTATTTTAGATATCAAAAATACTGCAGATATCAATACTCAGAATCAGTGAGTACCCAAAGGGTGAATACTGGTATCAGTCTAGAAAAAAAAGGGTATCAAAGTAAGGTATCAAACTTCACCAAATAATAATAAAGACACAACAATATTTATTATTGCCCATAACCTTTTAATATGGGCCATTACTTTAAAATTAAAAAGCCACAGTCTTCTGATCATTTCTGGAGGGGCCTCCATCTGTATACCGACTGCAAATGGCGAATTTTTCAGGTTGTCACAAAACCATCGCACTCCACCTTTCGATAGTCAACTGTGCAGGTGTCCCCGATGCTTTTTTTTTAATAGCAAGTACAATAACAGAAAAGATGAGACACCAGTGTGCCATCTCGCAACTGACCCAATAATGAAATTGCGGCGATGTTGTTGTTGCTGTGTGCAGGATGCTTTTGTGGAGCTCTACGACCGTCAGAGGGACTCTGTCTTCAGCTGCACGTGGCCGTCCATCAAGACAGTCTTCGGCCTGGCCGCGCTCGGGGCGGCCAGCCTCACCATCGGCGCGTACCTCACCCAGAAGTGAGCCGCCTTTCCCGCCACTCCTTTTCGTCCTTCTCACACACACACAGACGGACACGCACACGCCATCCCCACCTCCAATAAAGACACACTCTGTGATGGAGGCATGCACATTATCATGCTGCCAACACCGACGACAATGGAAGATTCTTCTTTTTTTGTGTTCATAACCTCGCCTTCTTCTCTACTAGTAGTAGCATGAACCTTGCGTTAGCTTAGACAGTAGTTGCATGCGTCATGTGGGGAGATGAGACAATGGGGACGAACAATTACAGTGCCCCTGCTTGTTAGGGTGGAGGACTCCGTTTGAACCATGGACTCCGGTTACCCCCTTAGACCCCCCCCCCCCCCCCCCTCCCTTGTCAGCCACTCATCAAAGGACTTCCTGTGAAGAACAGCTGCTCGGAATGTATAATGGACCAGCGTGGTAAGTGTGTACTGTGTGTGATGGTGTACACGGTTGGACACAAGAATTGGGACAACGGCAGCAAGCCCGCGATAAAGCGGAACACCTGTGATTGAACACAATGCAGTTTTCTCCAGTGGAAATCGAGAAAATATAAATAACATGCTCCAAACCAGCCCTGCAATAAATTATATTAGCAAAATAGAAAATACCGTAATTTATACAGCCCAGAAATGTTTTTCCAAGCCAACACACTTATCTCCCTCGAGTCTTTCCAATAAGAACTGCCATGCTATATTTAAATACTGAGGGGCGAATGGGCTATAATTCTTCAGATGCGTGTCGTCGTAGGACAAACAAATGTGCGATAGTACTCTATGTCTAGAAATGGTTTATTTTTCCCAAAAAGAACACAAATTCCAAATATAGGAGTTCAACGTAAATCAATTTAATTTTCCACGCTTTTCCAAATCAAAACACGATACAAGTTAACACAAACTTGTACTCGGTCAACAAACGACACGCCTCTGCCAATTCACACCTTAGGCCTAGACACTCCTAACCCTTTAATGGGACATGCGCCACCATGTGTTAGAATCAAAGAATTACATTTCCCAAAAATATATTGTAATATGCTGCAAACATTATTTCACAGTACTGTATACATTATGTCCAAAGAGGTACATTATACAATGAACCAAGATGAGTCGCATTCTGTAGGAGTAAAAAGCAGGATCGGTGAGGATTTGACATGAATGATGTTCAGCAAAAACTAGGCTGAGCTTGATGTACTTCCATACTTTGACAGCACGTCAAGCAAAATGTTGAGAGTGGAATTACAGCCAAAATAAACAGGAGGAAAAGCTACATGATTACGAACTATAAAAACAAAAAAAAACCTGTAACCAACGACGGAAGGGGCGACGGGATTGCTGAAATTCAATTCAAACCTCATCATATAAAGTTACACCAGCGGTCGCATTTTTTCTCGCGGACCAAGTTGAGATATGCGCGAGGGTCAATCAGCTGGGGTGCTGGTGTGAGTCACCAACTGTATTCACCAATCTCCAGTTCATTGGTGTTCGGCTGTGCCTCGCTTTGTGCACTGGGAACATAAATGGTCCTTCGCAAAACTATTCACGCAAAATTGGACACACAGAATGGTCTGAAATGGGTCAACTAAACGGTTCCGGCTCATTCACAGATGAAGATGTGTGTCCCAATACTTGTGTCCATATTGTGGCACTCTAACAGTCGGGTTTTCAAAAGTTCTGCGGATGGGATTTTTAGCTCCAAAACGCTCAAGCACAGACAAGTGAACGTTTGGAGGACACAAAGCCGAAGATGTCTGACGGAGAAAGGAAGGATGGAAAAAGCATGTTGAATGGAGCACAAAAGGAGTGACGCGGATGGGGCAATTCAGAGTCTCATGGAAGGGGATTAGCAAAGAAGCTTTGCTGGTGTAAAAGAATCATCCGGAGAAGTCGTGACCCAACTTAGACAACCTTATTTGGAGTTGTTTTTTTTTTTTTTTTTTGCGGCTTTCCGACTCTGTAGCAGTTATACACATAAACGTGCGCGCTGGCTGCTCAGCTACCTAAAGCAGGGTAGACAAATAGATTTTTTTTTTCTTGCGTGGTCTTAGTGTTGCTCACAGACGAAAGGATATGCGATCGTAAATATTGAACGGGTTCAACATTTACGATTGTATAAGATAATCGGGCTTCATGCTCAAATTCAAGCTGCATGTTTGTACCCTGCTGCAGTAGTGTTGCGGTCCAGTAGTGGCCTCACACAAGGATTTGGAAAATCACAGTAGCCGATCCCCTCCCCCTAAACAACATTTTAGATTTAAAAAAAAAAAAAAAAGACAGTTCCTGTGTGCTGGAACCTAAGAAGTCCCTCCCCTCACTGAACAGCTCCTGTTTTATCGATGTTTGTCTTGTGTTTCAGTCTAACAGGAAAACTGGAAGTGATCCATGATTTGTGTGTGTGCGTGTGTGTTTTTTTTTTTTTGTAAGACTTTGCATGAGTGAAAGAAACTGATGTCTTGATATTTATACATCAGAATTACATAGAAGAGGACAAAACCAACAACATTGTCTATTTATTGAGAGGTACCGGATTTTTAACACTAATGTCAGTGATTTTCTTTCTTCCTTTCTACGGAATAACACTGTAACAACATTATTTTCTGGCTGCTATAGTTAACAACACAATATTTTTTTTTGGAAAGTGATTTGCAAAGTGTCCACATTGGCTTGAGGCTGCTACACGGTTAATTTCACGTCGACGTATCCAGCTTAAAACTGCCACCGTCTCGTCCTAGATAGCTGCAAACCAAAGTGAACTCGTATTCATGTTTCATTTCAGTCGGCACCAGTTAAAGGAAAAAAGACGTGGCTTCACATCGTCTATGTTAACGATCCTATAATCCGCTTTATGCTGTAAATGGTTCATTTATGTCCACGGGCATCATGTCCTGCTGTGTGCGCGCGCGTGTTTGCGCGTAGGGTCGTCGCGGCCCGCAATGCAAAAAGCAGCCACAGCTCTGACAGCAATACAACTGTATTTTTGTTTAATTTTTGATTGTTGCAATGTATTCCTTGTGCATATAAGAATGTAGGCACTATGGTTGCTGTACTGTTTTACACCTGTATTCACAAACCTGTAGCACTTAAAGAGAAAAAAAAAGAAAGAAAAAAAAAGAAAGTGAATCGTGTTTTCTGTTGTTTACTGCTATAATCCACAATAAGCTAGGGGATCCCATTGTTCCTAATAAAGACACATTTGTTGAGTAGCCGCCAAGTCTGCTTGCCGAGTCTCATTTTTGTACATTTTTCAGATTCATCCGGCACTTCAGTAAAGATGGTAAGAGCAGATTTCAAGGGGGGCATGACACATTACATATTTGACTGTAACATTTAACTGAATAACCAAGTGGTCCTTAAACTCATTCAGTAGCAGCCAATTCTAGACCAAGTCTGAAAAGACGTTTAAAAACGTCTTTGGGAGTGAATGAGTTAAGTGCCCACTTCTGAATAAGCATCTGTGAGGGAGGCCGTTACGCAACAGCGAAATCAATGTACATCATAATTGACCCTGCACCGAGTTTCTCCGCCCATGACTTGAAAGCTAGGCTGGCCGAAGATCAAGAGGCCCTTTCAAGTGACTGCCAGATTTGGTCAAAATCTAAGCACAGCTGCATTGATTTGTGGGACGCGAGTACAGTCAGCCGCCGTTTAATTGCAGGGGCGATGTTCCAGATCCAAAGTGCGCTGGATGGAAGTTTGACACCCACTTGAAGTTGACTGTACAACTGGCTCATAAAATAAAATAATGGATGAACTTTGAAAAGGTTCTGAGCACCAAAGCTCCAGTGAAGAAGCCCACCCGCCAGCCGAGGGCGGCCGTTTACCTTGCCTCATTTCCGGATACGCAGCGGCGAGCGTGATAATAACAGTACGAGTAATAATGATGTAATGAGGAGTATAGCGCAATGGTTGATAAAACTGAGAGCGCTCTCTTTTTGATCAATGCCAAAACACAATTTCTGAAATATGACGATTACTATTGGGGATGAAAGTATTCCTTCCTGCTCCTTCCCCTAAAAAAGGGCTATGGTTAATTTCACAAGTCAAAAAAGGGCATGTTAAGTGTAGCTGAATTCTTGGTCCTTGACGTATTTGGATGAAGGCATGTTCCTGACAACCACCAAAACAATGTGGAAAATGTGATGCTTGGGCGGAGTATATCTTGTCCGTCCATGTCTGTTCTCCTTAAAAAGTGAACCTCGCCCAAGCCAGCACACATCAAAGCTGTCCCCAAACACTGCACTTGCGAGACTGAGTCCCATCCGCCGCAAAACACAAGTGTAAAATAAAAAAAAGCTAAATGCCCTGCGGCCAGGTTTTTGCACCCCCCTCCTCTTCCAATCACACCCCTGCTCTGATCACACATGCCTTCAAAGGCAGCAGCGGCACCGCTCAGTGGAATTTGTGAAAAGCATGATGCAGTAAAACTAATGTTGAAAGAGTGCAGAGAAAATGAACGCGGGGAAAGAGTGAGAATGCTCGCGGCGGAAGGGGGGTGGGGGTTCATTTGGGCAATCCCTCCTCTTGCTGTCCATAGAAAATGCATGACATGCTCTGAAGAGGAATTTTAAATGAGCCTGTGGATTTTCAAACGAGAGTCCGGCCTGAGCGTGGATGCCCAAGACGGGCGGACAAGGAGGAGGAGGAGGAAGCCCTCCTGCCTCTCCTGCTCGGGGGCTGCAAGGTGTAGTAGTAGGAGACCAACCCAGCACTGACTGGGGATACCACAAGGGAGGATTGGAAGATCAAAGTAGATTGTGTGGAATCACTTGGGTCCAGTTCTCTTCCCTCATTTGGAAGCCCATCACATCCGCTCGCAGCCCCGCTGCCTCATTTACACGCCCAAAACTTCCCGCTGAAATGGATCTTTTCCGAAGCAGAGATCAAACATGCACAGTAGCGAAATCGCACATCTCACATTGACATGGAAATATCCAAGTCGACACGCAGACGGCTCATTGCCTCTTCTGCAATGATGGAATTGGACTGCACCGCCCAAGCGCCATTTCAAGTGAGCTGCAGTGCCACAGTGTGGCATGCCGGGGTTCAACTTTTTTTTTTCCCCCCTCAAATATAAAAGTAGCACTTGAAAACGTTTCAGCGTGTCTTCCCAGCAACCCATGACTCAAAATTATCCGGAGGAAAAAAAAATGGCATTGGTTTAAAATTATTCAAAAGATTCCTCAATTGAATCAATTGCTTCCAACTATGTGTGTGTTCGTTTAATATTTATCTTTCTCACACACACACACACACACACACACACACACACACACACACACACACACACACACACACACTTTTTTCTCCACTATTGTCATACTCCAAGTTTGTCGGCCTTATTTGTTCCTCTTAAGTCTGCTCATACTTGACGTAGAGCACAGGTGTCAAAGTCAAGGCCCGGGGGCCAGATCCGGCCCGGCCATGTCATTTTATGTAGCCCGTGGGAGCAAATCATGCGTGTCAACTTTCATGATCCTTGCTGAAATCTGAACCAAAATTTCAAATTGTCATGGGTAGTAAATACGTTGCGATTTTACATCGGCCCTCCAAGGAAAGCCGTAACTCCGAAGTGGCCCGCGACAGAAAATGAGTTTGACACCCCTGACGTAGAGCTTCCAGAGCCAGCCCAACTATGGCCACTTGGATGATTTTTCAGAATCTGCTCGTCAGTGTTACAAAATGACGCACAAGTAGACAATGTAAAAACATAGTACATTCAGTGTCTTTTATTTTTCTGCAGACACAAAAATAGAACAAAAACCCCCCCCAAAAGAACATTCATACTGCTGTAAGTGTAATTTGTCATGCTTGCACATTTACAGTACATGTGGATCCAGCAGTATATTTACAAAATAAAATAAGCAGAAAATTGCAGTCTCTTTTTCATGACACGCTCATAAAAAATAAAGCTCTCTGTGACACAAACACAATCTTATTTACAGTCCGTTGAGTCACAAGTTCTGGTGCGGGCATTTTTGTTTTGTTAGCATCACCTTTTTAGAAGAAAAAAAAAAACAATTTAAATGCGCGCAACTTCAGTCACTGTCCAATGAAAAGCATATTTGGCTGCCTCTTGAATAAACTGTCATAATGTGCCTCATCCACTTACCGGGAATCCACATAACCACCTGCTTCAAATAGACAGATCCCTTTTTCCCCCCACCAAGAACAAAACAGTTCATCATTGGAATTACCTCATAGATGCTATGATGTTCAAATATTAACGTGTTAACTGCTGAGCCCTTTGAACTCTGCTGCTAAACAAAACAGCAGCAACTACCAAAGCATGTTAACAGTCGTGTCGGATGAATTAAAGAGTAGAGACGCATGCGGTATTTAAGATGACCTTAGCTTATGCGGAGACGGCCTCGTTAATGACGATGAGCACGACTTTGGTCGTTACGCAACATTGCGTGCTAAGCAGTAGTATTTATTTATTTATTGTGTACAAATGACAACCTTCCCACTAAGAGATGCCTCCCTCAACCTGCAGCGATGCAACCTTGACCACTACTTGCAAAAATTGTCTTTTCTTTTCTTCACTTTTTATCCAAAACTGGGGGGGGGAAAATTGCATCATTTGAACTTACCCGCCAAAAGTAACACTGACTGTACTAATGTTCTATTCTCAGCCGCTCTAAACATTGCTCGCCTGAAAATTACCCGGACACAAAAACCTGGTCTCAACTGGAATTAGAAGATAGTGAAATGATTATTACTCTTCATAAATAACTCTAAAGCGGAACTGTTTGTTTTCTTTCGAACCTTCTGTGTGACAAAATGCTGAAAACTCAAAACCACTCAACAATTTCAAACCCATCTGATCTGGTCCACCTTTCCCCTGCAAGGTGCCAAGAATAGTGTTGTTTTTATCATATTTATATATCGATATGTACACAGCATATTGTATGTACACGTACTGGTCTGATTAGAACAGTCAACACGATACATTCAACAAGTGCGGTCCTCAGTGCTCACTCCTCTTTGGTTTCTACGTAGCATCAACTCACTTTTTTGAAGGTTTTTTTTTTTTTTGGTTGTTGTTTTGTTTGAGCTCTCACCACGTCTCGTCTGTAGCGGATGCTTCCCCCTCAGTCGGACAGGTTTTCCTCCTTGCAGCTGTCTGAGGAGAGCATAAGAGAGCAACGGGTGAGAGGGGCACGATGGCATTCATGTTGACAGTTGCTAAGCACAAAATTGTTGTTACAAAGGCAAAAAAAAAAAAAAAAAAAAAAAATGTCGATTTTTGGGGTGGTGGGAAACAGAAATACTTTCACTAATATACAACTACAAATTATAATAGCAAACATACCAAATTCATTGTAGAGGTATTGTACGGGGACACTCGGATCCAATATCTGGCAACATGCATTATAAATTATGCTTTTATATAGACAAAAAAAAAATTGACTGAAATTCTATGTGCTCGAAATAAAATAGGTTAGGAACACATAAAGCCATCTCCGATAGAGATTTGCTGTTGACCAGACTCATGACTATAAACATGTCTGTGCGTGCATACAATTAACATGAATTATAATTAGTACAATTTCAAGTAATTGCTTTCCTGTAATAAAAAAATGTTCCACATTTTAACCTTTTATGTACTGCTCATTATATTAGATCAGATCATGCTGTGCAGGTGGACTTCATAAAGTGTTCCCAATTTATCTTTGCAAAACAAAGCTAAGCTATTAAGATTTAAAAAATAAAAACAACACCAACCACAGATTGTGCATGAGGTGCATCTGAACAGTTCCATGACCGTTGTCACAAAAGATATTTCAAACCTAAACTACAAGTTTTTCTCTCAGGTAACCCCCCCCCAGTCTAAATCACACTTTTACAGGCCTCTCTGGCACGCCTTAATGCAATTCTTCACTCCCACAGCTTTGCCATCATACACTCATCCACATCTACAAAACAGCTTCTCTTGACTTTAAAATTTTTTTAAAAAAAGATAACACAGAGCCAGACAACAAGTTTGCTCCATCACGGTGAGGTTCTTGTCAGGCAGGAAGTGTCAGATTCTCAAAGCAATGCGAGCAGCGTGTTGTCAGGATGAAGCGGCCACAAGTCATCTGGCCACAGCTCTTGCCTCTTCTCGTGCACTGAACGGAGGAAAATCCACACGATCGCAAATTGGCGCTGCTTGATCGCCTGGCCCACGTTGAAGGAGAAAATTCACTTTACAGCTTGGGTTTGAAATATGGTTGTGTGACACAAGCCATGAGACTTTTCAGACGCGGCTTGAATTTGGAGCATCAACCTGTCACAAACGGCTGCAGACTAATCCGTTTTGGGGGATTTATCAAAATGCCGACATTCATTCATAAATTGTAGTTGTGCAGAAACACCAGCAGCAGTATGTGACCCACAGTTTGCGACTCCACATACATTATTCAAACCGAAGCCGCGTTCTTCCGAGCCACGCGGAGCCGCCAAGCAAGAGTGGGTGGCTACTAAATGCAAGCGTGTCAGTCGTTCCTACGGGAACGTGTCAATGTTCAACTTTTGGGGGAAACAAGCGACAGTGGACCCTTCTGTATCCGTGTGCTTACTTAACCACAACATGAATCAGTCCTTTTTTCATTTTTTTTTTTAAACTCCACTCACTGCCATTAACTCACCCTTGAGGTTTATAAGGCAGTCTTGTAATGTAAACGAGTGCAAACATATTCATAGTATAACCTCCACGTGTGTACTTGACCTTCATTATGTGTATTTCTGAAAACGTGCACTTTTACTCAAGTACATTTCCAAGAATGAAATGTACTTTTTACTCCGATACATTTCATTCATTCATTTTCCAATCCGCTGATCCTCACAAAGGTCGCGGGGGGTGCTGGAGCCAATCCCAGCCATCTTCGGGCAGTAGGCACGGGACACCCTGAACTGGTTGCCAGCCAATCGCAGGGCACACAGAGACGAACAACCATCCGCACTCACACCTTGGGACAATTTCAGAGTGTTCAATCAGCCTGCCACGCATGTTTTTGGAATGTGGGAGGAAACCGGAGTACCCGGAGAAAACCCATGCAGGCCCGGGGAGAACATGCAAACTCCACACAGGGAGGCCGGAGCTGGAATTGAACCCAGTACACCTCTGCACTGTGAGGTCGACGGGCTAACCAGTTGACTACCGGGCCGTCCTCTGATACATTTGCTATAACATTATAGGGTGCTATACGACTGATGTGGCAAGGAGATACTGCTCGTGGGAGGTAATAAAAATGAGACAAAAGTTATCAGGAACTCTGTGTGTACCCCCCCCCCCCCCAACCAAGAAATAAAAACAACCACAATTCTCAGTACCATGCCGACACCATCAACTCCACACACTCAAGCTTCCAGAGACATGCCTCTGCACAGCCGACTGAAGATGCAGCATTGGACGCTTCCTACCTGGGGCCAAGTGAGAGGGCGGGGGGCGGGAGAGGAGAGAGCTCGGGGTAGGAGGGGGTGGTGTGGTGTGTCCGGGTACTGAGAAGGAGTTGCGCCTAGCGACGCTGAGCGTCTATACCTGCTGGACTGAGCACCAGGGCCTGGAGGATGTCCGACAGGGAGACGATGCCCTCGATGCTGGAACACTCGTCCACCACCACCAACCGGTGCACCTAATTGAAACGCGGGTGGAAAATATACAGAACGCATGTTAATGGATGACCACTGCACCGTTGGAGAAGATTAAGTGCATTTCCCCCCCCCCCCCCCATTTCATTTAGACGCAAGTTATTTACTACGATGGTACCTTGGGGTGACATTTCGATTTGTTCTGTGACCGTGCTCGCAACTCCAAACGTGTAGATTTCCCAATTGAAATGCCATGAATCTACACCAGCCCCCGCCCTACCAAATATAATAGTGTTTTTTGTACTTCGTAAAAATAAAGTAATGACATGCATGAAGTGTAAAAAAAAATAAAAAATAAAATAAGTTTTCGCCCAATTTTTTTTTTCTGCTTCAATTCAACGGACATTGTGTTGCTCCTGGTATGTGTGCCTTTGCCTCCTGGGGGCAGTGTAAAGCAGATATACAGATACAAGGTACATGGAAAAGCAAAAAAATGAAAATCTCCATAACTTGATATGCTTGATAAAAAGTAAAGACATTTTTGCAATCAGCACAAAAAATGATTTTAGGGACACATAAAGGCATCTCGGATGAAAATGTGTTATCTGTCTACCTGCACTTATGTTGCTCCACCATTTATGTTCAAATATCCCTTTCTTTAAGGGTAATTACAACACGACCCCGATGCCATTACTTCGCTTATCGATGACGTTTCCAATAATGTGTTAGCTGGTGGATTTACGAGCCAAGTAATGTTGTTTGAAATGCATTTCTGTTTTATGTTGAGGTTGACAGTAAACTTGACCTGGGATTAAAAATGAACAGCTCAACGAAGAATTTTCACTATCTACCAGTCAATAGCAGGGCACACATAGCCATTCATCCCGACAGCTTGTTTTCAATCAACCTAAAGTTTTTTTTTTTTTTTTAGGAACGGGTAAAACAGACTCACTTCTGCCTTGACAATTCTGTCCACAATGGTCTCCATTGTTTCCATTTTATGGCACTTCATGACTCCTTCAAAGTACTGAGAGCGATGCTTAAGGGCCTGGGTCACCGTGATGTCCAGGTTGTTGTACGTCTTCTCGGCTGCCAGGTTCTGCACACAAGCGAACTCTTGTGAATCATCAACACAGCCGCTCAGTCTCTCTGCCGGCCCAATGTTTTTCCACTTACGATGACATCAAATTTGGAGTAGATGTCCACAACTTTGCCTAGAGGGGAGGGGAGGGGAGGGGGGGGGGGGGTTGGGTGGAACGACAGAAAGTCAGCTTTCCAAGCCTTTTTTGTTTTTTGGTACGAGTCCTAACCAGCGCATGAATGTTCCGTTGACCTGACTCATCGACCACGGGCAAAGCAGACACTCTCCTCTCTACAAAGATGTTGAGGGCTTTGATGATGGGGGTGTTGGGGTGGATGAAGGCAATGTCTTGGTACGTGCCGATGCCCAACTCTCCCAGGGTCTGCTTCATGAAAGCTGGCTTCGGCATCTCACACATCTGGACGACACGACACAGAGACAACAAGATGTTGGCCACCAGGGGGTAGCAGACGAATGGAAGTGAAGGGTGGTACATGGACTTAAGGCAGGCGGGACAAAGGGTTGGCGAAGAACTCGTGAGGCGGACAACGGAAGACATTTGAAATTAAATCATGTGCTTCCAACTTGTTAGTGAAGGACATTATCCGTTACAAAATAAGATCCATAAAAGCATGCTTGGATGGGTCTGATGTGGAAGAACTTGACATCAACTCCACCAAACACCCTTGTGATAAATTAGAATGCAGACAGGGGGACCGTAGTTTAAAACTAACTGAGCCTACATATGAAAGAGAGCTGAACAATCAATCAAATTGAATTCGAATCACAATGTATTCAAATGCAATTTTCTAATCGCAAAAACTATCAGTCTTTCATGAAACATACGTTGCAGTGAAAAAGCCACAGATTTGTTTGCGTTATTGTTGTAATCAGACTTATTGACTGAAGGCCAAATTCAAAACAAAACTTAGTTCCCAAATAATACACAAATATCAATACGCTTTTATTTTGAAGTGATTCTGGCTGACTTGGCCAATTTGCCAGACTGTGTTTGAGGGGTCGTTTACTGACGTCACAAATTCTTGCTTTCGACGACGACAATACAACGTTGTACTGAAATGATGTTCAATCGTAAAATCATTCAACCCTTAAGTGAAGTTATGAGCGGCGGGGCGCTTAACTCGCTTGAAAGAATACGTCGACGTGCAGCGCAAGAATGCGGGCTCACTGCATAATGATTTTCATTTATTGTTTTGTATTTATGGCCTCAATGTGTTTTTCTGACGCAGATTCCTTCACGGAATTCTTACTTTACTACTGCATTAGTGTAGGTTAGTGGTAGAAAAGCTACGTGCTACTTGCGTACAAATCGGAGTTATGTTGCCACTGTAGTAACGGAACTCTGTCGTAAACAAAACAAAAAAAGAAACATCTCACAGATACTCCTAAATCTTTTCCAGCCTTCCCAGAAAAGCTGCAACGGGGGTCAAAGTGACTTGGCTTCCTAGTACCTCAGAGTGAAATCTCTTGTGTTGGTGTCAGGACTCACAAAGAGCTGGAGGAACTTGAGGATCCTCTTGTGCGTGAGAATATAAAGTGCGTTCCCGGTGACTGGGTCGATGACAGGCAGGCGGTGAATTTTGTTTTTGATGAGCGTGTACACGGCATCGAAAAGGCTGCGACACAACAAACACGGATGACGGCAACGAACCTCGATGAACAAAAGGGAGCGGATCTTGATTTAGCCATCGAGGCGGCGTACCTTGCGTCAGGCGAGATGTTGACAAGAGGTTTGAACGTCGCTTGAAGGTAAACCTCTGCGGGGACAAAAAAAAACAAAACACGAAGACACTTGAGCGTTGCATCAAATGTTCTGCGTATTTCAATACTGCAGTGTGTATTATTTGGGCTTACAGAACTTTTGCGGAGTGTGGCGAACATACTGTACGTATACATCAAACACTAATATTTGGTGAAATTTAATGCTTCAGTGAAACTCCTCTACATGGTCGAAAATACCCCCTAGTGTGAAAAGATTT
Organism: Hippocampus guttulatus; assembly: GCF_054856545.1. Lineage (NCBI taxonomy): Eukaryota > Metazoa > Chordata > Actinopteri > Syngnathiformes > Syngnathidae > Hippocampus > Hippocampus guttulatus. The sequence goes on from NC_141274.1 coordinate 3,049,858, forward strand.
TCATGCATGAAAGCCATTCCCACTTTTCTGCTCCCCCTACAAAGAAAAGTCCCCCTGTTATATGAAATCTTTTTCTCTGCTCTTTCCTCGCAAGGAGATTCACTACAATGAAAACAAGCCTTCTGCAAAAGTCTAATCACACCTCAGCATGCCACAACAACCTCGACTCCTTCGTCCGAAAATGGCAACAGCAAACACCCACCACACTGGTTTACACATGTGCAGTAGTATAGGAAGTATTTGTTTCAGACGCAGCACGAACGCTGCATTGCTAAAATGGCGACAAAACAGACCTTTGCATACCAAGGAGTTAAGAAAACAAAAGCTTTAACGCTTGAAGACAGGATAAAGGTAATAAAAATGAAAGATGGAGCAAGCAAAATAAAAGTGAATGCTGATTGTAAATTTTGCAATTTCTTTCCATTTTTTTCTTTCTACGCTGGCTATATGAAGTGTCAAATAAGTGTATGCTCATATTAATGCAGTATTGGAATAAAAATAAAATTTGCTACAGTGAAAAGTCCCCTGTTGTGACTTGCCGCAAACGTGATTTCGTTGTAGAGGAGTTTCGCTGTATAGGCCAGTGATTCTTACATCGTATGTGGGGCCATAGTGGCATGTAAAAGGATCACGAAAAATATTCCTCAAAGTGTGCATTACATTACAGAAGATGAAACTCCTTTGTTTTTAATGAACACACATTTAACATTGACATTGCGCCGGAGTGGTCAAGGTCGAGTCGGGCTCACCTCGCCATGTCTCAAGCTTATGCTCTTCCAACTCGTATATTTGCACCTAAAACAGAGAGAAGGACGCCGACGTCAGCTGAATGTGTAGCGGTCTGAAGCGAACCCAAGGCAAACCGGGAGCGGTTATATGGAGCTACCAGTGGTGACTTGTAGTATCGGTGAAGGATGATGATGAAGTCTGTGATCGTCAGCATGCCTGTGACGAGAAAACACGCCATTAAAAAAAACAAAAACTCAGCAACTGATGCTAGTGAGGAGAGGACAATGTTTTGAGAGGGGCCCATCCGACTACCTCTGCGCTGACTCGATATTCATTATTCAGCACGAGCAGTAAACTCTCCCCAAGAAAAAATGAAGGCACAACAAATCCAATTCACTCGCCGCTTCGATGTTTTCTTTGGCTACATATTCAACCCGTCGGACTGCTGGTCAATACAGAGGAGCCTCTGCTGAGCCTAATGGTTTGTGGCGGTTTGAATGAACTTGATAAAATCACGCTCTACTAGCCATGGCCGGCGGCAATAATACAAAGTTTCCACTGTGCTCATTCACCAGCAGCCCAAACGCACTGACGTGATGATTATGACATTAGAAGCAGACAAGAGAAAAGGGTAAAACATTGAAGTCTATAAATGCAGACTCTGAAGACCGAAATGAGAATAGTAGGGACATGAAGCATCTCTGCCAACACAAGATTGTAAATAATAGTTGAGGACAGCGGATTTGGGGGGGGGGGGGCTTACCTACAAAGCTTTGCTTCTCCGTGTCCCAGAGTGGAGCCGCTCGCACGCCATTGGCAACCAAAGCAAAGAAGGCTTTCTTAACCTGTCAAATATCATTTTGCAAGACAGTATCACATTTTATGAACACTCTACTCAGGACGTTCACTCGTTTTATGATTGAGATTGCCGAGATCAAGCGCTAAGCCTCTACAAATCGAAACGCACGCTACCAGAATAAGAACGCGCCTTTGGATTGCGACACAAAACATCTGATTGACCAACATCAATGCCTGATGCAACGATAAGACAACGTTCAACACTTTGAATCCTGCAGCTGTGACGCGATTTATGAATTTTTACTGACGCGCTTCATGTTTCCAATAGATGTCCGTATAGTTTTATCACATCCGACCAATGAAACTGTCTGAGCCCGCCCCCATACTGAATATTCATATCTGCATAGTTCAGTGGGAGACTTGGGATGACGAAATGTTTGACCAAAACTGTCTGCATGCTTCGAGTGAAGCGTCAAGTAACTCTAGCAAGAGCAACTACTGTTGACATTTGCCAATGCTGAGAGCATGGAGCAGTGTACCAAAATAAATTAATAAATAGATAAATAAAACCATCCACTATTGCCGACGGGGTTCTACTGGACGTAAGCTAATCAGCGAATGGCCCTCAATGTAAGGGCCCCGGCGCACACTGAGCGAAACTTCCGAACGTGGAGCAGACCGCCGCAAAACAACTGACAACTGGCCACTCACTCCCGCGCATTAGGGAGTCACAATACAGACTCCCTGCGATGTGAACTGTGTGAGCCTGTATCGCGTTCGGAGTCTCCCTTTTTAATCAGGTACAATTTGTCATCTGGAAATTATGGCATCCATTTTTTCATTTAATTTTTTTGGTGCAAAGACTATTGGCACTATTGAAATTGCACCACTTATTTAAGATGCTACAACTATGACGAATATCACCCCAAACATGCAACCACCGACATCTCCTTTTTAGGTCAAGTACATGGTGGATTTTTTTTTTCCATGTATCAGGACCAGCATTCAGATCTGCTGTGCTCCAACCATCATTATGAAAACCTCTAAACTTTGTTTTTGTCGTTGAAATTGTGTTGCAGAACGAGCAGGGGGCTGATTTCACTCGTTCATTTCCGATAGTAAGGTAGGCCGTTTTTCTGCGCTCTGGTACTTGTGCATATTATGTCCTCCATCAAGGTGCCGTGTTTGGAAGATGGCTGTCCATATGAGAGGCAAAGTATTCTTTCCTCAAGCTGTTTATTTGTCACCATGAATGTTAATTAACTTCAATTAGCATTAGCTTAAGTCTGCTAGCTTAATGCTAACACACAATGGGAAACAGCAGCAGAGTCTTAAGGTCATTTTAAAGCAAACAAACAAACAACTGTTCTCGAGCATAAACACAGCAGGAACACAAATGTGACTTCCAGCACTACTAAAATGCACGGAATTTCCGTGGAAACAATTAGAACCACCGGAATTCAGAGTTAGTTCAGTTTTGCTGCCGACTTCTTCACATCGATGTATTTAGAGGGTGTGACCTCAAGGAGAGAATTTCACGGGAGTTTAAATAATGACCTTCACCCAGCATTACCATTGCCTGAAGCGGTTCTAGATGCATATTAACACACAACGAGGCAGCTTGTATTGATGTGGTCATGTGTTCTTTTTTGGGTATTTTTTGTGTGTGTTTTTTTTGGTGTGGCTTCTTTCTCATGGGAAGTGGGAAGCAAAGGAAGTTGTGAGAGGTGAAAGCCAACTTCTGGATTCTCTTTAATCTGCTGGGAGTTATTTCCTCTTCTGTCAGATAAGAGTTTGTAACCCGTGTCTCTGTGGATTTAGTGGTTGACGATATACACTTCAAAGACCTGGCAGGATTACTGTTTAACAGCTTTACGACGGTCTCGTCTCAATTTCAGCCCAGAGGCAAAAAGTGCTCTGAGGTCAAATATATTACTCGGCTCCCCCATTTAGTATTAACCCAGCTGTGCCAAGAACAAGTACACTCAAAATTAGATGGCCAACGAAGTGGACTTTATCACACAAACAGTGATCGTTTGACCCTGTGCAGATTTAAAGTTTGCTCACTTGCACGGAATTATACAATCTCAATTAGCATGGTTGCGCAAACTGACATTTGGACAATTGTATGTATGCAAGTAAGAGAACGTTAAAACGTTACAATAAGAGGCCACGAGAGAAAGAGATAAAGGGAATCCGAACTCACTTGGAGAGCTGTGTCGAACACGACCAGCTTGGAGCTGGTTGGCACAATGTCGTAGCACTTGTGTGATTTCATAAAGCGCATGTAAATATCACTCTCGGGCTCAGCAGCTGTAACGAGACACACATACACATAAAAAGTGATGAAAAAGAAAATCACTGAGAGAGCGGAAACCATAATGAGCACTTGGAAACAACACCTGCTTTACAGCCTAAACAACCATTATGGCCTTGGAGAACTCGCTTCCACTTTACTGCATCCTCCCACTGATCGTTAAAACTCTCTAAGAGACACTGATGGTGGGGTGGGACCTGTACGCTTTACCGTAAAAGCACGACGCTGAGTGCCATGCACAAAAACTATATCACCCGACACAGTATTTACCAAAGTAAAAATAGTCCCTAGTGTGTTGGCTCATTTCAGACTGACGGAGGAGCAAGGTTGGAGGAGGTAGAAATACGGGGAAATGAAACAACGCTTGTCCCTCTCCTCATTTCGTGGATAGGTCTACTAAAGATGACATCATGTTATTGCTGCGTTTAACAAATGAACCGTTTACGTCGCCTAAATATTACTAATGATCACAAACGTTAACTTCGTGCTTCAAGTGGGATTAATTTCAAGTTGAAGACAAAGTTAACACTGCTAGTTAGCCAACTCAACAACAATGTCTATCAGTAGTTGCCCAAACATTCTTGGTAGCCCGTGTATAGCGCGTATTTGGCTTTTGTTGATGTTTAAGTCGGATTTGTAGGGATGAGCAGGCCTACTGCAGACGTATTGAATATATATCGGATTTATGAACATCAATCATATGAAAGAGTCAAATTTGAAAGAAATCGGAATTGTACTATTAACATTGCATGAAAAGAGTCCATGTCACAAAAGAAAAAAAAAAAAAAGACGAAGCGTGAACATGAGTTCCATTTCTTGGACTGAATTGAATTAATCTTTGATTCTTTGAGATCCAGCCTCCTCTAACGCACCTGGTTTAACTGATCAGCTCAACAGCAAGCTTTGCAGAAGCACGATAACAATCCTGATCATTTGAATCAGTTGTGTTGGAGGACGCAGACGTTGTAAACAGGCCGGAATATTGGCTCCAGAGGAGCGGACTTGGGCACTCTTGTTTTAGATGCACTTGTAAACACAAGTAATAGAGAAAGAGGTGAGGCGCAAAAAAATAAAAAAAAATTTAAAAAAAATGGAATTAAAAACAAAAATCAAAGGGTGCAGTGTTAACGCATCAAATCTATCTCAACACATCAAATCTATCTAAAATGAAAATTTAAAAAAAACAAAGAAACAGTTCAGGTGTGATATACATGTAATTGCAAAAGTGATTTCTCGTCAAATAATGTGATTTTTTTTTTTTGAAAGAAAACATTATTTTCAGCATTACCAGACAAGAGATGACAATACGTGTCCCCACCATGTCCATTCCAACTTTCTTTTTGATTTAACTGCACTTGCAGGAGCAAGTGCAATGCAAAATCAACACACGGATGCAACTCATTGTCAACATTAAACATGTGCAAGATTCGCAGTCACCCACTCGAAAGTGTGCAGGGTGGGAAACTGGGTACAGACGTCCGGAAGTGGCAGCCAGCTAACAGTTGCCTTCATATCTGATGCAGTGCTAATTGCATTACCATGGACGACCCTTTCAGGTTCAACTTACCATCGTCGTCGAGTTCAAGTTTCTCCAGCATGCCTTCGAATAAACCGGACACCTAAACGAGACAAAACGGGAGGTTTGTAGTCTGGTGACAAAATAAACCCAAAACACTGACGGAGAAAAGATGAAGAAAGGGCGACGCACCAAAAAGAAACTTTGCACGAAAAATTGTCGGCGTGACGCTTTATTTCCCAGAAGCCCCTGCGGCGACAGACGACGACGACGACGTGCGCGCCACCGGCGTTTGGACCCCGAGCCACGGAACCGCTCCGGTTTGGCTAAATATACGCGCGCAAATACACACGCTGAGAGGAGTCCGTTGGTTGTGCGGCAGCAACTTCCAGCGGTGCCTTATTTCAAGCGCACAGTCCCCCTTTGAAAGACACAGTGGAACAGTCCTGCTGCACTTGACTCAGGCAGGAACGGGGAGCCGCCGCGGGGCTTCCGAACAAAACAAGTGCCCGTGAATTAGCCTGGATTCAAACGCGTCAAAGTCATAAAATCCTCCAAGTCGTATTCCAGCACTTGGCAGTCGCCGTAGCGGAAGGATAACTGGCGACAGTTATGGTGGACCAGAAGCCGGAAGCCCCAGGCAGCGTGTAGACACACCCCTCCGCTGCCTGACCATATTCGGAAAGCCTTTGTTGCTAGGCAGCAAGAGGCCGGGGATGCCTTGCTGCATCATTGTGTGACATAAAGGCGCGGCCCGCCGGCGCTGCATTCCATTCAACTGGTAAATTGGTTCATCGGCACTACGACTCGGAAAAGTGAAATGGAAAACCACTCAAAAAAGAAATTGAGCTGGCCAGACTTCAGATATGATATAGTCTGACGTCACATAAATGCTGACGGCCATACTAAGAAACTTAACAAAGTATAGTGGCACTTTGCCTTTGAGTTCCCCGACAGTATTTTGAGTTACAAACGGATTTTTCCAGATTTTTCTTTGTCTTGCAAACCAAATTTAGAATTACTACCAAGTTTTCATTTGAGTGAAGTGGAACTAAAAATGGAGCAATTAACTCTTTCAATTCCAGCCACTAAAAAAAGAGAGCCGAGTGCAGAATTGTTTTGAGCCTCCGAAAGAGCTTGCAGTTGATCATTTGAATCAGATATGTTGAAGGAGAGAAACAACAAAAAAGATTCAGAATAGGGGCACTCGAGTTTGACCGCTGTGACCAATTGCCAATTTAGAGCATTCTGAGCAGTTCTTTTAAGGCTCACGGGATATTGTTTTATGACTATGTCAACACAGATGCTACCAAACGAAAGAAAATACTCTGTTCTTTCATCACACACAACAAAATCTAACTTATTCCAATTTTTTAATAAACAGCAGGAGAGTATGGATTTGTTTCATCTATTTACCGGTCAACCTCCAACTCCTGATGTCCCTCACGAGGCTACAACCTTAAAGGCAAACATCCAACACATGCACAAATTCTATAGTAAGTACAGTAATTACATGGAATTGTTGACACTTTTGTCATATTGTTCTTCTCTTTAAGGTCTTAGTTTTCTGGTAAACTTTCAGATCAGATCTAGTAAACTGCAAGTGGGGAATTTCCCACCTCCCTGCGATCGCATATGCAGGAAATAAAAAAGAACCCACGACTTGAGCCGTTTCATTTTATGGAATACTCATAGCGTTCCCTTTGGGCGCTTCATATTCAAGCTGAGGTGCAAGACGGCCACTGCAGCAGTGAGAAAAGATGCGTAATTGCTCAAGGATGCTCTACCACATCGCACCGCAATAGTGACACAGCGCTTCTCTGGCCAAACACATCCATAAATCTGCCGCATGCCACAGGGCGCACAGCCCTTCTTGGCTGCACAGCAAACTCCCGAGGTTCCTAATCCATTATATTGATTGCTTTTAAATTTTGGACTTGGAAAAAAATATATAATAGCGCTACAGTACGTCAGTGGGTTATTTTATCAGGAGAGAGCCTAGTGTGGCCCTGCGAGCGCTTCCCCGCCGTCCCTCAATCACAATCGGCGGTCCTTGGATTTGAATATCAGCAACAGACTGGAGATGAAATATCGACTCGCCCTGACCAAGTGAGCATCCATCACTGCTTCAGATGATTATTCATTAAATCAGCACACTAACTCCTCACTCACTACAGCACCGCCATGAATCACGCGTGAAGTGAGCTCTGGATCCGATTGGTCCACGGTTTTTGAGCTATGGCTAACATCCTAAAATAATATTTACACCCCGTGCATATGGGCCACACTCAAATGCACACGCGCGCGCACGCACGCACACACACTTAGAGTTAGGTGTGAGACCAGACCAAATAGTAAGGGCTTCTTCCCCCAACTGCGCTAAATTTATCAGTAGTAATGCTATGATTATTAGAAGCTGTTCTTTTGTTCATAGCTGCATTTACATGATACAAATCAATATATTACATTACACCGCAGAACCATGAATCTTGAATGTCTTCACGAGAGGACAATTTGGAAACGTTTTACAGAAAGATTGACGTCCGACATCAGTTCAGTCCAATTACTCAACTGCATGCCGCCATAAAAGTAAACATGAGCTCAGTGAATGTCTCCTACCCATGCTAGTTAAAAAGGATTGCAATCTAAAACTGGCGGTATAGATAGAGGGAGGATGGAAATCGCCGCGGGTGCTCTTTCATTCACTTCAGTAGACAAAGAGTACCGTAACAAAATATACTCATCAAAAGCATTCTTAGCACACTTGCCGGTAGCCTCAACTGACACATCGCTGTCAAGCACAGTGGCTAACGCTATAGCCAGGAAATAGCCAGCCTCATACCTAAGGCTATTCATGAGTTTCATTCCAAGTATCTCAACAAAGTAGAAATGCCATTCAAAGGCATACACACATGTCCACAATCATAGTTTCTCCTGTATATGTGGTTCTCAAAGTTTTCTCAATCACTGTAACCCTTGTGAACTATTTTTTTTCAGCCAAGTACCCTTTCATCAGCACCAAAGAATTAAAACTGTGTGATGTGCCATCAGTGTCTGTTTTATTTAACTTTCGAACTCCATTTGTAGTGGTCTCTCGATTTGGGAATGAACAGGTAGAGCTAAAAAAAAAAAAAAGAGAAAGAAATACTGAAGTTGATTATGAATAAAGATATGTGCTTCTAAAGTTACAACGTGACCTTTGAACCGGTTTTGTCGCACTGATGTGAAAAATGTTTCTCCAGTGAAGAAAAAGTAGTCTGTCTCTGCCTGGAGAGCTCAAAACGGCAATTTTATTTCTGCCTTGTCACACGGGTAAGTGGTGTGATAACTCGGCTCCAATAATGATGAGGCGTTCTAGCCTCATTTAGTTATAGATTAGCGTTCAAAAGCCCGTTAATGGTCGTGCAGTCAACACATCTTTAAATAGACAGCTTCTCCCTTTAAAGGCCTTACAAGATTAGGAACATTTTTTCAGGCTGACTCACTTGTTGTGAGGTAGAGCATGCTGGCATGGGGCTGGAAGAAGGTTTTGGGGGTTTGGCGGAGGGAGGGCTGAGGCGCTGTCCCGTGTCCAGAGGCGTGGACACTGAGCGCGGGCGGGAGCGTTCCCCCAGGCGTTCCGGGCTTAGGCCGCCCTGGCGGGCCTCCTGAGTGAACGCGGGCTGGCCGAAGACCTGCGTTGGGGTGGTAGGTGGTGTGGAGATTCCAGAGGCTAAAAAAAGAAAAAAAAAAGTATTGAACGTCATTTCAATACATTCTGGCGCTCTCAGTGACACGAACAGCGTCATTTGACAGCTTAAAGACACTGGAAAGATGTTGTGGATAACATCACATGCTAGAGATGGAATGCACAATTGAGATATAAAGCCTGGCGCAGGTGCTGACAGGCAAGGATGAAGTAACTTCCCACGTAGAAATATGACTTTGTTATAGTGGCATTTCAATAAGTAAAAAAAAAAGTGTGATCTTGTTTTTAGGGGCAGAGTAGAAGGCAAAACAAAGGACATACACTCATGGAATTTCTGTTTGCCGTCATCTTCTTTTTGGGGAGCTCGACAAGACCTCTGAGACGTATACACTACTCTGCAAAATGATGACTTCATCATTTTTTGGGGGATTTTATCCGATATCATTAATAGTTGGTTACATCAGCAATGGAGTGAGCAGTTTAAACTGCCTGTGATGCAGCCCCTGCTTTAGTCCCAAGGTGTCAGTCACATGACTGCGCCACCACCGCATGCTTCGCTCGCATGAGGCGTCACAATCTCACGCCGTGACATGTGACACCGCCGGCATATTTGCCAGGCCGGACAATGAGTGACACATATGATGGAGTCTCATTAGTTTACAGGGCCCACGGTTAACTTTTTTAAAAATCTTTGACAGGATCTCAAATGCCGACCATTCAAACGCGTTAAAGGGGTTATTTATGCAAGATTGACTTGAATATGAATAGCTGTGTCTCTAAAGTCCCTTAAATTGGCTTGCGGTGGCCATTCATTTCCAGTCTGGATGCGGGGCGGGCGGGGGCGGCAGGCACATCTGCTCAAAACATTGCTTGTACTGGGCATACTTTGCCGTTTGGAGAGGCACACACCCGGATGTATAAGTTCCCACAGTTGACAGCACATGTCAGAGCACAAACCAACCATGAAGTGCCTGTAGACAACTGAGACAGGATTGTCTTGAGGCGCACAACCGGAAGGGAAGAGAACATTTCTGCGCCACTGAATGACCCAATGAGCATAGTGGACGTCATGGATGATGTTCGGCACCAACAAGACTCCTCCTTGAGCTGGCCCTCCGTCCAAACTGATCAATGCGGGAGACAAGTCTTAGTATAGTGGATGTTACCAATAACCCAATGGTCTCTCTGGTAGAACTCTAGCATTCCTTTCTAGATAAGGAAGAACCTTCCAGAAGTACAAGCATCTCTTCAGCCATTCACCAATCAGGCTTGCGTGGTAGAGCGGCCAAACGGAAGCCACTCATTGGTAAAAGCCACGAGTTAGCTTGCACGGAGTTTGCCCAAAAGTACCTAAAATACCCAGACACGAACAGACAACATTTTCCGGTTTAATGAGACAAAGATGGAACGTTTTGATGAATGCAGGACATAATTTCACAAGGAAACTTGGCACCGGTCATCACCTGGTTAATACCAACCACTGAAGTGACAGGAATTGGAAGACAAGTCATGGGACTTAGGAAAGATAAAATCTGCTCCAGAGTGTTTTTGACCTCACACTGAGGCGACTGCTCATCTTTCAGTAGGACAACGACCCGAAGCACATGGCCAAGATATCAAAGGGGTGGCTTCAGGACAACTTTTTCAATGTCCTTGAATGCCTGCCCCGACATGAATCCGTGTGAAAATCTCAGAAGAGATCTGAAAATGTCTTTCCACCAACGTTGCCACCTAATTGGCAAATGGGCGAAACTGCTCCAAGATATCTGTCGGTGTGCCAACTTTGTGGCATTATAGGCTAAAAGAGTTTAGACTGTAAGTACTGCCAAAGGTGAATCTACAAAGGATCGAATGATGTGATTTTTCTTTTTTTATAAAGCTTAAAAATAACAATAAAATAGTGTTTAGAATTTTGAACAAAAAAAAAAGTCATTCTTTTGGAACAAGACTGGTACGCTGTGCATTTAACCAAATCGCACATATTGGTCATACAAAAGTATGCTATCTTAATTCTAAAGCATAATGGGAAATGTCATACATAAGCTAAGGTAACTGCTAACGCGTAAACATCTGAATTTGGATACAAACAGTGCAGGAACTCATGGAGACAGAACATAAAACTAACAATTACAGGCATGTATTATCTATGCACTGCAAAAAATAAATATCACTTCTTAATTTTTTTTTAAAATGCTTCAGCGTTAGCAAATGTGCATTGTGTTCCTGGATCTGAATCCACACTAGTTTTAACTGTAAACTGGTTAGGTTTTTTTTTGTTGTTTGTTTGTTTATATGTTTGTTTGTTTTGTCTTGCTAATAAGCTCCTTAGTGGTGATAACAAAATCCACAGGTGTAACAATTCTTGGAAATGCTGGACCTTGTGTGTTGTAATGTATAGCAGTGGTCCGGCAATGTCGCTTGACATTTAGCTGGCGTGCGGCAGGCCCTGCTGCCGCGGTTTGGCCTTCCTTTTTTAGCCGTGCTGTTGTGGCACATTCCACAGGAGGAGATAACAGCGCGGCCGGGGGGCTCGCTCTCCTGAGCCTGCTGGCAGGCGGGGCGGTGGCGTACCACCCAGGACACAGGAAGCGTGGCTCTTGTCGTAACTTACAGACACCAAACAACATCTAACCACAAAATAGTCGACAGTCAGCCACAATGTGGCTTAGCTACATGAAAAGGGGCAAAATGTCAACAGTACTGGTCAACGCCACAACATCACACTTTAAGCTAGCATCACTTTTTCTCATGGCGAATCCTTGGAATGATCATCAAACTTTGATGCAATTATGTGCCCAAATTAGACAGGGATTTTTTTTTTGGCCCATTATTTCACCCTCCTTTCTAAGATACCTTCTTCCAATCGGGGATACATAGTTCCTTTCCCTATAAAATATGAGCCTTGAAGTCTAGCTAAAATGGCAGCTTCAATCCAAAATGGCTGACTTTCACTTTTGAGTATGACTCCTTGAGAACTTTTTGTGCACCTCGTTATGATAGACATGACCAACAAATTTTGTCTCAAATGGTGAGCCTTGTGGTGGCGGGTCGTAGGTGGGTACTTTTTTCTAAATTTTGAGCAGAAGCTACAGACTTACTTGAACAAAATAAAAAAAATAATTCTCTGCAATACTCTTGAAAAAATATTTTCGGGCCTGTGGCGTAACCAATATGAACATCTATGGGTTAAAAACAAACATTTTGCTTTACAGAGGGGGTGGTAATGAGCGAGTTGGGTTGTTTTATTTTCACCGGGATACACAGCGCGCTTCCCAAAATTGCTGAGATTTGAAGCATGTTGAGCATTCAGAATAACAATAGACAAAGCGATTCCAAGAGTCAAATCCCTTGTCGAAAGACCTGTAACCTTGAGCAAGACTCTGAGGTGTTAACATTCCATCAAAGCCAAAGCCATTCCTGTTGAAATTGCTGAATGAGGCAAGTGTAAAGGCACTTTAAATACTTTGAAGCATTAGCATTAGCATTGAAAGCGTTTTTTTTTTGTTTGTTTGTTTTTTAAGGACCTGGGCCATCCTTCTGTTTAGAAAATCAAATAAGGCCCACTGTGGTATAAATTGTTACAATTTAGCCCACAATTGTTACAATTTATACCAGAGTGCACAAATTATTACGATACAATTTTTTAATTATCAGCAATTATAGCTTCCATAAAAAGTTTTTAAAACTTTGATACAAAAGTATTCAAAGTACAGTGTTAATGTGGTTTGGTGCAGGCATACAGTAACACAAATTTGAACCGACTGCTAGGTCAGAATGTGCTGTAGTTCATCACTAATGAACAACACTTCCAGGCCGTAAACGTAAAATAATCAAATGAAAAACACTAAATGTATCTAAACCCAGAGGACAGCTGACCTCAAATCGCCCCTTCATTGTGCTTCCTCGTAGATGTCACTTGTACAGCAAAGGCACATTGTTCACATCACATGATGCTGCCAGCACGTCGCACCGTACAAAGCCACAGAACCACATATGGCTGCGTTTAAACGCGGCAGCGCTCTGCTTCGCTCCGCTCCTCGGCGCACTAAATCGCAGAGCTGGATGCTTCCCCAACAACAATGACAAAGGGCTGTGTTACGCCTGCATCTGTTTTCTATCAGCTGGAGTCTATCCCAGACGTTTGGGTAAACACTACCCTGGACTGGTCACCAGTCCATCGCAACAACCATCACACTGATTGATCATTGAAAGTCATCAATACACCTAATATGCATGCTATTGGACTGTGGCAAGAATCCAAAGTATGTGGGGAAAAATCCATACATGAATGTTGCGGCAGTGCGAAACTCCACCCACTGAACTGAGAAACCATCCAACCATTTTCTATAGATCTTTTATCAGGGGTACCTCATGGACTGATTGGCAGCTAATCACAAGGCACACGGTGGAAAAACCAACATTTACAATCACATTCACACCTCGAGACAATTTGGAGTCTTCAATGAACCTGATGTGCTGTTAAACTTAGCTGAAGACAAACTGGGGACCCACAGGCAGACGCAATGAACTCAGAACAGGTTTATTGTCAGGGCAGAGGGCCAGGTCATGGAGGGAGGAACCAAAGGCAGAAACCAAACCAAGGTGTACTGGTCGGGCAGGCGCGACAGCTGGGCAGCAGAGTATGGCAGGGAAGGTAGATGACAAACTGGCAACGGCTGGCTGTTCAGATTGGCCTTAATGCTGCAGGGGTGAGTGCACCTGGCGAGGGGAAGACTGGCAGGCGTGTCGGTGAGACAGGTACAATGATTGGGGGGGGGGGGGACGCCCAGCCCACACTAAATTAAGCGAAAGGCAAGCAAAAACAGGTCAGAGGGAGGGGCCACACAGTGGCGCACTGAGGACAGACACAACTGATTCTCACATGTGCAAGTTTTTTCAAATATGGAAGAAAGCAGGGCTGAAAATGTAATCCGTTCAGTAGAATGCAATTTTCAAACAGTAAAGGCTGCAAATTGTGGAAAAAACCCCCCCAAACCCTCTCTTTCATTTCAGTTGCTCGGTAGGATTTACAGTATTTTACATACACGGACCGGTATGTCGTGACGGGACACAACTTAGCTTTGAGCGAAGAGGAAATGATCTCAAACCAGTCCTTGCAACTTTTATCATGGGAGGCATGAAGGTATCGAAGTTAAAAACGCAATATTGATTTTTAAAATGCAAGAAAACATTACAATTTTAAAAAAATTATCAAAAAAATAATGAACCGTGAACCCCTCATATCTATATATCTATACATAAATTGATCTATATCTATCCATCCATATAGCTAGATAGATATCAGGGGTGCATGCCAAAAGGGGCCTCGGTATTCACCCTGGACAGATCGCAAGTCACAAGGCGCTGAAAGACAATCATTCAAACTCACTGCTGTGAACAGTTTAGAGTCTGCAGTGAACCGAATATGCATGTTTCAGGAATGAGATTCGAACCACTATTTCACTAACACGAGCGCAAAAGTGAATGCCAAACACTGTCAGTGATCATTGCCCCAATAGCGTCGCTAGATCAACTGCAAATGGAAAAAAAAATGCATGCAACGGCGCGTTACCCGACAGACAGGACGCTTCGGACTGCTGCCTCCCTCCGAGCCCATCTTGCTCCTTGCGTTTCTTGCTCCTCCTCAGGCTGCCAAACCTCTTCATGGAGCGCAGCGGCGGGGCGCGGGCTCAGCACATTACGACACAGCGACACAACAAACGGGCTCACTCGCCTTGGTCACAAGCTGTTTGTCCTTCAGGGGGACGACATGGTGCACTTTTCCTTGAAATTAGATGCAGCGAGTTTAGACAGGGCTGCCAAGTTTAAGGCAAAAGCTGCAAGGCCCCTCTAAAGGTTAATCTTGCACATCCGCGCATATAGAATCCACTGTACATGAAGCTGGACATGACAAGGAATTGAGCTGTAATTTTTGCAGTCAAAACTTGTCCTCCCTAGTGATGTTGACGCCTGCCCCTGGGACCCTCCCACCTATCAGCCGCATTAGAGTCGTAAATTGTCAGGTGCAGCTGTGGGTGGCGTCTCTTTTAATATAGCACCCGCCGGAGGGGGTGGGGGGTTTGGGGGGAGTCCAGCCTGCCAGGGCAAATGGCAGCGATTGGTTGGCGTCTGTGCCCCCCCCCTCCTAACACTGCACCTCCCACCACGCGGAGAGTAAACTCAACCAACGCGTGACACAAGCTGCTTCTCGAAAAGCTCCTTCCACACTGCAGCAGAAGAACAATCAAGCGTGTGGCTGTGAGCTGCTGCTGCTGCTGCTGCGGACATTTGTGATGTCAGCTGTCACGAACTTTTTCTTTTTTTGGGGAGGAGACCTTTAACAGCCCCCGTCAGGTGACAGCGGGGGGGGGGGGGGAGTCCAGTGTGCAGTCAGCTGGTCCATACACTGCAGATGACTGATGATGTTAGCTATGACTTGACTTCAATTAATGTCACATAAGGCTCTCAACACCATCTTCCATTTTCTACAGCGCGTGTCCTTATTCGTGTCGAGGGTGAACTGGAGCTTATTAGAGATATTCGACACCACATTTGTCAGGCCGATAACAGTATGAGAACTCACATTTTGAGTACTCACCGATATCGATATATAAAATGTCATTTAATTAACACAATGACAAAAAAATTGTGAACATTTTTTTTTTCTGATGCCACTATATCAAATTCCATAGCTAATGAAGAAGAGGACTTACTCAATGTTCGATGTTTTTTTTTTTTGCCTTAAGTATCAGTGGCTGGTATCGGCAACCTCCATGAGTGACTGATACCATAAAATAAGGCCGGTATCAGCCCAAAACCAACACTGGTATTGGTACTCTGCCATCCTAAGACCTTATCTCAACTGATTTTTGGGCGAGACGCAGCAAACACCTTTGCCTGGTTGCCAACCAATCACAGGGCAGATATAGACAAACAAGTATTCACATCTATGAACAATTAAGAGCAAAGCTACCATGCATGTTTTTGGAATGTGGCAGAGGAGGCCAGAGTACCTGAAAAAAACCTCACGCAACCACAGGAGCGAAACACGCACATTCCACTCAAGAAGGTCAGACAGAGGCGAGATTCGAACACGGGGACAACTAGACTGTGAGGCAGACGTGCCAGGGCATCGTAATTCAATTCACTACTGTTGAACCTATTCACCACCAACAAAGCTGATTAGAAGGAATCTGTTCAGGGGGGGGGGGGTAGCCATGTCAATTAATGATACATGATGCAGGATTTAATAATATATCTAGTCCACGGTCATTAGCACGGTGCCCTAGTGGTTGGTCGTTTATCTCCTGGATATGTCTTGTACTTCTTATACTCTGAATTTCTATCCCACCCATGACCAAAATGAGAACACTTAAGGGCCAGACCTGAGATTTAAGCCCCAAACCTCATAACTGAGAGGCAGATGAACTAGCCTGTAGGCTACGGCGCAGCACCAGTGGATAATAATTTAACGCTTTCAGGGACAGCGGTTACCACAGTGGACAGCTTATCATGTTATCAGGTTACAGGATGCATGAAAGGTTTAAGACCTTGCATTTTAGTACTAGCTTGGTTTTATCGGTGCGGGTTGTACATCACGCTGCCCTTGAAAGGTCCTTGTTCTGTTCATTTTTGGAAACTCAAAAAAAATGCACAGTTCCTTTATTTACTGACAACAAGCAGCACACTATAGCAACCTCGAGTGAGAAAGAGGAGGGGAGGGAAGGGAAGGAGAGAACAGGAGCGACTGGTCACTTCCAGATAAGGCCAGAAAGACCGACAGTTGGCTTCAGCGCGATGCCACAGCCTCAAAAAGGCCAAGAACATCCTATTTGGAAAAAAAAACAATTGATTCCACGATCATCGTAGATAGTCATCAGACGGCCTGAATAATACTGGATGAAACTAACTGTGTAAGAGATTGTCTACACAAGCTGATAAAATAATTTAAGCTTACAACGCACCCTTGTGGCCAATGCAAGAAATCTACAAGCATGTCCCGCCATTCGAGAGCGAAACAACGGTCAGTGCTTTAATAAGGACGTCTTATATTCACTCGAAGGGCGGGATTTGGATTCGTTTATGTATTTATTTTTTAGCACAAGAACACACAATGCCTTCCACAATTATTGGCACCCATAGTCAAGAAGTGTTCTTGAGCTTCAAACGAATTCAGTGTTTTTATGAATATCAGGGCAAAATAAATAAACAAATCAACGAACAGACAGGAAAATCCAACCCTTAATTCAACTGCATGTATTCAGAATGAAAATAAAATATCACATTATGAAATAACTCTTTTACATGGGACCTCCCTGGCATAACTATGCGCGAAGGAAATAAAATCTCAAGCATTCAATAAGCTTCTGCCTCAGAGCGACTTTGCTTCAACATAACGAACGTCAATGTTTTTGGAATGTGGGAAGAATTCCAGAGCATCAGGAGAAAACTCACGTAAGCATGGGAGAATGTAAGCAAACGCCACACACGAAGCCAAGATTTGAACCCAGAACCTCAGAACTGTGACGCAGACATATTAACCACCACACTAACTGCACTGGGAAGCTGCCTTGGCTGTTATTCTTGCAGTCTCACTTCCTGTAGGTGTGATGCTGCGCCATCCCAACACTTTTGTCCAGTGAGAACATTTTGAGGCTCGGTCGTCATCTATAACAAGCATTAACTTTCCGATAACAGCCAATCGCTCCGAAGAAACAGTGGAAGAATAGTCACTTGTATGAGACAAAAACACATGAGTCATCTTTGCAGAGTTTGACGCTTGGTGTTTCCAGCAAAACAGTCTCCATGCAGTGATGTAACTATTGAGCAAACCAGTGCTTGGAGATGTCTTCCAGTCACAATGAGATGAGATGACTAATGTGTTCAAATAGCGGCCGAACAAATATTTTGATGCCGTGCCCGCCAACGGAATGCCAAACTCGTAGCGTAATCCAACAATTCAGCCTTGCGATCACAGACTGACAGGAAGTTAAAAAAAACAACATTACATTGAAAATACACCAAACCAAATGTTTCCATTTCCTTGTTGACAGAGGAAGCATTTCACACGGCACAAGCGGTCACCTCAAGACTGTGCTCACAAAACAAAGCAGTGGATGTTTTTCTTTTTCTTTTTTTGGCGAGGGAGCCGTATCTTTCACTTCCTTGTTTACGTTTTGTTAGGAGTCAGAAATGCAGCGTGTAGAGATGAAGCGGAGCGATGAATACATACAAAGCGTCACCTGCCAACATTAGCTGCTGGCTAGCTAGCTGATTCTATACTGGTCATGTAGTATGTCGATTTGTATGCATTTTCAGACCGAAGCTGTTTTTCTGTGCAACAGGAGATTTTGATATTCACTTCACACAGGTAGTTATTGTGAGTAATAAGGGGAAAACTTCTTAAAGCTGCTGAAATAACAAGCTAGCACACTTGACATACTGGTGAGAGGGGGCCATGCCAAGAGAAGAAAGTATTTCATACAGCAAACATTGGAGATGAGCGTCATAGTGAGGAGCTAAGTGCGTCCATAAGGATCAACATCAGTTGTCTGGACTTTGTGATGGCGCATTTTCATAGTATATTGACTCAGTTGTATGTATGTAGCAATACTTCCATTTTTGGGCTTACCTCTGCGGGCCCGGGAGAATATTTTGACACTTGCAGGGTTGGTGCCAGATGAGGAGCGGAAGATGCCACTGAAGCTGAGGCGACGGGGGGATTTGGCTGGGGAAGTCTGATAACAGGAAGAGAGGAAGATGTTCTTCGGGGAAGCGGAGCTGGACTTGTACTGCACCATGGCCGACTGCGGACTAGGCGGCGGGTTGGTGGCAGGATCCCCTTTGCTGGGGCTGGCTGGATGGAGGCAACGCTCCCCCTGTAACATCATTCGGATGTACTTTTACGTTGCAGCACGAATGCACGTGGAAGGGTTGTGGGTAGCAAGCACATTGTTGGGGATGTAAGCAAATATAGAAAAGACACATTAAGAAACAACAGAAGCTGCCTGCAGTTTCTAAATGCAACCTGGCACTTCTCCTTTTCACAGATACACAACACTGATCGCTTTTCACAACTGCGCACAGATGTCAGCAGTAGCTCATGTATCGTTGGGCAGTTACATCTCCTTGAGTGCCAATTTGATGTTTTTGTTCGCATGGTCAACAAGGTGGAGAGGATTCAACTAAGTACCAAACTAAAAGAGGGAGGACGCTAGCATTTTGTATTATTGTTTGGCCTTGGTAGCGATCTGTGCGCTATTGAATGTTTCTCTTTGACATTGTCCTTCAATTTTCTGTTGATGATTCATGAGTCGGACAACATTCAGTTCGGCAAAAAAGCAAAAGGCGAGTGTCTTGAAGGTACACAAATTGGTGCTGTTACAGTGATGCCGGAATCATGCTCGAAATAATGCACATTTTTCTATCAGCACTAATCTAACGTGGGGGAGGCCAACGCGCTTACCAGTCAATCAATGTGCCGCCCTTCAATATGAACAGTTTCAAAAAATGGCTTTCTATTTCATTTAAACATGTATTTATGTTTAGTGAAGTCAATAAAGATTCTTTCAAAAGAGGAAAAAAAGGACCTCTTTTATCATACAAGAAATCCTGAAAATATTCTGACCGGTGTGTGTGTGTGTGTGGGGGGGGGGGGGTCAGTTGTCTACAGCCCCATTGTGTGGCTCTAATTTGTTCTAATGAAACCATCACGCCTGAGGAAAAACAACCAATTAGAGACAAAAGGTATAACTCAAGTAGGTCATTTGCAGCATACTCAAGGGCACACAGAACCAGATAACATGATTATTATTATAGTTTTTTATTGTAGATTTTTAGGCTGATGTCGATTCCAATATTTGCCAGCATAAAATTCCAGGAAGCAACTGATCAGTCAATTTATCAAAAAAATATATAATATTTTTTTTGGGGGGGGGGGGGATCCCATAATTCTTACAACAATAACGATATGAATTACAGGAAGAACATGCTCAAGGCCTCAATTGGACGAAATACAAAAATAACCACTTTCTACGCACATGGCGATATACAGTATGAGATGTAATCTGTACAGTTTCTACTGCCCTGAGAGTAATTTTGTGTAAACAGTAGAAGTCCCAACAAGGCTGAGCAGGATGGCAATTGCACAAGGCTGCCCCCGTTCACACGTTTATTTCCCCTTTTTAAAGCAATCCTGTGAGAGCGCACGGCCATCTCGTCTTGTTTGCAAGCAACTCTCACTCGCTGCTATTGTGCAAGAAGATACACAGACCTTGTGAAAAGGGGACGGGGCAAGGCGTGACTCGTGCGGACTGTAAAAGTCGTGCAGTGATAAAGGTATATGGCCATGCTTCAGAATATTAGTAACCAGCGTAAATAGTAGGAAGAGGCTTCTTTTGTTTACCCAAATCAATATCCCATAGTAGGCGGACGAGGTCCATGTATGCGCGCTTGGCGTCAAGTTACACTAAGCCCGAAAGGGTTGAAAGAAAATGAATGACGACAAAAATACAACACAGAAAATAGCATGAGCCGGAAAACAGACTGTGGAAATTCTCAAATTGAATATCCCTGAAGTAGTTTGAGTTGAACTAACATTTTCAAGAAAATTGTCTGTTCACCTGTGGGGTCTCTCCCAATTTAAAAATGGGTTAAGATGTTCAATGTGTGTGTGTGTGTGTGTGTGTGTGTGCGCATGTGTGCGAGCATGCCTTGCTTCAGTGAGAATCTAAAGCAATGGTATGCAACCTGCGGCTCCGGAGCCGCATGTGGCACTTTCATCCTTCTACTGTGGCTCTCTCAGATTTTGGAATGAGCTTATAATTTTAATGAGTTGGTTCATTTGTAAAATTTCACTTTAAATGTGAAGATAACGGTGCTTCTGTAACAATTACATAAAATCTTTTTATAAGTGTTTCTTTTTATTTTTTTCCCCCCCAAAATATGTGTCACAAATGCCGATGTGGGACACCTGGGGCCGAGATTTATTGCTTCGGGAGGCAAGCTCTCGCTAAATCCAAGAAAAGAAAAATTTCTGCCCCCCCCCAAAAAAAGATTCTGTGCCTTTAATACTAATCTGTATTTGAAAAATACTAAATAAATTATTCACTCCTTATAAATTACAATTGTGTGAGAAAAAGAGAAAATACAGAAATTACATTCACCAGGTACAATGTAAATCATGTACATAAGTTTCTTTCAATAATTCTTCGTAAGATACTTTTGTTCTCTTTGCTTTGCCTTCGAATGCCTTCCGCTGTTGTATTTGTAAACGGTTTGAGGCGTTGTGCTTTTGGTTGTGTGAAGCACATTGAGCTGCCATGTGCATGAAATGTATTATATAAATAAAACCGCCTTGCCTTGCCTTTGAGCATTTAAGCATGCCAATCTCTGATCTGAAGGATTAACTTACCAAGTGCCTTGTTTTCTCTGAGGCTTTTTGTTTGCAACCAAAGACGGGTGTCAGTGATGACAAAGTGGGAAGGAAAATAAAACGTGACGATGACTTATTCTGGCTACTCAGTACAATCTGACACAAGTTGATCATCAAATGTTAAAGAAAAATGGAAGTGTGAAGTATTCATGTGAAGGGATTCACCTCACAGGCGCAACAGTATATAAAACGCACCCCCAACAGGAAAATACTGTGAGACAAAAAACTTTGATTATGTCTGAAAGCAAAACAAAAAGGGATCCCGGAGCTCGTGTTCACTTTGGAGTAGAGCACAAACCTCCACCAAGGCCAAAATATCCTAATTTGGATCAGCAGAAAATTGCCCGACTGTTTGGGTATCCGCCTCTTGCATATGCCTGAATTTTGTCATCAAGGTGTACACTTATAAATTATTCACAAATTCCCAATAAAAAATAAATTTAAAAGAGGATTTTTATCCAGATCAAAATGTAAGCATGCTGGAAATTCTTTACCGTGTTTGGGCTCTTAGCTGAGCAACTCGTTTCCACCCGAGGAGAAGCAAATGGCGAGAAATCCTGCATGAAAGCAAAGAGACAAAATGTGCGTGAGGAGAGATGTTGGAAGGCCAGGTGCTTCTGTTTTGACTAAAAGAGCAGCAGACAATAAAACAATATTGCATTTCTGCGCAAACATGATGCATTTGACCATGACTTGGGCAAATAGTTTCCCTCATACCAAAGATACAACTTGACATTCCACACTGGCTGGCATACAGTAGCAACAGAAGTGCATCTGAGAAAACACGTCGACATGATTAGGGGACAAGCTGAAATTGTCTTCTTTTGGTTAGTTGTTTATGTTGTTGTCATGATTTATTGGCCCTGACTACAGCATTTGATACAGTGGACAAGTAATTAGTATTCTGTTGGCTCGTTTGCATCGGGTGGGCATTAGTGGTAGTGCTCTAGAGTGGTTTAGATCCTAATTGGCAGGCAGAACTTTTTGCATTAGACTTGCTTGCTGTGAGTTCCAGTCTGCCCCACCGTTGTATAGTGTTCCACAAGGTTCAATTTTGGGGCCACTGCTGGTCTTACTGGATTTGTTGCCACTTGCATTCCATGTTAGGAAAGCATGGTATTTCCTTTTGCTGCTTTGCGATTGATCAATGTCCTGCTGAGCAAAAAGGACACTTTCTCCTTAAGGCCACTTTTGTCCTTTCTGGAAGAAATCAAAGACTGGATGGCACTGAAATGATTGAACTTTAATGAAAAACAAAAAAACAAAAACAGAAGGTATGACGTTTGGTCCCAGTGACCAAACGTGCATCTCACCCTGCTGACTTGGGCCCCCTGGCGTGTTATCTAAAGCCAACAGTCTTGAATTGGGGTTTTAAAGAGGACAGTGATTTTAAATTGGACGATAGATTTTGGCAGCTGTTATGAAATCCACCTATTTTTATTTATTTATTTTTTAATCTTTGCGAAAGCAAAGCCTCTCTGTTCACAACAGCACTTAGAACCAGTAATTCATGACGCCATTACATCTCCGCTTGATTGCTGTAATGCACTTTATTTTGGAGTCAGTCAGTCTTCCCTCAAGCGTCTCCAGTTGGGACAAAATGCTGCTGCTTGCTCTTCTAACGGGAGCTCGTAAGAGTGAACACATCTGGACTCCTTTCACTGGCTCCCCGTACATTTTAGAGTTCATTGTATGATTATTTTATTTGGTTTTAAATGGTCTTGCACCACCTTACCTCTCTGAGCTGCTTCACCTCAGTGTACCTGCCTCAGGTCACCAAACCAGACGCTACTGGAGGGGACAAAGCAGAGCCACTCTCTATCCATCTTTAAAATTTGGGCTTAAAACACATTTTTATTCTTTGTCTTTCGACTCAGCATTGGTTTTGTGTTTTATCGTGTTTACTGTTTTGATTTTTTTTTAATATATTGTTTTAACTATCTTTGATTTAATACATCTGATTTTTACTTAATGTTCAGCACTTTGTACGCACTTATTGTTTTAAAACTGCTTTATGAATCAAGTTTAGCTGAGTTATTTCCATCAGAACAGCAGATCTTCAAGATGCTGCAATTAAACTGAAGTGTGACGACATTGGCCAATAAAATGGCTTTCTGCCATCAGAGGTACGTTTAAAGTCCACTCTGCAGTGTACAGATGGAGTTCAAAAGTCTCTCCGGGGAATCAGAGGATGTGAGAACAACAAAAGCCCACACACAGAATGCAAAATTGCACTTATTGTCAATTACAAGCAAACCATAAAGTTCAGTAAATAACTAATGAGACACAACATTAGCTATAGGGGTTGAATTTACACTTTTAGGATATATTATATATAGATAGATAGATAGATAGATAGATAGATAGATAGATAGATAGATAGATAGATAGATATACACACACACACACACATAAATAAATTTATTTATTTTGATTTTTCGGGTGGGTCCATTTTAAAAGGCTCCTACTTCTCAGGTGTTATAAAAACACCATTATAAAAACACTTGAGGCGTGCTTTCATCCAAAAAAAACCCACAGAATGAAGAACTAGAGCGAACTTTGCACTTGGACCAGACCAAGGCCAGGCCGATATAATCAGCTGATACTGTATTACCTTTGTTGATTTTTTTTGTTTAACACATGAACACATTACAACAAATGTTCTGCCTATAATTTATATCTCTAGTGTAGTAAGCATTAAGGTACACGAAAAAATAATTGAATATATATTGTTATATTAATCCACCGATAAATCAATTATGTAAATGTCATTCTGCCAAATGTCGTAATCTGCATCGCCTCATTAAATCTTAATCAGTCAGGCCCTACATTGCACATAATTTAGCCAACTGGAGGTTCACTCGTTTTTTTTTAAGGGGGACATGCCTGTCTCATGAAAATGAGCAATCAGCTTTTGTCACCGTCTCGACCAGGGGAGGGAGTAAGCAGCTTCTTCAATCGTGACTGAGTGTCATTCAAAATGATCATCTTTATGAAGGATTTTTTTAAATTATTAAATACAACTGCTTTGTTTGAAACCATTTAAACCAAGGATGGAGAACCTCCAGCACAGGAGAGCTTTTTGATGTGGTCCACAATGCAATTATTGGACAAAAATTTATAAATAATAAAACGGTCGCTGGGTGTAAACAAACAGCAACCTATATATTAACTTTGCTCGCTGCAATTGATTGTACTAGAGTGGCAATGATGTCGAAAAGGAACACACACGTTTCAGAATGTCGATCAAAGCCAAACGTCGCGTGCACTCCCGCTGGCAATTAATTAGCCGATGCCCTATTTTACAACAGGCAAACGGCAAAGTACACTTGAACGACTTACGGGCATGTTAATACGCAGACTTCTCCTCCTCTTCGGCAGTTTCTTGGAGCCTCCCTTATTGCTGGGCTCCATCAACGTGCTCCCCATTTTCCCAAGCAAATGTGTGCCGCCGGGTAAAAGGCTGAATCACCACTGCAGAACATCAACAAACCTCCTCGGAGCGGAATTAGTGGACAGGTCACCGAAGTGTCGGGACAGTTGCTGCTGCTCCACCAGGAAGTAGGCTGGACCCGTCGGCAGAGGCAGGGCACCCTTCGACGAATGGCTTTCGACCGCCGCTCGTTTACAGGCGTTACGGTAAAAGAGCTGGGGAGGAAAATCAAAACACGGCTATCGGCGACCCTAGTTTATATATAAAAAAATGTGATGTGAGTTTTAATTGACCCGCATGGACCCAACCCATTCATATTTGCCTGCTAAAATGAATTTAAATTAATGCCTTCATCAATTCAAGCCTTTTAAAAACCTGACAATTTATGTAATCCGATTATTAATGATGACAAATGCACGCTATGTAATTTATAAAAAAAGATACAGTCATGCCATTAATAAACCAAATGTAAACGATTTTTCTTGTTACACTTTCTGGGCATAGATTACTAAACTGTGGGTACATATTTAGTTAGATAAGCATGTTTTTTTTTCTCATCACACACGACACAATCAGTCCGATTTTCGGTTTAAAAAATACAACAATTTTAACGTGATGCTATCACATGTTTCACCCGCAGATGTCACTAAAACCACCAACAAAGAATAACGTCTAACTAGAAAGGCATGAAAACAAAGTTCTCCTACACTGTGAATCATCAGCATTCAACCTGGTGGCCAGGCTTCAATAATAAAATCAGATTCAATATGAAAAATCTTATGTACCTTCAATTAGAAGTTTAGGATTGTGACCTTGCCGTGTCCTATACAAGAACATTGTTTATCCCTTTTCGGATTATGCGGCGCCAGTGAAGAGGACAGATATCTTTTGCAAGATGTACAAATCAAGGACAGATAATCTATATTCTCTGGACACAACATAAGGTACAACTGACTGCCTCGCTACATCGCAATTTTTCAAAGAACAGCTGTATATATATTCTTTTTCTGGGAATTATGCCTAAAAACAAGGGAGGCAGAACCTTAAACTCAGGTTGAACGAGGTTTGTTTTTTTTGTGTGTATCTGAAAGTGAACACCACATAACACAAAATGTATTGTATATTAATTACCAACTCTGAACAAACAATACAAGTGATTTGCTGTGGTGACGCCTGATGGAACAGGCCAAAAGACACAACTCAATTAGTTTTTTTCCGCACAATGTAGAAATACATGTATTTAGCATTCAGAAATTCACTTACTTTTATTTATTTCTGGTTATGCCTCTTTGTTGGAAAAAAAAAATCATCGATTCGCTGTGTTGGTGCTTTGGCCCCCCAAAATAATGTATTGCCGCGGTACAACTATAATACCAAGTAACTATGTTGAAGTGAATTGAGAAGCATCTTTATACAAAAGCAGTGCATTGCCACCATCTTGTGACATCTTAGCGCCAAGAAGTGATATTTAAGTGAGTCGAGAAGCTTTAAATAGACAAAGTAGGGATTTGGCACTATCCTGTGGCACCTTTAGTCATTTACATTTACAAAAACCATTACCTTGCAAAGTCGACAGTTGGCTATGCACGGGCACACACTATGCTAACATGTAAAATAGTTTATTTTTGTAAATGTTTCTAAATTCAATTCCACAAACTCCGTACTCTGTACACTTCAAAAGGCATTTTCCAAAAAACAAAAGAAACACCCCGCCCCCCAAAAAAGTGGGTTGTGGGGGGATATAAAGAACCAAAAATGGGACTACTTTACATGACAAAGAAAATGTAGCACAAACACACTGGCAGGATGATGTCGTATCATACAAGAGAAAGAAAAAAAAATTTAAGAAACAATTTTGTTACAACCATTCATTGAGAAAATATATACAATTGACTCGGAAAGTTAAAAAAATACATGCCATATACATTACGAGTTCTAAGACTGTCTCCAAAATTTTACTTGAAATTGTGCACGCAAAAAACGTTTCCATTTTCTACGCATGTGACGTGTGACTGTGTGTCAGTATAAGAAATAGTTCTGATTAAAGACAATGCCATCTACCCAAAGGAGAGAAGCGACGGTGGCAAAAGTTCCCCGGCAATTCTTTCTGTCAAACATACACACATACATAAACATAAACACACACACACGCACTCTGGTTTGTCAAAGTTGTCGTCATCAGACACTTGCACCTTGTTTCAAAAGCAACATAAAAACAACAAATATACGTTGGTGTTCCTATTTGTGTTAAAAAGTTAAAAAGTTGTCCTTTTGGTGTTTCGAAACCTAATTCACAGTTTATTTAAAATCAAACCTGATTAACGTCCGACAGACAATCTGTCGCCACTTGGAGAGTTGATATTTTCAATCTGCAACTGATCATTTAGCAACAAAAATAGCATTTCTTCAACTTTTTTTTTTTTGTTTCTTTGAGTGGTTAACGTGTGTGTTTAAAGTCACAAAACACTACAGCTACAATACCTTACTTTTACAACAAAAATATTTTGTGAATTATTGTGGTTATCTTACAAATTCTGTACAGAATAATCATAATATATACTCTCAAACAGAAATAACGTTCCATCTTAAATAAATTTCATTGACAAAACAGAACGGGGAGAAGAAAATAGGAACAAAAATTTTAAAACACCTAACATTGAGAGGGTTAAGGTAGTATTTGGTCGGTTATTCCTATACTTTTTCTTTATGTACATTTATACAACAACAAAAAAAAAGTAACAGCATGTCTTCTTCTCACTTCACAAACATATCTGGCCTTCTTCAAATCATCACCATTATGTAGAGAATCAAATTCATTCACTCGGTAATAAATACAAAATTCCACACAAATCACATGACGGAGACCTATGATAAAACTGACTCATGGAATCAAGTATTGTGTGTGTGAGTGTGTGTCCATTTTTTTTTTCAGTTTTGTTGGTTTTTTTAATCTTTTTTTTTGTTTGTTTTAGTGCAAGTTAATATTCCCTTCGCAGTATTCATTGCTGTACATTCCTCATTCAGTGATGTCTACATTTAGTCATACGCATAGTACGACACACGCACACGCACTCACACACACACAAACAAAAGGGCCTGCCCTTAGTAAGCAATAAGGCCGCACCCTGCACAGTGCTTTCTCATTCGTTGGTGAATTCCACACCCTGTGTAAGCCGCACACGTGTTTACAGAGACACCCACTCACAGACAGACAGACAGACAGAGGCGTCGCAATGCAATGGCCTCGCACATATGGCACACGTCGCATCCTGCTACTTGTGTTCCATTCACCTCCATCCAACTCGGACGCCTTCTGATCCGTCACAAAATGACTTCAGGGTGAAACTGATCCTTCTCAGCATCCGCAGGCAAGAAGCAGGGAATGTTTTTTGTTGTTGTTGTCTTTTTTTTTAAGGTTTGTCAGCATCGCCGTCTCTTCGCTCAGTAGATCCACTTCCTGCACTCAGCGGCGCCACAGTGGCACGCCGCCTTGTGCTGACTGGCGACGGGGTCGAACTGGTGGTCAAAACACAGCTGGAAAATGACAGAGCAGAGGCGTGAGGGACAGTTCCTTGGGTTTCACTTCCTCCCGTAAGGATGGTTTTACACGACATCGTTGAGTGAGACAATTCAGGCTATTTGCTCTGGAGAGGCACAATTAAGATATGAGTTGTTAAATTAAAATAGTTTTAAAGCCATTGGAAATGAAATTGAAGAGCAACTTTCCGATGGCCCATGTTGTCCAAGGTTGCCACCGTACGTAAATGACACGCATCTGCTCTCAAGAGATCTGAAAAAAATACCGCATCACTGTTTTGTTGGTTCCGCCATCGAGTGTCATTTGCTAGATTCTTTTTTTAAATTTTTTATTTTTTTATTTTTAAGAGCATTCATTTATTTGGAGATTTGAGACTACTTACAATCGTAAAATCCTATTTTTGTGCCAGGATTGATTGAATATATTTTCATGCCAATGAAGCCTTGTTTTTAGATGAATGGTTTCAATGGCGCTCACGATTTTTTAAGGATCCGTGGGAGCCCTGGATTAGGCCAAATGAACACAATGTCACTTTTAGTTTTTAGATTTATTTTTTGTTTTAACCTATTGTTTACATCTATGTTGTCACGTTGTTGACACCTGAGGAGTTATTCACATGCAATTTGAGTATCCACTTATGTGGACATTTTTTCCTGCTTTGTGTCGCATGAACTGTACATGGAAATAAACAGTCCAAAAGAATTGGATAAAGGAAGCCAAGTGGAATTCGGCACTTGGACCTGCAGTGTAAATCCACACTAAAAGTAGAATGGAATATTTGCACTCAAATTCCGCTAAAGACACTCAACTTTTTGGGAGACAAGAATGTTGTTAATGTGTGGCAAATCTGGAACATCAACAAACGAACATCATCCCAAAAACCCCCCAAAAAAACCAAGTTGGCTTCTGTGTTGGTCAACCTATTTTTTGCACTTTTCTAGTTGTGTTACAGGGGGTCCTCGAAGTTTTGTTCCTGTTTGTAAGTCAAAATACGCCATGTCCCTATCATAGACTAATTGCACTGTATAACAAAGTGTGAGTAATCTCATTTAAAAAAAAAAAAAAGTGGAATAAAGAAAAAGAATATGCACCTCCTCTCCCCTTTCAATCCGGCGGATGCAGCTGATGATAATTTTGTAACCCCTTTCAAATGTCACAACCTCAGCAACACAGTTTGGGTCACAAGAGTGGTTCATGTACCTGTTAAAGAAAAAGAAGATTACAGAAAAAGGAAAAAACGTCAGGGCGAACCGACTGAGTGCATTACTAATGATCATTTTTTTTCTTCCCATTTTCCATTTAGAACGACCACAAACGGTTCACTGAAAACAGTCTTCTCTGCCAACCTTTACCCTGCATGTGCCCTTTCGTTAGTGTGAATTCAGAAGTGTTCCAAAGAACGCATTACGCCGCATGAAACAAGCTAAATAGTCAAGAGTTTGAGATATGCTGATTACGACACAAAATACATTGAAACCGGCAGCCCGAGGCAACCCGCCTACATTTATTCAAGGTCGGGGGTCAAGAGTGCAAAAGAGAGAAAAGCCAAAGGCAGAGACATCACACTCAACTTTTTGAATGCTTCGTTAAAGTAAACCACTCCGAATGAAAACCCGAAAAGCAAACGTCGAGCGGTAAAACGTCACGTACCTGGCGAGCCCTCCCGATCGGGTCGCATCGACAACATGCTCGCTGTCGATACGGAACATAAACACAGCTCGATTCTGGAAAGGAGGTGGGTAAAAATCACTGTTAGTCTTTGTTCAAATAGCCTACAGCTGATTGACAGTGAAATGGATGCCGACCTGAGATCCATAGACCCTCTCCTTCCTGATGGCTACCTCATTGCGGAGGACTGTTCCATTGTACTCAATCACCATTGTTTGCTTTTCCATGTCTCGAGCAGCAAACAGCCCGAGACCCTACAAATGTGTCATTACAGTACATTTCCATCATAAAACAAAACTCATTCCATAAAACAAGAGTAACTGGAGTTTTAAGTACTGGTAATTTAAATGACACATTCTAGGAAATATCGGTACATACGGTTAAGGGCTTGCTCTTTATTATCAACCTCTAATATTGGTTGGTTGTTGATTATGATAATAGACATAATCTCAGATGAAAATGCATTAAAAAACACACACAATATAAAACTTCTGGCTCCCACAGATTGGTCGGCGCTAAAGGCTTGGTGAGATGTCAACTTTTGGTGACATTATTCCACAGTCTGGAACACCACGCGAGGCCTCGACCTTCTTCACGGTCTGAAGGCAATTGGGACGACCTCAGTCAGCAAGATTACACGAACACACTCCAAATCTCCTTTTCTCAACAGGAACACAAAAGATTGATCTTCCAAGCAGAGCAAAACATACTGCTAGAACAACAAAGCAATGGCTTGGTCACATTAAAATCTTGAAGTGGCCTGGTCAGCCTCTAGACTGCGACACAATCTAAAATCTGTGACAAGAACTGAAGCTTCAATTTCCTATGTGGTAGCCGATAAACCTTTTGGATTTATATTATGAGTTTCTGGAGCAAAAGGAACGGAGCAAAACTCCTCCTGGGGTTTGTGCAACACCCGTAACCAAGTACAAGAAGGCCCTGTGCAAAAATGATAAGTACTAATTACGGTACCTTTTGCTTGGGCATCAGACGAGACACGTATTTCACGAATGCATGTTTTATATCTAATACGTTGTGGTTTTTTTCAAACACATTTTTAACTGATATTCTATTTCCATAATCAAACAACCAGTAGGTGAGAAAAACTATTATTCAGCGAATTTTATCCGCGACTGTATCCCCATTAAGGACAAGGGCACTACCAGTACACGTTTTTCAATTAGATTATGGGTTAATTCGACAAATACTGATTCAACTAAAATGGTGTTCATGACTAAAGCCCCGCCGCGGTTGTAAAACTGACTTGGATGCGGGAGCGGGCCAGGTAGACATTGGCTCTCCACTCGCTCTTCATCCAGCGGTATTGTGAAGATCTTGGGTGCACGACTGCCGGCTTGTTGTGGGAGGAGCCGCCTTCTCCCTGGGCCACATTCTGGTTCGACCTGGCACTGCCGCCAGATACAGCCTGCACCTGTGGCCTATAAAGCAACAGATATGTATTAATAGTGTGAAAAAAAAATACAGAAAATCCTCTGTACATCAGGGCCAAGGGTAAGAATGATGAGCAATAAATTATGTTGAGCAGCAGTGGATGGGGCATAAAAATCGGTGGTCGTGCGGCTCAAGAAGGCACGCTCAGTTCACCGCTGTACTTAGGCTTTTTCATTTGATTGTCACATTTTTATGGTTTGGAAGTGTTTTTCCTAGAAACATTTCCTGCAATTATGACTTTGCTGCTGCATTACCATATGTTAGTGACAGACTACAGATAGACAGTCAGGTAATGTTAAAGTTCGGATTACTTTGCTGTCAAAGGAATGGAACGAGGACGATCTGCAGTGATGCTACTTTCACCAAATCTTACCTGATGACCAGAGAGGTGCGAGGGGAGCCGGTTCTTGGCTGAGCCCTGGCACTGCCAGCGGGATTGAACAGGAGAGGAAGCTCCATGAGAGGGTTGCGCCCGTAACGGAATGAGTATCTGTCACAAGCCTCCACTCCAGGGAGCTGAAATAGAGAGCAAAAACATTGGAGTCATTGTTACAGTTTAACTCATTCAGTACCAGCCAATTCTAGACCAAGTCTGAAAAGACGTTTAAAAACGTCTTTGGGAGTGAATGAGTTAACAGTCAAACCCAAGGCCTCGGGGGGACATGTGACGTCATTTTATGTGGCCCGTGAAAGCAAATCATGTGGGTCACCTTCCATGATTCTTGCTAAAGTGTCCAAACATTTTAAATCATCAGATGTAATCACTGTGAGATATTGCAAGCATTATTTTGTGAACAAAGTCCTTTTTTACAGAACGAACTATAGTTCAACAAATTGATGGATAGCTAGTTTTGGAATAAGAAGTCAATGATAATTTGTTGAGTACGCGTATATGTGACGTAATGTTTTCGCAGTCATAGCGGCTGCCTGAGGGCAACCGTGCCCTTGACTAAAATGAGTTTGACACCCCTGCTATAGTTTCACAATCTGCATATCACTATGCTGACAACATCAGAGCTCATACAAACCGATTCAGTGATCTTGGCGACAGCAGACGCTGTGAGCCCAAACAGATCCTCCCCTTTCAAGTAAACTGGGAACAGCTTCAGTGTGCCAGATTCCGTTCTTTTTTCAGCAACAGGACCCAGAATCTGATCCCAAACGCCTAACATGAGGGGGATCAGAACGGGAAAACGTTAAAGATATGTTTGCCCGCAGTGAGTTTCTTTTTTTCTTCAGGAATCTGACAGGCAAGTTTGAGCGCAAACCTTTAGCGGTGGTGTCCGTCAGGACCAGATCTTGATAGCCCTGTTCAATGACTCTGATGGTAAACTCGGGTTGCCCATCTTTTTCTTCAACAGAGCAGACGTAGCGGCAACGGCGGTTGCCATGGCGCATGCTCCAGTATATACGACAAGCCTCGTAGCCGACTGGAAAGATGGCGGTCGTGGAATGGAATGCTGCCATTTGCATGGGCGTGAGTTGGCCGATGGCGTGTAGCACCAGGCTGCCTATTCGGAAGGTGTAGCCCAACTCGGGTTGCTGCACAACTGTGGCCATCTGGCGTACTTCGTCCCTTTGGACGTAAACACGTCGAAAGACGGCGAAGCAGCGCAGCTCGTGCTCCAGGGCATGTCCGGCCGTGCCCCGCGGTCTGTGGGCGTGGCACAGCATGGTCTTATCCTTGAAGAAGGTGCAATGGGCTTGCAGGGCACAGGTGAAATGGTAGACATTGGTACAACGCAAGCGGTGGCAGCCGCTGGTGGCGCCCGTCTGCTGGCAGTAGACGCAGCGCACCGTTTGGCCACGACGCAGCGCCAGCTCCACGTTGATCAGGGCGCCGGCTTGCGTCTCATACACCTCTGTGGACCACAGGGCGCAGTTGAGGTGCACCCACACGTCCAGGTCGAGATTAAGCAAGCGAGCGGGACCGTCAGTGATTCCATCTCCAAACTGGTGGCAGAAACAGCATCGCCTGTGGTCGCGCAGTGACACGGGAGGCCGCAACGAGGCGCCAAGTTTTTTCAGGAGGTCGTCAATCTTATCTTCTTCAGGGAGTTGAGAGTTTCCTCTAGGCACCACCACCTGGACAGTCCACTTCCTCCATCGAAGACCCTTTGGTCTCTTGACCTGATGCCAAGTCTCGTGGGACCTGGGCCGGGCCTTCAGCTTCACAGTCACTTTGATGGCATCCGACCTGGCTGTCTCACCAGCCACGGGGAAGGGGATTGGAGAAGTCGATGGGGGGGAGTGTTTAGGCTCAAGCTGGGCTAGGCAATGAACATCCATTGAAGACATGTTGTTGTTGTACTGATGCTGGGCTTTAGAGAACATCTCTCTTTGATCCGAGGCGGCAATGAGCGTCAGGGATTCCTGGTTGGGGAAAAAAAGAAAAGAAAAGAAAATGACCGTGAAATACAAGAAAGAATGATGAATTACTGCATCTTCAGGACACTAACAAACCTTTGATTCTGTGGATGACTTGGGCTGCATTGGTGAGGAGCAGTAGCGAAGGAAGCAGTTCTGACTACAGAAGACCAGCTCGTCTTTGAAACGGCTGACAGATTCCTAATGAACGAAATTGTCCAAACAATGAGAATTTGAGGGGGAAATGAAATCAAAACTCAACATCTGTGAGTTATTGAGCTCAATTCATGTTAAAAGTAAAAAGAGGCTCAAAACACAATGTAAATCTCAATTTCAATCAATTATCCGTAAGACTGATATCTGAGTATTCAAAAACATGCAAGAAACAGAGTATAGAAAGACGAAGTACTAATTTACACAACTATTATCCAAGGAGCAAATACCAGATACTGTACATATGGTACCTTAATGTGAGAGGGGAGCTCTTTGATGGATTTCTGCACTCCATTTCCCAGGACCACCACTTTACAGTTGCAGCACCATTGAGGTTTACATCCAGGGCTGCCAGAAACTCTCTGGTCAGGTCCTCGAGCTAGGACGGAGCCTAAAGCAAAAAAAAACAAAACAAAACAAAAAAAAACCTCAAATGGTTCACAGATCATGTAGGCAGTTGAATTAAAAGCAGCATTGTCGCTCTTAAGTCGCATACACATGCCCTGATAGGCCCAATTGGGTGTCTCTTCAAAAAAAAAAAAAATACCGGTAAAATAAAAAAGATTTGGACATGTGGTGTGACTTCTCTCCTATCCGCTCAGAAAAGGTCATTGTGTGTTTTAATTATCAAGCACACCACACACACTAGTCTCATCATGAGTGGTGACTAGCATTCTTCAGTCATTTCCTCACCTGGGCTGTTGGGATGGAAGCGGAAATGATGCGCCTGATGTTGCATCATTCCAATCGGGCCGCCAGGCCTGATCATCTGTCCCGGGCGACCATGAAGGCCTCCATTTTCTCCCTGCCCATGGAAAAGCAAAGGAGGGCGAAGGTCCACGCGTGGGTAAGTGAGCATGGATATGGGCCCCCGGTCTGGGGTGCTGCTGACCTCGTAGCTGCTGGGGATCTTCACACAAAGCAGCTCTGAAATGGCTGCCACCACTCCAGTGATGTTCTGGAGCAGGGAAAAAGAGCAGGACTTAAAAACATTCATAGGTTTTTGACCCTGTATTTTTAGGAGGTCATCAACTATGTAAATCACGGCATCATCATAAATGCACTAACAGCAATGAATTCAACGACAAAAAAGGAACGCGACGCAACACAGGAAAACAATGAGCGGCAACAAATAAATTTTGAGGTGTTTCTATTTCGCATGTGCATGATTATTACAAGAGAAAAGCAACCGTTTTCACTTTTCTTGTGTTGTTGCAAAGCGATGATTTTCTGTTGACCGATCAGTGGGCTAGTTCAATTGCACCTGTTTGATTACCCTACGCAAGTTTTTACAATGGATCCTAAAAGACAAAAAGAATATGAAAGACCTGCACTGGTTAATTCAAGTATATTTTCACTGAATTTGGGTACTCTTACCTCAGCTGCAGCTGGTCTTAAAGTGATGGCTACAGAAACCAGCCCTGATTTGGAATTGTTGGACATTGGACCAAACGGGGATCCAAAGAAGGCTCCTGAAGGCTCAGTCTTAATATCTTGCAATTTGACCTCTGACCCTAAAGAGGAAAATCGGAAAAGTTATTTTATGCCAATGAAATTAAAAATCAAATGATGAGAATCTGCATTCTAACATACATACCTTTCCCATCCGGCGCAGGAAGCATGGGGAGCACAGGGGAGACGCAGGGGGATGGTGGCTCTTGCTTCACCAATGACAGATCTGGATAACGACTAATTTCCATGCCAACCACACTCTCAGGGGACGAGGATGGAACAAAACTATCAGGTGTGTCCCTTTCCTTGCAAAGCTCCTGCCCTTTGTTACTGTGACATTGCAGGGAAAAATACAGTCAAACTCTTGCAGCTTTGTACGGAAACAAAGAACTGTATTGCTTTAATCTGTGTGTCAGATACCTCAGCTCCTCCTGGTTATTGTGGGGAGGGGTCGGAAGGGATGCGGGAACATCCACTGTTTTGGGACCCTGAGCAATGGCCCGAGCTAGCAGATCATCTTCAGTCCTAAACGGGACATGTAGCGGCTTCGGAACAAGGCCTTTGGTCACTGCACATAGAAGACCATGCGGTTATACTGTGCTCTGAATGATAAAAATATCCATCCATCCATTCTCTTCTGCTTATGGGAGGTCAGGTCATGGGGGCAGCAGCTTTAGCAAGGAAGCCCAAACTTCGCTCTCCCCAGGCACTTCGTACAGCTCTTCCTGGGGATCCCAAGGCGTTTCCAAGCCAGCCAAGAGACGTCCCAGTGGGAGATGCCCGGAACATCTCACCAAGGAAGCATTCTAACAAGGTGCCTGAGCCACCTCATCTGTCTCTTCTCAATGCGGAGGAGCAGTCTCTCGACACTGCACTCCTTCCGGATGTCCGAGCTTGTCACCTTATCTCTAAAAAAGAGCCCGGACACTCTGCGGAGGAAATTAATTTGACTGCTTGTTTCCGGGATCTTTTACTTTCGCCCACGACCTTCAACATGTGATTATAGCTGAGGGTAGCAACGTAGATCTACCAGTAAATCGAGAGCTTCACCTTTTGGCTCAACTCTTTCTTCGCCATGACTAACCAATAAAGGGTACGTATAACTGCAGACACTGCACCGATCTGCTTGTCGATCTCCGGCTACCAGCTCCCCCCCCCCAACACAAAATTGTGAACAAGACTCCACCATTTCCAATTGAGTACCATAGCCTCAGATTTGGAGGCGCTGATTGTCATCCTAACCGTGTCGCACTTGGCCGCAAAACCGCTCCAGTGAGAGTTTAAGATTGTGGCTTGATGAAAGTAGACGTATCACATCATCTGCAAAAATCAGACATAATACTGTGGTCAAACTAGACCCCCTCCACACATTGGCCGTGCCTTGAAATTCTGTCCATAAAGGTTATGAACAGAGTCAGTGACAAAGGGCAGCCTGGGTGGAGTCGAACCCTCATTGGAAAAGAATTGGACTTTCTGCCGGCAATGGGGACCAAGCTCCAACAGTGGTCGTACAGTAAACGTGTGCATTTTACCCATGGCTGCTGCTTTGCTCGCCAGCTCTTCTGTTGTAGCAAAGCCATTGATCATTTTCTGCCGATTCACAGGTGGGGGCGTAGGAGGAAGAGATGCCGGAGGTGTTGGTGGATTGCTCATGTTACTCTGCTGTAGGAAAGAGCAGAGCCCTGGTCAGTTCATGAATTTAGAGGAGCGTTCCAAGAGCATCATAAATGTAAGGAGAGCTCACCTTGTAGGCCAACTGCGAATAATAGTCGGAGACGCCATCCAGCGAGGCGCTGCCAAAAGTGCCTGACAGGAGGTTCTCTCCATTGAGCTGACCGGTGCCGTAGGGAGCAAAGTGGGCAAAGTTGACCCCGATCAGTGGCTCCATGAGGGGCAGCAGAGAGAGCTGCTGTGAATGAAAAAACCCCCCCACATAAAATGCCTTAATTATACATTTGATGTGACTTTTCCTTTATTTCACGGCTTCTCTGCTTCCACTTCAAAGCTTAAAAGCATTTGTAAATTACTGAAGATCACAAAATTAAGCATACCAATTGTTCATATAAGACCACCACGACTTACCACTTTCATGCATATGTTGTTAATTTTAATAAGCTTTCAATATTTTCTGAATTCACCTTTTTATGCTCTGCCCACACGAGATGGGCTTTGCAATTTACAGTTGCTCATTTGTGGAGCATACCTGCTATTTGATTGGTGCTCATATGGGCAAGGTACCTACTAGGTGGTAACTTCAAACTATGTCATTAATGTTTCTGAATATTAATAACAATAATAAAAAACACTGAGGAAGAGAATTGTTAATTACTACAGCAAACACGGTTTGCATTTAGTTCAACCTAAATAACTCGCAGCCTTCAGCTGCAGGTTACCATTGGGGGGCGGGGGGGGACTTCACACACACACATCTCTTTGCACAATCGGCTAGGGATTAGTTTCATATTTGATTTAGTTTCTGTTCTTAATTACACATGCAAAGGCTTTCATCAGTTGATTAGTCTTACCTGTTTTATTTGGGTCATCACTGTGTCCGGGCCGGAGTGCATCAGTTGCCTCTCATCGCCTTCCTTCTTCCTTTTCTTGTAGCGAGAGGGAGGTTTCTCCCCTCCTTTTGGGTTTCTTTTATTCCTCCCTTTCTTCTTCTCCTGTTCACTAAAGAGATGCCCTTGGAAGTCCAGAGTGCCATCAGAATACGCCTGAGGATGAAAAAGATCACAACACAAACGTTCATCTTCTTTAATGAAAGCCAAATAGTTGACTTCAACGTATAAGCTAGGTTTTCAACCACATAAGTGAGTCATTCAGAAACAAAAGTGAATGATTACAATTATCCTGAGTCACTTCAAGAGGACAATCTCTCAGGATATTTTCGAGACATCGGTCCAATGGGCCTTTGCTAACTTTGAACGGAAGGGAGGGTCAATGCTAATTTTTGGCCCGATATTGGTGTACCCTACTTGAGTTGCTGTTTGACTCACTATGCTGCCCACTCCCCACGTGACGCATATGGACAAAAAGACTGACCCCATTGCTGTCCACAGAGCTTTGCCTGAGAAGGGCTTTGCAGTCAGCAGGATCCTCCTCCTCCGATCGCATGCTCTCCTCCGACTGCTGCTGGGAGAACTCTGGTGGAGTCGCGCTCTTGTTCTTCAGCAAGTGCTTCAGTAGCTCGTTGCCAGCTTCACCCTTGTTTGGACTCTGTCCAGCAGGGAAGGGAGACACGCCTCCTTTGCTGCCACCCTCCTCCTTCACAGAACTAATTTCGGCACCCACGGGCCCTTCTCTTGACCCGTGACATTCGCTGCTGTCAGTCTGCTCCAACTTTATGTTGCTGAGGATCCTGTCATGCTCCTGAGCCTGCGCCCTTGCCGCCTCCAGCGAAAGTCCGGATTGTGACGCAGAAAGTTGCCTCTCTAGCTCAGAGTGACCCGGAGTAGAACATCCAAGTGGGGATCTTGACAGGTCATGCTCTCCAAAGAGATGCGGGTTCCTGGTTGGCGTTGAAGACGTGTCTGAGACGCATGGCGTCAGTGGGGCAGTGAGGTCCGAGTGTGGCGTTGAAGGCGTCTTGATCGAATCGGCGTCATCATCTTTCTTCTTTTTCCGTGTTCTTTTCTTTTTCCCTTTTTCATCCGGTATGATGTTAGAGTACAGTTGGATTAATGATTGACCTGAGCCAGGGAAGTTGGATGGAAGAGGTGTAGCCGAGTCATTTGCAAAAGGTGGACCTTCGCCTGGCATGGGAAGCATCATTCCTGGTCCGCTGAACTGACGAGGTCTGGGCTGACCCTGTGGAAAGTTGGACACTGGTAGGCCGAGGTTATCAGGGCCCATTTCTGGAGGTACCATCTCGTTTCCCATCATGGGCCTGCGTTCACTTTGCATAAAGTTTCCAGTTGACGAGCACATGCCTTGCTGCTGGGGGAAAGCTGCTGCATGTTCTTGCTGCTGCTGTTGTAAAGGAAGCCTCTGGGGCTGCATAAACTCTTGCGGAAGCTCCGAGTTAAAAAACGGCATCTGAGCGAGCGGCGCCAACATCCCATCTGGCCCCATCATACCTTGCTGCTCCATTTCCATGCGGTGTTTCAAGGCCCTCTGTCGTTCAACTTCCTGCATAAGCTGCACCCGCTGTCTCTCCTGCTGTTCCCGGAGCCTTTCTCGCCTCTCCCGCTCTTGGAAGCCCTCGCTGAATGGATTGTTATCATCAAACTTCACACCGCCCGCCTGAATGGGTTTAACACCCCCTTGAGGAGCTGTTGCCAATTGGGACTCCACTGGTATTTGAGAGTGTTGAATCATGTTACCCATCGGCATCTGATGGGGCTGCACTGGATTTCCCCCATGTAGCCGCGGGGGCAACATAGGTGGCATTCCAGGCCCTCCTATGGGACCAGGAGTGCCAGGGTGCCAGCCTGGTGGTGGGTTTGGCAATCGAGGAGGGGTGTTTGGTGGGCCAGAGTGAATTGGCATTTGCATCACAGGGTTCACCTGAGGCTGGACTATAGGTGGTCCACCGGGAACGAGGCCAGCAGGACCCGGCACTGAATGCATCCCAGGCATTAAGGGCGTCAAGTTGTTTTGTTGCTGTTTCACTCTGTATTCCTCGATGAGTTCAGCATGCTCCTTTTGTTGCTTGCGGATCTAAAATACATAAGATATGTTCATAAAATGATGACGGATATGGTGTATATTTGGGTACATCTAAATCAGGGGTGGGCAATTATTTTCCCGAGGGGGCCAAATGAGAAGTAGAAAATATTGTGGAGGGCCGGGCCAAAAGTTAGAAATAGAAATAGAAAATAAACAAGATAGCACAATGTCTTTGTATGCCAGTAATAATGTAACATTCTCCTCCACCATCACACTCAGCACCGGTTCTCCTCAAGGATGTGTACCGAGTCCCCTGTTGTTCACGCTCTACACATTTGACTGCTCTCCGACTCTTATTAGCGGTCCAGTTTGCGGAAAGTTTTTAACATGATAACAATCAAACCATTCTAGGAAATGTTCATTTACTCGAGCCACAAGCAATTCACTCTGAGCATGGAAATTGCCAGAATCGGACTGAGTAAGAATCGCTTCCTTGTTTTTCAAAGTCTCGTAGATTTGAGTCTTTCCAACTCCAGGCGTCTCCTGAATGTTTCGTACTTTGTTACCCGCTTCGTTTAATCAGATACATATCACTTTCCCTAACTGCGCCACCTGGTGTTGAAATACCTGTCATTACAAGTCCAAACGAAATGAATGCAATCAAGCCTTAATTGTGCACCAATCTTCGGCGGGCCGAATTAAAAAGACCAACGGGCCGGATCCGGCCCGCGGGTCGTAGTTTGCCCAACCCTGATCTAAATGATTATTATAGTGAAACAGATAAATTCTTTCATCCAACATTTTTTTTATCAGTATTCCTTGAAAAAAAGTATTGCTGTAGCAACTAGAAGACTAAGTATGTTGCTACACCTAACTATAGGCTGGTCCACGCGCTGCGTTGCACCTTAATTAATTTTCAAAGAACCCGATAGGACATTATTTTGGATGGAGGGGGATTATAAGTGTACTTGGCACCAATTGAAGATTGTTTTTTCAATATCGACATTTATTTTTTGTTTTTTCTTTGTTTCTGTTTTTGAAGGGCGGCAAACATTCTTTGTGGAAAATGTTTTCCACAAAGAACTTGTTTGCTGGAGATTGGAGATTTATCAGCGTGCTTTTGTAAATTGTTTAAGGTTTATATATATATACTGTATACATATATATCAGAGATGAAAATGGACTTTCCTGAAAAAAAAAAAATATATATATATATATACCTGTGTGTGTGTGTGTGTGTACACACACACCTGGCCGATCACGCATGAATTAGTTTAAACAAAACGCGATTCAAATACTCGACATTCAATGATTAATCTTCCTTTTGTGTGTGTTTCTGTATGATTATTGCATAATAATGAGACACCAGACACCAGACACCAGAGTGTTCATTATGTGCCGCTGTATTGAGTAGATAGTCCGCTGCTCTCTGCTGTGCGTGCGTCAGCGCGAACATGTACACAAGCGCGTCTTTTGATTTCAACCAATCAGCGCTGACGCAACCGACGTCACACATGACAACAGCTAAGCTAAGCTAGCCGAGACAACACTCTTAGTCGGACGGACACGTTTTTCTGCCAATCTGTGCGTTTCCATTTTTTGTCCAAATATATTTTTTGCGACAACAACTGTCTTGTCCATGGCGTCTTTTATTCATTCCACTTGGGTTTGGCAAGTGTGTTTATAAAGAGATGAAAATCTCTTTACTGTTACTAGTGTTAGTGCCTCAAGATGGCTACGCTCGTGAAAGCAAAACAACGAACTCAAACGCGTGTTCGTTCAATGTTGTCAACTCATATCCGGATTAATTTTAGGCAATTTTTCCTCAATTCTCCAGAGAAATTTTCTTTAAAATTTGAAAATCCGGAATTTCGGGAAAATCCGGAGGACTTTCATCTCTGGTTTATATATATGAATAAAGGAGGAAGGGAGCCAAATGTTCAGTAGAGGAGGTAGACACGTAGAGCTCTTCTTACCTGCTCTAGCTGTTTTTGCACTACGCCCTGCTGCTCTGTGACATGCTTGAGCTGCTCAGCATCCTCCTCCGGGAACTCTCTCCCGGCCTTCTTCGCCGTTCTCTGTTTGGCAGACAAAGCTTTCTTTGACTTCCTGTGTGCTCCAATCTTCTCCTCCAGAAACTTCTGCTGCATTTGAAGTAGTTGCTGAGTCTCCTGCAGCCACTCCTCATACTGAGCCCTTTGAGCATTGTCTGAAAGAAAATGGGTGTTTTTTAGCAAGCCTGCCGGAATAGGGTGGCAAAAATACAGCATATTTGTGAGCCTAATAAACTTTCAAATGAAATACCACTGATGCAAAGAAATTTTTTTGAGAACTTACTGACAAATCCCGGTCCAAAATTAGGAGGGTTTGGTCGTGGTACTTGTGTCAATCTGCCATCCTGGTGGAAAAGTAAAGACATTTGCTCGTACAGTCCATAGTGTATGTGTGACAGGTGCTAGTTCCTTTTTGTTTTGTTTTGTTTTTTAAATTAAAACGAATGAACCACATTCAGTATTAATATTACCTGTCCCAAAACTTGTGGGGGAAGTGGTGTGCTTTCAGGAAGAGGCGTTACAGGCCCAGATGGAAACCTGTGAGACATAAGACAAATATAAATGTAATCGTTTCTTCTTGTGTATGCGTGTATTCGCAGTTACGCATGTGTAAACAAAGCACACCAATAAAAAAAGCCTTACCTGTTCATAACCATCGGAGCCATTCCAATGTTGTTCTGAACCATGACTTTATTGATGCCTTTTAGTGCGACCATCT
Organism: Hippocampus guttulatus; assembly: GCF_054856545.1. Lineage (NCBI taxonomy): Eukaryota > Metazoa > Chordata > Actinopteri > Syngnathiformes > Syngnathidae > Hippocampus > Hippocampus guttulatus. Next base: position 3,092,845 of record NC_141274.1, read on the forward strand.
TGGCTTTCATGATTGGGTCAGTGATCGTGTCGAAATCTTGACAAAGACAAATCATTACAATTATAAATTGTGTACAAAGCATTTACTTCGTACGCATGTATCGGTGTATCTCAATAAATGTGAATGTTGTGGAAAACTATTTCAGTTGTTCAATTCGAAACGCGAAACTCGGATTCACTACACAGTGGAATAATTCATGATTTTAGTTTTGAAAGATTTGATTTCTGAAAGTTACGTTATAGCTTAAAACCAATGAAAACCCTTAACTCACCCTTGAGAAATAGTATCAATTAAATAACATTAAATTAACAATTCAAAATAATTTTAATACACAAGTTAGGTCGGAATAGACCAGCAGAAAGAGAGAGACTGAAATGGAGAGCGAGAGCGATTAAATATATGATCTGCTATAATCAAAATTATTGAGATGCACTGTTAACCAAGAAACAAAAATACCAATGTTTGGGAAGAAAGAGTCCGTGGAACGCTGTCGTATCATGGCCTGCATCTGTCTCTGTTGCTGCTGCTCTTGCTTTTCCTGATCTAAGAGGTCCTGCAAAAGGAGGGGCTGCTCCTCCAGCAGAAGTGGACGGTGTTGGCCATGCTGACCCAAGGCCTGGTTCAAAACCTGCTGCTCCATCTGGTGGTCCTCTCCAAAATCTGTTATCGAAGACTCTCCAGCAGCAGCAGTGCTGCTGGGTATTGTCTGATTCACAGGAGGAGCGGGGGTATGCTCACTCTCAGGGCCTTGGTTCTGCTGGGGCAGGAGGTCACCCCCTTGAGTGACAGCATCAACCATTGGGTTTAACGATTGCTCTTCAGGCTGCTGCTTAATGAGTAAACTGGACAGAACAGGGGTGGAGTCAGAGAGGGCTTCTTGCTGGTTCAACACCACGGTGTTCCTGGAGACGTTGGGGGATTTTTGACAGTCTTTGACCTCTGTTTTAATTTCCTTCCCATGTGCCAAAGGAGCAGAGTCCTGGCTCTCAGGGGTGTCAAGTTTGACCTCAGTTGATGATTTTTCGCCTGTTGCATCTGTCATCTCCGGTGCTGTTGCTGAACTGGATGAGGCTGCGCTTTCACTGGGGTCCAGGTTTTTGTTAATCTCAGTAGTGTCAGCGCTATCATCCATAGGATCACTGAGATCCAGTTCCTCGTTGAACATGTCTTTTTTGATGTCGTCGAGATCAGGGTCTGTATAAGCAATGATGTCAAATTTCCCAGATGTCAGAAAGTCATCAAGGTGCAGATCGTTCGTCTCAAGGTCTAGGTCTTTGCCATCTTCAGGATCCAAATTAAGGTTTTCCAAGTCAGCATCAACCAAGTCTTTCACCTCGACATCTTCAAGATCTTTTACTGCAGATTCCTCTGCATCCAGTTTCTCCTCTCCTGTTTCACTGGTGGCCACAGTGTCATTCTGCCCAGTCGTGGGAGCAGACAGGATGATGGATGCAGACATGTTCTGGGTCTCATTTGGAGCAGGCTGGCTGAGGGATCTCATCAAAGGAGATTGTTTGAGGGTGTTGTTCGCCGACATTTGGGATTGCTGATGCAGATTGTCCATACTGGTGGAAAGGGGTGCGTTTGCAATCTGGCTGGCCATTGGATCAAACATTCTGGGCCCCTGAATTAACGGAAACCTGTTGTCTGGAGTCCCCGGAAAGCCTTGGGGCCTTTGAGCTTGGATGTTGGGATCCATGTTGCATCCTTGCATAGCAACTGATGGAAATGCCATTCGTGGCCTGTTTTCTCCTGCTCTGTGTCGCAGTTCGATGAAGGGCTGGCCCATAATGTTATGCTGCTGTACTGGCATACCGTGTGGTGGAAAGTGTTGAGGGAGACCCATAGGATTACTGCCACCTCCCTTTGCCATTTCTGCAGACATGGATCGTCTCATCTGAGGAGGAACATCTTGCATTGGATGCGGTCCACGGGGAAACAGTTCTTGCGCTGAACGAGGTCCGAGAGCACCAGCTGGAAATGAAAACCTACAACAGGATAAGAATATGTTAGTACAAAGGCAGCATAGTGGAAGCCAGCCAGTAATTGCAAGATAAAACCATGTAAAGGGGTTAATATCAACACTAAACACACCTCGGTCCCTGGTGTCTTAAATTTAAATTTGGATCTCCGGGGTGTGGGCCCCGAGGCATTTGTCCTTCATGTCCTGCTGGAAAAGGTCCAGGAAACCTCATTGGCCCTCTTATGGGTCCTTGTCCAGGATAAGGTGGAGGAGGTCGGTTGAACATATCCCCCTGTTGTCCAGGTTCTTCCTGTGGCCACGGTCGTGGTGGTCTCGGAGTCAAGTTGCCAGGAGCCTCTTGAGGGCACCTCTCTTGTCGAATGGCACTCCTTTGTTGCTGTTGCTTCAGGATTAGTTCTCGGATTCGCTGCCGCTGCAAAATGAAAGCATAGCAATATGGAAAGTGTTTTAAAGAAAGGTTTGCTCAATCTTGCACAAAAACATTTGTGAGACTGGAAAAAGGGAACAGAATGGCCATCATATCGTTTCAAGATTGTAATGACAGCCTATGTAAATTGCTATCAAATTATACACTTCATATAAAGACAAAGCACAAGGGAAATGTTGGATCACAAAGTCTAGATTGTTTGCTTTTGGGGCTTCTGCAGCTTGTCTATCAGCTTTGAAAATATGATGTCCAATTAAAATGCTCTAAAAAATGCATTAAATAAAAATAAAATAAAACTGCGGGGCCTAACTAGTACTGATATAATTTGAGATTAAGCAAGCGTCTCTATAATGAACAAGAAAATCATAGTGACAGTCGAATGTTAACACATGTACCTGTCTGAGTCTCTCTTCGTTTTCAGCCATAGCAACCTGAGCGTCAGAGGACACAGCAGGCATTTGGGGGTTGTTCGGCAGCTGGCTCGGGTCTTGTGGGACAATTGTATTGTTACCCAGACTTGGCTGATCTTTAACTTCCGTCTTCTCAGACTGTGGACGAGGAGTCATAGGGGCTTGCTCAAACGGGTCATGACCGGGCGTCTGACTGTTTCTTCTGGAGGGTGACCGGGTAAATCCGTCATCTGGTACACAAGGGTGTTTAGGTGTTTGTGAGCCTGGATGAGGGAAATGTTCCTGAAGCCTGCCGTGAGGGGCAGAGAATGGGTCCTGAGTTCCCAAAGATCCTGGTCTCAATCCTTGTCTATTGACCCCATCAGACCCAGGACGAAGGGTCCCAGGAGACTGGGCAAAGGGGTCATTTATCATTGCCTGGGGGTTTCCGGGCTGGGAGAACATGTCGTTACTACCTGGTCTTGATGGCCCAGACGCACTACTAAATGCCTCAACTGGCGCTCGACTGGTACCTGGTGACTTAGAAAACCTCTCCACAGCAATGGGCCGGGGCGTACCTGGTGGCTGAGCATAAGGGTCCACAGAGTGGGAAGGTGACATCCTCTGGGCTGAGTGCGACTGGTGAGGGAACTGGTTCATGCCACTGGGGTGAGGGGTGGCGGGAGCATGCGCGTAAGGATCCGTAGAAGGGCTAGCAGTGTTTGATGGTTGATTATAGTTATCGTGTGGGCGTGGGGTGCCAGGAGGTCTAGCATAAGGCTCAAAAAATGGGCGAGGTTGGGCATTAGGTTCGGGTCGAGAGTTACCTGCAGGTTGAGCAAATGGATCATATGTGAAGTGGTCCGGCCTTGGAGTAGAAGGTGCGTGGGAATAAGGATTCCTAGACAGTTGAGCAATTTGTCCTTGTTGAGAAAACGAGTGTGGTTGAGGTTGATGTTGACCCATACGAGGAGGACTGGAAAAGTTGTCATTCCCTGATGGTCTTGGCGTGTGCGGGGGCTGTGCGTAGGGGTCAGCCTGTTGATTCTGGGAGAACCTGTCTGTGGGATGTTGACCTGCTCGGTATAACCCTTCATGAGTCTGTGGGGGGGGCATTGGTGTCTTGAAGAGCGACACAGAGCCAGATTCGTTACTTCCAGGGATTGGTGTCAGTAGAGGTCTTGAGTAAGGGTCAGACAATATCATCCTGTTCTGAGCCATGCGTTGATAAGCCTCATTTCTTATCATGGGCCGAGAGTATGGATCTCTACCTGGCGAGCCCATTGGGGGTCTTCCCTGAGCGGCGTGGCTGGTCCTGGGTGGCCCCATGGGCTTCAGAAAAGGGTCCATTTCCCCAGCTGGCCTTGGAGTGTCAGGAGGTTTGGCATAGGGATCATTGCTAATGGATGTTGGAGAACCAAAGGTATCATGGGCAGGGGAAGGCCTCCCCCGGTCCTGCTGTTCCATCAAGGACGTGGGCGATTTGCCAGATTCCATGGGCATTCTACGACAGGCATTTGGTGCAAGACTTGGTGGTCTTGGAGTCCCTACCATCTTGCCATATGGGTCCCATGGAGATGAAGGTCTGGACCCAGAGGAGCCTGGTGAAAAAACCTGTGGGGACTGAGGCTGGGAAGACGAGCCAGAAGGAGGAGGAGGAGGGGGTCGTAAAAATACATCATCGGAAAGACCCGAAGTTGGCGTCCCTGGCAACTGTGGCCTCGCAAAGCTGTCTTTAGCATTTAGTTGTTGCTGCATTGGGGATGTGCTTCCATTGCTAGGAAGTGAGGCTGGGCTCTGGTTGCCGCTGTTATTGCCATCTCCCTCAGTCTGCATGTTACTCTGTTGCAGCTGCTGTTGCTGTTGGAGTTGCTCGTTCTTAACTTGCTCCAGTTTCTGAGTAGCTTCGATTTTGGCTTGCTGTTTGCTTTTCTGCCTCATTTGCTGTTGGGAAACCGAAACAAAATGTTTGTCATTAGACAATATGTTGAAGGCAACAAATGTCATTTGCTAGTCTCATGCAAAAAAGTGAACTGGGCCTACTAACCACCAACGTCATCAGGGTTAATGCGGAGGGATAATGCAGTTGTTTTGGGAGCTTTTACTAAACCACCTCTTAGATGTCTTAAAATTAAGTGGACCTGCTGCTGCCCTGACTTAATTGCATACCCTCTTACCTGTCTAAACTTCCACTCTTGTTCATGCTCTGACTCTTTTGGTTTCAAAGGGTCTTTAAACAGCAGTTCTGTGTCTAGTGGTATGTTGGGATCAAACACCTCAGGGGGCTGTGGATGCTGTGGATGGTGCCTCTTCACTGTCTCATTGGACATCTGGACTTTGTTGATGCGCAGGGCGGCTCGGTTATCTCTTGCCTTTTGCTGAAAGGCACATCAATACACATTATCAAGACACATCATACAATTATGGCAAAAGTAACTAAACTACCAGCAATGCTAATGAAAACAGCATTCGCATAATTGCTTCCTACAATTTTATTTTCTTTCAGCAAACATTGTTCTCTCAAGAAATCAATAGTTGTTCAAGCAAAAGCCACACAATTTTACTCTCACAAATGGTAGGTACACACACACACACATTTTTAAAACTCTATTTGGTCACTTCAAACACTTGAACCTGATTACTTTGGCTATTGTGTATTGAGCAAGGCTGCCAATAGTCATTAGCTCTGAATGGGCGGATTTCAAACTGTATTGGCAAAAGAGGCCAAATGCATAAGGGAAGTGTGTTAAAGTGGTATACATGTAGTGCTTACACTTTGTTTGTGGCGTGTTGATGGGTGAGGATATTTTATATGTAACAGTATGAGTGATCTCACCACATATGGGGCCCTGTCTTGTGAACTAGCTTTCCGCCACAGTTTTGCAATTTGCTTTACTCTGGTAGACCAGTCTGTTGAGTAGAAAAAGAAAGCTCCATAGTTAAATTGAACTTTGGAGGATATGGAGAAAAAAAACAAGCGACAGTGCCATGTACCAACCTGGGAATTCCTCTTTGAGGTTAGGAAAATTTATGTTGGTGTAAAGGACAGGTGCTACAGTGGCAAGCTCCCCGAGTGTCTCTTCCTTCTCCCACTTGAGCGTACTCCTTTGGGCATTGGACATGGCTTCAGTTTCCCCCTCAGGCAGTGATCCGGGTGGTGTGGGGCCATGGCCAGGGACAGGGGAAGGCCATGGACCAACTGCTTCTCTTGGCATTTGACAGAATTTTCTATCCCTGCAAAGGCAAATCAACACAACTGTTTCAATAAAGACAAAAAATACATGCAAGCATTATCACGCAAAACAAGCATGAGTACATTACCTGGGATTGTCACTGAAAGGCATTCGGTTGAGGGGAGAGAAATTTCCCGGGATTAAAGGCCCTGCTCCTGAATTGGAAGGGAAACGGTGTCCTGGACCCATCATTCCATTGATCATTGGCATCCTTGGAAACATTGGATTGCCTGCAGTCAAAGAGAATGATGCATGGACTTGTTGGAACAATGAAAACATTTAGAGATGGAAACATGAATGTAGCAAATAATGTACCTGTGTTGGGATGAGGGATACATGTGCCAGGTGTGGTGGGGAGGGGCCCAGGACCCTGAGGATGAGGCAACTGTGACGGCGGTGGTTGGCTTGTGCTGGGGCTGAGGACCGCCGTGAAGAGATCTTCCACATCCTTGCCCTCTAGCTCTGTAACATTGTACAAAGTAACATCACAAAGATTTATCAGCACACTACCCCTTGTTAAATGAAAACATTTCACCAAAATTGGATTGAAAGTGATGGACAACACATAAATTTGGATAAAATTACCAACCTGGAATTTTGTACAGCTTGCTGAGGATTGATTCTGCAAAAGCAAAGAAACAATTTCAATTGAACCTATGGGCATGAAAACCTTGATTTTTTGCCTTCATATGGCGAATGGTCTCCCATACTCACCATCAGTGACCATCTTGTCTAATTCTGGACTAAGAATGCCATCTAGGGGTTCTTCTGGAAGGCTGCGAGGTGTCCTGCGGCCAGCCTGAGAGTGGGGCACAGCTGGGGAACTGTCTGTGAGGGGCCCCACTTCCAGACCAGCTGTGGAAACAAAGAGACATACAAAATAGGCTTTACACCAGTGGTGATAAACATACGGCCCACGGGCCAGAACGGGCCCACTAAGGGCGTCCAATCCAGCCACACCTTTGTCTTGTTAATTTAGTTGGAAAAGAAACAAGCGTTAGAAGAAGCCCAAACCATCCAGTGACAGTACATACATAGACTCCCAAAAAAAATAAAACAACAATTCGGATTACAGTGTAATTTAGAAACCCAGACAAATAAATCAGTTTCTTTCTAACTACATGTTCAATCCTTTGTTTTGGCAGTAATTGTTAAGTCTGTTAAATAATTTTTTTATGATGTGCAAATGCAGGATGAATTATGGACCGTTTAAGGATAAATATTTATTACTTTAATGGATGCTGCCCAGAGGCGATATGAGTAAACTAAACTATCGTATGGATTCAGATACCAAGTACTGATCACCACCTTAGCAGGGGGGCTGCCAGTTGATGAGATCTTAGACTGAAGTAGACAAAAAGGTCTTCCTTTTATCAGTGTCATCTAGTAGTTATGCAAGTATTACATTGCATTTAGGCATTAAATGGTTCAATTGAGCTCACAAAAGGTTAAACATACATACACATTTGGCTGAATACTACACACACTGTTAGAGAAATCCAAGAGGGGTTAAAAAAAAAAAAAAAAAAAAAGGCAATGTATAAAGCACCATTCATGCAACTTCAGTGCAAGTATAAGAAAGCAAGAAGCGAGGGGACAGGTAGACCAGTGAACCCTTACCAAAAGGAGGTGGTGAGCCATCAACCTGGAAGGAGCAAAAATCAAGACCTAAAAAGAACCCAAAACCAGATAACATGAGTGGAAAAACAACTTAAAGAAGAAAATATGATTTGGACAATGCAAAAAAGAGGATCAAATCAAAGGTGAACAAAATATCTTGATTTAAGAATGGTGGAGGGGAAAAAATAGACTTCTTTTTGCTGCCTCAGGTTTGAGAAGAGAAGAGCGGATTAGAGATTCTTCCCACTGCAACCGCCTATTGAATTAAAGACGCACCAGAGTCACCGCTTGGCTTTCCGAGCATTCCCAAGATGTCTGCATCAGTATTCAAAACATCAGATAGATCAACTAATGGCTCCTCAGCCGTCTCTGTGAATGGGGGATGGGGGGAAAGTAAGAAAAAAACAAATGTCAGAAATTATAGCTGACGATGATGGTGAACAGAAAGTGATGGCACCTGGAGAACAAAATTATCTAATTTAACAACGTTGATAAAAGACTAACTGAACAGCCCAATATCTGTATACTTGACAAATTATATTGTTATGTAGGCATCTTGAAGCCAACAAAGGGCTAATGCATTCTACCAAATTGTTGCAATTCAGGCTGTCTCAACAGACTCATCTAACGTAAAAAAATTGATTGTATGGCTGGATTTGCAATGCAGGTCGTTAAATCTGACTATACTGATGGCAGATAATCGAAACACATCAGATTTTTCAGCAACATTTCATGTTCAAATTCATGTGTTTTCTCCAATTGTGCAACTTGAGCAAAATAATAATTTAAAAAAATTGTGTCGGAATTGTTTCACTTGCATCCATGCGGTGTAACAAACGTGTACATTTGAGTGCAGGATTGAACTGTTGATTGAGTGTTTGAGCAATAATGTAAAACAAGTGGAAATGCGATTTGAAGACAACATTCTTGTGAAAAAAAATCAAAATGGAGGTGGAAAGAATGACAATAGCCCGACATTAGGCTTTTGCAAGTTGCTCCAGCTATTACAAATATTTTTCAAATTGTCTGTAAGATGAATTGCCCCATTTTATATGAATCACTGAATTGAAATATAGTACGTACGCTCTGCAAGTGGTCTGGTAGCGAGGGATGGAGCGGCGGCGCTGAGCAGAGGGTCTGCCGAAGAGTTCAGAAAGCCGGCGCTAAGGCGCTTCCTCTCGAGCAGGCTTTGCCCTTCGTCGATGAGGCCAGATTCTTGCTGCCTGTTCTGTTTGCTTTTGTCCAGGAGATCCTTTCCAAAGAATGCCTCCTGAGGACGGCAAGGCAAGGCATCTTCAAGAACCGTTCGCCTACATCTCTTAATGTCAATATGACAAAGACCCCTTTCCCTTAGGGATCATTCAAACATGCATGATAAAAATATCAGCTCTAAAACCACAAGTAAAAATACAACTCAGCCCACTTTTGTCAGCATCCATCAAACCTAAAAACACTTATTCACACATGTCATCCGCAATCTTAAAAGACGTTAACAGTGGCAGTCCCAGCTGCACAAGGATATTAAAAGCCCAGTGTTACTGTTTCAATAATGAATGAAATGGGCTTGGCAGAGTTAGGACCTTGAGCTATGACAGAGCACCAACTGCTTCTGTTGTGGTGGTGGGATAAAGAGCAGCGCTGACAGCTTGCCTGTGGCTTTATGCGCGCCACATATCTGTGTTTCGGCCAACACAAGGTGACAGTGAGATATTGTCTTGAGACATGGAATGTTGAAGTCACATCCATTTAAGTTTTATTTTGTGTGTGACTTCACAACCAAGACGGAGGCCATTTAAAGAGCATGATATGAGAGTTCATTCTACCCCCCCCCCAAATAAATAAATAAATAAATTGCAGGTGGACTATGCGCTCCAAATTTCAGTAGGTGGCAATGCACTTCGAATTACCCACCTTCCCTAGGGTGGGATACAAATGCATCTTAAAATACATTTTCATCAAAGGAATTACATTACAAGAATGAGTTCACCAATCAAATTAAGAAATAAGCAAAACTAGTCACAAGGATGGATTAGTATGACTGTTTCGTTACACATTCATTTTTACAAGGTGACAAACCTGTAGGTAGGTGGGAAAGGCTTCCTCCAGTTTAGTTTTCTTTTTGCGGTAGCGTTTTTTAATTTTTTCCGCAACCTCTGGTCCGGGAGGCGTCTCATCCACAGGCATGTCAGGCAGCGCTTCAGTCCATCCTCCAACTAAAGACAGAGGAAGACAATTTTTTTTAAATGTTGAAAATTATTTTTTTTTTAAAAACATCCAAAAATACAAGGGGGCCTCTGTTTACATCAGTATGTAACATTACAGACAGCAAGTAACAAACAAGTTTGCGTAAGAATATGTTGTCATGCAGAACCAAAGCCAGGCTCAGTTACCATTATACTTACTATTTATAATTACCGGTAGATTATTTCACGTTTATGACGTACAAGTGTTCCTTTATAATTGTAATTAATATGACTTTACTGGAGTACGGTAACCTATAAGCTACACTCAGGTTCTTTTACATACACTGTATTAAAATTAGAATTTGGACTGCCAGGCAAAATACACATTTCCTAATTGCGTTGACTTTCTTTTGTCAACTGCAAAAAAGGTAATGGAACACTAGTCTAAAATGTCCCTTTGTGCGATTGTGAGCATGAATGGTTGTTGAGCTGTCTGCCCTGCGATTGGCTGGCAACCAGTTCAGCGTGTAACTGGCCTACAAACCAAAGACAGCTCGTATAAGGTCCAAGAAGTCCGCGAACCATGTGAGGATAATCGAATTAAAAAATGGATGGATGGATAAAAAAAAGCAGAAGTAGGAATGGAAGAAGACGAAGAAATGGAAGGAAAAAATAGCATGACTGCTGGTGTCCACCTACTTTCGCAGGCTAAAAAGATGGCAATAATGCACCAAAAGTAATTGACAACCTCCAAGATAAAGTAGAAGAACTCGTAGTAGTAGTAGGAATTATGGCAGTAGGAAGAATCATGGCAAATAACGTGTTACTTATCAAGCTTAGCATGCAGCTTTCTACAGCGGGGAATGTTATGTTGGCTTCTTTGTGATGCATTTTTAGACTAATATGACAACTTTTAGTGTTGGGGGGGGGGGGGGGGTATTTATTTTTACATGACAGACTACGGCATGTTCTGACTTCCAGTGTGTACAAAGTCAGGTTATGCTGCCGGGAGAGGAGCACTGTTGTAAACCGAGGACCCTTCGTATACAATTTATGTCACATGTATATGGTAATGCAAAGCAGCACAAACCCTCATCTTTTCCAATGTGACACTCCGACACTGACACTGAACCTGATGACTCCTTTGTACAGAGGGATCGTTTAGCCTTGCCTGGACCTTGGCCCGGTCGGCTTCTCTGGCGCACCATGAACCCACCAATACCTTGAAGAGATTCAGTGACAAATTTAAATCACAGACAACCTTCTTCGTTCACAATCAGAAGAGGATTTTTATTGGTGCTGAATTTATTGCTCAAATGTTTGGTGTAGAGGCTAAGAAACACTAGACACAGACACAGTGCTTGCAACAGCCACAGTGTCGGGCTTGTGCCGTTACATTTCACGGCTCAGAGGAGCTGTCTCCTTCAATCAGGTGTCCTACCCGGCCGGTACGGTTTCCTCTTCCTCTTCTTGCTGCCGTCGACCCCCTTGGAGTCGTCTTCTACAGGCTCACGCTCCGGGCTGGAGTCAGACTTGCCCTCGCAATCCAGGAGCTCCGTCTCCACTAAACGAAGAGAATGTTGATGATGAGTGACAGCCCTACGGTCGAGAACAACACCGTTGCCACGCCCTGGCTCCCTCAACACAGGACCGGGGTCAATTCGATATGAACCCGATTCAGAGGAAGGACATTAGCCAGCTTGAACTCAAGTTCATTTCATTTGCTCATTACTTCAGCAGTGGCTCTTTCCTGTTTTAATCTCTCTGTGTCCTTTTCTTTAGCGCTCAAGGGTGTTATGCGAAGACGTGTATATGGAGAAACAGTTTTAGAAGCAGTTAGTGGTTAAAAATTTGGGCGTCTGTGTGACCCAGTTATAAAATACATATATACAAAATATATAAAAGACACATTTACTGTATGACTTCCATTCCCCCGCGCCCCCCAATTGATCTACTGAAATAAATTCAGCTTTCCAAGATATTCCAATTTATTAAGAGGGACGTGTACATAACCTTGACTGTGCAAGTGTTTAAAACATATATTTGCATGAGTTATTTACCTCTTGCTTCCTCCATGTCCTCATCCCGGGATTGTTCTGAGAGAGGTTCCAAGGGGGCCTGAAGGACTGCCACACTGTTCTGGTTGATTATCTTCAGTTTGAGCTTAGGCTTGGGCTTCCTGCGCCGGGACGCTGTGGCGGACAGGCTCTGGAGCTGACAAAGCCCCGACTCGGTCAAACAAACACCATCCTGGGTGTAGGTCCTCGATAGATCTGAGAAGAATAAATCATCTTGTGAATAGGTCAGAGAAGACAGGTATTACTTGATCGTGTTTAGTTAACTCAAATTTACTGTTTGTAATGAACGGAACGTACCCATTTCTCTTGCTTTGGTGACAATCTGTGTCATGACAGCAGGCTCAATGGTGTCTCTGGGTTTGGTCAGCACTGCAGGATGCACACAAAACGCAAGAACAAATCTGATCAGAAGCAGTTCAAAAATAGGAGGAAGAAAGGAAAATATTCACAAAACAACAATCGGACAAAACATCAGGCGTGTCAAGTATACTGTCATTTGATGAAAGCAGATCACAGACATGTTCCTAAGACGCTTGTGAACTGTTTGTAATTATGAAAAAAAAAATGCAAAATCAGTCTCTTTTAAAACAACCACTAGCTCCTACCTTTTCGCTAGCTCCTACCTTTAGTAGTCTTGAAATTTCGGCACATTGTGCAATCAAAGCAGTTCTCTGCAGCCTTCTCAACATCTTCCTCTGTATGGAGACCCTGACAAGAAGCATGAAACCACCTGTGGACAAAGCAACATTCTTAGACATGATTTTAAAAGCTGTCCATTTTAACATAGGGAGACAGGCTGCACACCTGTCACATTGTCGACACTGGACAATGATGGTGCCTTCACTGTAGCTGACGAGGCAGACGGGACATGCTGAAAGACTTGCGCAAGGAGCACACTGAGTGTAATTATTCTGCCAGTCACACCTCAGACCTGGCGTGGTGGCGCCACACTGCGTACAGGACACACACCTGCAGGGGACAAGGGAAAACTGAGGTCATTCTTCTCGGGGTAACTTCAGAGAGGACAATCAACCAGAAAATTCCACTTCATCACTTGCCATTTGCACTTCCAGCTGTCTTTGGGCACGTTCTGCAATGGGGGGTTGAGGCAGTATGTGTGGTAGCTGATGTCACAGTCATCACACAGTAACAAGCGGCCAGGGTCGGTGGCCTGGCCACAGGCCTCACACACTGTGCACTCCAAACAGCGCCAGCCTTTACTCAGCACCACCTTGGTGATCTGAGGAGAGAAATATTCAGACATGTTGCATCTAGATCTCTAAAAACAAATGAAATCAGTCTTTCCCACACCCATTTTTTTAATCTTCGACTGTCATTTGAAAATGGGGAAAAAAAATAAACGAAACATGGATTCATCTCAAGCAGAATACAGGTTATTGGTGAAAAATTATCCTATGTTCTGGAGTGTGTTAAAAGAGATTATTCCCCCTGACTTGCATGTGTCTCCCTCTGAACATAATAGAAGACAAATATGCTGTATATGCAGCATGATATAAAATGAGCATACCTTTATACCGACACAAAACGGATGGTAGCACTGGCCACACTGAGCACAAGCCAAAAGACGGCCCTCTGCACCAAGGCCAAAACTCCCACACACAACACACATGTCCTGAAGGAAAGAAAGACCTCATGAGTGGGCAATTTCTTTGACGCATTTTCACATTTTGCCAGTGAAATACAGGAACATTACGGAGAAATGAGTTCAATATCTTGAATACGTTGTAAAAAGCATTCCTACTCTCTTGTAAGAATTACAGCAGCTTTCTAAAATCAAGCAAGCACCTGCTTCAGTGTGAAACTGTCATTGCTGGAAAATATGACCACTGTGTTGTGCATGGCATTCTCCTCCTCCTCCTTCAGCGGATACGGTGTTTCTGTTGTGGTGATCTTTCAGCAGGGGAGAAAAAAAGCACAAACATTAGGAATTGTACAATCTTTCCTCTTTAACTCATTCACTCCCAAAGACGTTTTTAAACGTCTTTTCAGACTTGGTCCAGAATTGGCTGGTACTGAATGAGTTAACAACCCCAATTATGTTGCGATTGAAATGGTTAAATTAAAAAAAAAAAAAAAAGTGGAAAAACAAACAAACGTCTGCGCACTCCAAATACAATGGCACCTTATTCAAACACATACCCCGGGTATGATGCTGGGACACACTCCACTCTTGCCCCTGGCCCTGCCACGTCCAGTTCGCCCCGACAGACCAGCCCCTCTCGGCCTCCTTCTTCCGGGGAAGGCTGAGCCCCGACCCTGTGGATGCAAGTTAACAATCAGGAAATGTGTTTGATCACAAGTGAGATGAGGATATGGACCCCATCTGGATGGGAAAATATCACTCTTTGAGCCATCCATCCATCCATTGTCTACTACTTCTCCTGTTCAGAGCCACTGCAGGAGCTGGAGTCTATTACAGGCTAACTTGGGGCGAAACGCCGACAGAGCCATGCACTGGTTGCCAGTCACTTAGCAGGAAATTGTGAAGCTTGCAATCAGCAAGAACTGATTCTACGCCAGCTGTCCACTTCTTGGCCACTATAGTCAAAATCAAGGGTGATAAACCTTTTCCGTCTTTGAAGGGCCATGCTAAATTCATCAAAGAATATATACAGTGATCCCTCGCTATTTCGCGGTTCGTTTATCGCGGATTTTTTCAAACATATTTATTAAAAAAAAATTAATTCCATATACATGGAGTACAGTGCTGTATATGTTGCTCTATGTGACTCGCTGTTGTTTTGCAGCTTCTCCCGGACTGTTTGCGGACTTAAAAAAAAAAAATATATATAGATATACTGTATATATCTATATCTATATATATATATATTTTTTAAACCAGTATATGTTAATTGGTCGCTACTTCGCTGATTTTCGTTTATCGCGGGTCCCCATTCACCGCGATAAACGAGGGATTACTGTACAATGATCTAAAAATGCTTTAATGATTTCTGGGTTAAATATTTTAGCGCAATTCATAAAAAACTTTGTATGGTGGAATTGATCAAATGCTCCAGGGGGCCGAGAGTAGGACTCATGGCAGGTTGCTTACGCCTATCTAAGTGATCAGACCTCCAATTGCTGAAAGCTGTTGAGTATCATAGATCGGGGTGCCGATGGTACACAATGCAATTTTTTTTCCATCCATGTGTTGGTTCTGTACACATTTTAAGCATCTGTTGAGAAGCTCAAAATCAATGCGCATACCCCGCCAAATTTGTGTCTCCCAAGCCGTTCAATGTAAGTATGATAAAGCCTTCATTTTAACACTTGGCTCTAATCTCAACACCTCTTCCCCTTTCCTGCACATTTCCCAGGTGTACAATACTATAAAACTGAGCCCAACTCCGGACGGTCTCGGCCAAAATAATGAATACCGGGCGTCAAACTTCCAAAGACGACTCATGTCAAGTCAAAAGGACAGGGGGGAAAAAAAGGACATGAATCAAAGAATTAACAAGACAGATGTTTGGCAGGCAGATGAGACAGTGAACAATGACTGATCCCTGAAGGTTATTGCCAAAATCTAAAACGGGGATAAAAAAAATGATTACTGTACACCAAACCATACATAGCCATTGTCAACATCCTTCACTTCCATTTTGAAAAACGATTTCCTTATCCATTGGCCTATCAGCCACTACCTCTCAGTAAGGTGTTAGGAATTAATGTAGGCAACCATATAGATCACAGAGTCATTCAGGAGCAGTCGGGGACTGTCAGTCACCATGGAATGGGGGGAGGGCGGACCATCTAGTAAGCCACGGTATTTACCACTCTGATGCTCCAGCTGGGGCTGCCAGAGTACTGCCTGGTCTTTGGGACATCCCACCCCTCTGGCTGGTCTGGAGACCAGGACAAGGGGGAGCTCACACTGCTATGGGGGCTCCATGCACCCTAAGGCAGGGGAGGGGAGGTGAGAGAGTGAGAGAGAGGGTAGGAGGAGGGCGACAAAATGCAGCAACGTAAAAACAAAGCCAGCAAAGAAACAAAATGTACAAAGAATGATGTTAGAATGGGATGTGGTGAGTTCTCAATTTTGCCATGTGGGAAAATCCAATACAGTGGAACACCCCAAAATATTTGGACTTCGACCTACCTACCTGCTCCCTCTCTATTTTGTGTCTGTCAGGCACCTTCTAAAGGGGACATCTTTATTTCCATTTTGCTGAAATTAGCGACTGTAGTGCTTAAATCGTACTTAACAGTTGTATGAAAGTTGGGAATGTTAATTATTATTATTTTTTTTAATCCATCAGCTGCTGAGTTTTGGGGAGGTTATAGGATGCGACAGAGTGACCCTGGAATAAATTTTTCTGTAACATCCATGCATGTATGGACTGTTTTTGTAGTTGTTTTTTAAAATTTTTGGCGGTTTTGCAGTCCGTTTTGTTTTATTGTATTACGTATTGTCTGCGGGTGTACACCTGTTGCACATTGATCCACTCACCATTGTAACTGTATCCAACTTTAAAATGCAGCTAAGACGTGCTAAAAGATAACGCATGCACCAAGGCCGATTAATTTTGGTTTCACCACTGAATACGATGGCGAGAGGGTGAAAACTGTTGACAGACATTCCCCTGTCTGCAAGCATTTGCTTGTGGAAGAACAGTTTTAATTGTGAGACTCAAGTCGCTGAATGTTTTGAGACGAGTTGATCTTTGGAGGTTCCACTGTATGCACCCACCTATGCAGAGGTTTGAGATGGCAAATAAACGGTTGACGTGCAAAAATGTGAAAGGTTGAGAAGACTGTGGTGTTAAAGCGAACTCTTTGTCGTAACCCCCACCTTCCAACCTCTACATGCATGTGGGCACCTGTTTAGTACAGATGATAAACAATCTGCAAAGCTAATCAGTGTTAAATGCAGCTCATGCAGCAGGATGCCATGGAAAGTAAGAAAGCCCTGAAACTATCCAGTCAGGCATGTTCACACAAAAGGACAAAGTGCATTATAATGGCAGTGAAAAGCTTCCACCTGATGGAAGAACAGTCAAAATCTGAAGTGCCCCAAGTTTTTGTAGCGAATGCAGTCAACTATTTATCATCTCTTTCAAAGAGATGTGACTGGAATTAAAATTTATTAAATTCTAATTGGTATGATTGTGTGATGATCTATATATGGTATGGTCGATGTGTGTGTGTGTGTGTTTTATATATATACAGTATATATATTTTTTTACATACAGTCTATCTTAAAACAAAACACATAATATGGCTTCTGGGATATGGCTCAGAATTAAAAATCGTAAAGGAACACAGTGAATCAGCGCATGTAGAAAACGTGCTCCAACAGTGGTATTACAAAAAACTAAATGTCGGACTTTGGGGCCGTTTTTCTTCAGATGGAACTGGGGCTTTAGTCACAGGGGAGGACATTCTGAATAGTTCTAAATACCAGCCAGTATTGTCACAAAACCTTTAGACCACTGCTAAAAAAAAAGCTGAAGGTGAAGAGAAATTATCTGTAAGGATGGGGGTGATCGAAAGAAAGCACACCAAAAAAACTAAAGAATGGCTTCATCAGAAGATGAAGGTTTTAGAATGGCCAAACCAAAGTCCCGACCTGAATCTGATTGAACATCTATGGGGTGATCTAAAGACATCTGTAAAAAGGATCTGGCAGATCTGAACCATATATGCAAAGAAGAGCAAATATTGCCACATGAGGATGTGCCACACTAACACTCTTTTCTCAACGAAGTATAAATTTGAGGATATATGAATTTATGACAACAGGTGAATGTATGCTCTCAGTCTCTCTAGAGATCTATCTCCACATAGATATAGCTATATTTCTGTATAGATCGATTGATCTAGCTAGCTAGCTAGCTAGCTACTTATACGCACACAATTGTCCCACTTAAAATATTAATTCTTTAATCAGGGTGTAGAGAATAAAGGGTGGATGGTGGAGAAAAGTTTTGGAATTATTTATCTTGGTCTCTTTTTCCATATTATAAAAAAGAAAACGTCATTTCAGTAGGGGTGTGTGGTCTTTTTAAATCCACTGCATTTGAAAATGAGCTAATGGTGTCACAAAAAAATGGTGAATGCTAATGAGCGTAGTGGTTATTTGGGTCTACAAACACTCCATCTTAACGTGCTCAGGTGTTTGGCATGTGGATATTAGATGAAAAGAGAGATGACATTGGGTTGTAGTTGGTGAAGAGTCTTTGGGAACGTTTTGTCAAACGGGATTCTGACCATAAATCATGACAAGGTCTGCATAAAAACCAATCTGAGTGATGCACTGATACGCAAAACAGGTCACTAAAAGTGACTCTACCATTCTACCAAGAGTCAGTTGAAGCAAAAAATAGGAAGACCAGGCACCATATCCACCTCAATAGAGTCCCAAAGTAAGCCACAACCAGACATCACATCACGGGGGAACGTTCTGGGAATGTTCTATCCCAATTAGCCTCAAACAGGTAAAATGCGGACATAATATGAGATTAAATCACTGGTATGACTTTGAGATTCCAACCTGTTTTACACGCGGCCTCCCTGGAGAAAACTTCCTTTTGGTGATAGCGGGCTTCCCCATTCCGATCTTCGGGGTAAGTGGTATAAGGGTAGTGGTGGGTAATACAATGCTGTGGTCGCCAAACATCTGTGGGGGATCCCTCGAAGCTATCCCTAGGGCCATGGGCGTGGAATGTGAAGTGGCAACCTTCTCTGTCAACTGCTCTACAGTTGTCTTGAGTGCTTTCTCCTCCATAGACAGGCTGGGGAAAGAGAGATGTGACATCTTCTCTGGCGTCGTGTCCAGTTCCTCGGACGAAGCAGAGGCTGAGGCCTGACGGGCATCATCCTTCGTCCTGTCTTTAAGGTCTTTAGGAGTACTTTCCAAAAAAGAAGCCATGGCTACATCCATATGCAAAGATTGAGATAGTGAGACTTCCATTGGTTGATTTGTGAGAGGTACTGATGCAGTACTTAGTTCTTTGGTGGTTGAGATGATGGCCTTAAAATCCTTTGTGCTGGGGGGGACCGTGCCCTGCTCGGGGGTGGTCTCTGTATTTGCTGGCTTGGTTTGGAAAGCGTTTTCCTGCGTCGGTTGTGCCTCCGTTAGACGTTCCGGGCTGAGAATAACTGAAGCCACAGAGTTGTGTGCAGATATGACTTGGGTTCTTGCCGCTGGTTTAATTTCTGGAGGATGAAACATGCCATGATTACAACAAATGATTTGCATTGGTAAATCAGTCATAATAACAAAAGATAAATAACAAACCTGCTTTGCATTCTGCAGGTCTGTACACTTCACCCTTCATGTCTGATCCCATGGAGACATCTGGGGGGACGAAAAAGAAAATGTTTTAAATGAGAAATAAATCTTTACCTTGGTGTTGATCTGGGCTTTAGTTGAGAGGCAGAAGTTCTACCTCATCATCAATCATCACCAGTGCCTTGATTTTGCTCAGGTCCTATTCCCAGCCATTGTTTTGAGTCTATTTTCAATGTGGCAACTGTAGCATATGCATGTCGATCCACACCTTTTTGGAAATTCTTCGTAACAAGTAATGAGAAAAAGATCAGCTCTGTCTCCTTGTGTACAGGGCCCTTTGTTCAGTGTTGACTACATATGAAGATAGGGTCAATATCAAACAGTCCTGATTGACGGCATGTGTGTAGTAATGTTTCAGTAGTTATTTGTATTTCAAAAATCTACACGCCATTATACTCCACAAATGCAAAGATGGAAAAAAATAAAACAAGGAGGAGAAACCAAAAAAGAAAACAAGGCAGGAGAAACCAAACGAACAGGCAAAGTGTGAAGTGTTACCAATTCTTTTGTCTCTATTTAGTCCACGTTTGCCTTTAATTGATGTCTGCCGTATCAAAGATATTAACATCAGCCTGGCATGAATAGAAGTAGTCAGGCTTGGCTTCCAGGCAAACCCCATTGAAAGAAATAAGCTGCCAGACAGCCACTGACAGTCCACACAGTTTAGTCTTAGCAGGCCACCCACCGTTTCCAGCCTCAAGTTCCCACGTCACCCTGATCCTGATTCCCACACGCATGCACCTGCGATGCATCTCTGCCAAGTAAGGGAGTAACCATGACAACCAACATCCAAGGGGCTGTTGCTCTGGACTTGTGACTGTGCAGCTTGCAGGTGCTCATCCGGTGCCCATGCCAGAAAGTCATTTAGGAGATGGCCCTCCAAGTCTCTTAGGTGTTTAGCCATTGACCGAGCTGAACACACACTCTCATTCATATTAATGCCCCACTGGCCCCCTTCCTACATCGCCTACAGTGAATGAGATGATGTTTAGATAAATACACTGCTGTGATTAACGGTGCAAATCCTTTAAGTCCGGTTAAGTTTCCGGTAAAGATACTGCATTATTTCACACATATACTGGGGTGTTTATTTACTCATGGTAAATTAGATCAAGGTCTGTATAAACGCAGACAAAGAAACGTTTGGTGAAAATAAGACATCAGATTTTATGGCATATAAAACTGCATTTCAAATAAAGTAATTATTTTCATATAGATTATGGATAAGGGCAGTATAATGGAAAGAACCGGGGCTGATTCTGCGGAACTAATAGGGTTCGTTGCTCTCTGGAAAGTCAACATGGGAGCACACAACATTCTGGAGTGAGTGTACGTTGTACTGGGACGTGATTTGCAGATAAAGACGCCATATCCATATCACATGGAAATATTGTTCGGTGGACTTATTTACAACATTTATGGTAAGACACACTTGAATGCAGCTGAATGATTTAATCCACAATAGCTGGCTTAATTTGAGATCTCCCAATCATGTTCTTTTTTTGCACCCGAGAAGAGTCACTTGAGTCTGAGCTCATACATCGACAATGCAGAAGACGAAGAAATATATAAGGGTGTATGATTTCTCTAATACTGTATATTTACTATACAGTACATAGTTATTTAGAAGTGTGTGTTTTAATGACAAGGCCAAGCAGCTGCATAGGAACTGGGTGAGTGTGTGACTCCACTCATTTACAAATGTATTCATTTGCTTGTCACAAAGTAATATAAGCTCAATTAAACTTCGATTTGAAGTGACGTTGCGTTGCTGTATCACGTTTGCTAACCGGTTGCTCTTTGTCAGCGAGCTGCTTCGTCAGACTGTTCCCTCCTATGGTCTGTTTGCCTCTGCAGACTTTGTTTGTAGTACCTTTCGGCTTGGCCCGACAGTCTTCCAGGTAAGCGAATCTTGCGGGCACATCTTTCTCTCTCCAAACATAAGCTTTCTGGACAAAAGACGCCACTGTATTGTGAATATACGGTTTCTTAGATGCTTCCAGCAGTGTCCCTCTCGCTTTCGGTGCTGCGAGTGTGCAGGGCCTCAGGAAGAAGCATAATGAAGTAACGATACAAGTCTACAGCAACGTATTCGTCCGACCGTCGTTATACGCGTCGACAAATACATACAGTATTTTACAGCATGAAAATGGCTCTGTGAGAGAAAGAAAATAGATATTTTTCGGTCAGTTTAATGGTTATAACTGGCTCCCCGAGACAAACTACGATGTAGCCCGTGACGAAAACGCGTCTGACACCCCTAAGTATTGAAGGAGTTGATGACCACAGAGAAGATCTATATGGAGCAGAGTGAGAAAGGAGTCTGATCAGTCATGAATGAGCCAGCAATGCTCCAGGGCAGGTTTGCAGACAGATATCACAGCCATAATGCTACTCCAATTCTCCTCTCCAGTGAAGTCTAGACAATGTGGGCAGTGCAGCGCCAACGAGATCCCAGCACACCAATCTATTTTCCTGATGCCACTCATTACTCTCAAGACATGCATGCCAAACTGGAGCAGTGCCACACACAAGCACAAGCCTATGCCAAGACATTGCTGATCCTCTTTGATGCAATGGAATTAAGTTTCACACGTGAGAGGACATAAGGGTTTGGGGGGGGGGGGGGGGGTATGGATTTAAGAGGAAGGGGTCTAGGTGTACTTTGATGAAAGCAATCTCTAATCAAATCCTGGGGGAGTGAAACCTGATATGCTAGCCCAACTATAAACAAGCTTAAAACAAAACAAGAGCTTCATGATTATGATTGACGCATCACATCGTATATCTAAGGGAAAACTTTTGCTAATTTTCAATTAAACTTCTGACAAAAGATTTCCCTTAATCAGCTGCTTGCAAGCCACCATCTGGTGATGGGAGGACACTCAGAAGTTCATTAAAGAAGAGGTAGCGCTTCTTTTTGGTCTTGGTCAAATCTGTGAAGAATTTGAAATGGGATCATAGGTGGCATGATAGCCCAAAGTAAGCAGTGTATGATCACATCTTACAACTGACTAGCTGGGGCCGACAAGCTAAAAAAAATGGTGGATTTGTGAATATGAAATCTTTTCATTACTTTGAATGGTTTCATTTCTCGTGGAAAATGAGGAATTCAGGCAAATGTGGGAATGCTGGGTAGGTGAAAAAGTATCTTCCCAGGATGTCTGAATATTCAGCTGAACATTTTGAATGCTGCAATTGACAACAATAATAGGTAGGGATGGGCAAGTACCGACACCAAGTATCTGTAACATATTGGGTACTTAAAGTACTAGATACTGAAGCCCCCCCCCCTCCCTACCTCCTCCTGAAAAAAAAAACACGACATCAAGTCCTCCTCTGCAGTAGTTGGCGTGAAAGTGCAGCAATTTGACACTTGAGCAAATCATCTGTGTTCGAAAAATAGGTCTTTTTTTTTTAATGGTATTTTTTTTTTATACTGGTCCGCAGACCGGTGGTTGGGGAGCACTGTTTAACAATAAATGGAAGTTTTTGGGGAAGAGGGACCCACCAGGCTCTTGGGCAGACGTAGCTGGTTTCTCAAGCAGGACGCCATCCCCAACAGGCTCTTGATCTGAGGGCGATGGAGCAGCAAGTAATTCCGGTTTGGGGTCATTGTGCATTTCAGGAAGCAGCCGAATGCCAGGCTCTAGGTCCATGTGCTTTTGAGCCAGCTGTGAGGCAGTCTCAGAGTCTGTGTGCGTTGAGACTGGCTGAGGGCAAAGCTCTGGGCCAGTATCCATATTCTCTGCTCGAAGCACCCGCACTGGAGTGGGGGACCTGCAGTTGGAGCAAACAAAGTCCTCTCTGGGGTGGTTTTCAGTTTGGCCCGAGTTCTGACGCTCACAGTCAATGTGAATCCATCTGAAAAGAGTACAAAGCCATTGGTCAAACGTAATTTCCACCAGGCTCCCCCTTTTGAACATAATAAAAAAATGATTCTGCCCACATGTTGTCCACTTCTTAGCGGGAAATGTTGGATTCCCGCGTTCTTTCGAGTTCTGCACAGGATTTCTATCACTGTGCTGCATGCATCGATTTCAAAACTTTAACCTTTGAACATATTTTGCAAAGGATTGTTTTTTGCTCCTTGTCTGATGCTACAGTGCAAACCCAAACCAATTACTAGCGAAACTCGCACCAATGTCATGAGCCATGATATTCGATTGAAAACAGTGCACAGTGCTTTGAACTATGGAAACTGCAAAGAATAAAATATGTATAGTTTTTGAAGCCAATACTAAAAAACTTGAATTGACTGAAGATTTTGATTAATCGCCAAGTCCTACAACTCACCTCACAAGACATTTCAGCCAGTAGCCAATGATTAACTGCTTGCGTGTTTTGTTTGGCTTCTTGTAACACTTTTTCTGAAAGAAAGATGGCGCTAAGTAGAACATGAAAGGAGACTAAGAAAGCTGTTGTATTGGAAGGTTTCCACCTTCTCTTTTTGTTTCCATTCTCAAACGCTTATTACAACTCAGATATTTACCTTTTTGTTTCTTAAAGAGCTTTAATTAGGCGCTTATAAATGAAATGTATTATTATTATTATTATTATTAATTAGGATTAACCATAACTGCTGTTGAGTATTTGAAACCCATTTGATTTTTCTGTTTGACAAGTAGAACTATGAAAATTTAGACTGCTGCTCGGTATCTGGCGACAGACTGGCTCCCCCCACTTGTTTTTAATATACAGTTGATAAAGATTTTGTGATGGTGACAATTTTGATGCTGTATTATGACAGAGATAATTAACCTCAATGGGAAATCTAAGGTCCAGCGGTGTCACAGAACAGATTGGGATTGACTTTCAGGGTAAAAGTAACTGATTTTTTCTCTCTGTTACTGCTACGGTGTTTTAAAAATAAATAAATATAAAAATAAAAAATATAAAAAATTTTACTTACCTCTTACAAGTGTGGCAGAGGAGTAGGTCTTTGTGGTGCTCAGGGTCCAAGATGCAGGCACACATTGGACAACTCAGAGCAGGATCCTGATTTTGGACACAACTCTCACACAGCAGGCTGGTGTAGTGCCACAACTCGCTGTTTCGAGTTCCACACTGGATACATACCCTGCAGTTCTACCGGGCAAAAGACAATTTCTTGGTAAATTAAGCCATTCGACCATTTCTTGTAATGTGGGATGTGATGCTTCTGCTTGAATGGCTGTGCTATGTTCAATAAGGCACAACACGGTTCAAGTGACATTTTGGGTTTTCATTCTACGTTGGCACAATTGGCATATGAGTCACAGCAGCAGAAAGAGGGGAAAAACATGGAATCAGATAACCTCAGATCAGAATCAGGCCTGTTCCAAATGTGGATCCGAATTTGATATGTATTGGATATCGGCCAACACAAGTGCAACGCAAACACATGGAATGCATACACCCCATCAACACTAGCCTGAAGTCACCGAACGCTGCCCAATGGTCATGTGCACTGACCCCTATCTGCACAAAACAAAAGTCTATATACATGTATCCACAGCAGCGGCGTGTTGACTATCAAAAAGGGAAAATAACTGCAGACCGGTTATTATGATAATGTGGAAATTAACCTCATTTAAATCAAGGGATTGAGAGGAATTTTTTGGTCCATTCGACATTATATAGTGGCATCAGAGCCTTAGAACCATAGCAAGCGCAATTATCCAGTCTACTAAAAATCTGCGTCAGTCATATTTCTTTTCATTGTGTAACTTGGGTGCCTGCAGTAAATCCAGCCTAAGACGGCGGCCCAGGATGAGTTTTCTCCTACCTTACATCTCCACCCATTAGTGGGGAGAGCATCCATGGCAGGTTGGAGACAGAATGTATGGTAGCCTTTGTCACACATGTCACACACAAGCATTTTAGTGTCCTCTCCTGGGTTCCTGCAGAAGGCGGTTGGATAAAATGAGCGCGAGGCCTACAACCCGCGTCGAAAAGGGCTTCAAGATATTACAGTTATGATTAATACCATCAGTGACACGTTTTTGAGAAGGCGTTCACAACCGATATAAGCACTAACGGTTAGCTGACGCATAAATGTTTATGAGAATAAAAACCTTTGCGGCAAGGTCACTCACTTGCATGTCTGGCAGACCTTGCACTCAGGACACTGCCACCCAGCTCTCCTCAGAGGGGTCACGGCCATATCCAGGCAGATCCCATGATAATGCTGTCCACAACTGGTGCAGAAGAGTTGGTCCAGTAGATCCCCCGGGCTGTCGCACAATGCGCAATTTGCATCGTCAACAACTGTGGAGGGGAAAATGTCAGCGTTACATGACGGAATAAGCTACATCGCCGTACAATTGTTTAAAGCCGGCTTACATTTCTGCATGGCCAAATCAATGTGTTCTGGGCAAAGGAGCGACAGACTCCTGATATCCTGAAAGGCCCCTGCTGCCCCAGCACAGGGGTAATGGTAGAGTTGAGTACATCCTTCAGCACAGCACTTAATGGATGCTCCAAGGCGCTTACAGTATGCACAGTGCTGCAGGGAGAGAGACATTGGGGGAGGTGAAATGTCAAAACAGTCAAATGTGGCGTTTTCTGGATAGACTTATTGGTTGTCTGTTCATCAAGAAGTTTTTCAACTCCAAATTAAGTCCCTTGTTAATAACACTCCAGGTGAAACCTTATCCAGCCACCTTTTCTTTCTCTCGGTGTTCTAAGTGGGCTTGAATAGCCACTCTGCAGTTCAAGTGGAAGATTTGCAGACAGACTACACAACCAATAGGTGGCAAACACAAACACAGCAAAGTGCCTTTGCTCGTGCTATGTGGCTAAGCTGCCATGAGAGCTCAGACCCAGTTGAGTGGCATGACCTTTTCCATTTCACAGTTGACAGAGCCGCAGTGCTGAGCTGACCTTTACCAGCCAGACTGATCCATCAGCTTTACTGTGCCTCAGCGAGGAAGGCATGCCTTCCTCAACACATTAAGATGGTGTTAATACCTATTAGGGCACGGATGCTTCCCCCAAGACTCACCTTTGTGCTCCCTGAGTCAATGGCTCTGTCCACATTAAGCAGAGATTGTCCCTCGCCCTCACAAACACCTTCGGACCATGAGGCACAACTCTGATGCGCCCAGCATTGCCCTGTCATTTGCAAAACATCAAAAGAAGGAATAACCCATCAGCCTTCTGGTTTGTGTTTCGTTACATGGACACAAGCAGCACTTGCAAAATAGTGATTTACTAACTTTGAATCATCGTACAGTGGAACATAAATTCTCAAATGCCTTGAAGGGCAATTACTCAATTTTATCAATTATGTGTCAATAAATATTATTTTATCAATTAAAGTTCAGTAGTTGCACTAGAAAACATGGTTGCGAATGGAATGGAGCTAATGTAGAAAAGAACAGGCGATGTTGTCATTTTGTCTCCGTTTAGTGACATTTCCGACCCCTGTAATTGACAATATTTTTCCAAAACAACCAGCGACCAAATCTCCATAAATGGAAGGCATTCGCACAAACAGTGATTTATAAATATGAAAGGGTGTCCCGATATTGCAACCTAGAGTACTGACTGAACAACACAAATATAGATCCGATACCAGCAGTAATTATACATGCTTGTATTTATTTATTTTTTAGTATGAAATGTTAGAAGAGACTTCATAAAGTGATACTATTCAAACAAAGAACAAGAGTCAGCAACAATAGGTATGAGAAAAAAGACTAATTTCTTCCAACTATATTTGCGTTACATAAATTCAAACCTCAAACATGAGAATGCACTGCACTTCAATAAAATAAATATAAAATATAGGACTGTGAGAAATAACTCTAATAAAGTCAATACAAACAAAACAACAATTCAAGTTTACTTCAGAACATTTAGAATCTTTTTTTTTTTTTTAAACCTACAGTATATAGTGGGAACAACAGAGGGTGGGACAAAAGATTTTGGATGTAGATCGATATAATGCGACACAGGTTTTTGGGGGGGGGGGCAGCTGCCGCTATATAATATCGGATGGGGACACCCCTATCAATAGGTTAGAAACCTGTGACCCAAGGTAAGTGATTTTAAGATGCAAGTAATGTGCAGCAGTCATCTACCTCAATTGTGTGCCTACATGAATAAAATCTGAGCAAGCCGATGGGCTGTGTTATTACTCGTTGATCCAGCAAGTTTGATAGCTCATCTGCGTTAAACTGCTGACCATTTTAAATGTAAATTTGTTAAGAATCGGCTCCTATATGGGCATGTGTTTTATTCATAGATAGATAGATAGATATGATACTTCTATCATTCCTCATCCAGAGCCTACTTCACACAGGCAGTGTTGATTTACAGTATGAACATGAAGGGGTGAATATCCCCTGCTCTTAAGGTAGTCTGAGAGCACTAACAAGCATGGAATTATTCCAGACATAATTGATCAAAATGGGAACATTTGTTTGGAAATGTGAAGAAAACTGAAAGAAATCAACTGCAGACTATGCCATTGACTCCTACCTGACTCCAAGAGAGACCAGACGTTGAGATCTTGTGGAAGGCCAACATGAGAGAGCTCATCCCAAAATCGACTTGCTGGGTCTGGATCTCCCTCACTCCTTTCAGACCCGCTGGAAACAAAAGTATTAGACAGGGGGGTAGTGAGGACAGTAGAATAATGTGGAGTTTTCACCAAAACAAAAAGATACCAGATGGATAGAGTGTATCTGTGGAGGGGAAGAGGAGGCAGAGGAAGAGAGCCCTCATGAAATCTGGCATCTGCACAAAGACGCTTGCTGTTGAGTTGCTTCAGAACTGCAACACTGGCAGCTTCACTTGCAGAAAAATGATACAACAGCCTTGAGCCCTGATTCGGATGCTAACATTTCCCTCTGCCACACACACACCTCACTTATAAATCAATTCTGGTTGTTTCCCCAGCACTGCGCAGCTTTCGCTGTGGTCATGTGACATAAGCGAGGGGCTGCCTTGGCCACCAATCACATGGCAACATGAGACAATCAACTGCTGACTTGGCGAGCTGCCAGACTGCATTATGGCTCCCACGACCCAATAGGCCACTGGGAACTCTGAATGAAGCCCACCTAGTTCCACAGCACCAAAACAAGTTTGGCAAAGAAAAAAACACTAACTTGGTCAGTTCCTGCTGTCCTGAGGTGGTCTCGCCTGCCACGTGTGGCTCAGTGGACCCAATGCCATTACCGCCATTGTTCATTGAATCCTCTCCATCTTTGTGTCTGAGGAGATGGTCGAGGGGCAGCGTGGTGCTGAACACTCGAAGTTCCCCCTGACCCAACAGGCTACGAGTCCCGCAGTAACAGAAGGCACAAAGACGTTCACTGAAAAAGAGAAAAAGGATGGTAGAGGGTGTGCGATAGACAAAAAAATAAAAAAAGACTGACAACCAACGATACTGTGGCACCCGGGAGGAAAAGCTGTCAGTCAGCCAATGACTGCATGCACATAGTGAGCAGTAAGTAGTTCGCACAACAGAAAATTCACAGTCAAGGGCTTTGTCGTTGCTAACCTGCTTTGGACTCCTCTACTTGCTGGGACAGACGGTCCTGCAAGAGTGCCGGGTGGAGGGCTCTGGGCCGGAGGAGGAGGAGGAGAAGGAGGAAGAGGAGGAGAGGACGTGTTCTCCTCTGGCGCATCACTGCTCACCACTTCCACAGTCTCCCCTGCTTGGATTTCTGTTTCTTAAGGTGATGGAAAAAAATAGATTGATCAGTCTGCTAAAAAAGATATTACAAAGACATTTTTATGCTAAATATGACTGTAAAGTACAACGCTTTTTTTTTTTTTAATGTAGCATCAATTCTGCATTATGTAGACAAACAGTTGGGGTTCTTAGGGCCTTATCAAATGTGAAACAACCAAGTAAATCTTTTATCTGCCCATTTCTGAAAATGTGTCTCTGAGTGAACCTTTCTGTACTTCTGTTCGGCTGTTATGCAACAGTTTTGCTGATTTAAAAAAAAAAAACTAATCACAAAGTTCATCTGCCCGTGACATGATCAGCTAGGCTGGGGCAAGGGGGACTGAGAGTCACGTTAAAGCAGCGGCCTGTCTATACTGTCTGAAATATTATTCTGCAAAGGCACTATCATACATAAACAGCCCACCTCCCCAATTTTTTGTGTGTGTCTGAATAAATTAATTTGGCATTCAGAAACTGCATTTTGTATTTCCTTGGGTTGTCTCTGTGTGATATTCAAATTAGATTGATGAACTGAAATGTTTGTGTGTGTGATAAATACACAAATAACACAGAAATCGTGAAGGGGGCAAATGTGTGTAAAAATATTTGTTAAGCAAAAAGATTTTAAAAATTATGACCATATACAAATACTTTGGACTTAAAATGTAAGATTTTTCCCCCATATTTTTGCTTGATGCTTAACTAGAGATTGTGAGCTTACCAATATGGCCTGAAATTAATTTCATGGTATCAAATGAATCCCTTCAAAGTAATGGTGAATGTAAATGTGTAAAAATCATCATGAAAGTATTTCTAAATAGGTTATTTAAGGTAAATATTTATTGTTGAAAAGGTAAGAAAGTATCATTTATTTTTCTCTCTACGTTAATTCCAAGAGCACTTATTCTGATCCTTCGTGGCTCTGCATTTCACTTTACTTTAACGATTAGCGTTATCTCTATGGACCAATCGATGTGGGGGACAGAGTCATTCATGTAAAATGTGGCAGTCCACCAAAAAGGGGAAAATGACAACAAGATATGTATTATATACTGTATGTGAATAAAAACACCTGTTGGAGGCGTTAGGTAGACGTAATAAACGAAATTCAAGCCCCTGGAAGATCCCCCACTCCTTAGGGTATTCGGCATTAACGGGGGCATCAAAATGAATGAGACTGAACATCACATGACTTAATGTACACCACACTCATTTAAAAAAAAAAAAAAAAAAAGCAGAAATGTGTCTGGAGTGACTGATGGGATTTTAAAAAGCTTTTAGGGGGCATTAGCCTTGGGCTCTTTCCCACTGCTCTTCAATGGCAATCTCAGTGCAGCAGGAGAGGTGGAGGCAGCGAGTGAAAGACGGAGGCAAGGGAGAATACAAACCCACTGCAGCTCAAACTGAAGCCTTTCATTAACAGCCCTGAAGAGGAAGGCCAAGGCAGCATGAAAAAGCCCTCTACCCTCCACTGAATAACTAGTTCACAAGGAAAGGGGCAGTGTAGTTCTCACCTGTGTCCTGAGGGCCAATGGACTCCGCTATCTCTGTTCCATCCATACTGTCTTCCTCATCCATGATAGCCCTACCTCTGTTGCGGCCCCTAAGGCAAGAAAAAGGCAAACACAAATAAATGCAGGCAATGGAAATGAGATTTAGCCACAGCTGTCATTGGGCTGGAAAGGGGGAGGAAGAGTGGATAAATACTATCTGGCAGTATAGAGTGCGCATATGCCTCTTATTGCCAGTAGGTAGGAAAGGACCCATTTCAACTACATTAAAAAAATACAATTGAAAAAAATGTTTGAGTGGCAGTCTGTCATTCATAAGGACACAACACAAACATGCATGTTGAAATGAAGCATACTGTGACATGAAACAGCTGTCAACTTCATAAACTCAAAGTACCCGGTAATACTTTTCACTCGTAATGTTCACTCAGTTTTGCTGTGACATATGAACTCAAAATGAAATACATGTTGTTGATTGTAGTTAATATTTTCCAGCATTAAACTCATCCAATAAAATAAAAGGTTTGACTACTGTGCTGTCATTGTGAAGAAAAAAAAAATTCTATTTAAATTGGAAATTGGATTTTTGGGTGGGGATTTTTTTAAGTCGGTATTCTACAGAGCCCCTAAGATGATATAGAAGGAAAACAACAACAACAACAAAATACGTATTCCCTTGCGTGGAAATTCATTAAAAAAAATATTACGTTTGTTTGGCGACCCAAACCGCCAATGTGCATCTGTTTGACAAACGGCATGTCATGGAGGAGGACTTGGAACTGTTGCTTTTAAATTCACTCTAAAATAAAATAACATAGGTGTCTTGGTATTTGACCCGGAAATACATACATGCACATTCAAAAAAATGTGCTGCCTTTGTTTAAAAATAAATAAATGAAATTGCTTTCTCGCACAAATCTTTGCGAGTGAATGAGTTTTTTTTCTTTTTTTCTTGTATGTCACATTAGGCGCTCCATAGTATTCTCCCAGCCGTAAAAACTGAAAGTATGATGATAGCGGAGCATGCCACGTGAGTACGTACTGTATTCCTATGCATACTAATCCATTGCACACCAAAACCTCCAAACGGCTGATGCCAGGAACCTTGTACACACTAAACAATTAAAAGAAAACTGTAGTTCAAATCTTGTCAAACTGCCAGGTACAAACACCAATCCCTGTGTACAAACACATCCAAGTGTGTCATTTAACACATTTTATTGTACTGTCTGTAAGAAATAAGTTGCGAGTAAGAGGAGTGGAATAACCCCTTGTGTGTCTGTCTTCCCGCTTCAGTCGACTGTCCCAGAAGCAAGACGATACAACTGTTTGAATCAGGAAGAAAGCAACATAGCCCGGTGCACAACTTACTACTTAAGCTACGTCAGCACTTCAGCCATCAACTCTTCCGATCTGACTGCATCTCAGCTCATATAAATCGCACACATGCGCGCGCACATACACACACACACACGAGATAAATAGCATGGTGCCTTTGTCAGCATCCTCCAGTAGGCTGAGGGGCTGTGCTGACATCATCTCTGAGACAGCACGTGAAGAGCATAATTGTGGCGGATACGACTGTTAACATGCTCAACGGGAAGCGCAAACACCTCCCAAATGAGAGCAGTTACGTCTCAGGGGTGCTTGGAAGGATACAAGCGCTCAGAAGAGGAGGAGGAGATGGCAGGATGTGGGCTGGCATCATTTTGATGTCACCAGAGAGGGGAGGGGGGGGGGAGAGAGAGAGAGAGAGAGAGAGAGAGAGAGAGAGAGAGAGAGAAAAACTATAAATCACAAGTGGCTGGATGCCAACTCGACTCCTCCCTTGAAATAACTTCCATGTTAAGATAAGTAACAACCCTCAAAAATGAGGATGGAGGCAAACATTGAAAGCTTGTATCACAGTTAGCCACCTGCAAGCATAACTTCATTGGGTGGCATGATCAAGCCATTAAAAACGTGTGTGCCCACCACTGAGCCAAAAAAATGTGTTTATTGTCATCACAAGTCCCAGCAATATAGAAATATGACACACAATGGATGCTCGTGAGAAGTTCTGCCCAACCACTCACCAGGGA
The DNA here is from genome assembly GCF_054856545.1 of Hippocampus guttulatus. NCBI lineage: Eukaryota > Metazoa > Chordata > Actinopteri > Syngnathiformes > Syngnathidae > Hippocampus > Hippocampus guttulatus. Next base: position 3,125,333 of record NC_141274.1, read on the forward strand.
TGTGAATCACAGTTGAACTGCTACGATATGTCACAATATGTATGCATTGTACTTTCTTTGAACATCATTTTTCTGGACAAAAGGTCTAATCAAAAGTAGTACAAAACTACAATTACACAAGGTTTAAAAAGTAATCTCTTGAATCTAGTCTGAAAGAGGGATGGCTGATTCATCGAGTAATTACAGTTGATTTGTGAGGAAGATGTTTTTAAATGACTCTCTAAGAGTTCTAACAGAGCAATCTGAGGTGCACTGCTTCCATTAACAACATGGGCCAAAATGGAGCGGAGCAAAAAGAATACGAAAAACAGAAGCCATAATTGGATAAATTAAATAAAATTAAAGAGGAAACCCTGAATTCCTTACGATACAATATGACACAAACTATCGAAGTGGAAGGAAACCGGGGAATTAGCCGACTGCCCACGAAGAGGACCGTGATTATTTGCAAACACCGCAAATTCACAACCATGCAGAACCCGCTGCTGTGCTTGGCCCAGAGCGACACCAAGTTTCACCAATGTCTCTCTCTGGCTGGAAATACGATCACACGACTCAAGCCTTCACCCAGCCCACGTCAGAAGTGTGTGTGTGTGTGTGTTCTAACGTGTGCACTGCATAAATGTGTTGCATAAGCTCTTTATTGTTAGAGAATATAGATTGCAAAGCATACCCACATCACACTTTTTCCCCCCGGTAATTATATTAATGTACTGAAAAAACATCAATGACCTCAGTAGGGGTGTTCACACGGCAACATTTGCTCCGGTGCTAGGCCAGTGCTGCCCCAGTGTAGAGCATTCACACGTGCAAAGTTACACCGGTGTAGCCCCTGAAAACAGCTTACTCCGGAGCAAATTTAACCCACCTCTAAAAATTTGCTCCGGAGCAAATGCTCATTTGCGGGGCAGCACCGATGTAAAATGGTACGTGTGAACACTACAGGGTTAAAAAATTTGCTCGGAGCAAATACTCGTTTGCGGCGGGGGGAGTAGCTTCGCTACGCATGAGAATAGTTGATTTCGTATGGCTAGAATGCGTTGCTTTCGTGCTCTGTTGTACTTCCGTCAACTGTTTGTCTAATAACGACACAAGACATGATGGCGTTTAACTGGTGCTTTAGTAGATTATAGAATGGCAACTGGCAATAACAGTAGCAAGCAGCACCTTGCCTCTTGGGTTATACCATCTCAACTAGAACGGGGGGGGGGGGGGGGGGGGAATAGTCCCCAAACATCATCTTTCCTTTTGTAGGAGACTGGACTGTCTCGGAGGTGTTTGTTTAGTTTGTTCCTCTGTTGTGTGTTCACAACCCCCCCCCCCCCCCCCCCCCCATAGAATTTATTTTGTGATTTCCTCTCTTGACTTTCTGTTTGGCGCATTATATGTTTGCTTTTCTGAGTGTCATTGAAGTCATTGTTGATTTACGTTTTCGGGGGGCGGTCACTGAACGCCTCTAGAGCAGAAGGCACGAAGACCGAGAAGGAGAAGGACGTGCCTGCACAGTAGTTGCTTGAGTTGTATATGTTTTAAAAAGAACCAACACGACAGCTCTTTGTTTTCTATCGTTTTGCTCCGCTGCAGAAACTGCCGTGTGAACCCAAGTGGGGCTGCACCGGCGCTAACACGCTCAGCGGCTTTGTACGTGTGAACGCTCCACAAAATTTGCTCCGGTGTAAGATACATCGCAACAAAATGCATCGGTGCAGCACCGGAGCAAATGTGTGCCGTGTGAACACCCCTTATGACTAGTCGACTCAACCATCAACATTGTCTTACTTTTTTTTTTTTTAGTCAGGCAACTCCTACTGCAATTTAAATCAAGCCTTAATAATGGACCTCAAACGTTTCAAAAAATTCAGTTATCCTTCACCAAAAAAAACAAAGACATAGTGATGAATTTGTTCGCCATGATTAAATACTATATTTGTGTACAGCTGCAGCAGAAATGGCAGACATTTCACTACATATATACACTGTCGATGTCTCACTGCTGAGAGAATGACATTTTCAATACAAGCTAGAGAGCCGTGCAGAAATCGGCTGTGGGACTTTTCATCTATGCACCCCCACTCCTCTTCCCTTGCCTCCCCCTCTTTCCTCCTCCCCTCCCTAGACCCACCACAGCAAGTGAGGAAAAAAAAAGGTGAAAATAATGCTGTGGGAAGTAGTCCCAGCTCGCAGCGTGCTGCCTGGAAAACCTGACAGGGAAAACCTGGCCCTGGAATGGACGAGCAAGCAGACGGAGCGTGGGCAAAGGAGTCTATTTTAACAGCCACTTCGACAAGAGCCATTTGACATGTCTGTCTCTCACACAGCCAAGTATTAATAATTGACAGAGGTAACAATGAAAGCTACAGCTGTCTGACGGAAATCCTTTTTTTTTACTTTCAGATTACTTTTTCACAAAATTGGATTCATGTACTGTTAAATGTTCTATAATAATATATATAAGCCATGTTGTTGCTGACAAAGTCTTCTTTAAACCACAGCAGCCCGATTCGCTTTGCTTTGGAGCGGAGACAATCCGCTGAAGAGCAAAGTCAATTGCAGTCACTTTATTTTAATGGACCAATGTTGCGACATTATTAATGTAATTTTCAGAGCGGAGTGAACAGACCAAAACAAAGGAGCTGCCCCGATGACATCACTTGAGGTAGTTGTAGTGGGCCTGCTGTATCGAGTGGATGGCGTAAACATGGAGCCGGTGTCTCGGGACAGGGATAATGTCTGCAGTTTGAATGCACTTTTTATTTTAATCGACAAAAGTGCAATAGCAACGTGTACAGTCAAATGTAAATTGATTTGTTTTGTGGGGACCTGAGATTTCTGTTCATTTCAATACCAGACTAGTTGATCTATATCCCACGCTACCCTGAAATATTCTTTTATTTGCTGTCATTTACAGAGTTGCCAATACAAAGATTCACTTTCATGAACATTTGTCAAATTCTTTTATTTTATTTTTTTTACATTTTATAACTGCAGGACAATTAATGCTGTATATTACGTAACAGGATAATTATACATACTCTTCAATTGCATAATAATCATGGACTCAATAACCATGCTCATGAATAAATTACGGCTTTGATGTTTGTTATTGTAATGTGGCTATTGCATCAACCTTGTCAGGAGCATACACCTGCAGCCGGAATCAAAGTCCATGTGATTTCAGCGTGCCATCGTCAAATATATCTGCACGATATCTGTATGATCAATCAACCTTGACCGATTCTGTTCTCAACTGTAGTGAACAAGGCAAGTTGTATTCAATCAGATTAATGAGATATCAAAAGGCTAAATGTAAACTCCGCAATCTATTTTGCAAACAAACAAAATTGTTGATGGATTGAATCAGGTTTTAGATTAGATCCAGGCGACCCGGTTGTCCAGTGGTTAGTGTCTCAACCTCACAGTGCAGAGGTTGTGGGTTCAATCCCGGCTCCGGCCTTCCTGTGTGGAGTTTGCATGTTCTCCATGGTCCTGCGTGGGTTTTCTTCGGTTTCCTCCCACATTCCAAAAACACGCATGGCAGCCTGACTGACCACTCAAAATTGTCCCTAGGTGTGAGTCTGACTGCGGATGGTTGTTCATGTCTGTGTGCCCTGCGATTGGCTGGCAACCGGTTCAGGGTGTCCCCCGCCTACTGCCCGAAGACGGCTAGGATAGGCTGCGGGGCACCCCGCAACCCTTGTGAGGATAAAGCGGATCGGAAAATGCATGTATGGATGGATTAGATCAGGGGTGGGCAATTATTTTCCCGGGGGGGCCAAATGAGAAGCAGAAAATATTGTGGAGGGCCGGGCCAAAAGTTAGAAATAGAAATAGAAAATAAAGAAGATAGCACAATGTCTTTGTATGCCAGTAATAATGTAACATTCTCCTCCACCATCACACTCAGCACCGGTTCTCAAGGATGTGTACTGAGCCCCCTGTTGTTCACGCTCTACACATTTGACTGCTCTCCGACTCTTATTAGCGGTCCAGTTTGCGAAAAGTTTTTAACATAACAATCAAACCATTCTCAGAAATGTTCATTTACTCGAGCCACAAGCAATTCACTCCGAGCATGGAAATTGCCAGAATCGGACTGAGTAAGAATCGCTTCCTTGTTTTTCAAAGTCTCGTAGATTTGAGTCTTTCCGACTCCACGCGTCTCCTGAATGTTTCGTACTTTGTTACCTGCTTCGTTTAATCAGATACATATCACTTTCCCTTCCATGGTCATTACTCTCTCCCTCTTTCTTCGTCTTCCCCTCCCTCCCTGTGCTCTGCAACTTGAAGTAACTGGGACCTGGCGTCCACATGCATGACGTCTTTGGTTTTCAAGACTCTAATGTTAAATTTTGGACTATAAGGGCCTGGCGTCCACTTACGAGGACGTTACATCAAGTAAAAAGATAATTCTTTGTTTTTACACTCATCAGGTCCCAATTAGCCTAAATATCAAAGAGAAAATAAAAATGCATGCCTTGCAAGAGTTCGGGTCTTAGGAGGTAATTGTGCACCAATCTTCGGCGGGCCGGATTAAAAAGACCAACGGGCCGGATCCGGCCCGCGGGCCATAGTTTGCCCACCCCTGGATTAGATCCAAATTGTGGTTTCCCATGAGTGCAATGTAATTCTTGTGCAAATGTCTTCTCTTGCATGTTTGTCTACTTCATGTAGCCACTACAGCTGGTGAAATTATGCCGATTTCCACCTGGTGGGACAACCGAGAGTTATAACATATTATAAATATTTATTATATCTTATAGGCCTGTCCTCTCAGCTCAAGTATGTGGTAACGTGCTAATTCATTTCTTCTCCTATGTGGCTTGGTAGCATTGTTTTTTTTTATTATTTTCTCTCCAGAAACGTATTAATTAGTAGTGACTGCTGATTTTGTAAACAACGATGATCAGAAAACTGATTCAAAGGGTCAGCTGAGCAGGTGTGTTGGAGGAGGGAATTGAATTGAAATCACATTTGAATTCAATTGAATGAAACAGAGAAACATCTAAAACATGCAGGAAAGCAGCACCCGAGGAAAGGAGTTAAAGGTCCCTGGAGTACATCAACACTTTTTGAGGACGTTCCAGGGGAGAAAGTAAATTGTCCCTACTTCTGTGTCATCTATCAATATCAAAATGTGTCCATATACAGTATATTTTTCTTTCTGGGGTCATCTCTCTTTACAAAGTACGGTTGTACTGCAACTGTACCCTAAATAACTACCTCCAAAATGACCGGCGTATTAAATCAAAAACTGCAGACCGAAAAAACGCTCAACACACATTGAATCGCCAAGAAGGGAGAATTCATCGCAGGGCGGTTTGAATTTGACCCAGAATGTCTTTTGTGTAACTAATTATCAATATAGGCTCCTCATCAAAGGAAGCGATTGCCATGAGTCAATATCTGGTTGCGTCATTAGCACCAGTCAGCTGCCTACTCATGCACGTCACATCCTGTTAAAACAGACTGCTGCGTGTATCAGTTTTTGCCCAACCTCCATTGAGACCTCCTCTTAATCAAGGCTGGGCAGAGGTCTGGAACCATTTCAAAACATATGACAGCAACACCATTGAAAAGCAATTCAATCAACAAGTCGAAGCGTAACAGAACAGAACCAAACAAAACCAGAATATAAGGAGCAAGAGTAGAACCGGGACCTGGTGCAAGACCGTCACTGACACAACTACAGAACAGTAAGCATTGAGGGACAAACCCTGAAGCAACAGCGGAAAACAAACAATAATTCCAGTTGATATTTACTGATATGGATCTGACACAAAGAGAAATCAACATTGTACAGTATATCAAAGAACCAAAATATTCAACCAAACCACAAGTTTGTAGCCTGCTAGCTTAATGCTAACATACTGTATAACGTGAAATACCATGACACCACCTTGGCACTCAGCGGATGCATGCGCCATGTGTTCGTTGTTCCTGCAGAGCCTGCACTGTGTCCCCTGGTCCTGCATGCCCAGAAACCGTTTCCCTGATGCCTGGACTCTTTTCTTTCCCGCCTCCCCAATTACCTTGATGATCAGGCAGGATGTGATCTTGTGTCAGAGTTGAAATGTAACCAGTCATGAACGACAAAACAAACAAAAAAAAGTTGTGTGGTCCGAGTTCGGCATTACTGGTCAAAGACACACACCACCGAACGAGCTGCATGCAGAGCGTCTCTGCTTAACAGGTGCCATTGCACACACACACACACACACACACAAAAAAAAAAACACTATTCTGGTTGCACCAAATTTCTACACCCCTCCACAAAGTTTCATGAAATTCACATAAGCTGTTTTTTACTGACAGTATGGAGACATACAGTATATATGCCCTCCTGCCTCAAACTTTGCGAACGTAAGGCAGCATCCAAATCAAAATACCTCCAAGACGCACACCTAAATGTGGAACGTTACATATTACGTCTTTCCATAAAGCGAAGACATACTTATTAATGTTCTTAGAGGAGACTGAGTGTGGCGCCTGGGATAGGCAGAGAGCAGCAGCATCCTTGCGTGGCCTGCCACGTGGTTGCTTGTCGGCATGAGCGGGACCCCCTGTGGATGTTGGCCCTGCACAGCTGGAGGGTGGTGAGGGTCCCTGGTCAGAGGGTTCCACAGTCTGTTCCTCTGATGACATTCTGACACAAACAAAGATACTATCATGGTGTCACATTTTCGGAGGGATCAGAAATGTTCCCATCAGTATGCTTTTTTTTTCTAATTCCTTTGATTTAACATGGCTAACTACATTTTAGATCGAGGTCAATATAAGGAAAGCTTTGCCGCTTTAACTGCAAATGTGACCACCATGTCTGCCCAAAAATAAACTGTTCGCTCATCTGGTGTTTTGTTTAGCTCACCGATGAAAAGCGGCACGCTATGTGAGGACAGGTAAAACTGACCAATTAGTGTTACTGTTCTCCTCATGCTTTGTAATGTTAAAATAGCAGAGACTCCCAGGCCACAACAATAACACCCCCCCCCCCTCCTCCAGTGAGATCCAATACCCAACCTGTTCCTTTACAAAGATGATAGGGTCAGGTTTAATTGAAACCGTCAGATACATTTTCAACATGGTTTGTTTATTCGCAGTGCATGCAAAACCTACACCACTTTTTTGGTTCAACTTTGTGGAGGGATGGAGTTCTGGGCAAGGAAGAACCCCTTAAATTCTGGTGCAGATCCTCGAAGAGGTACCGGACATCATTTAGCAATACAATCCATAGATTTTTCATTTTCAGTACATGACTGTCCCTGCATGACTACATTCTGGGATAAGCAGTGGGGAGGCATTTGTGAAGTTGTATACATCTGTGTAATTGGGATTATTTGGCCTTGGCTGAGATTTGTGGTTGAACATGAGTAAATGACCAGGCAGCATTTTTTCAATGCAAACAGTTTTGTCAGAAATACTGTAAAATCCCATGCATAATCAGCCTACCGCCCCCCCCAAAAGAATTACCCCAAATCAATATTTCAAGCTACCCAATAAACCGTCAACGCGGTACAAAGGCCACCTTTAAAATAAACCTTATCCAACCATCGATGCCTCAGTACGCTTTAGTTGTTCCTGGGCATGTGTCACATCTTAACAGTCAAGTCAAGTCCAACTTTATTGTCAAATGCGCTGTATGTGCAACATACAGCAAGAGGAGCCGCTGCAGGTGCCTGCGCCGCCATTAACAGCTGACATGCCTCATTTTCCGGAGCCTGAACCACTGCCGCCACAAACTGCTGCTCCTTGTTACCGACTAATGACACAACGGTGTCATGAAAAAAACATTCAAATCATTAAGGGTAATTTAAAAAAATAATAAATTACAGTGACACCGTTTTCTACGGCGCCTGTTGCCAGCGTTTAGCGACAGCCGCACTAGTGGCTAGTAGTGCTGGCGAAGGTTGTCAGATTACTTTACTGAGGCAGTTTATCAGACATAAATAACTGCACACTTCGATAAGAACAGCCTGACACACTTGCCGTTCGTACTGATCACTTTCTAACAAACTACGCTTACCGTATTTTCACGACTATAAGGCGCCATTAAAAGTCTTAAATTTTCTCCAAAATGGACAGGACGCCTTATGATGCAGAGCGTCTTGTGTATGCGCTGAGTTCCAAAACCTGACTGACAGCCGACACGCTGTTTATATAGAGAAAAGGCGGAAGTGACTGTGGACAGGCATGCGGCAAAGAAGTCGGCCAATCAGTGAAGGGTGGGCATGTATATATGCATATATGGAGAGAGAGAGAGAGAGAGAGAGAAAAGGCAGACGTGAGTGACAGGCATGCGGGGAAGAAGTCCGCCAATGAGTGAAGGGTGGGCGTGTAAGTGGACGCTAAAGGGACGCTACAAGCAGGTACCAACACCTGTATAGAGTGTGGATGTGCATTGTTGCAAAACAACTTCGGTTTTGGTTTCTAAGAACCCCCGAAAATAAATTCTACAAAGAGACACGCCTAACGAAGCTCAGTTCAAACTTCAAGCCATCGGTTATGCTTTTGGCATGCGTGCCCATCTCACGGCAGCGGTGAAAAACCAAGTCAAGCAAATGAACTCTGAGCTTGCCGTTATTCCCGGAGGTTTGACTAAAAAACTCCAACCGCTGGACATCGGCATCAACCGGGCGTTCAAAGTAAAGTTGCGAACGGCATGGGAACAATGAATGATCGATGGCAAACACAACTTTACAAAGAGTGAGAGGCAGCGCCGGGCGAGTTACGCCACAATTTGCGAATGGATTGTGGCTGCTTGGACGAACTTGTCTGCTTGCACTGTTGTTCGAGTTTTTGGCAAAGCCGGCATCATTTCTGTGGAGCCACATGGCAATGAGAGTGACTGACAACGAGAGGGAACACGGCTTTATTGATGGATTACCGGTACTTGCACAATTGTTCAATTCTGATACAGAGGATGAGGACTTTGATGGATTTCTGGGTGATGATTGATCGAAAAACGTGAGTACATTGTACGATGGCTAAATAAAATACAACGGAACTCGGTTTTGCTTCCGTTGCCTTTTTAAAAACGTGTTTTTAGCTTGTATCTGTATGTCTTGGCATGCTACCGTATGCTTCAAGCTAACGTGTTTTTAGCGTGCGCGCATGAATGCCGTAGGTTTAAGCTGGCGTATGTTTTACCACTTTAAAATTGCGCCCAATAATACAGTGCGTTTTGTCTATGTGTAAAATACAGAAATAGCACCCATTAATGAGACTGCGCCCAACCATACGGTGCGCCGAATGGTCGTGAAAATACGGTACTCAAATGTGCTGCGTTAGCCCACGAATTCGTGTCCGTGTGACATCACTTCGCAAATCAGTGGTGGGCTTACAAACTCATACATTTCAGTACTGATCTGAGAATGCTCATAACAACCCCTCAACAGCAACACTGAACAATAAAATATAAAAGAATTCATTACACCATCATATTTTATCTGTTACTAATCAAATAACATGTGAGTTTAACACAGTTTGATCATGTGCAACTGATGTACATGTTCAAATTAAGTAAATCCAAAAGAATTTTTCCCTTCTCCGCACACCCTCCTGGCACGCTCTTCAAAATAGAAGAGGTGTAAGTGGAGGAGCTGGAACACAACAGTGAAAAAGAGGGCAACTTTCAACCATCATGTTTTATATTGATGAGTGAGATTTCAGCATTAAAAACATGCACTTGCACAAATGTGACCAGATAATAAAGGACACCAGAAAACCAGGGTACCACATTATACATGGGTGCATAGACAAAAAAAAAACTTAAAAGGTTGATTTTGGAGGGGAGGGGTGGCATATTACGCCGGACGCACATTACACATGGGATTTTACCGTACTACTCAATATGCCAAATCTTAGAGGGGAGCTGACACCATCTGACTGCCTTGTCTCTTTTTCGCTTGTGTCTGATTGGTCTAAGTATGCCTACAGGCTCTTTAAGCAGATGGTGGTCCAATAACACAAGAAATAGAAGTCATTAGAAGGGCACCAATATTATACGAAGGAGTATCCGGCCTGTGCTGGAAAGACATAAAATAATAGAATTATTCGAATTAACTTTTGTTCAGGGTGAAGGAGACATTTGCAACCCACACTAAGTGACGTGGCCAAACGCGACGACAAAACGTCTCACCCTCGCACACATAATGATGCGCTGCAATGGAAAAACCGCGACCCCCGTTATTGTTTTCAGGAAATAACATTTTGAGGTCCCACATACTGAACGGTATTATTGATGTATTTGCACAACCCTGCCCATTGCGTGGTAATGTTCAGTCGTGCTGCTCTGTGTGTGTGTTTGTGTGCGTGGGTGTGGGTGCGTGTGCGCGCGTGGGTGTGTGTGTGTGCGGGGCCTTGAATACATTTTAAAACAGTTAGAGTAAATACTTTGATGCAACAATGTCAGCTGTATGAACAAATTCATGTGAGGAAGGTCTACACACAGACTGAAATCGATTATTTTGCTGTGTTTGTTCGATTATCATGGGATCTATCCATCCTAATCAATGAGAATTTTCATTTCAGTTCTGACTTCTTCCCACCAACAAACTTTCTGACCAAGATTAGTATTTTAATACTTGCTTGTAAAGCGGGATATACACAAGTACCTACAGTACACTTGGGCCTCATTTGAAAAGTGTTCCTCTCTTCCGATTAGAGCTGAACGATAATTCACAATCACGATAGACACGTTATCGATATCAATAGAAAATGCCTTTAATAAAATGTTCGATAGAAAACGAATCAGAAAGCAAAACCCCGACGACGGCATTGTGCTTGATGGATGCAGCGCGCGGCCAGCTCTAAAAAGAAGCCACTAAAGCTAAACCAATGAAGAAGCAACAGTACAAATGTATTTGTGTAACATTTCCTTGCAATAGGACAACCGCAGCACTTTTTGGAGATTGATTTCAGTGCAGCCTTGATGCTTCATTGTACTGCCAGTGGCTACTGTACGGTTAACTCTGCAACAACAACAACACAGATCTGAACTTGTTTACAAAATAAAAGGCTTGAGACACTTCACTGGCACCAAGTTGGGTATGGGAACACTTTTGGCGCAATTGGGCCGTGGCTCAGCTCATGTGATCAGGCGATGACACCCAACATGGGAGCATCTGAGGTGAGCCCACAGGGTAGTCACGACTACCACCGCGGGCTCCAGTGTACACATGCAAACGTGAGCTTTTGTGAACTCCAAATTGGGCACAAAGCACTTACAAAGACACGCACACACATGCGCGCGCCCGCACACACACTCACAGCTAACCAACGATACCTTCTAGCCTGTTGAGTTGAACTGTGCGACAGACAGAAAAATCAAGAACATGGGTGGCAATGGGCGTCAAAGTACTTATTCCACTTGGTTCTGGAAAGTATTTGAAGTCATGCACTGAGCACACAGGTTCACCTTTGTGTGTAATTGCTTGCAACGCGTAGAAGTGAATGTCAAACTCAGTCATGTAGCATTTTCACCAAAAATGCTACATCAGTTGGAGGTGGATGAAGATAACAAGGCAGTCTATGGGCCAACTTCCGAAGCGTCGATGAGCATCTGTGCCCAACACACACACACACACACACACACACACACACACACACAAAGGCTAGGTCTATTGAGTGAAACGCAACTGTGTTGGGGAACTACAATGCCACACAAGTGGAGAGGATGCTTACATAATGGCGTGGCTTTAGCTCGCATTGCACACAAATAAAACGAGCACCGATAGAGTGTGTATGTTGCGACGGTGTTGCAACAACGTTGCAACAACTCCCATGTAAATAGAGCGTGTGTGATCCATTCGCTCGACAGAATGTTTCGTTGAATAGTGCGAGTCACGGAGGCGACAAGACCCCCCCACCCCCACCATCATCATCAGAAGATGGATATTGGAGGTTCGGGCAACCACAAACAATGAAATTAAATGGAAAAAAACACTCATTTGCCATACCTTCCAGCCCCTAGGAACTGTGAATTATCCTCTTCATGTCTACAATTTCTGGAGAGGATGAAAAGTCAAGGTTTGATCAACCAGCTAGCTAGCTAGCAAGCCAACCAAGCTAGCTAGCTTCTTTCCGATGAAGCACGGCTCTCAAAAACGCATCACGCGTATCGTTATATTCCAGCGCCGCAAGGTTATTCCCCACTTTGCCCATTTGATGCAAGGAGCGCTGTTTTAAATCCGTCAGAAGAAGCGCTTCCTTGGCACACGCATTTGGGAGGAGCGGAGGGGGGGGATCACTTTCCTTTCTCCAATGACAGCTGTCGTCGCACGAGTTGGGGTTATGTAGCTACTTGCTGTTAGCCACCCAAGTCTGCTGCCAGAAATGTCTCACATTCACCTTCGGAAAAAGACCCCCAAAAATCCGAGTCAACGCTCCATGTCGGCGTAGGAATCCACAGCGAGGCGCCAGTCGACGGCTCGGAGGGGGGTCGCCGACGGCTCGGTTGGCAACTGGTTCTATTTTCTTCAGCTGCGACAAGCTGCGGGACCCAGCGGCCAGTTACGAGACGCTCGCAGCCACCCTGCCACGCAGTAACAGGCGCCTCACCACACATGAACGAATAAACATGAGCTTGATGGGACCTCGGCGTCGGATCCTGCGAGGGATAAACTGTGAAACGGTGGTGGAAATGTCGTAAAATTAAGTTGATGCTTGCGCCGCGGTCCAGACCAGAACTGTGGCCATGGCTAATGATAAGTGGCACCGAAGCACGGCCCCTTCTTGGCTGCTCAAAAAGTAGATCCACCTAACACCGTGCGTAAAATTATTTCCCCGTTAGCGTTAACATCGACAAATATATATGGCGTGAGCGCAGCAATTTGGCAACAACGTCAGTGGGAGACTGGAAAAAAAGCACCCCTAAAAACCGGATGCCAATTTCTTCAAAATACTCTCTGACCCGGCGGAGTGATATCGGCATTTAGTAAATAAAATAATGACGAGAAGGGCGGAAAATATGGCGTCCGGGAGAACGCCGGACTGGAAGGGAGCGTGCCGGGGACAGTGCGGAATACAAATTATCATAACGCCCCATTTCAAATTCCCCCAAACGCCTTCAGTGACCCAAACAGTTAACAACTCTCTCAGGTACAGTTTGATAGACCACGCTGGGTGGAGTTTAGCATGAGAAGTGGTGGTTCCGGGCTCGTTCGGGTGGCTCCCGGTTATGGTTCGCGACACCCGCACCAACCTATCGGATATTCACTGAGAATTGCACTGGTGATGTCTTTCTTCCTCTTTTCGCATTCAAAGAAACTCACGCTACCTGCCAGAATTGCCAATGGTACTCCGCGTTTTTCATAAGTGACCAACAAACAAGCACACGGGGTGTAACGCAGGGGTTAAATTTCGAAAAGGCCCTCGGGGCTCGACTTCTAGTGAATATACGTAAAACGCATGGGGTGCTTTGTAATAATGTACACATGTCCCGTGGTCGTTTCAAACATTTCGTACCCGATTTTTTTTGCCTAAATATGCCAAATTGGAGTGTTGTATGGGAGGGCTTTATTTCTTTAAATGGAAGGCGAAACATTGGCACCTCTTCCTTGGACCGCGAGCTCCCCCTGTTAGTCACCATGACAATAACACAGCGACGCTGCAATTTATTTGAAATTATTTAATCAGCTCAGGAAAATACAGTAAACTGTTAAAATAAGATCACAATATAGTCATTGTTAAGCGTACCTCGTGGTGAAGAGAAACATCAAACTTCAGTCATACTGATTTGGCATGATAACGTTTCTATTGACTTGCCGATAGCTAAATAAAATGTGTTTTTTTTAATATAATGCATGGCTTTCATTCAGTTAAATACACGACGCGTCACCCAAGACAGTGCTAGATTTAAATGGTTAAACCCTCAAAGAGCGCATATCGGCCAGCAATCAAACAATTCACACAAAAGGATTATTTAGAGTCTTCAATAAAACTAATTTACATCTTTAGGAAATGTAATCCAATTAGCAATATTTCATAACGAGTCTACTGGCCCGAGGTTCTTGTAACAGCGGTGCCAGATGCTATATTTCGCCGCTAGGTGGTGGTGGCGAGCTAATTCAGCTCTCCTCTCCCCGGGCCCAAAGATCTAATGACGTAACCATATTGCTCAGCATATCAATGGAGTCAGGCTGCTTCCCATTAGGATACCACCCGTGGACTTGAGGGCGTGGGGGTAGGGTACACATCTATTCGTAAATTGGCATTTAAACCGAATGTTAAATTGTGAGAGACCTCATACATGGCATGAAAAAAATCGCAATTGTGTTCTGATGGCTCTTATTATGTACTTGAAATTACTAACACAGCACACCCCACACATAACTATATATCCAGTCTGCTTCCCTAAACCAGATGTCTGTCATGGTACCAAGACTGACATATGAGAGGCAACCAGAAAATACAGAGAAAAAGAAAAAGGAGTATTAGGAGAAGACCGAGAATACGCACTGCTAATTATTAACTTACACCAGTTAATACACCAGTAGACTTGATTATTGGAATGGTCTTCTGACTGGACTCCATCAGAGGAGAATCACACAGCTGCAGCCCATTCACAATGCCACAGTTTAGGTTCTGAGCAGAACAAAGAGATCAGACCATATTGCTGCAGTCCTAAACACCGGCACCCAGTCGGCTTTAGAATACGTTTTAAAGTTTTGCTACTCTCAGTCGCTGACTGGTCCTTAGTCCTCAGTACCTGGAAGCAATGCTACGTGAATTTAAACTCAGTAGGGCTCTGAGGTCTGCAGACTCAGGTCGGTAAGTGGAGCCCAGCGTTCAAAGTAAAATGGTGAAGCAGCATTTAGCTGTTAGGCTGCACACAAATTGAATAAGCTACCATCAGAATTGAAAGGGGGAATATTTAACATTTGATATTTTCCCAGATGTATATTTGTTCATGCTTTAACACGATTTAACCTGACACACCAAAAAAAAGAGTGCTGTGTGGTAAAAATATCAATGCTGATTTTTTTTCTTGCTTATTTAACCATCTGTTTTTTATAGAGGAAAGGAACCATCCAAGCATGGTGGCAATTTATCAAAAGAAATGTCCCACTTGTATTTTTGGGAACATTTTGCATACCAGTCAACCTATTTTTCCTCACCCTTAACCAACATGTACATCAGTGGAGGTTTCATAGCCAAACCGCCGGAATTATAATTCTTCCAGATTTACCCAAAATTGAACACAATCTGTTCTGTGACACTGGTTGACTTCCAAGTCTCTGTCATTTCAAAACAATTGTTCCCATTGAAAATTATATACTGTAATTTCATTATTGCAAATTAATTTGTCATCAGCTCAGACTGTCAGTACCACAAAATCTTTGTTAAATGTACGATACAGGCAATGATTTGATGTTGTGTTGATTATGTTTCTGTAAAATAGGTTACATTTAAAGACATACTACAAATGACCCTTTTCACACTTTTCATTGTGCACTTCGTTGAAGAGCTTCTCCGGTCATTTTCATGCCATTTTACATTCAGTATGCGATTTACATTCTACTTCGTAAAAAAAATTACTAAACCGTGAGCACCCAAGCTCATCTTATGTTGCAAAAAGTTCAATTTACAATTCTAAGGTGATCATCTTCCAGTGGTTTGCGCGTCGACCACACAGTGCAGAGGTACCCGGGTTCAATTCCAGCTCCGGCCTTCCTGTGTGGAGTTTGCATCTTCTCCCCATGCTTGTGTGGATTTTCTCCAGGTATTCCGGTTTCCTCCCACATTCCAAAAACATGCCAGACAGGCTGATTTAACACTCTAAAATTGTTCCTAGGTGTGAGTGTCAGCATGGATGGTTGTTCTTCTCTGTGTGCCCTGCAATTGGCTGCCAACCGGTTCAGGGTGTTCCCCGCCTACTGCCCGAAGACAGCTGGGATAGGCTCCAGCACCCCCCGTGACCCTTGTGAGGTTAAGCGGATCGGAAAATGGACGGACGGATGGATGGATGGAGGTTATCATCATTGTTTGTTTGTTTTTTATTTTTGCTACACTGATACCTTTCTGTGATGGCATGCAAAGCCTTGAAGACTTCATCTCATGAGAGTAGCTGACAACTAACATGGTTTCCTTAAACTCCACATCGTGCTACTTTTGGTCTCCGACTTTGGACCTTCTGATGTCACTGATGTTGTCGTGGCGCACTCACGTGATTATGTTGATGGCTGCGTTGGTTCGGTTCCTATTCAGTCACAGTGTAAATGATTGTTTGCACACTAATTTGTTGAAGGTGTAGATGTAGAGGACCATTAGAGGCATATAACAGACAGAGGGCAGCATGGATCTATTTTCAACAACCTTTGGGTTGACAGTAAACACAAGCTGGCAGTTAGATTAGACGAATAAAAACCTCTGTCTTGCACCACCCTTTCTAATCTGTTTTGTTGTAAAAAAAAAAATATATATATATATATATACTGTATATATATCCATCCATTTTCCGAAGACATTTGCACAAGAATTACATTGCACTCATGAGAAACCACAATTTGGATCTAATCCATCCATCCATGCATTTTCCGATCCGCTTTATCCTCACTAGGGTCGCGGGGGGTGCTGGAGCCTATCCCAGCCGTCTTCGGGCAGTAGGCGGGGGACACCCTCAATCAGTTGCCAGCCAATCGCAGGGCACACAGAGACGAAGAACCATCCACGCCCACACTCACACCTAGGGACAATTTAGAGCGTCCAATCAGCATGCCATGCATGTTTTTGGAATGTGGGAGGAAACCGGAGCACCCGGAGAAAACCCACGCAGGCCCGGGGAGAACATGCAAACTCTACACAGGGAGGCCGGAGCTGGAATCGAACCCGGTACCTCTGCACTGTGAAGCCGACGTGCTAACCACTGGTCCACCGGGCCGCTCTCTCTCTCTCTCTCTCTCTCTCTCTCTCTCTCTCTCTCTCTCTCTCTCTCTCTCTCTCTCTCTCTCTCTCTCTCTCTCTCTCTCTCTCTCTCTCTCTCTCTCTCTCTCTCTCTCTCTCTCTCTCTCTCTCTCTCTATATATATATATATATATATATATATTGGAGTTTAACGGATAATGTGCACTTGTTTGTGTGTGTTTTTATGACATCAAGTAAAGAAGATGAAGTAACAAGGGTTTGTCTATTTGGTGAAAAAGGCCAGCGTATAGGTAGGGTAGAAAGTCATTACAGAAACAATTTATCCTTGACAAAGAAGCTTATGTAACTATTTGCAGACAGCTCAGTTCAAATAGCACTCTGCCAATTCAGCAAAAGGAGAAGATAATTAATTTCACACAGATTAGATAAAGGCTTAAGGATCTCTGTTCACACTGTCGCACTTAATTGATGCCCTTTGGCTGTTAGCATTGGGAAACCATTTTTTTTCCAAGTCATTGTGTGACTGAGAGATAAAATGGTGCTCATTTGCAATCCACACGTTGTTAGCCCCACATCAGCAAGAGTTTGTAAAAGTGCGAAGCAGCTGATTTATTGTGCTTTCAAAAGAGTTGCCTTCAGTTGGTTTGCCGCACCATATGTACAGCAGTACGGTACCTGTGTATAGAGTCTTAAACAGACCCATTGAATTCCTATCCCGACTGTATATGATTCATCGCGAAGCAGCAACAAAAAACACACTTGAGGATATTGAAGGAGCGGAAGTCTCATGAGATTTGTTGACGTCTGACCAACTTTTCTGAATAGTTCACAAAAATGAACAAATGACTAAAACTAAAAATTGAAAAACATTTAATTAATCAAATAAAATAAATACTGCATGTGAGTGCTTTTAAAAACCTGTCCACTGAAACGACATTTTACGTTTATAAAACTAACTGTAATCGCAGTAAAAATATCCTTTGTTTTTGTATTGTAATATCAAACATGAGCGTTCAGGGTTTATTTTAAATGCATTTATTCTGGTATTGCTGTACGTTTGCACAGAATAAGGAAGGTCAAACAGTCTTTTGAGAATTATACTTTAGTTTATTACACAATACTTAGTGCCTTTTTATTTTATTTGCACCCAATGAATACCACTCACACACATACCGGTATATATAGAGAGAGAGAGAGAAAGAGAGACGCGCATTTAAAAAAATAAAAGTATTACTAAATCTAATCAAAACTAAACTAAAACAAAGCATTTTTGAAAATATAGATCTAATGAAACCCCAGCAAACCGCTCTTAAAACTTATTAAAACAAACTGATTTTTAAGATACCTAAGTCGAAACAAAAAAAACTGATGCAAAATCTCAAACTTTTCGGACTCTGCTTCGAGCGTAACAACTAGTATGATCGACTTATGTGCACTTTTCGAGTCACATTTAAAAACAAAAAAGTGGTTGATCTTTTGAGGTTTTCGAATTTGGATTTACCACCGTGTAATAAATTTTAAGCTGAAACCCCCCCCCCCCCCCACCTCCATTTGTCAAAATACTGGTTTAGTCTCCTGCAAAGCTGTGCAAATAGTTACAGAAAAACACAGCAGACATCTGCTAGGTGATCAGATGGATCATATTCATATTGAAACCTGAAACCAGACACCGGCGACGGCTCTTTGTCTGCATGACAATAAGCAATGTATAAATCCAGGGCATGATCATTCCCTGGACAAAAGCTATATTCCATTCTTCATTACAGTGTGCGCTAAAACATTACGCTTCCTGTGAAAGCTAAAGACCCGAGAGAGTCAACAAACCTCACAAGCCTTCAAGATAATGAGACACCCTTTTAATCTTTAATTTTGAAAAGATAAAATGTTGCATTATTTCAGGTCCATAAATTCCCCTCTGACAACGAAGGGTTTTGAGCTCAATATGGAATGGCTTTGGCTTACCTTTTAACCGCTGGAGATGCAAGTAAAAGGTAAACGTACTTTACGGTCATAAGAATTCGGGAATGATTCAAACGTGTGAGATGTGTGGCATGGAAAGAATGAGCGAGCTTACGTGGTACCTGGCAATGTTGGTCATAACAACCTTGAAAGCACGACGGATAAAAAAAGCGGTCAAAGATGCAATGTCCTAATAGACTTAGAAAATGTTGCCATTGTACTAAAAGGATGAGTAAGCACACCGCTATTGGACTGCAAATTGCAGTATACATGATCGTCGTGGTCGAGATGCGTTTTTGGGAACAGTGGGCAATCAGGGACATTTATTTGTCCCACTCCTCACCACTATACGGATCTAAGTATTTGGAGTTGTTAGGTTAGAGAACGAAGTAAAAAAAAAATTTTCTCCCCAAAATGCAGACATGGACAAAATGCAATAAAAAATGTTTATTGTCAAAAATGTAAAACCGACAGAGTTTAAACAGAAATCTGGTGTCACAAGGAGCCAGGAAAAACAAGGCATTAACAATAAAAAAAAAAACACTTGCAAAAGGCAAGGTAATAGTAACAGAAAGAATACAAACAAAACGACAAGAGTCCATTTTACGTGACAAACAAAATGACTAAATAATACCAATACAAGCGGCCCGGTAGTCAAGTGGTTAGCGCATTGACTTCACAGTGCAGAGGTTTGATTCCAGCTCCAGCCTTCCTGTGTGGAGTTTGCATGTTCTCTCCGTGCTGACGTGGGTTTTTTCACCGGGTACTCCGGTTGCCTCCCACATTCCAAAAACATTCATGGCAGGCTGATTGAAGACTCAAAATTGTCCGTAGGTGTGAGTGTGAGCGCGGATGGTTCTTCGTCTCTGTGTGCCCTGCGATTGGCTGGCAAACGGTTCAGGGTGTCCCCCCGCCTACTGCCCGAAGACGGCTGGGATGGGCTCCAGCACCACCCGCGACCATTGTGAGGTTAAAGCGTTTCGGAAAATAAATCAATGAATAAGACCAATCCTTACAAAACAAGGAACTAAGAGGGCAAAATAACTATGCACGTGATCAAAAGGTCTGCAAAACAGCACTTGCACATATACAACAGGCAGGCTCAGTAACTTGACAGTTTTCAAACCTGTGATGTCACCCAATACAAAACAAGGCTTGATAGTGAAGGAGAAACAGGTGCACGGCTGAAGAGGCACGCCCTCCACTCCAGCTGGTGCTGAAAACAAAAACAAAGACAGGGCAGAACATGACACGAGCTGTGAAAAGCGCCTTGAACAAACTGTTCCTTCCAAAGTTGGAAACATTGATTGAAACCCAAGGCTATAAAATACATAAATTGAGTATTACGCCAGAATAGTTTTGCTGAGTCTGATGCAATATACTCCCTCTGCATGGTTAAAAAAAAAAAAGCAACCAAAAATATACCCAATAAATGTAACATAACAATTTGCAGCCACTTTAACCCTTTCAGGAACACATTTTTCAAGTAAACTACACGTCTATTAAAAATGTATCTGGATCAAGATGATTTTATTTTGTGCAACCAATGTGAAGAAGGGAATAAGTAAGGATTAGCGCATTTGGCTTGACACATGGCGACCCGGTGAGCCAGTGGTTAGCGCGTCGACCTCACAGTGCAGAGGTGCAGGGTTTGATTCCGGCACCGGCCTCCCTACGTGTTTTCTCCGGGTACTTCGGTTTCCTCCCACATTCCAAAAACATCCATGGCAGGTTAATGGAACACTCCAAATTGTCCCTTGGGTGAGGGTGAGTGGGGATGGTTGTTCGCCTGTGTGTGTGCCCTGCGATTGGCTGGCAACCGGTTCAGGGATATCCCTCATCTCCTGCCTGAAGACAGCTGGGATAGGCTCCAGCACCTTCCGCGACCCTTGTGATAAAGTGGATTGGAAAATGGATGGATGAACAAAAGGAATGCGCAGGCCAGGGTGGATGCTCCAGTGGGGGCATGCCCGGGAGGATACCACAGGGGCATCAAAAGAGGGCCCAAGGCGTATCTAGCCGACTATAAGGGGCCCCTTGAGTCTTGCCATGAACCGAGTATGACTGTAATCGCAAGGTCCCCGACTGGCAATTACTGCCTCCGCACTGTGTTCGTGTGACCCTCCATTTGGTGTAGTCTAGTGCGTTAAAAACGGAGGGTGTGAGGCTAGTGGGAATAAGACAGGAAGGGTACGTGGCTCTGCTGACCTGCCACCTGCCCCCTGATTACAAAGAAAAAGAAAAACACAGCCCGCTCCAAAGCCCCATGCGGTGCCTAAAAAGAGTGGGACGGAATGGAGGGAAAGTTGAACTGGCCTTACGTACTCTAAGGGACGTCCCTTAGAGGACGAAAACAGATATCACTCGCAGAGCTCGGAAGTGGGGGAACAAGCAGGTGCCCATGAACCCCATTTTCTGTCGGTATTTTCACTTGCGGAGGCAACACTTCATGCTTTGTTGTACTGGCCTGAATCACTGTTTTGCTGAAAGGGATGTGGACTTTGCTTAAATGGTATTAAATATGTGATCGTCACCTTGTGATATGGTCACATTATCTCCTGACAGCCATGTGTACCCATGGGTGACTCGCCACAGGGGACTTCCTTTTCTTCTCATTTTCACCCAAGCTTTTATGTACCGTATAAACGCTTTGCGAGTGTTCTTTCAAACTTGGTGAACAGTTCCAATAGCCATGGCTGGAACTGCTCATTAGAATCTATTTATACTCATGAGGGAAGATATCCAAAAAAGAGCTACAGGGATGGAGGAGCTGCGTGCCTTTTTTTTTTTTAACTTTACATGCTGTGATATTTAAAAGAAAAAAAAAAAGTTTCCTCACAGACGAGACTGTGCCTCAGAGTTGAGGGAATAAAATGGAATGGTAGTTTATGCCGTGATTGATTGAAACAAGAACATAAGCCCCTCGAGTGTCTTTCATCTCATCATAATTTCACCAAAGCAGAATTGTGGTTTGGTGCTTTAGCATGCCTGTCTTACAGTTCTGTGGTTCTGGGTTTGAATTTCAGCTTTGGGTCTTCCTGTGGGGAGTCTACATGCACTCCCGTTCTTGTGTAGGGTATTCCAAAACCATGCATGATTAAACCATTTACTTGGGGGGGGGGGGGGGGGGCGTAGCCAGAAATGGTTTCGCTAACACAGTGATGTCACTCAAAGACATTCATTGTGCAATGTTAGTAGGAAAAAGGATTTACAGTTCAGTGTTATATTTTAAAATGTACCTTTCTATCAAACTGAAGAAGCTTTAATGCAGTTTTGCTACTTTGTCATTTAAAGGTAGCTTAGCTTGTGGCATGTATTTAAATACTGTGGTTTGCTCAACACTGGGTTTAGTCAAGACAAAAATTACAAAATTACAAAAATATTTTCTGTATATGAATCAAACAGAAAAATTCACCTGTTTTCTGAGTTTGTTCATGTGACGTTCGCAAACCGAGTCGTTACAGGAGCCCTGAGCAACTGGGATGCCATTTTCGGTCGACAGCAAGTGTCAAAATGGCTGCACCCTGAGATGGATTAAAAAAAAAAGTGGGAGTGGAGTTTGTGGTCTAATTCACATTCAACAAATGCAATCTTAGTATTTTATTTTAATCTTTATTAGTTATTGTGCATCCCTTGGGGGCCAAGCCCACTCTGTACATAAAAACCTAGTGACACCCCCATGTACAACTAGAATGTTGAATGTCTATACTTTGTGGGTCACCACAATGTTCCCCTTAAAGTGTTTAAAATACACAGTACAAGATAGTTCATGCCAGGTTTTTTAATTTTATTTATTTTTTCCTGCTCATCAATTACAATACAATACAATACATGCTGATTTATATAGCGCTTTCACAACACAGCTGTAACAAAGCGCTTAACAAAACAGTTAACATCAAGTAAAATAATAAACACAACACATTACATAAAACAGGGAAAGTCGTGGAGTCCTAACCACTTTTCCCTCATATGCTTTGTTGTTTAAATGTTGCCATGGGATTGGCATGCTTAACTATATCATCACATGAACTGAAATATTCCTGCTGCTATTGTTCTCCTGAATAATATTGAAATCGTGCATTTGTGCTTGCAACAAATTGGAGAAGAAGAAGTCTCGCTTGGACCAGATTAGCACGGCAGTCTCGCCTGTTTCAGCGCATTAAGCATATTAAATATATTTCTCATTTTTCACACTGAAGTCATGAGAGGAATACAGAAGAGAGCATCTTGACCATGTTCTATTTAGGTCAGGCATTTTCACCAAGTAGCTGTGTTTTTTTTTTTTTTGGGGGGGGGGTCTTTTTGAGGTAGGCAGCCACAAGAGTGCTAAATCCTGTATCTCAGGGCACCACAAAGCAGCCCTTTGCTGTATCTGAGTACATTTCACGGCATACGCAATGTCTCCAGCTCGCTGCAGCTGTTGAGCAGATGAATTCATGGGGCTCAACTTGCTTCTGCCATAAACTCATGTGGACGTGTTGTGGGCTGTAAGATACCGGAACAGATGCTCTGTCCTCCAGCCGTAGCTGCAAAGAAAATGGATGTGACACAAAAATTCGCAAGGATGAAACTGTCATGTCTGTCTGTTTGTTTTGTTTTTAGCCCCAGCTGGAGAGAAGGGCGTTTCCCTCCAGCAGGTGCACCTGTTCCACGTATACCAATCAAGCCTGCCATATATTTAAAGACTGCCAAGCTTCTTATTCTCTTGTCGGATTATTGACCTTGCTCGCTGTTCTGCTTCAATTGTTGTACTCTAGACCTGTGGTTCTTAACCTGGGTTCGATCAAACCATGGAGGGTAAGACATGCGACTCAACATGTCAAATAGTTATAACACGCCCACTTGGCCATTGGTGGGCTACAGATGATCACATGACATCTCCTGTCCAATCAGTGCTGTGGGAAATTTAGTTCGCTCAGTCGTCACCATGTGGCTGTCGTGATAGTACGTCGTACAATTAAAAAAAAAAGTATACAGTATTTGTCTCTTGAAATTGTATTTACTTTTTTCTGTTTTTAATGAATGCGTTTTTATGTCTTGAATTTGTTAAAAAAAAAAATATATATATATATATATATCCTCTGGTAGAGGACCCGAGCTGAATGAGGGACGGACACCACCCGAGGGGGGGGGGGGGTGAGACGAGGAATTTTAATTTATATATATACTGTATATATATTTTTTTTTTCACTAATGAAGGGTTCGGTGAATGTGCATATTAACTAGTTGGGTTTGGTACCTCTGAGAATGTTAAGAACCACTGCTAGAGACCTTTTGCTATATTTCATAGTCGCTCGTTTTTTTTCATAGAACTTACTGGTAAGTAATTTTATTATTCCTTTTTAGCGATCTTGAGCTTCGGTTTTGCGTAATTGGACCTGTTATATGTTGTTTGTGTATTCTCAGTGTTCTCTTGTACAAGGCCTATTGCAAGCGCTTTGTGTTTTGGGTGTTGTTTTTTCCTGGCTCCTTGTGACCAGCGATTTCAGTTTGAACTTTTTCGGTGCGATTTTCTGTAATAAATATTTTTGTTATCACACTTTGTCTCAGCCTGCATTTCCGGAATCCAAAACGTGAGCATTTGGCCATCTTTAAGCTTCAATGGAATCAAGCGTTTCATATTGCAGTGAGACAAATGAAACTCTTCAGGGCCATAACATTGGAGGCCTGTTTTGCATGCAGCTTGTATATCAGGAATGGGAGCATTTATTTCGGAGTTTGCCTGTATATTAAAACAAAAGCTTTGAGTACCTCGCATGCTTGCTTTGATAGGCCGCTCATATATTGTTGAATTGACATCAAAATGGGCTTTCTTGTGGAGTGGTGAATGCGTTTTTAATGAGTATTGTCGAGTACATACTGTATCGCTTTGCGTTTCATTGCCCCAGGTATGCGCCATTTCAAAAGAATACTCATTCTGTCTTCATTGTGAGATGGAAATATGTTCAGTTCAGAAAAAAAGATTTCAACAAAATTGTAAGCACCATAATATTACAATTCCTAATGGAGCCGAATGTAACTATTTAGCACACTAGCCTGCTAATTTGGCTCCTTTAGTGCGATTCACTCACTCATTTCTCTCTCTGTCTCTATTGCGCTCAATTTGTAACATGCGAGTTATTCCACATATGATCAGGAAACCTTTGTTTTGCTCTTTTAGGGGTGTGCTCCACATAACTAATGTAGCACACCACACGCCAAGTTATATACTGTACCCACAATCATTTCAAAACCAGATGTCTTCTGTAGTACCAAGACTGACCTGTGAGAGGCAGTAATCTGTCAAAGGGCATCCAGTGCGCTGGAATATACAAAGAAGAAGAAAGAGTCATGCACTTGTAGGAGTTGACACACCCCACACCGTACAAGATAATTGCTCAGGAAAATATTTTAGAGTCATTTGACAACACAGGCCAACAAAGGTTTACCCATTTTATAAATCAAAAATGCAAATAAACCCTTCTAGATTTTTTTTTTGTTTGTTTGTTTTGTGCCCTGATTACGAATCACCACTCTTTTTCTCCAGCAGATCTGGTCTCACAATAACAATAATATAATATGTAATCTAGTGATATCTTTTGTAACATTTATAAATAAAGAATTAGGTTCAGCAACAGGTGGAGAATTTTTTTCATCATAGCTATAATTTATAATGTATGATAAAAATCAGTATTTCAGGTCAACCTTGGAAATAAAAGCAAACAAAAAAAAAAGAAAGCATCTTAAAAAAATCTAGTACGCTAGAAAAAAAAGGATAGACATTTTGGAAATCAACGTGAAAAATATGTTTTGGGACACTGAAAGCCATTTTCTGATTAACATATTTCTGTTGACCGGTATAATTTGCTGTATTTGGCCCGAAGTGGAGAAAACTGCCAAATTCCACCCGATTTCAGTGTGTGTGTCTGTGTGTATGTGCGTGTGTGTTTATGTCCACTGCATTTCACCAGAAATTGAAAGGAATCACTACTTTGTCACTTTCATTGTCTGTCTCCAATTTTGATCCTTTTAGACAGATTGTGCAACTTAATAGACAGACCGAAGAAAAACAATTACGTTCTCAGTGTTTGGTAATGTTTCCCCAACTCTTCTTCCTCTTTGCAGTCAGATGTGAAGTTCGAAATGAATTATCTCCAAAGGCAACGAAGCTTCCTTTTGAAATGGGCCACTTTGTTGAGCTATGAGACGCAGCTGTCCTGAATCTCCCCACCGCGTAAGGTAGCGTGGAGTGCATCTGTCAATAATTAAGCTGGTGCTCATTTTAAACTGTGTTGCAGGTGCTGCATCTTCAGGAGTGCCATTTTCCATAATTCGTATAAAGGCACAAACATAATTCACTTCTTTCAGAGAGAATTATGGTAATTTTGGAGCACATAAATCATTATTAATTGAATACTTGTTTTATTATTGTGAATGTTTGAAACTTGAAAACTGAACAAGAATGTTTTAATTGATTTTGTTTTTTGGGAACCTCTTGTGAGATTTTCCATCCATCCATTTTCCGATCTGCTTTATCCTCACAAGGGTGGCGGGTGGCGCCGGAGCCTGTCACAGGCGACACAGGGACACCCTGAACCGGTTGCCAGCCGATCGCAGGGCACACAGAGACGAGCAACCATTCGCGCTCACACCGAGGGACAATTTCGGTTGTTCAATCAACTAGCCATGAATGTTTTTAGAATGTGGGAGGAAACCAGAGTACCCAGAGAAAACCCATGCAGGCACAGGGAGAACATGCAAACTCCACACAGGGAGGCCAGAGCCGGAATCAAACCCACGACCTCTGCACGTGAGGTCGACGCGCTAACCACTGGGCCGCCCTTGTGCGATTTTGCAGAACTTGTTTCCTCAAATATTGGCCTCTGTTTTAATAGACACCATGCCAGAATTAATGTCAGATGCCTACACTTAAATAAATGCCACCCCTCAAATATGCAAACGTTTTTATTATTCATATGATCATTTATTAAAACTTTTGTTTCATATGACCTGTGTTAGGTTAAAGTAGTCCAGAGAGTAATCCAGAGGACCAAGAGGATGAAAAATGTCCCAGCTAAACATGATGACCGTGACCTTGTGACTCCTGAATAAGTCATATCCGGTACAGGTCCATAAGAGAAGTTCCAGAATTCTTTGGACTGGTCAAGGGATTGCTTCAAAGTTTGATGAGGCTGACAAAGGTTAAAATCCCCCACAGGCATTCTGTAATGTAAAAATGTGCAAAGCTCATCCTTGTTGAAATTCCCCCCGTTCAATGTTGTGCATAAAGGCGAGTTATGCACACCTTCATATTTAAGCAACATTTCAGATGGACACCTTCTCTAATCTTCAGCAGTAACGCTATTAGGCTAAAAAATGCACAAGCAGAGTGTTGAGAATAACATTTAGCTGGAGGCAAATGCAAGACCTCAGGCTACTGAGATGGAGGAAATGTCTCCCTCCAACCAGCTGTCATTTGGTATTTTAGAACTCCACTAACTGGACAGCGGAAGTGAAATGAACATGAATTGAAATTATTTTGATTGCACTTTGCAGGGCGAAATGGCACTGTGTGATACGGATGCTGTTTGTAGTTGTACTATGAAAATTGCAACCATAATAATAAAAATATCAGGAGAGAGCCAATCAAGGCTGAGTCATCATTCATTGTCCCCCCCCCCCCCCCCGCTCCCCCCGACGCAATTTTAAACAGTACGCTGGTGTTTTAATCTCATGCCTGGACATTATTTGGTCAAAATACCTCAAGGATTTAAAAAAAAATGATTGCGCAATTTCAAAGCCATATTTCATATCTTGCTGAAATCACTTTTTTGAAGCAGAGCCTGTCTCATCTCCATAAATGTTGGACCACTGGCGAGTCTGGACTTTCCTCCTTCTAAATAATAATCAAATCAGAAATTCGGGTGTGCAGGGTTGCTGGTTTAGCGTCGTCGTACATGTTCCTGACTTCCCTTAGACAGCATGGGTTCAATTCCCACTCATTGAATTTGGGAATGTGAATGTCATCTGTTTCATTATGTGCCCCGTGACTGACCGGTGACCAATCCAGGGTACATTCTTCATTTTTGCCCATGTTAAATGGCTTACTACCCTGAACAGCATAAGCAGAATAGAAAATAGACTTGAGTGTGCCAAAAGTAAAAAGTGAGGCTATTAAATGTTGTCTGGCCTTGGACCAGATTAGTGAAACAGTCCTTCTTATTTCACAAATATTTTACAATCATGCGTCCGCCAAACAGTTGCTGATGGTGTAGTGGTACACTCACCTGACTTGTGTGCAGACAGCGTGGGATCGGTTCCCACTCAGTGACGGTGTGAATGTGGGTGTGTATGGTTGTTCGTCTCTATATGGGCCCTGTGATGGACTGGCGACCAGTACAGGGGTTGTTCCGCCCTTCGTCAGCTGGCATCGACTCCAGCAATTCTCACGACCCTTTTCAGGATAAGCGCTGTTGAAAATGGATGGATGGATGGATGGACATCCTTCACACACTGTGTAGGTTCATTACAAAACTTTGTCAACTTCCCCCCCAAAAAATCGAAAAATAGACCTTGGTCGTCCGGCGTTCACATATTGTTCTATAGATAACGTTCCCTTCCTACAAAGTTTACCCCGCGGACTTTCAAATAAGTTTACCTGACACAGCTCAACCATGCAGGACAAGATTGTTTTCCCAACTTGAGCAATCATCATAAATCACGTGCCATAAATCACTGTTGTCTCCATGCCAATGAATCCGACAGCGTCGACCGCGGCTCAGAGTGCTTTGGGACAGTACTGTGCATCAAAAATGTGCAGCATCTCCCTCCATTTAGCATGATGAATCGTTTCTACTGTCTTTGTCACAACAGCAAACAAAAGATGCTGATGATGAATAGTGTTTTTTTTTTAGCTAGTATATGCAGACCAGTGTGTGTGTGTGTGTGTGTATGTGCGCGCGTGCATGTTTGTGAAGGGTATTTCCATCATCAAGAGAAACTTTCCGTGTCATTTCCCCCATGATCCAGCCATGAAAATCGCAAAACGTGCTTGCAAATTGATGCATGAAGGTGGTGGTTGGTCCCCCTGGTGTGGGTCCGGGTGGGGGTTTTAGTGGTTAGCGTTTAAGGAGCGGGTAAGTATGGTGGAAAATTACCTTCAAAACACTGACAGAAGGGGCTAATGGCTCTTTAGCACCGTAGTACTAAAAAGGACATACATTTGTCCGTAGAGCAGCAACTTAATTTTTTGCATGCTTTCACTAAAAATAAGTCACTCAATGAATTTAACATTCATCTTGTGTTTGTCCTGCATGTCATTCAAAAATCCCCAAATCAATTGGCCGACTGACTCCCCTGCTTAACACCGTGCAGTAGGGCAGTAGAGACTCACTCTGCTTTGTTGCGGATACAAATCTATCAACTCCGCATGCTCTTCCAAACAAACTGTCTTTGGTTCTTGTGAAAAAAAAAGAGAAATCATTGTTTGTGTCCTTTTGAGATCGGCGTTGCAGTGGCGACTTGAAACTGTTCATGGCTGACGGCATCTCTAAGCAAAGCAGGCAGATAGCTTTGCATTTACATTTGGGAAACATATGCTCCAACATGATTACATAATGCACATTACACACTGTGACGCTAGATTGCTCAACATGCTAATTTATTACACAACGCGCAACCGCCTCAAGGTTGCTTGCCTCGTTTTAGAATGATGCATATTTGATTATGGATGGTGTAGACATAAACCTTTGCTGTAAATGAGCTCTCACATCTAGCTTTATGATTGTTCCGCTTCCTGTTACATTGAGTTTTTTTCACTCTAAAGTGCCTTTTATATATCAAACAGTACAAAGGCTTGGTAGAGAGCCACCGAATGGCCGCATGTTCCTGCAGGCAGCTGTGTATGGTAATTGCAGGCAAAGCGAGAGTGGAAGAAGAGAAAATGAATGCGGAGGACGGCGACGTCCATATTAAGTTGGCCGTTCAACTGGCCACACATTTAGAGAGAGGCACTTTTACAGGTGTTAGTTCACTCGACCTTTGTCATGCTGGTGATTCTACCTGCTTACACATCTTCCCCCAAAAGAACTTATAGGACTGTTAAGTTCCCCGCGTCCATTGAACTGTTACCTCCACCAAGCAAAACTCACATGTGGTAAAAAATTCATGAGTGCTGATGGAAATCTGATCGTGAGTGTGTGTGTGTGTGTGTGTGTGTGTGTGTGTGTGTGCGTGTGTGTGTGTGCGCTGTGTCGCTCATCTTAAGTAGCACCGCACATTATCAGAGCAGTAAGCATACCAGTTGATTTTTTTTCCCCCTCATCATATGTGGATTCAAATTCTAAATATCAATAAAGTGTTAAAATGTGCACATGCAGCAGATGATCCAAAGCTGTATTATTGATTTGCACACCGTGTTGCAGAGCAGTGCGTTGGTATTTGATGTAAATCTGGATAAAGGTTGGATTTTTTTTTTTTTTTTTTTACATTTTGCTGTCTGTTTACATTGGGGCAGTTGACATTCATGTTATGATTTGCATCACCGCCAGGGATGGAGGGAAACTCTGTTCCCTGGCGTGACACTTTTGTATTAGTTTGCAAATGAACAAGTCAGACAGGATCGGGATTGTTCCACCTTAGCAGAACTCTGCCTTTGTATTCGCTATTGTCATGCAGAGGACATCTGGGAGAGGAATTGGAAAGTCCATTATTTATCCGCTCTTTTGCTGCATGATGGAGGAGGAATGAATGAGCCACAGGCAAACCCAACATTATAATTTTCAGTCCGACGGTACAGCGTTTGACATTCAATGTTTTCAGTCATTTATGTAAACATTAATGCAGTCAACAAATAGCTACTAAAAAAAAAAAAAAAAAAAGCATGGCCCCCATATGCATGCAAAGAGACAAACAGTTCCTGAGCTGATTCAGCACTATCTGGAGAACATGCGTCAACCACAGGGCCTGAAAGAAGATCTGTGCTTGCACGTCCTCTATTTACATGATAGAAAATACCTTATTGATAAAAGCATCCTTGTAACACTGATCGTTTGCGGTGGGCAGCACAGCATCCACAACAGTATCTGTGAGCTTTTGCCTCAAACTTGAATACAAATCCAAGGGCTCATTGACACCTTTGAACAATCTCGATTCTTCACTAACCCCAACATGCGTGTATCAGGAATGCGGGATGAAGCCTGAGCGTTGAGTAAAACACACGAGCACGCAAACACCGCAATATTTGCAATAGAATTAGAACCGGAAATTCAAAATCGTGTGACAGATGTCCTAACTCATTAACTGAGACATAATTACACTACAGTGAAAGCATAGGCAATTAAATATGATGCAAGAAGTGTCTCCATCATTCAGCACGGGAAACAAAAGAATTCCCTACAGCTGCATGTGGAGTCATGTGGCGGTTACCCTCATTTAAATCCGCACCAGTCCGGGTTATGTAACATCTCACATTTGTATTATTGTTTATTCCTGCGTTGCGCATTGTGGAGTTTTGTGGATGCGAATTGTTTCATGTCAGCCAAATTGGATATGCGTCACTTAAAATACACGGACACAAGTACACAGACAGTCAAAATGATCACTTGCATATGTCAGCATTGAATCAGAATCGGACATTTTGACCGGTGGTGTAAATCGGTTCGGTCTCATGAAAGCTGACAGACTCAGGCCATGAGATACAAGGGAGCCACCTCATCAAACACCCCTCAGGACTCGTTTGTTCATCGGCCCCGACACGGTCCCATCTGACCAGCTTCCTTGGCTCAGGTTCGCAGTCTGCACTAACTTCTGCGGTCTTAAATATTTCCTCAACTTGAGCCTTCCGACCATAATCGAACAAGCGTAATTGGCCTCATGTGGCTGGAAAGCCTTCTGCTCGCTTTTCCGTGGACACCGGCAGCGAGCTTGGCCGCTGTCCATGGTGCTGGTGGTGGCATCGCAAAAGGCAGAATGCTTTCATACTCCTCAGTGTTGAGCCACACACAAAACTGTACTTTATAATCTCTCGTATATTGTTTTGCACCACCGAATGCACAAAGAATTGCATTTGTATTGCAACGTGAAAGACTGTTTGCTTGCTGGCTCAGTCCAGTGCACAAAACAACGTGTACTTCTTCATCTTTACAATCTACATCGAGTGGGCGGGGTGTGAACTGCGTTGCTTTATAGTGTTTGCTTTGCTCATCAGCAAACTTTGCCGAAGCCTGATTACATTTCTGATCATTTGTATCAGATGTGGGGCGGCCCGGTGGGCCAGTGGTAAGCAAGTCGACCTCACAATGCAGAGGTACCGGGTTCAATTCCAGCTCCGGCCTCGCTGTGTGGAGTTTGCATGTTCCCCGACTACTGTCCGAAGACGGCTGGGATAGGCTCCAGCACCCCCCCCCCCCCTGCCCCCCGCGACCCTTGTGAGGATGAGGCGGATCGTAAAATGGAGGGATGGATGGCTGGATGTATCAGGTGTGTTGGAGGAGCGAGACATTGAAAGCAGGCTAAAAGGGGCTGTCCAGGACCGGGCTTGGACACCCCCTCTTTTAGAGTCTTCAATGAATCCAACATGTATGTTTTTGGACTGTGGTAGGATGCCGTAGAACCTGCAGAAAACCCAAACAAACATCGGGTGTCTTGTTTTTTTTTTTTTTCCTTTCTTTTTTCCCCCATTTCTCCACAGACAGCAGATTTTCTCATGGTTGGACTTTAATCAACGGAACACATATGCCATTATGGCAGAGCTCTTTAAATGGTCACAATGGCAATATTTTTAGCAGAAGAAAACGTCCCATTTCCCCTCTCTAATTAGCAACAGAAGTAATACAAAAAGTACCTCCTCTCCCATCATTAGCATTTTCTCTGCTTGGTTTCTTTGCTCCCTGTGGTTCCGCTACTGCATCCACAGTTTACTGTCAGTGTGTGTGTGTGTACCCCCTCCTCATTATGGCCATAAAGAACATGGGCCACTGCGGAGCCAGCGAGGTGACAGTTTCACCCTTGATCGCCGTAAAGATTGAGATGCGAAACTACAGCAAAGCTGGGCACACACATAACGCCAACCAGCCCAAATTTGAGCATTGCGATCAAAGAAGCAAAGGCTTAATTATTGGATATGCGATTATCGTGTGGTGTGGGGTGCCTTAAAGGTGACTTTCCCTTCACAATCTGCTTGGGGTGGGGGGGGGGGAATCAGAACAAATCGGGTCTGACAATCAGAAATGCTGAAGTTGAACCTGTACACGTGAAAGACAAAACGATCAGGCAGATGTACTACAAGCACGTGGGGGGGGGGGGGGGACTGTTCGGTATGGAATGACTATGAGACAAAAGCACTGGGATGCAACATGAGTGGAATCAAGGAACTGGCAATGAGACAAGCCACACGAAGAGAATATATACAGGGCTTGATTGGGGATGTGAAACAGGTGAGGGCAAAACAATCAGGGCACAGGTGGCACAGATGAGCAAGTGGGTGGGGAGGCAGAGAACAGGTAGCAAATCCAGACACCGGCACAACGGTGCATAGGTCAGTCCTCGTACTATGATAGATATCTGGTTGGTGGAGAAGACCGGAGATGTCCATTACCTCACATGACTATACTTTTATTAAAAATTAGACACTTTTCTTTCTTCTGAGAGTTTACCACTTGATTAGGATGTGTACACACAAAGTGAGGTATGCACGAGAATGTTAAGGGGCGTGGTCTCGAAGGTGACTTCAAGAATATGGCCACTAATCACTGTGTGTGTGTGTGTGTGTCTGGACTTGGGATAAAGACAATCTAAAACGTTTAACCTACCGGTAAGTGTAAGCAAAAAAAAAAAAAAAGACTTAATGTCAGAAAACTGTGATTAGTCATCATTTATCTCATCATTGATAAATGATGAGATAAGTCATCAGTCATTAACATCAGATCTCAGTCATTAACATCTCTACTTATGCCCACTTCAACCTCTAAAATTATTAGAAAATAGAACAATCTCCACAATATTTTGGATTTTATGGACCTTGTGCATTTTTATCATAAAGCATTAAGGTGCTATGAGCGCATATGAAGAGGAAGACGTGAATGTACATAAAATCCAGAATTTTAGGGTGATCATTCTAATATTTACAGCGGCTGAAATTGGCATAGAGTTGTCTACATGAAGTTCGGAGACTATTGATGAAAGCTTTGAGACATCAAGTGATGTTAATAATTTTCTTCGGAGAGGAAAACACTTAACGTACATAAAATCCCAAATATTGGGGCAATCATTTTTATACTTTCAGAAGTTGAATTGGGCGTATGAATTTTGGTGATGGTTAATCACGGTTTTCATTGAGTGGTGTGAAGCTGTTTTAAAATGTCCCCTTGGGGCACATCGCTTTATTGGGGGGGGGGGGGGATCAATAAATTGCAAATCATGGATGCAACGTGCAAAGATATAGGTTTGCTTCACGAGACTCTATCACTTGTATTAACCAACTTGCGGAGACATTTCACTGTATGCAGCGTGTTTTATTTCCGGTGCCATCATAGCACCATGTTGCATGCGTTTTTTTTTTTAAAGCTCCTAGAGACAAGAGACACTATTTTCCCACCCAGCTTTTCAATGAAATTTCTGCAGCCAGTCATCCGCGGTTATAAAAAGAGACGGCGCGCGAGAGAGAAAGCAAGAGAGAGGAGCTGCTGCACGTTGCGATTTACCAATCGGAAGAAGCGAGCGCTACAGGTGGGCCGCATTTTCATCTTATTCCATTGCTGCATTTACCAGCGTTCAGTTGAAACCACTCGGAAAGAAAGAGAGGCCAGCTCGTCCATTCCAGTGCATGCCGACTGCGCTTGCACGCACGGCGCAGGGAGAAGTTGCCTTCGGTTGTTCACTTGCAGACACCGTGGGAACATGAACTCCTCGTCAGCGGGTGCGGGCAACTACCGCCGGACGTCTATCAAGGGGGAAAAGGTAATGTCACTCATATGTTTACTGACTCGAATGTGCGACGTGACGTCGATGTGTATTGTTGCTCCTGCGACATGTTTTCCTTCTGTGTATACGGAAACAGACGTTGTTTCCTTGTCATTTCTCCTGTTCTTCGTCTCTAACTTTTTCCAAATGCTGCTTTGTCTCGCATTTTCACGATACAAGTTCTTTGTTGTACTCGCCCGATAGTTGCTGTCACATATTATGACAGAAAGCATAAGATGAGAAATGCAGCTCCGAGGCTGAAATGAGTCGGTTGGTGTTTCGGACGCCTGCCTCGCAGTCAAAAATTCTGGGGTTCACTCTTGTGTATATCGCTGCCTGTTCTGCTCGTATTTTGATGTGTTTTGTCCGGGTCGGCTGCACGCTTCCTCCCTCACGCCGTAAAACACCGGTGTCAAAGTCGAGGCCCGGGGGCCAGATCTGGCCCGCCACATCATTTTATGTGGCCCGCGAAAGCAAATCAAGCATGGCAACTTCCATGATGCTTGCTAAAATATGGACCAACATTTCAAATTTTCACATGTAATAAATAAGAGAGACATTGGAAGCATTTTCTTGTTGCCAAACACCTCATTACAGTAACTTAAACAATAGTTGAATAAACTGTTATTCTTGACTTCTTTATATGATTTCAGTCATAATGGCCCTCCAAGGGAAATGGTAACTAAAACGTGGCCCGCGACGAAAATGGGTTTGACACCCCTGCCCTAAAACATGCATGTGAGGATCATTGGAATATAAATCAGGTCTGTCAAATTGAAGACCCATCAAATAATTTTGTTGCTGTTGTTGTTGCTCATTAAAGCAATTAAAATGTGTCTACTTTGTTTCTTGATAAATAGTTTTGGTGTAGTTTGGGGAAAAAAATTCTGCTCAAGACTGTCTGACCCCCCACCCCCCAGGCCCCCATATGACTTCTGAACACAAATTGAGAATTGAATACTGAGATGTTTTTTGCTTGACTTTAAGTGTCAAATTCAATTTTTGGAAAATGTATACAATAGGCAGCGCAGATCTGAGGTTTACGGTTCCAACCCAGGCTCCGAATTCCATGTGGACTTTGTGTATTCTCTCCATGCTTCTGTGAATTTTTACTGGGTACTCCATACTTTCTTCCAAATTTCCAAAACATACCTCTTCGATTTATTGACCTGTGGTGTGAAAGCTTGTTTGTGTATACTGTATATGCCCTGCAGTTGGCTGGCAACCAGTCCAGGGTGTACACCGCTTGTGTCCAAAAGTCTGCTGGAATAGGCAACAGCTCACACAAGACGATAATGGGGATAGTGCAATAATGTATGGACGGATGACCGAATATTAATATATAATCGAAGGGCCAAGTGTGTCTACATAACATGAGGTGATTATATATTTAGATGATTTTCACAGCTGTCTCAGCCCTCTGAAGGGAAAGCAGGATGTGGTCCACAATTGAGTTGAAATTGTCCAGGCGTAAATGGTTGTTTTTCTATGTTGCCGGTCCAGGATGTACATTGCTTCTCACCCGTAGCTCACCCGCATATCCATGTTGAAAATGGAAAACTGGGTGAGGGCAAATGCCAATTAAAGAAAAAAAATTATTCAAAATGTATCGGCGTCGTCAACATCACACTGGAACACTTATTGGCATTAGGCTAGAAAGCTGTCATTTAGAGCTTTGTCATTATTGATCAAGGGTGCATCTGCTAGATAAAATGAACAGATTTCTTGCCCTCAGTGGAAAAACACAAGCTATATTCTTTTCTTTCATGCCGTCACGGCCGAGCAATAGCACTCCCACAATGCCGCTTCCAAGAAACTTGCTTGAGAAATCCAACTTAGACAGACATGTCAATTGTTGGGTTCAGTAAAAGGAGAAAAGAAAATGTGTCAGCGCGTGAAACTCTTCCCTTTGTTGAAGCCGAGGAAGTTAAATCATCACAAGCCCGTCTTCCTCCCGAGGGCACGTTTGCCCACAAATTGCTGTGAGTTCATGCCTCACAGTTTTCCTGAGTTTATACACACGTTTGAAGAAAGAATATCTGTCATTTTCTATACCGTCGTTTTTATCCTCAGTAGTATGCGCTGGCAACAATCCCAGCCGACTTCGGGCAAAAGGTGGGCTTTACCCCGCACTGTTTGCTCGCCAAATCACAGGGAAATGTTAAATTATGCTTTATTTATTTGTTTGTTTGTTTTGTTTGGGGGGGGGGTTCAAACAACTTAAAACACTTTTCCGGTGTCTCAATAGCATGTCAGTGACATACTTTTATCAAAGTAGGGGAAAGACAAAAGCTGTCAAGACAAAAGTATTTCAAATTGTGAATGCAGCACCTGAAACAATATAGTGGCATAACAGTTTTAGGCTACAAAAAGTCAATTTTCAATAAAATCTCTCTCTTAATGTTGATATTTTACACTTTCCCTTATGTTATGTTAAAGTATGTCCCATTCACTTTGGATGTGCCACTGTGGAGAGAA
The DNA here is from genome assembly GCF_054856545.1 of Hippocampus guttulatus. Classification (NCBI taxonomy): domain Eukaryota; kingdom Metazoa; phylum Chordata; class Actinopteri; order Syngnathiformes; family Syngnathidae; genus Hippocampus; species Hippocampus guttulatus. The sequence goes on from NC_141274.1 coordinate 3,162,569, forward strand.
TGTCTTGGACCATTGATGACACACCTGCCTATTGACAGATTGCTCAGATGCACTCACGCGTTGTGTTAGTTTGCCCTCTGCTGGAGGCTTGAAAACAAAGCGATTAGTCATATGTGACACCACTACCACAACGTTAGGCTCTTGACGTTTCAAACTTGGCATATTCAAGTTTAGTCAAATCTACAGCATAATAAGGAATTGGAGCTGAAAGCCCCCGTCCGTTTCAGAGAACACACACACAAAAAAAAAAAGACATTTGGAATGTTATAAGCTGTTGCTGCTGCCTCTGCTGCGGAAAGATTCCCCTGAGTAAGTCCTTTTCCCTATCATGATATACAGTATATGTGCGCTTTTTTTTCAAAACTAGACTAGTTGTGGGAGCCTCAAGCCTACGCTCATTCCCTTGTAGCCTGTGCCTAGAAAGTCGAGCCAAAAACCACCAAGAGGCATTTCCATCAAAGGTTCTTTTATACCATTTTGTTATTCTTTTATGTTCTTGAAACGTAATGAAGAGATTGGTAATCACTATTTTCCAACCTTTTTATTATATTTCCTCCTCCGTTCCATCAAAATGTCTCCAATTCAATTCGTTGGCCAGTGGCTCATCCCTCTGCAAAATTACATGGGTATTGATTATGTAGTTCTTCATCCTGCATCCTACATTCTAACTGGCAACACCTGAGACAGTGAGTAGAACTCATTGCCTTTGATTGACCTCATCTCAGATGTATTAATTTGGCCAAAAACTTTCATGTTGGGTTCCTTGAAGACTCGGTGGTCCAGGTGGGGGGGGGGGGGGGGGGGGCGGTGAATGCAAATGCTTATTCATTCATTGTAATTGACTGACAACCACTCCAGGGTGTACACCATCACTCGCCTGGCAAGTGAGCTGGCACAGGCTTTAGCTCACTTGCTGATGTGCATTATGTCATTATGATGTGCATCACTGTACTGTGATGAATTGAGATGTTCCTAATATTGTGATCTCATTGACCTTGATGGAACAGTAATGATCAAATATCCCAGGCAATGGACCCAAGTCGGCAACTTAACCAGACATGTCAGTATGTGTTGGTAAACAGAAGCGCTTGCTGTTAGCATGCTAATCTGCAATGTGCTAACACTGTTTTGTTTATTTTTTTGCTTTCATTTGGCTTTGTGATGCAAATTAGCTAGAATTGCGTGCACTGAATTGTGATGCCCCAATGTGGCAAAGTTCAGAAGGTCGCGTGCACATTTTCAGAAATGTGTAGAAAACAAAATGGTCGCCTAATTTACACTTGATGTGTAGACAAGCCAACTGATGAGCACGTCCACCTCACAGCGCAGAGGTGCAGGGTTCAATTCCGGCTACGGCCTTCCTGTGTGGAGTTTGCATGTTCGCCCCGTGCCTGTGTGGGTTTTCTCCGGGTACTCCGGTTTCCTCCCACATGGCAAAAACATGCATGGCAGGTTAATGGAACGTTCTAAATTGCCCTAAATGTGATTGGGACCACGGATGGTTGTTCGTTGATTCCTGCCCTGCCATTGGCTGGCAACCAGTTCAGGGTGTACCCTGCCAATTGCCGAAAGACAGCTGTCTATCTAGAAAATGGATAGATGGATGCATTCACGCACTCCAGCGGCCCAACTATTTGTACAACTCTTTCTGCTATTAAAAGGGCACTTTTCCACATTACATCCACTTTGAGGTCTCTAAAAAGTCAAAGTGAACAGACAAACTTTCGCTGACACAATTTGTATGCAGCAAGGAGGATGGAAGAAAAGTCTTTCAAATACATTCTGTATTCATGTAGTGAACTGTGTGTTTTTCACCATCCAGCCATTGAATCGCCTGCTTAAAATGTTTGTATTGCTGCTCGCCGCTGTCATTAGCGCCTGCAAAATGACTTTCAATTTCCTGATATGTGCACACATGCTCCCCCCCCCCCCCCCCCACACACACGCTATATACAATACACAGCTTGATAGCATCTGTTTATTCTAGCCAATGACCATACTTAGAGTGATAATGCTGTGGCACACAATAGCACATTGTTCACTGAAATGAAATTCGGAGACAAGCGAGGTGAGCCCGCTGGGAAGGGACCACCACACGACTGGAGATCGGTCATTTGTCTGCGCTAACTGCCAAGCTTGAAGGCTGGCCTCTCCGGAGGGTATCGATGAGAAGCGTGTTTCCATACCTCCAGGCCAACGGCGAGCACCTCCATACTTGCAATGGGGATGCGGGCGTGTTGCCGAGCTCCCCCGGGTACTGCAGCTTTCGTCTGGTGCTGCCACCTGTGACAGATTACCTGAAAGAGCCCGGCCTGTGCTCAACACACCGACAGATAAAGACCCATATCTCATTACTGCACATATCACCGCTTAGCATTGCTACCACAGCCCTTTTCTCGTTCATCCTGGTGTGGATTGGCCACGCTCGCCCCACCTTGATCTCAAAGCGGAGTTGCTTCAGCGGGCTGAGGAGCATACCAAGTGCAGCCCTTTGGTCTCCTCAGGGGAGGTACGCTGGTGGAGAATGCTGTGGGGCCATTGGGCCATTTCGACAGGGAGGTGCACTGCGGTCTGAAGGACGAGCTCACAGCCGCAAGAAGGACGCATAAAGGTTTAGTGGCATCAAGGGGGACAGAAAAAGGAATTTCTACAGTGCAACTAATGCACACGTGGGCAAAACTCATCCCACCATGTGCGTGTATTTGTTAATCTCCTGCATTTTCTCCAATTCTGATGTTTGATCTCCCCCTAAAAATCATTGATTTTTTTTTTTTTTTAAGTTCAGCATGATTGTCTACAGAGCAGGACCTAAAATCTAAAATGAAATGGTTACTCTTTTGTATTTTGTCATTTCATTATTTTAGTTCAAAGAAGTATATTTTCCTGGGTCTCTTGTGCATTGTTTATGTTTGAGAGTAGGACAGTACTGGTGTCATTTTATTACACGGGCCCATTAAATACTTTCTGCTAATTGGCATCAGTCTATGACTCGACAAGTCTATGTAACTTCCTTAAGTCATTGTAATTGATTCTCATCAACTCCTCTGTCATTTTCCAACAAAATTAGGTCTGACTGCAACTCATTTCTGGCAGACACGTTTGTGTTGAATGATTCAACTAAAATACAGTTGTTTATGTCCCATGGCTTCGTGGTTGTGTGTCTTCCAGATGAGTGTTGTTGATGCTGTTTGAGCCTTTCTATTTGAAGTAATTTGCTGCTGTTGTGGCACCGATATGCAATTACAAACCCCTTCTTAGGGAGACATCAGTTTGCAAATGTTTCGTTATTGCCGCAGGGCTCTGTCCCATGCCCCCTTGAGTAATGTAAAGAGAAATAATCTGTTCCAGTTACAAACATCGTAAAAGCTACTCGTACTTCCTTTGTATTGTAATAAAAACCAAAGCATTCTTGTATGTCTGCATATAGATTACATCAAGAATGAATATCATCCATTTTTTTCCGGGCGGGGGGGGGGGGGGGGGGGTTAAGCATTAGCAAAAACCACAGACGCCAGTCCTATACCATTCATTGAGATTGTTGAATATTTTCTCAACACTGATGTTGGTTCAATCCAAAACTTCATATAACATCTGCGACACTAACTATTTGATATTCTGTTTTGTCATGAAATATTCAAATTTGTCTGTCAAATTTGGACAGCAATCTTCACTCTAGTTTTAGCACAGCACCCCATGAGAGCTCTCCTGGCTGGTCCACTAATATCCACGTCTGGAGGCAGCACTACATACACTTATAGCCCCCAACTGCCAACGCATTGGCAACTTTATAGAGTAATCAAATATGTTAATAGAACACCAATACGAATCTGTACATCCAACAATACTTAATATGCTGTTGCTCACCTTTTTGGTTTTAGATGTTTCTGCATGATTGTGCCTTTTCCTGACAGTGTCGTGAATTGTAAATGGCCCTTGAGCTTGATCAGAAACCCAACTATTTGTACAACAAGCTAATAAGAAATGGTTTCCATAATATGTTCATTCACCTAATTCCTGCATGTCATTATTTCATCTCGACAGCAGCTTTTTTTCCCCAAAATCAGCAAGAAAGTGACAAATGGAGGAAATGATAATATGACTGAGCAGAGTATCAGTGCACGGGAAAGTAAACACAATAAGCGGTGAACACAATTCAAGCCTGTGCATCATTAATTTCTCATCAGGCTGCAACAGCATACATGGCAATAGTGGCCTTTTGTACTCATTGCACTCAGGGCGACTTACTATATGTCAGGGTGGTAAATGTGACAAAAATGTAGCGTCAGCGGGGTTTGTTCAAGGCACCATGGGGAAATGTCATGGCACAAAATCAGCTTGTTAATTGTACTGGCTGTGGCTAGAAGCACTAGGTCTGGTTTGAACTCGAAGGATGCTATTATTCCGCTCTTCAGTTGCTATAGAGAGCAATTACTCTTTGTGATCGAACCTTATCTCCCGTGGCGCACATGCAAAGATGAACTTTATTTTACCTTTGGCGCCACGGAATGACTTAAAGAGCCCTCACGATGGAGCAAACATTGGCGATTATTTTGTAGTTCTGGACTTAAAATTTGATGACAGCAATAAAAATACCCCCACAAAATGACTCACAAATCACATTGGGCGTCTTTTCTCGTGTGTTTTAGCAGATTTTGACACATCGACTCATACTTCACAAACTCCAGATGTTGGATGACAGTGCGAGAATGACACAAGTTGATTGCTCTGCTTGCTTGAAATGAAACGCAAAGAAACAAAACGATCATTTCAATGATTCACACTTGGAAGATGAAATGTTTTGGCTGGAGTTTGGAAGGAAAAATAACATTTATATATTGGTATTCATCTGTGTCCCAATTATGGTGAGAAATCATTGCCAGGAATCGTATTTCCAGTTCACATAGATGCATATCATTTGTTATCAATGCCATTAAGGGCAATTTGAGCAAATTCATTGGTTCAGAACTGTGTACCAAAGTGATAGCCCTTCCCATTAATCAGTACTCAGGAAGTAGATCTCAGTTTCCAAAAAGTTGGTGAGCCCTGGTATAAAGCTGTGTCGGCTACTTACCTGAATGATTGGCATGAAACACAACTGGGACTGGGCTTTGTGAACAAAATCCCCATTGATGAATCCTTCATCCTTCAGTTCTCCGAGAAGAGTGATCCAGGGCTCGATTCCTTCTTTTCTCATCACTCCCCACCAGCTCTCAATTCTCTGGTTTGCAGTACTTGCCCCTAGAGTATAACTTCTTTCCGTAGCTTGGTCATCAACGTCATTTCTCCTTAAAGTTCAACGTCTCTCAACGCGACGTTGTCTGTACCCATGTCAGTTCGTATTCATCTAGGGAAACCGCCACAGGGTTCCAGTGCTTCCACAAAGTATCCCTCAATAACTTTGGGGTCAGTTATGGTGACAGCCGCCCGCAGCCAAGCGACATGATGTGGGAACCCGTTAATGAGGCCGGTAATGCATATCCCATATGGCTTAAGTTTGTCGTATGAATCGATGACGTTTGCTCCGTCGGCAAAATGTTGCCTTCTTCTTAGCCATCGGGTCTGGAAAACTTGGGAACTGACGGGGTCCAATAGAGGGAGCGGGATTCTGACATCTTCTTTTCGGAGACAAATATTATGTTGTTTACATTTTGTATACATCCGCCAGTCACCATGATCCTTACCGGATCCTTGTAGTTGCTGAACAAATAAATGGATCCTGGCATCCAAGTCATACCTCCGTCGATAAAGCAAGCTGGCTCTCAATGGGTCGATTCAAATGTCTCTCGGTGATAATGATTCTTTGCGATGCCAGGCTTCTCATGATATTTAGCCCCTTGCCTTCATAACTTTTGTATTTCATTTATTGTTTTGTAATGCCATTTGTATTTATATGATTCATATCTGTGTTTGTGACCAGTTCTTATGGCTTTCTAACAGGTGCAGCGGTTGTGAAGGCTCTATATAAAGCTGTATTGTATTCCCTTGAGCATAGCTCCATCTAGTGGATGCAAAACGCAACCACAGCCACTATTTGGCTTCTATTCTAAGATAAGATAAGAAACCCTTTATTAGTCTCGCAATGGAGAAATTCCCGATTCTATGCACCTTATAATGCGGTGCGCCCTATAAATGAAAACAGTTTTAAAATTGGCCATTCATTGAAGGCGCGCCTTACAATCCCGAGTGCGGAAAATACGGTACTTCACGCACACGAACAAGTACTTTTGTGTGCACTTCTATTTTGTGCACACAATATAATAGTCCATGCGCACAAAATAGTTGCTCGTGCCCACAAAGTATTTCCTCATGCGTACATAATAGTTACAGTGTGTGTACAAATTAGTTTTGTGTTATTGTGTTTGTGTGTTTGCTATGTCATGTTTGGAGCTCCGTATTTGGACTATAAATCTCCATGTGTTCTATAATTGAGTTACTATCCAACTGAAGAAAAGTCTTCATGAGAGAGCGTGAGCAAGGCGAGGGGGGGAGGGTGCAAGGCAGGGTGCAATCAAGCGCAAGGAAAAGGAGAGGCGTCAGAAGCACCTTTAGCAAGGAGAGAGACCCCCCACACTGCTGCATCTTTTCTGGAACGCCCCCTCGTGCTCTTGCAGAGGTTCCGTTCGCACACTCGCTGTGATAGATTTACCCAGCAAAGACAGAGGGAGGCGCCTGCCCCTTTGGGTTCTCCGGGTCACCTCCTCCCTCACTGGAGGTGTGGAAGAAGTGAAAGTAAGCGTCCAAGACACAAGTTCTCAACGCTCAAGTGTTACAGACCATGTCCGTGTTCATCGCCACCCAGCCGAAGATAGACACCAGCGCCGGCTCCAGATGGGTAAGGCCCACTTTAGAATGCAGCGCATGGATTTTGGGGTGAGGGGAAGTAGTGGCGCTGGTAGGGGGATGATGTTGTGGGCTGGATGTCTGCTGGCTGTGCATGTTAGCAAGCAAACGGGCAGGAAGGAAGGGAGTGGCGCCCACCGATTATGTCTTGCGGACCAATATTTTCCTCTTACGTTGCCTTTCTAGCACCTCCAATGAATGACTTCAATCTTGTGTCTCATTTGATGCACAGAATCACTTTTGCTTTAATGTCGCCCGCTAGTCCACTAGACTCCAATTTACGACTTCTTTGGGGGAAAAACGGAAAAAGTTTTGAGTTATTGTGTGATGTCACCAGTTGTATTATTGACGTGGCATGCTCTATTTTTGGATTGTGATAGACTGCAAGGAGTTGGCATTAAGCATCTTGTCGTGTTTTCTGTTGAATTATGAATACATTCAGGCTGACATTTTTTTTAAACCTGTTATTGTAGCCCTTGACATAAAGAAAGGTATATATTTTTTAAGTGTACAGAAATTGTAAGATAAAACTCCTAATGGCCTTATTTTTGGCCTTTTTTACTTATCAGATTAAAATTTGTTTTAAATTAGCGTTACAAAATGAAGCAGGTCACATAAAGTGACAGGGTTTGACATTTGGGCCACTATGGAGCCCAGGCCAATTTTTTTTTTAAATCAAATTTTGAACATGTTTGTCTTTATGACAAGAAAAAATGTTTGTGACCATTTCAAAACATTTGCGAACGTCTTTGCAACCTTCAATAAACCCTGACGAGAAAATCATTTGCAAACATTCGCCGCTCAGTGAGATATCGGCTCAGGTGTATTAATTGCTCACGAAGCTTTTTGAAACTGATTCAGATGCCGGTTTGGTCTTTGTTTCCCAACGCAAAACAAAATGTTTCGTAGAGTTTTGTTTCGATGAAACAAAGGATAATCAGTCTAGTCTCCTGAAGCACTTCACAAATCAAATAATTTGAAATTAATCGGTAGCTCTAAACGATTAACTCTGATTAAAATAGCGGCCGATGATTTTGTTCATCGATTAATTTGGACACCTCTACCTGTGGCTTGTGGAACCTCGGCGGAGAATCACTCATCATGAAGTTAACTTTCCACTCGCTGTCGTGTCAGCCATGCAATTTATGATTATCTTCATCAGAGAAGGGGAGTAAACTACCTTCAGTCCTTTATATGACTGTCCGCTCGATGGCAGCTCAAAGATGATTTAGAACACGTTCAGTCCAGGCAACGGCGGATGCATTCACAAGCGTACGCGCGCACACAAACCACCTACACACACACACAATGAGGCAACAGGATGATAAGCCATCAATAAGGAACCATGTTGATGCGGTTGACTTAGCATCCCATCCAGGGAGATCATTAGTGCTCAACTAATGTCACACAGCAAATGGTTGAATATGTAATTACGGCCATAACTAAATTCAATCCATTTTCTTATCGAGCTGGGTGATGTTAGGAGGAAATGAGATTTGACTGCACCTTCTCGAAACGTTTGATTGACTGATCCACCCAATTAATTTGTGTCACTTGGTGTGTGTAAAAGCAAGCTGATGGGATCAACGAAAGTACAATTGTCAAACTCAAGGCCCGGGGGCGAGATCTGGCCCGCCACATCATTTTATGTGGCCCGCGAGCGCAAATCAAACATGTCAACTTCCACGATGCTTGCTAAAATCTCTACCAAAATTTAAACTTCTCCTATTTAATAAATTAAAGACATATTGTAAGCATTGTCTTGTGACCAAACCCCTCATTACAGTAACTTAAACAGTCGTTGAATAAATCGTTATTGATTTTTTATGTGGTTTATCATAATGGCCCTGAAATGGAAATGGGAACTAAAAGATGGCCCACGACAAAAATGAGTTTGACAACCCTGACTTAGAGCATTTGTAAACAAACACGCTTATGTGGTTGTTATCTATGCTGCATGATATTAATGTTTGCTTTTAGCGTGACGTCACTTGACCGGATTTCTTCTAGCTGCGCACTCACGATGTATTATTTGAAAGAAATTGGCTAGAAATGTGATGATGGTGTACTTGAAGAGAGAGTTTACTTGCTGGCTGCTTAAAAGTTTTCCAACAGAACTTTTTGGCATTATTCTGTGTCATCCATCGTCGAGGGAAGTGATTTCCCCCTGGTGCTTCTAGTGTACAACAACATCTGTGCATCTTCCGTAAACAAAATCTTCTCACCACTCGGGTGCAGTCGTGCCAAAATGAAAGTAAATCAGGTTGCCGCAGCGTGTCCGAGAAAGTTTTACTTTGAAACATTAAAGTTCCTAGAGTGGGTGTTTGTCATTTCTCCTGTCTCCTCTTGAAATAATTTGGTTGAAAGCATGAACTTATTGTACAAATTATCTGAACTGTTTTAGTTTCATCATGAATCTCAGACTGTGGGCTCTATTTTCACGGACAGGAGCCTCATTGCTGGGGTATAGTGAGGAGGGCAATGTACGTAGTTAAGTTGCCGGCATCTCATTCTGCAGTCGGTGAGGAAACCCGCTTACATCGTCTGTTGCCACACTGGCAAAAAGAATAAGAATAATGAGAATTTGAAAAACTTTATTTGTCTCACAGTGGAAAAATTCCCAAAGCAGAGACAATGCTCTGGCCACGCAGCGGTCGCCGTTTCCTTTACTCCACAGAAATGTCTCCGCGAACGATATGAGTGTATCATATTTGAAAGAGCCATTTTGATTGGCGGCAAATGCAATTGGCTCTCTTCACACCCACAGCGGCGCAAACGGCCCTGCTTTTAAATGTGCCGGCTTGCTTACGTTCTTACCCCCTCCTGATTTAACCCTCCTTTTGTGCAGGGTTACAACATGCCTCACACCAGATTTGCACCGGTCAGCCCGAACGAAGTCTTTGACCTTGTAAAGGTGGGGGAAAAAAAATCAGACTGTAAGCCAAGGTCCTATAGTTCATTATTTTCCAGCCAGACAGCTATAGTGGGGGTCCAGTGAGAGTCGTTAGAGCAGCGAGGCAGTTGATAATAGCGACTGTACAAGTTGAACGGCTGCGCCGTCCTCTGTCTGGGAAGCTTCGATGGATATCCGGAGGACCGGATCCACAGTATTTCCCGAGAGCGTGCCGACCCACAAAAGCATTTATGAAGTGGAGCAACAAATGATGACGGGGACCCGCATGAACCTTTTGTGGGAGAATAATCCCGTCTCCTAAATTCATCTGCTGGAATCCATTACACAAGGAAATGAAATGTCCTGCTTTGGAAAGAATGTTCAAACTTTTTCAATCAGTATTACTTGACAGATGAATCGGGGCGATGCAAGTCCAGCTATGAATTACATGGGCTCATTGACTGAGTTGAGGCACTTCATAATATGAAGTTTATGATGCTACGCTGGCACAGTAGAAAAGTCACAATTATAGGACACGTTTGTCTGAAAAATACTTCAGCGGCTAGCTAGTTCATGGTGCGTTATATGTAAGGTAGGATAAGAAAACCTTTATTTGCCTCACAATGGAGAAATTCCCAATTTACAGCAGCAAAATTATGAAAGGGAGAAGTAGAAGAACAAAAAGTATATAAATAAACATCAATTATAAAATATATCTATATAAATAGGTGACGGCAAAGCGGCCCACCTTATAATATTTATGTGTGTATGTATATATAAGTATATTAAAAATGGGTGAGTGGGGGTGAGTCCAGGTTTTCGGGTCTCCAGAGTGTCCAGGGAAGAGCCCAGGACAGAGCTGGCCCTCCTGACCAGTCGGTCCAGTCTGTCTCCGTCCCGGGCTGAGTCAGGCAGTCGTAAACCGAGGACCACTGTACTGAGCTGTTCTCATTTATAATTGGACCGCTCAAGAAAAATGCACAACTCTAAACTTCTTTCATATACTGTATATTTAACGAATTGACGACAAATTTTTTTTTTGTTGTTTTTTTTTTTACACCCCCATGGCTGTTTGTGATGAAACTGCAACAAAGAACACCAGCTTTTCCTCTCGTTTCTGACGCTTGTGTGACAATTCCTTACGACTGTAACTTGACCACTTGCCAAGGCCGCCTTGTCTCTGCCTCTCGAATCCACCCTAAGCTTGCACAGAGCACTTAAGACGCTGCAGTCATGTTTTAAAGGAGGCCGACTCTCTCAACTCAACTCATGTATACTAAACCAGTTCCATTTAAATTTTTTGAATGCGACAGTGGTTGACCAAACTAAAAAAAAAATAATAATAAAAAATCCACTTTTCATTCCTTCTGATGCAGGCAGGCACCTTGACTACACGTTGTAAATTTTAAAAAGAGCCTTATCATACTAAATGGTGAAATTTTGAACAGCGGGATCCAACATGCTCCCGAGACACATTATAGTATGCCTCCCACCTTTGAAATTGTCCTTCTGTGAAGATGACCCATTTCCCCCCCCCCCCCCAAATACAGATAGAGAGCCTGAACATGTGCTTGGTAGAACGACAGATTTGAAGTCATAATCCTTGTTGGGATCGGAACTGTTCTGCGAGCCGTAAAATCATCTGCGATGGAGTGTGTGAGATACATTCACTCGTTGACTCCAAACGCCCTCAGCTGTGAGACGCAAGATGGGAAAGTGCAGATCTTCAGGGAGGAGGCGATCGGCTCCATCAACGTGAGATCCAGTTAGTGCCGACAATGCATTTCTCACGCTTTCTAGCAGTCTTACAAATGAAAATCTTGCTACATGGGAGGAGGGAAGAACAAGGAGAAATTGAAATCGATATCCATAAGATCCATCTTTGGAAACTGAAGAATATGTACTCTAACCTGAAAGAAAACACGTTTTTCCACAGTTTACTTCAAGAAAGGGGGGAGGTGATGTCTCAGGGACAGCGGTTACGACAGTGGAAGGTTTATCATGTCATCAGGTTACAGGGTGCATGAAAGGGTTAATATCCCGTTGGGCTGATATTCTTTTTTTGATACCTTTTATAATGTATTTTCCTTTAGAATTGTTGAAGTAGAATGCGGTCCAAGGTTGAGGTTGAGCACCTTATTCCGAGTAACTGTCCGCAATTGTTTGTTTGTGATGATGAGGTGGCAGCTGTTTAGTGCACAGCTGGCATTTTAGTCACAATAACATCTGGACTGCATTTCCACTGTATGCAAATGCGCCATACATACACAAAACAACAAGGAGTGTGTGTGTGGGGGGGGGGGGGGAGGCTATTAGTATTCCTTCCAGTAACAAAGTTGAATATATTGGATTAGAAACAGTGAACGACGTTTCAATATGATTCAGTGCAATCGCAAGAAGCCCCTTTCCAATTGCGTCGTGACGGTGTCAATTTGAATTCAGCACTGTTATCACTGAAAATACGTCGCTTTGCTCACATTTGATTGACGTTGTACATTCCAGCGTGTCCTAAATCAAAATGCCACAGAGAGGCACTCAAGCTCCGTTCTGGGACCGCACCACCAAAGAGTTGGTCGGCAATTCCACCACCGAAACAATACACGCCCATTTAACAAAAATACAGTCGGCGCATCTTTTCAACGAAGGTGATTTGAGGATAACGTCTGTGCGTAAAGAGAAACTCGACTGTTGCTTCATTGCAGACCACTTCGCATGTAGCGCGCGCGCGCGTGTGTTTGCGGCGGCGTGCGTGTGCAGCAGCACCCCCCCCCCCCCCCCCCCCCCCTCACCACCACACCGTGCGTCCTTCACTGGCTCCATGCGCGAGGACGACATCGTGGCGGACCCCTCATCATTATGAGCGCGCGCGTTGTGCAACGACGAAACCGTTAATGTGACGGCAAAGCGGGCCCCCCCCCCGTCTCTTTGCCCCATCATCGGCCGCCGCTGGTGACATCGGGAGAGGAGGGGAGACAACCAACGTGGTTTGCATACAGAGGAGGGACGCGAAGCCCCTCCGACAAATCCGAGAACAGCCGTGGCAATATTACGCACATCCAGCGCCGCGGGGCTGCAGGAATCACGCGTTTTTCACGCTGACAGATCCGAACTCAAGAACCAAGCGTCGGCGCGCCCACCACCTCCTGCCATGGCTTCGTTGTACCAGCGATTCTCCGGCAAGATCAACACCGCCAATTCCTTCCCGCAGCCACCCGAGGCCAGCCGCCTGCTCGGAGCCCAGGCGGCGGACGAGGAGAGCAAGACCCCGCAGCCCCCGCTGGATGCAAGGCTGCACGTCCAGTACCGCAGGAAATGCACGCGGGACGATGAGGATGTAAGATTTGCTTTGCTTTTAAAGTGCGCGTGCGTGAGCTTACTCCGGACTCGCGATACAAGGCTGTCGTCCGTGCAACTTTTCTTTTTTTTTTCACCACTTTTTGAGTGGCAGTGTCGTAACGTGCGTTATGGCTTATCGGTGGTCACGTGTTTGCAGAGATGCACGCTGAGAGTTTTGGGTTACTGGGGGGCTCATTTTTCCCCAAACGGTGCGATGCAACAATGGAACGAATGTGTGCTTAATGGAAACCTTTTTTTCAATGAAAAAGATGTGAGTGTATAAACTGACCCCACCGCCCCCACAGGTTAAGGTAATGTTAGCATGTGTCCTCATTTTTAGGGGTTAGCACGTCTGACTCACAGCCAAAGGTTCTGGGTTTGAATCTGGTCTGGTTCTGTGAGGAGTCTGATTATTCTCCTCGATGCTTGTGTGCGTTTTCTCTCAAGACTGTCAAATGTCCATATGTGCATGTGATGTGATTGTCAGTTCTTGTTTGTCAGGGAAACATGACTTAATAATGTCCCTCTTCACGAGAAATTTGGGTTACGTACCAACTTTCTGAGAAAATATACCCCTATTTTTGTACTATTTCTGGCATATGAAAAGTCTTGGCATGGACTTGCGGATTTTGTGCTTCTTCTTGCGCTGTGCAACGATCATTAGTAACATACACAACGCATTAGATATTGACCCATATTGATTATTAGTAGTCAAGAAGGCTGATCACCGATTATTTGGAGCCGATGCTCATTTTCGGTAGAAGGGAAAATATTGGCATAAATAAATAAATAAATACAAACTCCAACTCTTAACTCTGTTCAAAAGTCTTGAAGCATATTATCGTAGACAACAGACATCTTTGTTTTCAAAATTCTAACAAAAAGTTCAGGGATCTCTCGGGGTTACGGTTAAAAAGGGTCTTAAAAAGTTGAATTCAAACTTAAAACATCTATAAGTAGCCCCCTTTAGTTTTATACAGGAAATAAAGTTTTCCATAATTTCAAAAGTTCTCCGGAGTTAGCACCATTTCTTATCAACTCTAACTAAAACAGTTCCCTCAAGTTAACAGGGTTATAAATTGATCTCTTCTCGGCTGTAAGTGTTTTTTGTTTGTTTGTCATCAAAATGCCCTAACACTGCTTCTAATCGGCCCACCTTATAATTGGTCTATTCCCATAATGCATTACTGGAAACTTAAAAAACGAATTGTATCCCTTTGCGGCCTGAGTCACAGATACGGCCGGCCATAGCGCATGGAGGCGGAAATTCCGCCTCTGCATTCTCGATATCAATCGATCATCAATCATAAATAATGACATGCAGCCTAATAAAAATCTGAAAATCATTTTACTCTCATAAAAAAAATCCCGCCCGCAGTACGTGTGTCATTTATTGAATTGTTCACGTCATAACCACGTTGAAGTCGCCGGCCACTTAGGTTGTTGTGAGACTGAAGTTTGCACAAAGGAATGAATCTTTTAAATGACAATGTGGCATTCCAATTTATGAAGTTTCGCTGGAGCGGAATGCTAAAATCAACCAACGAATTAGAGATGATAGCAGCATTACAAAAAACTTGAATCCAAATCGTCCCATGTTATTATGGAAGAAGACTTTTTCAATGGAGGAGCTCCCTCTTTTCTCTCCTTAGTTCAATTTAATGAGCTAGAAATCCCCAAGTGCTTTATTTCTGTGAAATAGTTTGTTTTAATTTATTTCTATATTGCATTATATTTATTTTTAACCAGACACTGGTTTAAAAAAAAAAAGGAAAGTTTGATTTACCGTATTTTCTGAACTAAAAGGCGTACCTAAAAGCCTTCCATTTTCTTAAAAGCTCACATCACGCCATAAAATCCGATGTGCCTTGTGTATGGTCATTACGGTAATATTCCGACCCCAAAATGGCTCCTTGCTCGAGACATGCTGACAATGCGGAATTCAAACTTAAAGCGATCGGTTACGCAGTTGAACGCGGAAATAGAGCAGCGGCAAGAGAATTCAATCTGAACGAGTCAATGTTCTAACTTGCTGTTGGTCAAGTGAACTGTGTCGCTGCTTTAAATAAATACATTTCATGACATCTCATCGTTCTGTTGGCGTTTCTTAGAGTGTAGCTCCATCTAGTGGATGCCTTGTAGATTGCGTCTTATAATGCGGTGCGCCCAATGTATGGAAAAAGAATTACAAAATAGGTCCTTCATTGAAAGTGCGCCTCATAATCCAGTGCACCTTTTAGTGTGGAAAATACAGTAATACTCGGGGTGTAATGGAATAATTACATTTCCGTTCATTTCAATTAGAAACATGACAAAACTTGAACATTTCAGGTTACAGACGACTCACGGAACCAAATAAGTTCCTACCTTGAGGTTTCTTTCCTTGTCCAAAATGTGATGAGTTACTCTCTGTGGCTCACCTTAGGAAGACAAGATGGATGAGAACTTGTTGGATAAATGATTTGGAGCTTTAAATGAGAATTCCTCTGAGGTTTTATTTGTTTTGGGAAGTGACCGCAGGCCCTGACTTAGATGCTGTTGTGGTTAGATTTAATACCCTGAAGTCTAGTCACATCTTGAGACTGAATAAAACAAAAGCTGTTTACTCTTTCTGTTTTGAGGCAACAAAGGGGAACTAAATCTCCCTCGTTTGGTAATATGACAGCTTTGCACAGTTATTATTTGGTGGCATGATTTGATTAATTAGCCACAATGTGCAAACACAGTCACACTGACCTGTTTGTTGTTGAGAGATGACTAATTCATTTGTTACAAGCGGCCTGCTAAACTGAACCAGCGGTGCATGGTTATAAATCTCTGCTTGTGACCTACAAGAAGATGAATGCACCCTGTAATGGTTGAAAAAGCCTCCCAGTGACAACAGTACATGTACAAGGGAGTGGCCGTATTCAAAAGATCGCCGCTCAGTTACTGCAACCAAATGTCAGTTCGTTAGGTACACTTGCGAAACAAAAAGCTGTGCACACTGTATGAGTTTTTTCAAGTGTTATTTCTTAAAATTCCGACTCGGGGCCCAGGCAAAGTTAAAACGAATGACCTATTGTCCATTTCTGTATATGTGTCTGTAAGCGAAATCTTCAGAATTTCATTAAAGTAGCTAAAATTGTAAATTTCCCCAGTGTGGGACAAATAAAGGATATCTTAAAAGCCTTTGCGTTTGGTGATGTCCATACGCCACATACACACAGGTTACGAAGTCCTGCTTCCATGAATGAAAATGTTTTTTTTGTATTAATATGTCCATCTGTGGGCGGAACGGTGGTCGACAGGTTAGCGCATGGACCTCACAGTGCAGAGGTCATGGGTTCGAGCCTTCCTGTGTGGAGTTTGCATGTTCTCCCCGTGCCTGTGTGGGTTTTCTCCGGGTACTCCGGTTTCCTCCCACATTCTCAAAACATGCATGGACGGTTAATGGAACACTCTAAATTGTCCCTATGTGTGATTGTGAGTGCGAATGGTCGATTGTCTATGTGTGCCCTGCGATTGGCTGGCAACCGCTTCAGGGTGCACCCCGCCTACTGCCCGGAGAAAGCTGGGATAGGCTGCAGCACACCCAGCGACCCTTGTGAGGATAAAGCGGATCAGAAAATGAAGGAATGAATGTGTCTTCTTTTTTAGAAGTTGACGCAAACGCCTTACCTCCACCCTTGGTCGTCATGGTAACTACATCTGTACTCTCTATTGACCGAGCAGTATGATGTACAGCTGCTTACTTGCACAAGAAAGGGCTACCCTCCTCGAGCTTTTTTTAAGAGAGTCGAAATTGCTTTAAATCAAAAGGAAAAAGAAACGCGTCCTTTCAAGTCCGACTTGAAGATATAAATGACACTTGTTTTCTGTGAGCACACTGCTTCCTGTCAACGAAGATCATTGTTGTGGTAGTCTCACTTTGTAGTGCCACCCCAGCCTCTTTTGAAACCACTTTTCCCTGCTTCGATTTAAAAAAAATTCAATTAAATCTCTTGAGGATTCAACAACGGGTTGCATCAAGGCCACCAAAATGGCTCTTGACTGGACTCATTGGCTGCTTTACTGATTTCGTCCCCAAAATGGCTGCCAAGTCGCAGATACTCTGCATTATTGATGTCTGGCAGCGAGCCGTAGCTGGCCGTCAACAGCTCGTACGCTCTTTAGCTTCCTGCAGCGCCGCGTCTGTTTAATGACGCATGTCATTGCAAAGAAATCCCAACAATTGACCTCTGTGTTTGGTTGTGGTGCGACGCCGTCTTGCAACCTTGAGGTCACCTTTGTCTCCCCCAAACTGAGTAGTGCTAGAGCATGAAATTGCTTGAACCCTCTCGGCGACCCATAAAAGTCGAGATTGCATCCTGTGGTTAAAGTTTGCTGTTGTTGTTCTCCTCGCTGTTGTTATTTGTTACATGGAAATGGCGCACCATTGATTTCCATCTCCATACGTTTTAAAACCCGTTTTGGGGTCTTTTGTGTGGCAGCATTGATTAGCTGGGCGCTGCGTGTGAGCGGCATCACTGAGGGGCTCAGCAGCAGTTCTTTTCACTTCCCTTCACTGCAAACAGAGGCCTGTGTGTGATTGATTATTGGGTGTGTGCAGGGGTGGCTAAGTTCAATGCGGCTCCCAAGCTTTCACGCGACAAGCGTCGAAAACACCTCGGCAGTGGCGCTGCCATTCAAGCAACGGCGCTAAATACACAGAACGCACTACGTCAGCCTATCATCAATCCCGTTACTTGATTGACATAGAAGCCAACCAATCAGATGACTGAATCACTGCTCATACGCAAACAACGGCGCTACGCGCTAAGCTAGCTAGTCAGCAAATTACCTCTGATTTTAAGACGGGGTTGCCCAATACGTCGATCGCAATCGACCGGGAGCCAGCTAACTGGTCCCAAGTCGACCGCAAGGGGTGGGAGGAGGAAATGGGTGGGGAAAAAAAAGATTTGTGTGTTTGTGTCTCTAGCTTTCGTTCATGTTCGGGCCGTTCCGGCTGTTGTTCATAGTGCCGTGCGTGCATATGTGCGCGAGTGCATGATTGGGCAGATGCGTGCGTGTGCGCGCGTGAGTGCGCGCGTGTGCGTGTGCGTGTGTGTGTGTGTGTGTGTGTGTGTGTGTGTGTGTGTGTGTGTGTGTGTGTGTGTGTGTGTAAAAAACTGGAGCAGGGTGACATTTAAATAGCAGTGATGCAGTTGGGGTGTGGTCCGCACTGGCATAAATATTTCATTTATTTTTATACCACGTTGATAGCATGCAAAGTATGTAAAGTGGAATCTGAGACTGAACACAGCCAATTTTTCCCAGAGGAAATTATTGCCACGCATACCCTTTATTAACTGTGTGGGCAACGTTGCCAAGGAGAGAGATGCATCTTTTTGACCGTTTAAATCAGGTCCAAGGAGACTTAATAAAATGTCTAACATTCTTCCGTCAAAGTACAAAAACAATAAAACCTCATAGTACAATTAACCCCCATTAATCACATTCTTGTTCAAATGGATCGTTTTTGTGGGGTGGACGCGTTGCACTGACCACCAAGCATGTGATGAAGGCTCCTCAGTGTTGTCAAATTTTCCGACCCATCTAGCAACATTGTGTTCGAGCAACCAACCTTTATGTAGTACACTAAACACATGGAGAATATAACTCTTTTGCTCTGCCTCCAACTTATTTGAGGCGTTATTGAAATGTTGACCACAAGATGGCGGCTCACTTATGTTTAACACTAAATTTGAAAGAAGAGCGCAAATAGAAGTATTCAAGCTCAACATAGTTTCTGTTGAAAATGACCCAATGTAGAAATGCTCCTTAATCCTGCTTTTTACTCCTACAGAAAGCAGTGGATGGAGATTCATTTTACAACATTCATACATGTACATATTTGTACTTCATTATTGATGTATGATGTGAATAGATTAAATTTGTTAGTTTGGGAAAGATGGGATTTGTTTACATTAATGCAGTTTGTCCAATATTTTGTCAGAGTGTTTTTGCATGTGTTTCTCTTTTAATCGTGTGTTTAAAGTACGATAAATATAAAAACATTTTAAAGGAGGATTTAATTCTGTATTACAGATTTCCCTGCTTGTGGCCGTGGTCGAGAGCGTAACCCTCCCGTAAACACCCCCCCCCCCCCCCCTCCCACCTCCCCGCCCCCACACACACACTCTCTGAGCTCTGTTTCTGCAAGTAAAGCGTTCTCATGCCATAATCACACTTTCTTAAAGCAATCTTTTTAGTTTTTCCAGGTTTGGACAATACACTGTACACACTTTTTATAATACTAAACGCTTTGTGAAAGCTTTGGAGGTGGTGAAATTATACTCGAGTATAGAGCAAGTCCACTCTAATCCATAGCTTGTTCCATAATGAGAGACGAACTCTTCAAGATGCATAGTAGCCCTACAGTGTACGGACAAGTATTGCTACGATATCTATTTTAAAGCGCACATTTTGATGCAGCCGTTACACTGGATTATCTTGGGATGTGCAAAATACAAACCTGCAACTATCACTCAAAAGCAGTGACAGCAGAAGCTTATTTCCGTGTCTGAGGGCCCAACTGTCGAGAATGATAGCTTCATCCCTGCAGGCCTCCCTTAAGGCTCCCAATGCTGCCTAATTGTGATTTAAGATACTCTGCAAATGTGACTTGTAATGGAATGAGGAGGTGCGATATTGTCCCAGGAGGAAGATCGGAGAAAGTGAGATTACACAGCTTTTTATCTGGCAGGAAAACAGTTGGTCCTCGTTTCGCTCTCCACATCTTTCAGGTGATCTTCTCGCGACTGGAGGCCGTTGTCTGTCATCTTTTTAATTGAACAGGTTTAAATTTCACGCTTTACCCTCAAATCCTATGCCTACTCAAATGTCTCATCCTGCGAGGACTTTGGACGCTCACAAGGGACATATCAAGCATTTGTGTCGCAAGGTGACACATTTATATGCATGTTGGCTTCGTACAAGAACAACTAAAAAAAAAAAAAAAAAAAATCAAAACAGTCCGAACGATGCTTGTTGAAAGGTCTCAGCAATGTGTTGATTTCTCCCCCGACTGTGGTTTGTACTCTGAAGAGGCTTGTTTTTGTTTGAATTTCCAATTGCATGACTCAAGGGGCATTGAAATTTAGTGATTCCAACTCTCCCGGTTTGTAAATTAAAAATTTCTTTTGTAAAGGCAGAAATTTCGACACGGATCTTAATTGATGATGATGATGCAGGTATACACAAGTGGCCAGTTAGTGTACCCATTGCGGCACTTTAATGCAAGGATAATAATTGTAAAAAGTTTTTCTCTGAATTTCAACATGTAACTAGCACTCAACACAATTTTTATAATGCAAATGTGGGCCTCATGACCTTTCACCCCAATAAATGGCTTCATATATTTTAGTGTCACTCAAAATCAATGTGCTGGGCTAGGGTTAAACGATAAACATTAAACTCATGAAATTGTGATCTGCCACCCCTGCCCATATTATATTATGCTTTAATATGTGATTTTTTTTTCTTTTTTTCCAAAGATCCTCTGCCCACGTAGGTACCGACAGACATTGCTATGCTGATTTGAATTTGAGTAATTGTTCAGCGGGGCAGCCCGGTGTTTGAGTGTTTAGCGCGTTGACTTCACAGTGAAGAGGTATCGGGTTCAATACCAGCTCCGGCCTCCCTGTGTGTAGTTTGCATGTTCTCCCCGTGCTTGCGTGGGTTTTCTCCGGGTACTCCAGTTTCTTCCAACATTCCAAAAACATGCATGGCAGGCTGATTGAACACTCGAAATGGTCCCAAGGTGTGACTGTGAGCACGGATGGTTGTTCGTCTCTGTGTGCCCTGCGATTGGCTGGCAAGCGGTTCAGGGTGTCCCACGCCTACTGCCCGAAGACAGCTGGGATAGGCTCCAGCACCCCCACGGCCCATGTGAGGATAAGCGAATCGGAAAATAAATGAATGAATAATTGTTCAGCTCAATTGGGCCACGCCTTCCATCCACCATCTTCCCGACTTTTATGGCCGAAAACAAGGGAAAACGGAACTGTCGTCACATTTAAGCAGATTAGAGAGCAGATGACTTGGCCAACATTTGGGACCAATATAACCAGGAGATAAACATCTATTAAGGCAGTTAAAAGGACATCCAAGGCAGTCGGCGAAGAGTCTCCCCACCCCCACCTCAGGACAGTAGTGCAGCATCCTCCACAGGACCTCATGCTCGGCGTTGCCATGGCTGCAAAGGTGGAGAGGGCGAGGCTGAAAGCTGGCAGTGCGCACACACACACACACACGCACACACACACACACACACCCAGGTGGTTCTGGCTGCCATCTGGAAGTGACGCAGCCCTCGCGTTGCAGGCCGCCTGCCGTCTGCTTGTGTCCACTATGACGAGCCCTGATGGGATTTTTATAAGAAAAATGATCAATCTGACTACTGGTGACAGCGCTTGCGTGTCACGGTGGACAGAATTAGTTGGTATCGACCCATCTCCTTTCTCCTCTTCCCTCGGGGCGTAGCAACAGGTCATCTTCCCCGCCAAGAACTTCAAGCAATGCTGCAAGCGCGTTTTATCAGAACTATTGCTCCTGTCAGCTGACATCAGCAGTCCTGTCTGCCTCCTTGTCGTGCCCTGTATTATCATGCCGCATGACAGTGAATATTAATCATAGCTGGAAATAAGGCTTTCCGCAAAGCTTATGAAACATCATTCTCAGATGCCATTTTACATCATCTTCACATTGTGCTGATTAATTATTCATGTAGTTTAAAAAAAAAGTACCCTTGTTTATTACGTTCACATCCCGAAATGGCTCGTCACAGGAGATTGAATTATTTACCAGATGTACGTTTTCCATGGATGCTGCCGTTCATTTGTTCATATACAAAGTGTCGTGTGTATGTGGCGCGCGGAGACGTCTCCAAGCACCAATACACACTGCGACTGTTTCTACGTCTCCGCAGAGCAGTCAAACGCAGCACGTAGCTTTTTATTATGGGGATACTGGCGACGCTAATCAGTGAATCCAACAAAACAGTGCAGCTCTGCTTGCCCTTTGGCTTTGGCGTGATGGCAGGGATGTCATATCAGTGGGGATGTGGGTGCTGCTGCATGGTAGTGCCTCTGAATGAGCGCTTGAAAGTAGCTCAGGATTTTCATCCAGGCTAGCCAGTCATGTCACGCAGAGAGAAACTTTAGTGTGGGGGGCATTTGTATGTAACCAAAGGTTATCTAACAGTGGGGCAACTCATTCATAGACACATTTTCAGAAAACGTGGTTAAGACGTGGCAGAGGTGTGCAAAAAAAAAAAAAACAATTCTGGAAAAGTTTTTCCATTACTAAATATAGGCTTTAAACGATCAGGATTTGGGAGCCGATCACTACTTGAGTTAAAAAAATAAAAATAAAACGCTTACCGATTCCATCACAAAATGACTTGATCTATCCCATCTATTTAAACACATCATTTGTTATACAGTCAATTGGTACCTGCTCCGCCCACAAATAGTCTAAACTTGCGTACAATTGACCCCCAATTAAATGCATGCAATGCAAAAAAAATTAAGTAAATAAATGCAAATCAACTTAAACCCCTAAACCCCCCCCCCCCCCAAAAAAACGGATAGATTTTCAATATGGGGGGTAGGGATTGCTCTTACCAGTTTTGGCCGAGAAAAACTGACGAGCAGTTATCGCGTTGTTCGTGCCCGTCACACATTTCAGCAACTGGATGCGAAATATACTTGGGAGAATGGAACTTTTTGTTTTTGAGGAAATGCACTCAAGCATTCCCTTTGCTGCCTCTGCTTAAAAAGGAATTCTCATCTTCTATTCCCTTGAAGGCGTAAACACCGTGTTTAAAAGAACATTCCTTATCAAAGAGAGCCATCTGGAGAATAATTATTAATAATGAAAGTAGAACTTTAAAGGCGGTGCAGGGGAATTTCAGCAATATTTTTGTCAGCGAGAATTAGAGCATCAGAACGGAACAGCCATTCCTCCAGAGTCTTTTTCTTGGGCACCACTAATCTGTTATGTCACTCAGGCACATTCTCTTATCAACCCCTGCCATGATCCGACACACCTCTGACACACACAAAAATCCCGTCGCACTTATTTCCCCGGCAGAATAACTCGCACACACGTGCTGCTCGGCAGAAGCAATGTGGGAACACGCGTGTTCCAAGTATTCAAGGTCGTCTTCATTTCCTAAGGGATGTGATAGTTCATTTCATGAAAGTCTGAGTGAAGGGACAATTCTTGTCGGCGGTGCTTGGGTGCACAGTATGTGTGTAGGCAAGAGTATGTAGCTTGGTCAAACCATTAGTTATACGCTCGGTAGGGATGGCCGAGTATTGGTATTGGGCCCATCGGTCCTTTTTCCAAGCTATCGGGTACTCCTGAACGATGCCGATGTCAGCCACCGATACTTAATTCAAAACTTCCTTGCCACTTGTACTCCACTTTCTCTCTCTCTCTTGCTGTCTCTGTCTCTCTGTCTGTCTGTCTCTCTCTTTTCTTTCTACCTCTCACTTACCGTATTTTCCACAATTAGAGGCACACCGGATTATGAGGCGCACCTTCAATCAATAAGATAACCTTTATTTGTACCACACTAATTTGCAGTCTACAGCAGCAAAATTGGGGGTGGGGGGGGGCAGCATTTTCATTGCACAAAATAAATGTTTCAGAAACTAACTGTACACAGTTCAAAATAAGTACAATATAAAATATAGCAATAGCAATATATTTGTAGAATAAATTAGCAATAGCATAGAAAAACACAGCACAAGGCGGCTATGCTATTTACAATGGTTACAGGTTTTCACGTATGTTTATTCAGCAGCCTGACAGAAATTGGTAGGAATGAGCTGCAGTATCTCTCCTTCTTGCAGCGCGGGTGTAACAGTCTCTGGCTGAAGTAGCTATTTCGTAATTTTTTTCATATATCGGACGTGCCGCATTATAAGACGCAATCTACAACGCATCCACTAGATAGAGCTACGCTCAAGGAAATGCCAATAGAACACTACACTACACCCTGACTTATATAGCGACGATCAGATGTCAGGAAAACTTATTTAACCCCGGAGAACCGAAGAACCCCTTTCTTCTTTGGAAAAAGATGAATTTTACATTAAATGACTGCTATATGTTCACTGAACACCAAAATATGTTTTTTCAAATATTTAATGCTTTAATCCTAGTTTAGGATTAGGGCCAAATTTGACCCTTTGGGATTTAAGGTTAGCATCTGAGTAGCAGAATTTTTGGGGCCAAATTTGACCCCGTGGGTCCTCCAAGGTTAATAAAGCAGCGACATAGTTCACTTAGAGCAAGTTATAACATTGACTCATTAACGTTGAACTCTCTTGCTGCTATCCGTGTTCAACCGCGAAACCAATCGCCTTAAATTTGAACTCTGCGTTGTAAGCATGTCTCTAGCAAGGAGCCATTTTGGTGTCGAAATATTACCGTAATGACACATCGGATTTTAAGGCACTGTGAGCTTTTAAGAAAATGGAAGGCTTTTCGGTGCGCCTTTTAGTGCGGAAAATCCGGTACATACATATTTTGACATGATTCCACGTCTTGCTCTGGGCTGCTTTGACAAACAAAACCTGATGTTTTCTTATTGCATCCTTTCCAGGCCTTTGCGAAGCACTGTAGTCTCATGTTGTGATCGTCTTCCAGCAATCATCAAGGGAAGTTGGCATCTCGTTGCTGAAAAGTAAACCGCTCAGAACAAACGCCGTTTGGAAGCTGAAAATGTTGTCAGATGTGTGGATACCTGCTGCTTTGTGTTTCGTTTTTGTTTCCCCCCCCCCCCCCCCCCCCTCTTTTGTTATGACTTTGTTTGCACCCTCCTGTGCGCTCCCGGCACTGCTGTGCTTATCCGGCATGCGCATCATCATTTTCGGGCACTCATCATGGCTCACTGAGGATTCGCGGTGAGATTCCGAGCTCCGGAAGACTTCCAAATGGGATGGTGGAAGATTGCTTTTCCCCGTGCCGAGAGTCGCCTGGCTTATGATGAAGTTGAGTGTGTAGAGCTCACATGGAGCACAACAGAGATGGTGGGGAGTTGATAACGATTCTTGGGTCTCGGAGTCTATGGAGGGTAGTGAAGTGGAGGGTCACAGTATGTCGCGAGTGTCTGTTCTGGAGCTGGCAGCCTGTCAAATTATTCCCTCCGAAGAAGATGATTGATGTGTACCCGCCACCCGCATTCATTCGTTGGTGCATCATTAGAATGGAGATTTTGCTTTGTGCCAGTTTGCTGGAATGTCTCCCACTCTGTGAGCAAAGTTTGTCCGCCTTCGCCTCGTCGGATTTGATTTTGACGTCGACCTGTAAATATGACGCTAACACCTTGAGCTGCTTATTCGCCAAGTTTGTCGACAGCTGTTGGCAGACTATTTGCAGTTTAGTGATGCGCAGGTGGGAGTGAGGGCGGGGGAATGAAAATGACACCATACTGTCAGAAATAGCGAAACAAAGTTCATGTCCCTGAAGGAACAACCCACAGAATAGCAGCAGTAGTGAGTATCAAGGGCAGCAAGGCCTTCTCGACTAGCCTAAACGCTCTCAAAAGCACTGGTATGTATTTACAATGTAGAATTGCTTCCTGATATGTTTTAAATGGATTTCCGACAGCATCTTCTCCTCATTTTGCCGCGTTTCTCTTGGCTGCACTGCCTACAGCATGTGAATGTGGAGGTTAGATTTATTGTCCAATCAGATTTCAGCCTCTGTGCTGCTATGTCAATCAAATCTGCCCAAGGAACTTCAGAATCAGTTTTGTCGGCTGATATAACCTCAACTATATGAGTGACAAGCTTGCCATCTTTGATGATAAAATGTTCATAGCTCAACAAACAAGCCGGTAACAGAGTCCATCCGTGACCCTAATGAGGACAAGCGCAATAGAAAATGCATGGATGGATTTTTGTATTCTGGGGCGTCAGTCCAAGGCTGAATTTTCATTCAACAACATCGTAATTAGAATACTGCACTTGCAATTAAATACACTCTCCTTATCTTCCAATAGATTATTTCCTCTAATGGGTGCCCTTTCTTGCTTCCCTTTCCTGCAAAGGGGGAAAAAAAAAATCTGAGTCGCATGACTGGACTTGATTTGCCAATTGTAGGACTTGGGACATGCTGCGATTAAACTTGGAAGCATTTTGACTTGACTTCGACTCGAACAACATGTTTCCCCTATACCAGGGGTCGGCAACCCAAAATGTTGAAAGAGCCATATCTGACAAAAAAAACCAAAAAACAAATGTGTCTGGAGCCGGAAAAAAATAAAAGCCTTCTATAAAACTTGCAATGAAGGAAACACATGCTGTATGTATGTAGGAGACTGGACTGTCTCAGAATTGTTTATGTTATTCATTCCTTTGTTGTGTGTTCACAAATGCCCCCATAGAATTTATTTTGTGATTTCCTCGCTTGATTTTTTGTTTTGGTGCATTATTTTCACTTTTCTTAGTGTCAGTGAAATGATCATGAATTTCCGTTTTTCGGAGGCTGTCTTTGAATGCCTCTCGAGTTGAACAAGAAGAGAGAAGGCACGGAGTCGGACGCACACGTACCTGTGTTTGTCAAGACTGTTTAAAGCATAAATAAAGTATATATTTTAAAAAACCAACACCACAGTGCTCCTTTTTAGGAGCTGCAACGTGTATCTATATCTACTTGAGCTATATTAGCCTACTATCAAAATCTTTTTCCATTTTCAAACATTTTTTTATAAATCTCCAGGGAGCCACTAGATGTCACTAAAGAGCTGCATGCTGCTCTGGAGCCGCGTGTTGCCGACCCCCGCCCTATACAGTCATTGCGCTATATTGACTTGACGTTAGCTAGCTGTTAGCTGGTCAAACATAAAATAAGCTTCAGAGACGGACGGGTTTGGGACCTTTAGATGTAATGTGTTAAGCGCAGAGTGTAAAGTGGCTAACGTGCGAATACATTTTGTGCCCGAGGAAGATTGTGTGCCTTGACGTTTGACGAGCTTGACGCAACCAGTGACTTGACTCGACTTGCTTGAAAGTGAGTTGGGAACATGGCTTGACTTGGTTGATTTTTGCAACTTGGGACTCGCTTCAAACTTGCACAGCCGGCTGGGAGACAAAAATCATATCTCTACCGATAATGCAATGATTTGGAGAGGATACAAAACAGGCTATTCACTTCGGATACTCCTCAAGCGACATCTGACAATCGTGCCTTTTCCGTGTGCTTCTTAGGATGTGTGTACTAAGCAGCAATTTTAAGGGACACTTTTCTCACTATTTGATGGTGCGTACATAAATTAGCCCAACCGTAGAAGAACTATTAGCTTAGCTTAGCTGATAACGTGTCCATCACCCCAATAATATGGAATAGCACTCAAAGTCGGGCCAAGTGTGTGTGAGTGTGTTAAGGTGTTGTGACAGTTGAGCTATTGCTCTTGTGGCGGTGCGCTATTTGGCTCACTTTGACTTAATGTATGAGATTCATGGCCTAGGTCTCACTGCCGCTGACAGGGATTATTCCCACTCAGGGTTGAGGTGTGTCTTTTTTACGACCATGTCGTTATTCAGCATTGCCCTCTCTCTCTGTCTCTCTCTCTCTTTCCTCGCTCGCTGTCTCTCTCTCTCTTTGCATCCTCATCACTCGTCCACTCTCTCTCCGTCTTGTTGGGACGCTCGCACTCAGCAGCTCCGCAAAAATGAATGCGCGAAAGTTGTCCCGAGTGGAGAAAATATGGAAGGTGAGTTCTTGATTGTCCTTTTGACTTGTTTTCAACTCCAGCTCTTCAGTCAGACCCGCTTCCAATGGCGTCTTGAGTGACCCGGTCAAGTGAATAACAAGTTGTTTGCAATGCTTGAGGATTAATTAATTTTTTTCATGCCGTTAGTTAGCTTTGAAGTAGTGATGTAGTAATAAGCACTTGAGCTGACAGCCAATGTCGTGTAATGGCGTTGTAAAATCACTGTCATTGTCCGCCGTGAGTAAAAAGCAACTGTGTGTGATTAAATATATATCATTACTGTTTATAGCAGCTGTTTCTCACTCAATTTGTTTGATTTGTAGCCGGGTGCATGAAGAAAAAGGGTGTTTTTATGAACATTTTCTCATTACCTTACTTGAGTCATGTGGTAAGATAGTGGGGGGGAACCAGACCTACTGGGTCCAGAGGAAAAATACCTTAATGCACTTTACTTTAAGCCTGTGGTTAAGCAGTGTCTGCACTATAATGCACAGAGTGCCTCCGCATTCCCATCGTGCTTTGTTAGCTTTTTTTTTTTTTCGCTAGATGCATATTTAATAAGCATACCCCCCCCCCCCCCAATCACACAGGGATGGACCTAACCAAGCATTTTTAGAGCCCTCATCAGACACACTTTTACTTCTCGTTTATAAATTCCTATCCGTATCATTCTCGTCTTTTTAACAGCATGCTTGGTAGGCGCACGTAAGTGTAATTTGGCCACAAGTTGAGATCTTGCAGCTTTGCAGGAAAGCACATGTCCAGCCAAGTGTCTCCGCACATTTCAATCCTCCTTTCTCCACAGCATTTCCCTTGAAGCAACATGCGGGCTCAGCGTGTTGACCATTTGCACATTTCTTGATTCAGAGCACTCATTAAGTGCATGACAATAGACTTCCTGCAATTCGATCACGATCGCCGAGTCCCATAAAACCAACGTCAAAGACATGCTGTTCTGCATTTCATTTGTTTGTAACAATATATCTCCAATAGAATTAATGGAAAGGGCACAAAAAGGAGATGTGCTGAGGTGGACGATCAAGAGCTCCAAAAGGAAACAACATAGTTGATCAAGCGAACAGAGCTTCATTAAACACAACGAACAAATGTCTAACGAGGAATGACGAAAGGTGACCGGGACAAATAAGGTCAGATCAGAAAACAAACCAAAAGAGAAGGAAGAAGCCATCCAAAGGAAACGTGTCATGAAAGTTCACAAAAGAACCAAATCTTAACTACAGACATGAACAGGAAAAACTAAATGAAATTCCACAACTATAATAGGTGCAAAGACATTTTGAAAATGTGTGAGAATTTAGCCATTCTGATTCAAATTACCCTTATTAATCTGATTCCCCATCGATTGTCATTGGGTGAATGAAATAACACATTTCTACAAAATGTTTCAATCCGGGCTGCAAGAATGTTTTTTTTTTTGCGCAGATTCAAAATCTAGCCTTTTTTTATAATCTATGACATCACATTTTCATGATAACAATCACATAAAAAAATAACGTTGTCATATTTGGTCAGAATTAGAGGTTCCGCAACAGGTGGATTTTTTTTTCTGATTAAATTACAACCGATGGTTAAATCTGTATTGGCTAAGATTTTATGGATCACGAAGCAAAAGATGAAAATCTCAAAAATGTGTTGTGCTTAAAAAAACAAAACGGGAGATTTTTGCTGTGTTGTAAGATGAGTGTTAAAAGCTATTGGGATGGTATTTTGTGGCATATTTAAAACTAGCAATAGCATCATCAATTATTTGAGCTATTATAGTATTCTGAGTGCTCTTTTTGTTTCCAATGTATGGGAGGGATTTTGCCTGTGAATCTAAGCACATACCCATCCACATGTTGCCATATCTGAAACATAAACATTCTTATCAGCAGAGGTGGGAGTGATGGATTCGGTCGTAATGGAGATAGTGAGCGTACTCTCTGACTCGTGCTCTGTCAGCGCTGCATCAGTCTCACAGGAGATGCGGATGCACTTTTGTAAGCCCTGCGTCAGTTGTGTGTCACACCCAATGCATGTTTCATCCTGAAGCACCTCTGCATGAACCCAGCTCAGAAATTCGTATTCGTGAAATTTCATGCACCTTGTAACCTGGTAACATGATAATGTGTCCACTGTCGTAACTGCTGTCCCCGAAAGAGTTAATTTCTTCCAGACGGGTACCTGCAAATCTCAACAAAATGATTGCCGTTGGCAGTCGTGTAACACAGCTAAACTTGAGCGGTGACTCCCGGAAGAAAAGAAAACTACATTTTGTATTTACTGCCGTGTTCATGCGAAAATAACAATGATTTGGTTTGGTTGAAAATGAACTCAAATAGCAAGGCAAATTTCGCTTAGCTTATCATGCTGTTTAAATCGTACATTAGCATAGAGCTCGCCGACTTTGGCTAATGAGAATGCAAGTGATGCTCTGTTGAGAGTACTTTGAATAGATATCCGAATATTGGAAACGGCTTGAAGCAAGACCACTTGGCATCTCATTGGGCCTGAATACAGAATTTTAGGATTCGACTGGCCTTTTTTCCTTTTTCGTTGGGCCAGGTAGATCCTTCACAACTTGAAGGCTAATTCATGGACATTATGTTTCGTTTGTGATGAGTTGCGCAGATCTAAATACCGGTACCCATCCGGACACTATAACGTGCACAGATTAGATTTTTAAGGTTCATTGGAAAAATCAAATTCTTGAAAAACAAATAAAATAAGAACACCTTTATTCGTCTCACAATGAAGAAATTCCCAATTTACAGCAGCAAAGTTATGAAAGGAAGGAAGTAGAAAAACAAAGTATAGGAGCTGCTGTAAAGGCAGCCACTCTGGCGGCGCCATCTTGAAGTCATAAGAACATAATAACAAAATAATACAACACAACACGTAAGACACGGACAGTCATTTAATCTTAACCATTTTCCTGTATACTTTGTTGTTTGAAGCAGTTATAAATGAAAGAGGAGAGGATCAAAATGAGCGTCAAGCTAGCCACATCGTTGTCGCTGCACGGATTAAAGTGGGGGGAGAGAACAGTTGCGGGTTGAAGTTGCACTTTACAGTCCAGTCAGGACCAAGACCTGCCACGAATACTGTAGTGCAAATCAGTCTTTAACGCCACCCATGAAAAGCTAAATAATGATTTACTGTATTGGCCCGAATATAAGACGGTGTTTTTTTGCATTGAAATGAGACTGAAAAAGTGGGGGTCGTTTTATATTCGGGGTCCAGACATTATACCCATTCACGACGCTATATGGCGCCAGATATCATTGAAGCGAATGCTGAACTTGACTCCCCAGGCCAAAGTAAACCCCTGTCACGAAGAATCAAAATAAAAATAGCGGTAGCACGAAGAAGAAAAATAAAAAATAGCAGTAAGGAAGGAAATAATAGAAGGGATCACAGAAAATGGAGAAACGTAGCGACAATCTGGAGAAAAGTGGGTCGAAGATCGGCCAGGTTAACCGGCAGCTGAGGAGAAGTTATGATGTCATTTACATTTCAAAAACCAGAAGCCATTCATTTACGAATGTGATTGCACTTTAGTTAACATATTTAAATGTTCAGATATTAAGATTTGAATAAGGCAAACATGCTTTTTCTCTCAAATATATTGTTATAATCATTTGTTTCAGATGTACTGTAATTATTTTCTGTCTAAAAATTAATTTGGTCTTTTTTCAAACTTGAGTCTTGAAAAAGAGGGGGTCGTCTTATAATCAGGGCCGTCTTATATTCGGGCCAATACGGTATTTCCTTAAATTCCTTGACAATATGACACCACAAGATGACGCAATACCAATTTTAGACCGGGATTTTTCCCAAAAGCACACATGCAGTGAAGAGGTGAGTTTTGCAGTGAATAATTGGTGGATGGTTTCTGTAACAAAAAAATAAATAAAAATGAATAAATCTGCGAATAGATGAATCCCCGAGTAGCCAATGGCAAATATGTGCGGCAAACCTCGTGTTAGAGGTTGTAATTATCAAATTGCATGTTTGGGGCTTTCACGTTGTTTTTAGCACAGCGGCTTGAAAATCGATTTCCTTTCGCAGCAATATACAGTCTATATTCCCTGTTGTACCGCCGTTCGCTGCGAGAGTTGTTCGAGTGTGGCCGTATACGTCGACGGGGTGTGTATGAAATGCTTCTGATGAGCGCTAGCAGGACTAATTAAAGGCGCTCTCGACGCAAAGGTCTCTTTCGGCTCTTGGCAGTCCTTGGAGATTGAGAAGTCGCTTGATGATGAAAACCTTTTCAGTCCCGTCTGAATGGCGCAGTGTTCATTCACATCCTTTCCACTCATTTTCTTTTAATCACACCCTTCTGCTTCTCCGCTCCCCCGTGCTTTCAGCGGAATAGAATAGTCCTGAATTATTAATTATCCTACCCATGAATGTAATTAACGATCATGTCCTGGTAATGTAATGTATTGTACTGTGTTTGCTATTAATTCCGTGTTCAATACGCTGCCTCGCAGGTATAAAAATACGTATTGAAATGTATTGTCTTCCCTTTAAAACTCTCAAAGAGCTTGCAAGGTTGACATACGGTCCGCAAATGGGTTGAGGTGCGCTGTGCTGACGAAGGCCTACCTCACTATTTTTTTAATGCATGCCCAGTATGCGCTAGTGCTACGCTGAACGACTTTACTGCCTTGCCATTGGTTTCACGTTGCTTCCGCAGGGCTTGATTTTCTGACTGGTAGCCAGCCCACCACAGTTTGCTTGGTTTGTAGTGTGTGCAGAATGGTTCCTGTGCAAATGAATAAGACAAGCAAAGAAGACACTTTATTACACAGGTGTCAAACTTAAGGCCCGGGGGCCAGATCTGGCCCGTTACATCATTTTATGTGGCCCGCGAAAGCAAATCAAACATGTCAACTTCTACGATGATTGCTAAAACCTGGACCAAAATTTCAGCTTCTCATATCTATTCAATAAGCGTGATATTGTAAGCATTTTCTTGTGACCAAAACCACTCATTGCAATAGTTGACTTCTTCATATGGTTTCGCAAGGGAAACTGTCACTAAATGTGGCTCTCGACAAAAATGAGTTTGACACCCCTGCTTTACTGGAATCTATCTAGGGATATTCTCTTGGTGTCTGACATAGGTGAGAATCAGAAAACTTACATTTTTGGGATGAGAAAAATAATACCAGGATAGCGGGATTGATCAGTAGGTCGCAGACTGGTCCCAAGTCGATCGAGAGAGGTGTGCAGGAAAATAGGGGGCGGGGGGCGGGGGGCAGTGTGTGTCTGTGTGCATGTTATTAATATTCTATATTTTTGTGTTAGTGCACACTGCACCCTAAGCATTCTCTCAGTCTCAGTTTTCTCCCAAAAGTATTTTTTTTAAAAAGCCAGTCACCTTTAACCTACCCTGCATCACTGGAAGTTGTTAGTGGTCAGCAGTCTGCAATTGCAGCTTGCGATCAGAGCTGTTGAGATGTAGCTTTTTAAATTATTATTCTTATCAAAGTTTGTTTGATATATCAAACTCTTGATATATCTTATCAAAGTTTGTTCCATCTGCAATTCAATGATGGCACTGGCAAAGAATGGGAATCTGGAGTGCCTGGAGAAACATTTTAAAATGGTACACGTGAGCTACAATCGTGATGTTCTTGCACTTAAGATGCTGCTAAAGTGCATCCCATGCCGACGCGTCAGGTCTCTACTAAGGTAGGCAATGATTTTCTTTTCACAAATCTTGTATACTGTACACTTTATTTTTCTGTTTTGTTCATGTTATGGCTGTTGCTCATCATGGCGTGTGTGTGTGTGTGTGTGTGTGTGTGTGGTCGACAGTGTTTGCACACTTGTGTTTCACCCAATATAGCAGGTTTTATATATATATTTTTAAATTTAATTTCCCCCTCAAGCTGCTTTTGGATAAGTCTTCTGGCGCCCCCCAGGGTTGTTGCACTTTGTACTTAAAATGTGGTGATCCATTCACTCCACCTGCATACACGTGAATGGTGTTATTAAGATTCATACATTATTCACTCACAAATTAAACACGCTGTGGTTAATGAAAAGGGGTATGTTTTCATTATTTTATTTTTTTCTGTAGCCAAATCCCCCCAAATTAGGTTGGTTCTTCTTTGGGCACTTGGACTTTTACGGGCTCTCCAGTATAACCTCAGAAGTCAAGCACACCATCAGTGGTAGAAGATGGATACCAAACAACATTTTCTTAAAGTCTGAGTTCCAATGGCGAGGGTAAAAAATAAATTTTGTGATGCAATGCCGTTGAATGGAAAACAACCTTATTGCTTCAGGCCTAGTTGATTGACTTGAACAAGAAGATATTGATGAGGATAAAAAAAATATGTGCTGCCTTTTGCTTCCTTCATCACTTTTTACCCAACTGAGACACATTTTGACTTTACAGTACACCAGCTATCTGACGTATCCCGTTTAAACCTTTTTCCACACACACACACACACACACACACACACACACACACACACACACACACATCCATCCATCCTGGCCCCCCCCATGGTGCAAGCGCAGGTGCACGAATGACAACAGACCGCCGGGACGAATGTGATTGAGCAGGCGCCCAACGCTGATTACAAAATCGGCAGACCGTTGATTGATGGCCTTTTGAGAAGAGTCTTGCTGAATGCGACTTCAATGTCCCTCGGATGATGTTAGAAAACGTCTGAAAATGCGGGTAAAGCAATACGTTACGCATGGGCCTGACACGCACAGACACGCACAAAAAAAAAATTCAGGGTTGTGAGAACACATGCGTTCATAATAAAACACGTCAGACAACGACTTCCTGTCAGGCCTAATTGGCGCTAACTGATAACGATCCATGTTCTGCTCTTTGTCGGGTGCTCTCGTCCGTGTCGTTCAGTTTTCCCATCAGTCTTTTTTTTTTTTTTTTTTTTTTTTTTTTAACTGACGGAGTGTGCAGCTGCGTCCTCTGCATGGCAGGAAAAATGGAAGAATGATGTCAGTCCTTGAGTGAACACTAGGGAGAGCAAGCATGCAGTTTGTCTGCACCATTTGTGTTGACGTCTGTTTATTTTTCTGATCTGTCTCAGCATCTGGAAGTGTGCTTAGGTTTTTTTTTTTAAATTGTGTACCTCATCAGACTAAAAGCTGTTTATGTTTTTGTAACTTTGAATACTGAGCAGCATGGTGGATGAAGGGTTACCACAACCACCAAACAGTTGTGGTTGGTGATTGAAATCCAGGTCAACAAGGGGTTTAATACATTTTAAAACAAATATGACACTATAATGGGGGGTGGGGGGGGCGGGGGTATGGATGGCTGTAGTTATCCAATATTTAAGTATTTGAGTATCCTTCTGAAAATTTGTATACAGTAGTCGTGTGTCACCATCACACGTTGATAATGTTTTTTTTTGGGTATGGTCTGGTTGCCAAGGTAACAATGGAAAACCATCACCACACTGACAATGCTTGATGCATTTTCACTGGCGTGTTAAAAAGGGATATGTGTAAATAAAATGGATTTGACAAGAAAATACTGACGGGTTTTGAGGATTACACTATAATCCTCTGGAAACATTTTTACAGGTTCTTGCTGTAGTTTCGCAACTAAAACTGGTGCAGTGCTGCATTCAATATAATGTACTGCAACCCTCAAATTGTTTCCTTTTATCCAGACTCATCTCCTGCATTATTGCTGCTTTGCTGCAGTTCTTGATGCCTGATTGTTGCTTCTCCCTTTAAAACACTGCTTCTGAATTATTTTGTGTTATGCCCACGAAGGAAAAAAAAAATGCACTCCCTCAACTCCCTACCTTGAACCTGAACAGTGTTATTTGTCTCTAAAACTAAGTAACATTTTAGAAAACAAAAAGGGAAATAGAAAAAATATAGATCCTTCTAATCAAAAATGATTTTATGAACATTGTTTTTTAGTCCCTCTCCGCCTTTCTTTTCATCTTTCCATGATGTCTCTTAGGGTTTGCTCACTGCACTTCATATCACCTTGGAGACCCCCCTCACAAACTTGGACAATGAGAGCGCCACTGCCACCTACTGAAATGGAATGGAATCAAATTTATTGTCATTTCACAAGCATATGTACAAAGCAGGGCGGCCCGGTAGTCCAGTGGTTAGCACGTCGGCTTCACAGTGCAGAGGTACCGGGTTCAATTCCAGCTCCGGCCTCCCTGTGTGGAGTTTGCATGTTCTCCCCGGGCCTGCGTGGGTTTTCTCCGGGTACTCCGGTTTCCACCCACATTCCAAAAACATGCATGGCGGGCTGATTGAACGCTCTAAATTGTCCCTAGGTGTGAATGTGAGCGTGGATGGTTGTTCGTCTCTGTGTGCCCTGCGATTGGCTGGCAACCGATTCAGGGTGTCCCCCGCCTACTGCCCGAAGACAGCTGGGATAGGCTCCAGCACCCCCCGCGACCCTAGTGAGGATCAAGCGGTTCGGAAAATGGATGGATGTACAAAGCAATGAAATTGGCCAAACAGGTACGACTCGGACAAGAGACATTTAAAAAGAATGACCAACAGAGTGAGACAGAACAGAAAAATATGCCGAGCTGCCACAGTGATATTATGAAAAAGAAAAACATGAGGAAGGTGGAGGGTAAAAAAAATCAAGCTTTGCTCCTCTTAGGGATTGGAAAATTAGTATGGGATTGGAAAAAAAACTTTTGTGACAGCCACATGAATCGGCAGTGTTGGGAAAGTTCAATTTGTATTTCAACTTTTGATCACGTGTGCGTATAAGTCTATGATTTTTGCTATTACACTGTCTCTGTAATTAATTCTCGAGTCGATTCTGCACTTGCACTTTCACAAATGGCTGAGATGGAATGAATCATTTCTTCACTGTGTTTAAAAATAATAATAAATATATTTTTAAGTGAATACTTCCCTTTCTGAGAGCACTAATGGCACTAATGGTTATTGGTGTAACGAGGGAATCATTTCCGTCCTTCGTCCCGCTTGCTGCTGCCTCTCCTCCATAATATTGTTCACCTCTTTCTCTCTCCTGCAGATGATTGGCTTTGAAAGGCCAACGGCTGTGCACTGACTGTGCATGACTTCTGAGGAAATACACTCTGGCTTATCAACCATTGTGTGCGCGTGTGTGTGTGTGCGTGTGATTGCGTGTGTGTGAGCGCGCATGCACACGTACGCAGTGCAAATATGAGCGCGCATGCACACGTACGCAGTGCAAATAGGCAGACAAAGCTGTGCTAACAAGAACGTGTCGAGTGTGTGTGCACAGACTGTTGTGACACACACACACAGAGCAGATAGATCTCCGGCGCTAACAATGTTTTGTTGGGAGCAGCAACTATTTGCGCTGTATGTGGGAGGACACTAACAGTGTCTCTCAAGAACCAGGCCGGCAGCGGCAACCGCAGCAGCAACCCTCTTTGTTTTACAAGCACGCACACACACACACACACACACACACAACGCAGCTGCACAGACAGCACAACCAATCTCATTCTTTTCTCCACTGATAATATGTAAATGTATCCTCTCCTGCCTTTTGCGGTCAGGCGGGAATTGGGCTTTTCAATTTGACGACATCTTTCCTGAAAAGAACATCAGCGATACCTGAAAGGATTTTGTTTGTTTTGTTGCATTGACGCTTGTCGCCAATTGTTTAGTAACGGACTGAAAGTATGCAGTCATTTGCTCCGCGCCGACTGCTCGTTTCGAATCGTCGGCTGAGCCTTCAGAGGGAGCCCGTAGATCGAGACGGACGTGTGACAGATTTATAGGGCAAGAAATAAATACTGCCGACACGAGGAGTGGGAATGGAAAGTCACGAGATGATAATATCGGAATATTTTCCAACGATAATATCACGCTTCAAAACATAAAAAGAACTGCTCACTGACCTTTCAATAAGCCTTCCTCACTGAGTAACTGTTGCTCACTCTGAAAAAAATGCCTTACTACCAACAAAACTCTCACAGTGTCAGCCAGGAAATGCTCTCAATCGCACCTCAACCAGACTAAGAAAGGTTTGCACCCGCCAAAGGACTTATCACCAAAAAATCTCTGCTACACACACACACAAAAAACTCTTCCACAGACAAAAAAAAAAAAAAATCACCCTCACCAAACTCATGGCAAAAACATTTCAGTGTCACGTGAAAAAGACTCACACTCACTAAAACCTTCCAATCCATCTAAAAAAAACCTTTTGTCACACACCAAGAAACCTTCCAGTAAAAAAAAAAAAAAAAAATCTCATTAAAAAAAATCCCCTCTCCAAAAACTCTCACATTGACAAAAAAAAACCCACAACAAAAAACGTATCCCAAGTCTCACTCATGAAAAAAAAAACAAAAATCACTCGCTCACTCCAAAAAAACTTTCAATCTTACCAAAAAACGGACACAGAAAAAAACGGTCTCAATCAACAAAGAACCATTTATTCGCATAAAAAAATCTCTCATAAAGAAAAACTCTTACATTCACAAAAGTCTCTCACACGCACACAAAAAAAAATCACCCATTCACCAAAAACCTCACTCACAATCAAAAACGTTTACACCCCCCCAAAAAAATCACTCACTTTCACCAACAAAACTTTCACTCTCGCACAAAAACTCATACATAAAATGTGAGGTGGAATTAAATGTGATCATTTTTCAACAATGATCAAGGCGGCACTGATTATACTAATCACACATCAATACAGTCAAATATGAAAGTGAGGGCAAAAATTTAGATGTTACTTCTCATTATTCACCCAAAAAACCTTTTCACACTCCCCCGAAAAAACTTTCACCCAGCTCCAAAAGACCTCCCACGCGCACTCTAGTGTGTATCTCATGTAATAATGCTTTCCCGCCCCCCCCCCCCTCGTCTCATTCCTTTTGTGTAAAAATGGAGCAAACATAAATCACCTCC
Source organism: Hippocampus guttulatus (assembly GCF_054856545.1). Classification (NCBI taxonomy): domain Eukaryota; kingdom Metazoa; phylum Chordata; class Actinopteri; order Syngnathiformes; family Syngnathidae; genus Hippocampus; species Hippocampus guttulatus. Next base: position 3,201,296 of record NC_141274.1, read on the forward strand.
TGTCTGCTGTCTATTTCGTCTCCTCTGACATTTGCTCCCGAATCCATTAGCGAGGTCTCACATATGAAAAGCAATGATGTGTGCGTTGGGTTCGAAGAGCCCATTCATTGCGCTGCGGAGTTAAAGTGAACCTCCCACATGGCACTGTCTGCGCCCACGGTCGTCATTATTTTCGTAATTCACCAGATATCCTTGAACGCTCCTGCTCGCTCGCTCGCTTGCTCTCCTCTTCTTCTTCCTCCTCCTCCTCCTCCTCCTCGCTCTGCCTGCCTCTCTCGCTCACTCGCCGTATCTCTGTAGTCTTCATTATTCTGCACCTGTCAGCAGCGGACGGAAGCCGCACGCTCATCCCTCCTTCCTGTCCTCCTTTCATATTTACGCCCATGACTTCTGCGAATGACGGCAGCGGGCCGGCGAAAGGCGCTCAGCAGCCTGACCAGGTAGGACCTGGTGTGCTTCTCCTCTCCATCTCTTCCAAATTGTCTTTGCATCAGCAGATTTTGGACATGAGGGTCAGGATACTTGTGATCGAAGTTGCTGCCATGTGAATGTCGAAGGTGCGCAGCGTGCAACAACTGGGGCACAACTTGAAATTAAATAATTCATGAAGTTGTTTGTAACCTCAGCCCCGTGGAGCAGCCTGAGCCCGACACTCAAATGGAGCTTTAGATTTCAGAGACCTCATCAGATTTTGGAAGAGCGCTGACATAAAACGAGGGTGGAGGTGAACAGAGTTGGTCTTAAATTATGTGAGCCTCGATGGTAGTGCGGGACGAGGCCGGAGGGAATGCTGAGACACAATGTAATGATTGGCCTTCTCATACTTTCCACAAGTGAGATAGTGGCTCGGATAATGTCATTTCATTGCATGGCTGTGAAGAGCCTGACTGCCATAAAATGAAAGTTGTTTTGTCAACAGCTCGATTGGTGATGTCACACAGCAGGTGTCCCATTGTTGACTTGTCAGGACATTTTCCAAGTCTGTAAACATGAGGAGGCTAACAAAACTCATTGAGCTTCAGTGAATGTAAGATATCCTTTATTTGTCCCACAATGGGGAAATTACAAGTAAACGGTGAAAGAAAAATCTGATCGAAAAACATTATATGTATATATATATATATATATGTATATATATATGTATATATATATGTATATATATATATATATATATATGTATATATGTATATGTATGTATATATATATATGTATATATGTGTATATATATGTATATATATGTATGTGTGTATATATGTATGTGTGTATATATATATGTGTATATATATATATGTATGTATATATGTATGTATATATGTATATATGCATATATATGTATGTATATATATGTATATATATGTATATATATGTATGTATATATATGTATATATGTATATATATATGTGTATATATATATGTATATATATATATATATGTGTGTGTGTGTGTGCAAGCTACTGTAGTGGTGGGAATTCCAAAGTAATACAATATAACTTCAATGTACAGGCACGAACAATGACATCAGAACGCGCCATCTCGGGAACATGGCGATATCGACACTATGCAATCGAATAAGTGAAACTTGTTGAGTACACTTAAAGAAAAGCACATGAAACCATTAATGGGGATGTCTTTTTTTTCCCCACAATTGAAAACGCTTCCCATGTTTCTGCCACTGCCACCATGTTGACAACTTCACTGAACATTCATGTGCAGTATGTGCCGCTTATCAGAAACTACGGTTGTTAGCTTAATGTGTGCATCCAACAAGACTCAGTTCAGCCCTCTTTGCAAAATGTGTGTTTGACCCGCTGGCTTTGTTCAATTGTTCTACCCTATCAACTTGTCTACTTCGGGCCATAGTCTTTTGACAAGCACTTGCGCATTTTTTATCGATCTATTCTTCTGTTCAGATGGACGTTGGGCACACCAACCGAATATAACCAGGGAAAGAGAGTGCAAACATTCATGATTCTTTGAATTCTGAGGGATGCTGTAAATCATAAAGCATGGACTATAGTGACTAGTCAATGTCGCAGAAATCCTTAAAAATGGCGTACTTTAAATATGAAAGTACTTTACGTAGTGGACGTGTCATCAGCCAGTGGACGCACTTCGAAAGATAATGTGTATTTTCTGTTGGAAATAAATTCAGTAGCTAATGACTGAATGCATATGTGGCGTGCCATCAATTAAAAAAAAAAGGGGGGGGGGGTCATGCCTGCCATTCTGTAGATCAGCGGTGCCCAGGAAGCAAATTAAAAACAAACTACTGTAAAACTAATGCACCACTTAGCCATTACATTAATTGGAGTTGTTGCAATAGTGGGAGCCGAGTGCTTTCAAAAAAAAAACACACCACAGACTTGTCTTTTTACACCAGCCGCCAGCACCCTGTGTGAGGCGGAAAAGTGCACGAGAGAATAATGGTCCATAGTCTGAAATTTTAAGATGCTTTTTTAAGATGCTGAAAAACAACCCCAAGAACCATATTTGTATATATTCCGAGTGCCCGCTTTTCTTGTACTGGTAAGAGTCCAGTAGGACTAGCATAGCCTAGCATTGGTATGTTTGGTGCAAAAGCAACTCTTTACATCACCAGAAAGTGTATGTTTACTTTATTATATCCACTATAGTTTGTTTATTAGCGTGTGGATCACATCACATTTGACAATTTATTATTATGTTTTACTGCATCCTGCTCACACTTTTATGAGTAGCACAGTGGTGTCTGGCTTGTATAGTTATTGTACAGGCTCGGTAGAAAAGGTGGAGAGGGTGTGTGGTGTCGGACCCGCAAATGGAGATTCTGATGTTTGAAAAGTGCCGATGTCCGTCTTCATTTGTCAGACAGTGACCTGCATCAACTCGCCTTTGCTTCTTTTCACCGTCGACAGCTTGTTACAAGACTGTTTACATTTCGGGGAATTAATGAATTACCCCGCTACAGATTCAACACTGACCTTGCTAACATCAACTCGCGATCCGGGCTTGCTCTTAAATGATGCGGAGATATCATCAGCAGAAGGGGGAAGCACAACTGAGAGGCACAGCTGAGAGTTGAACCTTCCTGCTTTGAATGCATCAGCGCATCCTTTGAATCCCACATATAAGCCAATAAATAGACAAGAAGAAGCCAGATGTCTTCATTAGTGTATCTGTAGTTGTTACGAGCTCAGGGGGGGATGAATTTATGCTTTCCTTCTCTGATTCGTGATCACTCTCTGTCTTGTTTTGAGCTGCAAAAAAAGGCACATTCTTGATTGTGATGCTTTGAAGGCAACCCGGAGCGAGAGAGTGTTTCAATCCTCGCTCTCTTGATGCTTTTCCTTTCTACTTGTGAGGCTGGGAGGAAGTATGCCGGCAATTATACTTCAGGTCCAAGTTCCCAAATTCACTGATTTGATTAGCATTTTTTTTCCTTATCTATTTCAATGTATATTTTGTCACATGTATGTAGGGAAAAATACTTTCGTAACCTTTGGGCCCCAACAGTAATCTTTAGCAACATTCATTTTGACACTTGGACTAGTTTCAAAAGACTATCTGGCTCATGGTTCATGGCTGTGTCCTCACTTTTAACAGTATGATCTACAATGTAACTCTTACGATAATTACATCATGGTGACATTCTAACAAGAGCTACAACTGATGGCACCCTACATGTACTCACAAATTCCAAATATTTCATGATTTTTAGCCCGTGTCTACATTTGACGCCATTCTGCCTCACTCTGCGTTGTTTCTGTGCATGGGTGCAGTTTAGTTTCATGGAAGCTAGCCTCCTTAAAGTTAGCAGCTAGCCGGCCAGCGACTTTGTTTGTTGTTGTTGTTTTTTATTTTTATTTTTAGTTTGTTTGTTTTTTTAAATAGTCACTTATTTTGAATTTGATGCCTCCATCACCATTTGCTTCCCCCTGCTGCCTATACCCAAGTCAGGAGAATGTAACATTACACTATCAGTGATTTGGACGCAAAACAAGAGTACATTAATAATATGATTGAATGAAATGTTATTGACTTAAATGAAGCTAACCGTCACATTACTCCACTAGCTGCTACGAACAATTAACTCATTCACTCCCAAAGACGTTTTTAAACGTCTTTTCAGACTTGGTCCAGAATTGGCTGGTACTGAATGAGTTAACTGTTTTGCTTTTGTCATGATGAAAATCATTAAATCATATTTAGACTGTCTTTAGTGTTGATTCTTTTCCTGTAGTTTACATTTTCAGCAGGTGTTTTCATTTATTTATTTATTTTTCTACGTGTTGTTTAGGCAGACACAGGTATGTACCCGAGTCTGATCTGGCCATTTGTTGTATCTATATTGGCCGGTATGACAGATTTTTTTTTTCTCCATCCCGATTGTGTCACTTGAAGTGTGTATCCAGCCCATGTATTTTAAATCTATATTTTAATGGAGACTCTGAGAGGCAACAAGTTCTCTGCAGGAAGAATAAGAAGCTCCATATTCGTTTATCACAGTTATGTCAAGCTCCTTGTGCCAGATATTCTTGACTGCTGCTTCAATAAATTTCCCCAATGTTAAAATTGAGCACTCAAGACGGGCCTCTCCTGACCGACGTTACCTTTTGACCTCATCTACTCCACCGCACTCGTCGCAGGGCAGATGTCCTTTCCAATCGATAGGCAATTACCTCTGCTATCCGTTGAGTGGGATTCTTGCTTTTCTCAACAAAAAAAGTGAAAAGTTTCGAATTTTGTCGTTGTTCAAAAGCAACTATTTATTAGTTCGATGATTTTAATGCTACAATGACCACATGATTTCCAATGTTGTTGAGGCAAAGGAATAACACATTTGTAGAAAATTTCTGGCTGTTTTGATCGAAAATTGAATGAACAATGTTCCCAGTACATTTACATGTTGGGAAATTAATGTTACTTTAAGAGCTTTGTTTAAACACTCTGCTATTCTGAACACGATATACAAGTTGTTCTTTGTTTCAAGTGAAGCGTTCACAATGCAGGCTTGGGAGAGCATGAAAATGCTCACTAAAAATGATCAGTCATTAAATGTCGCCTTTGTAACATTGAGTCTGCATTCAGTGATTAATTTACCCTCCCTTCAGCGAGCGAGCATTGGAAGAAAAGGCTGAGTTACATCCTGCTGAGCCAATCATGACTAAATCAATAGATTTTTTTTCCCCTGCTTCTTGAAAGATTCAAAGAACGCCAGGAGAAATCACTTTTTAAAGATAGTTCGCATTCCCACTTTCCTTTCCTCATTCATGAGGGATTCTTTTTATTTATTTATTTTCTTCCAAGAAAAGGCCTCGCAAAGCCTGGAAAATGCTGACTGATACCTTCACGTTTTATACATTTTCTTCAATTCATTTGACACAAAGCCACCTTGTTGTTGCCTTTTGTTGGGGTGCGAAGAAAATCTCAACGTGCTTGTTTTTTTTTTGGGGGGGTTGTGACATGACATGGATTTTCTTTTTCAGGTTCCACGTTTTTTTTAAAGAGACACAGCTGGATAGTAATTGACTGTTTGGTCTCTAAGGCTATTGTTCAGTTTTTTTTTTTATAGCGGCTAATTGACTTGGTTTGCAATTTTAATGGCCAAGCAAAGTGCTTGTGCTTTCTCTTTACACCTTTTAGTCACCCAAAACGTTTTATTTTTATGCTGTTGTGGAACGATAAGCTGGTGCTTTAAAAGAATGATGGTGTATGTAATCGTGCATACTAATGAGGAACAAAGACAATTCTAGCGTGCGTACTCACCGACCACAGTGTACAGTGTACTGTTTACAGTGGAACATCAGTTTATGAATGGGCCTGGCATCCGAACAATTTAGGGTGGGGTATTTAAAAAAAAGAAAAAAATATATATGTGTATATATATATATATATATATATATATATATAAAATTAGAGCTGTCAGTTTAGCGCGTTTTTATTGGCATTAATTCAAATAAATTTTAATGGGATTAAATTTTTTCTCGCGAGATTGACGCGGCACACGTCACAGCGGATGTTACGTTGCTCTATAAATAAACCAGCAACAAAACAACAAGAGCGCTGCACAGGTCCACGCACGTTTGTTTTGCCAGCCACGGCAGCGCGAGACACCGAAAACGGATACTTTAAGAGTTTATGAATGGAAAGTTTACTTTTAAAAAGTTGCCAGATTGTTCCACTGACAAGATCAAAGTTACCTGTATGTTTTGCAGTCGTAAACTGAGCTATCATCATAGCACGTCGAGTCTGAAATACCACTTAATGGCCAAGCACACAGCTGACGTGAGTACTCCGACCCCTCGTCTCAGACAGACAGCTATGGATCATTTCAAAGCGAAGAAAATGGATGACACGACGAAGAACAAATTTGCTGAAGCCATAGCTAAATGTCAACATTGTCCACAGCTCGATTCAAGCTGAAATCATTTGCATTGCATCGAACGACTCCACAACGGATTGCCAGCGAGATCCTCCATTACAAGATGTGTACAGAGATTGTACGTAACGGAGAAGGCTAAGGTGCACCAAGCGGGAGAAGACACCGTTTCGGGAGAGAAATAAGAATAAAGAGCAGGCAGCCCGTCGAATACGATGTATGCCACTGACGCGATTGTTACTTGTTTTGAACTATTTTGTGTGGAAGGTTACAGTGTTCCGTGTCCATATAAATAAAGCGGGTGGAGCTTCTCTGTGTTCGTCTGACTGACGGTGCGCTTAGGCACATCGAGAGTTCAGCGGTGCAGTCGTAGCGACCAGACGGAAAATAAAACGTCTCCGGTGTTGTCATCGAACCAAGTGTAGTCATGCGAAATGATGTCGACACAAAACCGTCGAGAGACTTCCGCGCAACAAGGACCAACAGAATCAACATAGCCTGACTGCTGTGTTCAAAGCAAACTTGAGAAAAACGAAGTATGCAACCATGGCTTAAATCCACTATAGGCTGAGTACTAGTTTACCTTAGATGTGCACTTTATAATGTTATATTGCTCTGTTTTGATTCCATAAAAAGAGCTGCTAAAGCAGCTGTTGTGTGACAAAATATTTTTTTCACTGTTGTTGATGGACAGTAATATTGTGTGAGAGATTATGTGTGAATAACTGCTCCAAGTGAAAAATGTTCATGTAAAATTCAAAATCGAAATGGTTATTTCAGTAACTATTTGCATTTTGCACGTAGAAAACTGATTCATGATTCCATGTTGATGAGAGCATTAAAATGGGGAGAAATAGGACAAAAAATATATAAACGGAAATTCAGAAACGCTAAAAAATGCGTGACTAATCATGATAAATTTTTAGTGAATTTGAGTTAATTATGACAGTTGCATTTTTAATTAGATTAAATATTTTAATCGTTTGACAGATATATAATGTATATATTCGCCCACTGCTTTTAAATTGCCCATTTTAAAGCTTTGGCAATGCCAACAAAGATAATTATGGAGTGCGACCATACATCATTTTTTTCCCCCATTCATTTCAAACACTTATTTCACATTATATGTCTCACACACACACACACACACACACACACACACACACTGAAATACAGGTAGCTGAGTTTAAGTGTCCAAATGATGGATGTGACCTGAAGTTAAATAATTCACTGTCAAGTGAAATCTGATCATGGGACTAAGGGTACGTCGCATGAATCATTGAACACTATTTTGACTTGTGCTCTTGTCTTATGTTGTCAGTGATGCCACTGCCGCTATTACGTTTTTTGACATTGGCGCCATTGGACAAATCAAGCACAGAAGGGAGGAAGTGTCGCCTCATTATTTTCACCAGCAAATCATTGGATTTTGTGTCCAGCGGAAGGACGTGCACGGTTGCCCGTTGGCGCAACTCAACAGCTCCCTTTCCTTCACTTGACTAGTGACTTGATTGTCCAATCAGTGTTTGGACTCAGCGACTGCTGCTTCCCCCCCCCCCCAATTCACTTTGCTTCCAGCTGCCACTTGGGCGAGCGAGCTCCAAGCTGTTTGGCCACAAAGCCAGTCAACAAGTCGGCATAGAAATATGCTGCAGTCTGTTCAGTTAGAACTCGAGTCACGTCCCTAGCGAAATTATATCACCCCCTCCGGCCCCCCACCAAAAAAAAAAACACTATGCTAAATGTTGTGATAATTTGCAATTATAGGGAGGTGCTGATAATCAGTCTGACAATTCTGCTTGTCTTGAGTGAATGATGCAACCTCGAACTAAATGGTGCAGTCACATATCACCATTATTAAAAAACAACAAAAAAACAACAACAACAACACTATTGACTATCGGCCTGAACGTGAGTATCTGTGATCAACTGATTTGTGATTGAGTAAACTCATAATTAGGACTGCATTAATATAGCCAAAATGCTAATCACGATTGTTTTGATCAGTATTGCGATCACACTGAAAACATCTGTACTGCTAATTGGGCTGAGACTATTGCACCGTTTTAGAATCAATTCTTCATTCGAGTAATTGCATAATCGTTGTCAATTTTATGTTAAGCGGGGTTGTAGGCGTCTTTTGAATGCAACTAATGAAGAAATGTTAAAGAAAGTGACTTTTAAAGTCAAGTCATCAGTGAAATCACTAAGCTACTTTTCCAAGGTCACTGTGGCAACACTGGTCAACTATCTTGGCATATCATTGTGAATTGCTTATATTTTGGATGTGAGTCCAAGCACGATATGAAAACAATATTTTTCAAAACATCCCAGTTTGGACGTCAACAATTAGCCGTGCAGGTCCCCCAGTTTTGTCCAAACAACGAGTCCCTCGGCTTGCCTCGGGCATCTATAACGACACTTGTCGATGTTTGCCGAGGTGGACCAGTTGGATAACGCGAGCTGAGGAAGCCAACCGGCATAAATTCTTAATTCCCTCTCATGAGCGGCCATGATTTATTGATGCCGTGTCAGAGGAAAAGTTTACCCTCATGTCCGGAGGCCGCCGCTTCGACTCGTGTTTTGCTCAGAGTCACGGATCCCGTTTCCAGTGTCCAGTGTCTGTGCTGGATTCAAGTTTAATCCCGTGGGCTAACACACGTGTCACACGGGTTTGGTTAACATGCAGTAATTGCCTCCAGTGGTTATTATTCCTTCTAATCAACCGTGCAACTGTACTGGACTATGGATGTGATTCCAGTGGGTGCTCGGGTTCCCTTGGCAACCAGGTGCTGAGATCACGAAAGATCCATTTCACACTTGAGCAGCGAGCAGAGACAAAGAGATGCTTAGACAAAGGGAAAGTGGGAGGCAGAACGGATTAGGGAGAGTGGAAGGAAGCTTGACCGGAAAAAGAGGCTTCACTCTTAAGGTGCGCGTTTCCAAGTGACGGGAAAATTGTAGCAAATGGATTTGGAGATAAGGTAACCCTCATGGAGAACAGTGAGGGTAATGTGGGGGTTTTGTGGTGAGCGTGTCAAAAATGTCCACGCTTCAGCGAGGGGGTTAGACATATTGACAAGCGTGCCGAAATGGAGCGTTTTCTTTCCCTTGCGATCAAAGTCTGCAAAGGGCAAATTCTCGGAGGTCTCCGAAAGACTATCCTGAGTTAAACACTCAGAAGCGCAGCATAATCTTTTGGAGACATTTGAGAATCGGGCCTTTGCTGACTTGGATTATCGGTATGGCCGGAACCCACTTTAGCGTTTGTGCGTGACTGCGCTTCAGTGTGTGAAAATCCAAGCAAAAAGTTGGAACATATCTTTCAGCTCGCACACCCCCGCTGGGTGGTCAGCACGCCAAGAAAACATCAGGTCCAGAAGAACTCCATGTGTCACTTCAGAGTTTTTTTTTCTATTTTCCATGATGTTCAAACATTTTATGTTCATTTTCAGAGCCCTTTTCTCCAGTAGGAGGATATAAATGCTCCACACGCATAATAAAAACAACGGATTCTATGGAGGAGCATTCTTATGAGAAATATGAATAAATACATGTCATTAGTTGTGTTGCTCTTAAAATTCTGGGCTCAAAGGTAGATGATTCATTTTTTCCACATTTAGTTTTTGAAAACTAAAAGTACGCCCTGAAGGTTGGGAACATGTTTTTATTGTGAGCCTACCTGTCTAGAATGCTTAAAATGTGTTGATTGGTGCTAAATATAAGTTACTGTTTATTATGATTATTGTAATGGCTCATATAATTTTTTTTTTGCGCTACACCAGTCAAAATTCTCCACTGGTTTTCAATCTTGGTATCCTGCTTATCATGGGCGCCTATTTACCGGTAGCTCATTTTGTGAGCATGTTTAAATTTGCTAATTGATATTGAATAAGTACTCTCACTGTTTCAGATTTTGTTGTCGCAGCATTCAGTAAACGGAGCTCATTAGTCTTCACTCTGTTGTACTGTATGTCTCCACTGATCTTTAATCTTGGTTCCCTGTTCATTGTGGTAGCATGTTTATCCTAGCTTGCTAGCTTGCTGAAAGTTGCTAACTATTACAAAACACCCAGTGCAGTTGATTCTTTGTATTGCTGCATATTATATACAGTACAGTACATGCTTGTTAGAGTTTTCCTGGTTGAAATGTTCAATCTTGGAATCACATATTTCATCGTAGCTTGTTTAGCTTAGCTTTCTACCATCCAAAATGTGCTCATTGGTACGAAATATAAACAGAAATTGACCCTGATTGGTTGTCTCTCCTTAGGTCGCAGTTCTTTCCTGGCGTTCAATCTTGGTATACTTGTCATTGTTGGTAGTCTGTGAAGCTGAGCTTTTTCATGCTGAAAATTGCTAACTGGTATAAAACACAGAATGTGGTTTAGTCCAAATGTTGATTGTGCTCTCTTGGTTGCAATTTTACACTTTTAATGCTGTTATCGTGGCGGCCTGTTTAGCTTCGCATGGTAAAATGTGTTAACTGGAAGTAAATGCAAACTTCCAATCATCATTGTTTGTACTAAGCTTGTTAGTCTTCAGCCATTTGGAATTCTCCAGTGATCTTCAATTTTGGTACCCCCAACATCTTGGTAACCCGTTTAGCCAGGCTTGCGAAAATGTGCTGCTACAAAGCACAAAATTCTGGTGATTACGAATTGTCTCAATTCTACACCCGTTTTCAATTTCGCTATCATGCTCATTATGCTCGTCTTTTTGCGTATCTTGATAACATTGGCCTATGCCGGATAACAATGCAGATTAGTTTGCCAGAATGACATTAATAAGGATGCTCGCTCATGAATGTGTTCAGTGCTCCTGACTCTCCTCTGCCAGCCTGAATCAGCCTGCTGGGCAAAACCACGGATGTGATGCGTTGAAAATCTTTTTTTAAGTAGCCGTCTAGAACGTTTCCACCTCTTTCCATCAGGCGCCCAGGGCCAATTAGTCACGGGGGGGGGGGAGACGCAACCAGAACTAAATATTTACTCACACGCGCTTCCAAACCTGCAAGGCTGCAATGTGGAAAGTCATTTCACCACCGTCACGGTGCACACATACAGCTGTCGCACTCGTGTCCTGTATGGACGTGTGTGTGTGCGTGTGCGTGTGTGTGTGTGTGTGTCAGGCTGATGCACTTCACTGGTGCATTAAAATGCCCTCAGAGTGATAGAACAGGACCTTTAATGGTGGCCGCCCAGTCATTGCATTCTGTTGCTCTATTTTGGGCTCAGGCAGCAATATCCATGACATCTTCAGCAGTGTCGGTCCTATCGGCTATCAGAAAAGTGCGGCAGGTGAATATCTTGTGAGTGTAATGTACCAATGCGCGCCTCCAAAATCATTACCCTCGCTGCAATAAATCATCTTATTGATGGTCCTGCTGTTTTCTGTGTGTACTCACTGCTTTCGGTATTGAATTGCAGCACAGCGCAGAGACGGTCACACACACACACACTTGTATACAATTGGTTGGCCTACCCGTCAAGTGTGAAATCAAACAACCAATAAAATATGTCGTTACCCTTCTGGATGGTGTGGCATCACAATTCATCTAATTTACGTAAACACCCCAACGCTGAGTTTCTCCACCCATGTCTTGGCAGGTAGGCTGGTCGAAGGCCTGGCATTTTCAAGCCATGAATGTGGCTAAAATGTCATATGAAAGTCAAAATTAAATGTAAATTAATGTGAAATAAAACTATCAAATAATAATTTAAAACATTTGAAAAGTGAGAATGCAGATTTCAAATTGTCTACAAGTTTATTTGCTCCGATATTGCAGGCTCTTCAAGCACAAACTGCTGCTCCACCATGTTGAGGTCGGACTCTATTAGCAGACCTGATTCACTACATCAAGCACTTCTTTATCAGCACAGTGTTGTGAGCCTAGACCATTTAATGACACGCAGACTACCAGCACTTTAAAAATCCATGACGTGACTAATTAGCTTAGCAAGTAAAAAGACACCAGTGAGTAATGTGCTCACCTCTCCTCGACGTGATTACAACGAGAAAATTAATATTTGTGAAGTCCATTTAATAGACCATTGTAGTAGTTGATGCTAGTGGGGGTGGAGCAGTTTTGAGAATCCAGTGAAGTGTGTAGCCTGCTAACTATAAAGAGTTGAGATCAGGAGATGTCACTAATATTTGACAATGGTGGGCTTGTGAAGCTCGTTGAGGCTCATTGGTGATTCAGGGCTGCACAAACAAGATTGACTTGACTTCACACAGAGATTGGCTCTTTCATTCCCTGCCACATTCACCGTTCCGCCCTTGTTACTACCTCTGAATGTGGAAAATTGATATGACAGCTTTATCCCCACCATTCTACGTCAGTGGAAGTGGCGGTGAAAAAGATGGACTTTTACCGGTAGCGTAAAGGACGAGTGGACATAAGAAAAGTGGATGACCAAACATAAATATGGTACATTCAGCAGTTCCATTTTGGCAGAGTAATATAAAAGCATATTGAAATGAGGCTACATTCAAATCTGGCTAGCACCTTTTTGGCAGTGTACATACAAATGACCAATAAGCTAACAGTTAGCCTAGCTTCTTCTAGCTCTTCCACTAGTTTCTTATTTATCTGGATGCCCAGATTGCCTGGTGCTATTCCTTATTGGTACTTGGACAGGCAGTAGACTTGCGATTGTCGAGTTATTTATTGTTTGTGAGGTCTGTCACATTTTTAAAATGGGATAAGAAGTTAAAATTGATATGTGTGCACCCTGTTTAGTGAGCTGGACTCATCCTTCATATACGCACACTGACACACATGCGCGCACACACACTCCATTAACTCGTAGACGGTTCAGTAGGCTGCTCATCTGCTTCAGACACACACCGAGAAGGTTTAATTGGCTACAAGAATATCAACAGCTTGACTGATGTGGATGGTTGGCTCCGCTTTCACCGTGACCACTTGAATGAATATATGCACGTGTGTGTGTCAGACATCTAGATCACCGATCAAACTAACGGCGAGCCTCATCGGAATCGGCTTGCCAGGCGGCTAATGAAAGCTGAAAATGGATAACGCTATAGTGCTCAATTCTACAGCTACAATTCAATTAAAGGGGGGGGGGCGCACTATCCTCAACCATTCAAGAAAACCAATTGCTCGTCCGTCTTATTTTTCTTGTTAAATAAAAACCCTTGCTTCAGATCCAAGAGCACACCTGGGTGGTGGGTCGGGGAGGGGGGAGGATAAACCCAATTAGAAAGTTGCTCCTCAAATTAAGTTATTGATGAAAAAACCTGCCTCCCCCAAAAAAATAAAATAATTTGAGTCTTGGAATGCATGAAAATTGCATTTTTATACAGCTTGAACTGTTATTTATCAGTTTGACATTCAACTCGATACTAGTTGTCAGATCTGAGGCTGGTGTAATTGCGTGCGTGCGTGCGTGCGTGCGTGCGTGCGTGCGTGTGTGTGTGTGTGTGTGTGTGTGTGATGTAACATGTAATGTTGTTCACCAGGACCTGGTCGGCAGTGCGCCGCCACAGAGAAACTGGAAAGGAATCGCCATCGCCCTGCTGGTCATCCTTGTCATCTGCTCTTTGATTGTCACCTCCGTCATCCTGTTGACCCCTCGTATGTACCGAACAACCGCACACACTTCATACTTGCTATCCCGTTCTTATTCTTCCAACTTTTTCAATATGAGCGCTAACTGTCAAGGCTGGTAAAAGTTTCCCATGATTATGGAGCTGATTCCCCTCTAAAAGAAGAATGTTTAATGGAGATGACGGCCTTTTGTCAAACTGGCACAGCTTTCATCTTTTAAAAAAAAAGAAAAAGTAAAACTTTTGTGGAGATCTCGCCCAGCTCACTTATTCGTCTCCTCCCAGCGGCTGATGACACACTGGCACACTTTTACGTGAGAAAAATCTGACAAAGAGCTTATCTATTTTTTTTATTTTTTTTTTTTTTAATCTGCGACTTTTTCAACTCCCGGGCACTCAAAGCCGCTGCAAAAGACATCCCTGCTGCATTAGCCCGTATTCACACACATTCGATTTATCTTTGGGTTTCTTTTGTCTTTGTGATCCTTTGCTCCAGTTGCCACTCATTTCTTTGTGTGTCTCAGGAACTGTTCTGCTGATGCAATGACATCGAGAACAGCGGCAGAGCTCCCTTTCTTGTCGGCGTCCTTGTTCCAAATTGCTCTTTGATAGCTAGCCTTGCCACAGTTACCTTGAAAAAGTAACTTACTTTGATTGGTACTTGTTTTAAACAGTAACCGAGTTACTTTGCTGAACACTTGCTTTAAAACGTACTGGACTGATTACTTGATTTTAAAAATAATCAAGTTTGGGTCCAGGTTACTTGAATGGTTACATTCATCAGATACCCACAACCCTGCTAGCTTAAAAATGACGCGCGGATTTGCCGTTTGATTGGAGGTGCATTTTTAACAGTGACATTTAATTAAGAATAAATTTTTTAAACAAAATAAAGACAACCGATTTGAATTTCCATACGTATTGACATTAAAAAATATGAGCATCATTTTTTAAATATATTTTTAAAGACAGTCTTTGTAGACTTAACATAAATATATTTTTAATACAAGCTAAAACAATGAGAGTCATTTTTACTTGACTTATTTAACTATTAACAATTTAACCGTTATCATGGACATCATTTATAAAAATTATGATAACATTTTTGGGACCTTCTGCAGCTATTTTGTTTTCGACGTAGTGTTATTGAAGCTGGAAAACATTCTGTTAGTAGCACAGAGTGTGCAACGAATTATTTTTATTCCAGATGACAAAAAGTCTAAATTTCCAGCTTAAGAACTCAAATCACTCTCCTACCTCCATTGCTGTTTTTATAGTATGGTACGGCCACGTGATGACTCAGCAATACGCCAAAAATGTGACACGACGCATACGCCTTGTCACTCTCTCAGACGGGAATGGGAAGCTGAAGTCTCCCATAAGGCCTCTGTCATTTCAAGCTGTAAAAACGAATTTCCTTTTTTTTTCCTTCCATTTTTCATTATATATGCTGTATATGTCAGAGTCAAAGTGAAAGGATGGGATACAGACCCCTGCCACCTGAGAGACACCCAGATGAATAATAATTTAAAAAAAATCAGCATCAAAAAAAGTTCCCTTCACTTTTTTTTCTCTCCAACTTGTAAAGTCATTTGAAATGTAAATCCGATTTCACAGGAGCAATGTGAAGCCCCCCCCGACTCACGGCGACGCTATCTGCACTTTACAGTCGCCGTGGCCCGCCTGCCACTTTTGATTTCCCCTTTTGCTCTTTGACATGTGCTTGACAGGTGAAGATGAAAGCCTAGCCCTCAAGAAGAAGGTCACCCTGGATGACGTGTTCGGTCTTGACCTTCGCATCCACGAACCCGATGCCATGTGGCTCAGCGGTAAGTAGGACGACAACAAAGATATCCAGAAATATTATGATGGCCAATTCTGCTTGTATAGTTCTAAGAGGCAGCAGCAGTTCTTTCTGGGGGCCAGATAGGATGTTTCATCATGCGGCCAATTGCACATCCAATTACAAACAATATGGCTGGGAAGGTTTCCAAATGAGCCAGAAGCATGCCAAATAATATCTGTCAGGTCCATTAAATATGTTTTCCCAACAAATTACTTCACGTGAATGAGGAATTCAATTGCCGTCTTTTATTAGACACGAGCCAAAGAGTCATTCGTTTGAACTTTCAGGGAGATTTCAAGCCGTTTTAAGTAAACCGCTGGAAAAATAAGGTTATTTGTTATTTCTTTCTTTCTTTTGAATCTGAATAATTCAAATGTTACACTGTATGTCTTTTCCCCAGCCTATTATTGCAACAACAAAGATTCAATTAAATAGCTGTCTTCATAAAATACAGGCTCGTCCTTAATTTCCCTTCCGGTGACCATTAAATCCATAACATGTTCGAAACAATCTTTAGAAAAAAAATATAAACCGGTATATAATAAATGAATTAAAATGTGTCAAGTGTTCTCAAGCATGTTTAAATATGAATGATTTTAAAGGTTGATTTGTTAAGAGCAGTCATTTTATTTCAAGAAATTAGAACTAATGGCATTGTCTTAAAAAGCCCAATTATATCACATCAATTTGGCATTAGTGACGCACAAACAATTGGGGAAAAAAACACATCGCTTGGATATTTCAAAAAAGCAATTTAGATCGATTAGATATAGAAAACCTCAGAAAGAAGAACTACAGTGTTGCGGTGTACCTTAAAGTGAAGCATTCTGAGCTTTGCATTCCCAACTGGGAGAATGCCATCACTGCGCGCCATGTCACGTTTCGACCACATAATAAAATAATAATGAAGGAAGCGCGGAGATTCATGTTTTGATGCTGCAAATCCAATCACTACTTGGGCTTGTGTTAGCGAAGAAAATATTCGGGGTACAGTATGTGCTGTTGACAGAGTGTTATCGAGCTTCAAAAAAAACCCGCAAGCGCGTTCCCTTAAAGAAAACTTTTTTTTTTTTAAAGAAGGATCGAACCATATCAATACATATTGAATCATAAAAATAAGGATTTATGGGTAAATCTAAAAAAGGTTGTCTTTATTTTATGTTGAATTAAAAAAGATTTTATTAATTAATTTATTATTTATTTATATTATTCTTAAATGTTACCGTTATAAATGCAAGTATTGGCAAAATCGGTTGTGAATTTTATGTTCAGCGGGGTTCGTCGGCTTCTGTTGAATGTAATAAAGTCATTTGTAATCTAACGCGGTTATTTTAAAAATCCAAGTCATCAGTCACAAAATCCAGTTACTTCTAAAGTCAAGTAATCAGGAGAGTAACAAAGTAACTGTGGCAAGACGGCTTATGAGTGCGTGACAAGCATCCTAAAATGCCCTTCATTCAGCAAGCTGATGAAAACGTTGTCAGTGCCTGACGAAATCATCGCGACATCGCATCCCGCCTCGCGATTTAAAGCAAGCCAGTCCCATTTGGGGCCTAATGACCTTCCGAGAAGCAGACCGGCCGGATGCGCTCGCTCCCCAGTGGTCCTCATCAATATTTCTGGGGGCATGCCGCTGATCCCCCCCCTTAGCCGGGCCGCTTCTTGCCTCACTCGTCTTTGGACTCACCTCTGACTCGCCGGCTGCTACCTAAAGACAATGCAAAAAGTCTTTCACCATCTCGTTCATTTGCACAATTAAGACAAGACAGTGACGACAGCGCGGGCGTCTGTGCTCCAACTAAGATATTGCACTATCACTAGGAAACATCTGGGACTTAATCTCTCTTAATCTTATGCAAATCTACTTTAAGCGCAAGCAGAATGGAAGTTTGGCAAGCGGAACAATCGGTGCTACTCCGCCTGACCCTCCGAGCTCACATCCGCCAGCGTGAAAAGGATTTGCTTCATTATTTTAAGAGCACTCGGTCGTACATTTAATCCCACAAATGTGAGCAATTTTACACTGTGAAAGACGTCTGCTTGGTAACTTGCTCGATCGTCATTACGTTTTATACGGGAGACAATCGGTCACACGTCGTTGCCGAAAGAACCCATTCATTTTGAGTGGATACGGTTCAAAGATTGACATTTTGATTATGCTTATTATTCTATTCGGAAGTTCACAAAAGATCCAAAATTTTTTTTTTTGCTTCACAGTTAACATTTTTCGATGTAAAATTTGTTTACACTCTGTTGTGCTCATTTTCTGAAATAATCATATTTAAATTAGCTATAGATACAGAACACCTTTTTTTTTTTTTTTTTTTTTTTTAAACTCATCCACGAATGAGCAGGCTTGTTTCAAAAAGTATTTTTGCCCCATGAGACCAAATAAAAGTTTGTCCACTCTGGATCTGGAAAAAAACGAAGCGACTGAATTCACCATGAACACACACTTTCTTTCCTCTGTGCAGGTAATGAGCTGTTGTATCGTACGAGGGAAGGCGACGTTGTCAAGCTGAATGTGGACACGGAGGAGACACGTGTTGTCGTGCCAAACCAGATGTTTGTGAGTCCACCTTAAGTCCACCTTAAATGGCTCATTTGTATAGTTGTCACTTACTGTGTTGTTGTTTTTCTTTCTCCATTCCTTCTAGGAAAGAGCTAAGGCCGCCAGGTACCAAGTATCACCTGACTTGCAACAAGTCCTCTTTGCCTTTGACTTGAAACTGGTGAGGAAGTCAGCATGTATTTTTGTTTTGTTTTTTAGCCTCGGCATTGAATTGTCATTTTGTGTTTCTGCAGATATACCAACACTCCTTTGTGGCCAAGTACATTATTTACAGCCTTGTAACACAGTAAGATGTTATTTTCTTCTTATTTTTTTTTGTTTTATTTCATATATACTGGTCCTCATGCACACATCTGACTCATCATCATCTAAAGTACAACATGATTGGTGGTTTTTTTTTTTTTGTTGTTGTTTTTTTTTTTCTCCTGTGCTTCCATTACAGCTATGGAGTAAAATTTAATTTGAAGTTTTCAGGTCTTTCACACCTGACAGGGTAATTACATATTGGACAGAAATTAGCTGCAAAAAAAGGTCAGTAAAAAGATGCCCTGAGACCTTATTCAAATTATTTTGTCGTGTTATGCAAGATCCCCCCCCCCCCCTACCCGAGGACACTACATTTGTGTCTTAATTGTCACACCATATTGAAATCTGGGGGGCGGGGGGTTTAATGAAATCAGATTTTTTTTTCCAAGCATTTGCTGATGTTTAAATCGGGAATTTAAAACATTCTAAACGTACAAAAGTAGATTAAGGATAACCCATTTAAATAAAGTCATAAATATGTTCTAAATTAAAACCAGTGGCTTGAAATATATCACATCGGACTGATGACGAAAGGGGGGCCAGCGGTTAGCGTGTCGACCTCACAGTGCAGAGGTCGTGGGTTCGATCCCTGCTCGGGCCTCCGGGTCCCTGCGTGGGTTTTCTCCGGGTACTCCGGTTTCCTCCCACATTCCAAAAACATGCACGGCAGGCTGATTGGACACTCTAAATTGTCCCTAGGTGTGAGTATGAGCGCGAATTGTTGTTCATCTCTGTGTGCCTTCCGATTGGCTGGCAACTGGTTCAGGGTGTCCCCTGCCTACTGCCCGAAAATAGCTGGGAAAGGCTCCAGCACCCCCGCGACCCTTGTGAGGATAGAGCGGATCGGAAAATGGATGGATGGTTGACAAGAGGCGCTAGCCCCCAGCTAGCCCGCAATCTAACAGACTTCTCTCGGTGGGCAGCGGGTTAATCCTGGGTAACACTTCCTGGTTTAGAAGAACAACATTGAGCTGTTCTGTAACTTGTGGCATCCGAGGAAGCATTTTCAGGGTGTAGGAATAGCTAGAATGTGACTGGCAAGTTCTCAGTCTTTTCACTTGTTTTCAGCAAACACACAATATGGAAGTAAATCTCTGAATTCAATTTCGAGGGGTCTGTATGGCTTTGCATGCTGCATTGACCTATGTCCTACGATTAGCCTCTCAGCTCACTGTAGCAACAGCGACACAAGACAAGCTTGCCGGTGTGTTGTTTGCACCCAGTATGCACATGATTGCAATATTGTTTGTTTTCCACAGAGAAACCTGGCCCTTGAACCCTCCGGAAGTGCATGAAGCTGTGCTGCAGTTTGCTGGATGGGGACCCAAAGGCCAGCAGCTGGTAAGGCGACACACACACACACACACACACACACACACACACAGCGCTGTGCTGGTCCAAGTCACAAATTCTGATCTAGTTTTTGTTTTTTGTTTTTGTTTTTAACATAGCCACTGATGTGATATTTGTGGAGCAAACAACCTGTGTGTGCACATTGAACAAATTGTATAATTTGAACCATTTGGTGTACCGTGAAGCCAAACTTAATACACTGTATCAGCTGAATTTTAAAATGCATTTCACGATCGGGACTGAGAGGGGCGCACAAGAGATGGTGAGCACCAACATGGCAGATGGCTCCTTGTGGCAGAACCAATCATTTGGATTCTTGCCGCGGGAAGCAAAACACATGGCGCAGACTGTCGTCCATGCGCGCATGTGTGAGAATGTCATGTGTGTATCATCCAACACTTTGAGCACAGACTTTTTTTTTTTTTTGCTGGCTCCAAGCGGATAAATAGAACCAGTGTGTTCAATGCGGTTTTTTTTTTTTTTGTATGCGTTTGGCATTTCCACGCACTCATTGATATGCCAGGTCAGCAGGATCATGACCACTTTGTTTCGTTTCCCCCCCCCATCGCGTTTAAACCTAAGAGTTGAACAACTGAGATGTTGTTATTTTATTGCTCCTGGGCTCCCTGTGCAGTTGTGAGGTAACATTGACTTTAAAGTTAGCATGGGAAATAGAGATCAATAACATGCATTTGTTAAGTGACGTGACTAGATGCTAACTCATGCATACTAAAGGCTAATTCCTTGACATCGGATATTATCTTATGGAAAGCAGTTTGAGCGTTTATTTTATAAACTTGGCAGGGTTTCTCCTGGCTCAAATTGAGGCAGAGGTGCTACCTTCCTGACCATGTGCAATGATGTGCATGTATTCAACTGGCTCACTTGCTTTGACAGGAACATACTTTAAGTGAAGTGTTCCATCCGTATTGGATGTGGCAAAGTGGGGCAAATTGTGAAAATACCTCCTTCACTTGCTGTTTGGAGATGTACCATCAAGCAAAACCCAACACGGGAATTATTGCTTTTGATTGCATGAGGTCACTCTAGCTCAATTTTATTATATTATTTACAGAATTTATGGCTAATATTAAAGCCACATACAATAAAGAGGGTAGGCTGACATCTGGCTTTGACCCGGTTCAACAATTGCCTGCAACAGAAATTACAAGAAAAAGGACAATAATATGCATTGATTTTATATTTCCAATGAGTTTGTGGCTCCCATGAATCTTGTATTGAACGGTTTAAATGGCTTTTTAGTTGCCGACTCTAATGCAATATGTCCCTCCTCCCTTGCTGCACACAGACGCATCATGACAGTCTAAACCCGTAATGTAGATATCTAAACATCGCCTAATGTGCAAAAACTGCCATCAGTGGTCACCCAAATTTACACTTTATTTGTCCTCACATGAACCTCTGAAAATATTAGAATGATCGCCCAACTATGAGGGGTTTTAGGGTTAGTTAGGGTTAAAGTGCTTTATTAGCAACATCATTTTTTTCATAGAATGGAGTAGCCTGAACCCGAGCATAGCCTATAGGCTATTAACAAGTGCTGGAAATTCAATGAAGATTTGTACTTTCACCCTTTCATGCAACCTGATAACATGATAAGCTGTCCACTGTGGTAACCGCTGTCCTGAAAGGGTTCACATTTTTAACAGTTCCGAAACACTTAGTAGCCTGAACTTGAGCACATACAAGCACATTGAATACATCCTGTATTGTATACATATAAAGTGCCTGTAAATTAAACAAAGCCTGTCTGGGGACACTTTTACCGAATGAGGACAATACTTAAATTAAATAGCATATTTTAAAAGCAGCGAAGGGGCTGGGCTGCCAGCTGTGCAGGCAGATAGTCAGAGGATTTGGCACCGAGCTCAGGAGAAAGCATCAGACGCAGTCTACGCCCGCAGGTCCGCGATACCACATTGCTGTCTTTAATATTCCCTGCCTTTTATTTTGCTCATTATTGTTAAATTTAGTCTTCATGTTTTGTTTGTGACAGACGCACGGGACAATTAGGAACATTTTAATTTTAATTAAAGGGCGATTTTGTATTTTACGGGATTGGTAAGATAAGATAAGATAAGAAAACCTTTAGTAGTCTCACAATGGAGAAATTCCCGATTCACAGCAGCAAAGTTACGAAAGGAAGAAGTAGAACAACGAAATATAGGAGGTGCTGGAAACGCAGCCACTCACGCGGCGCCATTTTGAAGTCAAAATAACAAAAATAACACAACACAACACATAGGACACAGACATTCGTGCAATCTACTACTAGCAGCCCCAAAATACCCATTTGTAGTTTTGCCTCCCTGGTAACATTTGTCCTACTAATTACGCTAAAGTTGTCCTACTAGTTCACTGAATTGTCTTACTGCCCAGGACAGAACATAATAATACACCGACTTCAAGCTGGATATCAAATAAAGACCCAAATGGCTTTCCTTCACATCATGAAATGAAATGAATATTATTGTATCGTTTCAGCGTATAGCTAGCTTGAGAATGCTAGCGCTGAGGCTAGTAGGAGCACAACTTGTCTGCAGGGTCATTAATATTCAACACAGCTGAAGTCAGTGACCAGGAGTCGTTGTGGCAATGACTGATAGGAGTTGGTGTTCCTGCCAGAGGATTTAGAAAGTATTGTTCAATGAGGTTACAATTATTACATTATATTAAGCTAGTGGAACATTAGCATGACTTTAAGTCAGCTATATTTAGCCACTTGAAAAAAAATCAAATGCAAACATTTGTTCATGCTCTTAAAATTTTATTTTCTATTTAATTTTTATCACGTCGCTAAATGGCTGCAATAGAACTTTGCCCGCTGAAACTTCACCGATAAGCATTATGTGAAGGTGACACCAGTAAAAACGAGATGTCAAGCTCTTGTCTTTTGTCTCAATCTGACTCGTTTACCGCCATATTTTTTATTTTTATTTTTTTACTCCGGCTTCTTTACAAACAAAATAATTCGGCCTTCAATCCATCAGAAATGGAGGCATTCATCACGGCGTGCAGTGTCAGCATGGAAACGTGTGACTGCGGGTCATGTTAAGCATCAAATGTACGCCGAGATGAAGATGCACTCATTAAAGCGCAAGCAATTACTCCGCTGAGACAGGGCAATCGGCGAGACACATGCACGCAAACACTCTGTCTCTCTCGCTCTCTCTCACACACACACGCACACACACACACACACACTTCAATGTGAGATCATGTTGCTGTACAAAAATGGAGACAGTGATGAGAGATGAAAATGAAAGCAAAAAACAGCCACTAACACCTACCCTTAAACGACACTGTTTGTGCCTCATTGGGATTGTGGATTTTTTTTATGTCCCCTCTCTAATTCAATCGCACTTAAATCACTTGTAGCAGAATTCTAATTTGAAGAGTTGATTGCGTCAAGTTTGATTTTACAGCTCACAGAGCCGATCAAAAGAGTTTGCATGCGAAAAACAACAATGATTGTTGGAGCACCCATGGCAACTGTAGGCTACGAGTGCACTCTTTGTTCTTCCTTCAGACAATTCAGTGAATGGAAGAAGTAACCTGCTTTTGTGGTCTATGAAATTGTTGGGGCCTGCATGGCACTCAAAGCTATTGACGCTGCCAATCGAAATGGAATATGATATAAATATAGAATATCTTTGCCAAATCAGAATTTCTCTACTGTATTGGATATCATGTCAAACGTTGTCCATTTCGTTGCATTTGGCTCCAGATCTTCATATTTGAGAACAACATCTACTACAGAGCAACAATAGAGAGTCGCACCATCCGCCTGGTTTCGACTGGGAAGGAGGGCGTGGTCTTCAACGGCCTGGCTGACTGGCTCTATGAAGGTAATACTCCCTGTAATACACCCCGATTATATAGATCATTTTTTGTCATGTCGCGGGCCGCTTAAAAATGGATGGCGGGCCGCAAATGCCCCCCAGGCCGTCCTTTGGACACCACTGATGTAAAGCCTCGTAAAATTAATATTTTACACATAATACTGCATTGTATTGTATTGCATTGTATTGCGTGGATTCATTCAGTCTATTTCTCTCGCTTCTCTCGTCTTCTGGAAAAGAAAAAAAAGCAATGTTGAGGAGTTTTTAAAGTGTTCCATTCATCTTTGCAAAAATCTACCGCTAGTAAAAATTCATTGTACTGAAAGATGCTTCACAGCTCCTCTTGTGATAGTCGTGTCGAGCAAGCATTGAATGTCGCCGCTTAAAGTGGCCTCCACTTTTTGAAATGTTCCGTATTGTGACACTAACCAAACGGGGGCATTCTTTATGACCAGGCACTTTGAATTCGTTCAGGTCTAAAGTGTACTGTATTACAAAGAAGAATTCACTAAATATTACCAATAATTGGCTTTCTCATCTAAAAACAGATAATGTGTTTCAAAAATATTGTCATTCTTTTTATTTATTTTTTTGTCTCTATTATAGCCACTGACTTCAACATGACTTTTGCTAATGGATTTGTTTTTTCGCACCCCGCTGTCATTAATGTTAAAGTGTCTCGGTTCATTTAACCAGTCAATGGCGACTTATTCTTACCATTCCTGCGGGGTGGGGCTTTTAATAATAATCACTGACTGCTGTGAATGTGTAATGCAATTACAGAATGCCGGTTATGAAGCGAGGATCTGTAATTTTGGTGAACTACTGTGAGGGGGTCGGCTGTAATCGTGTCCTCATAAATAGGATTTTTTTGGGGGGGGGGGGCAGAAAGCTAAATGAAAGATGTAATCCGTTTTCATTACCGTGCAAAGATTTGTTTTGTGGCGGTCTTCCCGCTGCCTCGGTAAGGATTTATCACCCCCCCCCCCACCCCCCAACACAAATCATGCAGCTTATTCGTACACACACACATATACACACACACACACACACACACAGAGTGAAGGTTAGGTTGTATTGTCCCTCAGTGCTGCTCTCATCCTTGAGCCGCACAAAATGAAATGTGATTTATTTGCACTTGATTTTTGCGATGGTAACTTTTACACATCATCCGAGGGAATCATGCAAGGGCTGCGCCAGCTGCTCTCGGGAGTCCAAGAACCTGTGAAGAATTGTTCCTCTTGGATTCGAGCCTATTGCGCAACGGCTTCGAAACACCGAGTACATCATATCCGAGCATTCAGCCAATGCACTTTTATGTTACTCAATGCACATAAAAACCTTCATAAATAAAGACGCACAATCATTGTCCATGTGTTATCCCGTGGAAAGAAAATGAAGCGGGACCGCTGCTTTCCATGAAGCCATAGTGCCCCCTAGTGGATGAAACGTGAATATACTGCAACAGTGGATCAATTGAATCAAGGCACCTTTTTTTTTTATTTTTATGATTATCATTATTATTATTATTATTGCGCGGTTGCTCCTTATTTTCTATGGTGTATATTAACATCCATCCATCCATTTTCCGAACCGCTTGATCCTCACTAGGGTCGCGGGGGGTGCTGGAGCCTATCCCAGCCGTCTTCGGGCAGTAGGCGGGGGACACCCTGAATCAGTTGCCAGCCAATCGCAGGGCACACAGAGACGAACAACCATCCACGCCCACACTCACACCTAGGGACAATTTAGAGCGTCCAATCAACCTGCCATGCACGTTTTTGGAATGTGGGAGGAAACCGGAGCACCCGGAGAAAACCCACGCAGGCCCGGGGAGAACATGCAAACCCCACACAGGGAGGCCGGAGCTGGAATCGAACCCGGTACCTCTGCACTGTGAAGCCGACGTGCTAACCACTGGACTACCGGGCCGCCTTATATTAACATTTTTATATTTATTTTAAATATTAAAATTGTATGAATGTGTTAGATGAGGGGTCACAAATCTTTTTGAAGTTGAGCGCTACTTCTTACTGTACTGATTCATTTAAAGGGCTAACAGTTTGATACCCACTTCTGAAATAACACATTTGCTCATATGGCCATTAAGAATGCTATTATTATGTGCTATTTTGAATATTAAATGATATATATGAGAAGACACCGATCATCTTAATGATTTCTCACAATAATTAGGAACATATCAATATGCAACACATTCTAGAAATCTCTGCCAGTGTTCAAATTTTTTAAATGACCAATTCTACAACATTCCAAGGAAATCACAATGTCCTATGAGTGGTTAGCGATTTTTTCAAGCAAGCTGGCAGGCGACCCCCCTGTGTTTATATCATATCTTTTTAATTACTGGTATTCATTATTTTGCATTTGTGTCTTTATTTTATTTTTTTTTCATTTTTGGTGGTCCCAGAGGAGATCCTGCAGAGCTACAAGGCCCACTGGTGGTCTCCCGACGGCCTGCGTCTGGCCTACATGACAATCAATGACACGTTGGTGCCAAAAATGGAAGTCCCCTTCTTCACAGGAACGCCATATCCCAACACTTTGGAGTACCACTACCCAAAGGTAACTCACGACACAAACATGCTGATGTTGTCGTTTGACAGCGAAACCAACCGCACACTCAGCTTTTGGTGTCGCACCTGAAACCCAAACGGACATATTGTATATCTGCTTTCCTTCGGGCCTCTGCAGGCTGGGGAGGAAAACCCAGTGGTGTACTTGTCAGTGGTGAGCCTCAATGGTCCTTTACACACTGTGGTCATGAAGAAACCCGATGACCCACGAATCGGGTGAGAGCCCGTTTGAAGGTGTCAGTAATATGCTTAAGTAGCTAAGCTGAGCCCGGCGGAGGCTAGTCCAGACTCATCCTGCATGGTCCTTGTTTTTTTGGGTTTTTTTTTTTTCAGGAGGGAATATTACATCACCATGGTGAAATGGGCCACAAGCACCAAACTGGCTGTCAACTGGCTGAACAGAGCCCAGAACAACTCCATTTTGACACTGTGTGAGGCAACCACGGGTGTCTGCATCAAGGTGCAACATTCTGCAAAACGTGTGGCATTCATCGTTTGGAATTGGATATAATTAGCACAAAAGATTCATGCAAAAACGACAGTTGTTTTTGTGTTTGTTTGTTTTTGTTTTGTTTTGTTTTTTGGTTTATTTGTTTGTTTTGTTTTTGCATCCCAAAAAATTTTGTAAGACAGCGCTTGGGATTTGCACCAAAATATTTTGAAGAAGCTGTTTCGAATGTGATCAGCTTGACCTTAAAAGACTTTATTAGAACTCTTTCAGGGACAGCGTTCACGAGCATATCATGCTATCAGGTTACAGGGTGCATGAAAGGGTTAAAAGGACTGGAAAAATACATACTCCTGCCCCCATGTGGCCAAATAGCAGATATTTCATGATTAACTTTCCTGACACTGTGAATTACTTTAGAATTGGTGTCAATTTGAAATGCAGATTGCCGGAAAATAATTATGTTTTACTCAAGTAAACGGTATGTGTCAGAGGCGGAAAATGACCACAATGTTCAATTCAAATTCACCACATACGATGTGTGTATGGGACATTGAAAATATATTGTGATTGTCATTTGAATTTACCCAAATGGCATAATTGAATTTAAAAAAATTAAAAAAATTATTATGAATTTAAAAAATGATTAGAAGTGCAACGATGAATCGATAATGAATTGATTCTTGCATTAACCGATAATTAGTTTTGCTGATGTATTCATCATTTAGATATGTTTTTATAACCCCTTTCATTCCCTGTAACCTGATAACATGATAAGCTGTCCACTGGAGTGACCGCTGTCCCTGAAAGGGTTAAATAATAATTGCCCAAACGCTCAAAGTCGCAGCTTCTCAACAGAAAATGTTGTCCGATTTCTGTTGTACTCCATGAAAGCAGGCTGATACCCTTTGCGTTGAATCAAAATAAAACGTTTCATTTTGCTTTGGAAAACAATGATCAACATTTTTTTTTCGCCTCTTTTCTGGCACGTGACGGCAAACGATGTTCATTTCTGATTCTTAACTTTGTTCCGAACATTTGAATCACTATCTAACCCATTGACACTCGCCAATCTTTTTTTTTTTTTTTTCACCAAAAAGAATGCACGGTAAATGTATTACTTGATGTAACTTTGTGACTGAGAAAGGTTAATAATATCCTAATGTGACTTTTAGAAACATGAAGATGAGAGCACAAGATGGTTGCACAGACAGGTAGGTGCGAAACATCGCCGGTGCGCGATGTTTCGAAGACCATGTGCGCCCGGTGTACGCACTGTAAACACGCACAATTTCCTTCCTGGCTGCAGAATGAAGCGCCGCTTTTCTCACACGACGGACACAAGTTCTTTTTCACGCGAGCGATTCCTCAGGGCGGGAGAGGGAAGTTCTTCCACATTTCTATGTCCACCTCCATGGTACGGTATCGCACCGTTGGACGTTTCTCCTCTAGAGGTTCGATGTTGACTTTGTTTTCGTCCCAGCCTAACACGAGCTTGGACGTCCTTCAATCGCTGACGTCGGGAGACTGGGACATCACCAACATCCTGGCCTACAACCACCAGAGGAACCTCATGTCAGTTTGGTGGCTTACGAACGCGCACCTTTGCAGTGTCAACCTATCGGCGCTCACTTCTGCGGCTTCTTTTCCAGATACTTCCTGAGCACAGAAGACGACCCCAAACGGAGACACTTGTACAGGTAGGAGCTTCCTCTGCGCCCGTTGCTGTGCGACTGCGTTTGGCTTATGGTTTTAGCGTGAAAGGAGCATAAAGTCACATGCGTACAACGGCGTTTTCCAGCACGGACACGATTCCTCCGTTCAACCGCTGCTGCCTGTCCTGCCAGTTCAAGTGCGGCTACGTGGACGTGTCATTTAGTCACAACATGCAATACTTTCTACTCAGCTGTAAAGGTGAGTCACCTCCAAGCCAGATCCGATTGATGATTTTTTGTTTCCTCTGCTAGGGGGAGGAAAATCCCCAGCTATTTGCGGTTTTAATGTCACCAGATGCCACAAAAGACCGAGCTGACAGCAAAGTAGTAATTGCTGTGAAGTTAGAACGTTGAAGGGATATACTGTATCTCAATTGCTCTACGATCTTTCTTTGCCGGGAAGGAATTAAGTTTAGCCTGGGTTGTTAGCGCAAGTTGTGACAGAAAGAGTCTTGGATGTTGTTGAGATAACAAACAGTGGAGGTCTTGTGATGGCTCGGCAAATTCTATTTTGAATGGGTTAAAAAGGCGTCACTTTAGTTGCACTTGATCAAAATCATAACAAGAAACCCTTTCAAGCACCCTGCAACCTGGTAACATGATAAGCTGTCCACTGTAGGAACCGAAATGCTTTCAGTGTTATGTTGTAAGCTGAGTTTGAAATGATATTGTGATATTGATATTAAACTATCAGAAAAGGTTTTAAAAAATGTACAAATATCTCTATCCATCCATCCATCCATCCGTTTTCCGATCCGCTCTCTCACATGGGTAGCGAGGGGTGTTGGAGCCCATCCCAGCTGTCTTCGGGCAGTAGGCGGGGGGACACCCTGAACCGGTTGCCAGCCAATCGCAGGACACACAGAGACAAACAACCATCCATGCTCACACTCACACCTAGGGACAATTTTAGAGTGTTCAATCAGCCTGCCAAGCATGTTTTTGGAATGTGGGAGGACACCGGAGTACCCGGAGAAAACCCACACAGGCACAGAGAGAACATGCAAACACCACACAGGAAGCTGGAATTGAACCCATGACCTCTGCACTGTGAGGTCCACGTGCTAACCACTGGACCAACAGGCCGCCTAGATATATATCTAAATAGATATAAATACTGTATATAGAACTTTGTTTTTTTCTTCTTCATAGGGCCTGACATTCCCAGTGTGGCCATTTACAGAACAGAAGACAAACAGAGTAAGAGTCCTCTCTGAAAACTTTTATATTTGCCGTAACTTAGCTGTACAGAATATCATGCGCAGCTCGTCTGGCGTCTTTATGTGCAGAGCTGTTGGACGTGGAGACGAACGAGCGAGTCAACACCACGTACAACAACATGCAGATGCCAAGAGTGGAGTACAAGACCATCACCATCGACGACTACTGTAGGCGTTTGCATGCAGTTGAGAAAACAGCCACAGTACCATACGAGCTTTCCAAAAATAAAAGAAAAGAAAAGAAAAGAAGAACTCCATTCACTGTTTTGTGTGTGCCGCAGCCCTCACCATGCAGGTTCTGAAGCCGGCTGGATTTGTAGACACAGCCCATTACCCCTTACTGCTGCTAGTGTAAGTACGACGAAACGCAAATGTCTACACTTGTTCACGTTGTCGCGTACGTTTGGGAGCTAAGATCTCCAGAAGCTGAATCTGCAACATTCAAGTTATTTTTATTGATTGATTTATATTCCCTATAGACTCAATGAGCCGCTTAAGTGAGACCCCACAATGTCGAGGGCGTGAACTGTTAGTTTTTGAAACTCAAGAATCAGGAAGGGACACCTCGGCCATGTGGCTTAAGCTTGACTTTTGTCTTCTCCCAAAACACAGCGACGGGACGCCCGGCGGCCAGATGGTCACCGAGCAGTTCCAGGTGGACTGGGCCACCATCCTGGTGAGCAGCTTCAGCACGGTGGTCGTCCGCTTCGACGGCCACGGCAGCGGCTTCCAGGGGACCAACCTCCTCCACAAAGTGCACAAGAGGTTGGGGAAGCTGGAGGAGCGGGACCAGCTGGAGGCGCTCAGGTCAGACTTTTTTTTTTTTGCGGATTCCAAAATTCAATTTGAGTTTTTTTTTTCCTAGCTGAACTGTAGTTTGTTTATTTATCCTGTGTAATTGCCAGGTTCATATCCAAAGAGCCTTACATTGACAGGACGCGTATGGGAGTGTATGGGAAGGTAATATTTTGATTCTGCAGGTCTTTCTCAAGCGAAAAGTACATCTAACGTGTCCATCTCAATTTGTTGTGCAGGCTTATGGAGGATATTTAGCCACTCTGCTGCTGAGCTCCGATGAGTTCACTCAGCTTAAATGTGGAACTGCAGTCTCGCCCATCACAGATTTCGAGCTTTACGGTGAACTCTTGGTTTCCTTTGAATTACTGGGCAAGGCTCATTCAGATTATGCATGTCTGTGCCAGATATTGTGAAACAAATATAACACGAACCCAATTACTACTACAATAGAATAAAATAAAATTTGACCCATTTAGTTAATAGTGAACCCATCACATTAACTTCCTAGGAGGTCTACGGGTATCTCCAGGAATGGATAACTGAGGCGGTAAAAAAAAGTACAGTATTTTCCGCACTCTAAGGCACACCTAAAAGCGTTCGATTTTCACAAAAACCGAGATTGCGCCTTATAATCCGATGTGCCTTTATATGGATCAATATTCTGATTTCTCGGACGTATTTTAAATGTTCTGTAAGGCACTTTGTTACAGCTGCAGCAGTTGTGAAAGCTCGATAACGGTATTATATTGTATTATATTCCCTTTAGCGTAGCTCCATCTAGTGAATGCATAACGCAACCACAGCCACTATTGTACAGTGAAACTCCTCTTCAACGAAATCATGTTTCCAGCAAGACATTTTTCACAACAGGGGGTTTTTCACTGTAGCAAATTTGATACCAGATGTAAACATACACAAACGTATGTGTACACGCACACACAAATGTATGTGTACTGTTTATTTTTATTCCAATAGTGCATAAGTATGAGCATACACTTATTTGACACTTCATATAGTCAGTGTAGAAATAAAAAAAGGGAAAGAAATTGCGAAATTTACGATCAGCATTCACTTTCACTTACATCAATTTCTTGGATAATGTCTTTTATTATGCTTCCTCCGTCTTTCATTTTGATCACTTTTACCCTCTCTTCCAGCGTCAGAGCTCTTCTTGTCCTGACATCCAAAGGTCCGTTTTGTAGCCATTTTAGCAATGCAACGTTCTTGCTGCATCTGAAACTAACAATAACAAATACTTCCTGGACTACTGCGCATGTGTAAACCAGTGTGGTGGTTGCTGTTGCTGTTTCTGAACGAAGCAGTAGATGTCGCTGTTGGATTAGACTTCGTTGTAGTGAATCTCATCGTGAGGCAAGAGCAGAGAAAAAGTTTCCTGCCCCCCATTTCGTTGTATGGGGGGCAGGAGAGTGGGAATGGTGTTAATGCATGACGATTTTTTCACACAAAGGGGTATTTTCGCCCATGTAGGTTTCGTTGTAGAGGAGTTTCACTGTAGCTTCTATTCTATGCGCCTTATAATGCCGTGCGCCCTATATACATGAACACAGTTTTAAACTAGGCCATTCATTGAAGGTGTGCCTTATAGTTCGGAAAATACAGTAAGTGGAGGCAAACCAGTTTTGAACACTTGATTAATTTAACACATTAACTTCCCAGGTTCATGTATAATTTTTTTTGTTGATGTCATTAAAATAAATACAAAATGTCCGAAAAATTCAAATAAACAGACTAAAAATAAACAGAAACATGGCAGTTTGAAAATGAACTTACAGGTCATTTAATATCATTTGAAAACATCAATGAGGTCTCCTGGCAAGTTTCACACCTGCTTCAACATCAAGCTGGCTCCTTTTTATGAACACAGCCATGTGGCAGTACAGGAAAAGAATTCCATCACGTTACCTGCTGTCTCAATACTCTTTTTTTCTCCTTTCTAAACCACAGTGTCGGCATTTTCGGAACGATACCTGGGCTCAAAGACTGACACCAGAGTATACACGGTATTAATTTAATACCTTTTTTTTCTCCAATCAGTCTTCAAGTAAGAGTGTGGTGATGACTGAGCATTTCACCCCCCCCCCCCCCCCACACACACCCCTCATCTCCCCAGATGTCAAATTTAGCTCACAGAGCAGGTCAGCTGTTGCAGAAGCAGTACTTGATCATCCACCCCACTGCAGACGGTATCCAGTCACTGTTTATACTGTTCTACAAAGACTATAAGATACCTTGTTGTTGTTGTTGTTTTTTAACTGTGTTTTAATTCTCTCTGTCTATAGAAAAAGTTCACTTTCAGCACACCGCCAAGTTTATCAACCATTTAATCATCAAGAAAGCCAATTATACACTTCAGGTGAGATGTGTGTGTGTGTGTGTGTGTGTGTGTGTGTGTGTGTGTGTGTGTGTGTGTGTGTGTGTGTGTGTGTGTGTGCGTACATTGGGTTTGCTGAAGAGGTTTCAAATGGATTGTCTTCATTGGCAGCTGATACACCAACCGGACAGGAATCACATTTTTTCTCCTTATTTTAAATCTCATTATTTTTGTTTTTTTCTTTTTCTCCCGACATTTCTTGTGGAAAACACATTCAGTGTTTATCAGTTTTATAAAAACCTTTTTTTAATGGAGTTTAAAAAAACCCATTATTATTCGCCCACCCACACATATTTCAATGGGTGTCACTTTATGCAGATTTTCACTATTTGTGGGCCAGCCTTGACTATAATCTTGAAGTGATAAAGTTGTTCCCCTGATCAGATCTACCCAGACGAGGGCCACTTCCTGCACAACGAAGACACCCAGAAGCACTTGAGCTGCTCACTGGTCAACTTTTTCGGGGAGTGTTTCCGGCTACCCGAAGTGGCAAAGGACGAGCAGCAGGAAGTGGACGAGGACGACAGCTAAACCTAATAACCGAGCCGCCCTCGCCCCCCCCCCCCCCGCCCCCCTGGCCAGTTCACACAGCACAATATGCAACGCGTAACAAAATAAAGCCACCCGAGCGTGAAGTGCCCAACCTGCACAGGGCTCGGCTTCCACCCTCCATGCTGTCCTCGGCTGCTGCCCAACAGAGGGAAAGTGAACGCATCCTCCTGCGCCTTTAAAAGAATCAGACGTTGTTAATGGTGCCAGTGAGGATGAATGGAAAACCCTTGCAAACTGTCGAGACCTGTGGGAATATTGACGACCTGCAGGCCAGAAAATAAACTCAGTGGAAAAATTAGTAGGTACAATCTAATGCGTCCCGTAACCAAACCCTTCATATTTTGATACAGATTCTAATGCTCAGTTTTGATCGTGATTTCAATTTTGGCTTCTTGTGACCGGCTAGCAAAAATTTGTATTCGCTTTCAAAAAAGGAATGTTCATCCACAAACTCAAGGACATATATTGCTCCTAATCTGTGGTTGTTGTTCTATTCTTAAACGCCAATGTTCAAAATGCACTTCCAATTAATTCCTGGCATAACCGGCTGTGAATTTTGTTGAGCAGGGTTGTTCGTATCTGTTGAATGTAACGGTAACTAATAAAGTGACTTGCAATCTAACTTGGTTACTTTTCAAATCAAGCAATCGGTAAACTAAGTACTAAGTAGTTTTAAAGTCGAGTATATCAGTGAAGTAACTTTGTTACTTTTTAAGGTGTATAAGACTTAAACTCGACCTTTACCATTCACTACTTTTAACCATGTGAATCAAAACTGAGCATTATTATCTTTGAGAAGGCACAATTTGGAATAGTGTTTTTATTTTGGATGCCATGAGACTGGCAAGAGTGTATCTCGTCTTGTGGTCTGTGAGTTTGATATGAAAGTATACGGTCAAAATAAAATCAGGCTCATGTTCAATAGTTCAATAGATTAGTTGGATGGATGTTGGTGATGGTAGTTGGATGTTGCAGTGAAAGGACTGAGATGATGCCTACGGGAAACCAGCACTTTCCAGTCCAAAATATCGCTCTCTATCGACACGGAGACTGAATGACCAGTTTCTGGTGACCTTGCCAATGAATTCACTGGTTGATGTGTTGACGAGTACAGTACTTTCTGTTTGATGTTTTCCCGTCCTATTCGTGCTGTGTGTCTTTTGTACAAAGGAGTATTGAGGAGAAACTCAAAAGAAAAAAGAAATCCATTCTGAGATTGAAGTTGTAATATTATGAAAGCAGTTTTTAAAATTATTAATTCAGCTTTTAGAGTATACTGTACCACTTTTTTTAGCGACATGCACATTTTCAGTTTTTTATGTAAGATTATTATTGCGATTGGCTGTCCCGGGACCCTCGTAATAAATATTTTTTTATTTGGAAGGTGGCCCTAATACTCCTTTTTGTGTGGCTGCATCAGTTTGACAGATCGAAGGCACAATATTGTAGTCCATCAAATGTGTAAAAATATTCAATGGTGTGCACTTTTTTTGTGTTCTTTTCAGTCACCGTGCCTTAAAAGTGGGAAGACGTTCAATGTTCGAAGCCCACTTGACAACGGAAGTGAGGGAATAGGATTTTTGTTCTCTCTGGGAGCAAGAAAAACTATTTTACAGAAAAATCGGTCGACTTTGACACATCTAATATGTGCGTGGAAGATATTGTACTGGTTTGTAAATGTAGATTTACAATCAGCTTCTCGGGAGAGTCCTCTCTGTTGAAGTACCATTATGTTGTGAATTTTGTGTGCTGAATGGCTAAAATTATCTCTAAGTCAAATTACTTGGCGTCAGTGGTTTGTAGTCATCTAATGTACAAAGTGTATAAAACAAGACATTGTTGGAGTCTTTATGTCGTATGTGCAACTTGTACATAAAGCATTTTGAACCTGAAACTTCGGGCGGCTTTGTTTTTGGTCTTTTTTTTTAATTTGCGGGTAGGGCCAACTTCTGATACGGAAAAACAGCTCACTCTAGTGGACGATGGCAGCATTGTAGGCAACATAACAAAAGCAAATCTGAAATGTCCGAAGGAGATGCTGCTGTATTTATTTCTTATGTTTATTTATTTATTCAACAGGTTACTGTCAGCCACAGGTAGTGACAACAAGGGCACACAGAACTCCCGAAGAGCAGCAACACTATCATTTGTGTAACTCGCTGGCTTCCTCGTTAAATACACGCTAATACACGTCACGCTCACACGCCATTCTGGAGTGCGCTGCCTTCAAAGACCTCGGAATTTAGAAACACCAACATCATCGACGAGTATTAAAATGGTCACGTTCTTCAGTTTACTCGTAAATGTTACGACCCAAACAATTGATGAATTAATAATGAAAAGATGAAAATGCAAAGTTGCGATATTTACAAAAGACAAAAAAAAAGAACCACATTTTTTACCTCAACCAAAATAAAAAAAGTAGGGTTTCAAACTAGGGTTGGGGTTTCAAATTAGGGCTTCAAAGTAGGTTCAGTGTTTTATATTAAGTTTTGGATTCGGGTTTTACGTTAGCATTTCAAAATAGGATTAGAGTTTCAACAGAGTTACAAACTAGGGTTAGGATTTCAAATTAGGGTTTTATACATGAGTTATAAAACCCTAATTTACTTCTTCCTACTCCCTTGAACATAACTGTGTTGAACGAAGACCGATTTCTTTCTTTTTACTATTTTATCTACCTTATTTTCCGTCAAATTATTACTGTGTATGTTTTATGTTCAATAAACAACAAAAAAAAAGGTTAGGGTTTCAAATTTGGTATTAATGGCTACAATGAGCACGTTTTGCAATGCACAGCTGCTCGAAGCGAGGTTTGAAGCAGGACACAGCAACTCTCGGCTCCTGCTCAATGTGTAGTCGGGACCTGTATTTTAGTTTACTGAAGTAGCAGTCACAAAGTGGCATGATTGTTGGCAATATTCGGCACGGTTTCGCTGAAAAAAACTCAAGCAGCTTATCAGCGTGATTGGGGTATAATGTCTTTAAGTGACGCCTTCATTTATTTGGCTTCATGCTGTCCGCTACCAAAATTTTTAGACACAGTAAGCTAAGCACATCGATCTTTTTTTGTCTGCCTCCGCAGTAACATTGACGCCAAGCGCTACATACGCCTGGTCATATTTCCTCCCTGAGAATGCTCCCTGCGCAAACGCTGCCAATGAGAGCGCCACTGCCCCCTAACGTAGTGGAGGTGCAACTGCATGTTATTTGAGTACAGTAAAAAATTAAAAAAGCATGTTCCCCGAGGTCAAACGCGCCCCCCTTGATGGAACCTCACGCCCCCCTGAGAAACACTACTATACATGGTCGTTTTTTGGGGGGAAAAACACCTTACTATACATGGTCGGGGGGTTTTTCGCTCCAAAACGCCTTACTGTATATCATGGTAGATTTTTTTTTTTTGCCGAAAACGCCTTACGATGCATGGTCGTTTTTTCGGCCAAAAGCGCCTTAGTATACATGACCGTTTTTTTTCCGGACCAAAACGCCTTACTACACATGGTCATATTTTTTCGGCCAAAAACGCCTTACTATACATGTTCATTTTTTTCGTTCCAAAACGCCTTACGATACAGGGTCATTTTTTTTTTCGGCCCAAAACGCCTTACAACACCATGGTCTTTTTTTTCGGCCCAAAACGCCTTACTATACATGGTTGTTTTTTTCGGCCAAAAACACCTTACTATACATGGTCGTTTTTTTCGGCCGAAAACGCCTCACTATACATGGTCGTTTTTTTCGTCCGAAAACGCCTTACTATACATGGTCGTTTATTTCAGCTCAAAACGCCTTGCTATACATGTTCATTTTTTTCGTTCCAAAACGCCTTATGATACAGGGTCGTTTTTTTTTTCTGCCCAAAACGCCTTACAACACCATGGTCTTTTTTTTCGGCCCAAAATGCCTTACTATACATGGTTGTTTTTTTCGGCCAAAAACACCTTACTATACATGGTCTTTTTTTTCGGATGAAAACGCCTTCCTGTACATGGTTGTTTTTTTGGGCAAAAAACGTCTTACTATATATACATGGTGGGGGGGGGGGTTTTCGGCTGAAAATGCCATACTATACTATGTCGTTTTTTTCGAGCTAAAAATGCCTTACTATACATGGTCGTTTTTTTCGGGCTAAAAACGCCTTACTATACTATGTCGTTTTTTTCGGGCAAAAAACGCCTTACTATACTATGTCGTTTTTTTCGGGCTAAAAAAACGGCTTACTGTACATAGTCGTTTTATTCGGGCCAAAAACGTTTTTTTCAGCTCAAAAACGCCTTACTATGCTATGTCGTTTTTTTCGGCTCAAAAACGCCTTACTATACTGTCGTTTTTTCGGGCCAAAAACGCCTTACTATGCTATGTCGTTTTTTTCGGCTCAAAAACGCCTTACTATACTATGTTGCTTTTTTCGGCTCAAAAACGCCTTACTATACTATGTTGCTTTTTTTGTGCCAAAAACGCCTTACTATACTGTGTCGTTTTTTTCGGCCCAAAAACGCCTTACTATACTATGTTGCTTTTTTCATGCCAAAAACGCCTTACTATACTATGTCGTTTTTTTTCGGCTGAAAAACGCCTTACTATACTATGTTGCTTTTTTCGGCTCAAAAACGCCTTACTATACTATGTCGTTTTTTTCGGCCTAAAAAACGCCTTACTATACTATGTCGTTTTTTTCGGCTCAAAAACGCCTGACTATACTATGTCGTTTTTTTCGGCTCAAAAACGCCTTACTATACTATGTCGTTTTTTCGGGCCAAAAACGCCTTACTATACTATGTCCTTTTTTTCAGGCCAAAAACGCCTTACTATAACTATGTAGTTTTTTCGGCTCAAAAAACGCCTTACTATACTATGTCGTTTTTTTCGGGCCAAAAACGCCTTACTATACTATGTCGTTTTTTTCGGGCTAAAAACGCCTTACTATACTATGTCGTTTTTTTCGGCTCAAAAACGCCTTACTATACTGTCATTTTTTTCGGGCCAAAAACTCCTTACTATACTATGTCGTTTTTTTCAGGCCAAAAACGCCTTACTGTACTATGTCGTTTTTTTCGGCTCAAAAACGCCTTACTATACTATGTCGTTTTTTTCGGCCTAAAAAACGGCTTACTCTACTATGTCGTTTTTTTCGGCCTAAAAAACGCCTTACTATATATACTATGTTGCTTTTTTCGTGCCAAAAACGCCTTACTATACTATGTCGTTTTTTTTCGGCTCAAAAACGCCTTACTATACTATGTTGCTTTTTTCGGCTCAAAAACGCCTTACTATACTATGTCGTTTTTTTCGGCCTAAAAAACGCCTTACTATACTATGTCGTTTTTTTCGGCTCAAACACGCCTTACTATACTATGTCATTTTTTCGGGCCAAAAACGCCTTACTATACTATGTCGTTTTTTTCGGGCTAAAAACGCCTTACTATACTATGTCGTTTTTTTCGGCTCAAAAACGCCTTACTATATACTATGTCGTTTTTTTCGGCTCAAAAACGGCTTACTATACTATGTCGTTTTTTTCAGGCCAAAAACGCCTTACTATACTATGTCGTTTTTTTCGGCTCAAAAACGCCTGACTATACTATGTCGTTTTTTTCGTGCCAAAAACGCCTTACTATACTGTCGTTTTTTTCGTGCCAAAATCGCCTTACTATACTATGTCGTTTTTTTCGGCTCAAAAACGCCTTACTATACTATGTCGTTTTTTTCGGCTTAAAAACGCCTTACTATACTATGTCGTTTTTTTCGGCTCAAAAACGCCTTACTATACTATGTCGTTTTTTTCGCCTTACATTATTGTAAGGCGTTTTGGGCCGACAAAAACGACCATGTATACTCAGGCATTTTGGGCTGAAATAAACAACCATGTATAATAAGGTGGTTTTATCCCCCCAAAAAACTACCATGTTTAGTAAGGTGTTTTGTGCTGAAGTCTAACACACTATCCATTGCGCCACAGAGCCAGATGACATACGAGTCTGAATTTTACCACACCACAACCTAACAATGCCAAGATTGCAGTTGAAAAAGACTTCATGCAAAAAGTACAAAATCATCATAAAGTCGACTCTGGTGGGACTTGAACCCACAACCTTTGAATAACCTCTTTCTGAGTAACCTAGAAGTCCAACGCGCTATCCATTGCGCCACAGAGCCTGATCATATGCTAGTTTGAATTTTACCAGACCATAACCTAACAATGCCAAGATTGCAGTGGAAAAAGGTTTCATGCAAGAAGTACAAATCATCTTAAAGTCGACTCTGGTGGGACTCGAACCCACAACCTTTGAATTGCCTCTTTCCGAGCAACCTAGAAGTCCAACGCGCTATCCATTGCGCCACAGAGTCTGATGACATGCCACTAGAAATGTTACCATACCACAACTTAAAATGCCAAGATTGCAGTGGAAAAAGGTTTCATGCAAGATGTACAAATCATCTTAAAGTCAACTCTGTTGGGACTCGAACCCACAACCTTTGAATTGCCTCTTTCTGAGCAACCTAGAAGTTCAACGCGCTATCCATTGCGCCACAGAGCTTGATGACTTGCTAGTTTGAATTTTACCAGACCACAACCTAACAATGCCAAGATTGCAGTGGAAAAAGGTTTCATGCAAGAAGTACAAATCATCTTAAAGTCGACTCTGGTGGGACTCGAACCCACAACCTTTGAATTGCCTCTTTCTGAGCAACCTAGAAGGTCCAACGCGCTGTCCATTGCACCACAGGGCCTGATGACATGCTAGTTTGCATTGTAAGGCGTTTTTTGCCGAAAAAAACCCGACCATGTATAGTAAGGCATTTTGGGCCGACAAAAACGACCATGTATAGTGAGGTGTTTTTTGGCCGAAAAAAAGGACGATGAAAAGTAAGGCGTTTCTGGCCGAAAAAAACCCGACCATGTATAGTAAGGCATTTTGGGCCGAAAAAAAACGACCATGTATTGTAAGGCATTTTTGGCCGAAAAAAAACAGACCATGTATAGTAAGGCATTTTGGGCCGACAAAAACAACCATGTATAGTAAGGCGCTTTTTGGCCGAAAAAAAATAACCATGTATAGTAAAGCGCTTTTTGGCCGAAAAAAATGACCATGCATCGTAAGGCGTTTTTTGCCCAAAAAAAAACAAGCATGTATCGTAAGGCGTTTTTTGCCGGAAAAAAACGAGCATGTATTGTAAGGCGTTTTGGGCCGACAAAAACGACCATGTCTAGTAAGGCATTTTTTGGCCGAAAAAAACACCCGACCATGTATAGTAAGGCGTTTTTGGCCGAAAAAAAAGACCATGTATTTATTGTAAGGCGTTTTGGGCCGACAAAAACGACCATTTATCGTAAGCCGTTTTTTGCCCCAAAAAAAGGAGCATGTATAGTAAGGCGTTTTTGGCCGAAACAAAGGACCATGTATAGTAAGGCGTGATGGGCCGATAAAAACGACCATGTATACTCAGGCATTTTGGGCCGAAAAAAACGACCATGTATCGTAAGGCGTTTTTTGCCCAAAAAAAAACAAGCATGTATCGTAAGGCGTTTTTTGCCGGAAAAAAACGAGCATGTATTGTAAGGCGTTTTGGGCCGACAAAAACGACCATGTCTAGTAAGGCATTTTTTGGCCGAAAAAAACACCCGACCATGTATAGTAAGGCGTTTTTGGCCGAAAAAAAAGACCATGTATTTATTGTAAGGCGTTTTGGGCCGACAAAAACGACCATTTATCGTAAGCCGTTTTTTGCCCCAAAAAAAGGAGCATGTATAGTAAGGCGTTTTTGGCCGAAACAAAGGACCATGTATAGTAAGGCGTGATGGGCCGATAAAAACGACCATGTATACTCAGGCATTTTGGGCCGAAAAAAACGACCATGTATCTATCGTAAGGCGTTTTTTGCCCAAAAAAAACGAGCATGTATAGTAAGGCGCTTTTTGCCGAAAAAAAACAAATAAAAACGCCTTACTATATATACTATGTCGTTTTTGTTGGCTCAAAAACGCCTTACTATACTATGTCGTTTTTTTTGGCTCAAAAACGCCTTACTATACTGTCGTTTTTTTCATGCCAAAAACGCCTTACTATACTATGTCGTTTTTTTTCGGCTCAAAAACGCCTTACTATACTATGTCGTTTTTTTCAGGCCAAAAACGCCTTACTATACTATGTCTGTTTTTTCGTCTCAAAAATGCCTTACTATACTATGTCGTTTTTTTCGGCTCAAAAATGCCTTACTATACTATGTCGTTTTTTTCGGGCCAAAAACGCCTTACTATACTGTCGTTTTTTTCGGGCCAAAAACGCCTTACTATACTATGTCGTTTTTTTCGGCTCAAAAACACCTTACTATACTATGTCGTTTTTTTCTGGCCAAAAACGCCTTATTATACTATTTTGTTTTTTTCGGCCGAAAACGCCTTCCTATTATACATGGTCGTTTTTTTTCGGCCCAAAACGCCTGACTATACATGGTCATTTTTTTTTTCGTTCCAAAACGCCTTACTATACATGGTCGTTTTTTTCGGCTGAAAACGCCTTCCTATACATGGTCGTTTTTTTCGGCCCAAAACGCCTGACTATACGTGGTCATTTTTTTTTTCGTTCCAAAACGCCTTGCTATACATGCTCGTTTTTTTCGGCCCAAAACTCCTTACTATACATGGTCGTTTTTTTTGGCCGAAAATGCCTTACAATACATGGTCATTTTTTTTGTTCCAAAACGCCTTACTATACATGGTCGGTTTTTTTTCGGCTGAAAACGCCTTCCTATACATGGTTGTTTTTTTCGGCCCAAAACGCCTTCCTATACATGGTCATTTTTTTCGGCCGACAACGCCTTACTATACATGGTCGTTTTTTTCGGCCCAAAACGCCTTACAATACATGGTCATTTTTTTGGTTCCAAAACGGCTTACTACATATGGTGTTCAAATCATTGCTGCCAAAGGAAGGGTGCATATTTATTTTTAGGGGCAATCAGCTAACCCTTTATTTGACATACTGGATGTCAATTTGGCCCAAAATGACCCGAAGTGATTACATGATCATCATCGGAACTGATCGGAGACGGAGGGAAAAGCAGAGCGGGAACCAGGAAGGCATACAGCCCGACAGCAGGGTTTGAGGGGAAGGGCGCCAGGCGCATTTTCCAACAAAACTATTAATTGGAAGGGTGGGGAAAATAACACAAATTAAATGAACACCACAGGTTAATTTATTATGGATTTTTATTGACTTTAGAAGAGTTTCCTGAAAATTAAGGACAATTAAGAGTGCAATTTTACAATTTTTATGGATTTTTTATGAACTTTAAGGACCCGTGGGAACCCTGCCTAATTAGTTTTAAATCTCTACGCTGTAACCCTAACTATACTTCAAAACCCTAACCAAACTTTAAAGCAGTCCACCTTGTTTAAATCTCTAATTTGAAGCTTAACCCTACCCGAAAACTCTACATTTGCTTTGGATGCCCAGGGCCACAATAAGACACATAAAACCAACACCGACACATCATTGTCATTGACATAATTTATTTCCAGTGTTTCCGGAGTCTGTGCACTCGTCTCCCAATTAGGACGAAGGCAACATTTGTACGGTCCACATCGATTTTTGAGCTCCCTCGCTGGCCGTACCAAAACTGTCCACACACACATTTATGCACGGGCGCCATCAATCAGGGACGTGCGGTCAGGAGGCTACATTTCTTCTCGATTTTACCTCTGTGTTCTGTGCTTTCCATTCCTTTGCTTTTTCAATGGATTGACGTCCATGATTTCATTATTAAAACATTTCCTGTTCAAACACGAGAAAGACGAAGTGCGGCACAAAGCAGCCAGCTTCACCTCAGATTGCGCAATCCGCCCCAAAGAGCAGAAATAGTTCGGCAGCACCCTCTCCTGGTAAAATTACCAAATTACAGCGTTCTGATTTTCCAGTCAGGCTAATCAGATGGGAAGGGCTGGATGCCGAATTAGTCATGGTGATGGCATAAAAGTGCAGATTAAAGCGACAACTGTACAGCTCACAAACGGAGTGGAGTGACGCTTCTCATTTTTTGTCCGAATAGCATTTGATCGAGATGGTGCCGATTTACTCCACCTTGCGCTCGCAATTGTTTATTTTGCCCGCCCTTTAAAAAGCGCAATAGTTTTGCTTTTCATTCGGACTTGGAACTGATCAAGAAAGTTTCTCTACTGGGAAAAAATTCA
The DNA here is from genome assembly GCF_054856545.1 of Hippocampus guttulatus. Lineage (NCBI taxonomy): Eukaryota > Metazoa > Chordata > Actinopteri > Syngnathiformes > Syngnathidae > Hippocampus > Hippocampus guttulatus. The sequence continues at coordinate 3,245,089 of NC_141274.1, forward strand.
ACATAGATTTTTGAAGCTCAAAGAGGAAAATGAGGACTTTTACAGGGAAGCAACAGAAATAGAGGAGAGACAACATTTAAATAGAATTTGGACGAAAATGAGATCAGGCTAATAGAACTGAATTAATATTTTTGCTTTTCTTTTGTTCAACCGTGTGTTAAAAATATTTAAAATATACTATACTAGTCAATCATCTCTCTAAAAAGCAAGGGCGTCCAAATCCAATCCTCGAGGACTTCTACCCAGAATGTTTTAATATCTACCTCCTCCAAGACAACTCATTCAGATGATCCGTATCATCATCAGGCTTCTGAAGTTCCATGCTGATGAGCTGATCACTCAGATGTGTAGGAGGAGGGAGACAAACAGGCTGGATAAGGCGCCCCGAAGGCACCAGATTGGGGCACCACAGGAATCTACTCGAACCAAGCTTCTTTTTGGCCAAACACACGTGGAAAGAAGAGAATGCTGATTTAATGATTGTTTTGATTAATCTTTTTTTTTTTTAATTTTAATTACACCACTCTGTTTGGCTCATCAAGTTGTCAAAATTCAGTAGCCATGAACCTCACCGCACGTCACTGATCCACATCATCATCATCATCATCATCCTGCAATGCCTGGACTGAATCCTGCGATGGAGAGGTCAAGTAAAGCAGATCAAACTTGGCGTCTGCATGGACATTTAAGTTAATTATTTTACAGTGAATATTCAACATTCAAGTTGTTAAAAATAAAACGGAGAGAAAAGAATAACTGTGAAAACCAAGTAGAAAATGTGTTAAGACCAGAGTGGAATGCCACAGGAATGGAAGCTCAGCATTATTCTTAAGAGAGAACCTGTAGAACGACATTCAACAATAAAAACAAAATGTCATTCACAGTACTGTACTGTTGAACAAGACAATATGGCACCCGAAACATTTCATTGTCAGGCACTTCCTATTGTGAAGATTTTTTTTTTTTGCACGATTTCATGACCCATTTTCTGCTCCCAACTTGTTTTTTTGTTTCAATCCATTTTGTTCACTGCTCTCCAGAACCATGAAGAAGTGTATTATTTTCCATGTGCATACAGTAAGCCCACACTCTTGTGGTCAGCGTTGTACCTTTGGAAAAGCCTCGTCGGCAGTCCTTGCGCAGGTCGTACCCAAAAAATGTGATTCAAGTACACACGGAGCAGATTTGTACATTTTAGCATCAACGCAAGAGGCTAAAGCTTTTAGTCGGCGTCGACGGCGAGCGCGTCTGTACATTCTTCATTTGGTAACTGGTTCACATATTCTTGGAACTTTTCTTTGCACAAAAATAGCTCATCTGCAAAAACTAGAAATCGAGACCTTCGCTCAAATCCACCCAACTAAGCATTCATTCGTGTGTCACTGTGCTTCACAGCCCGGAAGGGCCTCGTCAGTCTTCAGCATAACAAATCTCAAGGGTGGGCCTGCTTCGTCCCCACATCAGTTCTCTTTAAAAAAATAGATTTATGAACCGTATTTGTTCCATGCCTTAACAACAAGTAAGGTCCAGAGGTGACCGCTCACGCATACTTCACATGACAAAATGTGTACGACATGCTCACTTACCAACATCACACCGACTTGAACAAAAAAAAAAAACTCCTCCAGGCACACGCAGACAGACTCACAGGTACTGATAAAAGCGCGAGTGCACCACCTGGGAACTCGCCAGTTTGTGCGGATGCGCCGTAGCCGACAAACTCAGACTCTTCGGATGCGGCATGTCGCCGTTCAAAGCCTCGGCCGCGCGACGCGAGAGGTCCGAGGACGGCGGCGCTTCGAGGCCTAGAGGGTTGCCGCCGCCGCACGGCGCGCCCTGCTGCTCGGGCAGGTCCAGGCTCACCTCGGGATTGCTGGTGCGGTGACGTTCGCGCGCAATCCAGTCGCCGATGGAGAAGTCCTGGGAGCTGCATTTTGGTCGCAGGCGGTCCACAGCCGACAGGTCGGAGGGCGAGCCCGAGCAGAGGGCCTCCTGCGGCCAGTCTCCCAGAACCGACAGCTCAGCAAAGTCCCGCTGGCCGCCCATGGTGTGTCTGCGCCGGATGTTCTTCTTTTTACTGCGGCCCTCGGCGTTCCGCTGGCTGCCCACGCCGAACATGTCGTCCACCGACACGCGCAGACGCACTTTCAGCCGGTCCGTGATCTTCAGCTTCCACGCCGGCTCCGCCTTATCCAGCTCGCCGCGGGACGACGAGCCGAGACTGCCGGTGGAGCGACCTTTGCCGGAAAGCTGCCTGTTTGAATCCTTGTCGCTGCGGGAGCCATCCAGCGACGACTCGCTGTCCGTCTTCTGCCGGGCGGCTTTCTTTCGAGACAGCGTGTCGCAGTCGATGAGCCTGTGGGAGGACAGTGGTCGCGGGGCCTCGCGCGGCTCACGGTGCGCGGCCGCCGCGTCTCTGGCCACGGCGAAGACAGAAATGTCGCTCTCGCTGTCCGTCTCCGCGGGCCTGCCCTCGCTGAAGAGCTCGCTGCGCTCGTCGTCGGCGTCGTCGTCCCCTCCCCGGCTCTCCGCCACCGAGCGCACTTCCGGACTCAGCGTGTTGAGCTCGCCGCCGGTCATGAAGGTCATGGATGACGTGGTGGAGTAGTCGGAGGTGATAGAGCAAACTTCCGCACCGGGCCCGCTGGCGCCGGCGTCATGTCCCGGCGCCACCGTCCTGCAGCGTCTCGGTCTTGGTACGGAGGCCCGGGAGCTGGTGCTGTTCATCGTACCGAGGTCGGAGACCGTGTCCTCGTAGTTGGAGGGCGGGTCCGATGCCGCCGCGTGGCAGTTCAGGCTCGGAGAATGGGAGGGCGACGTGTACGGGGAGCCGGCGCCACGTGAGGCGGGTTCGAGTTCGGTCGGCGCTTCGGTGCCGACGGTTTTGTCGAGCCGCTCCTCAGAGCCGTTCCTCAGCTGCTGCTCCTCGCTGGCGCCGTCCTCCTCCTCAGTGCGACTCTCTGGAGACCAGGGAGGCTGCTGCAGGCCCTCCCCCGGGATCTCCTTCCTGGGGAAAGCATCCAGGTCGTCATCCGAGCTGCTGGGCTGCGTTTTGTCTTTGGGCTTCTTGCGCTTGCGGCTGACGAAGAAGGAGGAGCGCAGCATCTCTTTGCTACACTGATCCTTCCCGGATGCCCAGAGGCTCTACGGAAAAGACGACAAACCGCACCGTCAGGTTGCTGCGCCGGCGCGGGGGAATCCACGACTTGCGAGGAAGGAAACAAAATGAGAACATCACCTTTGATTTGGAGGAGTCACTACATGCTGAATCTGTATCGAAGAGGAGAGAGTCATTAGTAGTCTGCCAGCAGTGAGTGGCCTTGTGAAAGCACGTCGATTAGATCAAGAGGATGAGGAAAAAGAGGAGCAGGTTTGATGGCTTGCCGATATCATCGCAGACAGACGGGAGCTTTCGGGGGAGCAGCCGGATGGAAGCACGGTGACACACTTGACAAGGACGAGTAACCACACGAAGTAAGCGCTTGGTGGACACACACAAAAAAAAAAAGAGGAGCCGGCCGAAAACTAAGCCTGAAATGACGGATGCGCGCAGAGAGAGAAAGTGGGGAGATGAACCCCCCCCGCCCCCCTCCCTCTCTCTAGCCCCTGCCGGCTGCTCAAACAAAGACGAACACAAGCGGCTCATGCTCGGGTCACGATGGAGGTGGCGACGGCACAGCACGGGCACAAACGTCAGTCACGGAGCATCACGTGTCGCCCGCCATCAAACAGCTGTAACCCCCCCCCCCCCTCCCTCCACCCCCAACTCAAAAGGCATCGCAGAGGGGAGGGCGTGATGCGCTTGCACTGACTTACGACATTTGAGAGGGGCCTGAGCTGAACAGATCAGTGAGTGTGTGTCACTGGCAACTTTTCCCATTAGGTCTGTGTCCAAACGACACGACTTCCCGTACTCTTCCTTTAACATGAACTGCTATTTCAATACAACTTAAGGAAAATATATTCAAAAAGAGAAGATAAGTCCTCTGAAAAAATGCCACCACACAGTAAAAAAAACAGAGCTAGTATTCTTTTGGGCTGAAACAGTCATTCAAGTAGTAACAACTATAAAACGTCTTGACATTTGTGGCAATAAAGTTAGTTCGCACCACAAAGGAAACAAGCTGTTTGCTCCAAAACGATTTGCTGAGCTGTTTTGACTTCAATCTTGAAGTTTGGGGACAGTCCAAATGACAATTGGTTCTGCAAACTCTTATTTGAGAGTTGTGAAAGGCGGGAAAGACCATTTTCACAACAGCAAAACTTCAAATATTTCGTCGGGTTGCCCAATTTAGAATTTCATCCAAGACATTTGCGTTGAAATTTTGAGTTCACTTTTTTCTTCTTCTTTTTTTTTACATTGCAGAAACTAAGCTCTGAACTACGACTGGATTTTTGTCAGCCAAGTTACCATCTTGTTTGCGTTGTTATCCTCTTAGTTGACAGGACCTCGCTGTAAAAGAGGCTTCGAGTGACTGACTGTTTTAAGATTACATTATTTGAGCAAAAGGCATTTTTTCAACAATTCATATTGTTACCTACATTATTTGACCTTTACCACTCGTGTACTTCAGGAGTTCCGGGGCCATCATAGAGGTGAAAAGGGAACTACTACATTAAGTCTATCGCATCCAAGTATAGCCATCAGTGTCTGGTGGTAACTTGAGTCAAGTTCCTGTACAGAGTTCCTCAAAGGGCTCTTGCGCCCCTGAAAATGTTCTTGGGGCATAATCGATGGTCTATTCATAGTTCAGAGGAAGACAAGCGTTGCGGTGGCGAGGCTGTGCGCCACCAGCGTGTGTCTCAAAGGATGAGCCAATGATAAAATCCAAACGCAAACGAGGATCAAATAAAACCACGACAGACCGCGGTAGAAACCAAAAGAAATAAAAACGACCTCCTGCTAAGAGTCCCCCCCCCCCAGTCAATTCAACGGACTGTACCGTGTTTGTTTGTTTGGAATTTCATGTGTGCCCGCAAGTATCCAGCTCAGTCCCGCCGCTATGCCCCCCCCCCCCCAGACATCAGGACAGATTATGCCACGTGACCGCAGAGAACCTGAGGTTGACCATACCATGCTACTTGTCCTTGCGATCAGCTTTAGAAGACAACAAGAGACAGCAAAAGGGACTTTGAGAGAACGCACGGCAGCGCGGCTGTGTATCCCCCTCGATGCGGGGTATTGCTTTGAATGTGAGACGTGCACACCACAAGGAAAATGACAAACACCGACTTCTCTTTCTTTCATCTCTTTTCCTCCTTTTCGCCCCCAATTTAAAAGAGCCGCGGGTTTCTGCAGACTAGGCAGCTACACTGGGCACAACACTCGTCCTTCTTCCTACAGTCCCAGCTGTCCACCACTGACAAAACAGAGTCCTTCAGTGACATCATCGAGTGATAGACGCCGCCCACTTGGCCTGTGTCAAGATGGGGTCATGTGTGAGTGCTGGACAAGGGATAAGGGAGAGAAACAACACACTACACACAGAAGGGTTAAAAAAAAAAAAAAATCCATCCATTGAGTTTGATTTGCTTTCGGGGAGAGAGAACATGTGAGACAAGGAGGAAGGGACGAAAAGAACTGAAAGAAAAGGAGTCGTCGTCTCGACACAGGTAAAGCACAGGGAGAGGAAATTTAAAATTTAAAAAAAAAAGGCTCGGGTGAGAGGAAAAGCAAAGAAAGGAACAAAAATAACAACTTGGACAATTTAAGCGACGACAATGAAAAATCAAAGACAGATTCCAGAAATAAATCAAATCAAGAAAAAGGCTGACATTTTCCCCCATGGCTAAAACCACAAATAATAAAACCGTCTCAGCCCAAAGCATGTCAAAAATAACTAACAGGCATGGAGTTCAATATTTAGTACATCTACAAACATGTGCGCTTCAATCCAATAGCAATGGAATTTAACCTTGCCGGCATGGGACAAATATTTGCTGCGTTGATGTGAGGCGGCGCGACGCTGAGTGAAACATCTCGGCGGCTTACCCGAGACTTCGCCCGGCGCCGCCGCCGCCGTCCGGCCGATGTTGGAGAGCAGGTGGTCGATGTTGGGCACGGGCTGCGACTGCACCGTGCTCTCCTGCTCGGCGGTGGTCTGCGGGAAGGAAAGAAGGAAAAGGAACATGAGGCCAAGAACACAAGGGTGACGGTGCGAACAAATGCTGGGGGGGGGGTCCACATACAACAGGATCTTCATCGCAGTCTTCGGTGAAGAACCAATCGTATTGTTGGATGAGGTTCTCGACTATCTTGCACTGGTCGGGCATGTGATTGACCATGTTTGTCATGTTGTCCTCGGAGGTTCGGACCAGGGTTGGGCCAAACACAATTGCCAGGTTTCGAGGTTCCATCTATTAAAAAAAAAAGAGCGAGAGAGAAATGAGCTTCCTTTGTGAGAAAAGCGGATGCACAGAATATGCGTGATGACAGTCGCGCTTCAGATGTCCCAGTGCACCTTGTTTTTCTCACAGTTGTCAGAAACCCTCTTAAGGTGCGCGCAAAGAAATTTGAGCGTCTCGTAGTGGTGATCAGGCAGTTTGCGGATCTGGGGGTGAAAAGAGGAGAGTTGCAGAGGGCGCCGTGTGCTCCTCGGAACAATCGCATTTGACAAAAGTGGCGCGCGGATCGGTGCCAACATTCCTTACCAGCCTCTTTAGCTGCTTAAGTCTCTCGAGCGAGTCTTCTGTTCTGTTGGCTTCAATAAAGTCAGCGTACTTTTCTGTTGAGCAGAACCCAGAAAAGCCTTTTCAGCTCATGCGGTTTCAAAACAGAAAGCTCCCACAGAATAAGCTTTCGGGGCGAGTCTCACCGTTTGTAAACAGGGGTTCGGGTAGTTTTCGGAAAAAAGACTTGAGTAGGCTGCTGATGACGTTGAGGTCCCGCCATTTCTGTGAAGAAGTGAACGATGTCTCAGACCGTTTGGCAGAGGCGGGGTTCGAAGGGCGGCACAACTCACATCTTCTTGGACGTCGATGTCAGCAATGCCTTTGGTGTTGAGCTCCTCCTGCATGTTGGAGATGGCGGCGTTGTTTCCGGGAACTCTGTAGATCCCCGTGTACTCCAAGCCTCTGTCCTCCACCACGTGACAACACACCTCCACGATCAGGGGAACAAACTAGAAAACACAATATCACAATCGTCAATTCAGATGAATTCAGCTAAGAAGAAGAAAAAAAAAATGAAGCAATGATTCACCCGATTGTTTTGTGCGGGTGGACAGTCATCCAACCGCACACCGAACGTGACGCCAGCTGGTGTCTTCTTTTCGAACGGCTTTCTCATGATCCCCGGGATGCCTATTTTCCAAGCACCTCTGTCCCTCGGTGGACTGGCATCGTCTGAATCACGAGACAGTTTATCAGTGGCAATGCCCTCCAGCAAGTGATGTGACAACACGTGTAATTGTGGATTTTACTGCACCTCTCAGTGCTCTTCGCTCTTCTGATTTGGGCGAATGGGGGCTCTTGCTCTCCGTCTTCCCTCCCAAAAAGGCTTGCTTGATGCTCAACGACTGACGGGGGGTCTTGGGCGAGGGTTCCGATTTACTGCTGGGTGCGCTGCTAAGTCAAGAATGCAAACGATGAGATTGATCCTTTGGGAATGTTTGGTTACGAAAGTAATCAGTGGAGCCTGCCGACCTCATCATGTTGTATTCTTTGATCTTTCGACTGATCAGATCCTGACTTGTTACGGCAGCATTCTGAAAAGATGTAAACGGCATATACTGTTGGACCTTTCGTTTCGGCCATGCGGTAACAACAAAATGATATTTTAATTAATTAAAAAGTGATTCATCCACAGCGGACTTGGCAACACACACACACGCACGCACCTCTTCATCTGGATTACTGTTTTCCTGAATGACTTTAATCCAAGTCAACATCTCTTGCCTCCCTTCAGCCTGGAACAAGTACTCGCTATCGGAGGTGGTCAGACGCAGCACATTCTTGCGCCGCGTGTCGCTATAGGAGATGTCAATCAGGCAGGCCTTGACGCTGATTCGCAGCGGCTCCTCGTCGGGCAGCGCAGTGAGGTGCAAGACTGCGTCTTTCCTATCCCTGAAGAGGGTCAGCGTGTGACCTTGCAGAACCGCGTACACCTGCTTCCAGGACTTCATTCCGCCGCTAACACGCTACACAGAGGAGACAAGGCGGACATGTTAAACCCATCAAAAATGATGCATACGCGGGCTTTCCGCTCCCCTTTTGCCAAAAAGACAACGACCCAGCTCTACCTTATTCTTATCTGTACAAAGTTGTCTAAAGGTGAGCAAGCCTTCCTTAGAGGAATCAGAAAAGACATCTGCGGAAGAGTCCCTTCGAGACCCAGAGTCTCCGGAAGATTTATGGCCATCCAATGTCTGTCATGAAGAGATGGAAGTGAATCAAAAATGTGCCGTTTGTAAAGGATGGATGGATATCGATGTTCATCTACAATGACAAAACACCTCATGCGCGACGGCCATTAGTTAGTACAACATCGTTCAACTTATGTAAATCAAGATGGCAAAGGTAATTCACCTTTTTCAGGCCTCTGAAACCTGACATATGCCTACTAGAAGATCGTCTGGAAAAAGAATATATATTAAAGGACTGAAAAGGAGAATGATCACATTTGTAATCAAATAATGTAATGAATTTGAAAACAAGACAAGAGCAATGACTGGATATCAGTTTGAACATACCCTCTCCCCTCTTCTTGGTAATTGTCCAGACCTTCATCGTAGGATTTAGACCGCTCGGTTTGGCTGGCAGATTCCGAATCCAGCAAAGCGCTTCTCAGGGACTCTGGAGCAGAGCATAGAAAAGATCACTGACTTCCAAGTCAAAGTTATGAGACTAAGTGTACTTGCGAACCAACTTTCTGACTGGGGGGGAAAAAAATATATATATATATATGGATCAGCAAGCACGTACTGACATGACTATGACCCAACCAACCACAAACGCTTTTACCTTGGTCATGTGACAGCTGTCGGCGAATGGGAGGACAGGGTGAGTCGGGACTAGAAGGACCTGTAGCTACTGATGGTGGGACAGATATGACAGCGGAGGGTGGAATAGGAGCAGCATTCCTGTCAACGCTGGGGCTGACGGGCTCATCTATTGCAACAGAGGGAAAAAAAATCAAATCAAATGGCAATGTTTGACTGAGTTGTATTCAGCATCAAGGTCGCACACTGGAAACAACCTCAGCCCAGCCCAGTCCCCCTTCCCCCTCTTTGACCAAGCGTATGACTACGTAGAGCAACCGTCAAGACATTATTTCAGCTTAACGTGATAGATTGCCTGCAAAATGCCAGTAACACGACTAAGTGATGATATGATGATGTAAGGCAATGACATTTTGGCCACTTCATTCATAAGCGCTTGTATAGATGTCAGCATGGGAGCAGGAAATCAAGAAATCACATTTAAAATTAAATAAAAAAACATTTGTATAATTTTTGTCAACATTTACACGTAAGAAAGACAGAATCTTTCAAAATAAAACTTCTACAGTTACTTGAAAATGCATTGCATTTATTCAAATTGTGCTCAACACAAATACTAAAAATGTAATAACTGGGTCTCAACGCATAACAATTAGGTGGCCTTTGCCTTTTTATATGCAAAATGTCACCAGCAACTTCAAATCATATCTCATCAAAACTAGACTTTCTTATGGCAGTTAAAAAAAAAAAATATGCAACACAAGCTGATGAAGAAATCAGTAGTCAAAAGTCCATCCCACCCCCTCTTGTGAGACATATCGGAAAGAGCTCAGATTATAAAGCTTCTCCCAGCAGGATGCATTTGGAGTTAATTTTAAAGCCACTGTCCCAGATCTGGCCTGGACTAAACTTTGAAACCGGGCAAACTAAACGGAACATCATCATCATCGATGCGAGGTCTCTGAGGGGTCAGTATCATGCAAGTCTTGATCGTAAATCTCATTTACTTCAGTCCAACACGTTATGCAATTGCATTGTGTTATTCTGATGGGCATATTTTAAATATCAGGGATGGCAATGGCTAGTGATGAAAAAAGCGGAAAGGGGCGTGGCCTGGACGGGGTGACCAATCACAACAAGTAAGACATCATACACGTCCAATCGCAGGGCTGTTTACAATCGGAAGATGGAATGACTGATCGGGAGAGCTCGTGAAAACTCGACGATAAGGTACCTGACCCCCCCTAAAATTTTCTCAACGGATTTAGACGATTCACAAAAATGATCAATTTAAGAAATAAAACGGCGGATTTCCGCGTATCCGCGGAAAATTGCCATCCCTGAAATATTGGTCACTTACGTGTCGACTTGGCGGTACACAAACACTATTACAGCACTTCCGACCGTTGGAACGTACATGCAGAATGCACCACTTAAACTATGCAAAATTATGTGGGTGACGGGCACAAAAGCTTATCGATGTGACTGGGGGGCCTTTGAAAGAGACTGTCGACGGTGGCTCTGCAACAAATCAACAATACAGTACATGGCGCACAGCAAGCCAGAACTTGGCCAATCTCAAGTGCAGATCTAGAAAAAAAAATTGACGCGTACAAAGTAGTGCAAAACTATTTTTTTGGGGGGTGGGCGGGAATATGAATGACTGAAAGTAGACTATAAGGTGTGATTTTCCTCTGTCACAGATATTTCAATGTATTTTCAGAGATGTAAAGTCACAAAGAAGAGTGCTCTTTAGAATCCTGTCAAAATTTCAAAGATTAAAAATAAAAGAAATCAGAAAGTATAGATAAAAAAAAAAGAGGCTTCAAAGGTATGAGAAAAATCAAGCTACTGTCTCCGCTTTAAAAAGCTGTGCCCATGTCGGCTGAATGCGCCAATCAAATACCACGACGACAACCTGAACAACGGATGCTACTTTGTCGAGCATCTTTTTTACGCCTACATATACTCTACTTGTACAAGCCATAATTCAATTCTGAGACCAAGGACGCTGACCCACCTGAGAATCAACCTCTCAATATGCAGCATAATTGTTTCTTTTTTTTCCCCCTTCCATTTATGTCAACACTCATGTATGAGTCTAACAGTGTTAGCCACTTAAAAGATGGACCGCTAATACACATATGGGTCACTTACTCAGACACTTTTCTAGTTTTCTCAAATGCTTATATGGGGGGGCATCGCCCAGCTATGGAAAGCCATGACAGCCAGATTTTCAGCAATTATATTCAAACATGCATTTAGAAACAAACCTATGAATTTACAGGGTCTTTAAACACGATCTTTTAGTGTTGATATAAAAATGCGTATATGTACTGTACTGTATAAAAGCCAGCCGGGTAATGGGGATCCATGCCATGGATATTCAATTTTCCAGGGTGTCGCTGCCACGAACACACTTAACATGCCAACAGTACCGATTAATGTCAACATTCTAGGATGGTAAATTTATTTCTGAGGAATAAATTGAAAACGGATGAAAACGTACACAAACCAAAATCCACCAAAATAAAATAAGCAATTAGACGGCGTTGCGGTTTGGTAGTCCACAAGCTCAACAAACAACGCTCATTTATTTCTAAACGCCTCACATGACAAGAGTCGCCGGTCCGACTCAAGTTACAACAACTGTTGCCATGGCAACAACGAGCTCGAAACTCATTTACTTTCCTCTTACCAATGAATGGAATAGAATCCAACGACTCATCCGCATTGCTGGAGCAGGAGGTGTGACGCTCCTCGAGGCGACGTATATGCATCTCTCGCCGCGCGTCGTTAGGAAGCCAGCACGCCGCTACGTCTGCTGTGGAGTCTGCGCCATCATCATCATCATCATTGACAGCTAAAATGTAGGAGGGATGACGCAAAGGGCTGGGGTGCTTTCCACCGGGCGGCTTAGGCCTCAGGACGACCTCGGACTCCGAGAGGCTACGTCCGGTCACCTGGCTTCGAGACTCTTCGTGGCTCGGTTTGAGGATGCCAGACCGCTGAGGCATCGGTTTTTGAGTAAAGCACGAAGAGGACCTTTTTCCGACCGAGGCCACGTCCTTCTCGGTTACAACAGGTTGCACGCTTTCAGCTCTCACCCTGTTGCGGCTTTGATGGTTAGCGTGGCCAGCGTGGTTGGCTTTGACTAAAGCTTTTTCGTCACCACTTGGTCTCTTTCCAAAATGTATCTGTCTGTCCGAAAGGTTGGGTGGGGGGTGGGTCTGCAGAGAATCTGGTCCTTTAGTGTACATTGAAGGATTGTGCGGCCCCCTCTGGCCGTTGTTGTATCCAACGGAAGGCCTGGACAGCATGGCCTGTCTCGGCATAGACTGTCTCGTGGGCCTCGTACCGGGGTCTGCCCTTCGATATCCTGTCCTTTCATTGGGCTGAGTGATCTCGGTTGGGTCAACATAGTTCGTGGAGTGTGACCGTCCTTTATGCATCGGGCCATCTTGAGACATGCTCCTCGGTGGCCAGTTCCTCGGGTGGCTTATCCTCTCGGAACTGATCATGCGGTCCTGAGAGACACTGCGCGGCGCAACTTGGAAGTGGGGGGGAGGTCTGCGGTAAGAGCGTTCATGGGAGGTGCTCCTCCTCCGTATCCCCTTCGGGCCCCAACCCATCTGGGGAATGTGATGCGACGTTTCAAAAGCGTTTTGATTGGAAGATCGCAAGCAATCAAGCCTTTCCTGGATAGTTCGACTAGTGTGAGAATGGATTCCTTTGTTGTCAATGTATTCCCTGTACGTTTGGTAAGTTCGCCAATCAATATTTGGTTGCGAGGCCGGGTAGTGATGGGTGGGGCCTCTATAGGGAGCTAGTCCTGGCCCGCCAGGATAGACGTCTGCCTTTCGAGGGTGAGGATACTGGGCTAATGAGGCAGGCCTCGCCCTGACAAAGGCGGGGTCCATATAATCTATCCTATGTGCTGAACCCATTCGCCCCATATGGTCGGGTGGAACCACCACTGTCCGCACGCTTTCATTGCGCATGCACACGGCCATCTGACTTTTTGGATACGATTTTGTAGGAAGGGATGGGGGCACAGTGATCTCCTTGCGGTACCCATGGTCAGAAGGTGCTGCTGCTGAGCCCCTGATGCCCGGACCCAGCGAGTCCGTCGCCTGGGACATGCCTGCAGGCTTACAGTCTACTCTGGGGTAGCATACAGGGGGCGGCTCAGGAATGTGACATGCATTTCCACTGTAGCTGTTGTGGCCACCCCGGAGGTAGGCATCCTGGGAGTAGGCCTGGAGACAGAGCAATAAACTTGTGTTAAAATAGACAAGAAGGTGTGTTTAATAAGCTACAGCAAGCCACGAGATGCTAAAAGAAGTCAAGTGTGACATAATTGCTACTGGAGGCTCGTGCGTGCGCATGTGGGTGTCCTGTATTGCTGTGCGAGCGAGTGGAGGCATGGGCAGTTCAGGAGTGTCAGGAGTCGTCATCTGAATTCATGTTCTCGTATTTTTTATTTTAAAAAATATTACGAGCAATGCACTGCTGAAAGATTTTTTTTCCCCGGCTGACGTTTTACTTATAAACGTGCCCGTTCTTTCAAGACAATCAAATATGTGACACAACTCGTGTGTTCCTTTCCCCACGTCACACTGACAAGATGCCTCAGAGAGACAGGAGGTTCCCTCCCTCATTGTGAGAGTTATATTTAGCCTGATTATGCTCCGAGGCCTTTATGAACATGGACGGCAATCATTTGCATGCTGTTTATTAAGAAATTGTTTGATTACAAAAGGCGGATAGATCTTTTCACTTTTTAAACAATGGTGGAGTACTTAACCTATTTGTTCTTAATATATTGTCTGAGCAACGAGCAAAGGGATGCATTAGTGTGGGGACTTTGATCCAGCTGGTGTAAAAAAAAAAAACAAATCTTACATAATGCTGTGTGGGCAACAATCAATGTGTTTGGCTCTGTCTCGCGCCCTTCGCGAGAAAGCATAAACATGCAAGAGAGTTCAGAGGTCACTGGCCTTTATCACAATAATGGTATGTGACAAGTAGAATGAAAACTGGGCAAGGTTTCACTAAGAGGCCGGCGGGAGGTCTGAATCTAACAGGTAACGCAGTCGATTCGGCCATTTGTACCGCACATCTCAATCGGCAGCATGGAAATGCCCGGTGGACAATCAACAGCAGTCGCGGAAAAGCTGCACACTGCCTGTGCGGTAACCACGACGCTGACATGCAAGTCATAATGTGCCGAATGTATGCACCACTTGTTAGAGTCAAACAGCTCACTAGTCAGCACTTTGCTTACCAGATTAGTTGTCTCCAGAGAAAAAGGCTGCCATTTGAGTGTGGCGTGAAAACGAGAGCATTCAAGAAACGAAGAAAGAAGAGAGAAGGATACCAGCAGAGTGAGACAAACATTCAGTCAGGAAAGGATCAGCACATCAAACAGCCAATACACCAAAAAAAAAAAAAAAAAAAAAAGATCGCCTGAATTTCGCATGCTCAAAATATCCTCGAGCGACAGCAATACACGGACTGGCAGAAGAAGCGTCGGGCAAGCGGAGTGTTGCCACGTTACGACCTGCCTGTGACAGTCTGTTCTGGGCGAGGCGGCGGCAGCACAAGATTGGCTCGCATGTTGCTGTTAAGCCTCCGCGGTTGTATCCGTACCCAGCCACATTATTACGCTAACTGAATGAGGTGCCTCCAGTCTACGTCTCCCTCGCCCTTCCTCTCTCTTCTGCTGCTCACATGACAGAAGCAGCAGCTGCTGATTATACATTCCGCTCTGATGGTCGAGACCCCCCCCCCCAACCAACGCTCCCCACTCCCAATCTTTCCTCCTCTCTCCTTAGCACAGAATCAACCTGTTCAAAACACAAGGCAGTCAGCTGATTTTATCCACTCGACTCCGCTTATCATCCATTCTTTCTCCCCGTCTCTTGGCATTTCCTCCTCTTCCCTGGCATACAACTCCCTCTCTTCTCTGCTCTCAGAACGTAGCCTCTCCCACAGTATCTTTGCTAAGCAACTGCTGCCCGTCTCCAAGCAGTCTGTGTGCTGCCTCCCACAGCACAATTTCATGTCGCTAGTATGTGTGGCGTAGCCGCTGCCTTGAATGGAGAGACTTCGCCTGTCTTGCTGCCTTCACCGAGTTACTTTTCATGTGGCTGGCAGCAAGACAACACAGGCATGAGATAGAGTGGACCGTTGGAAACAGAAGAGGGCCATTGGAAGGGGTTAACATGGGCGAGGGCTGGCTGAAATGACATCTAAGATCATTGCTTGAGGGACATTGTAAAAATGTGACGATGAAGCCCACATCACCATTAAAACATTGCACATGTAAATAACTGCTGCAGGGTGTACAGGAAATACACTTGGAGATGACCGTTTCAAATTGTTCCATTCCAGTGTTCAACAAGCAGAAGTTAGTATTTGTTAGTGCAAAACAATGGCTGGTAGTTAGTTGGTGAACGTCTGACCTTGCCTTAAAAACCCCGACTTGAAAGTGTAAACCTAATTTGAAACACTGGGGGAACCCAATTTCAAACCCTGACCTAAATTGCGACCAAACTAACCTAACCTTGGCTTGCAACCCTAACCCTTGCTGAAACATTTACCCAAGCTTGAAAGCCTAATTTAGAATCTATTGCCGTCTTAGAAGACTACTTTCAAAACCATAAACTCGTCTTGAAACCCTAATGTGAAACACTAACGCTTGCAAGTATTTATTGAGTTATCAATAAAGCAATAGATAGCACACAGGGGAGATTTCGGGTTAACAGCGATTGGGTTTCATTATATAAACAGGCTGTCAAACATATTGTCAGAAGCCATTCCTTAGCATCCGCACATACTGTAGCACTTAAGCACTGAGTGCGGTTTCACTTTGATCTTAATGTGCAGAGTGCATACAGTGGCAGGGGCTTGCATTATGCAAGGAGTTGTCAACCCATACTTACGGTGCTGATTTTCATCCATGTGCAATAGACAGTTTTGGCGGAATGAAAAAAATATAACGTGGAGGTATTTATCATTCAGGCACAGTTAAAGGGGGGGCATTTAAATAAACGGGAGGGGCGGGGGGGGGGGGGGGGCATTGAGCAGTGCCGGTGTAGTGGTACATGCTGCTGCTGCTCATGCAGACGACACAAATTCGATTCTTGGCCAGTGGCCGTGTACCCCCAATCGCAAACCTGGACAAAAGATTGGTAGGTTGCGTCAGGAAGGGCACCCGGTGTAATAATTGTGCCAAACAAGAGTAACTTGCTGCGGCGACCCCAAATGAACAAATCCAAAAGTTTCAACAGCAACATGAAAGTGAACTGGCAGAAATGAACAACAATCGCCGCACGGATATGAGGGCACACGCACACCACGACGTTCCTTTCTCCCTCCTTCAGCCACGACTCACTGTAGAATGTCACGACAGATATTGCTTTCGAAGAGCTCCCATTTGACTTTTCACATGACCTACAGAGTTTCATAGCGAAGGTAGACCTGATGACTCTTTGCTTTGAAGGCAGGACAGGCTCTATGATATGTCATCTTTCGTGATATTCTGTCCAGATCACTTCTCTTGTGATTCACAGGTAAAGAAATCAGATACGCCTCCGATGGAAAATAATGAAGTTTTTATTCATTTGAATATTAATGACTGAACCAATGAGCATTTCCAAGAATTGATTTAGTGCAAGACATCATCTAGGACGGAAAGCAGAAAAGCTGTTCTGTCCTGATTAGGAGGCCTAGATAGAGAGCTCTGATGGGATGGGATGTCTGCATTTTAGTATTCTAGTCTCGGAGCAAAACTAGAGCAGCTCTCTGGGACAAGATGTAAGCAAGAGGGTCGTTTCTATTCTGAAAACGGAACAAATTGCACTTGTGGTAAAGCAAAAAGGTAGAGTGTGGGGCACGCATACCAGCTGGAGTATGTCCTCATCTTTTGGCATCACACAAAGTTCCAGAAAGTCGCCGCTGTGAGGAACAGAAAGCAAAAGCAAGTCGAACACGAGACCAAAGGCAAAGTGACCCATCATTAAGAATTCCATTTTTCTTGCGTCTCACCTGTCTTGTATCAAAGATATGACCTCACAGTATGCTTTCCCAATGATACTTGCTCCATTCACCTTCACAATGCGATCACCTAAAAGGGCATTACAAGCAAAGACCAATTGTTCAAATGGCCAAAGGCCCCGATAACGACTCAAGTTCACTCTAAAACATGACAATATGGATATTTTGGTTCATGGCAAAGTGGCCCTGCAAAGTGTCATGGTTGTGTCTTGTGAGCTCATGCCGCCGTGTGTTGTTTTTATTCTAGTGATGCTTCTGAAGGATGTCTGAAGTTTGTGAGCTGGACAGATGAGAATTTAACTCCTACCTGTACAGAGACCAGCTCCATGTGCAGGACCGCCCTCCTTGACTTGCTTCACGAAAATAGTGTCCATCGGCTCGAGCCTGTTCCGCTGTCTCCCTATCAAACATGAAAATGTCAAAGTGTGCAAGTTACATTCACCAACTGGCATTCCCTATCGTCGGTAAGGCTTTTACAGAAACAGGAACTCGAACATTTGGCAGTCAGCAGCAGGCATTTACTGTAAACGAGAAGCAAGACTGGTTGCACGTGAGAAATTGAGAAAAATAGGTTCAATCTCAGCTAAATCGGCATTGGGAAAGCAATAAATTACCCAGAGCAGTGCTTGGCCCACATTGCATAAATGGCAGGCTTGAGCAGAAATCATGGGAGGACTGGGGCACCTCAATAGAAGGAAATTGTGTGGGGTTTAGCAAGGTGGATAAAAGCGGCAAGGAAAACCAGTTTGCTCGGCCAGTCGCTGTTTCCTAGCAGCTGCACAGAAGAGGCAGAAGGATGAGTGTGAGGGAAAGGGAATAGGAGTAGGTGGAGTGACAGTGGGCTCAGCTGCACGACACCCACTCTTTCCTTTCACTCTCCCAGTGTCCACAGTCAAAGACTTGCCCGTAGTTAACATTCTGGTAGTGAGTCAGCACACCGGGCAACACTAACTAGAGTGGAGCCAAAATGAGAAGAGCAACAACGCCGGTTGTCTTTACAAGTGCAAAACGCTCTTTATGCAGGAAATAATCACATTTTCCATTTCTAGACAGAAATGGGGATCTACATGTGTCCCTTCTTTGCTTCCGCAGAATCTTACACATGCCCTGGCTCATCCAGGGGACCCCCATTATGTAAATGCACTGTACTGCAATCAGGCACGCTCCCTCTAGTGGAATACTGGGGCACTTCAGAACCTTTGAGTACAAGAGCCTTGGAATTTAAAAGGCACTGTCCATATTTCTACATTAACATCCATCATTCAGCCGGAGCGACGACAGTAGGTTAATGAGGGCTTCTGTAAGCTTTGCACTACATTTAACTTCATTCTAATAACAACAATGGGCTCACAGAGAGCAAGCAGTGGCTAAATTAACATTTTGTGTTACAGACTGAATAGTCTGGAAGAAATAGGATACAAAGGTCTCACAGTAAATTCACATGATTTGGCATGCAGGAAATGATATCCGAAGTGGTTGAATGTAACTTGACCGTGTGAGGTAGGACCAAAAAGAGTGAGAACAGAAAATTATTAACACCTCTTTGGAATCGCATCACTGAGCTGATCTCCTCACGTGGAACAAAGTCACACTCTCTTAATTCACTCGTAAAAAAAAAAAACTGCACGCAAAGCGTATGTGCATGCGGAAGTTGGAGTAGCGCTGTAATAGAATCAAGTTGGTTCAGGACCGTCTCCAAGTTCAACATTCCACATGGGAGGAAATCTTTGCTGTGTCAGAATAAACACCATCACCCAACATGACGAATTAATGCTGCCTCACTGGATGTGGATGTGAGACTTGACCGGGGAAACATTAGATTCTAAGTGCAGCCAAACTTGAACCGGGCGCTGTAACAGAGAAGCTTTGTCTTGAGAAGCTGCAGACTCTAATACAATAAGATAATTGATGGCGGCGTTCAACTGTGCAGGGCCCATGCAAATGGAGCACTCGCGTTCGTGCTCTTGTGCAATGTTTGTGGACATGTGTTGCATATGACTGGAATATTGTGAACTTTTGCAGCCATCAATCATTTCGATTACAGTTGTTCTAATGTCAGCCAGCGTAAGCGCTGTCAAATCGCTGTCATTCTGTGAATTGGAGGCGATTTTAAGGTCCAATTCTTTGAGGGCAGACTCACTTATGACAGCCACCCAACTGTTGGGTCACCATATTATCAACATATCTTCTCTCAAAGGTCTTTCGCCTCATGACACCAATGACGAAAAGTGTAGTCAGCAGATTAATTGTGCATGGTGAATTCCACAAGGGCTTTCATTCCTCTCCAAGTCGTGCAAACATGATTGGAATGACTGACACCCACCTGGGCAAATTCCAGGAATAACGTGCTTTTTACGATCTTTGAGACCATGCGAGCAAGCGGCAGCGATTAACGTTGCCGTGCAAAACCTGACAAGTGATAGGATAATCAAGTACATAAGAAAAAGAGGAGATTTTATTTTACGGCCATAATCGCCAAGTCCGACTGAAACTTCATGAAAACTCATTTTAAAAAATTCTAAGCAAAGCCTTTTAGCTCAATAATAACGGCATGGACTTTGATGTGAGGCTTTGTCACTTCAAAACGGAGCAGCATCTATTCATGGGACAGCAAGGTTCAAACACAAACGCTCCGGGAAAAAGTGAGGCCAGTCCTTTCTGATGGGCTTTCTATGGCGTGGGAGGGGGGAAAAAAAAAACGTCAAGGACAACAAAGTGGAACAATATGAAGAGGTGGGACACCACAGGACAGTAGCAGATGGTGCTGACCAAACCGTTCGTGCCGCCGCAAAGGTCAAGGACATGGGTAGCGACATTGTTCTTTGCCGATAAGGAAATGAAAAGAGCCAGTGAGTGGCTGGACGAAGAGGCGTTAAAAGTCAGAGGCACCACTGTGGGAGCAACTGTATTTTCTTGGATTCTGCTTACCTCTGCGCCCGACATCTTCCCCCTGTAAAGAAAACAGAAAAAAAAATACAAGTCAGGCATCATTGATCGCTTTGTGAAGAGGAATTCATTTTCACTAGATTTCCGCTATTCACGGGGGATATGGACAGGGCCCGTCAACAGCAAAAGTCCGCGTATAATTGTCACCCATTGAAAAATATTTGGTTGGGGGGGGGGGGGGGGGGCGCAAGTATGTGGGCGTCCACTGTAATTACATTAAAATGACAGAGAGATATTTACCAGGAAGTAGTGCCTGGACGACTCCGGCGGGTACACGATGAAATGCCGCAGGGTAAAGCCAAACCCGTGAGAAGTGCGACGCAAAAGCACCGTTTTGGGTCTTGGCCAGGAGAACGACTCCTCTTCTCTCGGGTCCACGCCTCTCCACTCGGCAGAGTCATTCTATAGGAACAAAACAAAACAGAAAAAGTGGAAGGTGATGGATGAATCATTTTAATTGATCACACGGCCCCTGATCAACTTTCATATTTCATTCATCCGTCCCGAGCAATATTTCTCTCTGGCAATAATTCTAGTGCGGAATTGATTTGAGGAAGATGGTTTGAGGCAAATGTTTCTCAGAGAGGAGTTGAAGACTTTTGCACAATTCCTTCCATAGGTCTAAGTTGATTAAAAAAACAATAAATAAAAAGATTGCGGGGTGAGAATATCGTCCCATGGCACAAAAAGGCATGCTCTTTTATCATGATACTTTCAGTTTTACATTTTTTAATTCATGTGATCTACAAGTAATGGCCCGGTGGTCCAGTGGTTCGCGCGTTGACCTCCCAGTGCAGAGGTAGCGGGTTCAATCCTAGCTTAGCTCCGGCCTCCCTGTGTGGAGTTTGCATGCTCTGTGTGGGTTTTCTCCGGGTACTCCGGTTGGTTTCTTCCCACATTGCAAAAACATTCACGGCAGGCTGATTGAACACTCGAGGTGTGAGTGTGAGCATGTATAGTTGTTCGTCTGTGTGTGCCCTGCGATTGGCTGGAAACCGGCTCAGGGTACCCGAAGACGGCTGGGATAGGCTCCAGCACCCCCCGCGACCCTTGTGAGGATAAGCGGATCGGAAAATGAATGAATGAATGATCTACAAGTGTTCCATACACACATTCACTATTTTTATGATTAACTCATTCACTCCCAAAGACGTTTTTAAATGTCTTTTCAGACTTGGTCTAGAATTGGCTGGTACTGAATGAGTTAATAAAAATTATAAAAATGGGGAAACAACATTTCCATTGGTCAGTGGATTTATGTTCAGTTTGCATACTTTGTACCCAAGTCCAAGTGCCCTGTACTCTATCGCTAGTAATTGTAATTGAAGTAGAGGTTAAGTCATAGTAATTAAAGGAAACATTTTGATGAACAACTAATCGATTATCAAATGAATCGCAAATTATTTATGATAAATGATTCATTGTTTTTAATTTAAATGTGTCCAAATCTTCAGCTTTTCAACAGTCAATACTCTCCGACTTCTGCAGTTCTCCATAAAAGCCGGCTTGTGTTGAATCAAAAGTCCTTTTGGTTGGCTTTTGAAAACAACAACCAACATTTTTGCCTTTCCAACGCTGTGGACCAAACCAGTAATCATCATTAATTTATATCTTCTGCATTTTCTGTACTGTCAATTTGAAGTAATGTCCCATTTTTAACAAAGGAATGGAAATTAAAATGTGTTTTTCATGACTCGATGATTTCATTCATCAACAAAATTCTCAACATTGTTACAACCCTAATTTGAATAACTATAAATATTAAACAATCACATGGTAAACAGCAAGCATAGCGATAGGTTTCGCTGTGCCAAGTAAAAATGTACTCTGAAACAGTTCATGGTGTGCCATTCGTAACCGCACGTCAGGACCGACATCAACCGGGGGCCCTTTCTTCTCTAATATCCTCTAAGAAGGTATGTTGGTGAACATGTGTCAGCTCCTTCACCTTTATTTTGTGTTTTACTCAAGGTTCCGTGGTGACAGCTGGAGAGTGAAGAATGGCACTTTTTAGCGACACCCATCCCTATGTTTACTGACTATTTATACGCGCACAACTTGGTGGTATCAAGTGTGCAGTAACATTGCTGCTTTACGCACTCCAGCCCCATATCATATTCCCCGGTACTATAGCTTCAGGAAACACCCTATTTTTCCACAGTTAAAAAAAAAAAAGGCATCCTTTGTGTCTCATCCCAGCTCGACCCCCCCCCCCCCTTGAAGCGTAGACTTTCCCCGCTGTGTGAAGAATTTGATGAGCTTGCGTTGATGCCCTCTGCCTGCACAGATAGATCGGCTGATAACGAAACGGAATCACCGAACGAATTTCAACCCAAACGGCTAGACGATCAAGGTTGCGTGAGGGTTTGGCTCGTGTTAATGATTGATTACGACAAAGGCACTCGAGCCTGCGAACAGGACTGAAAGTTTGGAGCGGGCCCGCTCTGATTGACACAGCTGTCGCGGGCGGACAAGTGGATGTGTGCGGCAGAGTTTCAAAAAACAAACATGGGGGAAAATGTTTCCTCACGGCACCTTTCAAAGACTCAGTATCAGCGGATGACAACTGAGCTGCGCGCTAAATGGCTCATGGCAAGTAGAGTGTATGCAACGCAGCAAACACTTTTTGACACTCGACTTTAATATTATTTGATATTGATATTACACACAAGACTGTAAATTAACCCAGCAGTGGATTGTTAGGAAATCAATCTCAGTCTACACTAGTTTAAAGTAGAGCAACAAACTTTTTTTTTAAACTGTTCGCATGTTCTGTTTTGTTGCAATTCATTGTTTAGTATGTTCAATTACTCATATTGTCGATGTTTTGCGACACAGGACTCAAGGAAATGAAATCAAATGCCCATCCCTACGCAGCACTTGGCACAATGGCATGCATTGTAACCCAAAAGCGGCCAGGGTAGCTTTCATGACTGCATAAGCCGTTAAGAAACAGTGGCGGGCCTTCCTGCACCGCAGTGGCTGGCTGGCGAGCAGGGAAACATAACTACAGGTGCAGCTGACACCCGAGTGTTTCTGATGTAAACTAGCACAACCGGTTGTACCGTTTGACTATGTTTGCTTGGTT
Source organism: Hippocampus guttulatus (assembly GCF_054856545.1). Classification (NCBI taxonomy): domain Eukaryota; kingdom Metazoa; phylum Chordata; class Actinopteri; order Syngnathiformes; family Syngnathidae; genus Hippocampus; species Hippocampus guttulatus. The sequence goes on from NC_141274.1 coordinate 3,268,123, forward strand.
TGTTTTAAGATTACAGTTCTTCCAGTAAAAGTCTGATCATTTGAGCTCTGGAATCTTTTGTGCCACTGAAACATCTTTTAATACGCAGCTAGAGAGGCAATTCTGGTTGGATGACAACACATTAAGTTGGATGCTTGAGATGCCTGCAACCGACTCCCAGGATCTGACTGAGCAGGAAGCGCAAGTGGTCATTCCTGACCCTTCTCATCTTTGGATGGAGAGATTTCAGACCGGGTGGGGCGGGTCGGGGCTCTCCTGACATGCACATGCCGAGCGGTGTTATCATAGCCACATGCATAAAGTTAATACTGTTGTGACATTCCAGCTCAATGAATCCCAGACATTTCTCTACTTTCTGAAACCCCACCCCAGCCAAAGCCCCTCAGCGCAATTTCAGCAAATGGAAGCGGGGGCTACGGACTCGACAAGAAAAAGGACACGAACAAAAAATCAGAGTGTGTCTTTCACCCCTTTCCGCATCACACAAATGTCAGCGTGCTATTTACACTGCCTGGCGTTGAACTCAAAAGATGATTCAAACCGTATATTTGAGAAATTTGACTTTTTAAATCTGTTTCGCATCATGCGCCTCTTACACAGATGCCTCAAACGGCCTCATCCATCCTTTGCAATAAAACCCAAGTTGTTGACACAAGCTGACACGCTCCGACATTACAATGACCATGCTGCTGTTTCCATATCACCATGCTGGTGTACTCACTCCAAACAGACCATCCGAGGGGCAGGCAGCCACTTAAATAGAAATTATTTCTTTTTTTGGGGGGGGGGGGGCATTCAGAAAACTGCATTCCCTGTTCTGCTTTATAGAGTCAAGATCCATGCTTACGCAACATTTCTTCCACAAAACAATACTTGTGAAATACCCTCTTGGAGACTGTAGATACACACTAAAAGTGGTACTCAAATTTCCACTTGTTAATAACAAAAATTACAACACCCCACGGCCTGTGTGTTTAAAACCTTAAAACCTAAGCATGTGATGTCACAAAGCGAAATTGTGCCAGCACTACATAATGTACCCCTGAAAGAAAAAAAAAAAGTCAAATCCACAGACCTAAAATGCGAGGGAACTTGCTTGTCTGTGGGCTGTGAGATTCGACACCACGCTCCATCCAAAATGAACACTTTGCTGTGAAAAGTCTCGGCTAATGACACAAGGGGGTGGTGGAGGGGGGGGGCTGCTGGAAGGCCCTGGCCGCCCCCGTTTTGTAGTGCAGGACTAGCTTTAGGAGTACCTTCGCGCGCATGCCACATCGCTAGTTGTACTGTGCATGGCACTGTCGAGGCCAATGGGCAGCTGTTTGATTTTTTTAGGACGACAACTTTGATTTGGATCTTCTGTGACTGGTGATTTGCATTTGACTCCCATTTATCTGTCAGACTTCGAAGCGAAGCACGAAAACAGACTGCCATTCTTCTCGCAAGTCTTATATGCATGCGCGTGTAATGTTTTAAGAATTTAGATGCCAATAGCGGTTGATTTTATTTCAGAGAGCCAATGTAAAACAAAGTTGATGCCTGAGGTACATCATTTGTCACCGAAGTTAAGGAGTGTTTGTAGAGTTCTCAGAATGCTGTCCTTTGTATGACACTTGATAAGAGTTCGGTTTCTTAAAACATTGCCTGTAAGGCTAATAAAATGTTTTACGCCTCAACATTTTGGGGACACTGGAACACATTGTTCCAAATAGAAATAATCTCAAATGTGCTTGTAATTCATCTTTGTTGTAAACATTAAGGGACACCCCAAAACAAGTTTTATAATTTACTATCTATACTTTTTTTAATGTATCGGTGATTTTTTTTTTTTGTGGCCAAGTGGATATTTTCATTGCACTAAAACAGCACTAGGGACAGCTGAATCACATAACCTATACTGTGTCCCCAGGGCCTCCTGAGACATCGCAGGCGCTACCATAAGGCAACAGGAAGTAATAGACTTCTATCCAATTGTGGCTCCATTTTCCCTTCCGATTGCCATCACTCAGCCATGCAATGCCTGTGCAGAGGCTTCTGCGAAAGGTCCAAATGAGATAAACACTGACCTTTAATGAGACGGGATGAGGAGCTGGGTGGGTTGGTTTGTCCAGAGCCCCCTGCTGCGCTAAATATGGATCACGCTTCATTATCCAAAACAATTATCGTTTCACTCTGCTCTCATTTCTCTCGCTTCTCTGCTGGGGGCATAGCAAGCCAATGTGGAGGTGATGTGAATCATTTAATTAAAAAAAAAAAAAAAGCCACAAAGTCTCCCAAAATGGCAACAAACACGAATCGATCATCCAACATGACTGCATGCATACTGGAGCCTCAAACAATCAGGAAAACATGACCACAGCCATTTCACAGATAAAAGCGGATTGATTGGTTCACTCAATATCTGACTAGAGGAATCCAAGTTGTGATAGGAAACAAAAAAGAAAAAGAAAAAGCATGCGCTGAATGGGAGAATTGAGTTCTTCTGTACGTGAGTAAGTAAACAACCTAACAGATCAACACAAAGACAACGATGAAATCAATACTTTTTTTTCTAAGGAATACATGTACTGTTGAAAAAAAACGAAAGCAAACGGAACACAGAGTATCCAGTCGACATTTTGAACACACATTATGTGGTCAGGAATTTCAAGAGCATAATTTTAATTTTGGTTTATAGTGTGTGTCCTAATGGTCAACAATATGTTTTCACATCCATGCAGAACATGTCGGTGAGGTATCAAGCAGTGTTGTTAAATGACACAATAACCAACACGACCAAAGGCCGGCGGGGACTCCAGGGGGTTTCCTTTGCAACATTAACAAATCAATTGCTTGATTGTGCGGCTCCATTGAAAGTGGGATTTCCGTAATTGAAGCTCTGCACTCACATCACAACTCCAACCATGCTCAAGCTTGTTGTGATCGGACAGACTTCCTCAATTTGACTCATACAAGCGGTTAAGAGGATATGTAGCCGGCTCTTGATCATAACAAAGATAAGCAGATCATTTATTCATTTGTCTTAGCTTTGTTGTGATTATAAAAGTCTGCATGATCGGCAGTGTTCAATTTTGGGTTTTTTTTCCCCAACGAGTCGAGTCACTTGATTTTCGGGATCGGCTGATACTCAGTCCAGTGATACCTTGGCATTTAATCCGCAGTAAACGATACAGAATGAATTTGCAGTACTTGACATTGTTAGTGAGAAGCATGTGTCTCGCTTAAATGTATAATGACGAGTCTATGCAGCCCCATATTTGGTGAGTGAGTGTGTCACTCTGCCCATCTACAGTTTTTGCTTGGCGCAAAATAATTCACCTTTGTCGCCTTTTCATTAAACATTATATATATATATATATATATATATATATATATATATATATATATATTGCCCACAAATGATTATAACATATTAAACATTCATTATATATATACATACAGTATATACATATATATATATATATATATATATATACACACACACACATACAGTATATATATACACACACACACACACACACACATACAGTATATATATATATATATATATATATTCTTTTAACTTAGCTGTTCTAACTTTATTCCTGACCCTGCTTCAACCTTTCTTTTTGTCTCCCCTCATGCACATGACCCTGGTTCTTGAAAACACCAAGTGATGTAAACTTGAAAACAGAAACAGAGGAGAAACTGGGGAACAGAATCCAAAAGGAGTTTTTACAAGCACAAACAGCTGGGCCAAAGTGCCAAACCCTCATAACTCCACCCCCCCCCCCCCCACACACACACACCGGACTCAACAGAGGGATGACTCTAGAAACCCTGAATCAGCTGCACCCCCTTCAAAAAAACAAAAACATTCATGTTCACAATCTAAAAACATTACTGATAGACTGTTGCGTACCTCACAGAATGATGATCTTGCCTGTTGTCGCTCAAGATTATCTTCGCAAGAATGAGCCCAACGCGACGCCATCATTCACTTTGACTTTAAATCATCCAAGCCAGTGAACATCCACATTGATAAAGGTACCTTCAGGTGGAAAGCGAGAATCTGTGGTCCACGCCTTCCAATCTATGCGTTTGTCCTTGCTGGATTAACTAATCCATCTGGAGGAGAGAGGACAAAAAGACTTGGTTTATGTTCGTTTATACTGAAAAAAAAAAAAAACTCATCGCAAGTGTTCACACTATGGTTAATAATGCTCTGCCGGCATGAGCAACTGCTTTCAACGACCGTACACCTTGTGTAGCTTTAAATAAGCGAGGTGATGCTGGGGAAAGTGATCATAACGAGGCAGTTCTTCTTGATCAAACGTGAGCCAAATGCTACTTCGGCTGGCTGGGTTAGAGTTTGGCGATTGGTCGAGGTTTGTAATGTGACCAACAGATCACTTTAACCAACGGCCCGGGTTTGTTGTCATGGGTCCGATGAAGCGCAGCAAAGTGGACCATCATAAATGGCCAGCAACAAGTGTGCCATGGCAGAAATGTGTTTTTTTTAAAAGTCTTAAAAACAGAGGTTATTCATTAGCACGTATGCGTTCATGTACCTATGATATTAAGCGCCGCGTCGCCATAAATATCGCATCTGGTTTTGCGATTTGAAAAAGATGGCTATTGTTCGATTTCGACGCACGGAGCGTTTCGGGTTGTTCTCACGCGAACTACTCTGATGAAACCAACCTTTTGTTAACTTATTTAGACTACAATACGCGCAGTATTTATCCCTCAAAGTACCTGAAATTAATCTTGGCTCACGCAGTGGATTAAAGTTGTAAAAGGTGACAATGAAACCGAACTGTGGCGAGCGGCTGCTGGTTGGTTAGCAGCCATGCTAACGGCTAGAGTTGAAACAAAGTTACCTGAGTTGTTACGGGGCGTCGATCCAGACGTCGGTGATAGTCGTTAGAGGCGAGGAAGCCCAACACAACCATAACAAACGGGCTCCGGTGTTGGTAGACGTTGACATAATGACGATTATTTTCAGTAAAAACGGAGTTCCTCACGGGGGAGGCGCATGGTGTAGTTTCTGTGGTTGGATTTTTTTCCCAGCTTGCTTCGAGCGTTCCCAACTCCCTGGGAGTCCACCTTCGGTCAACAGGACACGATCAACCAATCACAGGAGGCCTTGCTTTCGATCCGACCAATCATGTGCGACATTTCACAATGCAGCCGCAGCGCTGCCAGACGGCTGAGTCCAACCTTCCACAGAAGTTTAATTAACACAACCAGAGGTGGATTGAAATGGTTTGTCCTACGACAACAAAAGCGTTTATCGGTCTCATGAATCATTCCCTTCCTCGTAATGTTGTTAAATTTAAATAAGAAGCCTGTACTCGGAGTCACGTGTTGTAGTTCAAAGGGAGGTCGATCCTGGCTGGCATGTGGATGGTAGTGCATGAGGAATGTGGATTCAGACCGTTCGTCAAATAGTCTGCTGGCGATGTAAGTGCTCCAGGCGAAGCTGGTTGAATCTGAGCGGGTTGGTGTGCTCCAATCCACCCCCCCTCTCCAGACAAACGCCCCCTTTATGCGCATGGAACAGAAGGGGCCACCTGTTTCTTTTGGCCGTGTTTGGCTTTTGTTGCGGCAGAGGTCGGTTCGGGCCTGGATACTTTCGCAAAGCTCTCATACCAGTGTCTACTTGTGCACACACAACTGTCCATTTGTTCCTATAAAAAAAAAAAATAAATTATATATATATGTGTGTGTGTGTAACTGATGGTATAGTGGCACACTGTGCCTATGTCACTGATAGTGTAGTGGTACACTGTGTGCGGGCAGCATGGACTCGGTTCCCACTCGATGACTGTGTGGATGTGATTGAGAATGCTTATTTGTTTCAACATGTGCCCTGAAATATTTGTATGGAAGAAAACTTCGGGGCAAGATTTGAACAAATCGAAAGAAAAACAAGGATCGGTAACTCGAGCGGTAACTGAGAATCCCTTTTGTTGCACATATTCTCAAAATGTCATAATTGCAAAGCCAATTTGTATGAAAACCACTTCTAGAAAATGAATATAAAACAATCAAATGAAAGAGTAAGGATTACTGTAATTGAAAGTACATGACCTCGTATTGTTACATATTCTCTCCCACGACCTCGAAATGTTGTAAAACCAGCTCCCTCCATTTGATTGTACAGTTTGTATAGTTGTGTACTACATTACAGCTTATAGATATGGCTAATAACTCATCGATTATGGCCTACTTTCTTCATGGATATCAATTTCCGGAAGCAAAAACACAAGTACAAAAGATAGTGATCGAATTGATAACTAAAGCCACCTATTGTCAAAAGATTTCAGGAATTATTTTGGCAAACAGTCCAATAATTTTGTTGTGCATACCCCGTGTCAATTTAAAATTTTAAAATCTTGGTCGAACTAAGAAAATAGATATATTTTTCCATTTTAACCAACATATTTATTGCATTCATGTTCTATTGGGTTCAATTGTTTCACCAGGGAATTTTGCTTTGCTGGTTAGAAAGGTCAGGCTTGTGATTCCGGCATTATTCCCACAGCAGAGTGAAAAACTGTTTTGTTTAAATAGCACTCGGTGTTCCCAGCTTAAAGACCGGGAGTCATATGTCAGGTGTACACAAAGAGCGCAACCGTTCAATACAAGCAAGTCTTTTGTGCCTTTTGGGATCATTTGTGGGCATCTTCTACATTCTGTTTTGGCATTGTCATCCGTGTTGCTTTATAAGAGGGTCGAACTTGTTTGGATGCGGGGGCGGATGGGATTTTAAACGTGATAACTGACAGTTGTTTTGTAATATATTAGTCGTGACCTATTGTTAATCAATCAAGACACATCGAGACATAAACTTAAAGCAATCCATAGTTTTAATACGCAGATAATTCATTGATAAACACTAACCGGCAACGCTCCAAGTGTTTTGATATACAACACACAGTTTCACCAGGGAAGTTGATCAAATATTGAAAAAAATGCAAAATTAATACAAATAAATGTCTCCAAAGCTACACTCTCATCCCAAGAATTGTAAAAAATGACAGGAAAGGAACTTTGCATGGTAATAATGAGATGAGTCACTATTTTGTTAGAAAATGCTACACTTCCTGCTTAAAAAATGTGATTGACGTTCACATTTAGGTAGGCTAATTTCCTTTGTTTTTAGCAACTATCGAGTTCAGTGCGGTTGGAGCAAATCCCTTACGTCGCATACCTGCGCGTTACAAATGAAGTCGACCGAGGTAAGCACAAGCATAACTGCGGCATTTCAGTTGCAAGTTTCATGATTCTGAATTTCAGCAAAACGTTAGCGATCATCATTGGTGCCATATTGCCCTTCAGCATACTTCAGTTCAGTATTTAGATTTTTTTTTAAAAACTATTAGGCTCTTTTGCAACAAATTTTTTTTGTTGTCTTGACTCTTTAGTAGTCAACATCTTTCAAGACAATGCGCGTACTGACTCAGTTTGCAGATGTTTGCCCTTAACTTTATTTGCAGTATTTCGGCTTCTTTTTACACAAAGTTAAGAATGGTCATTATTCCTCTAAAGTTACTTATGTCTTTAAAAACGACATCATTTCCTCTCAGAAAGTTGTTTGTAAACCCCGTGTTCCACTAAGTGCACGAAACGATGAGTTGAAAGGCAATGTCTTCGCCCGCTGGTCGTTTCACAGAGGGAATGTGGGACAGCAACGTCGGAGAAAAAAGTATTTCTCCATAGCAGCTGGAATGGGTTCTAACGTTGAGACGACATCTGAGAGCATGTGGCTTCCTTCCCTCATATCTTGTATTTCATTTTGCCACTGTCACTGATCACACAGATATGCTGTAGGAAAGGAAAAAAAAAAGAAAGGGGTCAACAAAGGTGGATTTTTCCTTTGTTGGACTATGACATGACATTTTTTTGGGGGGGGGGGGGGGGGGGTAGGCCAGTGGTTCGCGCGTTGACCTCACAGTGCAGAGGTGCAGGTTTCTATTCTGGCTCCGGTCTGTCTACCTGTGTGGAGTTTGCATGTTCTCCCCGGGACTGCGTGGGTTTTCTCCGGGTACTCACATTCACGTTCCCCAAAAAATTGCATGGCAGGCTGATTGAACACTCGAAATTGTCCCAAGGTGTGAGTGTGAGTGCTCCGTGATTGGCTGGCAACCGGTTCAGGGTGTCCCCGCTGCCTACTGCCCGAAGACAGCTGGGACAGGCTCCAGCACCCCCGTGGTCATTGTGAGGATAAAGCGGATCAGAATATGGATGGATGGATGGATGAAACCAGTGCCGAGGGCAAATTTAGCTTTCCAGTGGCGCAACTCAGTGAGTTTTGGGCGAATGTGTATCTCTGGAGGTGGTATGTTCCTGACCCTTAAAATCCATTCACGTTTACTCCGAAATAGGCACAACTGCAAAAGCTGATGAATTTTCGGGCATTCTGAAAAAAGGCCTTTTTTAATTAATAAACACAGCGATTCCAATACAGCCGGGGCCTTCGCACAGCCTGGCGCTCGGGCCCGAATAATAAAAGCCGCTCACTTACATTGAGGTCTCTAAAATACTCATTGTAGTCCAAAGCGTATCCAACCACGAAGCGATCGGGGATCTCAAAGCCGACATCTGAAATGAAAGCGGAACATACAACCCCATTGAGCATTTTTCCCCATTCATTGAGTCATACGTAAAAAGGTTCGGCGCATGTGTTAAATCTGAATGAACCATTGGCTCATTAACATATCAAAGAGGAAAGTGTCAGATGCGTACAGTCGGGGGGGCTTGCAGTCCTGCGAGGCACCCTCTTCACCAGCAATCTGAAGAAAAGACACGGCTATTATTGGAAATTATTTATGCGCTTGCATATGTGACCGGACCTGATGAATTTTTAAACAGTACCACCTGTGTCACTTACTGACTCTGTCTGCTGTCTAGACTGGGAAGGCGGATATCGAGTGATTCACAAAGCGGGGATAACCAGGCGGCTTTTGTTTTGTTGCTCCACACAGTCATAACTCACCCGGCAACTTTGATCATTTTGGGCTGGAAGGCTTTGACGTGCTTCAGGAGAGCCGTCAGGGTCTTGCCGGTGCCAATAATGCCCTGAGTCGTGCAAGCAAGACAGGAAAACAGGACTGAGAAAGAACAAGATTACCGACGTGGATTTTCCAGACAAAGAGCTGATTAATTTCACACTGTAACAGGTGGGAGGAGTTCAACAACTGGGTCGCTCTGACGTAACCTTTTAGGAGGAACCTTTCAAAATAAATCTGGCTTTTACTGAATGAACCCAAACGAACCCGATTTCTTGTCCTGCAATTGCATATGTGCACTTGAATGTACATGGGAATTGGAAACTTGAAAGCATTCAATGGCAACCGAGCACTTGGCCCTAATGCCTCTAATGCCTAAATAATGTCACATAATCACAATAAAGCCACTGAAAATAAAGCCTATGCGGTTTTCATCAAAGTAAAATCAAAAATGCTAATAATAATCTGCACCAAAACTGCCTTGTACGCTCAAACTGAAAATAATAAATCCCTATCCTGTTCATTTGAGATTTTTTTTTTGTGAAATTCGAATCCCCAAAGTAGTTTCATGATCGATTTAAAAGGATGTGGATGTCAGGTAATTGTTCATTCAAAGACACGCAACACAGAAGATCATGCAAAACAGAACTCTGAGATATGGATGAACATCCGTGGGCACATGTTGGAAAATGTCTCGCTGATGATGGTGGGCAGCGTAGTTTTCTCCATGCGTACTGCTGTTCCAAACATTTCAAAAGGAAAACTTGAGCTGGCTCCCCTTGACCTGGTATGCCATCTTCATTAGGACATGGCGGGGGGGGGGGGGGGCGACAAAAAACACGGTTGACTCACCTCCACAATCAGTACGTTCTTGTGAGGGCAGGTCAGTGAAGGGGAAGACCACAAAGGCAAAAGAAAGCAATTAGTTAGAAACATTTTACAAACTGGCAGGTCAGCTATCCAACCATGGAAATCCTGGTGTGTGGGGGGGGGGGGGGGAGGTCAAGTAACACAGTGAGTTATCCTGCAATGTGCTTATTTCTCATTGGTCTACAACTCTCAACTCAACTGTATTCATAGAGCACTTTCAAACAGCCATCGTTGCATCCAAACAAAATCCATCTTTTTTTTTTTTTTTTTTTTTTTTAACGCAGGTCTTTCTTAGGGGTCATGGATGAGCTGGAGCCTATCCCAGAGTGGCGGAGGTCAACCCCGGATTGATCACCAAAGCGCATGTTTTTCACAATGTGGGGAGGAGCCAAAGTACCCAAAGAAAACCCACGCATGCAAGTGCCAGACATCAGGCCTGGACCTGACATTTGAACCCAGGAGACGCCAACCGGAAGGCAGACATGCTAAACACGAGGCTACCATAAAATGATATTCATTCATAAATGCTATCTTGACTGATTTGACACAAATCAATCTGAATTGATACCCGCGTCCTGAGATTGTACTAGTGGTGTAACTGAACATGCTGCCAGTGTGCATTTGATTCCCGCCCAGTGATGCAATACGTAACCACAACCGAAACCCCGGATTGTATCAGGAAGGGCACCAGACATAAAAAACGTTGCCAAAGAAATCAAGCAAGTACTCGCTGTGTTAAAACCTGACGGGACAAGCTGAAAACCATCACAACCAAGGAGACTGAGACTGAGACTTTTGTTTTCTTTCCTTTATGCACCGCAACGGTTTCATGAAATAGTGGCAAAAAATATGTTTGAAGCAAGCTGATTATTTGGAAGAACAAAATCGACCTGAAACACGATCTTGCGTTGATAAAACGAACTAAATAGAAATGATCGCAAACACGTCGTCTTTGTCAAATAATATTCAGGAGCTTTTGGGGCTCCATTTTAAATGCACTTTTTTGGGGTATTGCTGTTTACAGAAGAAGAAAAGTCAAACAGTCTTTTCAGAACTGTTGTTATTTTGGACAATACTTAGTGACTGATTTATTATATCTTGCATTCAACATATTGAAAAAAACGAACTAATAATAAATATAATGAAAGGTAAACAAAAACGAAGCCTTTTTCGGAAAAAAAAACTACTCTAAAAATTCATTACAACTAAGATCATTTAAATTACAAAAGTCAAAACAAAATATAATATTAGATTTAAAAATCCCAAACTATACTCATCGTGTCTAGCATTATTCCCTCAAACTACACAAAAGATTAAGAAAAGCAGCACTCTGAACATTCTCGGCTTTAATCTCACTCTTTTTTTTCTGGGGGGGGGGGGGGGGGGGGACTCTGTCTCATGGAAATACAGTACAAAGTAGGTCCTTCATTATTACTCTGACAACAGGGACGGAGCTCAAAGCCCCTGCGACCAATCTAGTGATGACTCAGTGTTGCCAACCTAGCGACTCTGACGCTTTTTTTAGCAGGAGGAGGGGGGGAAGTGATGATCAACCAACTTAGTGACTTTTTATGGCATTACTGGAGACTTCTGGATGCTGAGACTTCATCCAGGGCTGAAAAAAAAAAAGCCACCACCGAACGGCTCACTCTCTTGACCCATTTTCATCAAATTCGAAAATCGCAAAAGATTTACTTGGTGGTTTTAATGTCACAATTAATGAGTCGGCAGGCGCTCCTGAAAGACGGCTATTTATAGACAGTGGTACCTCTACTTACGAAATTAATTGGTTCTGGAAGAGATTTCTTTAACTAGAAAACTAGTAAGTAGAGACGCGTTTTCCATGTAAATGCCCTAATCCGTTCCAAGCCCCCGACAAAATTTAAACATAAATGTTTCCTAAAGCATAAAAATGCATCGAAATATGTAACAAATACATGTTACAATTAGATTATTGCACGATAAATGAGAGTTGTGCATAATGTAACAAACAAAGAATAAAGAATAAAAATGATGGTCATTTAACTTTTAACTGCATCCTCATCGGGTTTTTTTTTGCCCTCTTTAGTTCTCTATCACAAGTGGTTTTTGGCTGGCGCTTTGTAAAGAACTGATATCAAGGGACGTTTGCTTTTGTCGGCTTTTAACAATCCTTCGAAAATGTACAAGGCGAACATCAGCATAGTGAACGATCACCGGACTGGTGATCGCACTTTTTCTAGGTGATTCGCATTCACGTAAAACTATCGGAACGCCTCATGGCCCGAGGGGCGATTGACGAAGACGCTGCATAGACATACAGTATATCTATATATTCATCGATCTACACACATACACACGTACGATAGAGGTTCCTCTTAGTCAATGGGATGCCAGGAAGATGCTCGGTAATAGCCAATGGCAGAGCAGCTGTAAGTATGTTGCATTCAGGAAACTCGGAGCTTCGAGTTGCAACCCCTACCGCATTTTTATCTTTCGTATCTTGAAATTTCTTTCGTAAAAAGAGGCAATATTTTCCTGTTGAAAGGTTTCGTCACTTGAGAATATTTCGTATGAAGAGACGTTCTAAGTAGAGGGACCACTGTGCCTTACAAACAAAAAGTACATTTTCCAAAATGGAACCGCTTTAATTATTTAAAAGGATCGGTGATACTGTCCTTGTATTTACTTGGTATCGCTTCAATACTAAAATCGAGTTCACACACACACGCACACACACACACCACAATGCGGCCGCTATCAGTCTTTAGCCCAGTTTAAGTATGTCCCCACTGAAATAGCTGAAATTCTACAAACGTCTGTCTAATCAACAGGAGACAATAGGCTACTATTTACATGCGGAGGAGTGCCCAACGAACACTTCTACATGGTTGGACAATATAAATGCTAAGAAATGCCAATTGTATTAATTTCACGCTAGTTTTTCAACAAAGGATTCATGGGAGGATACGTGTTCATTTCAATGAAATGAGTGTGTGTTGGACAGTTCTGTGCGGAGAAATATTATTCAACTCCACCTTCGGAGGCAACACTACGTCATGCCTCTTCCCACACTGTTTGGCTCACTTCTTCCAGGACAACGCTGTTGCATTTTGTAACGTAAGTGTGCATGTCATAAAAAGAGCTTGGGGGATTTCTTTCACAAGCACCCTCAAAATACAAACATGTCAAGTGAGCAAGGCGGCCGACGTGACTCAAGGCCTGCAACCTCATCACCAATTCATGTTCTGGTTATGTAGGCCACGCCTTGCCCTTCTGCCGATATAGGCTGTGTGTGTGTGTGTGTGTGTGCGTGTGTTCAGATCAGATTGTGTTTATCGCCTAGGAATACTGTCTTTTCATCGTTGTTCAATGCGCGCGTGCACACACACACACACACACACACACACACACACACACAAACACGTATACAAAAGGTGAAGCAAATAATTGTCCAGCGCAGCTCAGTGCAATGTTCTTACATGTCTCATGATGGAAATATCGTTTTTTTTGGCCTATTGACATGACTCACACAAACATGAAAATTCTCAAGAGTTGACGCCTCACCTCGGGCCAAAATTAAAACATTAGTCAACACGGAAACGCCCTACATGTAATAGTTTTTCCTTGAGATCGCTCCACCTCTTCCTTTTTTTTTTTTGCTTTGCATAATCCTGTTGACAAATGAACCACAGTACTCTTTGGGTGTACACATTCAACATAACCTCTGTTGTATCCGCAGTTTTTGCTACCCTCCTTGCAAGGCTAACTTGCTCATCATGAGTTGGTGTGAACTTGACTTTGTTTATATGTTCCCTGTGATTGACTCCTACTCACACGGAGTCAGCTGGGCGAGGCACCAGCAAGTGTCAAATGGAGTTTCATGAATACCAAGTCAAACGCAAATGACCCCCCCCCCCCGCTTGATGTATTTAATATTAACCTTTATAGTCAAATTAATTGGGCATTGCTTTCATTTGAATCTGTGTTAGCTTATCCTTTTTAATAGATACTAACTATAATATGATTATGTATTCTCATTTATGGCCATATCTCAGTCTTTTATGTATGTTTTTGTAATGTGGTTGTAAAGCTTGAGGACCTGCAAACAAAAAAGGCAAGGTTTAAACCCAGAACTTTTAAAACTAACTTTCCATTTATTTTTAATTCATTTCACTAACCCGCCTCACACATTTCTGATGTCTCTCAAGTGTCACTGATGATGTAGTGACTCAACTTCCCACTCAGCAACAGTGTGAATGGGAATGGTTGCTGTCTCTATTTGTGCCTTGCGTTTTATCAATTTTTAAAAAATGCTTTATCCTGTTTACAGAAGCAGTGAAAGTTTCTCCAGGGGAGACACGTTACAGAGAGGAAATGCTGCCCTCTTGAGGCATACAGATGTCAACACAGGATATGCTTGTGCACCGAGAAGTGAACATTTGTTTGCATTTCTCAAGTGACTCTTACGATTTGTCTTTTGTAATGTACGAATTCCACACCACACTGGCAAGAGATAAGGGCCTGTGTCCACAAAGTTGGAATAACACAATGGTCCCCATATATATATATATTTTTTTTGTAAGCAGGAAACAATTGAAAAGATAAGGAGAAATAAATCAAAATTCATATTCATTAATGGGTTGTTAATATATGTGTTTGGACACTTTTATCCAAACAACACTTCTGTGAAATTTAACTGTTTTGGACAACTGGGACATTATCGGCATTTTTCCGCCCTTCCAATCATCCATCCATCCATTTTCCGAACCGCTTGATCCTCACTAGGGTCGCGGGGGGTGCTGGAGCCTATCCCAGCCGTCTCCGGGCAGTAGGCGGGGGACACCCTGAATCAGTTGCCAGCCAATCGCAGGGCACACAGAGACGAACAACCATCCACGCCCACACTCACACCTAGGGACAATTTAGAGCATCCAATCAGCCTGCCATGCATGTTTTTTTTTTGGAATGTGGGAGGAAACCGGAGCACCCGGAGAAAACCCACGCAGGCCCGGGGAGAACATGCAAACTCCACACAGGGCGGCCGGAGCTGGAATCGAACCCGGTACCTCTGCACTGTGAAGCCGACGTGCTAACCACTGGACTACCTGGCCGCCCCCTTCCAATCAAAGTTATTTAAGATCGGATTTTTGCATGTCTGTGTGATTATCCAGAGCAATTATCCTGTGGTGTGGCGTGTTTTTACGATGTTCCTCCGAAGCAATTCACCACAATAAAAATGACGAGAAGAATTTGAAAACACAGAAGTTACCAGATAAGATAACAGTAAGCTTCTTCTAGTTCTATTCTTCTTAGTCGACCTCTGGTTTGGGTGAGGAGAGTTGTGAGTTTTGGTGGAGAAATGGGTGTGTGTGTGTGTGTGTGTGTGTGTTGCAGTGGTCATCTTGCATTAACAGCAGGCAGTAATCAGTTAGGGCCAACCAATATGGATTTTTTTTTTTTTTTAAGGAAGATGCAGATTCAGGCAGTATAAAATCATAATAACTGATTTAATCGACCGATTAATTAAAAAAACTAGTATATTTGTTTAATACACATACTAACATAAAATATATAATTTAATATACTATAATAATATAAAATATTCATTCATTCATCTTCCGAACCGCTTTATCCTCACTAGGGTCGCGGGTGGGGGGGCGGGGGGGGGGGGGTGCTGGAGCCCATCCCAGCTGTCTTCGGGCAGTAGGCGGGGGACACCCTGAATTGGTTGCCAGCCAATCGCAGGGCACACAGAGACAAACAACCATGCACGCCCACACTCACACCTAGGGTCAATTTAGAGTGTTCAATCCGCCTGCCATGCATGTTTTTGGAATGTGGGAGGAAACCGGAGCACCCGGAGTTTAATACATATACTAATATAAAATATATAATTTAATATAATTTATACATAAACTAATATAAAAACAATATTTTTATTTTCAGTTCATGTATAAAACATTGCTTTTTGGGTGCCTGAGGTTCACTTTTTTTTTGGAGGGGGGCGGGGGAGGTCCCCGCTCACAACGATAAAAAAAAAATGTTACAAGTGGAACACGTGACTGTTTTTTTCCAAAAACTTTTTATCCGTGAGTATTTGTTTGACTTCACAACTGAGGAAAATCGGCCAAAATGAGCAGATTTTATATTTGAATGTCAGCCCCTGGTAGAATATGTAGAAAAAGAGGCAACAATTACAAATAAATAAATATTTAAAAATGAAAGAAGAAATGAATCTGCTGATGTTCTTTTGTGGAGGAATGTTTTAATGGCCTTTGGTAAAAACGTGAAGGAAAAAAAAATGGACAGATTTTTGCTCATTTCAAAATAGCTGATGTCAGTCGATTAAATCAGCAGGTCATAAATCAGCTGGTCACTTTAAGTGGGGGGGAAAAATTTTTCACACGAATAACAATTCAAAATAATAATTTACCTTTCCAGCTAAAAATGATAAGTCCTCTGCTCCAAGTATGTGAAGATCTTCTGTGGACTGATCATTCTGAGGAAAAGCCAGGAGATATCATCTTTACTTTTCATCGCTCATTTCAACATTTAACAACAGTCAATCACTTGTGATGTAAAGACACTGCCGTCACGGTATTCTGCATGGTATGAGAGAAAGATCGTCGTCATGAGACAAGCACTGACTCTAAAATGATTTTAGACCAAAGTACATTCGAGGGGGTTTCTCTTGATGCTCACCAGGTAGCTCTTGAGGCGGATGAAGTGAACTCTCATGGGGATGGTGCGGTCCGAGTTGCAGCTTAGCGCCTTGATCTTGTCCACCAGGTCGGCGCAGAACTGGTAGCCCCCTTTTAGCACGCATAGCACCACAATGTCATGGTCCCCCAAGTCATCCATGATGTTGCGAGCGAGACGTTCCGTTCTGGGAAGCATAAAGTGTTTGCTCGGTTGGCAGTCTGGCACAAATCATTTCACACTGAATGAAAGCGTTCATCGATGTTGTCCTATCCAAGCAGGGGGAACATTAATGGTCTGTATTCATCCCGCATGGAATAAATTAACTCCTAAAGGAATGCTGATTCCCTATCTGCTTGTATGTAATGAGTTGGGGTCACTGGATTTCCTGCCCACCCGTCAAGTATAAAATTTAACAACCGAGGACGTTTTTTATGAGCTGTCAATTGTCCGAAAAATGTTCTTAAAGCAAGCTCACTCTTTATTTTGGCCCGGCTGACTTCTATTTCTGCTGTACTGCTGCCAAGTGGCATGGTGATGAAGTATTGCCTTCATGAGTGAAAATCCAACAGATGCTTTCACTTACAACATGGTTTCACACTTGCTTTGAATGGAAAGTAATATTCAGGGGCTCGGCACAAGTAGCCAGAAGATACTTAGGCATTTACTAAAGCGGTGGCCATGATACTATTTGAGGAAATACATCGCGTTTTCTCACAACAGGATCAAGCTGGAGAACAAGCAAGGAAGTCCACAAGGAAAGGCGAAATAAAAACAAAAATCCCCCAGTAGTTTATTATTGTGTTCATCTTTTTGAGATGCAGAATTTTCATACTATTAAAAGGAGCCATACTATGGGTTTATTTTGGCAATTTAAAAGAGTTCCAACTTCCAAGGTGTCATAATAAAAGCTATCTTACAATCCTGTTCCAAATATTTGGGTTTCAATACCATGCCGTCGTAAAGACAGCTGCTATTTAAAGATAAGCAACTTTACAGAGTGCTCTAGTCAGTATTGTTTATAAAAAGCCACAACTAGCAAAAATTCTCTCTCTCTCTCTCTCTATATATATATATTTTTTTTTTTTTCTTTGTGGCATTATTGGAGACCTCTGGAGACATGCGAGACTATACAGAGCTGGAAATGTTCACCCTTTTCACATCCTAACTGCAGAAGGGATCATTACCACCGGCTAAATTTAATTTCAAAGTTCATTGGCACTCCAAAGGCCTACAGTAATTATTTGTATACTTAAGTAGCATTTCGTTTGGGATCTGTGTATCTTAGTAACTACCAAAATTATGTTCTGTGGAAGTGCCCTCAAGGCTAGCCTGGCACTTACTGAAGTCTCTTGAGCCACAAAATGTTTTAAAGGAAGCATGGATATGAAGTTAAAAGTATGAAATACTGGATTTTTTTTCTTTTTTTGACTGGTTTCATCAATTTGACTCTGTCGAACCGGAAGTGCAGGCGGAAGACTGCTGCTGAATGCGGCTGTCCGCGTGATACTGCGCGGTCATAAGTCTCGAAAGTACACTGAACATTTTGACTTTCTCACAATGCACAAAATACGAACTTTGAAGTGTTATCGTAAACAGCCTCTCATCTGCCACTGTGAGGAATATACACTCAACATTAGGTACACCTGCGGAGATCGAGTACATGAGTGGAAATTTCCAGCAATTTGCCGGTGGCTTACAGCAAATTTAGAATGTACTTGCTCAACCTGAGGAACCAATGACATTTGGGTTACTCTTTAACATGATGTAAATATCTTTAGATTGAAATCAGACTTCTTCCAAATTTTTTTAAAATTATTCAAATTAGGTATCTGTCAATATGTGTGCAGCGTAAACACTCGGATTAGATATGCCCCGTCAATGTCGCCTTGATGACGTCAAAACACTGAGTGGTGGTGTATAAACACCCATGTATGCTCAAACAATACAAACACTCTCTGTACATTGGTACCTCTACTTAACGAAATTAATTGGTTCTGGAAGAAATTTCTTTCTTAGAAAATTTTGTACGTAGAGACGCGTTTTCCATGTAAACGCCCTAATCCGTTCCAACCCCCCCCCCCCTCCCAAAATTCAGACACAAATGTTTTCTAAAGCATAAAAATGCATCACAATATGTAACGAATACATCTTACAACACAGGTGTCAAAGTCAAGGCCCGGGGGCCAGATCTGGCCCGCCACACCCTTTTATGTGGCCCGCGAAAGCAAATGAAGCATGTCGAGTTCCATGATGCTTGCTAAAGTCTGAACCAAAATTTCAAATTGTCATATGTAATCCACAATAACAGTCATTATTCTTGACTTCTGATTTTAAAAGTAGTTATTCATCAATTTATTGTGCGCTGTATATGTAATATGGGGAGGGGATTAAACATTTATATGGTTTCCCAAAATTCATCACGGCCCTCCAAGGGAAACCGTAACTACAATGTGAGCCGTGACCAAAAAAAAAAAAAAAAAAAAAAAAAGAGTTTGACACCCCTGTGTTACAATTCAGGATGTTCATAAGTAGAGGTACCACTGAATATTATTCTTAAACTACAGCTCAAGAATGATTAAAAAGAAGGTGTCAATCTTTATTCTGGGTAGCTCCATCAAGAAAGGCGCAAAATAATTACTGCTGCACATGGCACACTGAGGTTAACTACATTTAAATCAAAGGGAGCGGTTGTAGTCAACCAAAGCCAAACAAATTTTACGTCATTTAATGCATAATTTATGTATTAGCGCATGTCATTTGCTTTACTTCCGTGTTGTCGCTGCTGCTGTTCAGAGTTGTGGTGTTATTTACATGCAACTTGGGGGTTGATACATGTGCTAGATTGATTTAAACTCAGCCATACTGAATGTGTCAATTGAAGATGTAGAGGACTTGCACGATTAAAAAAAAGGTGGTGAGAACTCAAAATTTCAAGTTAATAAAACTTTCATAGCATTAAAGGTTGGTAATTCAATTTAACGTTTTAAGTTTTACTGTTGTGAAAAAGAGTTGACTGAATGGTCATCCCTTTTGTGGAACACCAACTTGAAGTTTAAATAAAAACAACGTGCTTGTTTTGTTGCGCGTATTAACATTGTGGTTAATTGAAAAAATAAGTTTTATACTATTTTAGGCAGAAAAAAAAGGTTTTTACATGATTTGAACTAGCCAAAAATCGTAAAAGGCATTACACGGGAATTGGACACGTAGACATGCAGCATTAATCCATTCATAACAAAAATAGAAAACGCTCAGCATTCAGGTTTATACTGACCACTTTTCGTGATGTGCACTTTGATGTTTTCTTTTCTTAAATGTGACAAAGGTTAAAACAAAAGCAGCTTTAACTTGTACCTGTCCATGATGACTCCATGCGGAACGACGACACATTGCAGATCCCCGGCGTAGTGTGTTGGATAGCTAAAGAGTTCTAAACTGTAACCTGGCCAGTCATCGTCAATCTATGAAGTGGATGATGAAAAGGAAAGAAAGCAAAACGATTTATACGCGTGTTCGCCCTTTGAAGTTGTGCAACTCGTCTAAACGTGCAAAGTAGCTCTGGAGAGCCGTAAAAAAAGTTTGCAAGGCGACATGTTGCAAACTTTATGGCGTCTAGTATAATCAAACTCTTTGCATGGTTTCATGCTTTTCCTACCACAATCCCGCCACTTCCTCCCTCGGTTTGGAACACGACGTCTGCCATGTTGTTTTTCTATCCGCAAAGTGGTCCTGCAAGCTTCCAGGAGGACTTGATAAGTTGGCTGGCTGCGCGGAGAGGAGGGCCCGAAGGAATGTTCGCTCGAGTTTGTTGGATCGCCTCCTTTTCCCTCCTCTCCTCCTTTGCTTGTACTGTATTTGCAATGCAGCAGGCTTGCCAATCTGCCAGGTGCCGCTAGAGGCGCACTTACTCTTTTCACCGATGCTCCACCGTGCCCAATATAATGACGTCAGAGTGTCCTCGGTTTACGACGGGGTTCCGTTCTCGGTGACGTAACTCGGATTTGGTTGCTTTGTAAGTCGTAACACGCCTAGGCTGTCTGCAAGAAAGGGAAAGAAAAGTCAAATGCAGGAGAACAATGCAGGTTCGACTCTAATCAGCATGTTTCAAACAAGAGAGTGGATGTGTCACACACAGACACACAAGTAAAAGTCCTTGGAAAGGTATTTGCCAAATTACCAAAATCAATACCCGGTATTTAAATGTTCAATGTGCAACCAATGTATTTTTTAACGGACACTGCTCGATGCAGAAATACCATGAAGAATTGGTCAAAACGTTTTATGCGATCCTTTTTTTAAACAGTGATGTAATTTTTTAAATGTATAAATGTATTCTATTTTTGGGGCCGCACAGCGACAGGGCGAAATATTAAAAGTTCATGAAAATGTATTCTAAATGTCAAACGTCAAGTGTGTGGGATGGGGGCTATCAAAATGCACACGGCACATCCACCTCTAAAAGGACTTATTTCCACCATGACAAGCAATCTGCTATAAAAATGAGCCCATTATTTTTGATTGTTGGAATTTTTTTTAATGGAATCCTGCCACAGGCATATTAAAGCACATGGGAACTGTTTAAATGTGTGTGTGGGGGGGGGGGGCAGTCTCATTGAGAAAGCAGCAGTTGTAGCCCTGCCACCTAGTGGAGGAAAAACAACCTTCACTTCATGCCTGAGCCAGATTGGAGAGAAATTTGGTCTCATGTGCACATTTGAGTGGACACTATTGCGTAGCAGGGTGCGAACGAGTGGAATATTGCACTCACCACCCGGGGCCGCTCATTTTAGCACCATCATCCTCACGATCATCATCATCATCATCATCAGCATCATCATCACCAGTGTGCAGCAATCTGCCGGACGCTGCTGAGATGCAGAGACAAGGTGTCTGATCGCCCGCCCCCCTCCCGCCCCCGCCCCGCTCTTCCTCCTCCATAGCAGCAGCTGTAATTATACACGGCGCAACGACGGCATCTGCGGAGGCAGATGTCAACATCAACATTTGAGTTCAATCAGCCCACGTATAGCGCAATCACCTCGGAGGGATGAGGAGGCGTTAAAGCCACGGCAAAGTGACAAAATCCATCAAGAGCGATGGATGGGGAATTATCATCCTCAGGACAACTTTGATCACAATGTGGTCTCTTTTCGATTGCAAAGTTGCAGGCGGACATGCTAGGAAAAGAGAACAAAAGGAAACGTCAACATAGATGTTTAAAATCTTCAACGATGTTTAAAAAGTGAGAGACCCCATATATGATGAAAACAAGAATCAACAAATATGTTCTTGCTGCCTTTATAACGTGTAGTGCACTGAAGAGGACCCACACCGTACAACACACACAAACAAAAACATTATAAGAACGTCTGCTGTAGCACCAATACTGACCTGTGAGTGGTATAGAGTGCCAAGACTGACAAAAAACACAAAGAAGAGTGGAAGCGAAGCTACTTCTTAGCTTATCTGGCAATATTGTTGCTGTCGCAAACTCTTGTTATTTTTATTGTCGTATGACTTGGGAGACATGTTAAGTGAGGTATACACATAACGACAATCCAGGTCATGTCAACAAGGGGTTGTTGTTGACTTTTTGGGCCAGAATGACACCCAAAAATACTTATTGAAGAGGAACTCCTCTTCAATCCTGCTTTTTACGGCTACAGAGAGCAACAATTAGAGGTTCATTGTATAACGTACATATTTGGGCATGATTATTGACATGTTTTGTGGGATATGTTTACTGTAAATATATACAGGCATGTGTTACACTGCACAATATATTTTTGTTATCCATTGCTCTTGCACTGACAATATCTTTTATTTGAATATGTATTATCTTAAAAGTGTGTTATAAGACCGTAAAAAAAAAGAAATCAAGTGTCAGAAACGCTACGAAAGCATTCCTAGAGAGTTTTAAAGAGGGCATTTCCATATTGTGGATTTGACTTATTACAGAGGTGGGATGGAATGTGATCCCCGCGATGGAGGCGGGATTACTTTATTGACTGTAAGTATACGTGACAAGTATTCTACAAGCGCTTGTACAATTGCATTTGTCTTTTTTTGGTCAGTGATGATCATGATGAGGATCCACACAAAAGCTGTGCGTCTTTCAGGCGAGCCACATCGCAACAGAGACCAGGAGACGGGTTGGGACGGGGCCTTGTCACATTGTTTTTGTTGCCTGCGTCGTCGTCACGGGCGGGCAGGCGGGCTTCTTCGGCCCCCCTCAGGGCGCGGGCCAGCAGTCTGGCTCTGGCATTTCACACTCACTCAGCAGTCAAGGCCTGTGACCGTCTGAGGACTTCAACGCCAAGTGCTACCTTCTCCCCTCACCCCGTCGCTGGGCCAATTATGAATATTCACTTGCGCTGAAAGTAATTCTGTCAGACATGCGACTGTCCTGGCTGATAATGTCAGCGCTGTTGTGTGGAGGATTTCAGGGGACAATCTGGCAAGAATGGGGCCATTATTGTGCTGTGTTCTTGTTATTGTGGTTTCATCACTGTTTGTTTGTATGTTTGTTGGCAGGATGGCACACATCACGACCAAATCCATTAACGTGACATCCTGTGGAGGGGCGGGGCAAGGAAAAATCTTGTGAAATTGTGGGACAAAATCCAGACCTTGGTGAGTATTGATTTTTTTTTTTCAATGTCGATTTTCTGTAGGGAAAAATGCATCAAACTTGGTGACAAAATTTAATCCTATCCAAGTGGCGGGTTCCTTTGGAGGAGTATTGAGAACTTGGTGACGAGTTAATTAAAACGAAGTAAATCTGTATCACAAATCTCAAAAATCTGATGCCCTACAAAAAAAAAAAGGAAAGCCATTTTTGAAATCAGACACAAAAATAAGCATGGGAACATATAAAACCATCCGTGATTAAAATGTGCTGCAGACCAGTGTAATTGGGCCAAATCTGAGCATTTCCTATACCTTCCCATCAAAACAACAGAGAATAAATTACTTTAAAAAGCAAAAAACAAAACAAAACAAAAATGTTTGGATGTACTATGATGAAAAACTAACCAATGAAATACTTTTTATCCCCCAAAACAATGACGTTTTTTTTTTGTTTTCCGGGAAAAAAGGAAAAGACACAAATTTGCCCAAAGAAATCTTTTCAACTTCATGTTTGTCATGTACAGTATGTGTCAAAGAAAGCAAAAGAAACCAGAAAAAATATGCAAATTTAAACTCGGCAAGCTTCCTGAAAAAGCCAAAGCTAAAATGGAAATGGCATTTTTTTTTTTTTGTCAGGGAGCGTAATGTGTGCCATTAAGTCAGACAGGAGTAATTACGAGGAACGAAATGCTGAGCCATAAAAGGAGGACATCGACTTGCAGTATGTAACCTTGGCTCACTTCCTGTTTTTGTAAGGCTGCAGCGAGCACGTTGACAAAGGACTCTTTCATGATGTTCACATTATGCTGACGTATGATGCATTGCTGTATCCCGTCATCGTTTTTAATGTGCTGTGAACCCTTTTGGACAAAGAAAGTCAACACAACGGTAGCTCGTTTACGAGTGTCGGTGAAGCAAAGAAAGAGTAAGAGACGACATCAAGCAGAACAATTAAAAAGAAAAGGAACAAAAGAGTATAAAAGCCTAAAAAGGCCACGAAAAAAATGTTACACGTTAAGAAAACACATCCTCTGACATGACGACTTTGTCCCTTCTTTAGTTAACATTGACAGTATTTTTGCATGTTTTGATATGGAAAGAAAACGAGTCTGGTAAATGCACATTTTTACATCTGTTGTGGTGCTTGGCTGATGAACGGACTGAGTGCATACTGGAGTGAAGTAAAAAAAAAAAAAAACAGACTGGAAAAAGACACAACGGGACAAACCTGTGCAATATACTACATGTGTGTTTTGTTGTTGCTGTTGTTGTTTACCAGAGATGGGCATTCCGACCCTGAGATGGAACGGTCCGTACGTCCATCCCAGACAGATGCTCATTTTTGGGACAGAGGACGAGAAGCTTTTTAAAAAGGACAGATTAAGTCAGGACGGGAGTGGGTTTTCATCCGTTCCTTTAATCGTCTCTAACCGTGTTTAAGTGTGTGCAAAATCACAAAGCCAGAGTGCAGCCAAACACTAAATTTTCTTAACAGGCTATTACATTTCAAAATAAAAGACCTCTGAATTTTGACATTTTGACTTTTACACCTGATTACAAAAAAAAAAAAAAAAAAAGATTTTCAAAAATTACTTTTTATGATGACCCATAAAAACCTGACCAGGTCTAGAGCACATGAAGCCACCAGCCAGACTACTTTCATTAAGATGTTACCTTACAAAATAAAAGGCCCCTGGAATCTGACATTTTGACCTTTACACCTGATTTCAAAAAAACATTAAAAATTCCGTTTTTATTATCTCGCAACCATCGGGCACACGAAGCCACCCCGGGTATCCAGACAGGCTACTTTCATTACGATTTGATGTTACATTACAAAATAAAAGGCCTCTGAAAAATGACTGGTTGGGCACGCCTGGTCTAAATACTTTATCTACACAAGATGATGATGCAATACATCAAAAAGGTGCACACACACATATATATATATATACATATATATATATATATATATATACATACACACACACATATAAATCCATTTAAAATCTAATTTAAATGTCATCAGTTAATTGCCAAAAATGAAAACAAAGGACATTTTTGCTATCGTTAGTTTATTTAGTTTTGCCAAAAGAAATTGTAGTTTCAGTTCATTTCATTTTTTTAAAGCATTTTTGTTTTCATTGTATTTTGTTGTTGCTTTTTTGCAAGTTTAGTTTTTGTTATTTTGCTAGATTTCTTGTACGAAAATAACCGTGTCACACTGTCACTTTTATAGGAAAAGCATTTGTCTTTAATGTTCCCACAGAATGTTTCCATCTATGAAAAACTCCCGGAATGTCGCCCGTCTACATTGCGCCAAAGACGACAGACTGCTCCTCATTGTACTTCAGGACGTCCTCCGGCGAAATGAATGATGTCAAGCTTGTCGGATGTGATGACAAGTATTTCTTTATTGTTTTACAGATAACATACTTCACAGGGTTACCTTAGAGGTGGACATGTCCCGACATAAACTGGGTTCAAAGACGCCGGCGACACAGTTGGGAGGAAGGGGGCAGGGGGGGGTTCGAGGAGGACGGACATACTCGGATCAAGAACACATTGTAAACAACTGAGCAATATTAGTCTAAAATGGCGTACCATTGAATAGAATAGATGAGAGACAACAAAATGTAGAATACGTAAGAAGATGTGCCTCTTGCTCGCAAAGACAACTTTTTACAAAACATATCCCGGTCACTGACGTTTTTTTCTAATTTCTTCTTGGAGTGGCTGAGAGGTAGAACGATGACTAAAAGCAACCGACGCTCAGGTTTGTTTAATTTAGCGTTCGCTGCACTGGCGATGGAAACAGTTGAATCGGAAGTAAGCCCAGCCCTCGGAATCGAATAGAAGAGAACGTGTGTGTGAACGCTGTACAAACCTCTCCGCTGAATTCTTTAGAATTTCATTGTTTGTATCCCAAATGTCCGAGGTTACAAGCAGAGGAAATACTGTTGTTGTTGTTTTGTTTTGTTTTTCTCGTTTCAACTTTTCCACGGTACATCAGTACCGTGAACTCCTTTGTTTTTAATACTGTGAAGGTCAGTTCTGCATTTTATACAAGGTGACGGCGGTAGGGTGGACAGATTCAGTTGGAGGTGTCCGAATGAACGCTTCCGGGTCCTTCCGTGGGTGATGTCACTGATGAAGGGGTCGGAGCATCTTGCCAGCCGCCGTTCGTCTGGAAACAAAAGGCAGGAGAGCTTTTAACATCATCTCAAAGAGTGGCATGAGGGCCTGCGGGGGGGAATGCCACATTGCATATCACATTGCAATTTTTTATTTTTTATTTTTTCCCTCTCCCTACCCAGTGTTTTCCTTTCTGAACTTTGACTGTAAATTTCCCCATTGCGGGACAAATAAAGGATATCTTATCTTATCTTATCTCATAGCAAATGCCAGATACTCTGCTAATATTGATCCCCAGTCACTGTCAGCAGCATATTTACGGAAATTGGATCTGTCATTTAAAAACAAAAACAACCAAAAAAAAAATCCTTGTGCTCCTATTAAGCACGACTTGTGTGTATGTATGTGCATATATATATATATATACAGTATACACACACACATATATATATATATATATATACACAGTATATATATTTTTTAATATGCGTATATATATCGACATATATATACATACGGTATATACACACACACATACTGTATATATATATATATATATATATATATATAAACATGCGTATATAAATCTATATATCTACATATACCATATATATATATATATATTTAGATATAGATTATATAGATACACACACACACACACACACACACATATATATTTGTATACACAGTATAATAATAATTAATAAATGTGACATACAATAGAAATCGAATATTAAAATATGAAAAATAATGAAAAGGCGGTCGATTGGGTAGCAGGTCTGCCTCACAGTACAGAGGAGTTTGAATCCGGGCCCCGGCCTTTTTGTGTGGAGTTTGCATGTTCTCCCCGTGCCTGGGTGGGTTTTCTGCGGGTACTCCGCTTTCCTCCCACATTCCAAAAACATGAATGGTAGGTTAATTGATCACTCTAAATTGTCCCTACGTGTGATTGTGAGCGGAGATGGTTGTTTGTCTATGTGTGCCCTGTGATTGGCTGGGAAGCGGTTCAGGGTGTACAATTGGGACAGGCCTCAACACGCTCGCGACCCTCGTGAGGACAAGCGGTTCAGATAATGGATGAATCTGACAGTGTATATTATAGATACAGTATGAAACAGAAATAATCAAACCAAATAAAAAAAATACAAGCATGTGTACGTAGATTGTATTAAAACAATTTCCTCCTTAGAGAGGCCAATGAAAAAAACTGATATGAATTCATACGATGCATAAAGTGAATCATGCCGTGAGAAAATAGCATCAAAAGCCAAACAGCATCTCCCTCAACAACATGCTCCTTTTTTTTTTTTCAATACTGTAACACACATACACATGCGCACGCACGCACACCATATGAAAAGATGTTTAGCAAAAATAGCACTGTGCCAGTTGTCCCTGCACGTCTTTGGAGAATAACTGAAGGGCCGAAACCAAAAGATACACACACACACATTCATATACGTCAGAATGAAAGAATACATGATAACGACAATAAAAAAAAAAAAAAAAATCTCTCCATCAAAGTCGTCTCAAAGGTTGACTCGGGACCATTAGTGACATCAATTGCAATTTCAACGATTAAGTGAAAATGGGAACGTGCTTTTCAGCCACCGCTTATTTCCCAAAGCCTGTTATTTAGCGTACAGGCCGTCTGTCATGTTATTCAATAGCAAGCGCGGAGACAAAAAAAAAAGGAGGCACAAAACATTTCTTGGCTTTCTGGGAGAGTGGACGACGCCCACCAGCAATTTGCAGGGGAACAATTGTTGTTGAAGGATGAAGGAGGCGAAGGTGAACTCGGTGCAAGCATCCTCGTGCACGACTCGGCTACCCGCAATGTGTTCTCATTGCAAACATGAGAAATATCGACATTCATCTTCACTACACAGGCCTATTTTTTGGGGTCTTAAAAAAAAATTAATAAAGAAAGAAAGAAAATTGGCCCATCAATGGGATGAAATGACATTTCTGTCATGAATGAAAAAAGAAAATCTGATTATTCAGAGTGGTTTTATCAATCCAGTGGAAGACAGTGCGAGGTAGAATTTGTTGTTATTGTCAATTCAGATGAAATAACACTTTGTATAATATTGTTCATGCTACTTTTTTTTTTCCTTTTTCAACATTTTAATCTCAAAGTGAGGATGCTGAATTTTGGGGGGCTAAAAATTATTATTTCATCATTGGGAAGTCAGGTATGAAACAGTTTGCAGAAAAAAATCATCCCAAGTTTTAAATCGTGGCAAAACGAGATGTGAATAAAATAAAATCATAAATTTGGGTGACGCTCCAGGACGTTCCAGATAACCAGACATTGTTGTTCATGTTAAATATTTTTTTTTTCATGTGTGCGTGTGTGTGTGTGTGGGTGCGCATATATATATATATATATATATATATATATACACTGTATATATATATAAAATGTGTGTGTGTGTGTGTGTGTGTGTGTGTGTGTGTGTGTTGGTACTACTTTTTAAATTCAAGTGAAGTGAATTATTCCACATTTGGAATACAGAATGACAAAATACTTTTTGCATTGATTACACTGGAATACAAAATTGGGGGAATGGGGGGGGGGTGTTGGGAAAATAGAAAACTCACGAACGCGGATTGGTTGGTTATTTTGCGTGTTGCTATTATTTCATCCGGACTTGTGTTCAAAAAAATAAAATACTGCAGCTGCCGGTTTTGTTTTGGCTCACAGAGCGTAACGTGAGATGAACAAGGACATGATATGTCATCTCCAACTAACATCCTTGTTTAGATTTTAAAACTACCTTCAGGCGCTTTCCAAAAAAAAAAGAAAAGAAAAAAAAGCTTGCATATGTACAGTATCTTCTATGGATATTCAGGACAAATTACATGCCTTGATCTGTGATACTATAAAACATGAACTGTATGGCGTTTGATCCATATTTCAATCCATTTCTCCATGTTAGCTAGCTTCACTCGAGCATATTTCCAAAGAAAGACATCGACTTTTATTGCTATGATTGCGCGATAATCGCGGTGGGTGAGAGCGAGACTCGGGGCGGGACACCCCGTTGTGCCTGTTGCACATTGCGGTGATCTCCATGCGTGCATGTTCTTATTATAGCGAGCGCCAGGGCTGTTGCAGCCTTGTCAGTGCGGCTGTTTGTGTAGATGAATGATCGGGCCAATGTGCTTGGACTGTTTGCCCAAAGCCCCGCTCGCTCTGTCCCCGCGACTGTCGTATTGATTCTGTTCAGCGCTGCGCCGCCTGTCGCTGTGGATATACATGTTAACACACTGCCTCCAGTGCCGCCGCCGCCATGCCTGGCCTGGCCCGGCTCAGCCCAGCTACAAGACCTACAAAAGCTTGTCGTGATCCTTTAAGACCAAGAAAATACAACGGGTTGTTCTTTATGTTATGGAAAATGAATTTTTAATTGTCTGCGTATACAAAAGTGGGTCTCTGGAATGCCAGCCCAAAGTGTGAAATTAAACAGTTACCGACTAAATCTTTTGTTATTGGTCTGTTTGAGAAAATGCGTCAGGGAGGGAACTGGGCTGATTGTAACAATTTAAATTGGCAACACCGAGGAGCCATGCCCGAGTTCTGTTCTGGTCATGGTAACGAAAGCCATACTCTGCATTTGTATGAGACAGCCTGCCCCCTAACAAAAAAAAAAAAAAAAAAAAGAGTGATTTGAAGTTCGAGTGTGAAAACTATCAACGTTGTCATTCTTTATCATGTGTCTAATTTAACCTTTGAATGTCAGAGACTGAGATTAGCAGACTCGGGTCAAAGAGTTCAAAGCAAAAGCAGAATTGAAGTTTGCGCCAAGTGTAAACGATTTTAAATCCCGGTTCAAAACGATGCCTTTGTTCCCTCCCATTCCTATGATTAAGGTTTTTTAGAGCATTTCTATAATCATTTTTTCCAAAATCATGTTCTTGTGCAGCACGTTCTCTTCATAATTTTACTAAACTACTTTTTACTCCCCTACTTTGCTTTTAAATGTTTTCTATTGTTTTGCTTTTTAATTGTTGCTTTGGAAGTATGTGAAGCATATTGAGTTTTCTTGTGTACGAAATGCACGATATAAATAAAGCTGCTTTGCCTTTGTGAAGACACTTGGAGACTATTTTTGTTTTAATGATTGTTTTTTAAATGTCACAATATGTATTTTTTTTAAGAACAAGAATAGCACGCAGTGAGGCACAGACCTCCGCCAAGGCACAAGAATCCAAATTTTGTTCAGAAGCAGTTTATAGATGTTTATAGATAACCACCTCTTGTTGTTTGACATTTTTGAGTCGTCTTGTATACTGGATTTGTTTATACCCTCGGAATGAAATGCTGTTGCTCTTTTCAAATACATTCTTGGGCCATCCCCATCGCCTCTACAAAAGTTTTGTGGCAATCGTATAGCAATTGTTGCGCAATTTATTCTCATTAAATAAGTTTGGCGCAGGTAATTATCAACTTTAAAGTCTCTACAAGTGAGAAGCTGGGGGAGGGAGGGGTTCAACTACGGTTCACAAGGTAGAAGAGTATTGTTGTGCTCGGATGACACCTGTGTCCTTGTTCCCGTCCACTGCAGGTGCCACGCTAACGCTAATGTCCCCCGACAGACTCGGAGCGTGTCCAGCAAATTCAGGCCGCTAGCTGCCTCATTGCCTGCCACCCGGGGCACGGCCGGAGCGAAAACGGAGGGGGGGGGGGGGGGTCGACTGGCTGGATAGCAGCCTAACTGAGGCAAAGCGAGTGTGGTGGCAGCACGCACACTCCATCTTTCCATGCGGGCGTACTTACGTTGATGCCCTGTGGACTGTACATCTGGCTGGCAGCGAGGCTGTCACTGTATCCGCCGGTCTGGCTGATAACATGGCGAAGGGTATCCACCTGGAACAATGGAAGAGGGTGGGAAGGTGGGGGGTTGGGGTGGGTTACAGAATAAAAGCCCAGGTCAGACAAAAAGTGTAGATAATAAAGAGTGTCGTGCAGCAAGAAAGCTCAGTGCGATAGTGAACGGCACAATCAGTGCACACGCTTGATAACAAGCAAAAGGACAAGATATGATGAAGAGACAAATTAGGAATGCAGTATTTGTGCTTTGGATGCCTATATAATAATGTCTGCATTTAGTAGAAACAGGGTTTCACAAATAAAAAAAGGAATGAAATGTCATGTCTGTATCCCGTGGGGGTGGGGGAGTCATCCCCTTATTCGACCGTTGTGTGGTAGATTGGGCCGTGGGTACCAGCGGATCATTGAGTTAATTAATTAATTCATCAATGTACTCTATGTACCGTATTGGCCCGAATATAAGACGGCCCTGATTATAAGGCGACCCCCTCTTTTTCAAGCCTCCCCGTGCCTGTGTGGGTTTTCTCCGGGTACTCTGGTTTACTCCCACATCCTGAAAACATGTGTGGCAGGTTAACACTCGAAATTGTCCCTACATCCACTACTTCTGGTAGCAGTGGCACCCTCACTGTCAGAGAGCGCGCAAGAAGTATCAGCGCCTCTGCAGAAGTCTACTTACAAGAATTTTATAGACAAATGGTGCATTTTATAGTTGCGGCGGAGAGTTGGTGGGAAACGAAATATTTTCTTCTTCCTTGGGTGGGGTGGAAACATTACGAAAAAAATCATTGAGAAGCGCTGGCCTTGTGACAAGAAAGAATGATTGATTTTGTTCATTTTTGATGAACTGTTATATGATCGCGTGTTTGGCTGCAATCGCTGTGATGAATACAGTGCGCACCACATTATTTACTTGCAGAAGGATTTTTTTTTTTCTTCTGGAAAACTGCCATTTTCCGTGTTCACTTGGAGCCACTTTGCAGCTCTTGGCAGCGCAGTTAGCCAGGTTATGCTTGAAAAAGCACACCTGCCATTTGGGTACCACTACAAATGACTCTACTCAAGGCTCATTTAGTCAAACTTTTTTTTTTTTTTTGCCTCTCCTTCCTCTGGTGGAATCGCACAGAGTAGCCCTGACAAGGCCGTAAAACTAATCCATTAGGTGAAATGTGAGGTTGGATGGTGAGGGACCAACCCCGAAGACCACTTTACCCCTTTAAGGGTTGTCACATTTGCATATTCATGCTCACCCTCTGGTGTTTCTCGAGCTGATCTGAATAGAAAAGGCTGTGTGTGTGTGTGTGGGGGGGGGGGGGGGGGGCTTGTTGGATGGGTTGAGGAATGCTGCCAAAAGCACTGAAACCAAACGAGAGAATCACCACGGGTGGTGTTTCCTCAGTTCCTGGTGAAGACTTGTAACACTCCTGACCGCGGCGCCGGACATCTGCGTCCACTGGGGCAAGGTCGCAGAGGCGTGCTACACCGCTGGCTATGCTACGGCTACGGCTACGCTACGCGAGTCAGGGGTGCTGATGAGTGTTGCGCCACTTCCAGAACTGTCCACCGTCGTCTACTCAGTGACGCCTTGACAATGGCCAGCACGATAACGGCGTGCTCGAGGCAAAGTGCGACCTCTGTGTCTTGGTGGAGGTTGAGCTATTGTGTTCATGTCCAGTTTGACTTTGGTCGAACCCGTTGAGCTAAGAGATTTCTTAGTGGAAAGGTGGGGCACGCGCCATTAAAATTTCAATGTCAGTCATTTTGGAAAGCTACTTTTAATTTCTTGACTTTGACTTTTCAATGTCTTCTGTCTTTTGTTTGTAAATGAGTTGCAATGTACGTTATTTTAATTATTGCTGTTGAATGCCTTCAGCTGTTTGTGAATACTTTTGGTTCTGTGAAGCACATTGAGTTGCCTTGTGGATGAAATGTAACATACAGTCATACCTCGGTTTTCGACCATAATCCGTCCCAGAAGGCTGTTCGAAAAACGATTTGTTCGAAAACCGAAACCAAACAAAAAAAACTGTATTGAACACTATACGAAGAAGCGTCACTTCCTCGTCTACCCGAGGAAGAGTCACTTCCTCGTGTAAGGAAGGTGAGAGGAGTCAAGTGACGCATTCAAGTGCGCTCAGTTTGTTCGAGAACCGAAATTCGGTCGTCATCCGAGGCATAAAAAGATCGAAATTTTTGGTCGAAAACTGATTTGGTCGAGAACAGAGACGTTTGAAAACCGAGGTTTGACTGTATAAATAAAATTGCCTTGCCTTACCTCTTATGACCTCTTTAGGCAATTGTAGACCTTTATATGTGGGGGTGGAAGGGATCAATTACTTGAATTTTGCTTTCTGCGGCGGGGCTCGATGTATGAACATTTTGATGAACAATTCCTACTGATGGTTTGTTTCCTTGCTCTGATGTGCTTGAGATGATTTGTCGCTGAAATTGCTGCAATGTGGAGACAGGATGCACAGAGTATACCAACTACCAGCACATCATTTGAGCATCCCCCGCCGCCCCTTCCAAATAAAG
Source organism: Hippocampus guttulatus (assembly GCF_054856545.1). NCBI lineage: Eukaryota > Metazoa > Chordata > Actinopteri > Syngnathiformes > Syngnathidae > Hippocampus > Hippocampus guttulatus. The sequence continues at coordinate 3,301,810 of NC_141274.1, forward strand.
TCAGCAATGCCTAACTTTGCAATGTCTCCATAAGATTATCTCAGTGACACACTGAGCTGTGGGTTGCGTTCAGAGTCATTTTACCTTTCCAATCTGCTCAGCAACAGTTGGGGTCAACAATCGTAAATATGAAACCATCAAAAGTTACAATCGCAAGTCCTTCGGTGTCTGCTCAAAGCAGAATTCTGTAATTGCAACGTGAATCAGAACAACGGCACTTAAGAAGCGGCCAGAAGCTTGCGCTGTGACTTGACGCAAACCGAGAGGCAACAGGTTGTGTTTGATGTTTCTACAATGTCAATCAGCAAAATAAAAAAATACATGGGGAAGAGTTTGCAGCCGCAATGCAGTTCAACAAAATACTAACAATTAGCCTGCCTTCTGTTGTTTCTTTTCTTCTTCTTTGTATTTTATTTGGTTGGGGTTTTTGTTTAGTTTCGAGTTTCGTTTTTTTTCTCTCGAAAAGGCTTCATTTTAGTGTAGTATTTATTAGTTTTAGTGTTAGTTTTATTTTTTTAAATGTATTTCTCGTGCGGCAGGTTAAAAAAACATCACGTCAGTATTGTGATGTAAAAAAAATATTTCAACAATATACTGTATGAAAAACACCCATCCACAAATCAAATACAGGCACAGTATAACCCGTCCACAGACATTGAATTACAATAAGTACACTGCATAACACTGCTTCGAAAGTCAGATGTGTCACAACCCCCACTTTCCATCTCTTGTTTGCCAAGTTGCCAACAAATGCTCTTTCAACGTTCGCGTGTCATCTCATTAAATGACCTCGATGGCATCACGGTGCCTTGAAAACAAAAGACATCCGCTTGAGTTCCATGTTCGAGGGTGCACTGTCATATATGGACCTGATGTATGGACATGATATACGCAGATGAACGAAGGTACAATTTCATCCAAATGGGCCACCTCAAAAGTGTTCTTGTTCTACATGCTACCGTAGAAACTGGAGAAGCGCCTACCTGGGATTGTATGTTGGCCCCAACCTGCCCCCCTTGGTACGAGTCCCCATTGAGGGACTGCACACTCATGAACAAGTCTCCGGAGTTTGACATGTTAAAGGAACCAGCAGAACCTGAGAGCACGACAGATGCAGAGGAGGGAAAGAAAGAGCGAGGAAAAGGGACAGAAAAAGGAGTTTCAAAGATCATGCGTAAGCAAAAGTGCATTAGCTGGGTTAGTTTACGAGGACAGACGCAGTGGGTCCACACGAAGACATCTCCGAAGCATAACTCAAGAGACGCAAGACAGGTAATTGTCCGAAAACTGCTTAAGTCCAGTTAAAGCTTGCCTCATGGATTCTATCACTGTTTGCTGTGCACGCTGCGAGTATTTCATTAAGGAAGCAATAATTGATCTGCAGGAAGACCCAAAGAACGGCGTTGGGCCTTTAATGGAGCTCAGCTCCCCAGATGTAAAGAGACCAGGGCGTAACTTGATTTCAACACCCGGTCCTAATCCAATACTGCGGCGAAAGTCTCTTTATGACAAAAGACTTGGCTTGCCCTTTCAACGGCTTAATGGCATGCACAAGGTCAACCGGACAAGAGGCAGGAAGAATTAAGAGCAAAAGGGTCAATAATTGAGAGAGGAGAGAAGAAAATGAATGTCAGATGGCGGGCTGGGAAGAAAAAAGAAAAATAAATGAAAGGCAAGGGAGCCCGTATAACACCTAGTGGGTGAGTTCAAGAAAAATCCAAATAAAACCAAGAGCCAGAGAACACAATCAGACTTTAAGAGCTTCTGCAAACATCTGCGCCGGTTGAAATGAAAGATAAACAAATATCTTCCAATGGCCACCGCTTACAGTAATTCCAGGGGTGGGGGTGGGGGGGTGGGGATTGGTCTCTCTTACCTGCTGAATTGGGAGTAGACGGGGAGTTGGCCTGGCTGCCGTGCGCAGACACACTGGTGGCATTGACGGCGGTCCTCGCCGCGTACATGTTGGCCTCCTCCTGGAACTTGCCGATGTTTTTCTTGTAGCGGATTCTCTTGTTTCCAAACCAGTTGGAGACCTTTTTGGAGAGCACACACACGAGACACACTGGTTGGATTAGAACCGTTTTGCAGAATCTACATGAGCCGTATTCTGCATTGGAAAGACCACCGTTTTCAACAGACCACAATGTTTGCTCCGGGAGCCGTAAATCCACAATTTTTTCCTCAATTTGACAGTTCTGTTTTTTTGCCATTCAAAAGTGCATATGGCTTGGACCTGCTCTGTTGTTTTGATGAATTTGATTTGGGCAACAGTACATCAGTAGATCGTAGGCCTCATGCGTGAAATTTATTTCAGTAGTTCAATTCGTAAAACTCACATATTATATCAATAGATCCGCCACACAGGATGAACTTTTTTTGGGGGGGGGGGGGTAATTTTGCAGAAATTATCCCATTTTTCCTTGTAATCGAGCGGATGTTACTGCGGCACACGGTCATCCTTGCCCAGATGGATAAATGGCGCCGTTTCACAAAAAGAAAGCACCAGAGAACCATGGATTAGTTGATCTTGAATTCTCTCACAGCTGCTCAATTCCCACGGTCCTCCGCGTAAGTATTAGCTTACAGTTTTAACCGCGCTTCCTAAGTGTGTCTCTTCGAAGGTGCCTACTGGGGTGCATGCCTTTCAAGTCCTCTTTCACACTCACCCTTTTTTAACATTTTTTTTTTAGTTTTGTAACTCGGTGCATGCACAAGGCGACCTGCGTTATTAGGCACCCAGTCCATTTTGGAGAAAATGCAAGATTTTTAAGTGTGCCTTTTGGTCATGAAAATATGGTAATAACTGTAAAAAAAAAAAGTGCCTTCCGTGTGGAAAAACAAAACAAAAAGAAGCCCACGGTGAAGGTGAGGTCACCTGTGACACTGTGATGCTGCATTTCTTGGCCAACTCTTCTTTGGCCTCTTCACTTGGATAAGGATTACTGAGATGGGAGTAAAAGTACTCGTTTAGAATCTCTGTCGCCTGTTTGTTGAAGTTCCTCCTCTTTCGCCTAGAGCAGGAAAGAAAAATGGATTAGTATTCTGGGTATAGCTTAGCAGAAACAAAAATATACTTTCAGGACTGACTAATAATGCAATATTACTTGAATTACTGCATCATAAAAGATTAAGGTGTTGCCATGGTAACGGCCGCGATGCTATTGTCCCAGTTGAAGCCATTGTACCACAAATTGAATTTCAAGCTCTTGTTGGCATGTTAACAATAAAATGGAAAAATGTGATTATAAAATGACATGGAAAAAAAAAAAACACCAGTCAACAATTTTATAGTTATTTTGCTGAAAGGATATTTTTTATTCCAAATTTGCCTTTGTTTTTCCTCTACTGTGTCAGGGTTTCAAAACAATCATCATGATATCATAAAAAGAATAAAATATGCAATATACTGTCGTGATTTATTTAGTAATATTTATTAACTCAGGGTTAGGGTCAGCAACAGGTGGATTTTTTTTCTGAAAGGTCATGGCTAAAAACTGCAACACATGCTCAAACTCGGATTGTGCAAGCTTTTTTAGGTCAAACCTAAAAAAAAAAAATTCAAAAATATGATGTCCTCATAAAAATCTAAAGACATTTTTAAAGCAGTGTTAAAAATACGGATTGAAATTGGCTGTTTATCAATGTCATGTAAAAGTATTGCGAAGTCATATTAATGGCATAAAATGACTTATGATTTTAACAATAAACTGGAAAAAAAAAATCTAACAATACATTGAAAAATATATAGTAAGTAACATTACTTTTGACAACGCATTTCAATAACTGGCTGTGGTTTCAATGTCCGATAATGGACTAAAATCAATTACTTACACGTCATTAAATTAAATCTAAACATACGATTTGTTGTCCGGCCAATATCATTAAAAAAATAAATAAATAGATTTGGCTAAAAACAAAAGCCCTCGGAGCAAAAGACCTTCAGCAAGTAAGCGAGGAGACAAGAGTGAGAGCGGACCTGGCGTCGAGGAATCGCGAGCGCAGGATCATGACGGCCTCGCAGGTGCTCTGCTTGAGCTGCATCTGAATGGAGCTGAACTTGCGGTGGATGATGCTGACCATGCGCTCGATCTCTTTAGGCGAGATGGGTCGCGTCCGAGACTGCTCCCGCAGCAGGTTCATCACGTGGGTGGTGAACTCGTTGCACGCCTGCAATCACAAAACGGGCGGACGTTGAGAACGAAAGCGGGACATCTGCACTGGGACGTCCGGGCCTGCTTGACGTGACACTTCGTATTGGTTGCTGACTCTCGGCAACATTAGCACAGCTGCCATTGCTAAATACGACCGCACTAATGGTATCCTTACATTGTTTAATGACTCCGTCCTTATGTGTAATGTCCTAAATGTTCATTTTGTTAGAGTGGCTTGCTGTGCGGCAGAGAAGGGTTCACGCCAGATTATTGAGCACTTTTTCAAGGAGGTTGTTTGCTGTAATGCTAGAGTGGCTCAAACTACCGGAGACAAATTCCTGGTTCTGACTCTGAGTAACTAAGCCTAAGTCAAGACAATAAATGAGGATATTAGGTCCTATGCTCGACTGGGTAGGATAACCGTTAATTGCTGTAACTATGTACCGTATTTTCCGAACGATACGGTGCAGCTAAAAGCATTCAATTTTCTCAAAAGCCAACAGTGCGCCTTATAATCCGATGCGCCTTATCTATGGTGCAGTCCTCGTCGAGCCTGATCGCATGAACTGATGACGCCCGCTCGGATGAAAGGCGAAACATGTTCGAAGACAACCGGAGCAGTCCAGCCGCGATTGATTCAGTGCCCCGAGAATGAAATGACCCGGATGAACGAAAATATTCACAGGCATCCTCTCATTTCACACGCTTCTGTTTGTGACATGGTCAGGTTCTTGTTTCATTTCATGAAACAATCGCAGAATCCGTGACTCAGACGGTGTTTTTGGATTTGCCATCGGGAAGTAAAGAACAGGTTTAACTTTCACAATTGCTGGCTGTGAGGTTTTATTGAGCAGATTACAGGTTTATCGCTTTGGACGAACTTTTAGGCACTGTCATAAATGGGATTAGGAATGTTGCGATCAGGTTTTTATGATGCCGATTCAAATAATGATAATCCATGAGTGAGATCAGCCAATACCGATTCCGATCGATTTTTCAAATTTACTGCTTCTCACTAACAATTACTTGAACATTCGATTAATCTGTCAAATACTTTTTGATTAATCGACTGATCCGATGAAAAAAAAAGTTTTATTTTTGTTTTATTGTACACAAACAAGACATTATCATCTACTGACATTACAAAAAAAAAAAAAAAAGCACAAACTTTTGCATCTCCAGTTGGCTGCAGGTTGCAAAATACGAGCTGTGGCTCATTGGTGTTTGTGATCAGCAATGAAAGGGCGATCACACACTTTTTCAAAATCAGCCGACCACATTCGGTGGACAATCAGTCGGAGCATCACTATATTGGTATGCATCAATCAAATCTTCTTAAAAAATGTCCTAAAGTGCTCACATTGTTCGAAAAGAGGCCTCTGGACGCCTTTGTGCCAAAACGCAGTTTTTAAATAATCCTTCACTCTGCAATGAAACTCCAACATCCTTGAGAGAGGTAACAACATCCTCTATTCAATCAGTCGTGATGCATGACGGCAAACAAAGGTGGCGCTGGGAGTCGTAGAGCGGCGATGTGCCGGTGTGCTTGTGACTACAACAAAAAATGACGTCTTTGAGACGAGTGAAGGGAAACGTAAAACGACAGCAGGTTTTCAGCGCCGTGCGCGTTCAAGAGGTTTAAAAGTGCGTCTCTCCATTCTCCGTGCCGCTCGTTCCCTCCCTGTCTGAATCAGTCACCGCGTGAGACTGCGAGGTGTCTGCTGCTTGTCAACGCCGGGGTTACGTCAGTCAAAGTGACGCACCGAGCAGCCGTTTTGCTCGCGCGCACACACGTACATGCCCCGCGCAGCTCAGTCATACGTGTGCGTGGCGGCGCTAGGTCGCTCAGGTGTATATTGACTTTGACAGTCGGCGATGACTTGCCGTCCGCTGGAGAAGATGACAAAGCCGCAACTGGCGCTTTGACTTCCCAGGGAGTGATGCGACATTCAAGTCTTTGGAGGAGAACGGCACTGCGACTCATGTAACCGCTGGCCGCGGTCCACGCTTTACTCAAACATCCCTGAAAAGCTTGACTTTGGACTTTGAAATGTTTTCGCTTCTTCTGATCAAAGTCAGCAAAGGCCCGATAATCGGATATCTCTGACAGATGATCCTGTGGTGTGGGGTATGTTAAGATTCTGGCCCGATCTTTTAAAAATGTGGCTAAAATATGCCCTTTTAAGACAGTTTTTTACCGTATTGGCCCGAATATAAGACGACCCTGATTATAAGACGACCTCCTCTTTTTCAAGACTCAAGTTTAAAAAAAGACTTTTTGAACACCAAATTATTTTTTATACAGAAAATAATTACAGTACATCTGAAACAAATGATTATAACAATATATTTGAGAGAAAAAAGCATGTTATTTTGTCTCATTCAAATCTTAATATCTGAATCTATCAATTGTTTGAAGACTCTGCCTCATTTATCACCATCATCTTGAAGTTTACATCAGAACTTGTGATCGGGCTCGGGCCGGGTCGGGCTTAAATACCCTCGGGCCGGTTCGGGTTGGGCTCGATTTTTTAGGACCGATCTTAGCTCTACCTCAAGGGCCACTATCCTGCATGTTTTAAATCATTCCCTCCTCCAAATGCACCTGATTCAAACGATCAAGATCGTTATCAGGCTTCTGCAGAGCTCGCCGATAAGTCGAGTCAGTCACCACAGCAAATATTTGTTTACCAAAAACAGTGTGCATACTATAAGATAGCAGTTACTGCCAACCCCGCTGCCTCCTACAGGCTCATCTTTGTAAGGCAAGGCAGATTTATTTAAATGTTAGCGCATTTCATACACCAGGTAACTCACATACAGTCGTGAAAAAAACACATTTAAAGGAAAAATTCAAGGGCGAAATATAACATTTGAAAGTAAGCAGCAGCTCCTATACTTTTTGTTCATAACTTTGCTGCTGTAAATTGGGAATTTCTCCATTGTGAGACGAATAAAGGTTTTCTTATTCTCATTCTTAAACAAATTTAAGACATTAAAAAAAAAAAACGGAAACCCTTCAGATTTTAAAAGCCAAGAAGAGAAATGAAAAAAGTTGTTTCAATGAACATGCAGCGCAAGAGCATCATTTTAGAAAAATAAATTCTAGAAATGCTCGAAAAGACCTTAATCCTACTGTAGGTATGTGGGGGGCGGGGGGAAAGCACTGTTTTGTTTTTTTAACCTGGATTTAAAAGCATTTCCACTTGAGCCGAACTTTAATACTGTCTGCATCTTACTTCATTTGCGTGCAAGCGTACAGCTAAATGCTGATGCAGCATGTATGCTTTGAACTCTGGGCTCCAAATTAGTGGAGCCCAGAATTCAACCCAAGTCCGCACACCTTTGTATTCAATCAGCGTTTCTTTAATGTATTCAGATCCCAAACCATTCAGTGGTTGCAAAATTTAAAATCTATTGTACAGTTGACCTTAGCCAGTACAGCATCTTTTAAGACTGGCGTCATATGTTCTGATCTCTTAGTTCTGGGAAGTTGTACGACAGTACTCTGGAGAAAAAGTCTCACGTTTGTCAACACACATGCCCATTTGTTCTTCATCGTGTGCGGAGTCTCTCACATCTGGATTAAGATGTGAAAAATTGCTACGTGTATACTCGGCTTCGGCAAAGTCGTAATTTGTGATACAGCGCTTGCACCGTCATGTCAGTAGATGGCGCAGGTGTGCCTACCGTCGTGGAAACTGAGCTTATATTCGCCTCTTGAAAAGGTCAGCTTGCTGACGCTCTGCTAGAAGAGGTCAGGGGTGGCTGACCTCTGACCTGTGCCTCGACACACATTCACACTCGACCGTGACAGCTGCTTTGACCCGTCTGCTGAAAATCAAAGCCACACTAGACTGGTTTCATTTTGTCTTCGCTGGGAGGATGAGGAGCAGGACAGATCATTGAAAACTAGTAATAGCCAGCTTTGGTGCCATCGGGATGAAACCATTATTAAACTTGAGCACACTGCTAATAGTCTACCGATATAGTGATCCCTCGCTATTTCACGGTTCGTTTATTGCGGCTTCAGTGCATCGCGGATTTTTTCAAACATATTCATAAAAAAAAATTAAAAAAAAGTCCGGAAGAAGCAGCGAAAGACAGCAAAACAACAGCGAGTCACATCGAGCAACATATACAGTACTACATGTACTGTATACGTTTACTGTATTTTGTTATTCATACACTCACCTAACCTAACTTATACATGTTTAAATCTATTCGTATACAGCATTAAGTAATGTTAATTACGACAAAATTTACTTCTACATGCATGTATACCATTAAATTTGGCCTTATAAATATTTTTTATTCTTATACACATGTACATGTACCTATACGGGGGGGGGTCGCTACTTCACGTTTATCGCGGGTGGTTTTGGTCCCCATTAACCACGATAAATGAGGGATTACTGTACACTATTAATAGTGACAATTTAGGGATGCCTACTTGACTGTGGAAAATTCAATTTGGTACGATTTCCACTCACATCTGTTAAAATAAAACATATTTTCCGATTCTAATCGGTTTGCATGACACCCCTATTTGAACGGCATTTCAATTAGTCTCAATGGAGAAAATTGAACAGATAAATTGAGTAAATTGTTAAATGATTGAGCAAACTCAAGTCAACCTCCCACTGTAAACAGACAATTTGGATGTCGAAACTGCCCATCAGAAGTATTTGTTTTGGTTAGAGGAAATACGCTTCCTCTCACTCAAGGCTTTCATGCCTGGCCAAAAGAACAGTCCAGCTGGAATCCTCCCAAAAGGAATTAAAGCTAATGAAATAATAAAATGATTCAGCTGATGTGATCATTTTATTTCGCTGCGGTCGTCTCCGGCTGAGCCAACTAACTGCTTGCTATAATTTGCCGTCGTCGCCCCTCCTACCTGTTCATACTTCTCCAGCTCCGTGTGGTAAATCTGTCGGATCTGCGTCAGCTTGGCCCGGTAGTCGGAGTGTTCCGCCGAGTTGTCGGCGCCGATGCCCCCCGTGGCCGCCGCCGCCGCCGCAGCAGCTGCCGACCCGCCGCCTTTCTCGGGCCCGGCGACGCCCTCGGCCAGCAACATGTTGTCCAGGCGCATCAGCTGAGGATCGGGAGGTTCCTCCTCCTGGGCGCCGCGAATACTGAGCACTGGGGAGAACACAGCAAGACACCGTAGCGTCAAAACAGTGACATCAACCTGACAAATTGTCACTCCAGGTAACGCAAAAAAAAAAAAAAAAAAAAGAACGTTTTACAACGACTTGGGGAGCGTCTTAACCATCTTCCGTGTCAGTCTAGCAAACGATCCTCCTTAAAATATGGCCGTCATTTTAATGGATCAAGTCTGAGACATAAAACGCTGCCGCTTCAGACAGGCCGGCAGCTCGGTGAGATCATAAAACCATAATTTCATCGATTCCGACGATCATTTCATGCATTAAAAAAAAGGAAAAAAAAAAAAAGAACAAAGCCTTGCACCAGAGTTCGTCTTTCATTGCGTTCCTTATGCTCAGACTACGGTTAGTTTCTCCCTGATGGCTTTATTGGCTTGTCAGGGGGTATTTAAAAGGCACATCATCAACTAAACATATTCATGTTATTAATGCAAAGACACGCCGCTCGATTTCAGTATACATATTTTAAAGGCGACAGAGCTAAAGTTCAAAAGTCAAGAATCTTGATGCCCGAATCATAAAAACAACAAACAATCTAAAATGATGATCCTAATAAAGGCTTACGGGCTCCGAAAGACTTTTTGAGTGCATTTGAAAGGCGGCAGGCGGTCCAATATGCAGCATGTTGTCAGGCGAACGCGGCCCTCGGTCTGAAGTCTGCTCACACTCGCGCCGAGGTGAGAGCGCATTTGAACCTGTCGTCACATGCCCGCAGCCCTCGACGAACACTTGGCTGCCGTGATGAGGAGGGCCAAGTACAATCACGACAAAGAAAGAGACCGCCAAGATGGACGCACGCGCTTGTGTGCCCAACAATGCACAAACACAAGCGGCCGCTCTGCCGATTTCAAAAGAGCTAATATCGGCTGATTAAACTGGACGCCGGACCATTAATCGGTCAGACCCTCCCCGTGACTCTAACGAGGATGATGTTAAAGTAATGAGCAAATGGCGAATATTACAAAGTGCTTACAGGATAACACGATCACAACAATAAACCTATTTTTATACAAATACCGTATTGGCCCGAATATAAGACGGCACTCATTATAAGACGACCCCCTCTTTTTCAAGACTCAAGTTTGAAAAAAGACTTTTTGAACACCAAATTCATTTTTATACAGAAAATAATTACAGTACATCTGAAACAAATGATTATAACAATATATTTGAGAGAAAAAGCATGTTATTTTGCCTCATTCAAATCTTAATATCTGAACATTTAAATATGTAAACTAAAGTGCAATCACATTCGTCAATGAATGGCTTCTAGTTTTTGAAGTGTAAATTACATCATAACTTCTCCTCAGCTGACGGTTAACCTGGCCGATCTTCGACCCACTTTTCTCCAGATTGTCGCTACGTTTCTCCATTTTCTGTTATCTCTTCCATTATTTTCTTCTCTTTTCTTTCTTACTGCCATTTTTTATTCTTCATGACGGGTTCACTTTGGCCTGGGGAGTCAAGTTCAGCATTCGCTTCAATGATATCTGGCGCCATCTAGCGTCGTGAATGGGTATAACGTCTAGACCCCGAATATAAGACGACCCCCACCTTTTCAGGCTTATTTCAATGCAAAAAACACCGTCTTATATTCGGGCCAATACGGTAGTCCTCGGATGTTGTCAGTGAAAAGTTACAAAGGCAGCTTGTTTGCATTGGCTGTCATGTGACAAAGTGGCGAGAGCCATTTTTTGTCCTGCCTCTTGCCGCCACCAGAAGGCTCCCTCACTAAAGGAGCCGCTCAGGCTGTCTTCCTGCCAAGGTGCCGAAAAGGGAAAAGGCGACCAGGTGCAAGCCTCCATTATATCCGCTCGTCTTCAAGGACAAAGACAAAGCTGGCGCCGCTCGTCCGCTTTCATGCCGTCGTGTTTTGCGCGGGACACTGCGATATAATAAGCAGCACATCCTGAATAAGAACGACAAGGGTAAACTGTATTGTTCTCCCGCCGTGGCCACTCACAGCGGCGGCTCTTTTGTAATGACCATGTAAGCCGGAGCCGCCCTGTGACCTTTGTGGCCAGAGGGGGGTCCAGATGGAGAGCTCGTCTGCCCTCTTTTCTTCTTCTACCCAGATTTTTTTTTTCCTCTCCGCCTTCCTTCTCTTTTTCTCCTCAAGCAATATCATCATCCATTCGCATCAGCTCCAACACGTGAGCAAGCTCGACTCGAGAGGCAAATGTCAATGGCCATCAGACGGCTGGAAAAGGTCAGGAGTTCACACGGGGGGAGGCGCAGACACGCAAGCGCGCGCGCGTGTGTCTGTGTGAGTGTGTGTGTGCTGGCAGACATTTTTCCATGTGAATCACACCAGCGGCAGGAAATGCTCGCCAATTGGATGCTGACAAAATAGCGGCACATCCCGACCGGGGGGCGGGGGGGGGGGAATCTAATGAGCCCGAGAGTGATTTATTAATTCCCTGCCTTCCGACTCCCAGAGTGCACGGCTAAAAGCATGAAATGGATTAAATAAATACAATTAATAAGGGGGAATCAAACAATCCGCTGCGCTGCGTATAATTACCCCGGCCACGGCCATCAGCTTTATTTATTTCCGTTGGCTAATAGCGAAGGAATCGATAAGGCCTTAATGCCAGTCAGAGTGCGCTTTGTGAACTCTGCAAGCGCCGAGCGTGCATTAACATAATCACCTGACACAAGCACAAGTGGCCCAGTCCAATACATCACATGCGGGCGCTTGCATAATAGCGCGGAGAGCCTTTTATTGTGCCGCTCCAAACTGCCTTTATTTCATAGGCCGTCGCAGATTAGTATCTATAAAGGGAAGATGGCCATCATCTCATCTTGATCATTACCGACAGACTTAATTGAACAATGAGAGGACATGTTCCTCTCTTTCTCCCACCCTCCTCCTTCTTGTCTCCTCCTTGCTCTTGTATAATACCACCCCCCTCACGCCCCCCCCACCGCCTTTCCTTCCTAGTATGCAATGTGGGGCAGCACTTCCACCCTCCCAAAAAGGCAACACATTAAAAATGAATAGGCGTCATAAACAATCCTCCAGCCGTATGCAGGAATAATGAATGGAATTCTAAGAATAAGCCTTTCCTTTGCTTATTGACAAAACTAATTTCTGCTGCTTTACTCCCTTAAGAGCTGGCTGGCATCCACCGCCGCACTGCCTGCTGTGTGCAGACAACGGGAGCGTAAATAAACAGGCCGATTAAGCCACCCACACAGGGAAGCATCAAGGTACTCGGCGCTTGCGCGCGCACACACACACACACACACACACACACACACACACTGCACAAAAGCACAGGGTGAAAACACACATTGGCCAGCAACCTCGGTGCGGCCGCCTCCACGCGAGCGCCTTTAAATAAAAACATGTTTAATTAACGATATTGAAGCATGGTGTCACAATTAGGAAGATATACGGCCAAACGAGGCAGCGGGCGTGATGGAGCTTCCTCGTCTCGGACTGGCAGGAGGCAACCGACGCTGGACTGGATCCATTTCCCATCAATGGAGTAATGCAATATACTCTGCAGCAAGCTGGCGCGAGCGCCTTTTGCATCCTTCCTCGCCGCGCTCCCGTCCCGCTCACGTGACCCGGCGTTGGCTGTGCTTTCTATTGATTGTGTGGGCACATGTCATCTAGGGTTTCAGCAGTTAATAAATCAGGCCTGCTCCTGACACAGCCGTTCTGCAAGTGTGTGTGTGTGTGTGTGTGTGTGTGTGTGTGTGTGTGTGTGTGTGTATGTGTGTGTGTGGGCCTGTCACGGACCAGTCAGCAGGAGTGAAAGCGACAGCCACATGATAATGTAACATCACCACCATTCATCCCTGCCACGCAGCATTCTCAGACAAAACAACAACCTAGGAACCTGGAGAAGGAAGGGAGGGCTGTGGGGGGGGGGGGGGGGGGTTGCAGGGGGAGCTGTGTGTGATTTACAGCAGACATGACAAGTATCACTAATACAAGTCCTCGCCTCCGTGCTCCACTGGGGAGTTCAGCATCCGCTCATCTGCATTTGCTACAAGCACGCGCCGCCGCGTCATTCCTCAAAGTGACCCACGCTGGGACCAAACTCTACTCAGATAAGGAAGGCTATTATCATTGCTGGCGGTACAGTGACGTTTGGATGTATGCACCTTATTGTCTGCAAGACGGCATCAAACAAAACAAAACTAGAAAAATAGAACCGATTTTGTTACAGTGCTTTTTTTTTTGAATCCTTTCAGGCACAACGCTCACTACGTGGACAGCTTATCATGTTATTGGGTTACAGGTTATCAATAGAGGTCCATGAAAGGGTTAACTCAGGTCACGGCTTGAGATACACACTCGAAGGAGATCCACGACAAAAGTTTTTGCTTTCACAAAGATAATTATGCAGTTTGGATTGACACTCCAAAACAGGCATTAACCTACTTCCAAAGAGCACAAAATGAATATGTGCCACATCAATTGGAATTTGCTGTTTACAAAAGAAAAAAAGAAAAAAATCGCACCCAAACACGCCTGCAATGTCTTGAAAATGCAACACAGTCGAGGCCGGGATGTAGATTTGTGGTATCTGTCAATGGACTCCGGGGAGTGTCTCGTGGCCCAAAATGTTCCCTCCATCACCAGGTAATGGAAAACTGTACAGGCTCAGTACACAAGGGCACCGTCATAAAGTCGCTCTAAAACAGCTTTATGTTTTATCAGCCATCTCGAGTATCATGTGCAGAAAGGGAGTGTTGTATCTGACACTGGGCGGGCACGGTGGGGGTGGGGGGATACCAAGGACGAGGGAAAAAAGCTAAAGAAACGCTTTAGGGACAAGGAGCGGTTGGGGGGGGCGGGCATGGCGAAGGCGAGAGAGAGCGATGGATGGAGAATGAAAGGCGAAAAATAGAAATGGAATCGGAAAGCGAGGTGTCAATTAAAAAAATGAACCCCAGTGCATTTGGGAGGTGACAGCTGGTAGGAGACGAGCTGACAGGCGTCACATTAGGCGGATTTGGTGGCCGCTCCCCTCATCCCCTCCTTTTTTTTTTTTTTTTATCCTCCCCATTCGCCTCCCTCTCGCCGGCTTTCTCCGCCGATGATGGGTACTTTCGCATGCGTCTGCGAGCGAGGCAAGAACTCAGCTTGGTGTTTTTCAGAACAAGTTCTCCCTGCAGCTACTCCTAATAACGGTAATTATCGTCAGCATCCCGGGCCTAAGCAGGCCAGTTTGAGGCCCGGGGGCTTGGCCTGATAATGAGGAAGCCAGTGCCAGAGGAGAAGACCATTCAGAACACCGCCTTGCCACCATAGCACTGCACTCCAATTTACGCTAAAAGAAAAAAAGAACCTTCATTAAAATAATTCATTGTTACGCTAGTCGATATAGTAGCCCCGGGCTGTCAGTCTTTCTCAAGGTGTGTGGAAATAAAGATCTCTGAGACTGCGCTGTATGAACTCCTTGGGGTCGCATTGAAAGCAGAGGATGAGGAAAAATCACGTGCTGGTGAAGACAAAGACCTGCCTATGGAACAGGCACAGAAAAGTACCGCTCACTCATCTGACACTCGATCAAGCATAACTTGAGAATGATGCCTGGACAGGGGAATTCAAGGGGTGTTCACACGGCACACATTTGCTCCGGCGCTGCACCGATGTATTTTGTTGCGATATATTTTGCACCGCAGCAAATTGTGTGGAGCGTTCACACGTACAAAGCCGCTGAGCGTGTCTGCACCGGCACAGCGTCGGTGCAGCCCCACTTGCGTTCACACGGCAGTTTCTGCAGCGGAGCAAAACGACAGAAAACAAATGAGCTGTCGTGTTGGTTCTTTTTAAAACGTATACACAACTCAAGCGACTACTGGACAGGCACTTCCTTCTCCTTCTCGGTCTCCGTGCCTTCTGCTCGAGAGTGACCGCCCCCGAAAACGTAAATCAACGATGACTTCAATGACACTCAGAAAAGCAAACACGTAATGCGCCAAACAAAAAATCAAGAGAGGAAATTACAAAATAAATTATATGGGGCGCGGGGGGTTGTGAACACACAACAAAGGAACAAACTACACAAACAACTCCGAGACAGTCCAGTCTCCTACAAAAGGAAAGATGTTACCAGCCAAGTCTTGTGTCGTTATTAAACAAACACATGACGGAAGTCCGACAGAGCGCGAAAGCAACGCATTCTCGCCGTACGTAAACTCTTCACAAGCATTTGCTCTGGAGCAAATTTAACCCAGTTGCGTTCACACGTGCAAATTTACACCGGTGCTGCTTCGCTAACAAGCATTTGCTCCGGAGCAAATTTTTAAACCACCTCCCTGAGGTGGATCAAATTTGGTCCGGTGTAAGCTGTTTTCCGGGGCTACGCCGGAGCTAATTTGCACGTGGGAACGCTCTACTGGGGCAGCCCCGGACCAAATCTTGCCGTGTGAACACCCCTTCAGATACAGTCAAACCTCGGTTTGCGAACGTCTAGGTTCTCGACCAATTCGGTTTTCGACCAAAAATTTCGAGTTTTTTATGCCTCGGATGACGAACACATTTCGGTTCTCGAACAAACTGAGCGCACTTGAATAAACCACTTGACTCCTCTCGCCTTCCTTACATGAGGAAATGACGCTTCCTCGGGTAGACGAGGAAGTGACGCTTGCTAGTGTCGCTTTCCACTGTGAGCAGACGTGTTCAATAAACTTTTTTTTTTTTTTAAAAGAGCGTGGTTTCGGTTTTCGAACAATTCGGTTTTCGAACAGCCTTCTGAAACGGATTATGGACGAAAACCGAGGTTTGACTGTACATCCAAAAGTAGTGTTCTACGCAAGACCATACACTCTAAAGCCAATACTTGCCTGAGACCAGCATTCACTGTAGCTATTTGTACATCAGAAGAGAACATAGATAGAAGATATGGAAAGGAGTCTTGTATCCGCTCGTCTTCAAGGACAAACTGAAAAACTGAACCGCTTTATCCTCACGAGGGTCGCGGGGGCTTGCTGGAGCCTATCCCAGCCGTCTTCGCGCAGTAGGCGGGGGACACCCTGAACCGGTTGCCAGCCAATCGCAGGGCACACAGAGACGGACAACCGTCCGCGCTCACACTCACACCGAGGGACAATTTAGAGTGTTCAATCAGCCCGCCATGCATGTTTTTTGGAATGTGGGAGGAAACCGGAGTACCCGGAGAAAACCCACGCAGGCACGGGGAGAACATGCAAACTCCACAAAGGTATTTTAAATAGCATTTTATTTCAAATGATATTTAAATATTTACACTATTCTTTGCAAGGTAAATGAAGTACATTGTTGACTGCCAACAGAAAGTAGGATTTCAATCAGAAACCTTGCGACCACAATTTTGGATGGCATTCAGAAACCTCATATCGGGCGACCTGATTAAATATATTATCTGGAAATGTTTTTGACTCCTGGTAAGATTAACAGTGAGAGAAAAAAAAGAAAAAAAATCCCACTTGCTTCTGATTGGCCGTCTACCAGAAGCCTGCCAAGGGGAATTGTCTCAATACAGCTTGGTGCTGCGCCAGCAGCCGATGATCATATAAAGAAATGTGTGACGGAATGATGTCAGCTTGACGTGGAAAAAGAAGGGACCAAAAAAAATGAAACTAAAGCATTCATAGCAATCTGAAGACAAGGAGGAACAAAACTTTTTTTTTTCATAAAAGTTCACTTTGTTTCAAACTTTGCCGTTGCTACTTTATTACAGCACCAAATGAACGCAATTATGACCGCAAACGAAAATGAGCTTGATTTATTTATCGGAGTGGATTTGTCTCACGTTTGCAGATAAATAACATCGAATCAAATGGCATCCGGCGCACTGATGCTGAAACGGAGCGTTTATTGACAGATGGCGAGGCGTCGCAAGTCGGCGACGGTGGCGGTCCTGCCCTACAAGCGTCCCCGTGGGTCGGGACGTGACGCGGAACAAGCGGCCCGGTAACACGAGCCTCCTCGCCTGTGCCGTGTGTGTTTCTGAGCATGGCACATTTCATAAGGCTCCGCTCTTTGACTGGTGATGAGTTTATGCGAAGGTAATTAACAGTAATTAATCCTTAATTACAGCAATTAGCACAGTCGCAGTAAATTAAGCCACATCTGGAGGCATGGCACTGAGCAGGGGTGGGAGCGCTTTTTGACAATGGGGGGAGAGAGACTGAAGCTGATGTTCTTGTTCCGCTCTGCCTGGTGGGCCCGGGTCACCACCTGGGTGCCATGGTGAGCCTCCTCAACTGTGGCGGGGGAGATGTCGGAGAGCCCGAGGTTCCTTTCTGAACATCTGAGGGAGAAAGGCTCCCTCAAGCTAGCGTGCAAGGACGGCCGCCATATGGACGCCGCGAGACGACATCGCTCCTGGTTCTGCTCGGCTTTGCTCGGCTCCGCTCGACAACTTGCAACACGCGTTAGCTGACGGGGAGGAAGTGGGGGGAACTGGCTGGCTTTCAAACTCGCCTTGCTGGAAGCACCAAAGTGGAAACGCCGCTCACTGGGGGAAAGGACATAGAATGGTGATCTGGAGAGATCTGCACAAACGTCCAGCGACGGAAACCTTCATTAATGAAGCAATCAATCAGGGGGTTGTTTAGGCCCCTGCATTCTTAATCTTCTACTTTGACTGCTCATACACAAATTGCAATATTTCTTACTCTACATTACTCTTGTAGTGTACTTGAGACACACAGACAATCGCGAATGTCCTCCTCTAAAAGAATATCTGTTGTAGTATCACGACTGACCTATGAGAGACAATCCACAAGGACAGCCAGAAAATCAGAACAAGAGGGCATAGAAGAAGCCCGGCTGAAGGCCTTTTGACACCACACATGGCAACAGGCAGCGCTACGAGGTTGCGAGGACGGAACGCCGTGCCGCGTCGCGCAACTTTAGTCGAATATGTTCAACTGACAGCGGCGTCACAGTGACATCGCAAGACGCATCCAAAAGGAGAGGTGCTGGTGGAGTGATTTCAGAGTGCTCACAGCAATTCACCAACCAGCGGGCTAAGTGTCCTTGTTAGTTCCTGGTTGGCTGCTACGCAAGCATTTCCAAATATGGGCAAGCTTGCACGAGGGGCACCGTCATCCTTGGGCGCTGTCCCGCTGCGAACACCAAGAAAACTAAGTGCAGTGTGAAAAATCATTTACTGTTTGCTTCACTATTGGTAACTCCTTGTCCAGTGTATAGAATAGCGAGATAATCATTTAATGATCCCAAGTGGCATAAATTCATGTGTTGCAGCAGTTTAGAGAATAGTAGCACACAATGAATTGTTTGAATAAATAAAAAGAAGAATAAACACACAATAAGGATAAAGTGTCATAGAGCAGCAGAAAACAAAAACATTATGATTTGAGGTTGTGGTGAGGAGGGCGTAGTCAAAAGTTGCGGCCCACATTGCTGCTGTACAATCGCTTTGTTTTTATTCGTGGTGAATGACTTGGCAAACACGCTCTATAAATTCTCAACACAACTTGGTGCTCCTCAATTTTTGTCTGGCAACAATGCACGCTTCAGGTCCCTTCCTAACTTGTTATCGTATTGGTGATCGTAAAAACAGGACGGGTTAAATTGTCAATTGTGACGGTGATCATTTTCTGAGTAGATCAGGGAGGAAAATCCAGTCTTAACACACCCCACACAAAGACATACGATAATTAGCATACTTTGATAGGCGACATCATTGCTGTCCACTGAAAACTGTATACGTATATCCTCAAATAGCAGCCGCCGCGGTAAATGAACGTGACTCAATAGATGCAAAGAAACAGTCGAACATTAGACAAACAAATTACACATTAGCATGGTCGGATGGCAGCAAATGCAAAACTGAATAGATGCAACTTCATCAGAGCACTCAAGCTTGTTTTCTTCCAACGTTTGAGCGAATAACGGCCTCGTCTATCCACCTCCAAATAACACCCCGTTACTTTCCGCATTTGCGTCAATAATCGCAACGATCCATCCGTTTTCACCCATTTTCCTTTCCTGATGGCGTAATGCGGGGGGGTGTCCTAATACTTTTGTCCACTCTGTGCTCCATGGCACATCCGGCCTTCCGCTCCACTATTTAAAACGATTGTGAGTCATTATTTGCATGACCTCGTGATGCATTTCATTTCCACCAGGAGCAATAGATTCCATGATGACAATGCTCCTCTCTATGAGGCACAAGTGGTCACTGAGTGCTTTGAATGGCATGATAATGATGTTAGCCTTATGCCAATTCCTCCTCGGTAAACTGATATGATCCGATTGCCTTGGCTATATATAGACATGTTCCAAATGGAGCCTTTATGTGTACATGTCGGTTATTTCCAGCGAGTGTCCCGAACAGATAAAGGCAGATAACCATCGATTCTTGTCTTTTTTTTTAATGGTGGCCATTTGAGTTTGGCTCATTTCTGAGCTGTCATAAAAAAGGGTGATACATATAAAAAAAAAAGCCCCAAACCCTTCCACAAGTTTGGATCACAAAACTGCAAAGCAACAAGGGACACGGTTGTTGTCTCATGACGCAGCACAAAGATAACTAAGTGCTTTGTCAATGTTCTGCGGCCGCTTGAAAAGCTGCTTTCAATGTTGAATAAGCTGACATGACTTTTAATACCCATTGGATTTTCGGGCAAATGGAGAAATCCCCGTCCTGAATACTCTGGAAAAGCCTGTAGGTCATAGTCACAGTACTAGATGTTATTTATTTATTTTTTGGGGGGGTGGGGGGGGGGGGGTTAATAAATGATTTAGTCAAGAATCAGTCTATTGTACAAATGAATCAGCCCTCTCAAGTTGTGCTTGGTTGGAGTCAGGTGTTTGGACACACTTTGCTTGCTCACTACATGTGTTTTCAAACACGATTCTACATTTGCTTTGTGGTTTTTGCATTGGCGTCTGCACTGGCACAATGCTACTTTTCAAAGTGGGAGCAAGGCCTGTCAGGCCATGATCAAATTTGCCTTCATATCTTCAATGAATACATGCCCTTGCCAAAGGTTTGGACACAGTTTGTCCTTCAACAGCAGTAGAACGTTTAACCAAATTATTTGACTGGCAATATATAGCTAACACATAAATAACAATTCTGATAATTATACATCTAAAAAATATATATAAAATAAAATTAATCGTAATAGTCATAGAAGTGTGGGAGCAAATATACAAAAAACTACAACATTTTATAATATTGGGCAAAAAAACATAAAATGATTTCTTACACAGGTCAGCAAATTTGTACATTTTCTTTTTAAATCAGCAATTCAATTAAAATGTTCCAGATCAGGGGTGTCAAACTCATTTTTGTCGCGGGCCACATTATCAGAATCAGAATCAGATAGTAACCAGTTCCCTTGGAAAGATAAAAAAACAGATAAGGAAGTCAAGAATAATGGTTTATTCGACGATCCTATAATGAGGGTTTTAGTAACAAGAAAACTTACAATAGCTCTCTTATATATTACACATGAGAATTTGAAATTTTGGTAACAATCTTAGCAAGCAGCATAGAACAACATGTTTGATTTGCTTTTGCGGGCCACGTGAAATGATGTGCCGGACCAGATCTGGCCCCTGGGCCTTGAGTTTGAACCAGTTTTCTTGATCTAAAATCTGCCTTTTTTTCTGTAGTACGGCGGTTTTCATAACAATAAATAATATAATAACACAAAAATATAATACAGTAATATATGTTGTCATATTTCTGAATTGAGAGCGAGGTTCAGCAACAGGTGAATTTTTTTTTCCTATAAAAAAACGCATGGTCAAATCCACAATGAGCAACTTGGATCAAAAACCTGATGTGCCACAAAAAATAAATAAGTCAAAAGACATTTTTGAAATCAGCGTGAAAAATACTTTTAGGGACACATAAGACCATCTCTGATTAATATTTGCTGTTAACTATTAAATTGACGACAAAGCTAAGCAGCAGCCGGAAGAGGTCATCCAAGTTGAGCACCAAGTCGAGACACAGAATTCAATGCGCCAAAAATTGGCCATTGTTGAAATATTTCAACACGTGAAAGATTCTCTCCAGCGGGACATACTGTACACACACATACACACTCGCTGCCGGTGTTAGCATTTGTCATGGAGCCTCGCATCAAGGCAGAAGCGGTCCGAGCAGCTTTGCTCTGCTGCGTGTGCACTTTGTTTGGACGCTGTCACAACTCCACAAATCCCAGCGAGGTTTGCAGCCTTGCCAGGCCCGGGCGCTCGCCAGTGGGATCGACGCAAAGTGTGCCTCTCTCTGTCAGCACCGGAAAACAATATGAGGGATCACACTCCATTTGTGAGACCGCGCACGCCTCGCTTGGCTTTGAGACATGACTTCCTTGTGGGATTTGGATTGGGATTAAAAGAAACGTCGGGGTGGTGCGACTTTGAATTCATTACTGAAAAGCACTGTGCAAATGCAACATGATAGCTCCTTTATTTGATGGGGGACGTTGCAGCAAAAGGCTGAAAAATGCAAGTATCTGCTCGCGTTCTGATTTTTGGCTCCTTTTTTTAAACAAAATGAAATATTTTAGTTGAATTTCAGATAAAAGATTAATTGGTGACACGTTCTAGACAGTGATGACGTCTTGGCAATACACAATACTGTATATTGACAAAAAAAAATGGTGTGCTGAATTTACACGATTTTATTTCCATCAAATTGTTGCACAAAAAAAATAATCATCTGGATCCAGTAGGGGTGGGCAAAATGGCAAAAGGATCATATCAGGATTTTTGAAAAATAAAAATCACGCTAACAATTTTATCATAATTTTTTTTTTAGATTGTTTTTTTAAGATTGATTTGTACATTACTGACCATTGCCCTCATATAAAACATATTTAAAATGACATTTTAAGTCAAATGAGCTTTCCGAACAGGTTTTAATTTAAGTAGTGCAATTTTTATCATATTGCGCAATGAACGTTAACATAAAAGGCAATGAACAACACATGACACTTTTGGAACATAAAAACGAAACCCACCATCCATCCATCCATCCATCTTCTACCGCTTATCCGGGGCCGGGTCGCGGGGGCAACAGCTTTAGCAGGGAAGCCCAGACTTCCCTCTCCCTAGCTACTTCTTCCAGCTCTCCCCGGGGGATCCCGAGGCGTTCCCAGGCCAGCTGGGTGACATAGTCACTCCAGCGTGTCCTGGGTCTTCCCCGGGGTCTCCTCCCGGTGGGACATGCCCGGAACACCTCACCAGGGAGGCGTTCAGGAGGCATCCGAATCAGATGCCCAAGCCACCTCATCTGGCTCCTCTCGATGTGGAGGAGAAGCGGCTCGACTCTGAGCCCCTCCCGGATGACCGAGCTTCTCACCTTATCTCTAAGGGAGAGCCCGGACACCCTGCGGAGAAAACTCATTTCGGCCGCTTGTATCCGGGATCTCGTTCTTTCGGTCACGACCCATAGCTCGTGACCATAGATGAGGGTTGGAACGTAGATCGACCGGTAAATTGAGAGCTTCGCCCTTTGGCTCAGCTCCTTCTTCACCACGACAGACCGATACAACGTCCGCATCACAGCAGACGCTGCACCGATCCGCCTGTCGATCTCTCGCTCCCTCCTGCCCTCACTCGTGAACAAGACCCCAAGATACTTAAACTCCTCCACTTGGGGCAAGATCTCTCCCCCGACCCGGAGGGGGCACTCCACCCTTTTCCGACTGAGGACCATGGTTTCAGATTTGGAGGTGCTGATTTTCATCCCAACCGCTTCACACTCAGCTGCGAAACGCTCCAGTGAGAGTTGGAGAGCCCCGTTTGAAGGAGCCAACAGCACCACATCATCTGCAAAAAGCAGGGATGCAATACTGAGGCCACCAAAACGGACGCCCTCAACGCTTCGGCTGCGCCTAGAAATTCTGTCCATAAAGATTATGAACAGAATCGGCGACAAAGGGCAGCCTTGGCGGAGTCCTACCCTCACTGGAAACGATTCCGACTTACTGCCGGCAATGCGAACCAAACTCTGACATCGGTGGTATAGTGACCGAATAGCCCGTATCAGGGGGTTCGGTACCCCATACCCACGAAGCACCCCCCACAGAACTCCCCGAGGGACACGGTCAAACGCCTTCTCCAAGTCCACAAAACACATGTAGACTGGTTGGGCGAATTCCCACATACCCTCGAGGACCCTGCTAAGGGTGTAGAGCTGGTCCACTGTTCCACGGCCGGGACGAAAACCACACTGCTCCTCCTCAATCTGAGGCTCGACTTCCTGACGGACCCTCCTCTCCAGCACCCCTGAATAGACCTTACCAGGGAGGCTGAGGAGTGTGATCCCTCTGTAGTTGGAACACACCCTCCGGTCCCCCCTTTTAAAAAGAGGGACTACCACCCCGGTCTGCCAATCCAGAGGCACTCTCCCCGTTGACCACGCGATGTTGCAGAGGCGTGTCAACCAGGACAGCCCCACAACATCCAGAGCCTTGAGGAACTCCGGGCGGATCTCATCCACCCCTGGGGCCCTGCCACCGAGGAGCTTTTTAACCACATCGGTGACTTCAACCACAGAGATAGGAGAGCCCACCTCAGGGTCCTCAGACTCTGCTTCCTCCAAGGAAGACGTGTTGGTGGAGTTGAGGAGGTCTTCGAAGTACTCTGCCCACCGGTTCACAACGTCCCGAGTCGAAGTCAGCAGCGCCCCATCCCCACTGTACACAGTGTTATTGGTGCACTGCTTCCCCCTCCTGAGACGTCGGATGGTGGACCAGAATTTCCTCGAAGCCGTCCGGAAGTCGGCTTCCATGGCCTCACCGAACTCTTCCCACGCTCGGGTTTTTGCCTCGGCGACCACCGAAGCTGCGTTCCGCTTGGCCAGTCGATACCCGTCAGCTGCCTCTGGGGTCCCACAGGCCATAAAGGCTCGATAGGACTCCTTCTTCAGCTTGACGGCATCCCTTACTGCTGGTGTCCACCAGCGAGTACGAGGGTTGCCGCCACGACAGGCACCAACCACCTTACGGCCACAACTCAGATTGGCCGCCTCAACAATAGAGGCACGGAACATGGTCCACTCGGACTCAATGTCCCCCGTCTCCCCCGGAACATGGGAAAAGCTCTGTCGGAGGTGGGAGTTGAAACTCCTTCTGACAGGGGATTCTGCCAGACGCTCCCAACAAACCCTCACAATACGTTTGGGTCTGCCAGGACGGACCGGCATCTTCCCCCACCATCGGAGCCTACTCACCACCAGGTGGTGATCAGTTGACAGCTCCGCCCCTCTCTTCACCCGAGTGTCCAAAACATGCGGCCGCAAATCCGATGATACAACCACAAGGTCGATCATCGAACTACGGCCTAGGGTGTCCTGGTGCCAAGTGCACATATGGACACCCTTATGTTTGAACAAGGTGTTCGTTATGGACAATCCGTGGCGAGCACAGAAGTCCAATAACAAAACACCACTCGAGTTCTGATCGGGGGGGCCGTTCCTCCCAATCACGCCCCTCCAGGTCTCACTGTCATTGCCCACGTGAGCATTGAAGTCCCCCAGCAGAACAAGGGAGTCCCCAGCAGGAGTACTCTCCAGCACACCCTCCAAGGACTCCAAAAAGGGTGGGTATGCTGAGCTGCCGTTTGGTGCATATGCACAAACAACAGTCAGGACCCGTCCCCCCACCCGAAGGCGGAGGGAAGCAACCCTCTC
This sequence comes from Hippocampus guttulatus, assembly GCF_054856545.1. NCBI lineage: Eukaryota > Metazoa > Chordata > Actinopteri > Syngnathiformes > Syngnathidae > Hippocampus > Hippocampus guttulatus. The sequence goes on from NC_141274.1 coordinate 3,326,764, forward strand.
GTCTACCGGTGTGAACCCCAATGTACAGGCACTGAGCCGGGGGGCAATGAGTATGCCCACACCTGCTCTGCGCCTCTCACCATGAGCAACTCCAGAGTGGAAGAGAGTCCAACCCCTCTCGAGAGAACTAGTACCAGAACCCAGGCTGTGTGTGGAGGCAAGTCCGACTATATCCAGTCGGAACTTCTCTACCTCACACACCAGCTCGGGCTCCTTCCCTGCCAGAGAGGTGACATTCCATGTCCCAAGAGCTAGCTTCTGCAGCCGAGGATCGGACCGCCAGGGTCCCCGCCTTTGGCTGCCGCCCAGCTCGCATTGCACCCGACCCCTTTGACCCCTCCCACGGGTGGTGAGACCATGAGAAGGGGGACCCACGTTGCCTCTTCGGGCTGAGCCCGGCCGGGCCCCATGGGTGTAGGCCCGGCCACCAGGCGCTCGCCAACGAGCCCCACCTCCAGGCCTGGCTCCAGAGGGGGGCCCCGGTGACCCGCGTCCGGGCAAGGGAAACTGAGATCCTTTAATTTTTTTTATCATAAGGGGTCTTGGAGCCGTGCTTTGTCTGGTCCCTCACCTAGAACCTGTTTGCCATGGGTGACCCTGCCAGGGGCATAAAGCCCCAGACAACTTAGCTCCTAGGATCATTGGGACACACAAACCCCTCCACCACGGTAAGGTGACGGCTCACGGAGAGGACGAAACCCACCAAATAGGTTATTAAAAAAGGGTCAATTCAAAATGAAAAATAAATAAATAATAATAATAATGAATGGACAGCCTGAATTTGGTGTTCAATCTCATCGCGGCATTCAGAGTAGAGATGAGAAATGGCAGTGCTGGAGAAATATTTACAGCTGCGCAGCTCATAAGTACTTTGAGCAGACTTTGAAACCCCTCTATTTCGACTGTTTTGATGGTTATGATCATGAGTCACTGCCTCAGTTCCGTCTTTCCACCGCTTGCTTGTTTTTTTTTCATATGGAGTGCACTTGTTTAAAAGACTGTGTTACCATGGGCCTGAATTACCTCGGAGCTAGCGGCTGCCTCTAGCTGCCATGTGTCTGATCTCCATTTTGTTTGGCTGTCTGTGTCATATTTTGGCTGCTGTCTCCGCAAGTGTGATTAAATAATTTCGTCATGTTGCCATCCGACGTCAGCACAGAGTCTGCAAACTTTGCATTTAACTTTGGTTTGCACCTTGTCCTCCGGGGGAAAAGCCAAACTATGGAAGTGGAGGGGTTTTTTTCGAGACCAACTCCGTTTCGCTTTGGCTTTCGTCTTTCCCGCTACACAAACAAACAAGGAGGCAGGTCATCCACTGCATTGTGCATGCTATGATTGGTTCGTCGGGTGCGTGTCAGCGGCTCTGAGCCCCGATAGAGCTAAACTGGATACAATGCGCCCGTTAGACGATTTCATGGTCTTTTGGCTTTATGGGATCGTCAACATGTTAAAGTTCTTCATCACCTAATATCGTCGTATCGTCCACCACTAGGATCCAGATACAATTATAAGAACACTCTGCATCTACTTAAACTTAACAAAAAATACATAAAATAAAAATAACGATACAATACGTAATAATATTGATATTTCATCCCAGGATGTAAGAAGGAGGTTCAAGCTTGGACAAACGGTTCAGGCAAAAAACGTTGGCCGTGACAATGCAAGCACACGCGAGAGGACTGAGAGCGCCCGAGTGTGTTTACAGCAGAAGTAGTGGTCTGAGCAGTCTAAGTGACCACTCCACCCGCGGATAAAGCCAAGTCATTAATCACGGGCCTGTGGGATGGTCCCACTGTAGCAGAATAGTGGGTCACAGGGAGCTCCTGCTGTCACTTAGCAGTCAAAATGTATGTGTGTCTCAGAGTCGTGTTGGAGTGGCACTACAGCGGTGGAGTGCTTTTTTTCCCCCTTTATTCGGGTGGGAATGTGTCATTTAGCCTGCAGCTAGCAAGAGCACATAGCACCAAGGAATTAATGCATTAATGCAAACACCAGCGTGCAAGTGCTAGACGACATCTCAATGAAAAGCGTATCGACTCATCCACTGCAGATGAAAGCTGCATTTTTTTTCTGCCCTAAAAGCGCAGGCTTGATTTAAAAAAAAAAAAAACTAAAAACAAAAAATAATCAAGACAACGAGGCTTCTTAGGAAGGCTGCAAAACGCTTGACTAATCAGACAGCCCCGTGGCATCCGTCGCACATGTCAAAATATACCTTTCAAATAAGACAAATGTGCGTCTGCTCAATGCACATTCCAGCCACGTTTGACCCATTTTCCAGACAGAAACCGCAGGTTAATATGTGTTAAATCTGCATGCGTCTGTCAATCAGTAGACCTCATAGTGATTTCTCAGCATTGAGGAAAAACAAGCTAGCCGGCTCCAAAAGGAAAACAAAGAATATTACACAGCTCTCAGCATGATGCAGACACAAGAAAATATTGCTAAGGGCATATTATGCATCACCCCCCACCCATGCCCCCATCTAAATAGTTCTGAAGTTTCTTGAATAAAATACACAACAGTTATTGTGATAAAGAATTATGGCTTACTTTACACACTCTATCTATTGTCTTGCTGAAATTAGGTATTTTTGGTACACTTCTCATAATGGATGTCATTCGCATGCACAGGCCAGTTGGTGTGTTTTATGTCTTCTATGTTATGGTGCATTGTACTAGGCGTTATTACTACTGCTCTAGAGCGGTTGAGATCCTATTTGGCAGGCAGGACTGTTTTGTTAGCCTTAGGTGCCCTGAGTCCCACACCGCCCCACTGTCGTATGGTACTCCACAGGGTTCAATTTTGGGGCCTTGCTGTTTATTGTATTTGCTGGCCCTGGGTTCCATCTTAGGAAACATGGTGTTTCCTTTTGTTGCTTTGCGGACAACAGTCAGATCTGCTCCTCGAAGCCAAAAGAACGTTTTCTCCTTCAGGCCACTTTGGTCCTATGTGGAGAAAGTCAAAGCCTGGACGGCACCGAATTTGTTGAATTTCAACGAAAAGAAAACAGAAGATCTGGTGTTTGGTCCCAGTTGACTTGGGCCTCCTGGCGTCTTATCTAAAGCCAACGGTCTTGAACTGGGGTTTTAAATTGGACGGTGTTTCAACTTGGACCGGCCAATTGCTCCGGTTGTTAAATCCATCTGGCGAAAGTCATGCCTCTCCTTTCACAACAGCACTTAGAAACAGTAAGTGCTGCCGCCGTTACATCTCCGCTGGATTACAGTAATGCGCTTCATTTTGGAGTCTGCCAGTCCTCTCTCAAGCGTCTCCAGTTAGTCCAAAAATGCTGCTGCTTGCCTCCTTAAATGGAGCTCATAGGAGAGCGCACACACAACACAATTTTAGAGTTCATTTTGAGATTTTTTGTTTTTTTTGTCTTGAAATATTGAAATGGTCTCACCCATCTTTTATCTCGGAGGTCATCCACCTCTATGTACCTGCCCGGTAGCTCAGATCAGCGGGCCAGACACGACTGGAGGTCCTGAGAACTAAACGGAACCTCAGAGAGGACTAAGCTTTTTTTGTTGCCGTTCCCTCCCTTTAAACGGACCTACCTTTAAACGCTAGGCAAGCCCCCCCCCCCCTCTGTCCGTCTTTAAACCTCATCTTCAAACCCATTTTTAATTCTTTCGCTTTCGACTGAGCATGAGACTCAGCATGCATAATTAGTTTCATTTTGCTTCCTGTTTTTATGCGATTAGTTTACTGTTTTGACTGTCTGTGTTTTTATAGGTCCGATTTTTATTTTATGTACATCACTTTGCATGCAGCCACGGTTGCTTTAAAATGCACTAGAAATAAAGTTGATCTGAGTTTAAAATCAAACGGGACTTTGATTCTTCTGGAAACCAGCTCAAATAACTACAAAAGTGCAAATACATCCACCAAACATAACAGTGCAATAGACGCTGACAATTACCAGGCAAGCATTCCATTTTGTTTTGTTGTCAAGATGCATGAACTGCGACAGGAACGACTACCTTAATGTAGGACCGCAATAAACGAGGAGGATCGGTGTGGTGGGCACACTCAAGTCTGCAGGAGATCACTCAGCACTCGTTGGGCCGTAACCATGGAAACAGCATGAAATGTGACATCACGTTTTCCAGCATCCCGGCCAGTTCAAATAAGTGGCTCACAGAGCAAAACAAACCAACAAGTCTGTCCCAAACCGGAATCCTTTGAAAGATTTAATTATTATTATTATTATTTTTTTTTTTTACAAGTCCATTGTCTTTTAATAATCACGCAGAAAACTATTCCGTGTCTGTCCTTATGATGGTAAAAGAGTCTAATTGGTCCTTTGGTTCATTACACGTCACTTTAGTGATCAAAACAGTTTTATGTTCGTTCATAATCAACCAGGCTATCATTACTGCTTTATTTTAAAGTCATTTGCAAGACTACACAATAATGACTTTATGCTTGAGACTTTACCGTGGCTCTGGCAGAAGTCAAGAAAGACTGAATGTGGCATCTTGGTCAAAATCTGAACAAAACCTCCGTCTTTTGTCTAATGTTAACATTGATGGATATATTTTCAGAGTAGAGGTCATGATGGGCTTGAGTTGATTTTAGAATAATGTAAAATGTGCTTCAGCGTGATTATGCGACTATGGATCTATCTAGGTTTTAAGCGATTTTGAGTTAGTATCGACTGAAATTTATTCAATCTATTTTCCTCTCTGGAGTTGTCACCATGTCTTCCAAGTCATTTAACGCAAAATACATTGTGATTGTTGCACCCGCCACCGAGACACCAGAGAAGCTAACAGTTAGGTGAGCTTCTTCTTTTTCTCCTCCACCTACTTCTGTCAGTCTGGATGCTATGTGGCACTGTGCTGACTCTTACAGGTGAGTCTTGGTACTACAACAGACATCGGGTTTGGGGCAGGAGACTCCAGATCAACCAGAGACCATTAAAGCTTTATCACAGCCACACTTGGTAAGCAATAGAGGGATCTACTAAGATTGAGCAGTATTGTAACAATTCCTGCGATACTGCAGACAGAAAGCAGCTGCGAAACAAGAATAGGATGCGGCTCTACAGTCTCCTTCAAAGCCCTTGGGTGAGGAGGCAGCACATTGTGCGGGTCAGCTTCTTCCACACCTGCACCCCCAGCTGGACCCCCACCACTACCTCAATCTCCCCGCCTCATCCCTCCTTCCTCCCCGCTGCTGCCCCTCCTGCTCTCGGCTGCGCGGTGCTATTTATAGGCCCCGCGTTTCATTTCCACACCTGCAGGGAGGCACACTTGTCACAGTTGGGCCCACTGAGCCTCTGTGGAATTACTGCATGGGAAATGAAAATACACCTTGCTGATGCAGGGAGTTGTCACTCTCTCCCCGCGGACGCCTGTGATACCGCGTTGTTGTGGATTTGCAATGCGGTGTGCGGCGCTAAGATAACATGCAAAAAAAAAAAAAAAAAGACAAAAATAAACAGGAATCTGGGCGAGGAAGATTTCTACGCGAGGAATGCAAGGTGCATAGACGACTTGGTTTTTGTGCAGCCGCATACGCAACCTCACAACAATGGGCATTACTATGAAGTATGAATCTGATTGGGATGAGCCACCAGGGTAATGCTAAGTAAGCGCAACAAAAGCAAAACGTTTTTTTTTGGGGGGGGGGGGGGTTCCCCCCAACTCTGGCGGTTCTGTTTTTTTCCTGTCATGCTTTTCTCTCAGGATGTAGTGGGCTGAGGATCCAGTCAGCGGATTACATTATCAGTCTGACCTAGTTGCCAGCTATCTCCTGAGACCTGAGGAGCCGGGCTTTTTCTGCACAGCCTTCCGCTGCTACAACACGCACACTGTGTAACTTTAATTTATCAGGGGGAAGAGGAGGGAGAAATGTGACAGGTTGACAGTTCTCTTTGCCTGCCACTCGCAGCACTGCCTGCCTCTGCAGCATGCCAGTTAAGGGTCCTCCATAGAGAGAACAGTGCATTACCACCAGTGACTTTTTTTATTCAGCACTCTGCAAACTCATCGGCAAAAAGGTTGGAGGCCTCTTATTAGCGTGCACGTTTATTGGGAAAGCGTGTCGAGTCCCTGGAGGTGGGCAAAAAGGAGCCGCGTTTCATTCTTTCTTGGCTTCAAATACCTCCGAAATGCAAACACTACGAGGTTACATGCACTTTCACAGCATTTCGTAGTCTGGTAACAATCGCTCACATTATAATATACAGTAGAACAGGGGTGTTAAACATACAGCCCGCGGGCCGGAACCGGCCCCCAAGGCGGTTCGATCAGGCCCGCAGGATCATTTAAAAGTGAAAAAATGCATAAAAGACACGGAATGAATATTTGTAATAAGGTGAAATTCATGGAGTATCCGCTAAGGGACAGACTGTTTTGATCAGAGAAGAAGACAATAGCAGTCTCAGTCTGTCACTGAGACAGAGCCAACACAGCAGACGCTATCAAGGACATGTGAATATTTTATTCTTTACACATTCAATAGCACTCTCCTTGGTTTGTAAGGTGTAGGCAGGGATGAAATTTAGATTTTATATGCCCAAGTGTAAATGGTTTAAAAATTCGTTTCTTTATAAATCTCGTTTAATCTTAAAATGCATTACTATATTTTTCAATACCAATAACTTGTTAAGGGTTTGTGCCTTTGTACAATCAGTCGGATCAGTTGCAATGCATAGATGTGAATGATAAAAGTAAATTGCACATTTGTCTCAGGAAATCTAAGGTGCTTCATGAAATGTTTTGTAAAAGATATGTTCATTAAATTCATTTTCTTAATGTTCTTGTACTTCTTTAGACCAAAACAAAGGAAATACGTATTATTTTGTTTTATAGTATTATTTTTGTATTATTTTATAGCAGAGTATGGTATCATTTTAATGGTCCGGCCCACTTGACATCGACCGAGGCCGTATGTGGCCCACAATGTGAAATGAGTTTGACACCCCGGATATAGAAAATGGACACCAAAAATAAAAATAAATCTCATTAAGTGATTTTTACCGACTTACGGACATTTTGGATTGTGTCAATCCAAGCATTTGCATTTGCAAAGCGGCCACACAAGCCAAAGGAAAAAACCTCAAAATTGACCTACTGATGACATTTCAATCTGACATGATTTTTAAAAATCAGGCAGCTGAAAAATGATCCTTCTGTCACTGTGTGCCGATATTAAAAAAAAAGAAAATGTTTAACTTTTTCAATTAAACCGCTTCATGAAATGAAATTTTCAATGACAGTAAAATTCACTGAGACGCACGACTACATTCAGTCCAATTTGTTCAAGAATAAAGCTCCTGTATTGGTTGACATGACTGGACCTAATAAAGTGGCCAGTGAGTGTGTAATTCACTTAGTGCAACCACACACGCGATATAAAGGCTTGCGAGGGGGAAGTCAGAGGAAAAACATCCACACTTGTATGTGAAACCGAATGTAGCTGAAAACAGCCAAACCAAACTTCTAATTTTACACTCCACATCCATGTCAACAGCACTCAACACTTGAGGCGCCTCCCCCCATCCCCCCAACCTCAAGCCCCCAATACCCTATTTATTTATTTATTCTTTTTTTTTTTTTTTTTTTTACGACTTTTTCTCCCAGCTGAAGTGAAAATAGCCAATCTGGTCTTGTGTGAACATTTTAGGAGGTGGAGTTGAGCGGAGATGTGCTGCTGCTGCTGCCAGATTACACTCCAGCTCGTGCCAAGGTTATAAACAGGCTGTTATCAGGCTTCCAAACAGAATAATCCGTGCTGTATCAGCGCCCAAACATATGGGGCCGCACAAAGCACCAGCAGCCCCTGACAGAAACCCCCTTTTAATTACAGGGGATGGGGGGGCAGGACCTCTCTGCCATCTCTCTTTTAGAGCAGAGCTTCCTTGTGTCTGGGCCGTGTGACAAATAGTGTGTGTGTGGTTTTTTTTCCACAAGGAAGCTAAAGGTGCTGCAAAAGAACTTATCCTAAAGATCACGATCATATCGTGAAACATGAGCTAAGATAATCAAAGAAATCGATTCACAATATTTTTCTTTTGGCGGGGGGGTCCCCTAAGCATATTTCATCTAAAGATGTTAAGGCCGATGCTAAATTCCTACTATAATCTTCCCGCAGAATATTGAGGAATTGTGAACGTGTTTTGGCTAATATTGTAACAAATATTTTCGCTTGTATGTATTTTTAAAACATATTAACATTTTCAAATGAGATATTTGGAACTTTTGTATAAATGCATGAGAATGCTGAATGAATATTGAATGATACGGAATGATATTAAAGGAATGGGAAGGACGGGAATTTTTTTGTGGGACATGGAAATTTTGGGCAAAATAAAAAGTTACAAAGGTGAATTAAATGAATTGAATTTCAAATGGGAAATAATGATGTGAATCCGTTTCGTTGAATGTGTCCTTGGGAATGAAAAGGGATTTTTTTGGGGTGGGAATTTCAGTGGTTAAAAATTTTTTGAATTTTTGGCATGTTCAAAATTGTTCCCAAACGTGAAGGGAATGAGCTGAATTGTTTGCATTGTGAATCTGTTATGGTAAATGTGCCATTGGGACTGAATGGGGAATTATGAGTTGAAAATATCCAATTTTGCGAAAACAGAATTTTTGGACTGCAAAAAAATAATAGCATGCAAGACGTGGTCTGAAATTTGAATTATGTGAATCAGATGAAATATGTGGGAAGTAGATGGATATCAAAATGGATTGAAGAAAAATAGGAAAAGCGTTTTTCTTTCAGCAACTTGAGTTGTAATTTGAAAACTGGATGGCCCACACTCAAATAGCTCTCAATTCCAATGTCTCACCCCCTACCTGAAAGAAACAAGATCCCTCCATATTTTACATACTCCCCACAGATTTTAAAGTCCCATTCAATAAAGTTTAAATGTCACCCAGGCGTAATAATCGGCGATCATATAAACGTTGGCTTGGAAAGGCTATGCAAAAAATGACAACATCCTCTTTCCACCCGTGCAATAAACTTTTATTTGGCTGAATCGGCCAATAAAAGCTCGCTTTGAGCCTTGTCAATGGGGAGTAATTGGTTTGTTTTACAGGAGAGATCGTATATCTCCAACCGTTTTTTTTTTCTCCCCCCCCCCACCAGTGTTGACAAGAGGGCGGATCGTCTCATGGGCTCACAAAATAAAACATCTGGATAGCAAATACATGTTCGGGCGACTGAAGCGGCAAGAACATTCAACTACGAGGCCCCATTCACACTGCGCGACTCATGTGACAATTACGATTATTTGCGCTGGAGGGGCACAATCGGGATATGAATCACGGATTGAAATCTGGCCTCTTCCAAATGTTAATAAACATCTGATACATCTCGATAACTGCAAATGCGAGTCGAGCAAAAACGCAAAGATCGGATCTGCAATCGCACATCATATATTTGTGGTTTGGCTTTCGCCAATTCAGAGATCTGTGGATTTTTTGTGTTTTGTTTTGTGAACATACCCCCTTATGTTTACTGAAAATTACACCTATCTGTGTCTGTGTCCCCCACAAAAAGTCACAATTTTTATTTTAATTGATTAATGTGTTGATTGCTTTGTCGATTAATCGATGAATCGGATATAACCTAAATTTTTTTCATTTCAATTCCTTTATTAAAAAGCATTAGCATTCTTTCAAATTGACTGCAGAAAATGCACAACACACTTAATTATGATTCAGTTACTGATTTGGTCGGTTACATTTGAGGAAAAAAAAGGCACAACTTTTGATCATTGCTTTCCAAAGTAAACGCAAAAAAAAAAAAAAAGCAAAAATGTATTTTGAATCCACACAAACACAATCAGTCCACCTTTATGGGGCCAACAGAAATGGAATATTTACTATTGAGAAGCTGAAATTCTGAGCATTTGAACAATTTTACATTAAAAGATGTATCTAAATGATGATCAAAAATAATTAGCGATTAAGCTGATAATCGATTACTTGGTGATCGATTGCTGCACCTCTAGTATACACTAGGGCTGCAACTAATGCTTATTTAATAATTGATTATTTTGTTGACTAATCAATTTATCAATTTTTTAAACACTGTTTTAATTTCCGTTCCTTTATTTGAAAACAGGACTGTTTTTTTATTTTGAAAATGACAAAGCTAAGTTAAGATTCAGTTACTGGTTTGGTCCATAACATGTCAGAAAAAGGGTAAACAATTTTGATTATTTTGTGGTTATATCTCTTGCAAATGTTTCATTTTGAATCGACACAAAGATAAAAAAAGTCTTCTTTCATGGAGCACGATGGAAATTGGGCAATATTTACTGTTGAGAGGCTTAAATTAAACTGCTTCAAAACGATTAATCAATGATCAGAAATGCCTCTCGATTCATTTGAGAATCGATTAGGTGATGATGAATCATTGCAGCTTTACCCCAATCAATGCGAGCCCTTAAAAAATAGAACATTATTCACGTATACACACACATCAGCATCTGCTCAAATAACACAAATAAACACATTTTAAAACCTGCTTTGAGGCTACACTACAACAAAAGCATCATCAATTGCCTAAGATGCAAATATACTTTGTTCGAAACGTGTCAGTCATTAACCCTTTCGTAAACCCTGTAACCTGATAACATGATAATCTGTCCCCTGTGGTCACCGCTGTCCCTGAAAGGGTGAAATAAACAAAAATTCTGCCCAGGCCAAGTCAGAGCTGTGCAATGTTGATTATTAGTATTATTTTTGAATGATTGTCTATATCCATGTTGTCACTGCCCAGCATTTATGCTTGAGCGTTTTGGGGGGTTTTTTTGGGTGTAATTTGGGTATCCGCGGTTTGTTCCATGAGTTCGGTGAATGCAAGCAAAACATATTGGATATGCGTCACTTGAAAGGAACATGGAAATAGAGTGTCGCAAAAATGGGATATGGGCATTCAATTGGACTTTGGCACGAGATTTCAGAAGGGATTTCAGCAAGGAAGATGAAGACACATGGAACAATCACACGCAGCCACGATGTACACAGAGAGTGTGCACGATTCAGTGAGGTCCAATCCTCTCTGTCACGCCGCGATGGTGCTTCAGCATGAGGGAAAATGGACCGACAGTTCAAAGTGCTGTTAACACACTTTGCCTTTCAACACCCAAAAAAAAAAAAAGCCTTTGCGGCCCCTCTTCCATTTATATACACAAAAATCTAAATTCACAGGGAATCCAGACTGCCAGAAAATACAAAGAAGAAGAAAGGGTGGTACAAGAAGAAAGCTTTGCTTCTCCAGTGACTATATTGCAGCTGCAAACGATTGTCCTTGTCATTTTGTTGTAGTGAATTACTTGTGAGACACGTTTTACAAAGACAAGCTCCACTACGTATGTTTAGCAACGCCACAAACTTCAGTTCACCTCCTAATTGGCCATCGGTCGGTTGCACGTCACAATTACAAAGTCCGTGGCCCGGCACGAGTGGATTTGTAATCGCAAATATCACAAATATGGAACAGGTTTGACATTCACGATTGTCAGCCACAACCGTTTTCGGAGTAGACAGGGAGGAAGGTAATATAACACACATCACAACACAGGAAGCTCATTCCGTATTTTTTAGAGACATTCGATATTTGGGCCTTTGCAGAGTTTGATGAGAACTTGATTATCGTTTTGTGTGTACTTTGGCTGGACAATTCTCAAACGATTAATGTGGCAAATGACGCGGTGTGTGTGTGTGTGTGTGTGTGTGTGTGTGTGTGTGTGTGTGTGTGTGTGTGTGTGTGTGTGTGCAATCTCTCATGTGGCTTGCAGCAAGTGTGTGACCAATGTTCTTTTGCCTTCCCCAATCGTGTTTTACGCTCCTTACTGACACACCTTATTGGAGAACTAAAGACACGTCTCCTGGAATCACAAATTGTACGTTTAAATAGAAGACATATTTTGTTTTTGGTACATTTCCTACTTAATGCTAGCACTCACTAGCCTATTCAACAGCTAGCAATAATTAGCCTTCGACGTCACAAGAGGGATCAACTTTGAAAGAAGGAATATTCAAATACAAACGCTGGAGTAACACATGCTGACAGTTAATAATATAATCCTCACAGGCATATATTCTTCCTAACCTATGAAAAATGCCTAGGTGTGAGTGTGGGCGTGGATGGTTGTTCGTCTCTGTGTGCCCTGCGATTGGCTGGCGACTGATTCAGGGTGTCCCCCGCCTACTGCCCGGAGATGGCTGGGATAGGCTCCAGCACCCCCCGCGACCCTAGTGAGGATCAAGCGGTTCGGAAAATGGATGGATGGATGGAAGTTTGCCACTTCTACATTTTTACTTCATGTAAGTCCATCATCATGCATTCCCCACACTGCCCCTAAGAGGTCAAAGCAGGCATTTACATGTTTTTTTCCTCTATTCTTTTAACTCATTCACTCCCAAAGACGTACTTAGATGTCTTTTCAGACGGCGCACATTTAATCCCAGCTCCTCATTTTATATTGACTGTAGTTGAAAAGGGTCTGAAAATGGCCGGCCATTTTCAGACGTCTAAATACGTCTTTGGGAGTGAATGAGTTACCGTATTTTCACGACCATTCGACGCACCGTATGGTTGGGCGCAGTCTCATTAATGGGTGCTATTTCTGTATTTTACGCATAGACAAAACGCACTGTATTATTGGGCGCGATTTTAAAGTGGTAAAACATACGGCAGCTTAAACATACGGCATGCATGCGCGCACGCTAAAAACACGTTAGCTTGTAGCATACGGTAGCATGCCAAGACATACAGATACAAGCTAAAAACACGTTTTTAAAAAGGCAACGAAGCAAAACAGAGTTCCGTTGTATTTTATTTAGCCATCGTACAATGTACTCACGTTTTTCGATCAATCATCACCCAGAAATCCATCAAAGTCCTCATCCTCTGTATCAGAATTGAACAATTGTGCAAGTACCGGTAATCCATCAAAAACGCCGTGTTCCCTCTCGTTGTCAGTCACTCTCATTGCACAGAAATGATGCCGGCTTTGCCAAAAACTCGAACAACAGTGCAAGCAGACACGTTCGTCCAAGCAGCCACAATCCATTCGCAAATTATAATTCGCTGCCTCTCACTCTTTGTAAAGTTGTGTTTGCCATCGATCATTCATTGTTCCCATGCCGCTCGCAACTTTACTTTGAACGCCCGGTTGATGCCGATGTCCAGCGGTTGGAGTTCTTTAGTCAAGCCTCCGGTAATAACGGCAAGCTCAGAGTTCATTTGCTTGACTTGGTTTTTCACCGCTGCTGTGAGATGGGCACGCATGCCAAAAGCATAACCGATGGCTTGAAGTTTGAACTGAGCTTCGTAGGCGTGTCTCTTTGTAGAATTTATTTTCGGGGGTTCTTAGAAACCAAAACCGAAGTTGTTTTGCAACAATGCACATAGCCACACTCTATACAGGTGTTGGTACCTGCTTGTAGCGTCGCTTTAGCATCCACACGCCCACCCTTCACTCATTGGCGGCCTGCTTCCCCGCATGCCTGTCACTCACGTCTGCCTTTTCTCTCTCTTTCTCTCCATATATGTATATATACACGCCCACCCTTCACTGATTGGCCGACTTCTTTGCCGCATGCCTGTCCACAGTCACTTCCGCCTTTTCTCTATATAAACAGCGTCGGCTGTCAGTCAGGTTTTGGAACTCAGCGCATAGACAAGACGCCCCGCATCATAAGGCGTCCTGTCCATTTTGGAGAAAATTTTAGACTTTTAATGGCGCCTTATAGTCGTGAAAATACGGTAATTATAAATTATTTTATATGACTTGTTACAAATGTATGTTCTCATTCTTCTTTGACAGCTATATTAAAATGTTAGTTTTGGTAAGTGAACAAAGTTGTGATGATCAATGAATAATCGTGTTTATAATCAGGATTTCAAAATCAATCCAAATAATCCTGATTAATATTATTTTCGTAATGGCCTAGCCCTAGTGGGTACCCGCTAGATTAAAGAAGTGTCTTGTTTTGCCACAGACGTTGCGCAGATAAACCAAGGCCTTTTTTTTTCCTGCATGCTTTTTAAGTCAATTTGTCTTTTGATGAATTTTCAAGAAGAAGAAAGGCAGTCAGAGTTGCGGTGCAGCTTGTAACACACAGTGTCATAAAATGTATGACTGTGATCTTTGTAATTAACTCCAGTCAAATGTAACCTTGATCAACAGAGGCGTCGGCGCTTTTTCTAAATGGGAATAAGTGAACGAGTGAAGGGCCAACGAGTTTTGCTTGCGCGACATCATCACGTCGGCGTGCCGTTTGATTGGCTGCCGCAGCTGCTCGGAGGAGCTATTTGGCGAGGCCATATTTGAGCGCGTCGGTGAACCGGCGTGTCAGCGGCGATCCATTGCGGAGAGAAAGCCCCCCAAAATAATAATCAAACACTCTCGCCTCCGAGGAGCAAAGCTGCCAGCGCCGCGGAAAACCGACAGACACGTTCCCGCTCTGACAGCCGACGCTGGCACGGCGGAGGTAAACGGACGACGGAGCTCGGCGGCCCCTAACGACCGCCCCTCCTCCCCGCTACACTCGCCACACTGCCTCTGTTTCAGCGGACTGAGAAAAGCCATTAGCTACCGCCACATTACCCCGCCATCCCTCACATGGTGGATGGCTCCTCTCTCCCATGAGCACCTTGCTCCAGTCATGCCTGCTGGTACTCGCCTCTTTACCGCCTCCTCCTCAAACTCATCCCCCTCCCCACGCCCTCCCTAGGAAATCCCCAGCTCCATACATCACATTTAACACTTTGACACTAACAGTCTATAATGTTTCTATTCTACAAAATCACTCTGCCAACTCCAGGATAGCAGAGCACAGAGTGAAGGAAATAAATACCACTCTTGGCCGCTGGCAGTAAATTCCAAAAGAATGGGGAAAATGACAAAAAAAAAAGGAGGAGAGCTGCTTATACACTCTTATGCGCGCCCGCCTAGGTGGGTGGGGGTTCAAGGGCCCCTGTACCCTACCTCTCCCTTCACTTCTACTGACAGCAACCGCTCCACACGTCGACGCCTCATAACCAAGCCATTAAAGCATATTTTCGGGGACTTGGACGCTCCTCGCCGAGCACTTTACAGCTGTATAAAAGAAACATTTCACCACCTTAAATTATTAAAATCAAAAAGTGGCATGAATAAATAAAAGAGAACTGAATAAGTGATGTGACAAGACAGGTTTGAGGCGTGACCTTTGAGAGTGCCTCCGCAGACAAAGAGAGGGACACACTTTCACCACAGACGACACTGTTGATTGCACAGAATGAGATTGGATGGTATAGTGTGCTTTAATCGCTCAAATAAAGTCATTCATGGCATCATTTAAAAAACAGCAGGGTCCCCCAAATTGAATCCTGTGGAACTCCATATTACAGTGGGGCCATATTACCCATGGACCAGCTTCAGTGAATCTAACATGCATGTTTTCGGAATGTGGGAATAAAACAAAATACCTGGAGAAACATTTTCTGGACTTATTAAAGCTCGTTCAGGTGAATAACCCACAAAAACATTCAACGGGGGTGGTTTCTTAGACCGGATTTACGCTGCATGGTTCAACTGACAATTCCAAAGTTTTGCACAAGTGGGATAAAAAAGCACGGCAGAAGAAACAGAAAAAGTTGAATATCTTGACAGTAAAATCAGACCTCTTCCAAACGTGGATAAAATTTCCAATTGATCAGATATCTGCCTAATCAATGCCATCTTGACAATTAAATACTGTAAACCCACTGGTGAGCTATGGACACTTGTGTCTGCCCAAATAACACCAATAAAGACATTCAAAAACACCCCGTGTCAATCAAAACTAGAGCCAAGCATAGAACATTAAACATCGTTGAAATATGTTACATTAGAGATGTGGCCATTATTAATCCAGGACAATAATTGCCAACGGCTGCCATTTTGAGGTGACCCAAATTTCAGTCTAAGAGCAGCTAAGTAGCATTTTATGACCGTATCTGAGTATTTTGTGGAATATTACGATATATATTGTCGTGCAAAAACATCTACACTGTAAAAACAGTTGGTTAAAAAAATTGACCCATATTTTGCCGATGTGGCATAGTACTATGTGTATACATGTATTATCGCTTCCTTCCGATTTGTCACTGACGCTGAATTTGGGCAACGGCACATGCAGGTTGTTTTAGTCAGTCAGTCGGTGAATGTAAACATAGTCATATTGGATACGTGTCACTGGCACACAGGAGTAGACAAAAACATTGGATGGTGGCATCAAATGAAAATTGGGCACTTGGATGTGCCGACGAAATCCAGCCGTAGTGTTAACATATCGTCAGTAGTTTGGTCTCTGAGAGGGTATTCATTTAAATTTTGCCATTTAAACACTCCACTTTGTCGTAATCCTTCATCGCCCCGCGTCAACGCTCAAAATGGGCTTATTTTTCAGTCTGATGGCCAAGCTTGCTCGCCCATTAGTAGAGAAAAAAAATAAATAACACACTGCTCCAGCCTTGGTGTGTGCACCACTCAAAACGTAACGCGCATTTCAAAACCAAGTTGAATAATTAATTGCAAGTTCGATATCCGACGTGCAGCTCGGCTCAGGAGCTTCTTTTTTTGCCCCCAGGCCCAAAGACCTCTCTAACTTTGAGTTCGTAATCTACAACCAATCTAAAGAAAGCAAGTGAACAATAACGCCACATTTCATCACATCGCAGGCACAGAGCGATTCCTCCTGTTTTGCCCTTGAGGTGCTCGCAATCCATAATCGCAAGAAATGATTTGTCTTTATGTAGTCCAGCTATCAGCAGAGTTTGACCTGACTCTCAACGCCGCTGATTTACGAGCTCAATGCAGACATATTAACACACTGACTATTGTGATTAAATGGAAAATGTCTTCCTTCTAACAGTAATTGAGCCCTAAATGGACAGACATTACATTTGACGTAGATGAAGCCAAAGATGCAGCAAGGTGGCAAATGGATGGATGGCAGACCCAAGTGGAACCTAAACTGCTCATTATAGAAAAGGGACACATTGAGACACTACAGGTGCACTGGGATAATCAAATGAGACTCGATATCAGAGGTCCATCAAAAACAGTGCCTTTACACTGACAATAATGCTCATTTTTGGAACATCCCCTGACAGTGCCAATGTGTTAAGCATTCCTGTAGCTAAGCAGAAGCTGTTTAATTTCTTGCACCATCCAAGTAGGCACATAAGTCTGACTTCGCTCTACACCACTAGGGCAGCAAAGTCCTGGTATCAGTGACATTTTTTCAGCCATGTCTTTTATTTCTTCCATCCATCCGTCCATCCATTCATTTTCTGATCAGATTTATCCTCACAAGGGCCGCGGGGTGCACTGAAGCGTGTGAAATGGTCAATAGCATGTACATACCACACATTTGGCTCAACTTCCTGCAGGTCAACAGCCAGTTTCATGATAGGTTGAAGCCACACGGGAAGGCCGACAACTGGTTTGTGCTTTGGTTTACTGTAACTTCTGCACGTTTCACAGTTCTTAACAACGTTCCTGAGAGTTAGCTTGCTTTCTTTGGTTTGGGTGCCGGCGCAGGCCAGCAGTTTCCGCAGCCTTTCTTCTGATGCCTCTCCAAACTGTCAGCGCAATTTTAGAACTATCTTCTCTTTTTCTTTGACACTCATGTTGTCTCGAACGATGAGAATCTCATCTCCTCCCTTTGCCTGAGTCTCACTTGCTTTCTCTTTATCCTGACCAGTGTCTCTTCAATTTACACAATAATGCCCCGAAGATGTTAACTCAAGTTTAACTGGCCGTTTAAACATTGTTGCCTTGTCATGCGCAACGTCCAACACAGCACTTGCTCTCTTCAGTGAGGCCTTGCTCAAAAGCTTTGATATGTTTGTTGGAACACCCTCGGTTTCTATTTTGCACCTGGTCTGCCCTATCTTTGCCGGTCGGGTCACTTTCCTTGTGGAGTGAACGACTTTGCCATCACCAAATCTAAATGGCACTTGCTTCACCCGCTATTTGGCGCAACTCACTTTCTGGCAGTCCGTTTGTGCAATCCTCAAGCCATTTCTCACCACACATATTTTTTGTGCATGCTGTGTCAAGCACTGCTGACCCGAGAGCTTCCACCATGAAGATTTCAACGTGCGACAAAGTTTCATCGGAAACCAAGAGTAATATTGCATTCTTCATATGCCATCTTTTTGTCCCTCATCATTTCTTTCTCTTCTGTGTGGACCGTCTTTTTGCCTGCACATCACGTTTATCAATAAGATTAGTAGATTTCTCGTCAAATGGCGGTGGAATTTTGTAATTCCCACGGGCAACCATCTTCTGCTCCCAATAATAACTCAATAACCAGAGACCATTTAGATAGGCAGCCTTTACTCTTCTATCCTTTACATTCCATACCATTACAACATGCATACATAGCATCAACAGCCCTCAAGAACCTTTTCTCCAAAATCGCGCACACATGCGCTATAAGAAAAACACAACAGTGTGACCAGTACAATTCCGATTGTTTTTTTTTTTTTAACTCAAATTGGACATGTAGCCGACGTTGGTCCGCTGACATCCGACCCATGCATCATGGTAAGCCACATATGCACTTGTGAAGGTAATATACACCAAAAAAACTACTACTACTTTTGTGCTAAGCAACAACTGCAAACTACTACACATTTGTCAAATTTGACTTTAAAATCCACTTGTGAACTTGAATCAAATTCTCCGGTTGGCCAATAAAAAAAACATCTTCTGTCTAATGCGGTGACACACAAATAAGCTGCAATACATTTATTTTCAACTTCAGTTCCAGTCTTGCAATTCTCATTAAAATCCTGTGAAGCCCCATGGAAAGTTTTTACAACTCCACTTCAACTACAGCGATAATCATATTGTTAAACAATGTCAGTGTCAATCAAAACGGAGCTTTATGATCCTTCCAAAAGGAGAACCCTTCCGCCCAGATCTCATAACATTGTGCAGCCAACCTCTGAGAATATTTAGCAACACAAATGTTATTACAACACAGCATATTTACAGTCCTGCGTTTTAATACCTGTCAAAATGAGATGTTTTTTTTTTTTTTAAGGCCACCTTCCCTTCTCACTTGTCCTTGGCCCATTCCTTCGCAGCGGGCTTGAGTTTATTATTTAATTAAGCCACTACAGCCGCACATTAATAATTGAGTGTGAGTGGAGACCCAGGGCAGCCGCAGGCTCTGGCGCATTGGGCTTCCTGGTGAGGAGTGTATTAAAAATGTGTGTGTTTATGTCCCCGGGGCGTCTGTCCTGGCTGCATAAAATTGAATTGGTTATATCTAATATATCATCCCCTAAGGGTTGGGGGTGTGGAGGGGGGGTCGGGGGGTGGCATAGTTGGTCGCATCCTGCCAGCAGGGAATGAGCGCAGTCTTAAGAGATTCTGGGGTTTGGGAGGAGGGGGTTGGGGGGGGGGGGGTAAATGAGGCCGTGACGTTAATGTCTCTCAGAATCAAATCGATGGCTGTCCGAATTCTCGACGCGCATGGCCTTAAGCTAGGAGGGCGAGACGAGCCAACCCGGGACCGGATTAAGCCCACTCGTTACCGCCGTCTTTGTTCACTTGGAGTGCCTGCTGATGCGTGCATCGGTGAGGAATGGTGCACGGATTACAGCCCCCACCCTAAAAAAAAAAAAAAAAGTCCCAGATAGCGGGAGGATGGATGCTGGTGACTGCAAATACACCCCTCTGTGTGTCTTATCTGCTTCACCCACCATCCCCCCACTGCTCACCTCCACGTTCAGCCTTTCTCCCTTTGCCTGCTGCACCTTTAAGGCCTGCAGACTCCATGAGAATGAGCGTTTTTAACACCACCGCCACCATCCTCCATTAAGGTCAGGACCTAAATTATTGATCGGCCACCTCTATCAGCATAACGGTCACGTAGCCACTATCACAATCTAACCCCGCCGCCCTCGGCCAGCTCTCTGCAGCTCCCTCAATTAGAGCCAGATTCTCATTACAAAGAGAGACAGCCTGGGAGGGAGAGAGCAAGGAAGAGAGAAAAAGAGAACGAGAGAGAGAGAGAGAGAGAGGGGTCCATTTCAGATGGGGGAGGAAAATGGTGGTGCGGGGGCAGCAGGCAATCTCTACAACCACCCGCTCCCTCCTACGCCTCTTCCTCCTCCTCCTCCCCTTGAAGTCTCCCATCATCTCCACCAGACAAGACCCAAAGATGACAGGTCTTATCCTCGCCAAAATGCGGCCGATAAGGCTGCTGTAAAAGAATAATAAAAGAATAATGCATGGAGGATGAAAGAGGAAGGCAGACCGGGTGCGAGCAAGGCAAAGAAAAGGAACGAGAGAGAAGAAGAGAGGCGGGCCACAGCAGCATAAATAAAGATGCCGCGCACTCGGGGCTGGATCTCCTAATGAATTCGGAAGGTCCCGGATCAATAACATCAGCGCGCCGAACGACACTTCGCAAATGCCAACGCAGCTCTCGGCCTTAAGCGCAGCTCAAGAGGGAAAAAACAGGCGTTTATCACATGCTTCTGCTCTGAAATATGAATAACAAAAATCATCCAATGTTGTGTCTCCGGGGGATGGGTAGTCTGTCAATTTATCATCGACTGTGTGAACTTGACTGCTGATCCAAGTGCACTACAGATTCAGAATCAACTTGCTCGCTGCCGAAAGAAGGACGATGTAATGGCAGCTATGGTAAACGGAGCTATATCTGCAATACGGCAACTTGGAAAGGACGGACGTGTACTGGCATGGAAGGAAGAATTTCGAACATTCAGAGTGACATTCCCTGAATTGATTTAAAACCCTGACATGTTCTCAAAAATCAACAGTACGCTTTACAATGGTGACGTATTTATTCTGGTTGTGCTTACTGACCTCAAACCAATTTTACGTGGTACGCGACCCTCAAAAATCAGTCCAGATATTTTAGCATATAGTAAATCCACACCTGTTCACAATGCATTCCCATTCTCAACTGTACATTTTTGTCATAACGGAACTCAAACTACTTCCTCCTTTCGTGTCTAAGAATCATGTGAAATGTAGTCCTACTAACGCAAACCCTTTATTTAACCCTACTCCATTTGAATCGGTTTACTGGACCATTAACTGACTCTTTGGCCTATACCTGGCATTTTATTTTACGAAAAAAAGGCTCAAGTCAAGAATTTCATGCCCTGTTGATGTATGACGAAGGTCCAGTAGGTTGCCGCTACTCTATCAAATAAACATACAATTAGAATCAACAATTTCACATGCGATGCTTCACAAAGATAATGCGCCTTACGTGTGGAAGTGTATGAAAACAGACCCGTTCATATCATATCACGCCTTGTAATCAGGTGCGCTTCATCGTCCCAAAATGTACAGTAACATGCCATTAAAAAAATACCAATCCATTTATTGAAGGTTTTTTCCCAATTGTTATTCAAGGAAAGCTATATAAATTGTGTGTGCGTGTGCGCGGGCGTGCGCGAATGTGTGTGCGTGTGTGATTGCGCAGCAAAGAGCATCAGGAAGCAGGAAACAGCCTTGACGTCTGCTAATGGGGATGATTTCCACCTAGAAGATTCTGTGATAGAGGCCCCCGTGTGCTATCTGTTATTAGCAGTGCTGATGACAAATGGTTTCTTTGTTGTCATTCAGATTTATTTTATTTTCACGCCTGTCACGGAGAGGAAAAACACAGACGGAGCGAGAGACGGCGCACGGAGAGAGCGAGCGGAAAGCTTTAGACTGAATAAAATTCGACATAAGGGGTCAGCCCGCCTATGAAAATAATTATCTAAAGCTGAACAAATTGACTTGTGGCCTCGCTCACTGCATAAATAGTGAATCCGATTTTAAGAAATCGACTACGTGGGTCCGTGCCCAATACAAAAAACATATTGTGCGTATGCAAGCAGCTGGATGCCCCCACAGCCACGACCCCCCACCCCCTTCCCTCGCCTCCCTTGCAAAACCATGGCGCCTTGCAAAGACCCCCTGGGAAGGCTCTGGCATCTCAAGGAATGTGACACCAGCATGCGCATGTGTGCGTGTGTGTGGCGTGTTTGTATGCAGCACAGACACGGAGCGAGAGGAGCAGCACAAGAGCTTCCTCGGGATTGCAAAGCTGTTTGCAGCCTCAGCGTTCAAAGGCTCGCTGCCTCCACACGCCTTGACACCAAAACACAACCTGCCAGGCCAAATGAAATTGCCATTATTTCTAATTAATCCCTAATTAAAATATATTACTCCACAGATTCCGCAAATCTCTCTTAGTATGCTAATGTGGCCGATTGGAGGATATTTACATATCATTAATTAAGGCGGGCGCATTCTCTTAGCCTAATGAGCTGTGGCCTGGGTCTGCCAAGGAAAACTAAATGGGAGTGAGTAAGCACAGCCACAGGGGTTCGGAGAGGGGGTGGGGGGGGGGGGATGTTGGTCGTGGGGCAACTGCGTGTTGAGTCAGGACTATCAAAAGCAGGCATTGGGCTCAAAGCGTGGAAGAAAAAAAAAATCCACCCTGAAACAGTTTAACGTGATTAAGGAGCGCCGCCGGTGCTCATTTAGGCGGGCGGCGGCGGCGGCGCCCCGGTTGCGGAGAGATGCGCAGCCACGAGGACAGGAAGTGACAGCAGGGCGAGGGAGGATATGTTATCACTGTCACCGTCGCTATTAATATGGCCGACGATACCGCCGCGCGGCGAGACCATCCTCTGCGGACTGTCGCGGCGGCTCATGCGAGGAAAACACGGCAAGCTGCTGCTCGCCCTGTAAAACGACGCCAAAGCTATTGTTTGGATTTGAGCAAACAAGCCTCATAAAGCTAATACAAGGTTACATTCAAGCACTCTTCAACATCCGTTTCCTTCATCACTTATCCTGAGGAGGGTCACTGGAAGGCTGCCGCTGAATGAATATGTACAAGCTCACTTAGTAGTACAGTGAACTCTCGCCATAACGCGGTTCAGCATTCACGGCTTCGCTGTTTCACAGATTTTTATTTTTTTTGTTCAGTTTGGAAAGCAGGTTAGGGGGCTTCCTGTATGACGTGATCACAACCAGAAAAAGAGGTTGATGGTTGAGAAGCCGATCCTGCTAAAGTGTTGTTTTCTTTATGGCTGGTGTGTGCGGACAGAAGTTAATAATATGTCCAGCGGGGGTGTCAAACTTGTTTGTTTGTTTTTTTTCTCGTTGGGCCATTTTGACTGTGAACCCATATAAATGCGTTTTTGTTGAAAATGACTGTTATCTGCTGTCATCCTGCTTTTTATGCCTACAATTAATTTATAATGTATGTTGTTGGGGCGGCCTGGTAGTCCAGTGGTTAGCACGTCGGCTTCACAGTGCAGAGGTACCGGGTTCGATTCCAGCTCCGGCCTCCCTGTGTGGAGTTTGCATGTTCTCCCCGGGCTGGCGTGGGTTTTCTCCGGGTGCTCCGGTTTCCTCCCACATTCCAAAAACATGCATGTCAGGCTGATTGGACGCTCTAAATTGTCCCTAGGTGTGAGTGTGGGCGTGGATGGTTGTTCGTCTCTGTGTGCCCTGCGATTGGCTGGCAACTGATTCGGGGTGTCCCCCGCCTACTGCCCGGGGATGGCTGGGATAGGCTCCAGCACCCCCCGCGACCCTAGTGAGGATCAAGCGGTTCGGAAAATGGATGGATGGATGGATGTTGTTGTCCAGGACCATTGACATATATTGTATGATGACAAGTTAAGGTGGTTAGTTTGGAAAAAAAAAATTGGATATGGATCCCACAAGATGGCGGGAAAACAATTGTGTTCTAATTAGACACAACTATGGCAAAACTGAATGAATCACCTCCCCTTCAAAATAGTTTCTTAGACTCGAGAGGCTAAAAAAGATGCTACCAAAGCTATATTTTTACATGAGACATGAGCAGCAAATCAGCGAATAATTCCACAAATAGGCAAGCTCACAAATGGCAAACCACAAATAACACAACAATCATTATCTACATGGGAATGCTTGACTTTTGACAGTATCGTTCAGAATCCGAGGCTACGAAGGGCATGCAATGAACTAGTTTGCACAGCCGCTCCAACTCACCCGCGACCATAACGAGGACAAGCGCTACGGAAAAAGGATGACTGGATGCATTTACTTGGATAACTCTGCACTTACACAACATTCAGCGATGCTAAAATGTGACTTAAAACATTACAAGTACGCTACACTTGGGAAAGTTTCACCATGGCAAAAGTTCCATCGCCACAACAAATTACATTTATCCCCCATTATGAGCAACGGGGCAAATTAATTCATCAGAGGCAAACAGCTTTCAGCATTTTGTCATTGTCACTGAGTAAATCCCATCCTGTCAGTAAAAACAAAAAAAACTTGCAAAAGAAATTGATTCAAAACGGCACATTAAATCTAAAGTGTGTTGACAATTAATTATTGCATTAAAAACCGATCACTGAAAAATGAATTGAACTGAATTGTTCCCATTGGCGTGATCTAAAATGACACAGAGCATGTGATTGGATGCCCTCCAATCTGTGTCACCACTCGCTTGTCTTTTGTGTTCATGTTGTCACACCGAGCTATTATGGATTAGTGTCTTTCATAAATAGGATCGCTCCTATATGGGCTGGACAGTTCAACTTTTGAGGTTACCAATGACCAGACTACATGATCTCACGAGGTATACTTGCACAATTAAATTAAATAATTCAGTTTAAGAGGCAATTGAAGAGCTGTAGCAAAAAAAATAAAATAAAATAAAATAAAAAATCGGCCTATGCAAATTTAATAACGCTCAGCCTGATTGAAACAAAACCTCATTACTTTGCTGTGGCGTAGAAGCGCACTGCATCATCTTGAGAAGTACAGTATATTTCCTTACTTGACTACATTAGGGTACGGAACATTCCAAACACAGCTCAGTATGATTCACAGTTACAATAATGAAGAGACCCAAATATTTGTGAAGGCGGAAATAGAGAGATAGATTGTAATGGGCAGGTGTACTTATGGCCAACGAGAGACGACGCCTTTTGAGACAGACGCGATCCTACACTTTCACGGTTATCTGATCTGTAACACTCCAGAGAGACAAGTAAGAGATATTAACGACTCTATTTTTACTGAGAAATATTGCACAACTTGACCTTATTTGGAATGCAACAAACAGATGAAATGGTATATAAAAGCTACTTTATGCATCATAATCCAATAACATTACAATCCGACACTAACAACACACACTGAAATGCCTGCACTCGAGCGTGTCCACTTTTTATTCATTTGGGTGCAATTAGGCTCCTGTTTTAGTTGCATTATTAAACTGCTATTACACTCCAGTAAGTCAGCTGCTCCAAGGATTTGTTCACTATCTGTATTTTTAGTGCATATTGAGCAATTAACTGGAATATCAGTGAGCACCAGCCAGTCACTAATGTGAATATGAAGCGCATCCAGAAATTTAAAAAAAGAACAATTTCCATCAGGGCGAACATGGATATTGTTCATGAATATCATGTCGTATGAGGAAGGCGAGAAGGAGGAAGAGAGTGGCAGGGGTGAGGCGCACCTTTCCCCATCTCCTTGTTCTGCCCGTTTCCAGCTGCTTTAATTTGACACCTTGAGCATTGGAGGGGGGTCGGGTTAACTAGGTGGGGGAGTGCGGAGACACAGCGGAATTCATTAAGGATAGCGAGCATCCTCTCCCCTCGCCGCTAATGATATCAGAGGTTAGCGGGGAGCAGGCGAGAGGCGAGAGATTGGGGAGCAAGAGCAGCGGATGCACGGAATGATAATCATGAAGTGTATTTTCAACGGCAATTAAAACGAAGGCGGCTCACCCGTGAGCTGCTCGAAGCCACTTCCTTTTGCCGAGTGGATTTCTGAGGAGCCTTTTAACACCGAAGTGCTAATTACAGTAAATATGTGTATAGGAAAAATATTTCCAGCCATAAATATACTATAAAACGATCCGATTTAAAACATTATTAATCGTGGCGGTAGCAAGGGCCGTGCACGAATTGGTGGCGATTCGATCGGGGAGTCGGAATGAGAACGAATCTTTTAACATTGCTGCCTCCAAGTGTAGGCTAGCCAGCTAATTAGCATTAAATAGACTGTTTAGCGGTATGGTCAATGAAGCCCATCTTTGCAGTGGATCAACGCCGCTGTCATTTGCTTGCTACCACGCACAGCAACAAGGAAAGGCCGTTAGCCAAGTCCAGCTAGCTTAGCGATAGGATGCAGCCGGTCCACGGCAAGATTTATTATTTTTCAGTGACATCACCAATTGACGCAATAGATAATAAGCTTTCCAATAAGTGAACATCAGGCTAGGCAAAACACTTTGGGCAGCGTATGGTCGGGATAAAGCATCTGAGAAGTGCTCTCCATTTACCATTTTGATCAAACTGGATTTTTCTTTTTTTGGGACTGCGACGTCTTTTCGGAAGGGTGATTTTGAAATCCATTCGGAAGTTATTCACTGCCGTCCACATGAATAGCGAATTGGGATTTTGGGTGCGAGACAGAGCACGAGACGTAACTGGATGCGACTTCTTGTGCCACGGCGCACACTTGTTCTTAATTTTGACGTTTGGAGCATCGTAAACCAAGCACAGGCAACCTGTGTATGATACTACGAACAAATACGATTCTGGTTTGCAAATATATTTTGAGGCTATAAACGTCGCACAAAGCACTAGTTTGCACAGCGGTGGGAATTACTGCCATGCTTATAGTTTTTCATTTGAATGTTTTCAATATATGGCCTGGAAGTGATTTTCACACAAACATTTACTGTAGTGTATATGTGACCTGACTAGCATTGAGTTAGCGTTGGCTAGCGACTGACTATGGCATTTTTTAACTGATGTACAAATTGGATTTACGTTGCCGCCGTAAGAACGGCAATTAAAAGCGATGCAGCTCACACGCGCGGCGACTTCCTTTGCCGAGTGCATTTCTGAACACCCTTTTAAAATTCACACTAAATGAGAGGTTTGGGGGGGGGGGGTTGCCTCTGATAGTCATAATGCACAATGATGACATCCCAACAACTTATTGCAGGAGGGAAAAAAGACGTGCCATGATTTGCAGGTTGGATGAGCTGCAATCAGAGCCTTTTTCAACATTGTGATTGCACCGTAGTGGTACGATAATCTGCAGCTGAGGAATCGGGCTAAGTGGCCATCTCTCTGGGACCTTTCAGACAGGTAAAGTGCTGAACGTTATTGAAATGGCCGGGGGCACCTGCAATGGAAGACCTTTTGACAACTTGATTTTTTTTTTCCCAGCTCCTGCAGAAGCCACAGCGGTGTGACTACGATGAGCTGTTTTATTGTTGACAGTTATTTAACACCTTGCCGTCTGTTGGAAGGCAAATGCCCAGGCGAGCGGCACGAAAAGTTTCGTGAAAAAAAACAAAAAAATGCATTTTGGCAGTCTATTGGACGCTCATTTCCATTCATTTACCTGTGACATTTTTCACGTCGTACTCCCTGGCAAACTATCTGACTCATAAATCCAATTGAAGCCTATTAGCGGAGAACTTTCAAAGCTACCCTTCATTAATGTTAATGTTTTTTTTAGTGGAGGCCAGTGGTGGTTAGGGCTACATGGCTGCCTTCCCGAGCTTGTTTAACAGGCTCCAGACAGAGATGGATGCTCCTGCTAGTCTGATAGGCTCTTGGTGCCATCTATCACCCAAAGGACCCACCCACGGAGTTGGCGTTCCATAACAAAGGGCAAGTAGGAACGCCGGTGATTGACAGCTTTATGTGTGCGGTGGCAAGTCAGACAGCCGAGTGCAGACGTGGGGATCCGTTTCTAGCCTTGGTGCTGGAAATAAGTTGTGAGGAAGAGGAAAAAAAAATAATGAGTGCGCTGCGGAATCAATCAATATGTCTGCATATGAAAGAAATGAGTTAAAAAAATAAATAAATAAAAACATCCCTTGCGCTGCTGAGTAGGTCCAAAACTAATCAGGCAAACAAAGCTACCCAAGAGCAAAATAAAGCCTAAATGAAGAGCTGTGTTGAGGCATAAACAGATATTATCATAAAGATTATTACCCCCGCACCTCCAGACTTACTAATTAGAGCAATAAACAACCATATTCTACAATGTATGGCTCCGGCGAGCCATAAAACCCCCACAACATGTAAATACAGATATAGCACATACCCCAAAAAAAAAAAAAACCCAACAACAACAACAAAAGACTAAAGAGCAGTCAGTAAATCCCAGCTCATCCATCAAAAACAGAACATCACGTACGGGGAAATGCACATATAAAATGCCACACAGCTGCCACAGATGTAATCACTTTACGCTTCCTCGTATATATTCTTGAAATGCAGAAGGCAGGCGGGTTGGGGTTGGGAGGGGCGGGGGGGGGGGGCGCTTTGCTGCCAGGATGCTTCAGCAGAGACACACTAAATTTGGACAGTAAGTAGTATCACCCCATCGGCGCGGTACACCGCACATTCGCAACGCCCCATTTAACTGCACACGGCGCTTCCCTCTGCCGCCCTCATTTGCATACTTCGGCAGGGCCCTGACGGATGAAGACGGATGGGCCGAAATCAGCCTCGGTGAAACAACTGTTTTATCAAGGTTAAACTATCCAAGAAGCTCTTAACCCCCGCGCTTTTATCACGCGACAGCTCGCCCAATATCAATCTATCAATATGATCTTATTGGCGGGGACGGGATAGTGAGGGAGGGCAGCGGCGGGGCTCTTTATAAACTCAAGTAATGGCAGCATAAAGGAATTTTATGTGTTTTCGGGATGGGGGGGGACTCACTGGCGTGGTGCTGAAGGACCATGTCCAATAAAATGGGCTACAAGGTGGTGGCGCCATTGCCAATTGAATAAAACATAATCGGGGACGAGACACTGCCCTGCGGGCACGGGGGAGTGAGTGAGGTCGCCATTTTCGATTGTGATTAGAGAGAGAGAAAAAGCAACAAGTGCTGTTAGGCGCCATCGCACGAGCGACACGGTCGAAAATGACACCGAGCACAAGAAGAGCACCGAGAGCAGCTATTCAAGGGGACACGTTAGGGAGGGTTGACTTTTCAATGTCTTGTACACAAATAATCGGCCGACTTGATGTGTGCTGTGAGTGAGTGTGCGTCTGCACCACCCATCAAGTGTGAAATTAAACAGTCAAGTAAATTTTTTTATTTTTGAAAGTGTGTCAGTCAGCAAGGCCTTCGGAACGAATGGCTAAACTCACTGATTAGCATAATAACCACCCCCGCACTGAGTTTCTTGAACACAGACTTATATATGATACACTCACAATGCTGCTTACTTGCCGCAGCGAGATGTGAAGTCACTGACGCACGTCTTACGGTGCCACTCGCTAAGGGTGCCCGATTTGAGCATGTAAATTTCTCTATTGCGTTTTCATGTTATTTTCTCTGTCTACACCGAAAATGTCCCGGTGTGTGGCGTGTGGTTGTACCAGTAAGTCTGGGAGAAGCACGATTTCATTGGTCAGATGATGATGGTGATTATACTTTTTCTCTTCTGAACAAGGCTCGAAATATTTGTATATATACAGTATATATATATATATTTTTTTGGACGAATCATTGAGGAGCAACTTTCTAATTTTGAGGAGTCCTTTTTTTGCAGTTTAAATCCAGAGACCTGGAGCAAGCGGTTTTATTAGACAATAAAAATATCACAACGCTTTCATTTCTTAAATTCACATTGGGAATGGCAGCAAACAATTTTCTTGACCAGAAACATTTTCAGTGGTGAGTATTTTGCCTGACTTTTGTGAAAACTGGACTCGATCACCCAAGCACTTAAATCCAGCGTTGAACGGTTATGTATCGATCTGAGGTTAGTTTAGCAATTAGCATAGCCTTGCTGTCTTTTTTCATCATCCCTTCATGAAAACGATACTTGTCAGAACTGTAACTTATTCGCCACCACTAGAGCGACTCCGCAACGTTTTCCCGCACTAGTAGCCAGCCGAAGCTTACGTGAGCGACGCACGTTTTGTCCAGCACAGCGAAACTTTTGATTAGCCGTTTTGCCATTCAATGTGTTGCGATGAGGCCAATGAAATGATCAGCTCGGCAGGGTAACATTTTCATCCAACTACACTAAAACGCTATCCTGTCAAAGTCTGTGTTAGCACATATTAGCATTAGCTAACCAGGTGACCAATATTAGTGTGTGATAAGTGCTACACTGACAGAGATAGTATAATGAAAGTGTAATTTGGCATTTTAGTGATGAAGTGCTTACCACTAAATGTTCATGGGCGCTTGCTTTATAGTGGGGCGGGGGGGTGGGGGGGCTTTGTGTAGTTAAATTAGTCAGTGGTGGTTTAGGACAAGCACCCTTTATTTGTAGTCTGGACGTGAATGGAGAAATCGCCACAGGTGCTACCCTAACAAACCTTCACAGTGTGTACTTCAAGACTTGATATTATAAAAAGACAGGTTTAATAACTATATTAGTTTAGATTTATATTCACCACAGTCATTCAAAAGTTACAAAAATTACAAAATAAAAAAGGCTTTACTGTTGCTTTTAGGAAACATGGTTGCTTTATCTGAAGGTTCGGCAAACATGAATAAAACAACATACACCAAAAGATGAAGTTTATGCGCGCCACAAAAATTCACACAGCTAAAAAAAAAAGATCTTTATAATAGAGCGCCAACAAACATTTATCTTGTCTTGTTTTAAACATGACTCTTGCTAGTAATACACCCATATCTTGTGTCTTAATTACAGTCATATTCAAGAACAAAAATATATTAAGTGCAAAGTAAACTCATAAGACCGCATAAGGTTGAATCTTTGGAGGGCAAACACTCTTTGTCGGCGTGAAGCGAGTCGCTACTGAGCACAAGTGTGCGTGGATGGGTGGATCTGCGATTTGCTGATCATGCTCGAGTAAGAAAATGAGCTCAATTAAGATCATTTGAGAAGAAGTTAACTGTCCAGAACTAACACTGCTCAAGGCAAGCTGGAGGACAGGGGGGCCATCACTCTTTTGGGGTCAGGACGCACAGGAGCATGAGTGCAGGTGCGACTTTTCATGGTAAAGCCATCCAAACGGGTCCCGTAGTAAGTCCGCACAATAGCTTTGATGTTATATCAAATGGTGACATATGCGCAGAACATTTCCTCCTACACTGAGTTTTTTCCATTTACTGACATCACGGACTGCATCTGCTGCTTTCTTTCAGTTTAACTGCAAAACATGTTTGCTTGTTTTTGATGTCGTTTCTCCAATTTAGATGTTGTAAAATCCAATTAAAGCCCCTTCAAGTCCCTTTTGCAACATGATGTCGTGGCTTTTGTCAGTGGGAATGAGAGGCTACAAGAAGAAACTGAACTTTGTGTCGAGTCAGAAAGCAGCGCACACGTGTTTGTTCTGGCTGCTCGGTGCAAGTCAACAACAATATGAAAAGAACACAATGTACACTGTAAAACGGAATCTCGCCTTCTCCCACTAGATGTGTGTCAGAGTGTTCATCAAGTTGAGGGAGAGTTTGTTTTTTCCGCCCCTCATTTTTCATTCACTGCGTAACTTCTTGTTCCTCTTGCATGACAGTTAAGAATGTTAAAATGTTGGCGACTGACTTTGACTGCAGCCCCTGCGAAGCAATGATGAATGCTAGCAGCTAGAGCCAGCTGGGAAGTAGCTTGCTGCTATTGTGGCTTGTTAGAAAGTCATATTTCTTTAAGGCTTTGAGGACCTGAGAATGTTCTGACAGGGCGGTCGTGTGTCAGGAAAATGAACGCCCGTGAACCCCATCAGCTCTGTGGCAGAACCAGCGCTGAGTGGCGCTTTCGTTACCATGACAACCATGATGGAGCAAGGGGATGCGACAAGGCAGGCGGCCTCAATTTGCAGAGTCCAGAGATGTTTTTTTTTTAATCATGGAGGTAGAACTTCAAGCATTACACTTCATACTCTCACATATCATAAACTACATATCATAGATTTGTCATTTAATGTGCAGATCTGAGTATGTGGCGCATGCAGCAAATACCCCTGCACAGCCACCTCGTTGACAATTTCACCAAAGAATCAAGTTGCCGCTAAACAGAAGCAAATGCTGTTCGATAACGCTACTCTGTGCATCCAACAAAACACAACGCAGCTCCGCTTACCTTCTCGCTTTGACATGAAAGACTGTTGGAAATTTGCAGCCTTGGAACAAGAGAATTGTCAAAACTGTGAACGGCGTACTCACAAATTTTCACAAATAGGCAGATCAAAGTGTGACTTGGTTGTTTGAATTTCACACTTCATGAGTGGCCTTGCACTCCAGAGACCAAACTCTTTGGATACAAGACATCAAAAAGACTATTTTCTATAACCTTGTAGAGAGTGGTTAAGGATGAGGGTTTTTTTTTTTTTTTTTTTTTGCCTTTAGTTATTAATAATATGGTGCTTAACTGATTGTTTCGCTGTGAAGAACATGACATGGAATATTTCAATTTCCATTATTTCCTATGGGAAGAATTGTAAAACCAAACACAACCAATCCATGCTGTGACGCCGGTTGGCGTCAGCATCCCCAGCATGGATCGTGTTCCACTTTCGAGGTTGCGCTGTGAATTGATTCTCTCCTCCAGCACAAAAGCTATCATCCACAAACAGCTGCAGGCAAAGCTATCCTCAAAGAGTGCAACCATCAACAAAATCAACTTCTTTTCCTTTCATTTCTGAACAGCACGCACAACATTATGAAGACTGACATTCTCTAAGAAACACTCCTAATAATAAAATTGGTGTTATTTGTTGAAGGGACGGAAATTGAATTGATCACTTAAAATGGCAAAGCAAAACAAAAACATGCACTGATTAGCAGCCATTATTATTCTTCTTATTATTTTTTTTATATCTTTTTTTGTTGTTTTTTTTAATGCTCTTTCACCAGCGGAATCAGGAGACTTTCCCCGAGTGGACCTTTGTGGGCTGACGCTGACCTCTGCACCCCGCGCTCTCATCCCGCTGTGCTAAATGCTGCCCGCCGTGTCACATCTGCCCTGTGGGAAGTGATCCAAAATGAAGGTTCGAATCCCGAGAGAGCGTTTGCCTCCTTTACAATACGCACACACACACACACACACACACACACACACACACACACCTTGACAAACAAACACAGGTGGAAACAGCAGGTGCCATGCTGCAGATTGCCAGCATGAGCCGTTTGATTTTGCAAGCCACAGAAATAAAATGTAGAAAGTGGCTAATTTTAACATCCTTCTCTGCTCAAGTATTTGTGGCGTTCTGGAGAGTTCAACTTTTCTTCTCTCCTCTTTTTTTTTTTCCTCTCTCTCCTCCTTTTGTGTGAAGGTGCCGAGGTTACCCGGGCTCATCTGGGACCTCCTTTGTCTCTCACACCAACAGAAAGGTTTATTAACATAAATTAGAATAGCTCGCAGAGAGAGTAGCTTGTCGCTACGCGTTACCCACGGCAACCTTTCTACTCTCAATCCACCTGAGTGTACGCGCGTGCGTGTGTGTGTGTGTGTGTGTGTGTGTGTGTGTGAGAGAGAGAGAGAGAGAGAGAGAGAGGGAGAGCACACTCCCCTGCATCTAAATGTGCAAGTACTCTGAAACGAGCGAGACACATCCACACCCATCTTTCCCTGCGCCTGATTAAAATAAATGGCGCTATCTGCACTGCGTGACTCACTACACTGTGGCATTACTATCAGTAATTGAAACATCCAATCACGACAGAGCCATCAGCCCCCCCCACCCCCTGCTGCTACCCCCCTCCCCACCCCCACATGCACACACCTCCCGCAAACCAAACCATCTAACTTGGTGGCACCTGAGTAAGCTTTGTATGGGAAGTAATATGAAATATGGAGACGAGGGAGACATTCAGTATATTTGTCTTCATGTGCAAGCGCCTGACTGCAAGTCCAATATGTATGTGCCGTATTTAAATGCGAGAGTGTGTGTGAGTGTGTTTGGAGGCAGAGTGGCGCAGCCCCATTGATTGGTGTTGATTCCATCTGGAGCGGCAAACGGCGAGTGACAGTGGATGTGAGCCCATGCGGGAGGGCCACCATTAATCTTAGTCCCATTTAAGCAGCATGTATTAATTGATGTCATTTCCACTAAGCAGTCCAGAAGACGAGCGCTTGACGTTTTGCATTTAACTGTTGGTCTAAAGTCAGGTTATTTTTTTTAGGGAGGGTGGGGGGAGGGGGGGCGGTTCCATTGTACAAGCCCAGCGTGCTGCCAACACGCCACTTACATCGCAGTGGCAGGGTGCCAGAGGAATGAGATCCCACACCTCCAATTAAAAGGTTAACAACTGCCAGGGCGACCCTCTCCATCAAGGCAAATCGAATATAAATCTCGACACTCAGGGACACGACATTGGGTACACCTGAATCCTCGAATGAAGTCCGAAGCATAAGTTTTAAGATCACGTGAAATAATGCTTGATTGTGCTTGCTACTCATTTAAAGTGGACATATTATGGAGGATATGTGACTTTTTATTGCTTGCATGCATATAGTGCCGGCCCACCAGTTAAGGATATTAAATTAAGCTTCCTGTTAGGTTGGTTTCTCAGGAACGGCAATAATGTTCCCGGGTCAGTTTGACCCGAGCTACCTTTAACCTTTTCATGCACCCTGTAACCTGATAACATGGTAAGGTGTCCACTGTAGTAACCGCTTTGTACGTCTTCAACTTTGAAATGGGTCAGTTTGACCCGAGCTATGGTGAAAGGGGCAAAAGCATTGTGACTGATGGTTTTCTTTGCTAACATTTAAAATGAACCATTTTTATTATCTGTTAATAAGGTTCAAAGTAACAGAAAAAAAAGTAACGAATAGTTCTTTAACTTTTAAATGTGTCTGTTTGACCCAGGCTATACCCAATGTTCCAAAAGCATTCCGATAAACATTCATTCATTCATTTTCCGATGAGCTTATCCTCACAAGGGTCGCGGGGGGGGTGCTGGAGCCGATCCCAGCTGTCTTCGGGCAGTAGGCGGGGGGACACCCTGAACCGGTTGGTTACTAATCGCAGGACACACAGAGACGAACAACCATCCGCGCTCACAATCACACGATGGGACAATTTAGAATGTTCACTCAGCCTGCCATGCATGTTTTTGGAAAGTGGGAGGAAACCGGAGTACCCGGAGAAAACCCACGCAGGCACAGGGAGAACATGCAAACTCCACACAGGGATGCCTTCCGATAAACATTTTAATAGAAAATATGTCGAAGTGATCTACTTTCATTGACTCTTCATGATAAGTTTGAGAGCAAAAAAATTTACCTGGAATGTTTAATATTCCAAAAGCAACCAATGAACATAGATTATTAACAACCATTTTTAAGCACATATTTCAAATTTTTCTATTGTCTCAAGTTGTGAAATTTTATAGTGGGAAAAAAAATATACTTGCAGTTTTCTAACTTTAAAATGGGTCAATTTGACCCCACGCTATGCTCAGTGTTCCAAAATCATCCGAAGGAACACTTTTCTATTTATTTATTTATTTTTTGGGATGACATTGGGTCCAGGAGGACGGCAAGGACGCCGGTACTTGAAAAGTACAGCGAAAACTGGCTGTCCAAATGGCACGCTTTTTCAGTACTGGTAGTTCTGCGCCATGTGCCAGATATCGAGTAGCTGTGTTAGACTGTAGCGTACTTTAATTAGCCTCTGAGGCACAACCAAACAAGAGTACGGCAATCGCGGGCAGAACAACAGCTGAAGACAAAAGTCAATCCACAATACCCGACAACAACCCGTTGAACTTTACCACACTTTTTTTTTATTTTTTTAAAGCTCTTCAAACACGCCTCGAAAACAATGCAAAAACATTTCATAGATCCCCATTTATAGAGACGGTAAGGATATAAATGATTGTATTTGGTCTTCTTCCACCAAATAACTCCAGTGACGGGGAAATGCAAGCATCCCGCAAACAACGAAAAGCTGAACAATATCACTCAGAAGTGCACCATTGAACCCGTGGGAGCGCGGCGGTGATAAGTGCTTCGGCAATACGAGCGTATTCCACTTCCGATGCCCAATGCCATGTGCAAAATTCCAGGAGAGCGCTCCAAATCCAATCAAATCCAAATGGCACCAATAAGAAAAACAAGGCTGGGGGGGTGGGGGGGGGGGGCAATTGCAAGTGCAATCATGACAACCAAAGACACTCAAAGCAGCTCTGCAGACAAACATCTGATAAAAATAGAGAAGCTCCACTCCCCACCCTCCTCCCCACCGCCACCCCACATCCAGCAAATTTCCTCTCCCCAGGCATTTTATATTCGATAAGTGGAAAGGCATTCTTAGCGTAATGGATCAGAATATGATCTCCGTCAGGCGACTAAGAACAGCCCCACGTGCAGAGCGGGCCTGCAGCGCTGCCGCATCAGATAACCACGCTGAGAAGTGCAGGAAGCAAACTATAGATGGAGATGTGATGTAGATACCTTCACTGTGGGGGGAATAAAAAATAAAAAATAAACATTTAAATGGCGTCCTCTTAAAAAGGGAGCGACAAACAAACACCTTGCCATACGTCGACAGGCAGAAGATGACCATCCCTCAGCCAGATCGGTTATCACGGCTAATTACTACTCCCAGCTCACATATACATGGCCGTAATTAGCCTCTTAAAACATGATTAACATGTCTCAATTAAGCCAGTCAACATTTGCATAATATATTAGCCGGCCTAATTGCGAGTGGGTATACGTTGGAGGGGAGAGAGAAGAGCAAAAAAAAAAGACGCGTGCGCGCAAGTGTGCCAGTGTGTGTTTGCCGCACGTACAAGAGCATAAACAGGAAAGGCTAAACGGGAATCCATGTATGATATAAGTCACTTGAAAAGCAAACTGACAGTCGGCGCGTCCCCCCCGCTTGGGACCGTCGCATGTTTATTCTTATTCACTTAGATTCATATTTCTGCCACGCTCTTCCTATAAACTCGCAAATCAAAGCCCAGCAGCATTTTCTCAGGCAAACTTCACTGCGATGTTTGAAGTTATTTATATGAAGTTATTTATGAGAGAACAGACAGGGTCCTGTTCGGCCTTATTTCCGTGGAAACTAAAACATGGAGGCTTGGGAAGGGTAGTGGTGATGGTGGTGTGTGTGTGTGGGGGGGATAAAGTGCTGCTTCTGCACTTCCAGGCCGGGGGACAGATATACAGTCTCGCAGCCGGTGCAGGGAAACCAAGGACATAGCCATTAGTTTCAGGACAGCGCCACATTGGAGACTAATGCCTCCATCTGTCAGTGGAGATGAGAGGAGGGTAACAAAGAGAGGCAACACTAACCTCTGAACTCATCATGGACAACCGTGTCAATTAAATACTGAAAAACAGCAGCGGTGGGAGCCATGGTGACCACTCGGTCCGCTGCCTGAACTAGTCGCTCCATCAGTGCGACACAAACACGGTAAAAGGCACATTTATGGTCATTTCTGAAATAAATAGTACAAAGTAGGGTCCATCCATTTTCTATACCGCTTATCCTGATGTCCACGGAAGAAAGCATGACCTCAGAGATAAGCGCAGGCCCAAGCAACAGATGGAGCCACAATAGCAAAGCTTCAGGTCATTAACAATCGAACGGCGATCAGAAAATGTGAAAACTCACCTCACATGAATCACACTTAGCCATGTTACAAATCGAGGAAAGGCGGAATCAGCGGTGGGCGATGAATAGTTGCGAGATAACCGTGGACATTCATCTTATTCCTCGGCCCGTGAGACTTTGCGTGAATTATGGGTGCGACTTTCGGTATAAACCAGAAACAGCCATTTGTTTACAAACTCGATTTAAAGAGAAAACATTTCAATTTCCCTTCCTCCTAATGTAGCGGGACGAAAAAATGGCTACTTTCCGAACTCTGTCACTTGACACGGTAAGGCAATGAGCAATTTCAAAAGCTTTGAAGTATATCAATATCTAGAGCAGTGGTTCTTAACCTGGGTTAGATCGAATCCCGGAGGTTCGGTGAATCGGTCTCAGGGGTTCGACGGAGCCTCTGCCATAGAGGTTAAGAAACACCCAATTCAACATGTCATTTAGTTATGACACACCCGCTTGGCCATCACTGGCTGGTTCATTTTAATTAAAATTAAAAAACAACAACAATTAAAAAAACGTATGTCTTGAAATTTTATTCGGTTTTTTTTCAGTTTTTAATAAATGCATTTTTTTTTATGTCTTGAATTTGTAAAAACAATTTTTATCTTCACTAATGAAGGGTTCGGTGAATA